>NW_025333941.1:0-1407307 GCF_019186645.2 Phyllostomus hastatus | reverse complement strand
ATTCCTCCTGAATGTATGAGAAGTAAAAGCCTGACTCGAGGATGTCCTGAAGGGGGTGGTGGCCTCCTCTCATGCTGACACCAAGTATTTCAGTTTTTGAGAAACATAATGTCACTACAAGTGTCACACAGAGTGACAAGCTTCCATTGTGCAGTTTCCCTTATTGATTTAACAAGTGTTTACAAAGCATCTGTCATGTGTCAAGCTCTTGGCTGGGCCCTGGAATCTCCAAAGAGAATAAGACTTGGCCAGACCCTGTGCTCATTGAGTTTACCTTGTAACAGCAACCGGCTCTCAGATAAATCATGGTTTTAAGGAATTAACCATAAATGAGTGAAGGGTCATAAAGGGAAACATCTGGAGCATTTACAACATGGACTTTAGTCTCAGCTGGTCTGAGGATCACAGAGAGCACTTCTGAGAAAGGACTCTTGGATAAGACCTGAAGAGTTAATGACCATTTTCTCCTTCATAAACAAAGTGTGTTTTAAAAAAGCCTTGCCTGCAGAGGACTGGCCTTTGGAGGGCTGACCCTTGGCTGGATGCAGAAGTGGACATAGTCCACGTGAGGAGCTGCAGGAGCTAGGGAGATTGTGGAATGATTGATACTGGTGAGGTTGGTCCCTGCTGGGCTTGTGGGTGCTGCTGATTCAGGGAGATCATCACCAATGCCCAGAAAGGCTCCCGCATGTAATGTAGTTATTCTGCCCCCTGCTGGACACAGAAAAATGGGCAAGAAAATGTCATGTTACTGTTAGGTATTTCTCTGTTCAGTTTTGTACTTTCCACTCAACTTATAGTTTAGGCGATATTTAATTCATGCATGTAACATTTTAAGGTATTTATTGAATTGTAGTGGAATATCATCAGCTTAATTTATTGAAAGTATGCAATTTTTGAAGGGTTTTCAGAAGCATGCACCAGAGAAGTTGTGCAATGAAAATGAAGACCATGTCCATTACTATTAAAGTCTCTCATGCCCTCTTGTAATCTCCTATTTCTTCACCTCTCCACCTCCTTTTTTAGTGCTAAGAGAATGCTCTTCAGTTGTTTTTTTTTTTCATTATAAATTCATTGGAACTTTCTGGAATTTTCAAAATTTTTATCATAAAGTATTTAATTTGAGGCCAAATTTGGCTATTTTCACATAGTTCTCTCTTTTTATTCCCTATTTACATCTCATTCCAGGGATTCATTAATTTTGTTTATCTATTCACCCTTCATGGACATTTGTGATGTTTCCAATTTTGGGCTCTTACAACTAAAGCTGCCATGAGCATTTGTGCAGAAAAGTCTTTAACACAAAGAATCACAGAAAGAATTGGTTATAAAACCATTGAGTAGCTATAGAAATAGAAGTTAGGGAGTTAGCCATGGAAGTCTAGTCTCAAGATTACACGGCCCCACCCAGAGTTACAAAAACATCTGCTTCTTCACATGAAACTGTTTCGGCTGCTACCCACTATCAGTCAACACAACAACAGAAATAATGGTTCCATCTCAGTTTCAGCTTCTAAATTATGAACCAGTGCACCTCAGAAATTGCATTTAATTCACATCTGGATTCTCAATCACTAGGAGTAGGGGAAAGGTAGGGTTTAAGTTTTCAATCCCTCTGATATAAGTGGGAACCCCCACAAAAAAGAAGGATATCTGCCAAGTGCCCACTGATAATAAAGAGCATGTCTGAGCCCACCTGCGGATTGTGTGACTCTGGGTGAGTGACCCTACCAGGAGAAGTCTCAGGTCTCTCATGTGATTTCATGGAAATATGTTTGGTCTTCTTTCTTGGATTTTAGAAAAGAGCAGCTAAGTCTTTTGGAATTTTCAAAAAAAGTGATGAGGGTGATAAGAGTGTTTTTGTTGTGATGACTCAAATCTTGGCAGGCCTCCGGATAGTTGTAGAGTAAGGGCAGGTCACCAGAAAGACCAAGGTCTTATGAGAAGCTTGGAATTTTCAGCTGTCAATGTAAGAGATGTTTCAACCTGACAGAAATTTTTAAGAGTTTACTTGGGCCAAAAAGGGTGAAAATTCTGGGAAGTGAAACCACAATGGACTGAGAGAAAGTTCTGAATCATGGCAGTATCACCCCTTATTTTATACAGTCCAGTGAAAGCTGGAAGCCTAAGGGGTTACACGAAATCCATGGGCTATGCATGAAGGAGTTGGAGGATGCAAAGTGCAGAAATCTCTGAGACTGGGTAAGAAATAAAACAAATGGGCACACCTATGAGGTTGGTTGGTACAGGAAAGATAACAGTTAAGAATAAACACAGTAACAATAGAAATGAGAGGGTATGTGGTTTCTCCTATGGTGCAGTGAGGGATCTCGAATAAGGAAAAGTACCCTCATATTTTAAAGGTATGTTATGTTGAAGGAAAAAAAAATAAAAAATAAAATAAACACTTTATTTAAGGAAAAGATTGATGTTCATCAGGAAACATATTGGCCTTGGACATGACTACTCCCCAGTACTCACTTTTGGTTAAAATTTTAATTTCAGGCCATCCTCTGTGGTTACTTCACATCTCTGAGTTTGTGAGTCCAAGAATACACACAGTTTTATTTGTGTTGAGGAGTTTTGTTGCTTTCAAAAGGTGAAAATTTAAGGCAAGTTCTCAGGAAAGTTCTCAAGAAAGTTCTCAAAATAATATTCATCAGCATTTTTAGGTGTGCCCTTTCACGGTGTGGTCTCCACTACCTGGTCAGTACCAGGCCAGAAGGTCTAAATTGCATGAGCAGCTATATGCCAGAAGAGGAAAGGCCTCCCTGAAAAACAAGGTTCAGCACATTTCATTTATTGCAAGGAACCTGGGTCTTTTCACCTGGGTAAACTTTTGTATCCAGCTGTACATTGCTCGACCACTTTGTTAGACCACCTTTCTCAGTTTCCCCATTTCACTTGCAAAGGAGTATTTCCAGCTTCTTACTAACCTGCCTCAAAAGAAAAAACATAAAAATAACATATTTGGTAAAATAAAAGTTATCACATACACCTTTAGAAATTATTAACAGTTGTGCTATATGCACACTGCTTGAGAAAAGCCCAAAGAACAACTCTAATTATTACTATGACTAATATTAGCAGAAAGGTAAATACATTCAAACTTACAATATTCAACATCAATTTGTAGTTACAAAGCATTTGTCAATGTCTTGGCGTAGCTGTTGTCTCTCATTTCAGCAACTTCTCATCCTTGAAATATGTTTGATTGCCTTGATCAGCAACCTGATAAGGGTTTTTTCCAACAATGTCAGTGTGTGTTTTTAACTGATGTCTCCTCCATTAGACAAAATGTGTCATTTTTGGAATTCATCATCAAAGCCTAGCGGTGCACCTGTGAAATGGGTATCACTAATTTATCATTTGTTATAAGTTGATTAACAAGGTTTTGATAGTAGAATGAGACATTCTATTAATGCAGAATGTCTCATTTTAGTAAGGTTGATCTACGTGTTCCTGTGTTTAGATGTATAGGGTGACCATACATCTAAATGCTCTAACTATTGGTTAGATGTATGGTGACCATACATCTAACTATTGAATGAGGAGAAAAGCTACGCATTTACCAAGAGGAGTAAATTTTAGGTTAAAAGGCTTTTAGGCTAATGAGGGTTAAAAGAGTCTAAAAATTTATTTAGATAAATTTTTATTGCACATTTTTCATGTTTTAACCATCCAGAAAATTGTGGTGATGGGCACAATGATAATATTATAAATAGGTCATATATTAGAAGTGCATTACATGATTTTCCCAGTGAAATTGAAACCAGAAAAGACACTGGCATTCCAGCTGCCTGTCACTACCAAACCCAATAAGCAATGACAGTGATTGAAACAAAAGCTTTAACATATACATTACTTGCTTGGTTTATAATTTTTACCTTAAACTAAAAATTGTCAACTCTTGAGTCCCCTATCATTCCCCACTGTTAGTATTAAACTATCTAATATCTATGAGATCAGCTTCATATGGAAGTATTCATTTTTTGTTGGGCGTGTAACTTGGCATTGGACTGTCCTGTGGGGGGTCTAGAGAAACACCTGATTGCAGACCTACAGAAGGGGGCACATTGTATGCAACAACAAGCTATGATACTGAAGAAAATGACAAGGATAAAAAACAATAAATGCCTCTTGAAGACCAGGTATACTAGGCAGCCAAGAGGTTAGTTTAGACAAATCAATACAAAAGAATCCCTCTCTCTGTTTTATATTGGACACCGCATCATTTACTTGTTTTACTTTATGCTTTATGAGCTGTGAACTATCAGTTAAGTTCAAACAACAGAGTCTTTAAATTCTTCACACCCATGATTATGTCTTAAAAGAAGGCAGACTATAGCTGCATGGTTTTCCAGTACTGTCTCTCTTGTTTGTCTTAGTTCTTAATTAATGGACCTGATGGCTTGGGAGGTGGCATTCAAAGCCTTTGCCAGAGTGCAGGCTAATCTGCTTATTTCTACATTCAATTAGGTTGCCATGGCTAGCATTACAAATATAGTTAAAGACACACATACAGCAGGGCTAAAGGGGTTTTAACTCACTGAAAAATTTGGGTGTAAGTGAGAGATCCCATCCAACCTGGGTTAGTGGGGCTTCTGAGGCATAAATACTGTCAGTCTTCCCAGACAGCATGGTCCCTCAGAACTATTTGCCTGAACAAAGGAATAGACAGTCATTCCACAAAACAGAAACCATCCCATTAGCAGTTTAGCATGAGCATAAGGATATGATACATCAATGATGGTGGTACATTTCATCTTCACACCTGAAAGCACAAGACAGTTTTAGTACAGTTGACAAAATTTGCACAGTCTCCAGTGGGGGTACATTAGTGACTTTTAAGGAAAATATTTCGCTGTCCTTTAGAGTTACCACTGGTCCCCAATTACAAATATCAAAGTAAGTCATTTTCTTTTTGATATGCTCAAACACAGTATAATTTTGAAGGCTTTCCAAGGGAGTACAAACACCTACAAAACATGAAGTGAAAGTCTGCTCAACATAAGTTCTTCCTGTAAAGCAAAAGTCAGAAATATTCAGAATAATTTTTGTTAAATATACCCAAATATTTCCAACTTGTCTGAAATGAATTAGCTGTCCATAACAAGAGGTTAAACAGGAGGTACTGAAGAGAACTTAAGTCATTGTTTTCTAAAGATGACTTTCAGATCTTCTTCCAATGCTTTCTTTATTCTGATGTGATGAGTCCAACCAAAGTTTTATTTCTGCCAGCTTCAACATGGTGGGGGTCGTGAAGAGCATGTCCAAAGGTCCAGTCCACTTTCCTCTTAGTTGGCTTTCTAGAGATGATCTCACCCAGATCTTGAGTGGCACCTTGTCTGCAGGCTCAAAGGAATGCATCAAACCTGTGGGAGAGAAGAGTCTAACACAAGCAACATCATTCATCACAGCTAAGGGCTGAATTAAATGTTGTACATTTTCTTTACCTTCATTTTTTTTTAAATCTATATACATATCCCCCACCCCAATTCTGACCTGAAATGGCCACCTGTACACAATTTCATAGGGACTCAGCTGAATCCCACTTCCAGGAGCCACCCTTATACTGAGCAGGGCAATAGGCTAAGATTTCTCCCAATGGAGATGACTTTCTTGACACCGCTTAGCTATGTTTTTCTTCAAGGTGTGATTCATCTTCTCTGCCTTCCCAGAAGGCTCAGGTCTCCATGATCTATGGAGTCTCCACTTGATTCCTAAAACTTACTAACCTCCTTTGTAATTTCTGAAACAAAAGCAGGTCTGTTATCACTCTGGATGCTGCCAGGGAGGCCATAGTGAGGGATTAATTCCTTCAGTACAGCTTTCACTGCATCCAAGGATTTCTCCATTCTACTAGGATAAGCTTTTACCCATCCTGAAAAAGGTGTCAACAAAGGCTAACAAATATTTCCACTCTCAGACTCTTGGCATCTGAGTAAAGTCTATTTGCCAGTTTTCAAGTGGACACTGTCCTTGGTATATTGCTTTCTTTTTTCCTTTGATGGGGATCTGTCTTGAGGTTGTTGTTCTGGCACACAACACATCTAGCAATTATTTTTCTTACAGCTCTAGAAATTCCAGGACCTGTGAGCTACAGTTTGATGTAGGTGGTTAATGAATCTCTTCCACAGTGTGGCCTCATGCAAATGCTTCATGACTGGCTCTACTTAATGTTCAGGAAAAGAGCATAGCTCCCAACTTATTCTTTTTTCTATCTGCTATCAGGACCTTCTTCATCAAAACCCAAGACCTTAGTATTCTCTATGTGAGTAGTCGAATATTCAGGGTCAAACTGTGACAAGTCCAGAACAGGTACCAAAGGCATTATAAATATTCCTTTAGCAGCCTCTTTTGCTGCCCATTCAGCCAGATTAATTCCTCTAGCCACTTTAGTGTCCTCTCTCTAATACCCCGGACAGTACAAAACTGCCACCTGTAAAGGTATCTGAATAGATTCTCATAATTTTAAAATTTCTGCTGCATGCCTACTCTCCTTTTTTTTTAGATTTTATTTATTTATTTTTAGAGAGAGAAGGGAGGGAGATAGAGAGAGAAACATCAATGTGCGGTTGCTGGGGGTCATGGCCTGCAACCCAGGCATGTACCCTGGCTGGGAATCGAACCTGTGACACTTTGGTTCGCAGCCTGCGCTCAATCCACTGAGCTATGCCAGCCAGGGCTTCTACTCTCCTTTTTATTGGAGGTTAATAGTCCTCTCTCCTTCCAGATTGAACCGTGTGCATGCACACTCAAGGCAGGGTACCCTGACTCGGTATACACATACACTCTCTTTTCTTGTGACAATTCCAGGGCCCTCATCAGTGCCATCAGTTCAGTTTTCTCAGCAGAGGTACCTGGTGGCAAGTCCCTGGCCTCCACTACTCCTTCAAGAGTCACAACTGCACACCCAGACTTTCTGCTTCCTTTGTCCATATAACTGCTTCCTTCTGTATAGAGAGTCCAGTCTGCTTCTTCTAAAGGATAGTCCTGTAAATAATTTCTGCTAGACTACACTTCATTAGTTACCTCAGTACAGTCATGGGTTAGCACAGCTGAGTCAGACTCTGGGAGAAGAGGCAGGGTTTAACTTACAGTTTTGAGGGAGACATTGGGATTGTCAGGAAGAATGGCTTGGTACTTGCCCCTTCTTCCAGCAGTGAGCCACATATTTCTCTTTTGCTTCAGCAGGCTCAGCAGTGGTTGGGACACATAACTGGAATAGGCTGTCCCAAAGAAAACTTTTTAAGCTTCCTGCAAAAGCTTACAGGTGGCTGCCACTCTCAAGTAGGCTGGCCACCCCTGGGCAGTGTGGTCTAATTTCCTTGACAATTATATGATGGGCTGAAAATGTCACTAAGTATTTGGGTGAGGAATTCTAGGGCAACACCCTATCTCCAACCTACATATTATTGAAAGGGCTTCAGTAGGTTTGGAAGCCCCAAGGCTATTAGAGAAGCCAGGTGAGCTTTCAGGGACTCAAAAGCCTGAGTGCACTCCTTTGTCCACAACTTTAAAGGGCTATCTTCTGGTCTTTTCAGAGCCTCATACAGTGGTTTAGCAATGAGCCCAAAGTTTGAAATCCAAATGCAGCAGTCTCTTGCCATCACCAGGAATTTCCTTAACTATTTCCTAGTGTTGGGAGCGGTCCTCTGTGGACTTTTGTTGGACCACCTGCACCATACTCAGACTTTTCTGCTCAGAGGCATCTTTTCCATTCCCTCAAGGAGGCATCTCTTACAATGCTCTAAGATATGAAGGCCATCCCCATTAGCATCACAACTGGGCTCAATCAGAGTTATTTCTCTTGGAGGGCCCAGAGCCCTATCTGGATTTTCTTGGTGCAACCAGGGAGCCTCTTCACTCTCCTTATGGAACATCAGGCTGTGCTCCTCCCCTGCAAGCACATAATTCCGTAAGGCTTGTATGTCTGTCCAGTTGGAATAATGAGTGACAAAGACTGATGCAATCAAATCAATTGTTTTATCCAGATTATCTCTATAAGAAGGGTTTGATCTTATTCAGCTTTACATATCTGATGTAGAAAAGAGAGTATGTGCCCAATAATATCCAGCAGGCTGGCTCTCTGGCTCTACTCCCACTGGAAGTCTCTGAAAAGGATATTGTCCCACCCCGGTAGGGGCTTTTCCTCCACGAAATTTATTTTCTTGACCAATTTGAGACAGCAATGCCAGTTAAGTTGTACTTTCCCCATTTCCCTCATCAGAGTAGATCCCCTGGGGCTGTGGGAACTCTGAGCATCTTGTAGAAGTCAGAATATCTACATCTTCCTGGTCCCTCTCCCAGATCTGAGCTTCTATGTTTCACATGAAAATTCCTTTTTCTGTGAACCATTAACTTATTTCCTTTTAATTCTGCCTCTTTACTATGTAAACTGGAAAACAAAAACCCTTCTAGGTATGGCATTTTGTCTCCCTTCCCTGAGTTTTGACAAAACAACTCAAGTTAAACTATACTACAGTAATTTAAAGACCCATTCAGTGAACAGCACTCTCCTGAGTTTAAATTATACAGGACACAAGCAGAACAGTACTATAATAACACCACCTGCACTCTAGATAAATGCTCATAAGTCGACGAATTAGCCAGAACTGACCCCAAAGTGCTGTTTCCTAGAACAAAGGCTTTTTCACCTATTATATCAGATGGACCTCCAAACAGAGGGTACCAAAAACAGATCAAAAGACTTCCTTTTCCAGATGGAGCTCCTTCAGACAGAGGGTACTGAAGCCAAGTTGGACACCATTTTTTTCAGACTGAGCTCTGTAATTCAGAAATGTACCTTTACCAGACGACCTAAGTCATGACCTAGGATTTTAACCTGAACCAGCAAGTTCAGTGATTCAATAAAAAATTATCAACATCAAGAAGTGATGGGAGTGAGGGGGAGAATCCCTAAGAATCCAAACTCCCGGGGCCTCTCACCCCAGGCAGCCAATGGGACTCCCTGCCAAATACCCAGACTTACCAGAGAGTACCAAAGTCTGTCCCAGAATGGAGTCATCAAAATATGAAACAGTTATAGAACACAACAAGGGGGGCCTGGGATGATATACTACTACTGAAAGAAACCCCCAGGTCCGTTATGTCTGCCGTCTATAGGTAAGATGTCTCTTAATGGCAGAGATTCGTGAAAAGGAAAGGAAATGTTTATTTAATGCTATACAAACTTAAAGTAGTGACCTAATGTCTTCATCAAAATCCCAAAGTCCCTTAAAACACCCACAAACACACACAGTCCTTCCTTTCCCCTTTGCCCAGTCCAGAGTACCGTATCTCAGAAAAGGAAATAGAAGTCTGTAGCTTAGGCAGCCCCTGGTTCTTCTTAGTAATCCATCTCGACTGGAAGACCTCCCTGGATTCCCGGCACCCTCAGCTGAGTTGCTGGGATCTCTGCTAAAGCCAGGTGGTGGTTCTCCTTTCTAAAACTGCAGGGGTCCCCACTCTGGCAAAGGCACATGGTCCTCTCTCCGCCATTCTAGCCGCGTGGTCCTGTCTCCCAGGGCCACGGGAGTCCCCACTCAGCCAAAACTGCGTGCTTCTGCCCACAAATCTGTGGGGAGGGGGGTTGCTACTCTGCCAAAGCTGAGTGGCAATTCTGTGCCAAAGCTGCATGGTGATTCTCTTTCTCTGGGCTGCGGGAGTCCCCACTCTGCTAAAGATGCATGGTTCTCTCTCCCAGGGTTGCCGTGTCTTGGTTTAAATCCCTGCACCAATCTTCCTCTGCAGCCCCATTTCCAACTCTTCCCACACTCGGCCACACTTGCCCTCAATCTGCTATCTTTTCCAGCTTTTTTTGGGGGGCTGCCATTATGGGTCTGGGAAGGCATGGCCCCATATCATGGGGCCAATCATCTCCAAGCTCCCATGCAGGCACTGTAACTCGGGGGATCTGCCCCCGAGTTACATCTTGGTGGGGAAGTTACTTCAATTCCCCTGGCTCAGAGCATGGCCATAGCTATTTAGCACATCTAAGCGACCAGCCAAAGCCTATAGTTATGTTAAATGACCACGCCATGGATCAGCTGCAAAGCTGCCCTGCATGTTCTTGCTCTGTGTGCCCCTTCCCCTAACTCACACCTGTGGGGGAAGGGGTGAAGACGTCTTAAAATCTCCTGGACACCTTGAGTTCTGGACCTTATTTCAAATGCCCATTTGGGGTGCTCCCTCTTGGCTGCACCCTGTAACAAAACCAGAAAATACACTGGTGTTTGGGCTGCCTGTTACTCTCAAACCCAATTAGCAATGACAGCAATTGTACCTTTATGGGCACTTTATTCAGATGGTTGGGGATCTGAGAAGATGGCAGGTTCATACCCTAACAAACCATCTTGTCTTTTCTTTCTAGGCCAGACGTTTTATAACAGGGAATAGGGGAATAAACAAGGTGCAGTGAGGGCCCTGAGATTCAGGGAGGATCACGTGAAAGAAGTTGCAACCTTCCTGTCCTGAGCAGTTAGCAGTTCCCAGGGGCTGGTGGTCATCTGTCTCTCACTGGAACACAAAGGCCGGTATTCATACACTTGTCTCCAGCTGGTAATTTTTAGCAATGCCCCAGGTGGATGGCTATTTTCCCAGGAGCCAGGATGGGCCATATCTATCTGTAGTTTTGTCACAGGTGTGCACAGGTAACCAGGTTCTTAGTGATCGAGGACAAAGAATTCAACCGAACACACAAAGTTTACAGCAAAAAGAAAGAGGGAAGATTTATTAAGCAATAGTACACTCCACAGGACATGGGAGTACACCAACTCTGAGCAGAGAAGGAACACGTGGGTTGGGGGGATTCTATTCTTATAGGGCAGAAGCTCCCTGGCTAGTCTTTGACAGGCTTTTCCTGTGCAGGTACAAGGAGTTGGATTTCAAAACTACTGCACATGTGTGGTTTCCCATGATTTTCTTGACTGACTATTGGAGAAGGGAGTCCCACAGTGTTATTTCATTATAATGATATTATAATGAATCAGGGGTAGTGCACAGGCGCATTCCATGATTCAGAGTTATCCCAGAAAACAGGAACAACCAGTCTTAGGGGGTCTTTCTCATGTATAGAAATGTTTTACCTCAGCCCTGCGGGGCCTCTGGAGTTTCCTTCCTGATTATCTCCTGCCTCAACTTCCCCCTGAGAGACATGGTTCTCAAAAATATTTTTGGGGTTGTTGAAGGGTGAAAGTCCATCTTCCATGGCTGCTTCAGGCTTAGATTGGACAGTAGACCCTGCCTATTGAGAACCATGGAAATCTCACCCTATTCTATCTAGAGGTTAAAGAGGAATTCCTGAGGCCACCACAGATGCTGTATGTTGGTCAGCTTCGACATCGCTCTCAGGGATTGGTTGGAAACATTGGAGCATCATCAATTTGACATGGAACTGCTTAAGTCTAGAAGAAACAAATTTAACAAGTAAATTAAATAACCAAGGTCCTAAAAGTAGTAAAAGCAGTAGTGTTATTAAGGGCCCTAAGAGGGGTAATAACCATGTTAAGCCAGGGAACCAGGAGGTCAGGGCTTCCTTAATCCCTTGGCCTTGTTGATTGTATTTATGTAGCCATTCTGCCTGTTCATAAATTTTCCTTATGTTAGTTTCAATCATTCCAGAGTTATTTGCACAGGTGCCACAGGTTTTATTGATAACAGCACATACCCCACCTTGTTCTGCTAGAAGATAGTCAAGAGCAAGGCGGTTATCCATGACTACATTTGCCAATGAGTCTACTGATCTTGAGAGTCTAGCTAGAGTATCAGCAGTATCTTTGGAGATTTCTTCTATAATCTTAGTGAATTCCCTTAGAGTGGCATCATGATAGGCGAAGCCTCCCCAGGGGGCTGCAGTGGCTATGGTGGCAGCAGCTCCAGCCACTACTAGACCAAAAGCTCATTTTTTTTCTGCTGAGAGATGGACTCCCAGAACCCATGGTTATATTTATAACGGTAAGGTCTTGGGGTGCCAAGGTCCGTAAGGTACGGTCACCCCCATGTTTAGAGTTGCTGAGATGTGTATAAGCAATAGCTTCTTGAAGTTCTGAATGATCAATTAGCCAGCTATTGGGAGTCCCACATAGCCAGACAAGGCCCGGGGTTGCTGCAATAACTGTGGCATTAGTGGAGTTATATTTGTTAAGGAAGGCATATGGTAAGGAAAGGCAGTCCTTAAAAGGGCCTAAGTTATTTCCCTGATCTTCCCCTCCTGCAGGAGGTGGTAGGAATTCTGCTAATACTCTTTGAAGAGATTGGTTCAATTTCCAAGTAACACACTTAGAAGTATCATTTGTATCTGCATTGTGAGTTTTGTCAAAGCAGCAATGGGTACTATTAGGAATATGGTTAGAATCATAATTTGGGTAGCATACTATATTTGACCAATTTAAAGGTTTGGAAATTTCTCCCTCAGAAAGATTCTCTAGAAAGCTGGAACTTGAAAGAGAGGCCAGGGCTTCAAATGAGTTAATGGCCCTTGTATGAGTATTATTATAACATGGAGTGCATCCTATCCTACTGTCACATTTAAGAGAGGTGCTGGAGTAATTAAATGGCTTTAATTCTAGTGGGGTCATACAGAAACACAAAGGAGGGTTTCATTCCCATCTGACTCTTAAAGAAAAAGAAGAATGTGTGTAATTGGCAGAGGAATTCAAAGCATTGATTAAGGATTCATTAGCTATTGGGTAGGCTTTTATATGAGTATTATACCTGGAAGGAGTTTCCGGGTTAGGACGACATATCCAACATTGGGCCAGGTTTTCTCCTGCTGCTAAGGTTCGAGAAGCATTTACTAGAAAATTTTCATCTCATTCCATTATACAGGGTGCAGGCGAGTAGAGAATGGTTATTAGAAACAACAAAGACATTTTCATTTTAGACAATCATAGGTATGATTCTACCCAGAAGGAAGCAAGCAAGCCTTTATATGAAGCAGAGGACCAGTATGAATAGGAAGTTTTCAAGAAGTGCAACTAACTAGAACAATGGTGATTTTAGTGCACTGTTATTGATTATTACTTATCTTTTTAGGGCTTCCTCCTTTTGAACAGGAACCTGAGGTCCTCCAGTGGCTCACAGGTATAGTCTGGGCTTTGGGTCTCCAGCTGGTTCTGAGTCAGTTGGGACCTGTGGGAACTAGTTTTACCCTGGAAATATGAACCCAACTATCGACCCCTAAGAGTTTCACAGCCATAGGGTTACTCAGGGCTACCTGGTAAGGCCCTTTCTATTTAGGGTTGAGTTGGTCTGCTGGTGATCCCTCCTTCCAGGTTTTAAGGAGCACCCAGTCTCCTGGGGATATGGCAGTTTGAAAATTCCCTTTTGGGGCTGGTGAAACTTTATTTCCATATTCCTATAAAGCTTTCTGCACTTGTCCTAAGTTTATTATGTACTTAATTGCTTGATGGGTTTCTGTATCAAATATTAGATCTAGAGTCAACAAGGGCCGGGCATACAACATTTCAAAAGGGCTGAGTTTAGTATTGGCCTTAGGGGAGCCCCTAATTCTCATGAGGGCTATAGGTAGTAACTTAGCCCAGTTTTTAGAAGTCTCTTGACAAAGTTTTGCTAATGTCCTTTTTAAAGTTTGATTTGCTCATTCTACCTTTCCAGAGGACTGTGGTCTCCAAGCAGAGTGAAGATAATATTTTATGCCTAGAGCTTCAGAAACTGCTTGAGTGATCCTAGACATGAAGGATGGCCCATTATCACTTTGTAGGGATCATGGAAGACCAAACCTGGGTATTATTTCCTTTAGGAGAGCTTTTACTACTTCTGTAGCCTTCTCTGTCCTTCTTGGAAAGGCCTCAATCCATCCAGTAAAAATATCTACCAGGACTAGTAAGTATTTGTATCCTTTACAAGGAGGCATTTTTGTAAAATCAATCTGCCAGTCCTCTCCAGGATAGATCCCTCTTCACTGAATAGGTTCTATCAGTGGGAGCAGGGATGGCTTTTGCCCAGGGTTGTTATAGGCACAAAGAGTACAAGCCTGGCAAATATTCTTTATGGTAGTAGCTATTCCCCTACCTATGAATAATTTAACCATTGTCATTGTAGCATCCCTTCCAATGTGGGAGGAGTCATGCAAAACCTTTAAGAATTTCCACTGGGAGGCTTGAGAAAGGAAGAGCCTCTGGCCAATATATATTCAGGGTCCTCCTTTTTTCCAAAGCCCAAGGTATTTCCTCAGATGTATAGGTGGGCTTGATATCTGAGACATTTACAGAGGAGAATAAAGCCATTTGTCTATCAGTCCCTAGCACTGCTTTCTTTGCTTCTCAGTCTGCTCTCCTATTTCCCTGAGAGATATGGGACATATCCATTTGGTGGCCTTTGGTATGGCCACTCACTGTCCATATTTAAATTTGTAAAGGTCACCTGAAGATGGTCCTGATCTCTGCAGAAAAACCATTACCTTTTTTGAGGTGACAATGTGTAAAGAGAGGGCTGGACATCTTCTCTGACCCCACATTACCCCAGAGTGAGCCCTGAAATGTTCTCATGGACATCTCAGTACAATCAGCACAGAGAACCCATTCTGAGCTCCTGTGTCCTATAATATAATCATTAGGTACAATTTTTTTCTCTCATAAACTTTCTTGATCTTAGAAATTATTTCTTCACAAAATCATGTCCCACTACCCCCACAACTGTTTGTGTATGTTGGGGAAGTCAGGCTTATATACCCTATACAACTCTGGGGCCAAGGAAGTTATATAGTTTGAAGGAAGGAATTTACTTGGTGTTAAACATTTTATTTCATAAAGATAGCCCAATCTGATTGTTGTGACCTGACATTTGAAGGAGTTTTCTGTAAATATTTTGACAGTTTAAAGAGTACTTACTTTCTGGCCTGTAAACTGAATAACATACTGAAATAATTCTCTAGTGAGACAAATTTATGGTTTTAACACAAAACAGAGACTGCAGGAATAGAAAAAAACTACTCAAGACAGTAAATGCCAAACAGGAAAACCCATAGTTAACACAATATTCCATGGAGAATCACAAAAATGTTTAAAATATAGAACAAGGTGAGACTAATTTTCCCTCACCTATCCAACATAGTACTAGAATCACTGGATGGAACAATTCGTCAAGTAGATAACATATTTGGTATTCAAATTGGAAAAAAAAGAAGACAATTGACTTCTTCAGGAGACAACTTAACCTTATACGTAGAAAACATTAAAGATTATGCCCTCCACACACAAAAAAACCTGAAAACTAGTAAATTCAGTCAATTTGGAAATACAGAATCAACAGTCAGCATCATTCCCATTTCTTTGTAACAATAACGAAATAACCCAAAATGGATTTAAGAAACATTTTCATTTCAAACAGCAACAAAAAGAATGAAATACTTAGAGAAAAATGACATAAGTATGTGGGAAATGTATGCACTGAAACTACCAAATTATTTGCAAAACAATTAAAAAACAAAAACAAATAAGTAGAAAAACATCTATGTTTATGGATTGAAAGACTTTCAATCATGTACATATTTGATGCATTTTGTATCAAAAATATAACGACACAGCAAGCTCCAAAAACAACTTGCCTCTACCCCTTGCAAGAGGGACCCCAAAATCCATTGCCAGGTTGCTCCTCAGCCCCGCTCAATGGGATTTGGTTGGCACTGACTGCCTATAGCAGACTCAGGATAAGAAAACTTGGGATACTAAGGAAGCCATATTTTGCATTTCTGTGGAGCTTCTGGGCAAAGCTCAATCTGCCTGACCCAGACTCACCTTGGGAGGAGAATAGCACCAACATTGCAAATAGGTCTTGGCTGAAAGAGATTTAGTTGTGGGTTCCACCACTGTGAAGAAAGCATTTTTTGTTATGACCTGAAAGGCTAATATTCCCTCAGAATTAGGAACCCTTATATGGGTTCTTTCTGAATCTAGACCACTGATATCTTTTTTTATAGCACTCCTTTAAAAATGAAATTGCAATGTGGTAATTGCTGATCCTTTATCTGGTCTGTTGAAACATACATAAGTCTTTTTGAAAGCTTCTTGCCAGTGATGAGAACCAAAGAATACCTGTTTCAAATACCTGGTCCCATTACTTAGAATTTTAACCTTTCTGGTCTTCACTTGTCCCAATAACAGATGCCTTTGTTGTTGACCATTAGAGAAAAAAACAAAAAAGGACTTCCTATCAGAATTTAATGAAAAGTTTTGCTTTGCTTTAGTATAAACTGAATTGGCCAACACACATTCCCATAGTTTTTCTAAAATCTCTCCAGCCTTCCAATCAAGGGTGTTGTGTTCTGTTTCATTGCCCTATGGCATCATCTTTAAGAAGTCTTACATTTATTTTCAAAAGTATTTAATGTATGTTTTACCTCAACATAACATCCCTGTGGGTAGCTAAGCATGTTTTCTTACTCAAAAGTGTCTATAAATATTTGAAATGTTTCCTCATCTCATTAATTTTTTTCAAAAAGGTTTCCAATAGACATGCCTCTCTTCTTCTTGGTGTTCACAGCAGGAAATGACCTGACTTCCCAGGTCCTCTTGTGAACCCAAATGCCTCAAAGCAGCCTTTGCTCAGAATCCATGAAGATGTGCCATCATAAATGGGCACACTTCCACAGTAGCCTAACCATTAACAGTGTACTCAATCCACATCCATTTTCACAGCAACTTCAAGAAACAAGATCACAGGGGTTATAGAAGACAACCTATCCTGAAACTCCACAATAGAAGTAAACATGTAGGTCTCTGTTATGCCACCCACCCACAGGCATGTACTGAATGAGCCTCTCTCAAGCCTTCTTTCACGTGCAGCTCAGAATAGACACCACTGTCCTGGTTCTTTGTTTTCTTTGTTCTGTTTAAAAATTACTTATGACTGTGCTTAAAGAGCCTGCATCCAGAACCTGGGAAATGGGAAGTAAATCTATTTTCCTGTTCCATTTCCTGTCCTGCTCCCTGTGACATTTGGTATGTTTGGCTGAGACTTTTGAGGACTTGTTCAGAGGTGGATTGTGTGTAATCAGAGGTGAACACAGAGTGAAGTCATGAAGGAATGGGATCTGCTCAGAGTCAGATGAGAAATTGTGAAGTCTGGGAAGTAAGAGAGAGTTAGCCATTGTGTGGTTTGAAGGGACTCTAAAGGTGCCATACAGGAGGGTTTGTTTTGGAGGCCCAGAATTAGGCTGAATAATATGAGTGAGGGCCTGACCTACCTGTTGAAAGAGGAGCCCCTGGAGCCTGTGTAGTGAAGTAGGAGTGTCATTCTCCCATATTAGTGTGGGTGTGATGGTAAGACACAGGGTTAGAAGCAAGAATAATGTTTTGAAGACTCAGATTAGTTTCCTGAAATTGAGCAAGTGGTAAAACCAGATGTACAAGCTGGCAGGGGATATGAGACAGTGTATATGGGCCAGAAAACGAAGAGGCAATAAAGATAGAATTAAGCCTGGCACTTTGCACAAGTTAGGGTATGGGGTAATGGGTAGCAATCCCTCAAAATCTACAGGGTTTTCTGTGATTAAGATCTTTTAGTACTAAGTACACATGATGGTTACAAATATTGTGACTTCAACAAATACCACTGAATTATTCATTTTATAATGATTAATTTTTATTATGTAAATTTTACCTCATAAAATAATTATGCTGAATTAAAGAAGCCAGATTAAAAAGAGAACAAACTACATGATTTTACCTATATAAAACTTTAGTATATGCAAACTTACCTATAGAGAAAGAAAGAAAATGAGTAATTTCCTGCAAACTTTGGGGATTGGGTGGGGAACAGAGGAAGGGATTTTAAAGGCATGTGTAAAACTTTTGGGTAAAATTGATACATGTGGAGTGTGTAGGCATGCTGATACTCATCAGATTGTAAAATGTGTGGTTTATTGTCAGTCACTTATACATCAGTCAAGTTGGAATCAATGCATAATGATGTGAATTGCTTGTGTGGTAAAGACAGGAGCATATTATTTTCCTAATAATGTTGTTTCCACGTCAGCAGACCCACACTGGGTACCAAGAGGAATGTAATAAGGACAACACTGGTAATTTTTTAGCACTGAGTGTGTATTGGGTACCTCAGGCATATTAGCTCACTGAATCACCAGAATTAATCAGCAAAATTCATTTACTTCACTCAATGTTCCTACCTCCTGGTCTTTGCACATGCTGTGTCCTCTTCCTGGAATTCTCATTCCTGCCACCAACATGAGCTCTAGTTTGCTTGGGCTCATTTTCTATTACATGTTTCTTTATCAGCGAAATTTAACTGGTCTTCACAAGGTCAGAATCCCAGGTCTGTGAAGACATTGCGCTCTATATTTTAGCCTTTTAACTAGTACCATATTTTTTAATTAATTTACCAAAAAACAGTGACACTCTCCTCACCATCCTCTTGACTTCTTATAATCACCAGAAAGAAAACAGACAAAATCTCAGACCTCACAGACCTGACTTGGCCATGAAGAGTCACACAATAATCCAAATAACAGTAGCAACAATTTTTTATGACAGTATGTTAGAATAAACTCAGGCATATTTTGTGTGATTTTCTTTGTTCAATTCAAATTTGTTGACTCAGCACAGAAGATGTGTTCTTATTGAAATGGAGAGATCAGAAGATGAAAGTAGATGAAGGCAGAAATAATGAAGCCATCAGCCAGAACTTTGGCTTTGCTCTGAGTGAACTGGGGGAACACTGGAATTTTGAAAAGAAAAAAAAAGCAGATGTGAGTAATCTGTGTTTATTGAAGGAAACCAACGTTTTGCCACTCTGAATTTTTAGTTTAAGGATATTGCTTTTAGGCTGTTTATTAGGAAACAAAACTTAGAAACGACTGTTGACCCTCTCCACATTGATGCAAAGACATTCATATAGAAAGTGTGCTTCAGGAAAAAAATTGGGATGTTCACATTAAGCTAATTTCATTTTAATGTATGAAAAATAGAAGTGCTTGAGGAAGGCACCTGTGGGCCAGGTAACCCCTGTGCCCATCTGATACTGACATGCCAAGGAAACAATTGTGTTGCCATGTAGCATTTGGCTTTCTTAACTACCTGCAAAGCACTCATTCTGCCTTCTGAAACAGAAGACCCCATTTTCCCTTTTTTTCCCTTGTCCAGAATGTTTATAACCCAATGTTTCCTCACAGTCATTGGATTTTTATGCTTCTCTGAATTCTCTATGATTATGTATTAAAATCTTTATTTCCTTCTGCTGGTTGGTCTCTGTTAATCTGATGATTAGCCCGGCCTAAAAATTTAAAGGGTGGGAAGGAGAGTATTCCTATTTTTAGTCTCCTCATTAGCCAGGATTTGTGAGGATGCTGGGTTTCAAGTAGGGAATTTGGTGAGAAAACAAGTATAGTCATCCAGGTAACAGGCGAGGACAGTTGGAGTAGTGTGAAGAAAAAGTGTCAGTTTCTGGATTTGCTCTGAGCACTGAGTCAAAGAATTTTCTGAAGAAGTTAATGTGGGGTTTAAGAAAAAGTGAGGAGTGGCAAAAGTACAAATAGATTAAGAAAAATTCTACAGGAAAACATCCAGGTCAATGATTTGCCTGGGATTACAAGTCTTAATGCATCCTGAACTGCCTTTGAAATATTAGTTGTCAGGTAATAGTTGGGTCACCAACAATTATGTCCCAATGCATCTCTTTCATCCACGACCATTCCCCAAGTGCCTCAGCCAGTGCCTTGTAGATTTAAAGTATGAGTTCATTACATGTTTACAGAATCTACAAAGGAATGAGTAATGAACAATCACAATGTCTCCTGAACAACCATATAAAATATTTCTTATTTACAAGGAAAATACTGAAATACCAACGGTTTACTATGAGAACAGGGGGTCCTTATAAGTACATTTATTGTAAATCACCTGAAGACTTTTCTTCAGCATTTGTGCTGTACTTACTTTTGGAAATAAATTACGTTGAACATAAAAGTACCTGGATGATGTTGAAACTGAGCAGGAACCATTGTGGGAGACTCCCTGGGCCCAATTTCTCAACAATAGATATGGGACTGGAGTCTTTCAGGCAACAAGAAGCTCAGCAAACATTAATTGAAATTAGTGACATGTAAAAACAACAATATCAATGATTAAGTAGTAGTTAATTATAGGCAGGTTTACTTCCTTTTTATTCAATGTGAATATGTTTTATTTCATTTCCTTGTCTGATTGTTGTGGCTAGGAGTTCCTATACTATGTTGACTAGAAGTGTTGAAAGCCCACACCCTTGTGTTTTTCCTGATCTTAAGACAAAAGCTTTTGGTTTTTGCCCTTGGAGTATGATGTTGGCTGTAAGTTTCTCGTGTATGGCCTTTATTTTGTTGCAGTGCTCCCTCTACTACAACTCTGCTGCGTGTTTTTTTTTAAATCAGAAATGTGTGATATACTCTAACAATGCTTTTTCAGCCTCCATTGATATGATTATGATCTTTGTCTTTCCTTTTGTTTATGTGATATATTACATTTACTGATTTGCAAATACTGTAGCATCCTTGTATCCCTGGGATGAATTCCAAATGATAATATTGTGTGATCTTTTCATTGTATTTCTGGTTGTGGCTTGCTATTTTTTTTTGTTTAGGATTTTAGCATCTATGTTCATAAGCAATATTGGCCAGTAGTTTTGTTCTTTGTTGTGTCTATATTTGGTTTGGGGTTTAGACTGATGCTGGCCTCATAAAAAGACCTTGGATGTTCTCCCTCATTTGGAACTTTTAGAATAGTGTGAGAAGAATAAGGTTAACATTTCCTTACAATTTTTGCAAAATTCTCCTATGAAACTGTATTGTCTAGGGCTTTTTTGTGCCTGCAATTTTTTGCTTACTGCTTCAATTTAAGTTGCTGATTTGGGCCTGTCCAGACTTTCTGCTTTTTTTTAAATTCATTTTTGGAACATTTTATGTTTCTAGAAATGTGTCCATTTCACCCAGGTTTTCAAATTCTTGGCCTATAATTTTCATAGTAATTTCTTACAATCCATTGTATTTCTGTGCTATCAGGTGTAATCTCTCCTCTGTCATTTCTGATTACGTTTATTAGGGTCCTCTCTCTTTTCATCTTGATGAGTCTGCTTAAAGGCTTGTCAATATTTTCATCTTTGGAAAGAACCACCTCCTGCATTTATTGATCTTTGAATTGTTCTCTTAGGCACTATGTCATTTAATGCTGATCTGATATTATTTCCTCTCTTTCACTGGCTCTGGGCTTTGATTGTTGTTATTCCTCCAGTTCTTGTAGATGAAGTTCACGTTGTTATTTCAAATATTTCCGTCTTTTTTAGGTACACCTGGATTGCTATGAACTTCCCTCTCAAAAGTGATGGCCTTTGATATGTCCCATAGTCATTTAAGCTGTTATGTATTGATTTTCATTTCTTTCTAGAAACTTTTGCTTTCTTAATTGATCTCATTATTAACCTATTCATTGTTTAATAATATGTTATTCAGTCTCCATGAATTTGACTGTTTTGAGTTTTCCCTTTGTAGTTCTTTTTGAGTTTTGAGTCATTGTAATACAAAAAAAAATTCATGTGATTTCAAATTTCTTGAATTTGTTGAGGCTTTTTTAATGAGTTATCATGTGGTCTATCTTTGAAAATCTTCCATATGTATTTGAAAAGATGTGCATTTTGCTTCTTTGGGGTGAAATGTTCTGCATATATCTTTTAAGTCCATTTAATCTAGTGCATATTCAGTGCCAAAATATCCTTGTTGATTCTTTATTTTGAAGATCCAGTCATTGTTGACTATAGGGTATTAAAAACGCCCAGTATAAATGTGAGGCTATCTATATCTTTCTTGGAGCCCTCCAAGATTTTTATAATAAATTTGGATACTCCAAACTTTGGTGTATATATGTTTACAATGTTTATTGTCTTCTTGATGGATTCTGCCTTTGAGTAGTTTGAAGTATCCTTCCGTAAATCTTATTACTGCCTTTATATTGATGTCTATTATTTCTGATTCAAGTATTGCTACCCTGCCTTATTTTTCCTGTACATTTGCTTGGACTGTCTTCTTCGAACTCTTTACTATCAGACTGGGTAAGTCTTTTCTTCTCAGGTGGGTCTCTTGTAGGCAGCCTTAAGTGTGGGTCCTGTTCTCTTATCCATTCAGCTATCCTATGTCTTTTGATTGGTACAGGTGATCTATTTACATTTAAGATTATTATTGATAGGCACTTACTCATGTCATTTACCCCTCTGTACTTTTGTTCCTTTCTCACTTTTTTTCTTCATCTTCTTTTTTTGGAAGGTTTTTTTTATTTATATTTAGAGAGAGGAGGAGAAGAGAGAAAGTGGGGGAGAATAACATCAATGTGTGGTTGTCTTTTGAATGCCTCCTACTGGAGATCTTGTGGGCAATGCAGGTGTGTGCCCTAGACAGGGAATCAAACTGGTGATCCTTTGATTTCAGGATAGCACTCAAACACTGAACAACACCAGTCAGGGCTTTCTTCATCTTTTTAAAGCAACCTCTATGCATGTCTTGTCATGCTGGTTTGGTAGAGATGTATTCTGTTAGCCTTCTCTCTTTCCTGGGAAAGGTCTCATTTCACCTTCCTATTTAAATTGAGAGCCTTGCTAGATAGAGTAGTCTTGGTTCCAGACCTTTACTTTCCATTATGTGCAATATTTCTTGTCATTCCTTCCTGGTTTTTAGTTTTTCTGTTAAGAAGTTAGCTGCTAAGCTTATCAGAGCTCCCTTGTATGTTACTTGTTATTTCTCCCTTGCTGCCTTTGATTCTTTCTTTGGCTTTCAATTTTGCCAGTTTCATTATGATGTGTCTTGGAGTAGGTCTTTCTGGGTTCCTCTTGATTGGGACCCTCAGTGCTTCCTGGACTTGTTTAGCATGTTCTTTCATCAAATTAAGTAAGTTTCCCATGATTTCATTTTCAAACAGGTTTTCTATTCCTTGTTCCCCTTCTTCTCCTTCTAGTATCTTTATTATATGGGTATTATTATGTTTCATGTTGTCCAGCAATTCCCTTAGTCCCTCTTGATTCTTCTGGATTTTTTTTCCTTTTCTTGCTCTTTCTGGGAGCTATTTTCTACTTTGTTCTTCAGCTTGCTGACCTGATCCTGTGCTTCATTTAGACTGCTTTTGACACCTCTACTGTATTATTCAATTCAGAAATTGTATTCTTCATTTCCTCTCAGCCCCTGTTGATTGTTTTTATGCCCATTTTCATGCTGATATAGTTTGCAGTAAGTTACTTGTAGTTTCCCTGTAGTTGTTAGTAATTCTCTGTAAGATCATTGAGCTTCCTTATAACTATTGTTTGAACTCAATATCTGATCATTGAGTTGCCCCTATTTCATTTAGTACTCCTTCTGAGAATCCCCCCTTCCCTTTTCAATTGGGGGTTGTTTCTTTGTCTTCCCATTATTTGTTTGACTCTTCTTGTTTGCTCTGCTTCTTAAATTGATCTGTTTTGACTTCCTGACTTTGTGATGAGAAGTTCTATGTTAGAAGGCCTGTGCAATTCTGTGGTACAGTCTCCTCAGGTCACCTAAACTAGATGCTCTGGGATGCTTTTTATAAATTTTATGTTGGTTTTCTGGATGTGATTGGGTGTTGATTGTTTTGAAGTGTTTTTGGTTGGTCCTTCCCTCCTGCTGGTTGACTGAGGGTCACTCCTCCTACCATGTGTTATGTGCTGTTGTGAAGGTACTTCCAGAACAAAACCACAAAGATCAGGAAAGAAACCCACACCCACAAAACTAACTACTCCCGACCATCCCACTATTAACAGAAAATTAACTAGTATATAATAAGGGTGTAAATAGATGAAGACTATTGTAAGAAATGAGAGTTGATATGGAATGACTTACCGAAAGAAAATTGACTATAAGAGGGTAGAGCAAGGAGCACTCATAAGAAATGGGAGTTGGAGCAATGCAAAGAAAGAAAGTAAAATTTGCATTATAAATTATAAAGGGAATAAAGAATGTGCAATGGAATATAAGGAGGGGAACATATAGTATTAGGTTTAAACAAAAATCAAAATAATATAAAATAAAATAAAGTTAGGGGGAGAAAAACAAAGGAAAATATTAAATAATTAACAAAAATATAAGAACCAAATTGAAGGGAAAGATCCATGACAGTACTGTAAACAACAAATGAGGTAAAATTAATATAGGTGGTATGTGAATATGAGGAAAGAAGAAACAAAAACCATTCAGTAGATGTCTGGAGGAATGAATAATATTTGTGACATGATAGAGAGAGAGGGAATACTAAGAGTGAGAGACAAAAACAGTCAATACAACAAAAAAATAAAATTTACGTTGTATGAAAAAGAAAAAAAGGGAAAAAGGAGAATGAAGAAAAATGAAAAGGCAGGTGAAAGACAAACAGAAGACAGACAAAGAGAGGTAAAGACAGGGCAATATGAGAAATTTTAGAAGAAATAAAAAGAGAAGGAGAGGGAACCGGTAAAATTTGATATTTGAACCACAAAATTAGTGAAGATATCTACATAAAATTGGAAAAGAATGCAACAACAGCAACCCTACCTACCACCTACTAGCAAAGAGTGCTAAAAGTGGAGAGAGAACAGGGGTATTTTAAGAGGGGGAAGAAGGAAGTGAGATGACCATTGACAAGAGAATTGGTTTCTGTGTCTGGACGGGGGAGAAATAGTAAGAGTGTGGAATGGAAACAAGTTGTACCAAGAGAAAAAACAAAATTTTGAATGAAAGTAATGTGAGGAAAGAAAAAGGTAAATGGTGTAAGAGAAAGGAGGGCAAATATATGAATTCAAATGAGCTATAGGACAAAATCTGGCAACTTCATATGCACAATCTTCCAAACCTTCATTGCTCTTCAGACTCCTAGATCCCAAAGAGATTCTTATCTCCTTCTTTCCCTTGATTCTTATCCTATGTGTCATGTTTCAAAACTTTTCTTGCCTAGTGCACCTGGTTACCAGGACACTGACATCTATGTGACATCCATGTCACAGGAGGCACAAAATAGGGTTTTTCAGTGCTGACCTGTGGGGAGATGATGTGACAGAGATGTACATGTTTACAAGTTTCAGAATTTCATGACAGAATATTTTTACAATTTCTGTAAACTTGTTCCTTGAGAGTTAGTCAAAATGTATGTAGAATGAGAACACTGTTGTTGGTTAGGCTGCTGCAGAGGTGCAGTGTTTTGTCTCTATCCTTTTTGTCAGATTCTAAGACAAAGGTCATTTCAATCAACCTTGTTCCCAGAACAATCTAGGTAGTCAGGTCACCTTATGCAGTGGACACCAATTCAGGTCTGAGGCAAGACAACAGGAAATATATATTGAAAAATTTCAGCCAGATTAAAAAAATATTTGGAATATTTGAAACTATAATAAGGTTGAAGAACTGTGAGCAAGATGACAGGGTCAGGTAATTATAAGTAGGTGATGTCAGAGGGAAACATGACTCAAACAAATTTAAGAGACAAAAGACACTTTATTAAAAACTATGTATTAACACAGTGAGCCAGAACTCAGCACCTGTGAAACAGATAGCTGTGAAGATTTTAAGAACAGGAGAAAGAATCAAAGGCATCTCTGTTTGCTAATTGAGTTTACAGAAAAGAAAATTGAAACTTTTCATAAAATCTTTACAGGAGGTCATTTTACCTCCTGGTTTTAAAGGTTCTCACCAAAGTTAGGCTTCTACCTCCCACAGAGGCTGATACACAGAGTCTCAGGAGGATTACATTTTAAGAGATGGACACAGGACTTTGTGACAGATACTCACTGAATTGTAACACTGGTAATAAAATTTTAAGGATTCTTGTGTATTTCAAGCCTGCAAAATAAAGATTCTGTAATTACAAATTACCATTATCTTTCTAAAGAGAATGCTCTAAAATATGGAGGTCCAAGATCTGTGATCAGAAATGATCTCTCTAAAGGTTGATGACTCTGAGGGAACATTAAGGCCTCTAGGGCATAACAAACCTGCTTGTGCACAGTGGAGGGTTACACAACTACATCTCTTTCAGCCAAGGTCCTTTTTGCACCTACATCAGTTACTGCAATTTATAAACAGGTGAAAAATAACTGAGACTCCATGAACAGAGCCAGAATTTGATCTCCCAGAAGCTTGTGCTTCTAAAGTTTTCCTTTCAGACATTACAGTCATCTCTATTCTTATTTTCCTGTTTATCAAAATTAATCACCAAGGAAGAATTGTGTTCTTGATCCTACAACATGGCTGGTGTCACCTGATTTAGCCTGATTAGTTACCTAAGAGCAGAGGAACTGACACTTACCAAATAGTTTGCTTTGATCAATGTTTTTCTATAAAACATACAATGGGAATTTAACAGCCAATTGAGGTTAGGAAGCCTCACCCTCACCCTTCACCTCCATTTCTCTAGCTTTAGGTGATATCCCCTTCTCCAAGAGGTACCAAAAGACCAAGGAGGTCAAACTTAACTTTATAAAGTGTGAGATCTTTTCTAATTCCATGCTTAAGATTTTGAAAGAAGACATTTGAGCTAAAGCTTTGGTATTATTATCAAAGTTTCCAATTATACCTTTTTAACAAAAAGAACAGAGATGTACTGGACTCATGTCAATAATTTTATTGATATATAAGCAAGAATACTTCAGAGACTTTTAGACACAAACAAAATTCAGTGTTACTACACACATGGGTGTCCTCATGTCCATTCCCATTGTCTAAAACTGTGTCCCTGTGCCTCCACATGTTTGCATGGAGAGGAGACATTGCTCAGACTCTGTCAGCACTTCCCCTGATCCCATTGGTTATCACAGGATCACTGCTCATCCTCTGAGAGACACAGTATCAACTACACTGTGGACATGGTACAGATGAGACCAAACTGAGCTGGGGTTGGTCTGAAATGTGGATTTCAGCCAAGAATAATGACAATGTTAGCTCAGATTTTGAACTGTTTATTGACTCAATGCAAAGTTTTTAAGGACTATTCACCTTCAGAATAAATCTATTCTAATAATGCAAGAAAACCTTTTATTTAGAGTATAACAGCATAGAAGGGGAAAGGAGAGTCACTCAAATTTCACATCCAACTCAAGAGCCACACTTACAACAGAAATTATGGGTATCAGAAATGATGGGAGGTTTCACACTGGTAATTCCCAGAATCTTCCCTCTTGACAGGGTCTGTGGTTAGATTTTAATGGTCCTTGGATAGCTTCATTAGTTCTGTGGGTTGCAATTTTGTGTCATTGAACAACCACTGGATGATGAGCACATTTGAGTAGCATGTCAAGTCCAGAGCATCTTTATTCTCCGAGACTGTCATGTTGCTGGCTCACAGGGTGGGCTTTCTCGCACACCCTGTGGAGAAACAGTGAATACAGTACTTTGTATTGACTCATTGAGAATGGGCTTGTGACGTGGAGCCATGCTGCTTCCCCAGAGATATCAGCCACTCACAGTCCACAGTGAACCATGTAAACACCTCCAGAGTAAGGCTCTGACATTTGCAGAAGAACAATAGTGTATATTCAGGGGACAATATGTAAGGAGAGAGCTCTACCTCCTCTCTGACCCCATATAACCTTCAGGTGATTCCTTAACTGTTTCTGAAGACATCTCAGTACACAGAATCCCTTCCCAGCCCATGTGTCTTATAATATCATCATCAGGTACAATTTTTCTCTCATGAGCTTTTCTTGATCTTTTTCTAGAACATTTTTGACTTCAAAAAGCATCCTACTACTTACATAAAATTTTATGTGTGTTGGTGAATGGAGGCTTATCACCTTTGTCCATCTCTACAGCCAAAAAAAGTTGATAGTAAGTGGGAAATAATTTAACTTTTGTTAAATAATTCATTAGAAAATAAAAATAGCCCAGTCCAGTCTTCATGACTGTAAATCTGAAGTATTTCTCTCTAAAACACTTTTAAGTAGAACAAGGTTTTATTTCCTGTCCTATAGATTCAATATCATGTTGAAATTAATCTCTACAGGGAAGTGGTTATGGCTTTAACAAAAAACATTGACTGTAGGAATGGAAGAAAACTATACACTATAATAAAGGCCATACATAAAAGCCCAGAGTTAACACACTATTCCATGGAGACACTAAAATAATTTTAGTAATATCATGAACAAGAAATAGATGCTATTTTTCCACATATTCAACAAAGTACTGGAAGTTTTGACCACAACATTTTTCCATGAAGATGAAACAAGTTCTATCCAATTTGGTGAAGAAGGAAAAAAAATGCTTTTTGAAAAGATAACATAATCTTATATATAGAAAACCCTAAAGTTTCTGAAACACACAAACATACACACACACTTAGAACTAATAAATAAAGGGAAGTTGCAGGAGATAAAAATCAACACTTAAGATCACTTTCTTTTTTTTTGCAACAACAATAAAGAATTTCAAAACAAAATTAAGAAAAATTGTTCTATTTTCAATAGCATCAAAAGACTAGAAAACTAAGGGATAAACTTAATATGGTAAAAATTGTATACACTTAAAACTACCAAACATTTCTGAAAGAAAGTAGAAACAAATCGATGGAAAAACATGCATGTTAATTTATTGGAAGACCCCAAATATTTTCATATTTGACACAATCAGTATCAAAGCCTCAAGGTCTCCCTTGAAGAAACAGAAAAATTCATCCTACATTTAATAAGTCAATGAAACCCAAATTGTTGAAACGGTGTTTAAAAAATAATGCAGTAGGAGGTCTCATGTTTCATAATTTCAAAACTACTACAGAGCTAAGGTAACAAAAACAGTGTGACACTGGCATGAAAACTTCTGTTCATCAAAGACACAATCAAATGGTGCCAAGGAAAAGGCCTAGACTATTCCATGGAGAAAAGACAGACTTTGTAACAATGATGTTGAAAAGGAATATCCACATGCAAACAATTGATATGGATTGTTGTCTTATATAGTACAAAAAAATTAGGTCAAAATTTATCAAATTGTAAAGGCTAGACCTAAAAGTTTAAAATGCATAGAAAAAGTATAGAGAGAAGCATTATGACATTAAGTTGGCAATGATTTTATGAATATGACACTAAGAATACAGGCAAGAATAGACAATTTGGATTTTGTCAAAATGGAAAATTCTCTTCATCAAAAAGCACAACAGATTGAAAGGTGACCTATGAAATGGAGAAAATATTTTGCAAATCCTATGGAAAATAAAAGGTTAATGTTTAGAATATACAAAAGATCTACAACTCTACAACAAGTACAAAATGAATAATCTGATTTATAAAGGGACAAAAGCACTTGAGTAGAATTTACTCTAGAGAATATATCCAAATGGCCAATAGTCACCAAAAAAAAAAAAGATGTTCAACACCACAATTATTAAATGAAATGAAAATCAAATCTCCAAAGGTGAAATTTGTTTCTTGTGATGTTGGGTATGTTTAACTTTACTCTGCATGTATGAGCAAAAAATGGCCCTGTGTGGGACCTTTCATTTCTCCAGAAGCTTCTTCAATCATAGTTGGCACTTCTCACGTCTCAGTAACCTGAAACTGTGAAATTATAAGGTAGGTCAGTGTATCACACACAAAAAAAAAATATTTGGGGATCTGAGTGCTCAGTGAATGTATGGTCTCCAGCTACAGGTCTGGGAAAAATACAGACTTTCTCAGGTGTTAGTTTAATATCAGTGTTGGGTTATGGAAAGACATGGGAATGGGAGTCAGAGACATCCCTGCCCTTCCCTCGGTTCTTCACTGATCACCCAACTGCCTGGTTGAGCAGAAACCTTTTCTTCCAGCTGTACGGACTTCTATCACCCAGCTGAGGTGTGTTTTTTTTGAGGCACTATTTCCCAGGACATCCTGGAGACTGGAGTTGGAGCAGGAATATCACATAAGTACCAGAAACAAGCCAGTGGTAATTTGACCACTCAGGCCTCTGCGTGAAGAGGTGGGTCAGGATTTTCCAGGTGAAAGTGAATGAAATGAGCCAGTGAGCTAATAAATAATAAAGAAAATTTCAATACATGATTTAGGAAAGAGGAAAAGGGACAGACAGAAGCTCATTATGGCAGCAGAATCATGTGTTCTGCCCTTGACCATTAAAGTCATTCTCTCTCCTCTGAGGGCAGGTGAGGACTTGGGCAAATGGAAACTGTCTAAGTTCCAAGAGATAGGGAGCATTGACTTCCTGAAATTCTGATGCTAGTGGGCAATTTGTGTTAGGTGGCCATGAGATAGAAATTTGGAAAAAACTTAAAATCCTTCTGTATGTAAATTGGGGCTCAAGACCAATTGCAAAAAGAACTATTTTATTAGGGAAATGAAAAGGATGTGAAATGATGGTCTTAGTTCCTGGAGGCACAGAAAGCTTGTTCTTTATGGTGAGCATTCCAAGGACTCTGAATCCAGGTTCCAGCTAGGAACCTGGTTGAATCATTTGGATCATTCATTCATTCATTCATTCAATCAATCAATCACCATTTATTTCCTCCTAATATATCAAAAGAAACTGGGTATTTGTTACACACTGGTCTTAAGCTGGTTTCAAGAGTAGAGTGGGAAATGAAACGGCAAAGTCCTTTTTTTTTTTTTTTACATCTGGTGGGTGTGACTGCACCAAAATGGGAATCAAATAAGTGATGTCAAGTGCAGTGCAGGATGGTGTGACTGGGTCACCTAGGGGGGAGACCTGAGTAATCCATGCAGTGACTCTGAATGTTACTGTAGGTAATTTGATTCTGGAGTAAAGTAGATTGTTTCTCCATTTTGCTCACTCCACAAAACAAAGGGTATTCTTATGATCCGAGGAGGCCTAGAGAAAAAGTATCTGAACCAGTTCATTGGTTTAGGAGCCTAAAGAGCCCCTCATATGGCCCCCAATGTAAAGAAATTAAGTCTACGACTACAAGCAGTACTCAAGTGACTCTGATCAGATGCTCATGAATTGTGTGTCTGATTTACTGACAGTATCTTCCTGTTTCTCAGTTTATTCTCAGTGAATATTTGGCTGCCAGGTTGTCAAGGCAGCAACTGTAAAATATTTAGAGGATATGACCTAAATCTTCAAATAGAAAAGTGCTCAAATAAGAGGCACCTCTTACTGATCGACTCCAAGAGATGATTCCCTGGGCTGATTCCTGGTGAATGAGGACCTTTCAAGAGCATCTTGTTTTTTTCTCAGTTTTTTTTCTGGGGATGCTGACCATTTTCTGAACCTTCCTAAGTCCCCCCAGGACAGTTGGCTACTGTCCAGAGACATTGTCTGACTGTGCTCTCTACACACAGACTCAGGTGATACCAAACTCCATTTCTGCCAAGATGTGACTCTTGTGCCGAAGCCAGGACTGGTCATTGCCTCAGGAGCCCTGTGACTCAGGGGCCCATTAAACTGTTACATAATCAGCCCTTTCAAGGACACCAAAACCAAACTGGCACAGGCTGCCTTGTGTCCCTGGAGTGAAGAACCCTGGCACTGAGTTCTGGGGAGGAGTTTCTGAGCTGAGCTCTGTATGAATATCAGGAAGCTTCTCAGACCATGCTCTGACCTAGTACAGCAGGGTCAGCCTCAGGGCAGATTCATAGGAACATGCTCAGGGGGCTGAACTGAGAATTGTTTCTCTCTGCTGAGTTATTCTCATCAGACTGATCCTCCTGTCTTCAGTGACTGTCTGCAGGGCTGCAAGTTGGGAAGGGAACTGAGATTTTAGGATGTTTGTCTACACTCTGTGTGTCCTGCAATAGATGCCAAAATCCAGCCTGAAATAAAATGCAGAGGGCAATGGAGGCAGAGTCGAGAATTATCAGTTCTGTGCTGGAAGTAGAATTCACCCCACCCGACACCTAGAAGACAGAGAGCAGACACTTAAGGTATATATTGAGCTATCAATATCCTATTAATATTTTGGAATTTGTTCTCTCAGTGGGATGGTGTAGATTCCTGTGTCTTTCATGGTGACCTTCTTTAACAGCAAAGACGCATCATAGTTTATTGTTGCTCATCTATTTGGAGGACCTCTTATATGGTAGTTTGCAGTTTGTGCAAGAAATGCAATTATATGATTATTTCTGGGACTTTTCCTCTGTACCATACTAGGCATGTAGCATAGGGAGGCTTGTTGCAAATACTTAAATGCACATTCTCCCCTTTGGCAGCATTTTTCACCCACATATCTTGTTAGGCTATGGTGGGCAAGCACCAGAAATTGAAGACTGAGAGTACAAAACAAGAAAAATAAATTAATCAATATTTGTATTTATGTATTGGGCTGAAAAGATGGGGCCCTGAATCCTGAGCAGGTCTCTTTATCTCTCAGCCTTTGTCTGCCTAAGAGGGTGTGTCTCCCATGGTCAAGGTCAATAGCATGGCTCCCATTACTTCTGAAAGTAACTTCTAGCATCTACTGAAAAAAAGTAACTACTGAAACTGTTACTTTTTCTGTTTCAAGTACTCTTCTCCAGATGTTTGTTTTACTCACCCCTTCACTATAATCAGACCTCTTCTGACATTCAGGAGCATTTTTGAAAGACACATTTGCTGACCACCTTCTCTAAAGATTCTCTACCCTCACTTTCTGACCTGTGCTCCTGTTTTCTTCATGGCTGTTGCGGATACCTGATTTCACATTTGGACTTTTCCTTGTCCCTCTCTCCTCCATAGAACATGGACCTCATGAGAGCAGGGCTTCTCAGATCTAGTACCTCCAGTGACTCCAACCGCCTAGAAAAAATGGAGTTGAATGAATGAGTTTTCCTAGGGTCTTCTAAATCATGGGATGCATTTACTGATTTCTGAGGTTTGTGGTAAAGACAATGCCTAGTATCCTTGGATGATTGTTTTCTGCTGTTTCCTAACATAATTCATGATTATTATTACCAGTTTCATAATTCAATACTCAGTGATGAATTGAACAGGAAGTGGAAAGCAATCCAGGTTTTCCTGCCTCCCACCACTTCCAGATTATGAGATTTTCCTCTTGCTGAGTCCCCTTCCCCATCCTACTCCTTCTTTTTGTCCTTTACACTCAGGTCCAGACAGAAGCCTTCCCTCTTTTCTCAGAGCACTGGTTTCTCCAGCAGATCCCAAAGATTCTCTGTGTCAGATCCTCAGTCTACCCCAAGGAATTGTTTCTTACTTAAAAACCACCAGGAGCCCTTGCCAGTGGACAAGTCCTCTGTGGGTAGAGACTGAAGTGGATTCTGTGGTGTCTGCTGCCTCCTCTGTGACTGTGTCTTTGAGAAAAGCCTGAGCTTCAGTAAGGCTCACAGGGACCTCTGTCCAGAATGGTGCAATCTTCTGTCTGTACTACCTGTAAACTGAGGTTTATTTTGGGGCATGTTTACTCTTCGTGTCACAGACACTGGGGCAGGGTTTGCACACAGGACCCTCCAACACTCTCCCTTCAGTTTTGTCCACACTTGTCCCTTCTGACCAGGGCTGATCCCCTATATCCTGCCTCCTTGAGAACTCTTAAGGCTTCTCAAAACAACACAGAAACCCACAAGCACACATGCATATAGACACACAAACACACACACACACACACACACACGCCTTCATGCTGTGTTAGGAAGAGCACAGGCCTGAGGTGTTTAGCTTTCAGGGTCTTCACACAGCTTCCTGTCTGTTACCCAGTAGTCATTCCCACAACCTCTCTCTTTCACACTTGACTTTTCCCTTCAGAGCAGGTGTTCTTGAGCTAAGTCAGAAAAACCTAAAACAGGAATATCACCCCTGCTGGACATTGGGTCACCTGTGAGACATTGTAAACATTATAATGCCCAGATGATACCTTAAAAATGCAGCTTCAGCAGCTGTCCAGCTAATTTGGTCACCCAATCAAAATGAGAACCCTTCACGGGAGGATAGAATCACTTCTATTGCTCTCCTGTGCAGAGGGGATGTCTTCAGATCCCATTAAACTGCCCAATTCTGACTGGGCTGAAGTGGGTCAGAGACTTTGTATGTGACAATCTTTCAGGAGAGGTTGACCCTGCTGAGCTGTAGTGTACACTTGCATTAGCATGGCTGATGGGGCACATATATCCTTGGAATGATGAGACACTCATGCCATCATTGGACACTGCGATGTCTTGGTCTTTGCTCTTTCAACACCACACAGAGAGCCTCTGGTGTCCTTTAAGTATCTATAATATTTCTCTTCATGACACAGAAACCCAGCTGGTCACCTGGTCCTCCCCATGTTTTCAAATGTTCTGAGAAACTTTTATTTCCTCCCAGCAGGAATGTCACAGAGATGAATCTGACAGTGAGAAAGGTCGGACTTGTGAACATTTCAGTGGGGACCCTTCTTATACCTCCGGTTGTCATTACACTGGATTTTGCATCCAGGGACAAAGACTTAAAACATGAACTCTCAGCCAGATGTGAAGATTTTGGGTGTGAACTGGGAAATATCCTGAGTGTCCCAGGAAGAAAAGCCTTTGGTGAAAGGTAAGATGCCTGTGGGCTTCCTGGTTCTCAGGGATCGGCTTAATGTAGACCACCCTCTCCACCTATGTTTGTTGGACCTGACCTTCTGCTGTCTGGCTGTTGGGACAATGTCTGAGTTCTGCCTGAGTGGTTTTCTTGTGGTCACTAGAATCCCATGGATGAGGCCAGACATGAGGAGCAGCACAGGAAAACCTGAGGGAGGAGAAGCTCCCAGGCCCTGCCAAAATATAAAGAAGTCCAAACCTTTAGAGCAATTTAATGAGATTACCTGAGCCATAATGATTACATATGCTGGGTATGTAGGTCTGAAATCCCATTAAGAAAGGGAGTTTTGCATCATATTTTATACATTATAATCAAAGTAGAAGTTGAAAAAGTTGCATAAACTCCCCTAGCAGGTAAGAGAAAACATAGCAAGAAAATCTCTAGAATTGGGGAAATAAGGCAAAATAGAGAAACATATATTTTTTATGTTGGTGGGTACAGGAAAATTCACATTTACAGGACACAGAGAAGGTGTGCAGGGGACCAGATAACATAAAGAATATTATGTGAAAGAATGAAAAGTCATCCCTGATTCCTATAAGGTCAGGATACGTTCTTTCTTCCCCTCATAGTAACTCCACCAAGGATTGAGGATCCAGAGTTTCTGTCAGATCAGGTATCTGTGAGAAGAGGAAGAACACAGGCCCTGGGTGATGAGACATAACTCACAAGGTGGGTGTGTGGAGGGCTGTGGTTTTAAGGAAAATAAAATAGAATCCAGCCCCTCCTGTTAGGAAGATTCTGTCCTTTCTTTGGACTGTATGAGAAGTAAAAACCTGAACCTAGGAAGTCCCCAAGGAGGCAATGGCCTCCTGTCATACTGACACCAGTGCCTTTGTGTCTATGCAAACATAATTTGACTAAGAGTCACACAGAGTGACAGCCTTCCATTGTGTGCTTCCCCTTATCAATTTAATGAGCATTCACAGAACTTCTGTGATGTGTCAGGCTTTTGACTGATCCCTGGAAACTCCAAGGAGTATAAAACATGTGTGGGTCTTGTGCTTATCAAGTTTGCTTTGCAACAGAGACAGGGTCTCAGATAAATCATGGCTCTAGGGGATTAGTTATAATTCAGTAAAGGGATATGAAAGAAGACTTTGGGTGAACACACAGCATGTACTTGAATCTTAGCTGGTTTGGGGATCATAGAGAGAACTGTTGACAAAGTCACCTTTTTGCTGACACCTGAAGAATTCGTGGGCATTTTACCCTTGAGGAACAGAGGCTGTTAAGAACAAACAGCTGCCTGCAGAGGACAGACCTTTGGTGTGCTGATGTTTGGCTAGACGGAGGAGTGGACAGAGTCTGCTTCCCTGGATGAGGAGCTTGAAGGGTTAGGAAGAATGTGTAATGATTGATAATTTTGAAGTTGGGCTCTGCTGGGCTGTGGGTGCTGCTCTGTTAGGGTCAGTCAGGCCCCAGAAAGTATCCAGCCTGCAAAGTAATTCTGCCACACCCTGGTGGACAAGCAGAAAAATGGGCAAGATGATGCCATATCACTGTTAATTATCCTTTAATCTTGCACTTCCTATTCAACTATACTTGAGACAATATTTCCCTGGTATATATAATTTTAATATATTTTTAAATATAGTTTTATATAATTAGCTTAAAATATTGAAAGCATATAGTTTATGATATTTGTCCTGATGTATGCACCAGATAACATGTTACAATTAAAGTAAAGACCATGTCCCTTACTATTAAAGTCTTTTCATGCCCTCTTGTCATCACTTTATTCTTTGTGTCTCCAGCTCCTTTTGTAGTGTTAATAAAACTCTCATCATCTTCTTTTATTAAAAATTCATATACATTTTCAGTATTTTCCAAATTTTTTAACATGAAGTAGGTAATTTTAGGCCAAGGTTGGCTTCTTGACTCAACAAGATTATTTGGCATAGGTCATTTTTTTAAACTCTAGTTATGTGTCATTATAAGGATGTATTAATTTTGTTTTTCCATTCACACTTTATGGACATTTGCATTGTTTCCAATTTTGACCTTTTCCATGTAAACCTGCCATGAACATGAAGGCAGAAAATTTGAAAAAGCAAAGAATTAGTATTTATAAAATAAATGAATAGCTAAAGAAATAGAACTTAGGGAGTTACCCCTGGAAGTCTGTTTTTAAGGGCCTTCTGCCAGAGCCTAACCCAGAGGTAAAGAGACACCTGCTTCTTGAGATAAAACTGTGTCTGCCACAGCCCACTCATCAGTCCACACAGTGACAGAAATAATGGTTCCATCTCAGTTTCAGCTTCTAAATTATGAACCAGTGCACCTCAGAAACTGCATTTAATTCACATTTGGATTGTCAATCACTAGGAGCAGGGGAAAGGTAGTGTTTAAGTTTTAGTCCCTCTGATATAAAAGGAAAACTAATTAAATGAAGGGTATATGCCAAGTGCCACATGACATTTCTGAGCGCACCTGCAGGCTGTGTGACTCTGGGTGAGTGACCCCACCTTGATAAGAGTCACTTCTCTCATGTGATGTCATAAAAATATGTTTGGTCTTTTTTCTCGGATTTTAGAAAAAGACATCTAAAACTCCTGGAATTTTGTAAGTGATGTGGGCGGCAAGTGTACTTTTGTTGTGATGATGCAACTCCTGGCTGGCCTCTGGATAGTTGCAGTGTGAGGGCAGGTCACCGGAAAGACCAAGTTCTCATGAGAAGTTTAGAATTTTCAGCTATCAATGTAAGAAATGTTTCAAACTGGAAAAAAAAAATTAAGAGTCTTTTTGAGCCAAACATGATGACCCTTGCAGGAAGCAAAATGACAGTGGACCAAGAAAATGTCTGAAGAATGGCAATTTGCCCTTCAGTTCATACAGTACCTTCAAAGGCCAGAGCCTGAGGAGTTATATGAAATCCATTGGTAATAGATTAGAGATGTTAGAGAAAGAAAAGTGCAGGATTCTCTGAAATTGTTAAAGACTAAAACTAATAGACACAGTTTTGAGGTTGGTTCATCCAGGAAAGTCAGCAGTTAACAATGAACACAATAGTGATAGTAGACAGAAGGTATGTCGCCTCTGCTATAGTGCAGTGAGGTGTCCAGAAAACAGAAAATTTTCTGACATTTTAAAGGTATGTTATGTTTGAGTCAAAAAGACAATGAACACTCTCAGTTGTTGACCTTTGCCAGGAAAGATACTAGGCTAGGATATGACTATCCACCATGACTCACTTTGGTTAAGAGTTCTAATTTTAGACCATCCTCTGTGGTTGCTTAAGTTTTGCTTACCTTTGCCAGGAAAGATACTAGGCTAGGATATGACTATCCACCATGACTCACTTTGGTTAAGAGTTCTAATTTTAGACCATCCTCTGTGGTTGCTTAAGTTTATGTGTTTTTCTTCCTACCATGCAGGCCTTCCCTGAGCTTGTCAGGTTTAGGATGTGGCCCCTTTTTAGTCCACACTGCTTTGGTGATAAATCAACCTACATGATGCATTGGTAACTAAACTTTTGATTAGTGAAAATTGTCTCAAGGGCTAGGAAGGGATTCTTAGGAAGTCTTACTGTCAGTGTTTGTCTTGCTGAAGGATAAACCATCAGTGATACAGCAAGCCCTCAACCTTGGATGGAAGTCAAAGCTGAATGATCTCAAAAAAGAAAAGCACGTAAATGGGAGCAGTCAGTAACACAGGCCTTTATTAGACAAACACTCTGGATCATTTCTAACCTGTAGACTATGATGATCTGTCTTTGTGTCTCCTTTCTCTGTATTTTGTACCTTCTGTAACATTTACTTACAGTGTGAGGGCACATTATAGACCAAAGCACTTTTAACAATCTGACCATGTGATTGGTTCTTATTTACTATGACCCACTTGCTATTAATTATTAATTAGTCAATATAAATTTGATTTCTGCTAATTTTACACTTGGACGCTATAACCTTAAGGTTTTTTGGGGGACCAGGTTGTGAGACATATTTGTATTCTTGAGAGGGTAGCATTTAAATAGAATTCAATTACCATATTTTAAATGGATCTGAAGAAAGTGGGAAATGTATATGGGACTAGTTGAATGATTTTCCAGTGTCATATTTGGACAGATAGAATATCTGCTACAGACTTTATAAACTATAAGAAGAGGCTTCAGGTAATATTGTTTACTTCCTGGAATCATATTTTTAAAAACCCAATGTCTTAGCTCATGTACTTGTTAAAATATGTATGATTGAGTTCCTTTAGGTAAGACTGGTTTCTGTTTGACACCATATATGTTCCTCTGGTTCCAAGTTGAACCATTAGCTGTCAGACCCCTTTTTCCTTTTCTGCAGTGGTCCACTAGAACTGTAAAAGAGAGTCCTTCATTCATTTAATAGGAAGCAGCAAGCATTCTCAGGTCAAAATAATTTAGCTGTTTAATACTGTCCACCTAGCTACAGCATCAGATGAATGAGTTCCTTTTGCTTTCATAGTAGGAGCTTTAGAAGTCATCAAATTCTGATAATTGCCAATTGTTCCAATATCTGTATAACATCTAATAACTGTTCAACCTATTTTCTATCTTTAATAGACTCCTGGACTAAATTCAGAAGGCTTTCTGCTCCCACAACATCGAGAGTTTTGAGCTACATCAAGGGCATAGCTACTATTAGTTAAAATATGGAGTATTTGATTTTTTTGAAAATTGACAAGTGCAAGTTAGAACAATTATTTTAGACTGTTGGGCATTTCTTACCTAGGTGAATCAAAACCTTTAGTTGTGTCCATCATAGAAGTTACTGCCTATCCAGCTTGTCAATAGCACTGTTCATGATTCACCGATTCATATGTAAAGCACACTAAGTCAGCATCATCAAGGAGTTTCCTTGGAACCATCCCTGAAAAGAAAGAGACGGTCAGTTGGCAAAATACAGCCATGGATGTCTTTATTCTGCACAGAAGCTAGCAAACTTGCTGGGGTAAGACTGTTACACCACGTTTAAAACATTAGTTGCAGATAAAGACACTTACACAAGTGTTGAGTATGATGGGAATTTAGTGGGCATTCAAAATAATGAAAACATAAAAAATGGAGAGCCCATAGCTATCTATTTTGTTTGTTTGCATAACATTTCTAAAGCAGAAATAACTGTCATTCAGGGAGCGAGCTTTTTGGTTTCTGAGTCTAATTGCTGATGATAAGATCACATAGGTCAAAGGCAATGTCTCTTTTTGAGTTAAATCTTCCTAAGTGTTTTTGTATGAAGAGTTAGAAAAATTTTATTTAATATGTGTCAGAATGTGGGCTTTATATAATATTTTAGAGATTTTACATCTTGTTTTTTTTTGGGGGGAAGGGGACAGGTTCCATGAATTTGACTGTAATAAAACATGTAAAAACTGGAAAAATTTTAATGCAATTGTGACAATAGTCTGTAAAAAACAGCATCATCTAAGTTTCTTTCTCTATTTTAAAAGAGGAAAAATATAAGATTCCATTGAGTTACTTGAGGCTAATTAATATCCATCTTTAGATAGGAGATGTCAATCTATTTTATTTGAGGTAAACAAAATGGAAGCTTATCTTTAGAGACCTGATCTCCTTTTCTGCTTGCTCTTCTGAAAAGTAAACTGTGTCCTTTTTAAATCTAGTAATATCCTAGAGCATACAAGTAAATCAAATCTTAATCTCTGGGAGAAATAGATGAGGCTCTCTGTATCTCCCTGGGATATTTAGTCCAAGTAAACTGGCAATCTTCTGAAGTGTATGCCAAGAGATTTTGACTGTGCCTTATTTTATACTGAAGTGCTGAACAAGGTGCTACATAAATGTATTACTGAAAAATGTTCACAGTCCACAGATGTGGATGACAATAAAGTATGTGGATTTGGAATCACAGGATATCTCGAAATAACTATTTTATTTATAGCTCAGATTATGTACAAGTCTTCATCCTTTTTATCTGGTTTCTTTACCAGCAAGTTGGGAGAATTACAGAAGTTTCTATATAGATTATGTCTCCTTTTCAAGTAATTTGATATAATGGGCTACATTCCAGCTAGTGCATCAGTTCTTCAAGTAAAATAGCAAATATAAGGCAGAGGAAGTGTATCATCAATAGTTAATGTAATAGGAGTGACTGATTGATCTCGACAGTATCTATACTGGAAAGAGCTCAAAGTTCCATTGGGACATCCTGTATAAAATGTTTAGTCTCAAGATGTGTTTTTTCTTCTTGTGGAAGTTCCTTTATAATTATTATTTTCCCCATTGTTTCAGTATTCAAGTACATTTCACCCTTCCAGGAAAAGAATATGTGGGTACCATGAGTTTAAACAAACTCTCTCCCTATCAGGTAAATGGAATCTGATTAGACCAGTAATAACGTATGTTACCTCATGACATTTTATAGTTGAAGGGGACAGGTTGTGACTTAAGAACAATTCATTAGTTGGTTACATGTTCCTACAATCTGCACCAAAGATTTATTCTTAACTGGGTGTTGTTAAGAAAAGATAAAGTAGTCCCAATACCTACAGGGGCCTTAGGGATTTCCCCTGTTATAGTAATTTTAATTTCTTTTTAACTATAAGTAAGGAGAAAAAAAAACACTTCTGTATTCCACTGAGCAACCATATGCTTGCTTTTGTATTTTTTTCTTCTTTTTAATCTTTTTTAAAATTTCTATATCCTCTTTTAAGATGAACAGACTTCTCTACAGAAATTTCCCAGTGGACCTTTTTTGGTGAATCTGTGGCTTTACTCCCAGGAACCCATAGGTGCATTCACTGGAGGAGGTCAGAATAGCCAATACCTTGTGTCCCAGCAGTTCAATTAGAATTTTTTTGCAAGCCTGTCAGTGTCTTAGAGACACAATCTTTGAAATTTTAGGTAGATTTTTATATTCTTTTTAAATTTTAGAAATATATATAACTGCTCAATGTCTGATTCATAAAACAAGATTTTTGTTTGTTTGTTTGTTTTGCTTTTTGTTTTTTATTTTTCTGAAGGGGGCTGCAAAAAATTCCTGGATTATTTTGTCTAAATTTCTATTGTCATTTTTTCTAAGACTATTAGGGAGTGGTAGAGGAACAGTTATGAAATAGATAAAAAAAGATAAAGTAAGAAAGAAAAATAGCAAATGCAACTAAATACACAAGTAAATGAGAGGCAAATAATACAGTGAAGGGATTATAGAAAGAGGAGGTATGTGGTGCTGGCATTTATTACCTATAGGAGCCTTCTTTAGTTCAGAGACAGTCCCTAAAAGTTTTTATTATTTTTTGAGAGGATTTATTTGTGCTACTCTTAGAAGCTTCTAATTTCCAATAAAATATATTTGCCATTTATTCAGTTAAAATTTAGAGCCATGATGTTTTAAAATTTTGAATGTCTAGATTAATGAGATGTCATAAGATTTCTACTTTGGTCCTACTAAATTGACACCTCTTCTAATAAAACCTTTACATTTCTCTAAGCACTTGCAAATAAAGTCTTTTTATTTATTGTCTATTTTCTGGAGTAGTAATGAGGAGACTGGGGCTCAAAGTTGGTAGCCTTGGTGGCTTGGTTTCCCACATCTATTTTACTAGTTGTAGTATCTTTGAAATCTAAATTATTTCTCCCTTGGCATGATTCTTTGGGGGTTATGGGTTCCTAGAGTCCAAAGGTCTTCCTGCTTTCAGATAAAACCAAGTCCTGTACCCAGTTATGGGATTGTGCTGGTGATTTTAATTTAAGAGCAGAAAACAGATCTATCCACCTTGTGTTTAGCAGGCTACATTCTTCTCTTACTTGCCAATGTATCTCTTGCAACCTGTTTTCCTGAGAATTTTCCACATTTTTACTTACAGCTGCTGGGTGTTTTCCTTTTAACTTTTATTCTTTTATAAAACTATCTCTTTCTTTCCTTCTTTCCTTCTTTCTTTTCTTTCTTTTCTTTCTTTCTTTCTTTCTTTCTTTCTTTCTTTCTTTCTTTCTTTCTTTCTTTCTTTCTTTCTCCTTCTCTCTCTCTCTCCCTCTCTCTCTAGAAGGGGGACAAAGAGAGGGAGAGAAACATTGATATAAAAGAGAAACATCAACCAGTTGTGTTTCCTGTGGACCTTGACAGGGGACCAAGCCTGAAACACATGCATGTGCCCTGACCTCTAAAGAAACCAGAGACATTCTTTGCTCTGTGGGACAACCCACTGAGCCACAAAAGTCAGGTTTCCATTTATTATTCAACTAGAGATCATGACAGCCAGCTGTGGGAGCAAAAGATGTTCTCTTCTCTCACCTTTCAACTCCTCTGGCTATTAATCCAATAATCAAATCAATAGAGGCAGATTAACAGGAGACAATGTACAGAGTCTGTTTTACTAATGAATATTCTAAAATAAAAAACAGAGATCCAAAGAAGTATTGGTTAGTTAAGACATATGCTGTTCTGAAGATAAAAAACAAAAAGCACTGTGGTTTGAAGCTTCAGGACGCATGCACACACACACACACACACACACACACACACACATACACACACACACACACACCATAGCATGGAGATTCCAAAACAAATGAGTAGTAAATACATATTGACTTGGCATTTCCATATGAATGTTCCTCCTTTAGCTGGTCCTTTTTCTACGTAGTTCCTAGGCAGTTAAGAGGGAAGTTCTCACTGTTTTTTTTTTTGAGCCTTCTGATTCCCAATATGAAGAGCAGAATCTGTATTCTAAAAGGCACATCTAGGGTGGCAACTATACTCCCTTCATAGCCCAGCCATTACCCTGTAATGTCTTAACAAACCTAACTGAAAGCTCAATCCCACTACACCTAGGCATTAATTAAAGTCACTATGTACCTAAATTACCAAACAAGATAAAGTACTGACATTCTTTTGCCATCTAAATATATCAACATTTCACTTCTTATTACAGTCAATTTAAAAGTTATGTTTGAACCTGCTAATAAAAATGTACCTAGCTTTGGTGTTCACAACTTCCCTATCATGGGGACCTTCATTCCTGGAAAGTAACTCAATACATGTGTTGTGGTGTTATCCACAGCTATTCAGAAGGAACTTGGAATCCTGTGACCCTGGCTGATGTCTCAGTTTAGTGTTTATGAGATCATTATTTGTTGCTTAATCAGATCAGTTGTGTTTTCAGTTGTCCCTAAATTCAATTAGTATACCTGAGCCTGTTGCTCCCTGAAGGATTCCAGCCCCATTTCTATTGTGGAGACATTGGGACCAGAAAATCTCCCAGAGGGGCACCTGCTCATTTCATTATCATTCAAATGCTCCTACATTGAACTTAATTTAGTTCCTAAATTGCCTACAGCAGGAATGCTCCAGAGAGGTCCAGATGTGACTACAACAACAGATGAATTTATAAAGGCCTCTGCAGCCATGGTAACTTTGTGGTATTGCAGTATTGTCTTACTCAATAAGAAATGTTGTGTGTGGGTATCCAGGAGACATTTTGATGGTTCATGACTTGTTCATTTGTAGATTCTGTAAATGTATAATAAACTCATACTGTTAACCTACCAGGCACTGTCTGAGGTGCTGGGGACACAGTCATGGATAAAAGAGACAAACTGGACATGATTGTGGATGTCTAAATATTTATTTGACCACTAATGTTTAAAGGACACTTCAGGATACCTTCAGATTTTTAATCCCAGCCAAATATCTGACTTCAATGGGCTTTTCCAGTACTTTTTTTTTAATCCCTTTGTATTTTCACAACCCCTCTCTTCTTCTTACAACACACATTAAATTCTTCACAAAACTCTTTGTCTCTAGGTGCTCAGAACAAATCCTGACACTGTAACTTCTTTTCACACTGGTCCAACCATTCTTCCCTGTCACCTGGATGGTACACTTGTCTTGTTACTGAACTCCCTGCTTGTAACCCAACAAGCCTTACTAACACTGGCTAATTATGGAGGCTAAAATATAATACAACTGTCCATCCCATCTTCTAAACATTTTAGGCTTGCCTACCCATCAAAATAACAAACACACATTAGCAGAAAGAAATAAAGTTTTTAACATATGATCATGGATAATTCACATAAGCATAAATGTTACTATGACTATAAGGCAACATTGGGTACATAAACATTTTTTAAAAAAATGGAAGACAGGAAAGTGGGCTCTTATATTTCAGAAGTCAGAGTCTGCTTCACAGGTAGTTGAGAAGAGTAGATCCAAATGGCAGAAAGAATTGGTGACTACTCAGAATCAGTGGGACAGAATGGGTATCTGGGCAACAGGTGCCTTCCCAAAGCCCTCTCATGTGCCCACACAGTCAATTTGGCCCAAAGTAAATTCTCCTGAAGCACATTTCCTCTATGAATTCCTTGGCAGAAATGTGGAGAGGGTCAACAGTATTTTTCTGTGTTTCATTTCCTAATAAATAGCTTAAAATCAATGTACTCAAACCAAATTGTCAGGGTAGCAAAATGTTGGTTACTTTCAATAAACACAGACTACTCACATCTCTTCTTTTTTCTTTGAACCTTCTAGTGACTCCTCACTTCACTCAGAGTAAAGGTTCTGGCTGATGGATTCTTCATTTCTGCCTTCATCTGCTCTCATCTTTTGATCTCTCTGCTCCAGTGAGTTCACATCCTTTGTGCTGAGCCCACCACATATTGGAATTGAACAAAGTAAATCACCCCAAGTATGCCTTACATCATTCTAACATACTGCCATACAATATTGTTGTCACTGTTGTTCGGATTCTTGTGTGACTCCCTCACTGCCAAGTGTGGTCTTTGAGGTTTGAGATTTTGTCTATTTTCTTTATAATGATTAGAAGTGTGTCAGGGAGATGGTGAACAGAAGGTCAGTACAAAAGTTACAAATGTGATAATTTTTAAGAGGGTAAAATATGGACAACTACGATCTGACATAACAGGAATTCTGACCTAGGTAAAAGACCATTTGAAACATTTTTAAAAGACAAGCATCTAGTAGAGAATGACTCAGGCAAACCTAGAGCTCATGAGGCAGCACAAATGAAAGATCCAGCTGTTACAGGGCGTAGCCAAGAGGGGGACCCCAAATAAGGATTTGGAATGGGGTCAAGAACTCGAGGTGTTCAGGAAATATTAGGATGTCCTCACCCCCACCCACACAGGTGTGGGTTGGGGGAAGGGACAAATGGATCAGGGCCATTGAGAGCTGTTTTGCATAGCAACAGCTCTGCAGCTAACCTCTGGCTTGGTCATTTAACATATCTATAACCTTTAACTAGTTGCACAGGTATGTTAAATAGCTGTGACCAAGCTCTGAGCCAGGGGAATGGAAGTAACTTCCCCACCAAGATGTAAGTCGGAGGCAGGTTCCCTGAATTACAGTGCCTGCATGGGAGCTTGAAGAAGATTGACTCCATGACCTGGGGCCACATCTGCTCAGACTCAGGATGGCAGCCCAGTAAAGCTGGAAGGATATGAGTGCTGGCAGGTGTAACTGATTGTAGGAAGTGTTGGAAATGGGGCTGGAGAGGGATATTGGCGCAGAGATTTAAATCCAGATGTGGCAGTCATTTGTGGGGAGAACCACACAGCTTTGGCAGAGTGGAGACTCCTGTAGCCATTGTGCAGACAGGACCATGTGTCTGGGGCAGTGGAGAGAGAACCTCGTGGCTTTGCTAGAGTGGGGACCCCCGAAGCTTTAGAAGGGGGAAGCACCACCCCACTTTAGCTGAGATCCTGGTGACACAGCTGATGATGCAGGGAACCGAGGGAGACCTACCAGCCAAGACGGATTACTGGGAAGAACTGGGGGCTGCCTGAGCCATGGACTTCTATTTCTTTTCCTAAGATACGGTATCCCAGACTGGGCAAAGGGGGCAGGAAGGACTGTGTATGTGTTTGTGGGTGTTTTAAGGGACTTTGTGATTTTTCATGAAGACAATTAGGTCACTACTTTAAGTTTGCATACCATTAAATAAACATTTCCTTTCCTTTTCACAAATCTCTGGCATTGAGAGATGTCTTTCCTCTGGCGGTGGACATAACAAACCTGGGGGTTCCTTTTGGGGAATAGTATATTACCCTCAGCTCCCCTTGCCCCCCTCCCTTTGTTCGGAAACACAGGCACAGGACCTCCTGACCGCACAAGCAATTCATGATATTAAGCATGGATTACATCTTGACCGATGGACCAGTGACAGGCAACAACCCACATATCTGCAAGGTATACCATCTCCTCAGTGTTGACACTCCTACAAATTCCGTGTATTTCCTTTTCACCCAACACTTTTCACTTGCCTCTGTAAACCTTTCCTCTGCTCCTGCCAACCTCCAGAATTTTCAGGCTATTATACATGTTCTTTCTTTCTGGGTAGATTCATTTGCATTTTCTGAAATTTTGCATAAGGAAAATTATGTAGTACATTTTCTTTTCATCTCTTTTTTAGTAAGCATAATTGGTATATGAGGTAAAATTTACATAATGAAAAGTGAAACATTCAGTGGCATTTAATTTAATCGCTGTGTTGTGCAGGTAACATGTCTACCTTGTGCTAAAATATTTTAATTACTCTTATTCAACGTTATAGCCATTGAATGATTGCTCCCCATTTCCCTATACCCTAATTTGAGGAAAGTACCAATCTTTAATCTGTCTGGTCGTCCTCCTTGTTTTCTGTCTCATATATGATGTTGCATAACCCCTCTGGCCTTGTACATCAGGTGTTCCCACTAGTTTCAGTGTCAGGAAACAAATCTGAGTCTTCAAAACATTACCCACCGCCCCTCCCTGTGTCTTACTCTCATGCCCATCCTAAGGTGGATGAATGGGACTGCTACATCACCCAAAAAGCTCCAGCCCCCCTTGCCTCAACAGGAGGCAATTCATTTATATTATTCATATTATTCAGCCTCATTCTGAGTCTCCAAACAAACCCTCCTGCATGGCACTGTAAGTCCCTTTGAAACATAAAATACCTAGCACCCTCACACCTCCCAGTCATCACAATTTTCCATCTGACACTGGCAGACCCCATTCCTTCATCACTTAGCTCTGCGTTCACCTCTGCTTATGCACAATCCACCTCTGGACAGGCCCCAACATTCTCAGTCAAACACACTAGAGACACAGGGAGCAGAAATTGAATAGAACCAGAGAAAATATTTATTTCCGATTTCCTAGTTCTGAATGCAGACTCCTGAAGGACAGACAAGCAGAATTTGTAAAAAGAACAAAGACAACAAGGAATGAGGAACAGTGATGTCTACTTTGAACTGCAGGCCACATGGGGCTTCAAAGAGGCTAATTCAGTGCAGGCCTGTGCATAGCTGATGTAACAGAGACCTGCATGTTTACTAGGTATTTGAGTTTTATGATAGGATGTCTTTTTTGTAATCTCTCTGATCTTATTTCTTGAAGGTACAGCAACAATGTATGTGGAATGAGTATACTGTAGAATGTTATGGTGTTGCAATGTGTCCCTTCTTCTGGCACAAATGGGTGGATTCTGAGCCAAGCTTCTTTTCATGACACATGTAGGCCCAGGAGGAACTGTAAAGTTAGGTCATCACCAGCATTGAACATCCAGTCAGAAGAGAACAAGAAAACTGCAAAAAAATTTAAAAAATCAATTAAATATGTAAGCAAAAATTTCAGAAAATTTAAAATTATGTTAGAAATTGACCCTTTGAGTAAGATGACATGGTTAGCTAGTTATGGGGAGGTTATGTTAAAGAAACATGTGCATTAAACAAGCTTAGAAATAAAAGTAAGACTTGACTAAAGTTCATGCAATAGGGTAGTGAGACAGAACTGAATAACATGAATTCAAAGACTGGAGAGATTTTAGAACAAAAGAAAACATGGGAATCTGTGCTTCCTAAAGGACTTTAGACAAAGAAAAGCAAAACTTATCATAAAACCTCAAGAGGGTGTCATTTTATGCTTTGGTTGTAAAGTTATTCAAGTATGGTAGGTTTCTATTCTTCTTCAGAGACTGGCTCACAAGGAAGATTAAAATGTAGTGTAATGGACCTGGTATTTGAGAAGATATTCTTTGGTTCTTAACACTGCCTAGAAGCTTTCAAAAACACTTAGATATGTTCCAAAAGTCTAGATCAAGAATCAGCCATTACCAAATTACAATTGCATTTTCAACAGAGTGGCCTAAAGAAATAGATGTCAGAGGCCTGTAGTCAGGAAGAAACTGTCTAAAGGTTCCTGACTGTGTGGGAACATTAAGTCCTCTAGGTCATAACACAAATGCTTTCTTCACAGTGGAGCGACCTACAACTAAATCCCTTTCAGCCAAGAGCCAGTTTGCATCTCCTTCAGTTCCTGCATTTTATAAAAAGTTGTCAGTTCCTAGTAATGTAGACACAGGGACAAAATAGCTGAGAGTCCTTGAACAGAGGCAGGATTGCATCTCCCAAGATGCTGTACTTTTACATACCTCTGCACTCACCTTTTTTTTTTTTTGCTCAAACATCATATAAAGCAAACAATAATAGTCTTGATTCTACAAGATAGCTGCTCTAATTCACTTTGACCTGATGAGTTACTGACGTAAAGAGAAACTGACATTCAGTACATAATTTGCTCTGATTCAGGTTTTCCTATAGAACATAACATGACAATTTTTTAAATTTTAAATTTTATTTTTTTATGTAATATTGTTCAGTTGTAGTTGTCCTGCCTTTTTCCCCATTGCTCACCCCAAACCCAGCATCCCAACTCCCACAGTCATTCTTCCCCATGCTTCATGCCCATTAATTCTCTATTTGTGTTCCTTTATTTGTCCTTCTCCCTTCTTTCCCTCTTTCTCCCTTCCCATCCCCTTGTGGTCACCATCACTTTCTCCTTTAGTTATAAATCTTTGGCTCTATTTCCCTCATTCATTTGTTTTGGTGGTTAGGTTCCTGTTAAAGGTGAGACCATATGCTATTTGTCTTTCACCACCTGGATTATCTCACTTAGCATAATGCTCTCCAGTTCCATCCATGCTGTCATGAATAGTAGTAGGTTCTCCTTTTTTTCTCCCATGTAGCATTTTATTGTGTAAATGTACCATGTTTTTTTTTTTTTATCCACTCCTTTACTAATGTGCACTTAGGCTGTTTCCAGCACTTGGCTATTGTTAATAACACTGCTATGAACGTTGGGGTGCATAGGTTCTTTGAAATTGGTGATTCATCATTCTTAGGGCAGAGTCCCAGCAGTGGGAACTCTGGATTGAAAGGCAGTTTCATTTTTACATTTCTGAGGAAATTCCATACTGTTTTCTACAGTGATCACACTAGTCTGCATTCCCACAATATTCTATTAGGGTACTCTTTTCTCCACAACCTTGCGAGCATTTGTTGTTTGTTGATTTCTTGATGATGGGCATTCTGACTAGTGTGAAGTGGCATCTCACTGTGGTTTTTTTTACAGTTTTCTTTTAATCGTTGTTCAGTATAGTTTTCTTGCTTTCCCTGCCACCAATCCCTCTAGCCCAGCCATCCACACTTCCCACTCTTGATCCTACCTGTCTTGGGTTTGGTCGATGTATCCTTTGTAAAAATTCCTGAAACCCCTTTCCTCTACCCCCACCCCCAGTATGCCCTCTCATTTCACCTTTGGTTACTGTCAGTTTATTCTTAAATTCAATATGTTTCTAGTGTCTAGTCATGATAAATTCCTCTCATACATCTGTGGTCCATACACTATGAAAGTGTATGTCTTTCTTGGAGAAGTGTCTGTCCAGATCCTTTGCCCATTTTCTAATTGGATTGCTTGTCTTCTTGGTGTGGAGTTATATCAGTTCTTTATATATTTTGGAGGTTAAATCCTTGTCTGAGATTTCATTGACAAATATATTTTCCCACACAGTTTGTTCCCTTTCCAATTTATTGTCATTTTCTTTAGCCATTCAAAAGCTTTATAGTTTGATATAATCCCATTTTTTTTCCTTTAAATCACATGCCCTAGGGAATGTATTAGTGATACTACTGCTGGCTAGGATATCTGAAATTTTCATTCCTAGGTTTTCCTCTAGGACTTTTATGATGTCATGACTTACTTTTACAACTTTTATCCATCTTAATTTTATTTTGCCATATGGTGTAATTTGGTGCTAGAGTTTCATTTTTATTTTTGTATGTACTTATCCAGATCTCCCAACAGCATTTACTGAATGGGTTATTTTTATTCCATCTTATGTTCTTACTCCCTGTGTCAAATATTAATTGACCATGCAGACACAAATTTATTTCTGGTCTCTCTATTCTGATCCATTTGTCAATGTGTCTTTTTTTTATGCCAGTACTGGACTGTTTTGATTACAATGACCTTGTAGTATAGTTTGATTTCAGGTATTGTGATCCCTCCTACTTTCTTCTTCTTCTTCTTTTTTTTTTTTTTTTCAAAATTACTGATGCCATTCAGGGCTGTTTATTGTTCCATGTAAATTTTTGAAAAATTTGTTCTATATTTGTGAAATCTATCATTGGTATTTTCATACGGATTACATTGAATCTATAGATTGCCTTGGGTACTATGGACATTTAATGATGATAATTCTTCCAGTCCATGAACATGATATATTCTTCTAGTTATTTGTGTGTTCCTTAATTTCTTTCTTCAGTATTGTACAGATCTCTGAGTAAAGGTTTCTACTTCTGTGGTTAAATTTATTCCTTTGTATTTTATTCTTCTTGTTGCTATAGTAAATGGAATATTTTTGCTGATTTCTGTTTCTGATATTTCATTGTTGCTGTACAAAAATGCCTTTGATTTCTGAATGTAGACTTTGGATCCTGATATTTTGCCAAATTCATTTATTAGATCCAGTAGTTTATTGGAGCTCATAGCGTTTTCTATGTACACTATCATGTCATCTACAAACAGTGACAGCTTTATTTCCTCCTTTCCTATGTGGATACTTTTTATTTCTTCTTCTTGTATGAACACTGGAGCTAGAATTCCAGCACTCTGTTGGACAGAAATGGTGAAAACACATTCCCTTCTCTCCTGTCTTAGTGGGAAAGCTTTTGTCCATAGTATTTTCATATGATCCTCTGTATTTCTGTATTGGTTGTAATTTCACCAGTTTCATTTCTGGTTTCATTTATTTGGGTCATATGTCTGTTTTTGTTGATGACACTGATGAAAGGCTTCTTGAATTTGTATGTCTTTTGAAAGAACCAGCTCCTGGATTTATTGATCCTTTGAATTTGTGTTTTAGTTTCTATGCCATTTAATTCTGTGCGGATCTTGTTTATTTCCTCCCTTTTAGTTGCTTTGGGGTAAACTTGGAGTTTTAACAATAACTCAATGTTAGGAAGTTTTACCATCATACCGCATGTGTATTCTCCAGAGGTTTGCGTGGTTTTCTGTTCTCGACTGTTGGAACAGAGTGGTTGTTGGACTTCCATAGACTCTGATTTTCTGGCATTTCTGGTTGCTTTTATTTTTAGATTGCTTGTTACCTTCCTAATATTTGTGTGGGGAGACCACATAGGGCTATCTACATGCCCCTCTTGGCCAGAAGCTGAAAAGGAAGCTTTTAAATAAGAGTGTCTAAAAGTTTCAGTGACTGGAAGAGCACCTGCCTTTCCATCTCTTTTTAAAATATTTTGTCCTAACAAATATAAACTTTAAAACTCTTCTCTAAAAATTAATGAAAAGTTTAGTGTTATGAATAAATTCAACTTATTACAACATTTATATTAATGGTTTTGGAATTTCTATGCCTGTACCATGGGTAAATTATTTATTTATTTATTTATTTATTTAACATATATTATTATGGTTTATTTAATAAAATATCCTCTGCATCAGGCTATAGTTTAAAATCAGTTAGTTACATGTTTGTGATTTGAGAAGAATGATGTAGAATCAATAAGACCCCCCCTGAAACCTTTCTTTCATGGACTTTCCCTGTCTTTTCACCTAGCGATAAAAGACAGTTCTCACTTTACATGAACAGCATCTTTACAACTGCCTAAAAAGAAAATTAAATTAAAATATAACAAAAACTAACCCAATTTCTAGTTCATTAATAGGCAATAATTTTCATAAGTGAAATGATGTTATTTTCGTTAAATCTGTTAATAACATATCAAAAGGATGAGTCAATGACATACATAATATTGCTGTGCACATATGAGATCAGAGTACTTGTATGTTTCTAATGAGAATGCTTGTGGCTGCCATGGAATAAGCTTGACTGTTTACATGGTAAAAATACCAAACATTTCTTTAAGAAGAAGAAGCTTCATTAACTAAGTGTGGACAAGAGGTTTAAAAACCTAATTATGTATAATTGATAAATTGCTTACCTTTCTCCATACTAATTAATGAAATATTATACACTCAAAATTTTGTAATTCAAAAACAACTTCTTCAACAGCCTATTTACATAGCATCCAATGCAGTAGATGGGAGAATAAATAAGAACATGATATTAAAGAAATATCTTCAAAACCACCGTAGTCTACCACCTTTTTTTCTGAAGAAGTCTGTGTGAAGTCCTGCCCAGGGTCTGTGCTCTGGTCCCTAGAGGATAGCTAGGGTGGTTGAAGGAAACCCACCAAATGTAGTGGAATTGGGAAGAGGATCTCCCTGCAATAGAAAAGTTACGTGGCCAGGCACTCCAGTCTGCATTGATATTAGAGTAGGGGTAAGGGTGGGTGAAAGTACATGCCAAGGGCTAAAATTGTAAAGTTAAGAGCTTGAGTGACTTTGCTGACCACATGCCATGATAAGACTAACTCACTCCAGGGAAGTTGAGTCCACACTATGAATCATTTGAGGGGACAATGACTCACCTGAGGGAGGGACATGGAAAGGTATCAGAGCAGAAATAAGAGCCTAGTGGTTAAAGCAGTTGAATGACTAAATCCAAGAGAGACCTCCCAAAGCTTTGCTCATGGTGATAAGTACTCTAAAGAAGAACAAGCGGGGATGTAGTAGAGAGACTGGATAGGTTAGGGGGGTTCTTTCTTATGTAAGATGGTCAGGGAAAACATCCATGTTTCTGTGATATTTGAGGGAGACCTAGAAAGGAGCAAATGGGATAATGGAGGACTTGGCTGGTGACACCTGATTTTGCCTGATTAGTTACCTAGGTGCAGAGGAACTGACTTTCACCACATATTTTTCTCTGATGAGTTTTTTCTATAAAACATAAGATGAAATTTTTAATAGTTACCTGAGGTTAGAAAGCTTCACCCTGAGAATTCACCTGCATTCTCTCTAGCTCTGGGTGGTGTCCTCTTTTCCAAGAGATACCAAAGACCAAGGAGGTCAAACTTAGCTTCATAAGGCATGAGGTCATTACTAATTCCATGGGCATTGATCTGAACTAGGACATATGAGCTAAATTGTTGGTTTTATTACCAAAACTTCCAAGTAGATATTACTAAGAAAAGGAACAGAAATGTATTGAAGTTATGGAAATAATTTTATTTATATATAAATAAGAATACTCAAGGCTTTAGAAATCTTTTTAAAGAAAGAGGAAGATAAATATCAGTGTTGCTACTCACAGGAGTGTCCTCTGGTCCATTCCCATTGTCTACAACAGTGTCCCAGTGCCCTCCACATGTTTACATGAAGGACAGAGGTCAGAGTCTATGAGCTCATCACCTGCTCCCACTGGTTATCACATGACCACTGCTCATCCTCTTAAGGACACAATATCACCTCCACTGTGGACATGGTACAAATGAGACCAACCCAAGATGAGAGTTGTCTGAAATATGACCTTAATTCAACAATAATGACAAGGTGTGCTCACATTTTTAGTGTTTATAGATTCAATGTACATCTTTTAAAAACGATTCACCTTTAAAACTCTATGATAGTACTGCAAAACTTTTTATTTAGAATTTAATATCATATAGGAGGAGAGCAGGGTCACCCAAATTTCACATGCAGCACCATAGGCCAACTTGCAGTAGACCCCATGGGGTGAGAGACTTAACGGTAGTGAGTTCCAGCATCTCCCCTCTTCACAGGGTCCGTGGTGAGGCTTCGGTGGTCTTCAGATACCTTCATGTGCTCATTGAGCTGGAGATTCATGCCATTGAACAACCACTGAATGGAGACTCTGTTTGTGTTGCAGCTAAAGACTACAGTATCATTTTTCTCTGTGACTATGGTGTTGCTTGCTATGAGGGAAACAATTAATACAGGCTCTGTGGAGAAACAGGGAATGTGACTGATTAAGAATGGGCTTGAGACATGGAGTCATGCTGCTTACACAGATCTCAGCCTCTCAGAGCTTATAGTAAGGTATGTAATGGCCAAGTGTATGTTCCTGACATTTGCAGAAGGGTAATTGTCTAAATTCAGGTGAAATTATGTAAGGAGACTGTAGGTCCTCTCTGACCCCATTTATCCCAGGGTGATTCCATATATGTTTCCTCAGTCATCTCTGGTAGTAGGTCACAAAACCCCTTCCCAGCCCATATGTCCAATATTTTCATCATCACATAGAATTTTTCTCTCTTGAGCTTTTACTGATCTCTTCCTAAGACATTTTTCACAAAAAAAAACAGGTCCCACTCCTTATTTAAACTTTGATCTATGTTGTGGAAGGCAGGTTTACCACCATATCCATCTCTGGAGCCAAGGAAGTTTACGGTAGGCAGAAACGCATTTAGCTATCATTAAATAATTTATTAGGTCATAATGACTGTTCAATGGAGAAAGGACACTGTTTTCAAAAATGGGTTGCACAGCATTATCTGCATGCGGACAAGTGACATGGGTCATTGTCAGATACCACACACAAAAATTCAGTCAGAGAGATCAAATTCTGAAGGTTAGACCCCAAACTATAAAATGCTTAGAAAAAGTATGAGAATTATGACATTGATTTGGCAATCGTTTTATGAGTATGATACTAAGAACACAGCAAAAAATAGACAATTTGGATTTTTTCAAAATTAAACTTTTTCTTTATAAAAAAAACAAACAAACAAGGTGAAAGGTGACCTATAAAATGGGAGCGAATATTTTGCACATCATATGAAAAATAAAAAGTTAATGTATAGGATATACTAAAAGTCTTCTACAACACAACAGCAACCACAAAAACACATGTCAACTCACTTGAAAATGAACAAAACACTTCAATATACATTTCTCCAGAGAACGTATGCAATAGGCCAAAAGTCACAGAAAAAATGCTCAACATCACTAGTATTCACAAAAACGAATGTCAAAACTCTCCAGGTTGAATTTGTTGCTTGTGATGTTTGTGTGGTTAACTTTGCTCTGCAGGTAAAATAATAAAAATTGCCCTGTGTAGTGCCTTCCCTTTCTCCAAAAGCTTCTTCAATGAGAGTTGGCACCTCTCACAACACAGTCAACTTGAGTCTTTGAAAGAAGCCAGGAGGTCTGTGCATCACTAGAAAATGCATGGGAATCTGGTTGCTCAGAGAATGTATTGCCTCCAGCTATACATGTAGTGGAAAGTACAGGTTTTCTCAGGTGTCCTTTAAGTATCAGTGTTTGGTTATGGGAAGATAAAAGATTGGGAGTCAGATACACCCCTGTAATTCTTATTCTTCACAGACCAACTGACTGCCTTGTTGACTAGAAGTGTTTCCTTCTAGCTGTGCAGACTTCTATCATCCAGCTGATTCCTTTTTCTATGACACCCCATTTCCCAGGACATTCTAGAGACTGCAGTTTGTGCAATAATAACACATAGAGACCAGGGGCTAGTGGAAGGTAAGTTGACTACTCAGGTCTCTGGGCCAAGAGGTGGTTCAGGTCTTTCAAGTTGAGTGAGACCCCAATTAGTCAGTGAGCCAAATGAGCCAATGAGCCAAAAAAAAAATGGTAGAGCAAAGTCCAAGTGATTTAGGAGAGAGAAAAAAAGACAGACAGAAGTTGATTAAGGTAGCAGAATCAAGTGCTCTGCCCTGGACCATTAAAGTTATTCTCTCTCCCCTGAGGGCAAGTAAGGACTGGTGCAGATGCAAAACAAGTGTCTCATAGCAAGTGGTGTCATGGACTTGCTGTAATTCTGACCTGTGTGGACAATATGTGTCAGGTGGCTATGAGATGGAAATCTGGAAAAAAAAATTAAAATCTTCTGTATGTGCTCATTATTATTATCAGCCCAGGGTCTAAGAACAATTGCAAGAAAGATTATTTTATTAGAGTAAATAAACAGATCTGAGATGATGGTCTTGGTTTTTGGAGGCACAGAAAGACATTCCCTCATGTCAACAATTTAAAGGACTCTGTATCCATGTTCCAAAGTCTGAAGAAATCTTGGATCATTCATTCATTCATTCATTCATTCATTAATCCATTCAACAACCATTTATTCCTTCCTAATTCATTGAAAGTAACTGAATGTTTATTACATGTTGGTCCCTGAGATTGTATCAGGGATAGAGTGAGGAGAGAGAAGGAAACCTCCTTCCTTTGTATGTGCTGGGGGTGACTCCACCAAAACAAAAAGCAAATAAGTAAGTGATGTCAAGTCTGGTGCAGGGAGGTATGGATAGGCCTCGTAAGAGGGTAGGGTGTGCAGTGATTCTGATTGTTACTGCAGCTAATTTGATTCCAGAGTAAAAATACATTATTTCTCCTCTTTTTTCACTACACAGGCCTAAATGTATTCCTACAAGGTGAGCATGTCTAAGATAAAAAGATCTGCAGCAATTTGTTGGTTTAAAAACTCCAAAGCCATCCTCATAGGGCCTTTAAGTTAGATGATTAAATCTAAGGCTACAAACAGACATTAAGAGACTCTGATCAGCTGCTCATGATCTATATGACTCTGCTCTAGTGACTTAATCTCTGTATGCCTCAGTTTATTCTCAAGGAATATTTGGCTGCTAAATTGTGAGGGTACAAACTGTACAATATTTCTAGCATCTGACCTTAACCAGGGGCAGAAGAGCTGTTCAAATTAGAAGCATTTCTTATTGGTCAACTCCAAGAGAGAATCCCCAGGGCTGATCCCCGAAGAATATGGAGTCTCCAGGAGAATCTCTTTTTCTCATTTTCTTTCTGTGGTTGCTGACTTTCTTCTGAATCTTTGTAAGACCTCCAGGACAGGTGGTTATACACAAGGACACTGTCTAACTGTGCTCCCCACACATGGACTCAGGTGCTACCAAACTCCATTCTTGCCAAAATGTGGCTCTTGGGCCTGAGCCTTGACTGGGGACAGCTCAGGATCTTTGTGTCTTAGGCACCCATTAAACTGTTTCACACACAACCTTTCCCAGGAGACTAACAGAACTTGGAAAAGGCCTACTACTGTCCCTGGGTTCAAGATCCCTGAGTCAGTGTTCTGGGGAGGAATTTCTGAGCTGAGTTCTGTAAGAATTTCAGGGGGCTTCTCAGACCATGCTTTGACCTAGTACATCAAAGTCATTCTCAAGGTCAAGTTCATAGGTAGGTGCTCTGGGAGCTGAACTGAGATGGCATTCCCTCTGCAGAGTAACTTCCATCCCAATGATCCTTGTGTCTACAGTGACTCTCCACAGGAGTGTAAATTGGGAAGGGAACTGATAGCTTAGGAAATATGTCTACACAAAATCCAACCTGAAGATTTAACATGTAACCCGCAACTACTTAAGCAGAGGGTTATTCCTAGGGAGGACCTCCCTTCTGTTGGGTCTGCATCTCCCAGGTCACCCCACCACCCCAATCTCCCAAGACAGAAACCCAATATACATATTTAACATCTGGGAATTTTGTTTATGCCACATAAAAGAAAGAAAAGAAGCTCACCAAAGAAACAATGGCTGTGCTTCATCAGAGGTCTGTCTTGGCCATGATTAAGGAGTTCACAAGGAACTGGCACACTCTTTGTGACTCTAAGAGAAGTACTGTATGTGGCACAGATGCCATGCTCTTGGCATTGAAGCTCTGCATGGCAGAGAACAGTAGGCAGCACAGTGAAGGATTTACAGTGTCTCTCAGCGATGTCTTGTTGACCTGGAAGCACTTACTGCATGAGAAATTGAGCTTACCAGTTGAAAATGTGGAAGCAATTGACCATTATGAGGACATTAGGAGGACTTACGATAGTTTCTTAAAGAATAGGAATATGTTAGATCTGATGGATGTTTATAAAAAGTGTAGTGTTTTGACTACTAATTGTGAAAATAATGCCAACATATCTGCTAGTCAAGTATGGGATTTTCTGTCTAGTAGACAGTCTGCAGTAGATGATGAAACTGTTCTTTGTATACCACCATTACCAATGAGCTAACACAATCAGGACAATGAAAAGGTGAAGTTACTAGCAAAGAAAATTATCTACTCATATTTAAATCTGCTGGTGAATTCCAAGAATGGCCTGGCTCTGGCTCATATTCTCAATGTTCCTGACACAGGACTGGGAAGAGAAGCCTTCACCGATTTGAAGCATGCTGCTCTAGAGAAACAGATGTCTATGTTTCTGGTGGTCACATCATTTGTTAGAACAATAGAGCTTGGAGGAAAAGAATATGTGCCATCACCGTCTGATCCTCTAAGGACACATGTAAAAGGATTGTCTAATTTTATTTATTTCCTTGACAAATTAAATGCAATTCTTGGAGAAATCAAATCCAAGCATTGTGGGGGGTTGAATACTTTCTGTGATAAAGATGCAGCTGATTAAAGGCCAGAACAGCAGGGACCCTTTTCATAAAGCAGTAGACGAAGTTGCTCAGGATCTGGATTTGAGGATTAAAAATATTATCAATTCTCAAGGAGGGTATGTAGCTGTTGGCACCACTGATATCAGTCCTGCCCGGACAAAATCTTATGCCATAAATCATGGTGCTGCATACTGTGGCAGAAATACTGTGAAAGTTCTGCTAGCTCTTTTGGATGGAGAAGCAGCCAGTGCTCCTACCAAAAACAAAGCAGAGCTTTTATATGATGATGAAAACACCACTTATCATAATGGAAATTCAATTCTTACACTGCTTAGATCTACCATACAAGTGAACAATTCATTGGTGAAACCACTAAGAAAATGCATCCATAAATCAATGGAAGAGAAAAAAATTAAGATGAATCAAACCTTAATTACATCCCAGTTTTCCTGCACTTATAAAGACAACAGCCTGATAAGCAGGAATACATAGAATAATGTTAACTCCACATCAAAGCCATCCCATGTCCTTCACATGGAAAATGACCTTTCTGAAAGTGTAAATTCATCTGTTGGAAGACTGACACTTGGAACAAGTTTGGAAATGTTCATCTGGACGGAAGTAAAAATGCAAAAGTAGAGAGCAAATCAAGTAGTCAGACAGGAAATAAAAGCTCAAAAAGGAAACCGGTGGATTTAGATGATGAAAACTTTCTCTGTGATGATGGAAATGAACCACCCCAACATAAGAATGTTAAATACCTAAGACATCAAATGATTTGCAGAATAAATTGGATGACAAACTAGCCAGAGTAGTAAAAAGCGACAAGTGTTCTGCCAAGGACAAATTGATTACTGGCCAGACAAAGTTAACTCAGTTTTTTAGACTATGAATCATCTTTTGTGTGCTTTAGATTTATGTATACATAAATCCATTCAAAGACATTTACTTAATTTTTAAGAGATCAGGGGTATATTATGATGCTTTATTTATTTTGGTATGGAGTGTGTGTGAAGTTAGTAAGTTAAACATTGTTTAAAAATACTACTAAGTCATAATAATGCAGAATATTCACAAAGTTTAATGCACAGATAAAGCATATCATATAGGTCCCTGATATCACTTAATACTACTTTCTTTTAAATCAGACATTTAAAATAATATAAATCACAGTAACATTAAGGGCTTTTCGTCCACAGGCAATTAAATGGTTTTGTTTTCTTCAGAAAAGATGATGTGGCCCAACAGGTATTAGACTTGCTAACATGGTCGATAGACTCTTCCCAGCATACACCTGTGCTCTGAAAGAAAAAGAAGTTTAAATTGTTTACAGGACTGCTATCATCACACAAAATTTACTAGAAATGAAAACATGAGATTTAGTACAGCTAATTCTATGTAAATCAAAATTATAATGACTAATTAAACTCTTTTTAAATCCAAAAACAAAACAAAACAAAAAACAAAAAACAAAATCCAACCTGAAACAAAATGTGGAGAATGGAAGCAGAACTCAGGGATGTCTGTCCTGTGTGTGAAGTAGAATTGACCCCACCCAACAACCAGTGGTCAGAGAGCACTCACTCACCATGTACGTCAAGTCTCCCAAATCCAATTTGTTTTCTTTCACCTGTAACGTAGACTACCACAGTGTACATTCCTCCATCAGTTAGGGTGACATCGTCTATCAGCAAGGATCCATCAGCATTTATTTTCTCTCGTCCTCTGTATTCAGGACCTTTTATATCAGATGTTGAGGATGTGGAAAGAAATGCAATCATACGCTTTTTGCTTGTGCCTTTCCCCCTATACCATGCGAAGGCTGTAACATTGGGAGGTGTATTGCGGAGAGGTAGATGTGCAGCCTGCCCTTCAGCAATATTGGTTGACACAATAGAGACTTGAGCTGTGGTGGGCTGGCACCAGAAGAGGAAGAGTGAGACTAGGAAATAAGAAGAAAAAAAGATCTATGTTTGCATGTATACATTATGATGGAAAGATAAGGTCCTGAATCCTGAACAGGTCTCTTTATTTCTCAGCCTTGGTCTACAGGTGAGTGTGTCTCCCATGGTCAAGGTCCACAGCATGGGCCCCATTATTTCAGCACCTCTGAAACTGTTACTTTTCCTGTTTCAAACAGTCTTCTCTAGGTATTTTCTTGCTCACCCCCTCACTATTCTCAGACTCCTTCTTACAGTCAGGGGCATTTGTGGAAGACACTTTGCTGACCTCTGTCTCTAAAGATCCTGTGTTTTCTCTTCTCTTTTTGGTACGACCCTGCCCTGTTTTTTTCCCCCCATGGGTGTTGTAGATACCTCATATGACATCTAGATCTTCTCTTTTCCTTATCTCCTCCTTAATATGGGCTAAATTAAAGCAGGATCTTGTCAGATCTGGTACCTCCAGTGACTTCAACAGGCTGCAAGTATATGGAGTGGAATGAATGAGCAAACCCAGAGTCTTACTTTGTGGGGTGTATTTGACCATTTCTGAAGTCAGTGGTAAAGACAATGCCTCACTCCCCTGGTTAAGTTTTTATTTTTTCTGGTGTTTCTTGATATAAATCATCATTATTATTATGATCAGATTTTAGTAATCATACTCAATGATGAATAACAGGAAAAGAGCAGCAGTTGAGGTTTTCCTGCCTCTTAACTGCTTCCAGTTTACAAGATTTTCCTCTTGCTGACCCCCTTCCCAATCCTCCTCTGCTCCTATCTTCTTTACCCAATGGAAGTCTTCCTTTATTCTCAGAGCACTGGTCTCTTCAGAAGATCCCAGCCAGTCTCTGTGTCAGATCCTTAGTCCACCCCAAGGAATTATCTCCTACTTACCAGCCACCAGGAAAACTTGCCAGTGGAGAAGTCCTGTGTGGGCAGAGAAGGACAGGGACCCCATGGTGTGTGTTGTCTGCTCTGTGGCTGCCTCTTTGAGAGAAGCTTGAGGTTCGATAAGGTTCACAGGCACCTCTGTCCAGAATGGTGCAATCTGCTGTGTGTCCTACCTGCGTGCTGAGCTTTATTCTGGGGCATGTTTACTATTCTTGTCATGTGGACTGGGGGTGGAGTCAGTACCCAGGACCCTCCCACTCTCTGCCCTCATTCTGCCAATATAGTCCGTACTCACCAGTATTGCTCCCCTACATTTTGGTTCCCTGGGAACTCCTGAGGTTCCTCGACACCACACACATGCACATATGCATATAAACACACACACACACAAATGCACACTTTCATGCAGTGTTTGGAAAGCACTAGACAGGGTTGTCTAGATTACAGACTTTCCCAAGAACTTCCTGTCAGGTGCCCATTACCTTTCCCACAGCCCTCTCTGTATCACATTTATTTTCCCCATTTGACTTGAAGATAAATCAGAAAAACCCATCACAAGGATATCCACCCAGCTGTGCATCAGATCATGTGTGAAACTTAATGAACATCACAATGCCCAGGTAATACCTTTAAAATGCAGATTCAGCAGCTGTCCAGTTAATATGGGTGTCCACTCAAAATCAGATGTCTTAATGTGAAGGCTGAACCATTTCCCCTACTCTCCTGTCCCCAGGGAAAGTCTCCAGATTCTGTTTAATTGCAGATTCTAAAGGGGCTGCAATGGGTCAGGGACTCTGCATCTCACAAGCTCTCAAGAGAAGGAGACCCTACTGGTCTGTAGAAAACACTTGGAATAGCAAGACTGATGGGGGTACCTTTACCCCTGACAGATGGACCCACTCATGCTAGCATTAATCACAGCAGTACTGTGTCTTGCTCTGTGGTCTGTCAGCACAGCACAAAGAGCCCCAGGTGCCCTCAAAATATGGGTAGTATTTCTGTTTGCGACAGAGAAACCCAGATGGGAATCCAGTCTTCTTCATGTTCTCAAAAGCTCCGAGAAAGTTTTATTCCCTCCCAGCAGGAAGGTCACAGATGAATTTTGCAATAAAAAAAAAAAACAAGCATGGCGAGAATTGCATAAAGGGACCTCCTCCTATCTCACATTGTCACCAGAATACATTTTACTTCTGGGGACAAAGAATCAAACCCAGAAGTAACAGTAGAATCTTCAGTTTCGTGTATGAAGTGGGAGGTGACCTGTGTGTCCCAGGAAGAAAGTAATGTGTGGAAAGATCATGTACCTGTGGGTTTCCTGGTCCTCCCAAGAGAGTTTCATGTCTGTTTATTGGACGTGGCCTTCTGTTGTTGGCTGTGGAACAACTTCTGATTTCTGTCTGAGAGACTTTCTTGTGGTCACCAAACTTGCCCATAGATGATGCCAGGCATAGGGTGGAAGGCAGCACAGAAACCCCCGAGGTTGGAGGTGCTCCCAGGCCCTGTCAAAGTAAGAAACTCTCAATTGTGGAAGCAATGAAATGAGTTTATATGAGTGCAACTGACCTCATATGCCTGGGAGAAAGGACTCAAATCCTTTGAAGAAAGGCAGTTTTGCAGCTTGTTTTGTACATGATAATCAAAGTACAAAGAAAAAATGCTGCATAGAATCCATTAGGAGGTGAGAGATAACCTAGCAGGGAAATCTCCAGATTTGATACAAAGGCAAAAGGGAGAAACATATTTTTGACATTAATGAGTATAAGATAATTCACTTTTACATGGCACAGAGAATGTGTGCAGGGGACCAGAAACATAAGCAGTCTGTGGTCTCATACACTTATTCCAGATTCTGGGCCTTCGAGTTGTCCAGAAAAGGAAATCACTCTAATGTGTCAAAGTTATTCCATTCAAGGTGGAAAACAAAAGGATCAGGGTACACTCAAGCTAAAGACTGATCTTTCCTAAGGAAAATATAGCCCTGGGATGTGATAACCTGCCATCATCTGTCCAGCTAGAAATTTCTAATCAGACTATCCCGTGAGGATTATCAGGCCTGCCCAATGACCCCCTGGGCGAGTCAGGGTTGCTGCACAGCCCCTTTTTGTTAACAGTCTCTAGAAATAGCAGGTGGGACAGAGCAATCAAGAGGGAGAGTCCACGAAAAGGCTGTTGAACCAGGGGATGGCAATCAGCCTCTTTGGTCTTCTTAGCCAAAGCCTAGTTCCTGAGTCTATTTCCTGTGTGTCTCAATGTTTCCCCCTGGAGGAAAGAAGTAGAACTGCAGCCAATGTCAGAAGCTTTCCAGAGACCCTGATCAGTGCAGAATGAGCCCAGTGAAAAAGCAGGCATTATATTATTGAGACTACTGTGAGTCCAGTGTCAGGAGAACAGTCCCACAAGGGGGATGTGCTATTTCACACAGAGCTCTCTGTTTACAAATGTTCAAAGGAAGGGCCTGGTAAAGGTTCTCCTAAGGCTTTTGGAGAGGGTGCTGGCCTGGAGGGTTGATCACAAAAATGTCCTGTGTGTCCTCCATTACTACATTGAGATGTTGCATAGGAGTCATTTCTGTGCTCCTGTCTTCCCAAAGGGCCTAGAGATGAAGCATCTCCATGTAAATACTCAACCAGGGCCCTGTGTATTGTTTTGTTAGGAGAAGAGAGGTTCTTGTGGAAACCTCAGCACCTCTGAGATAGAAGCAACCACAGATGCTGGGTTCTCCTGTCCCATTCTGCACAGAAAGTTCCCCTTGTTTCTCAGGACATCATGACCTAGACAGATGTCTTCACAAACAACAGGCAGGTGCCCCACAGACAGGGATTCTGGGAATGAAAACACTTCCCTGGTTCTTATATGGTCAGGCTATCCACCATCAGTCAAAACAACAACAGAAATAATGATTCCATCTGACTTACAACTTCTAAATTGTGAACCAGTGCACCTCAGAAACTGCATTTAATTCACATCTGGATTCTCAATCACTAAGACTAGGGAAAAGGTAGGGATTAAGTTTTCAATCCCTCTGATATAAGTGGGAACCCCCACAAAAATGAACATATGCCAAGTACCCACTGATAATACAGAGAATTTCTGAGCCCACCTGCAGGCTGCTTGATTCTGGGTGAGTGAACCTACCAGGAGAAGTCTCAGGGTTCTTATGTGATTTCATGAAAATATGTTTGGTCTTCTTTCTTGGCTTTTAGAAAAGAGCAGCTAACTCTTTTGGAATTTTCAAAAGAAGTGATGAGGGTGATAAGAGTGCCTTTTGTTGTGATGAAACAACTCTTGGAAGAGTTAATGACAGTAACTCTTCCAGGGGTTCAGGATGCAGAGTTTCTTTCAGATCAGGTATCTGTGAAAACAGGAAAAACACAGGCCTGTGGTGATGAGATGTAACTCACAAGGTGGGCCTGTGGAGGGCTGTGACTTCAGAGGAATAATATGCATTGCAACCTGTCACAGTTAGAAGAGGAACCTTCCATTCCTCCTGAATGTATGAGAAGTAAAAGCCTGACCCTAGGATGTCCTCGAAGGGGTGGTGGCCTCCTCTCATGCTGACACCAATATTCCAGTTTTTGAGAAAAAATTGCACTACAGGTGTCGCACAGAGTGACAAGCTTCCATCGTGCAGTTTCCTTTATTGATTTAACAAGTGTTTACAAAGCATCTGTCATGTGTCAAGCTCTTGGCTGGGCCCTGGAGTCTCCAAAGAGAATAAGACTTGTCCGGGTCCTGTGATCTTTGAGTTTACGTTGTAACAGTAACCGGCTCTCAGATAAATCATGGCTCTAAGGAATTAACCATAAACGAGTGAAAGGTCATAAAGGAAAACGTCTGGAGCATTTACAACATGGACTTTAGTCTCAGCTGGTCTGATGATTACGTAGAACACTTCTGAGAAAGGACTCTTGGATAAGACCTGAAGATTTAGTGACCATTTTCTCCTTCATAAACAAAGTGTGTTTTAAAAAAGCCTTGCCTGCAGAGGACTGGCCTTTGGAGGGCTGACCCTTGGCTGGATGCAGAAGTCTACATAGTCCACATGAGGAGCTGCAGGAGCTAGGGAGATTGTGGAATGATTGATACTGGTGAGGTTGGTCCCTGCTGGGCTTGTGGGTGCTGCTGATTCAGGGAGATCATTAGCAATGTCCAGAAAGGCTCCCTCATGTAAGGTAGTTCTTCTGCCCCCTGCTGGACACACAGAAAATTGGGCAAGAAAATGTCATGTTACTGTTAGGTATTGCTCTGTTTGGTTTTGTACTTTCCACTCAACTTACAGTTTAGGCGATATTTAATTCATGCATGTAACATTTTAAGGTATTTATTGAATTGTAGTGGAATATCATCAGCTTAACTTATTGAAAGCATGCAATTTTTGAAGGGTTTTCAGAAGCATGCGCCAGAGAAGTTGTGAAATGAAAATGAAGACCATGTTTGTTACTATTAAATTCTCTCATGCCCTCTTGTAAGCTCCTATTTCTTCACCTCTCCAGCTATTTTTTAGTGCTAAGAGAATGCTCTTCAGTTTTTTTCATTATAAAGTCATAGGAACTTCCTGGAATTTTCAAATTTTTTATCATAAAGTATTTAATCTGAGGCCAAAATTGGCTATTTTCACATAGTTCTCTCTTTTTATTCTTTATTTACATCTCATTCCAGGGATTCATTAATCTTATTTATCTATTCACCCTTTATGGACATTTGTGTTGTTTCCACTTTTGGGCTCTTACAACTAAAGCTGCCATGAACATTTGTGCAGAAAAGTCTTTAACACAAAGAATCTTTGGTTGTAAAACCATTGAGTAGCTGTAGAAATAGAAGTTAGGGAGTTACTCTTGGAAGTCTGGTTTCAAGGTCCCACTGGCACAGCCCCTCCCAGAGAAACAGAAACACCTGCTTCTTCACATGAACCTGTGCCTGCTGCTACCCACCATCAGTCAAAACAACAACAGAAATAATGATTCCATCTGACTTACAACTTCTAAATTGTGAACCAGTGCACCTCAGAAACTGCATTTAATTCACATCTGGATTCTCAATCACTAAGACTAGGGAAAAGGTAGGGATTAAGTTTTCAATCCCTCTGATATAAGTGGGAACCCCCACAAAAATGAACATATGCCAAGTACCCACTGATAATACAGAGAATTTCTGAGCCCACCTGCAGGCTGCGTGATTCTGGGTGAGTGAACCTACCAGGAGAAGTCTCAGGGTTCTCATGTGATTTCATGAAAATATGTTTGGTCTTCTTTCTTGGCTTTTAGAAAAGAGCAGCTAACTCTTTTGGAATTTTCAAAAGAAGTGATGAGGGTGATAAGAGTGCCTTTTGTTGTGATGAAACAACTCTTGGCAGGCCTCTGGATAGTTGCAGAGTGAGGGAAGGTCACTAGAAAGACCAAGGTCTGATGAGAAGCTTGGAGTTTTCAGCTGTCAATGTAAGAGATGTTTCAACCTGACAGAAATTTTTTATGAGTCTACTTAGGACAAACATGACAATAATTGTGGGAAGCAAAACCATAATGGACTGAGAGAATGTTCTGAAACCTGGCAATATCACCCCTTATTTTATATGGTACAGTGAAAGCTGGAGACCTAAGTGGTTACACAAAATCCATGGGACTATCCATGAAGGAGTTGGAAGATGCAAAGTGCAGAAATCTCTGAGACTGGGTAAAAAGTAAAACAAATGAGCACAACTGTGAGGTTGGTTGGTTGGATAGCAATTAAGAATAAACACAATAACAATAGTAATGAGAGGGTATGTGGTTTCTCCTATGGTGCAGTGAGGGATCTGGAATAAGGAAAGTACCCTGACATTTTAAACTTATGTTATGTTAAAGGAAAAAAATAAAAATAACATGAACACCTTATTTAAGGAAAAGATTGACGTTCATCAGGAAACATATTGGCCTTGGACATGACTACTCCCCAGTACTCACTTTTCGTTAAAATTTTAATTTCAGACCATCCTCTGTGGTTACTTCACATCTCTGAGTTTGTGAGTCCAAGTGTACACACAGTTTTATTTGTGTTGAGGAGTTTTGTTGCTTTCAAAAGGTGACAATTTTAGATGAGGTCTCAGGGAAGATCTCAAGATAATATTCATCAGCATTTTTAGGTGTGCCCTTTCAGGGTGTGGTCTCCACTACCTGGTCAGTACCAGGCCAGAAGGTCTAAATTGCATGAGTGGCTATATGCCAGAAGAGCGAAGGCCTCCCTGAAAACAAGGTCCAGCACACTTCATTTATTGCAAGGGACCTGGGTCTTTTCACCTGGGTAAACTTTTGTATCCAGCTGTAAATTGCTCGACCACTTTGTTAGGCCACCTTTCTCAGTTTCCCCATTTCACTTGCAAAGGAGTACTTCCAGCTTCTTACTAACCTGCCTCAAAAGAAAAACCATAAAAATAACATTTTTGGTAAAATAAAAGTTATCACATACACCTTTAGAAATTATTAACAGTTGTGCTATATGCACACTGTTTGAGAAAAGCCCAAAGAACAACTCTGATTATTATTATGACTAATATTAGCAGATAGGTAAATACATTCAAACTTACAATGTTCAACATCAACTTGTAGTTGCAGAGCATTTGTCAATGTGTTGGCATAGCTGTCTGTCTCTGATTTCAGCAACTTCTCATCCTAGAAATATGTTTGATTGTGATGAGGAGAGGGAAACATCAGAGTCAGGGGCAAGTGTACTTTTGTTGTTGGGTCCCTGATAAGGTTTTTTCCAACAATGTCAGTGTGTGTTTTTAACTGATGTCTCCTCCATTAGACAAAATGTGTCATTTTGGGGATTCGTCATTAAAGCCTAGCAGGGCACCTGTGAAATGGATATCACTAATTTATCATGTGTTATAAGTTGTTTAACAAGGTTTTGATACTAATGCAGAATGTCTCATTTTAGTAAGGTTGATCCATGGGTCCATATGTTTAGATGTATAGGGTGACCAGTGACTATTAAATGAGGAGAAAAGCTATGTGTTTACCAAGAGAAGTAAATTTTGGGTTAAAAGTCTTTTAGGTTATTGAGGATTAAATGTGTCTAAAAATTTATTTAGATAAATTTTTATTGCATATTTTATATGTTTCAACCATCCAGAAAATTATGGGGATTAGTGCAATGAGAATATTATAAGTAGGCCATATATTAGAAGTGCATTACCTGATTTGGCCAGTGAAATTGAAACCAGAAAGACACTGGCATTCCAGCTGCCTGTCACTACCAAACCCAATAAGCAATGACAGTGATTGAAACAAAAGCTTTAGCATATACATTACTTGCTTGGTTGATAAATTTTTACCTTAAACTAAAAATGTTCAACTCTTGAGTCCCTTATCATTCCCCACTGTTAGTATTAAACTATCTAATTTCTATGAGATCAGCTTCACATGTAAATATTCATTTTGTTGTTGGGCGTGTAACTTGGCATTGGACTGTCCTGTGGGGGTCTAGAGAAACACCTGATTGCAGACCTACAGAAGGAGGCACATTGTATGCAACAACAAGCTATGATACTGAAGAAAATGACAAGGATAAAAAACAATAAATGCCTCTTGAAGACCAGGTATACTAGGCAGCCAAGAGGTTAGTTTAGACAAATCAATACAAAAGAATCCCTCTCTCTGTTTTATATTGGACACCACATCATTTACTTGCTTTGCTTTATGCTCTATGAGCTGTGAACTATCAGTTAAGTTGAAACAACAGATCCCTTTAAATTCTTCACACCCATGATTATGTCTTAAAAGAGGGCAGATTATAGCTGCATGGTTTTCCAGTACTGTCTCTCTGGTTTGTCTTCGTTCTTAATTATGGATCTGATGCCTTGGGAGGTGGCATTCAAAGCCTTTGCCAGAGTGCAAGCTAATCTGCTTTTTTCTATATTCAAATAGGTTACCATGGCTAGCATTACGAATATAGTTAAAGACAGACATACTGCAGGGCTAAAGGAGTGTAAGTCACTAAAACAATTGGGAGTAAGGGAGAGATCCCATCAAACCTGGGTCAAGTGAGGCTTCTGAGGAATAAATACTGTTAGTCTTCCCAGACAGCATGGTCCCCCAGAACTATTTGCGTGAACATAGGAATAGATGGTCATTCCACATAACAGAAACCATCCCTTTGGCAGTTTATCATGAGCATAAGGATAAGACACCTTGGTGTTCATGGTGCATTTCATCTTCACACCTGCTGAGAGCACAAGAAAGTTTTAGTACAGTTGACAAAATTTGCACAGTCTCCAGTGGGGGTACATTAGTGACCTTTAAGGAAAATATTTCCCTGTTTTTTATAGTTACCACTCGTCCCCAATTACAAATATCAAAGTAAGTCATTTTCTTTTTGATATGCTCAAACACAGTATAATTTTGAAGGCTTTCCAAGGGAGTACAAGCACCTACAAAACATGAAGTGAAAGTCTGCTCAACATAAGTTCCTCCTGTAAAGCAAAAGTCAGAAATATTCAGAATAATTTTTGTTAAATATACCCAAATATTTCCAACTTGTCTGAAATGAATAAGCTGTCCATAAAAAGAGGTTAAACAGGAGGTAATGAAGAGAACTTAAGTCATTCTTTTCCAAAGATGACTTTCAAATCTTCTTCCAGTGCTTTCTTTATTCTGATGTGATGAGTCCAACCAAAGTTTTATTTCTGCCAGCTTCAACATGGTGGGGGTAGTGAGGAGTATGTCCAAAGGTTCAGCTCACTTTTCTCTTAGTTGGCTTTCTAGAGATGCTCTCACCCAAATCTTGTGTGGCACCTTGTCTGCAGGCTCAAAGGAATGCATCAAACCTGTGGGAGAGAAGAGTCTAACACAAGCAACATCATTCATCACAGCTAAGGGCTGAATTAAATGTTGTACATTTTCTTTACCTTCATTTTTTTAATCTACATACATATCTTTCTCTCACCCCAATTGTGACCTGAAATGAACACCTGTACACAATTTCATAGGGTCTCAATTGAATCCCACTTCCAAGAACCACCCTTATACTGAGCAGGGCAATAGGCTAAGATTTCTGCCAATGGAGATGACTTTCTTGACACAGCTTAGCTATATTTGTCTCAAGGTATGATTCATCTTCTCTGCCTTCCCAGAAGGCTCAGGTCTCCATGCTCTGTGGAGTCTCCACTTGATTCTTAAAACTTACTAACCTCCTTTGTAATTTCTGAAACAAAAGCAGGTCCGTTATCACTCTGGATGCTGCCAGGGAGACCAAAGTGAGGGATTACTTCCTTCATTAAAGCTTTCACTGTGTTCAAGGATTTCCCCATTCTACTAGGATAAGCTTCTACCCATCCTGAAAAAGGTGTCAACAAAGGCTAACAAATATTTCCACTCTCAGACTCTTGGCATCTGAGTAAAGTCTATTTGCCAGTTTTCATGTGGACATGGTCCTTGGTATATTGCTTTCTTTTTTCCTTTGATGAGGATGTATCTTGATGTTTTCCTTCTGGCACACAACTCAACTAGCAATAGCTTTTTTTATGGCTCTTGAAATTCCAAGACCTGTGAGCTAGTTGGATGTAGGTGTTAGTGAATCTCTTCCATAGTGTGGCCTCATGCAAATGTTTCATGACTGGCTCTACTAAATGTTCAGGAAAAGAGCATACCTCCTGTCATATTCTTTTTCTATCTGCTATCAGCACCTTCTTCATCAAAACCTAAGCTCTTAGCATTCTCTACGTGTGTAGTCAAATATTCAGGGTCAAACTGTGGCAAGTCTAGAACAGGTACCAAGGACATTATAAACATTCCTTTAGCAGCCTCTTTTGCTGCCCATTCAGCCAGATTGCTTCCTCTACCCACTTTATTGTCCTCTTTCTGATGCCCTGGACAGTACATAACTGCCACCTGTAAAGGTACCTGAATAGCCTCTCATAATTTTAAAATTTCTGCTGCAAGCCTACTCTCCTTTTTATTGGAGGTTATAGTCCTCTCTCCTTCCAGATTGAACCGTGTGCATGCACACTCAAGGCAGGGTACCTTGACTCGGTATACATATCCAATCTCTTTTCCTGTGACAATTACAGGGGCTCTCATCAGTGCCATCAGTTCAGTTTTCTGAGCAGAGGTTCCTGGTGGCAAGTCCCTGGCATCCCCTTCTCCTTCAAGAGTCTCAACTGCACACCCAGCCTTTCTGCTTACTTTGTCCAAATACCTGCTTCCATCCATATAGAGAGTCCAGTCTACATCTTCTAAAAGATGGTCCTGTGAATCAATTCTCTTAGACTACACTTCATCAGTTACCTCAGCATAGTTATGGGTTAGCACAGCTGAGTCAGACTGTGGGAGAAGAGAGGCAGGGTTTAACTTACAGTTTTGAGAGAGACATTGGGATTGTCAGGAAGAATGGCTTGGTACCTACCCCTTCTTCCAGCAGTGAGCCACATATTTCCCTTTTGCTCCAGCAGGCTCAACCCTGGCTGGGACACATAACTGGTATAGGCTGTCCCAAAGGAAACTTTTCAAGCTTCTTGCAAAATCTTGCAGGTGGTTGCCACTCTCAAGTACTTAGGTCACCCCTGGGCAGTGTAGTCTAATTTCCTTGACAATTTTATGATGGGCTGCAAATGTCACTAAGCATTTGGGTGATGAATTTTAGGGCAATGCCTTGTCTCTCACCCACATATTATTGAAAGGCCTTTTGTAGGTTTGGAAGCCCCAAGGTCAGTGCAGAAGCCAAGTGAGCTTTCAAGACTCAAAAGCCTTAGTGCACTCCTTTGTTCACAACTTTAAAGGGCTATCTGCTGGTCTTTTCAGAGCCTCTTACAGTGTTTTAGCAATGAGCCCAAAGTTTGGAATCCAAATGCATCAGTCCCTTGCCATCCCCAGGAGTTTCCTTAACTGTTTCCTGGCGGTGGAAGTGGTCTTCTGTGGACTTTTGCTGCACCACCTTCTCCATACTCCAACTTTTCTGCTCAGGGACACCTTTCCCATTCCTTCAAGGGGGCATCTCTTATAATGCTCTAAGAGAGGAAGGCCATACCCACTCAGGTCCAGGTTTGACTCATTTACAGGTACTTCCCTGGAAAGGCCTAGAGCCCTATCTGGATTTTCTTGGTGCTACCTCTGAGCTTCTTTACTTCCCTTATTGAACATTGGCCTATGCTCCTTCCCGGTAAGCACATAATTCCATAAGGCTTGTATGTCTGTCCAGTTGGAATAATGAGTGACAAAGACTGATGCAATCAAATCAGTTATTTTAGCAGGATTATCTCTATAAGAAAGGTTTGATCTTATTCAGCTTTGCATATCTGATGTAGAAAACAGAGTATGTGCCCAATAATATCCAGCAGGCTGGCCCTCTGGCTCTACTCCCACTGGAAGTCTCTGAAAAAGATATTGCCCCTCCCCAGTAGGGGCTTTTCCTCCACCAAATTTATTTCCTTGACCAATTTGAGACAGCAATGCCAGTTCAGGCACACTTTCCCTATTTCCCTCATCAGAGTAGATCCCCTGGGGCTGTGGGAACTCTGAGCATCTTGTAGAAGTCAGAATATCTACATCTTCCTGGCCCCTCTCCCAGATCTGAGCTTCTATGTTTCACATGAAAATTCCTTTTCTGTGAACCATTAACTTATTTCCTTTTAATTCTGCCTCATTATTATGTAAACTAAAAAAAAAAAACTGTCTAGGTAACACATTTTGTCTTACTTCCCTGATTTTTGACAAAACAACTCTAGTTAAACTATAATAAGGTAATTTAAAGATCCATTCAGTGAACAGCACTCTCCTGAGTTTAAATTATACAGGACACAAGCAGAACAGTACTATAATAACACCACATACACTCTAGATAAATGCTCATAAGTCGACGATTTAGCCAGAACTGACACTAAATTGCTGTTTCCTGGAACAAAGGCTTTTTCACCCATTACACCAGATGGACCTCCAAACAGAGGGTACCAAAACCAAATCAAAAGACGTCCTTTTCCAGATGGAGCTCCTTCAGAGTGAGGGTACACAAACCAAATTGGACACCATTTATTTCAGACCGATCTCTGTAACCCAGAAGTGTACCTCTACCAAACAACCTAAGTCATGACTTGGGATTTTATCCTGAACCAGAAAGTGCAACGATTCAATCAAACATGATCAACAACGAGAAGTGAAGGGAGTGACGGGGAGAATCCCAAGTGAAATCACTTGTTAGCTGCTTCGGATTCTCTGAATCCAAACTCCCGGGGCCTCTCAGCCCAGGCAGCCAATGGGACTCCCTTCCAAATACCCAGACTTACCAGAGAGTCCCAAAATCTGTCCCAGAACAGAGTTGCCAAAATATGAAACCAGAAGATACACTGGTGTTCGGGCTTCCTGTCACTCCCAAACCCAATAAGCAATGACAGCAATTGAACCTTTATGGGAACTTTATTCGATGGCTGAGGATCTAAGAAGATGGTGAGTTCATAGTCACCATGGTCCTAACAGACCATCGTGTCTTTTCTTTATAGGCCAGACATTTTATAACAGGGAATAGGGGAATAAACAAGGTGCAGTGAGGGCCCTGAGATTCAGGGAGGATCAGGTGAAAGAAGTTGCAACCTTCCTGTCCCGGGCAGTTCACAGTTCCCAGGGGCAGGTGGTCATCTGTCTCTCACTGGAACATGAAGGCCCGGATTCATCCACTTGTCCCTAGCTGGTAATTTTCAGCAATGCCCCAGGTGGATGGCTATTTTCCCAGGAGCCAGGATGGGCCTTATCTATCTGTAGTTTCTGAAACAAAAGCTTTAATGTATACATTACTTGCTAGGCTTACAACTTTTTACCTTAAACTAAAATTTGCAACCCTTGAGTCCCCTATCGCTATGATATTATCCACAGATGTTCAGGAAGAACTAATCCAGTGACCCCGACTCATGTCTCAGTTTAGTCTTAATGGTATCAGTACTCATTACTGAATAAGATCTTTTTTTGTGTTTACGGATCTTTCAAGTACTTTTATGTTAACTCTGATGAAGGTTTTTCTATGAAACATATGATGGGAGTTTTGTCACCTGAGGTCAAGGAGCTTCACCCTCACACTTTTCCTGCAATCTCCAGCTTTGAGTGATTTCCTCTTCTCCAGGAGGTACCAAAAGACCAAGATATCAACCTTATCTTCATAAACAATGGGTTCATTTCTAATTCCATGGACATTTGTCTGAACTAGGGCATTTGAGCTAAAGTCCTGGCTTTATTACCAAAGGTTCCAATTACATCTTATTAACAAAGAGAACAGAAATGTACTAAACTTGTTTAAATAGTTTTTTCATGTTGTTATTGTTTTTATTATTGTTGCTCAAGTATAGTTGCCTGCCTTTTCCACCCTCCATTCCCCACATCACAGCCATCCCCACTTGCCTCTCCTGATCCCATGCACTCTTGGTTTTGTCCATGTGTCGTTTATAATTCTTTCTGAAAACCCTTTTCCCCATTATCCTCTCCCACCTCCCCTCTGGTTATTGTCAGTTTGTTTTTCATTTCAATGCCTCTGGTTATATTTTGCTTGTTTGTTTGTTTTGTTGATTAGGTTCCACTTAAAGGTGAGATTATGTGGAATTTGTCTTTCACTGCTTGGCTTATTTCATTTAGGATTATGCTCTTTAGTTCCATTCATGCTGTTGCAAAGGTAGGAGCTCCTTTCTTTCTGCTGCATAGTGTTCCATTGTGTAAATGTACTATGGTTTTTAGATCCATTCACAAATAGTTTTATTGACATATAAATAACAATACTGGAGACTTTAGAAATCTTTTGAAAACCATCTAAGAGAAACACTAAGGCCAGTGTTGCTACTCACATGGGGGTTTTCTCATCCATTCCCATTTTCTACATCTGTGACCAGATGCCTCCACATGTTTGCATGGAGAAGTGACAGAGCTCAGGTTCTGTGACCTCATCACCTGCTCCCATTCACTATGATGCAACCACTGCTCATTCTCTGAGGGACACAATGTTAACTCCATTGTGGACATGGTACAAATGAGACCAAACCAAAGCAGGGGTTGGTTTAAACTGTGACATTAAGTTAACAGTAATGATAATGTAAGCTTATATTCTTGAGTGTTTATTGACTTAGTATAAATCTTTTAAGAACTATTTGCCTGCAGACAAATGTATTATAATAATGTAAAGAAATTTAATTTAGAGTTCAATAACACAGAGAAAGAAAGGAGGATCAGTCATAATACACATTCAGTTCTAGACCTGAATTTCTAGATCAGTTCTAGACCAGGCTTTCAGCAGAAATGATGGGGTTGAACACTTTACACTTGTAATCCCCAGCATCTTCCCTCATGACAGGGTTTATGGTGATTCTTCTGCCATCCAAGGTTAGCTTCATTCTGTCTGTGAACTTCAGATCTGTGCCATTTAGAAACCACTGGGGGGATTGTCCACCTGTATAGCAGGCCAAGACCACATCATCTTCATTTTCTCTGACTCCATAGCTGCTAGCTAGGAGGGTGGGCACTCTCAGATACTCTGTGGAGAAACAAATAACCTGAATCCTTGAGAATGTGCTTGAGACATGGAGCCATGCTGCTTCCTCAGAGATCTCTACCACTCACCGTCCACAGTGAGCTTTGTAAAGGTCACTAGTGTGTGGTCCTGACATTTGCAGAAAGAAAATTGTCTAAATTCAGGTGACAGTATGTAAAGTGAAAGTTGCACCTCCTCTCTGAGTCCATATAACCTCAGGGGGATTCTAAACCTGTTCCCTCACTCTTCTGTGTAGTAGCAGCACACAAAACCCCTTCCCAGTGCATATGGCTCATAACCTCATCATCAGGTACAACTTTTCTCTCATGAGCTTTATTGATCTGGTCCTAGAACTTTTTTTATTTTATTTTACAAAGCATCAGGTTCCACTCCTTATGAAAACATTTCTATACTTTGGGGAAAGCAAGCTTACCACCTTTGTCCATCTCCAGGGCCAAAAGAAGTTTACAGCAAATGGAAAAAGCATTAAGGTTTTGTTAAAAAATTTATTAGGCATTAAGGATGGCCCAATCCAGTGTTCAGAGCTATACACCTTGAGAATTTCTATCTAAAAGGCTTCTCACTCTGAACAAGATTTTATTTCCTTGGCAACTGAGTCAATATCATGGTATAATTAATCTCTAGAGGGAAGTAGTTAAGGTTTTAACAAAAGATATTGACTGTAGGAATAGAAGAAAACTATTCATATACTAAAGGCCATTCATAGCATCCCAGAGCTCACACAATATTCCCCAGACCACCTGACTTCCTGGTTGACCAGAAGACTTTCCTTGTAGCTGCATAGACTTCTGTCACCCAGCTGAGGTGTGTGTCTATGGGGCACCATTTTCCAGGACATCCTACAGACTGGGATTTGAGTGAAATAACACATGAAGTACAGAAACAAGCAAGCTGATAATGGCAGCAGAATTATGTGCTCTTCCCTGGACCATTCAATGCCCTGGGTCATTCTTTCTCCCCTGATGGCAGGAGGGGACTTTGCAAATGCAAAATGACTGTCTTATAGCAAGTGTGGAGCATGGACTTGCAGAAATTCTTGTCCTTGTGGCCATTTGTGTTAGGTGGCTAAGAGATAGAAATGTGAAAAAACTTAAACTTAATTTCCATGTGAAAATGATGATGAATACTCTAGGGCCTAAGACTAATTGCAAGAAAAACTATTTTCTTAGAAAAAAAAAGAAAAGGGTCTGAGATGATGGTCTTAGTTCTTGGAGGCGCAGAAAACCTGTTCTCTATGGACAGAATTTAAACAACTTTGTATCCAGGTTGCAGGTCAGAAGGAATTTTGGACATTCATTCAGTCATTCACTCATTCCCCATATATGTATTCCAAGTCCATCAACAATAACTGAGTGTTTGTTATTTATTGGTCCATGAGCTTGTTTCAGGGGTAGAGTGGGGAGTGAGAAGACAAAGTCCTTTCATTTATATCTGCTGGGAGACACTTCACTCAAACAGGAAACAAATAAGTGATATCAAATCCAATGCAGGGAGCTGTGAATAGGCCACCTAAGGGGGATGCCTGGGAAATCAATACAGTGATTCTGGTTGTTAGTGCAGGTTGTTTGGTTCTAGAGTAAAAATACATTATGTCTCCATTTTTTCACCTCATAGACCAAATTGTATTCCTATGGGCTGAGAACACGTGATAAAAAAAGTCTCTGAACCAGTTTTTTTTTGTTTTGTTTTGTTTTTTGTTTAGAATTCAAAGACCCTCTTATATGGTCCCCAAGGTAGAGCAATTAAGTCTATGGCTACAGACAGCCAAAGAGTGACTCTGATGAGCTGCTCATATTCTGTTGATTCTGCTGTAGTGGCTGTATCTCCCTTTTCCTCAGTTTATTCTCAGTGAAGAAGGTTGTCAGTGTGTTAACTGTAAAGTATGGTCAGTATCTGACTTAAATCCTGAAATAGAAGAGCTGCTCAAATGAAGCATCCCTTATTGATGAACTCCCAGATCTCCTATTGTTCTGGGCTGATCCCTGGTGAATAGGGACCTTCCAAGAGCATCTTTTTTTCTCAGTTTCTTTCTGGAGATGCTGACCTTTTTCTGAATCTTCCTCAGTCCCTCAGGACAGTCAGCTAATATCCAGAGACATTGTCTGGCCGTGTTCTCCACACATGGACTCAGGCTGTACCAAATTCCATTTCTATCAAGAAGTGACTTTTGGGCCTGAGCCAGGACTGGTGACAGGCTCAGGAGTCTTGTGACTCAGGCCCATTAAACCTTTATACACTCAGCCCTTTCAAGGTGCCAAAACCAAACTGGAACAGGCTGCCTTGTGTCCCTGGAGTCAAGAAACCCGGCACAGAGCTCTGGGGAAGGGTTCCTGAGCTGAGCTCTGTATGAATATCAGGAGGCCTTTCAGACCATGCTCTGACCTAGTATAGCAGGGTCAGCCTCAAGTCAGGTTCATAGAATCATGCTCAGGGGGCTGACCTGACATTGCTTTCCCTCTGCTTAGTTACTCTCATCAGACTGACCCTTCTGTCTCCAGTGACTATCTGCAGGGCTGAAAGATGGGAGGGGAACTGAGATCTTAAGGCGCTTGTCTCCACTCTGTGCATTCTGCTTTAAATGTCAAAACCGACCCTGAAACAAAATGCAGAGGGGAATGGAGGTAGTGTCCAGGGCTGTCAGTCCTGTGTGTGAAGTAGTAGTCACCCCTCCCAACCCCCAGTCATCTAAGAGTAATCACTTACCACATACATCAAGTTGCCCAAATGCTATTTCTTTTTTTGAATCTGGAAGGTGGGCCACTACAGTGTATGTTCCTGCATCCTTCGTGGTGACCTTCTTTAACAACAAGGATCCATCATAGGTTATAATCTCTTGTCCATTGTTTTCAGGACCAGTTAAATGGAAACTTAATGTCATAACAGAAAATGCAATTACATTATTTTTGTTCACGCCATTCCCCCTGTACCACACGAGGGCTAAAACCTCAGGAGGCTTATTGCGGATACGCAGAACAACATCTTCCCCTTTGGCACAATGGGTTGACACAATACTGAGTTGGGCCGTGGTGGGCAAGCTCCAAAAAGTTAAGAGTGAGACTAGGAAAAAAGAAAATAATGGATCAATATTTGTATCTATATATTGGTACCAGAATTCTGAGCAGGTCTCTTTATCTCTTAGACTTTGTCTGCAGGTGGGTGTGTGACTCCCATGGTCAAGGTCAACAGCATGGCTCCCATTACTTAAGCACCTCTGAAGCTGTTATTTTTTCTGTTTCAAATACTATTCTCCAAGTGTTTGTCTTGGTCGCCTCCATACTGTGCTTACACCAATGCTGACACTCCGGGACAGTTTTAAAAGGCACATTTACTGACCATCTTCTCTAAAGATCCTTCACTTTCTGACTTGGCCTGCTCTGTTTTTTCTTCATGGTTCTTGTGGGTACCTGACCTCACATCTACATGCCTTTCCCAGTCCCTCTCTCCTCCATAGAGCATGGGCTTTTTGAGAGCAGGGCTTGTCTGAGTTAGTACCTGCAGTGACTACAGCAGCTTGAAAACACATGGGGATGAATGAATGAGTCTTGTACCTCCTGGGGTTAGTTTGGTCATTTCTGAGGTTAGCAGTAAAGACAATGTTTAGCACCCCTGATTAAATTTTTCTGGTGTTTCCTGACCCCAGAAATGATGTCAATAATAAATCATTATTATTATTATTATTACCAGTTCTCATAATTTAATACTCAGTGATGAATAATAGGAAATGAACAGCAATCCAGGTTTTCCTGTCTCCCACCACTTCCAGATTATGACATTTTCCTCTTGCTGACCCCCTTCCCCATCCAAATCTTTCCTTCTGTCCTTTACACTCAGGTCTAGACAGAAGTCTTCCCTGTTTTCTCAGAGCACTGGTGTCTTCAGCAGACTCCAACCAGTCTGTGCCAGATCCTAGACTATCCCAAGGAATTGTCTCCTACTCACCAACCAGCAGGAGCCTTTGCCATTGCAAAAGTCTTCTGTGGGTAGAGACGGACAGGGATCCCATGTCATATGTTATCAGCTCTGTGGCTGCCTCTTTGAGTGAAGCTTGAGGTTCTGTAAGGCTCACAGGCACCTCTGTCCAAAGTAGTGCAATCTGCTGTGTCTCCTGCCTGTGCATTGAGCTTTATTCTGGTTCAAGTTTACCATTCTTGTAATGTGAGCTGGGGGCAGGGAGTATGCACATTACCATCCCACTCCCTTCTCTAGTTTCTGCCAACTTTTCCCCTTCTACCCAGTACTCTCCTCCTGTAATTTGGTTCCCTGGAAACTCCTGAGACCTCTCAACACCACACAAAAACACATGTAGGCACATGCACACATGTATAAACACACACACAAACATCCTTTCTCATGCTGAATTTGGAAAACCACAAGCCTGGGGTTTCTGGATTTAGGGGTTTCCCCACAGTTTCCTATCAGGTGCCCAGTAGTCTTTCCCAAAGCCTCTCTCTCACACATTTGACTATTCCCTTCAAAGCATGAGTTCTTGAGCTAAGTCACAGAAATCTGTCACAAGGAATTCACTCCTGCTTTACATCAGATCACCTGCAAAACATTGCAATTCCCAGATGACACCTTAAAAGTGCAGCTCAAACAGCTGTCCAGCTAATGCGGGTGTCTGTTCAGAATGAGATCCCTTCTTGGGAAAGTAGAACTACCTATCTTGCTCTCCTGTGCACAGGGGAAGTCTCCAAATTCTGTTAAACTGCAGATTCTGGCCGGATGCAGTGGACAGAGCTTGTCGGTATTTGACAAGCTCTGTTGACAAGTTGATCTTCATGGCCTGTGGAGCTCACTTGGAATTGCAAGGCTGACGGGGACACAGGTGTCTCGGGACGGTGACTCACTAAAGCCTGCATTGACCTCTTCTGTGTCTTTACCTTGGGTCTGTCAGTGCCAGACAGAGAGACCCAGATGTTATCAAAAAGGGGGATTATTTGTTTGTGACACAGAAACCCAGCTAAGCACCAGGTCTTCCCCATGTTCTCAAAAGGTCTCTGGTTTTATTTTTTCCCATATGAAGGTAACAGAAATAACTCTGGTGATGAGAAGTGGCCAAGCTTGGTGAGAATTGAAGAGGGAACCCTTCTTCTATTTCAGGTTGTCACCAGACTGACTTTTGCTTCCAGGGACAAAAACTCAAAACCAGAATTCTCAGTAGGACATGCAGTTTTGGGTGTGAAGTGGGATATGTCCTCTCTGTGTCCAGGAAGAAGGAACTGTGGTGAGAGGTCAGGTGCCTGTGGGCTGCCTGGTTCTCAAAAGACAGTTTCAGGTGGACCATTCCTCTCTAAGTCTGTTTGTTGGACCTGTCCTTGTGCTGCTGGCTATTGAGACAACCTCTGAGTTATCCTTGGGAAGATTTCTTGTTGTCACCAGACTTGCCCATGGATGATGCCAGGCATGGAGTGGAGACCAACACAGAAACCCCTGAGAGAGGGGGTGCTCCTAGGCTACGTCAAGGTAAATAAATAGCCCAAGCTTGTATAGCAATGTAATGAGTTTATCTGAGCCAAACTGACCTCATATGTCTTGGAGAAAGCACTCAAATCCTTTGAAGAAAGGCAGGTTTTCAGCTTATTTTATACATTACCATCAAAGTAGAAGATAATAAAATTTTGACAAAACTCAAAAGATGGTGAAAGGGAACATAGCAGAGAAATCTCCAGAATTGGGAAAAAGGCAAAATGGAGACACATATATTTTTCCCTTGGTGGGTAGAGGATAATTAGCATTTACAGAACACAGAGAAGGTGTGCAGGGTGCCAGAAAACCTAAAGGATGCTGTGGTTTTATACACTTGTCCCAGACTCTGTGGTGTGAATGGTCCAGAGAAGAAAATCACTCTGATGTGTCAAACTTATGCTGTCCAAGTTACACATAAATGGATCAGGGCTCACTTAAGATAAAGACTGACCTTTCTTAAGGGAAATATAGGCCTGGAATGTGACAACTTGCCATCACCTGCCCAGTTAGACATTTCTAATGAGACTATCATGTGAGGCTTTTCAGGCCTGCCATGTGGCCTCCTGAGCTTGTCACGGTTACTGCACAGCCCATTTGTGTTAACAGTCTCTAGAAGTAGCAAGTGAGACAGAGCAGTCAAAAGGGAGGACCCAAGAAAGCCTGTTGAAGTAGGAGATGAAAATCAGGCTACTTCTCCATTTTAGCCAAAGCGAGGTTTCTATATCTATTTCCTGTGTGTCTCACTATTGCTGCCTAGAGGACAGAAGTAGACCTACAGACAATGTCAGGTGCTCCACAGGGTTTCTTACCAGTACATGGTGAGCCTAGTGAAAGGCAGGCATTGTCCAGAATATTATGTGTCCAGTGTCAGGAGAAGTGTCCCACCAGGGTATGTGCTGAGTCATACAAACCTCTCTGCTTTCAAGTATCCAAAAGAAGAGCCTGATGAAGGATCTCCTGAGGCTTTTGGAAAAGGGTGCTAGACTGTAGGGTCCATCTAAAGTATGTCCTGTGTGCCTGCCATCACCACATTGTGGTGTTGTATATAAGTCATTTCTGTGTTTCTGTCTGCCCACAGGGCCCAGGGGCAGGAGCATCTCCATGTGAATGAATACTCAACCAGAGGCCCTGTGTGTTCTTTGTTAGGGGAAGAGAGGTTCTTGTAGAATCCTCAGCCCCTCTGATATGGAAGCAACCACAGATTCTGGGTTCTCCTTTCCCATTCTACACAGGAAGTTTCCCTTGTTCCCAAGGACATCATGATCTACACAGATGTCTTCAGAAACAATAGTCAGGTATCCCACACACTGGGAATTTTAGGAATGAAAAGTAATCCCTGATTTCTATAAGATCAGGGAATGGTTTTTCCTCCCCTGGTAGTGAGTGTATCAGGGATTGAGGATTCAAAGTTTCCATCTGGTCAGCTATCTGTGAGAACAGGAATAACACAGGCCCTTGTTGATGAGACATAACTCACAAAGTGGGACTGTGCAGGGTTGTGACTTTGGGGGAATGAAATACAGTCCAACTCCCACTGTTAGGAGGTTCTTTTTATTCCTCCTGAATGTATGAGAAATAAAAGCCTGACCCTAGCATGTCCTTACGGGGGTGGTGGCCTCCTCTCATGCTGACGCCAGTGCCTTTGTGTGTATAACTAATTTAATTTGACTGCAAGTATCACACATAGTGACAGGCATCCACTGGACCGTTTCCCTTATTGATTTAATGCGTGTTTACAGAGGATCTGTCCTGTGTCAGACTCCTGGAAGGGCCCTGGAAACTCCAAACAGAATAAGACAAGTGTGGGCCCTGTGCTCACTGACTTTACCTTGTAACAGAGACAGGCTGTCAGGTAAATCATGTCTCTAGGAACTTAATTATAATCCAGTGAAAGGCCTCAAAACAAAACTTCTGGTACCTCCAAAGTATGTAATTGAGTCTTAGCTGGTCTGGGGAACATGAAGAACACTTCTGAGAAAGTAACCTCTTGGCTGAAACCTGAAGAGTTTGTGGACATTTCGTCTATAAAGAACAGAGGGTGTTAAAAAAAAAAGCTTCCTCAAAGATTAACCTTTCTGGGGGTGATGCTTGGCTGGATGGAAGAGTAGACAGAGCCCATTGTGGGAGCTTAAAGAGTTAGGACTGTGGAGTAAGTGATGCTGTTGATGTTGGACCCCTGCTGCACTATGTGTGGTGCTGAAGTGGAGTCAACGGTGTCCAAGAAACGCTCCTTCTGCTGAGTAATTCTCCTGCCCCTTGTGGACAAGCAGCAACATGGGCAAGAAAATGTCATGTTACAGTGGGGTGTCTTTTTCTTTTTTAGCTTTGGATTTTGTATTCAACTTATACTTTAGGCAATATTTCATATATTTATACATAATTTTAATATAGTTATTGAATTATGATTGAATATAATGAGCTTAAAATATTGAAAGTATGCAATTTCTGAAGTGTTTTCAGATGCATGCACGAGAGAAGTTGTGCAATGAAAATAAAAACCATGTCCTTACTATTAAAGTCTTCTCATTCCCTCTTGTAATTTCCTTGTTCATCACCTCTCCACCTCCTTTTTAAGTGTTAAGGGAACTCTCTCCAGTTTTTTCATTGTAAATTCCTTGGCATTTTCTGGAATTTTCAAAATTTTATCATAAAGTATTTAATTTGAGGCCAAATTTGGCTATTTTCACATAATTCTCTCTTTTTATTCTGTATTTATATCTCATTCCAGGGATTCATTAATTTTGTTTACCTATTCGCCTTTTATGGACTCTTGTGTAGTTTCGAATTTCAGGCTCTTACAACGAAAGCTGCCATGAACATTTGTGCAGAAAAGTCTTTAACACAAAGAATCATTGGTTGTAAAATCATTGAGAAGCTATAGAAATAGAAGTTAGGAAGATCGCCTTGGAAGTCTAGCCTCAAGATCACATGGCTACAGCCCCACCCAGAGGTACAGAAACACCTGCTTCTTCACATGAACCTGTGTCTGCTGCTACCCACCATCAGTCAACACAACAACAGAAATAATGATTCCATCTGAATTACAACTTCTAAATTATGAACCAGTGCACCTCAGAAACTGCATTTAATTCACATCTGGATTCTCAATCGCTAAGACTAGGGAAAAGGTAGGGATTAAGTTTTCAATCCCTCTGATATAAGTGGGAACCCCCACAAAAATGAACATATGCCAAGAACCCACTGATAATACAGAGAATTTCTGAGCCCACCTGCAGGCTGTGTGATTCTGGGTGAGTGAACCTACCAGGAGAAGTCTCAGGGTTCTCATGTGATTTCATGAAAATATGTTTGGTCTTCTTTCTTGCATTTTAGAAAAGAGCAGCTAACTCTTTTGGAATTTTCCAAAAAAAGTGATGAGGGTAATAAGAGTGCCTTTTGTTGTGATGACACAACTCTTGGCAGGTCTCTGGATAGTTGCAGAGTGAGGGAAGGTCACTAGAAAGACCAAGGTCTGATGAGAAGCTTGGAGTTTTCAGCTGTCAATGTAAGAGATGTTTCAACCTGACAGAAATTTTTTATGAGTCTACTTAGGACAAACATGACAATAATTGTGGGAAGCAAAACCACAATGGACTGAATGTTCTGAAACACGGCAGTGTTGCCCCTTATTTTATACAGTATAGTGAAAGCTGGAGGCCTAAGGGGTTATATGAAATCCATGGGACTATCCATGAAGGAGTTGGAAGATGCAAAGTGTAGAAATCTCTGAGACTGGGTAAAAAGTTAAACAAATGGGCACAACTGAGAGGTTGGTTGGTACAGGAAAGATAGCAATTAAGAATAAACACAATAACAATAATAATGAGAGGGTATGTGGTTTCTCCTATGGTGCAGTGAGGGATCTGGAATAAGGAAAGTACCCTGACATTTTAAACTTATGTTATGTTAAAGGAAAAAAATAAAAATAACATGAACACCTTATTTAAGGAAAAGATTGACGTTCATCAGGAAACATATTGGCCTTGGACATGACTACTCCCCAGTACTCACTTATCGTTAAAATTTTAATTTCAGACCATCCTCTGTGGTTACTTTACATATCTGAGTGTGTGAGTCCAAGTGTACACACAATTTGTGTTGAGGAGTTTTGTTGCTTTCAAAAGGTGACAATTTTAGATGAGGTCTCAGGAAAGATCTCAAGATAATATTCATCAGCATTTTCAGGGGTGCCCTTTCAGGGTGTGGTCTCCACTATTTGGTCAGTACCAGGCCAGAAAGTCTAAATTGCATGAGTGGCTATATGCCAGAAGAGGGAAGGCCACCCTAAAAACAAGGTCCAGCACACTTCATTTATTGCAAGGGACCTGGGTCTTTTCACCTGGGTAAACTTTTGTATCCAGCTGTAAATTGCTCGACCACTTTGTTAGGCCACCTTTCTCAGTTTCCCCATTTCACTTGCAAAGGAGTGCTTCCAGCTTCTTACTAACCTGACTCAAAAGAAAAACCATAAAATAACATTTTTGGTAAAATAAAAGTTATCACATACACCGTTAGAAATTATTAACAGTTGTGCTATAGGCACACCGTTTGAGAAAAGCCCAGAGAACAACTCTGATTATTATTTTGACTAATATTAGCAGATAGGTAAATACATTCAAACTTACAATGTTCAACATCAACTTGTAGTTGCAGAGCATTTGTCAATGTGTTGGCATAGCTGTCTGTCTCTGATTTCAGCAACTTCTCATCCTAGAAATATGTTTGATTGTGATGAGGAGAGGCAAGCATCAGAGTCAGGGGCAAGTGTACTTTTGTTGTTGGGTCCCTGATAAGGTTTTTTCCAACAATGTCAGTGTGTGTTTTTAACTGATGTCTCCTCCATTAGACAAAATGTGTCATTTTGGGGATTCGTCATTAAAGCCTAGCAGGGCACCTGTGAAATGGATATCACTAATTTATCATGTGTTATAAGTTGCTTAAAACAAGCTTTTGATACTAATGCAGAATGTCTCGTTTTAGTAAGGTTGATCTATGGGTCTCTATGTTTAGATGTATAGGGTGACCAGTGACTATTAAATGAGGAGAAAAGCTATGTGTTTACCAAGAGGAGTCAATTTTAGGTTAAAAGGCTTTAGGGTAATGAGGGTTAAAAGAGTCTAAAAATTTATTTAGATAAATTTTTATTGCATGTTTTATATGTTTCAACCATCCAGAAAATTATGGTGATGAGTGCAATGAGAATATTATAAATAGGCCATATATTAGAAGTGCATTACCTGATTTGGCCAGTGAATTTGAAACCAGAAAAGACACTGGCATTCCAGCTGCCTTTCACTACCAAACCCAATAAGCAATGACAGTGATTGAAACAAAAGCTTTAACATATACATTACTTGCTTGGTTTATATTTTTTTACCTTAAACTGAAAATGTTCAACTCTTGAGTCCCCTTCCATTCCCCACTGTTAGTATTAAACTATCTAATTTCTATGAGATCAGCTTCATATGGAAGTATTCATTTTTTGTTGGGCGTGTAACTTGGCATTGGACTGTCCTGTGGGGGTTCTAGAGAAACACCTGATTGCAGACCTACAGAAGGAGGCACATTGTGTGCAACAACAAGCTATGATACTGAAGAAAATGACAAGGATAAAAAACAATAAATGCCTCTTGAAGACCAGGTATACTAGGCAGCCAAGAAGTTAGTTTAGAAAAATCAGTACAAAAGAATCCCTCTCTCTGTTTCATATTGGACACCACATCTTTTACTTGCTTTACTTTATGCTCTATGAACTATCAGTTAAGTTCAAACAGCAGAGTCCTTTAAATTCTTCACACCCATGATTATGTCTTAAAAGAATGTAGACTACAGCTGCATGGTTTTTAGTACAGCCTCTCTGGTTTGTCTTAGTTTTTAATTAATGGCTCTGATGGCTTGGGAGGTGGCATTCAAAGCCTTTGCCAGAGTGCAGGCTAATCTGCTTATTTCTACATTCAAATAGGTTACCATGGCTAGCATTACAAATATAATTTAAGACACACATACAGCAGGGCTAAAGGGGCATAAGTCACTGAAGCAATAGGGTCTAAGGGAGAGATCCCACCCAAGCTGGGACAAGTGGGGCTTATGAGGCGTAAATACTGTCAGTCTTCCCAGATACCATGGTCCCCCAGAACTATTTGCCTGAACATAGGAATAGATGGTCATTCCACATAACAGAGACCATCCCTTTGGCAGTTTAACATCAGCATAAAAAAAAGATACCTTGGTGGTAGTGGTGCATTTCATCTTCACACCTGCTGAGAGCACAAGACAGTTTCAGTACAGTTGACAAAATTTGCCCACTCTCCAGTGGGGGTACATTAGTGACCTTTAAGGAAAACATTTCCCTGTGTTTTATAGTTACCACTGGTCCCCAAATACAAATATCAAAGTAAGTCATTTTCTTTTTGATATGCTCAAACACAGTATAATTTTGAAGGCTTTCCAGGAAGTACAAGCACCTACAAAACATGAAGTGCAAGTTTGCTCAACATAAGTTCCTCCTGTAAAACAAAAGTCAGAAATATTCAGAACAATTTTTGTTAAATATACCCAAATATTTCCAACTTGTCTGAAATGAATAAGTTGTCCATAAAAAGGGGTTAAATGGGAGGTAATGAAAAGAACTTAAGTCATTCTTTTCCATAGATGACTTTCAGATCTTCTTTCAGGACTTTCTTTATTCTGATGTGATGAGTCCATCCAAAGATTTATTTCTGCCAGCTTCAACATGGTGGGTGTGTGAGGAGTATGTCCAAAGGTTCAGCTCACTTTTTTCTTAGTTGGCTTTCTAGAGATTCTGTCACCCAAATCTTGAGTAGCACCTTGTCTGCAGGCTGAAAGGAATGCATCAAACCTGTGGGAGAGAAGAGTCTAATACAAGCAATATCATTCATCACAGCTAAGGGCTGAATTAAATGTTGTACATTTTCTTTACCTTCATTTTTTTTTAATCTACATACATATCTATCTCCCACCCCAATTGTTACCTGAAATGGCCACCTGAACACAATTTCTTAGGGTCTCAATTGAATCCCACTTCCAAGAACCACCCTTATACTGAGCAGGGCAATAGGCTAAGATTTCTGCCAATGGAGATGACTTTCTTGACAGCACTTAGCTATATTTTTCTTCAAGGTGTGATTCATCTTCTCTGCCTTCCCAGAAGGCTCAGGTCTCCATGCTCTGTGGAGTCTCCACTTGATTCTTAAAACTTACTAACCTCCTTTGTAATTTCTGAAACAAAAGCAGGTCCGTTATCACTCTGGATGCTGCCAGGGAGGCCATAGTGAGGGATTAATTCCTTTAGTACAGCTTTCACTGCATCCAAGGATTTCTCCATTCTACTAGGATAAGCTTCAACCCATCCTGAAAAAGGTGTCAACAAAGGCTAACAAATATTTCCACTCTCGGACTCTTGGCATCTGAGTAAAGTCTATTTGCCAGTTTTCAAGTGGACACGGTCCTTGGTATATTGCTTTCTTTTTTCCTTTGATGAGGATGTGTCTTGATGTTTTCCTTCTGGCACACAACACAACTAGGAATAACTTTTTTATGGCTCTTGAAATTCCAAGACCTGTGAGCTAGTTGGATGTAGGTGTTAGTGAATCTCTTCCATAGTGTGGCCTCATGCAAATGTTTCATGACTGGCTCTACTAAATGTTCAAGAAAAGAGTATACCTCTTGTCATATTCTTTTTCTATCTGCTATCAGCACCTTCTTCATCAAAACCTAAGCCCTTAGCATTCTCTAAGTGTGTAGTCAAATATTCAGGGTCAAACTGTGGCAAGTCTAGAACAGGTACCAAGGACATTATAAACATTCCTTTAGCAGCCTCTTTTGCTGCCCATTCAGCCAGATTGCTTCCTCTACCCACTTTATTGTCCTCTTTCTGATGCCCTGGACAGTACATAACTGCCACCTGTAAAGGTACCTGAATAGCCTCTCATAATTTTAAAATTTCTGCTGCAAGCCTACTCTCCTTTTTATTGGAGGTTATAGTCCTCTCTCCTTCCAGATTGAACCGTGTGCATGCACACTCAAGGCAGGGTACCTTGACTCGGTATACATATCCAATCTCTTTTCCTGTGACAATTACAGGGCTCTCATCAGTGCCATCAGTTCAGTTTTCTGAGCAGAGGTTCCTGGTGGCAAGTCCCTGGCATCCCCTTCTCCTTCAAGAGTCTCAACTGCACACCCAGCCTTTCTGCTTACTTTGTCCAAATACCTGCTTCCATCCATATGAGAGTCCAGTCTACATCTTCTAAAAGATGGTCCTGTGAATCAATTCTCTTAGACTACACTTCATCAGTTACCTCAGCATAGTTATGGGTTAGCACAGCTGAGTCAGACTGTGGGAGAAGAGAGGCAGGGTTTAACTTACAGTTCTGAGAGAGACATTGGGATTGTCAGGAAGAATGGCTTGGTACCTACCCCTTCTTCCAGCAGTGAGCCACATATTTCCCTTTTGCTCCAGCAGGCTCAACACTGGCTTGGGCACATAACTGCTATAGGCTGTCCCAAAGAAAACTTTTTCAGCTTCCTGCAAAAGATTGCAGGTGGCTGCCATTCTCAAGTAGGCTAGCCACCCCTGGACAGTGTGGTCTAATTTCCTTGACAATTATATGATGGGTTGCAAATGTCACTAAGCATTTGGGTGAAAAATTCTAGGGCAACACCCTGTATCCAACCCACATATTATTGAAAGGCTTCAGTAGGTTTGGAAGCCCCAAGGTCAGTGCCGAAGCCAGGTGAGCTTTCAGGGACTCAAAACCATGAGTGTACTCCATTGTCCACTACTCTAAAGGGCTATCTTCAGGTCTTTTCAGAGCTTCACACAGTGTTTTAGCAGTGAGCTCAAAGTATGGAATGCAAATGCAGCAGTCCCTTGCTCTCACCAGGAATTTCCTTAACTGTTTTCTGGTGTTGGGAGTGGTCCTCTGTGGACTTTTGTTGGACCACCTGCACCATATTCATACTTTTCTGCTCAGGGATGCCTTTCCCATTCCCCCAAGAAGACATCCTTTGTAATGCTCTAGGTGAAGAAGGCCATCCCATTAGGGTCCCAAATGGGCTCAGTCTGAGGTATTGTCTTAGGAGGGCCCAGAGCCCTATCTGTATTTTCTTGGTGCAACCTCTGAGCTTCTTTACTTCCTTTATCAAAATTTGGCCTATGCTCCTCCCCTGTAAGCACATAATTCCATAAGGCTTGTATGTCTGTCCAGTTGGAATAATGAGTGACAAAGACTGATGCAAATCAAATCAGTTGTTTTAGCAGAAGTGTCTCTATTAGAAAGGTTTGATCTTATTCAGCTTTGCATATCTGATGTAGAAAACAGAGTATGTGCCCAATAATATCCAGCAGGCTGGCCCTCTGGCTCTACTCCCACTGGAAGTCTCTGAAAAGAATATTGTCCCACCCTGGTAGGGGCTTTTCCTCCGCCAAATTTATTTCCTTGACCAATTTGAGACAGCAATGCCAGTTCAGGCACACTTTCCCCATTTCCCTCATCCGAGTAGATTCCCAGGGGCTGTGGGAACTCTGAGCATCTTGTAGAAATCAGAATATCTACATCTTCCTGGTCCCTCTCCCAGATCTGAGCTTCTATGTTTCACATGAAAATTCCTTTTTCTGTGAACCATTAACTTATTTCCTTTTAATTCTGCCTCATTATTATGTAAACTAAAAAAAAAAAACTGTCTAAGTGACACATTTTGTCTTACTTCCCTGATTTTTGACAAAACAACTCTAGTTAACCTATAATATGGTAATTTAAAGATCCATTCAGTGAACAGCACTCTTCTGAGTTTAAATTATACAGGACACAAGCAGAACAGTACTACAATAACACCACATACACTCTAGATAAATGCTCATAAGTCGACAATTTAGCCAGAACTCACACCAAAGTGCTGTTTCCCGGAACAAAGGCTTTTTCACCCATTACACCAGATGGACCTCCAAACAGAGGGTACCAAAACCAAATCAAAAGACGTCCTTTTCCAGATGGAGCTCCTTCAGAGTGAGGGTACACAAACCAAATTGGACACCATTTATTTCAGACCGATCTCTGTAACCCAGAAGTGTACCTCTACCAAACAACCTAAGTCATGACTTGGGATTTTATCCTGAACCAGAAAGTGCAACAATTCAATCAAACATGATCAACAACGAGAAGTGAAGGGAGTGACGGGGAGAATCCCAAGTGAAATCACTTGTTAGCTGCTTTGGATTCTCTGAATCCAAACTCAGGGGCCTCTCAGCCCAGGCAGCCAATGGGACTCCCTTCCAAATACCCAGACTTACCAGAGAGTCCCAAAATCTGTCCCAGAACAGAGTTGCCAAAATATGAAACCAGAAGATACACTGGTGTTCGGGCTTCCTGTCACTCCCAAACCCAATAAGCAATGACAGCAATTGAACCTTTATGGGAACTTTATTCAGATGGCTGGGGATCTGAGAAGATGGTGGGTTCATACCCTCACAGACCATCTTGTCTTTTCTTTCTAGGCCAGACATTTTATAACAAGGAATAGGGGAATAAACAAGGTGCAGTGAGGGCCCTGAGATTCAGGGAGGATCAAGTGAAAGAAGTTGCAACCTTCCTGTCCCGGGCAGTTCGCAGTTCCCAGGGGCAGGTGGTCATCTGTCTCTCACTGGAACACGAAGGCCTGGATTCATCCACTTGTCCCTAGCTGGTAATTTTCAGCAATGCCCCAGGTGGATGGCTATTTTCCCAGGAGCCAGGATGGGCCTTATCTATCTGTAGTTTCTGAAACAAGAGCTTTAACATATACATTACTTGCTAGGCTTACAACTTTTTACCTTAAACTAAAATTTGCAACTCTTGAGTCCCCTATCGCTATGATATTATCCACAGATGTTCAGGAAGAACTAATCCAGTGACCCCAACTCATGTCTCAGTTTAGTCTTAATGCTACCAGTACTTATCACTGAATAAGATATTTGTTGTGGTTCAGTATCATTCAAGTACTTTTATGTTTAACTTAATTTAGTTCCAGAATTGCCTACAGCAGTAATGCTACCGAGAGGTCCTGATCTGACAACAACAACAATAGGTTTATAAGGGGCCCTGCAGTCATGGTAACCTTGTGGAATTGCTGGATTTTCTTTGTCACTGAATAAGAAATATTATGTATGAGCCTTCAGGAGACATTTTGATTATTCATTACTTGTTAATTAGTAGATTTTTTAAAAGTGTAATGAATTCATAATATAAACTGACTGAATGTGGTTTTGAGCTAGAGGTGCTCCAAATTGGAGAAATCCCGTAAAAAGCTGGATTGGTGAACAGAGAGCTAACCAACCCTGAGTAAAAAGCAGGAAGAACCAGGAGAGGTAGGAGGCTCTGGGAGAAAGAGTGAAGCCTGAAAAACTGGCTTTCATGTGGCCTGTCACATACTGAACCCAATCAGCAGAGACAGGGATTGAATCTTTATGGACCTTTTATTCAGATGGCCTGTGATCTGAGAAGACAGTGGGTTGATAACCTAACAGATCCTCTTACATTTCCTTCCAAGTGAGCCTTTTTATATCAGACAACAAAGTACAATTAGGGGTTTTGAAATTCAAGGAAAATTAGATTAAACAACTGCAGTAATCTTGCCCAGGGCAGTTAGCACTTCCCAGGGGCTGGTATTCCTCTGTCTCTCCCTGGAACACAATGGCAGGGATGCCTCCACTTATTTCCCAGGCAGAAATCTTTAGCAGTGCCCCAAGAGGTAAGCTGTCTCTCCCAGGAGCCAGGATGGGCCTTATCTGTACTTTCTGAAACAAAACAATAGCTTTAACATAAGGATTACTTACTAGGCTTATTATTATTTACATTTAACTAAAATATTTCACCTCTTGAGTCCCCTATCAATACCATACATTAATATTGTTGCTGTTGTTTGCATTATATACACCAACTAGGAAGTCAGATCTATGAGGACTGAGATTATGTCTTTTTTCTTTCTAGTGATTAGAAGAGAGTCAAGTAGATGGTGAACACAGGGCTAGTATTTCATGAGAAATGAGTTAAACTACTAGAAATGTGATCATGGTTAAAAGGGTAAATTATGGAGCATTATGACCTCACATAACTGGAATTCTGACTGAGATGAAGGGCCAGTTAGTGTTTTATAAAATCAAACATCTGATAGAGAATGAGCCCAGACAAACATAGAGCTCATGAATGGGCAGGAATGAGAGGTCCAGGCAAAGGACCCAGCATGTGCAAAGGACAGAAAGAAGGGCCCTTTAGTGAAGTAATAAATTTTACTGACTCATTTTGTGGATGAAGTGAGCTAATATGCCTTAGTTACGCAATACACAGTCAGTACTAAACAGTGGCAGTATTGTCATGATTGCATTCCTCTGGGTACCCATTTCAGATCTACCCACTTGGAAATAGCAGTGATAGCAAAACAATATATTCTCATCCTGACCATACAAGCAATTCATGTCATTAAGCACTGACTACAGCTTGACTGATGCATTAGTGACAAGCAATAAAATGCACATATGTGAAGTTTACAATCTGATGAGTGTTGACATGTGCACACACACCATGTGAATCCATTCATCCAAAAGTTTGTCATATGTATTTGTAATCTCTTTCTCTTATCCCCACTCAATCCCCACAGTTTGCAGGAAATTGCATATTTTCTTTGTTTCTCCACAGATATGTTTCCATTTTCTGAAGTTTTATATAAATAAAACCATGTAGGATGTTCTCTTTTTAATATGGCTTCTTTAATTCACCATAATTATTTTACGAGGTAAATTTTGTACAATAAATTTAATCAGTTTAAGGTGAACAATTCAGTGTGACTTACTGTAGTCACAGTGTTGGGTAGACATGATGGCTACCCAGTACTGAAATGTTTCAATCACATAAAACCCTATACCCATGGAGATATTGCTCCTTCATTACCCCACACACAAACTTGTGGAAAGTACAAACATTAATTCTATCTTGATCCCCTCTTCGTTTTCTGTCCCATTCAGTCTGTGTCAGGACTCTGCCAGCTTGGACATTAGGTGCTCCCACTCATCCCAATGTCAGGAAACTATTCTGAGTTTTCAAAACATTATCCTTTTCCCCAGCTTTGTGTCTTATACTCATGCTCATCCTAGTCTGGGAGAATGACACCCTCGCTTCACTGCAGGAGCTCCAATGGCTCCTCCCTCAACAGATAGGTGAGACACTCACTCATATTATTCAGCTTCATTCTGGGCCTCCAAAACAAACCCTCTGTATGGTAGCATTAGGGCCTTTGTAAGCTTAAAATGCCTAACACCCTAACCCATCCCAGGCTTCACAATTTCTCATGTGTCTCTGGGCAGACTCCATTTCTCCATGACTTTGCTCTGTCTTCGCTACTGCTTACACACAATTCACTTCTGGCCAGGTCCCCAAGGATCTCCCAAATATACCTGAGGCCACCAGGGTCAAGAAAGGAAATAGAAACAGAAAAGAGATTGATTAACCATTTCCTATTTCTGGTTGCAGGCTCTTCAAGGACAGGCATATGGAATTTGTAAAAACAACAAAGAAAACAAAGAATAAAGACAATGATGTCTTCCCTGAGCTGCACATCAAAGAGGGCTTGAGAGAGGCTCATTCAGTACATGCCTGTGGGTGGCTGACGTAACAGAGACCTGCATGTTCACTAGCGTAGTTGAAGTTAATGGTGGAATGTCTTTTAAAATCTCTGTGATCTTGTTTCTTGAAGGTGCAGGGAAAATGTATGTGGAATGAGAACCCTGTTGATGGTACTGGTGCTTTGGAATTGTGTCCTTTCATGCTGGCATGTCTTCATGGATTGTGAGGCAAAGCTCCACTGAAGCAACCTGGGGCCCCAGGAGGATGTGGGAAGTCAGGTCATCTCCTGTTGGGAATATCAAGTCAGAAGAGAGGGAGATGATGTAAACCTTTTTTTTTTTAATTACAAGAAAATGAAAAATTGCAAGATTTAAACTATATTAAGGATCAACTCCTTAAGTAAGAGAACATGATTAGCTACTTACTGGGAACTTATATTAAAATAAAACATGCATGAAGCAAGTTTAAAACTAAAAGTAAGACTATATTAAAGACCATGCATTAGGGCACTGAGACAGAACTCAACACCCCTGATTGAAAGGCTGGGGAGATTTTAGAACAGAAGGAGCTTGGACATCTTTGTTTGTTATTTGACTTTATACCAAAGAAAAACAAAACTGAATACAATCCTGACAGGAAATCCTTACATTTTGTATGAAAACGTCCCCAACCAAGGTTGGTTTCTACTCTTCCTCAGAGACAGGGCAGAGGTACACCAAGAATAAAATTCAAAGTAATGGGTCCAGGTATTTGAGACATATTCTTTGGTGCTTAACACTGTCCAAAATTTCTCAGAAAGGCTAGCATGTGTTTCACAACATCAGACAAAGAATCAGGAATTAGAAATTGCAATCTTATTTCTAAAGGAATTATCTGAAAAAGTAGATGTCAGAGGCCTATAGTCAGAAAGAAACTATCTAAATGTTTCTGACTCTTGGAAATTTAAGGCCTTTAACTCATAACCAAATTGCTTTCTTCACAGTGGAGGGAAACACAACAAAATCCCTTTCAGTGAAGACTCGGTTTGCATCTCCATCAATTCCTACAATAATCGAAGATAGAGAGGGGAGGGTTTTCAGGAAGAAGTATGAAGGACACATGGACAAAATCAAAGGGGATAGGATCAGGGTGGGATCTGGGGATGGATGTCTGGAATTGGGAGGCAGTCATGGGGGAAAACAGAGAAATTGTATTAAAAATATTTAAAAATGTGGAAAAAAGACTTGTCAGTTCCTAGCAGTGTAGGCACAAATTAAAACTTGCTGAGACTGCTTGAATTGAGACAGGATTGAATCTCCCAGGAGGCTGCACTTTTATATCTCTCTGCACTCACCTTTTATTGCTGTTTTTAATAAAAAATCATATGAGACTAATAAGGATATTCTATGTCCTACAATATGTCTGGTGTAATTTACTTTGCCCCAATTAGTAACTGAAGTGAAAAGAAACTGACATTCACTATATAATTTGTTCTGATGAACTTAAAAAAAAAAACAAAAAACTAAGGAGTTTTAACACCCTCTTCAAGTTAGTAGGCTTCACCCTCACAATTTACCAACAGTCTTCCTAGATTTGGGTGAATCCCTCTTCACCAAGAAATATCCAAATAACCATCAAGTCAAACTCAGCTTTGTAAAGAGTGTTGCTATTTCCAATTTTGTGGGCATTAGTCTGAACAAGGACATTTGATGCAAAACTGTGTTTGTGTTAGGGATGATTCTAATTACATTCTATTAATAACAGGGACAGAACCATGCTAAGCTTATGCAAATAAACCTACTTCCATGAAAATAAGAAACTCAAGAAGACATTTGAATTTATGGAAAGAAGTCACACTGAGAGAAAGAGATCAGAGTTACTACGCACACAGGTGTCTTTTAGCTGCTTCTTGTCCACAACAGTGTCCAGGTGCCCTTCACATGACCCCTTGAAAAAGGACAGAAACTGAATTTTTACAAATCTATCACTTCTTCCACTGGTATGCACATGACAAGTACATGTAGTTGAGGGACACTTTGTCAACCTCACTGTAGAAATGGTGCATCTGAGACCAATCAATGGTGGGATCTGGTGTAAAATGCAACCTTAAGTCAACAACAGTGACAATGTCAGCTTTTATTATTGATCATTGATGACTCAGTGTAAGTCCTCTAACAATTTCCCACTTTCACAGCATATCTACTTGAAAAATGCAAAAGATTTATTCAGGGTTTAATAACAGGTGAGGAAAAAAAGGTCAGTTGTATTTTACACCCATATTGAGGGTCTCACACTTTCAAAGACACTATAGTTTTCATGAAATCACACTGAGAATTCCCACACCCTTTTTCCTGACAAAGTCCATGGTGAAAGTTCTGTAGCCACAGGAGAGCTTCACCTCCTAAAAGAGCTTCAGGCTCTCCCTGTTGTACATCCATTGAGTGGAGGAGGTCACACTTGTATAGCAGCCAATACCACAGTGTCCTTATGCTGCGTGACTGGTGCTGTTGACTAGAAAGTTAGCACATTCACAAGTTCTATGGGAAACAGACGATGTGACAGAGAGAGAGTGGTTTTGGGACCTGGGACCACTGTGTACCTCCAGAAATATCAGCCACTCACTGTTCACATTTAAGTTTGTAAAGGCCACCTGAGGATGGTTCTGATTTCTGCAGAAAAAGGATTGCATTTGTTGTGGAGACAATGTGTAAAGGGAGGGCTGGACATCTTCTCTTACCCCAGATTATCCCAGACTGAGCCCTGAAATGTTCCCATGGACATCTCAGTACTATCAGCACAGAGAACCTGTTATCAGCTCCTGTGTTCTATAACCTAATCATTAGGTGAAACTTTCCTCTCTCATGAACCTGGCAGGCTTATATCCCCTGTACAACTCTGGGGCCAAGGAAATTTTATAGTTAGTTGGAAGGCATTTACCTGGTGTTAAATATTTAATTATTCCATAAAGGTAGTCCAACCTGGTTGTTTTGACCTTGTATCTGAAGGAGTTTTTTTGTAAATATTTTGAAAGATGAGCAGGACATACTTCCTGGCCTGCAAACTGAATAACATGCTGAAATAACTCTCTAGGGAGACATTTTTATGGTTTTAAAAAGAGACAGGTACTGCAGGAATAGAGGGAACCTACTCAAGACAGTAAAAGTCACACAGAAAAACCCATACTTAACAGAATATTCTGTGGAGAAAAAACAAAATGTTAATAAAATATAGAACAAGGTGAGAGTAACTTTTCCCCCACCTATTCAAAATAGTACTGGAATCCCTGGATGGAAAACAATTTGTGAAAATGAGAACATATTTGGTATTCAAATTGGAAATAAAAGAGAAGATAGTTGATCTCTTCAACAGACAACTTAACCTCATATGTAAAAAGGACTAGAGATTCTGCCCTCCAAACACAAAAAAACTGTGAAAACTGGTAAATTCAGTGAAGTTGGAAAGGGCAAAATCAACCCTCAGCATCATTCCCATTTCTTTGCAACACTAATGAACAAACCCAAAATGGATTTAAGAAAGCAGTTTCATTTCCAACAGCACTAGAAAGAATGAAATACTTAGAAAGAAATGATCCAAGTATGTGGAAGAACTATGCACTGAATCTATGAAAGTATCTGGTAAACAATTAAAAATTAAAAACAAACACGTAGAAAAACAATTACATTTATGGATTGAAAGACTTCCAATCATAAACATAGTTGATGCAATTTGTATCAAAAACCTCACAATACAGGAAGCTCCAAAGACACCTGGCCTCTATCCTTCATTCAGGGACCCCAAAAGCAACAGCTAGGCTGTTCCTAGCCCCACTCATTGGGATTTTGTAGGCCCAGACTACCTGTTGCAGAGTCAGCATAAGACTTGGGATACTGAAGAAACAACATTTTACATTTATATGGAGCTTCTTGGCAAAGCTCAATCTGCCTGACCCAGACTCGTCTTGGAAGAAGAGCACCGATAACCTTGCCCTGGTCTAATACAGACACAGAGAACTTTAGCTTACACTCTGAAAACTGACATCCCTGGACTGGAGCCTGTGCACACCCACACACCATCCTTTCCACCTTTCTTACCATATTGTCCTCCTTTGATCTGCCTCTGCACCCCTAACTTCTTCAGCTTTTGATACCATTTTCCACCTTCTCCCCAGCAATCAGCCAGACTGCAGAGACACATGCCCTCTTCTTCCTGCCTTTCTAGAAATTTCATCCCTCAGTGGCTGCTAGTCTTTTTCGAACCCTCAGATCACTTCTTATCCCTTTCCCCACATCCCATGTCTCATTTCCCTGGGGCCATCAAGCCCTACAACTTGGGCTACTGTGCCCTTAAGAATACATGGGAGCATATTTCTATGGTTACCTCTGTTTAGGAATGTATTCTCTCTTCTCAGGATTCCTATACAGCCACCTGCTCTACAACCCTCTCTTCTGACACTTTTCAATGCTTTTTTTTTTCACCTCATGTATAGAAGAGCATACCTTCTGTCATTATTTCCCCAAATCAAATATTTGGTTTCAGTATCAAAGACACTTGTGAGATTTCAAGGACCTTATTCTTTTTTCCCACAAAGCCATCTTACTACTCAAGACCATACCCACATTTGGAAGAATTGCTCCCTCTTTTTCCCCACCCAAACTTTCCAACTCCAATGATTCTCTCCTTGATGGGAGGGCTCTCCAATCTGACTTTAGCCAAGACTGTGTTCTGTATTGGGGATGTATCCCAAAAGTCTATGATTGGTCATAGGACAGTGAAGGCATTGGGTGCACATGACCAGGAACTGGGGACTGAACCCCATTTCCTTTTTAAAAAGCCATTATATTTCAAAGAACATAATCTGTGGTGAGAGTCAAGGTTCTATTACAGAATATCTTGGAAAGATCTGTGCATCAGCTCCTTTACACATGAAGTGAAAATGGATTTAGAATAGGAACAATGTTGGTGGTTAGGGTTTGTCATTTTCACACATGAAATGTGCTCAGTGTTCCTGCCAATGTTAGTGAAAAGACCTTAAAGATTCCCTTTGTCCTGATGTGCCTTCCTGTGAGGGCTGTGGGAGAAATTTCAGACAAGGGATGAAAGAATGAGCAGATGGTCACCTGTGTGTCTCCAAAGTTCATTTGGGTGGATAAGGCATTCAGCCTGTCTACACACTCCCTAAGAGTGCTGGAGACCAGTTTCCTGAATGCATCTCACTGTGCTGACATCCTGCTGTGTATCTGCAGGGCCCTCCTACCTTGTCAGACTCTCTGGAGAAATCTGTTTTTGCCTTTCTATCCGAGGGAAGCTGTTTTCTCTCTTGTCTCAGGTTCCCCTCTCACGGGCACCTTTCCTTCTATGCTCTCATGGTCACATTTCCCTTTTCATTTTATCATCTGATCTTCTACTAACTGTTACTCTATATCATCAAAGTACAAATAATTACATGGAGGGACCCCCCCAAAAATCCAAACTAGTCTTTCCATCTTACCACCTGTAACATCACCACACATGGAAAGTATATTCCACAGAATGTAACTCTCATGGGATCCAGTATATGACTCAGAACATTTCAGGGGCCAATGACTGTCTTCACCACCATATTCAAAGAACTTCAAAATGTACATATATTTTCTTCATATTTCAAAAGCTTTCTAAATTTACCCTGTTGCTGCCCTGTGTACTTTAACAAAGTAAATGTTATTTCTCACAGTTGCAGCTCCTCATTACCCCCGTCCTGAATAAGTGTCCCATTGCTTACCTTTCTTTTAAACATCTGTGCTGTCATACATGTCCCCAGCCACTCTGATTCCACGGTGGTGACACTGGAATGAAAGTGTGGCTGGGCACTGGTGCCCAGGCTCCTCAGCTTGGAGCAATTTCTAAGAGTATAAAATTACTTCATCATATCTGTGACTTTGCAATTAGCCCAGCCTTCACATCTGATGTCATTCCTGAAACTTCACCTAACAGACATCCTATGTCTTGAACAGATTCTGTTATTTCAGTTATGAAAGACAAAGCTTTCAATTTTTTAATGGACAATTTGACTATATTTCTCTTGAATGACTTTCATATAGTTATGACAAATTAGTGATGTGTCCAATGAACCAGTCACAATTTTTTACAACAGTGTTTTATATTGAAGATGATTCTTGTCTGTTACCTAATCAAATGGTTTTATTGAGCTGGAGTTGGCAGATAAAAGAGGATGGATGACACAATACACTCAACTATGGCTTAATCAGACAGTTGAACCAGACAAAACAAATGCTGGGAAAGAGTCTAGCTCCCTTAATCTTCTCTCATAGATCCTGCATATAAAGTCCAAAAAGCCCCATCTTGTTCTTACCTCAGGGAGTTTGAAGTGAGGTGTGAAAGCAGTATCAACCCCCTCAGAGTGCTGAGCATGAATATATCACAGGAGAAAAATACCACAACAACTGCTTCTTTGAAAATCCATAGTCTTTAGTACAGAAACCATAATTTACATGTTTAGTATTGTCAAACAGTCCATCCATACTACTAAATACCATCTACAGATTCAATGTACACATTGTAATCCCAATGCCATTTTCTAAGGAAATAAAAAATATCATTCTCAATGCATATGCTATTTCAAGAGACCCTGAGGAGCCCAGTCTTTTAAATAAATCAAACTTAGAAGCTTGTGTTTTCATATTCCAAAACATTATAAACCAGTAGTATGTATAAAAGTCCCTCACACATTCAGATTTGAAGAAACAAGGATTGTACATTAGGGTACTTGGGGAAGGCAAAATGGGGTGTTGTTTTTTAATGAGTATGTATTTTCAGTCTTACTGATGAAACATTGCTAGAGAACTCTTTTGCTTTGAGTGATATATATATATATAGTGGTATATATATCATATATATATATATATATATATATATATATATATATCACTGATCTGTGCACAGATTCTTGGTTCATGATAATAAATTTAATGTTATGTGTTTTTAGTATAATTAGATAAAATATTTGAAGGGAAAATATTGGGGTAAAGAATGCCAAGACTTTTGAGAAGGGACATAACTGCCTCAACAGAAGAAGTTCTAGGCGTAATAAATATAACATATATGTGGGTTGTAGCTTAATTTCCTGTTTCAAACATTTTATTTAAATTCAGTTGTTGATGGAGTCTCTAAACCCCTCAAGAGCCCATGATGGCAAAGGAGGCTGACAGATTTATTGATTCACAATAACTGAAGGGCCCAAGTGGGAAGTGAAAGGTCTGACAGATGTGGAAAGACGGGCCAAACAGTTTGAGTGTGGAGGGTCATACACATTAAAAATTCAGGGAACTGAAGAGTGTTGGGAATGGCCCTGACTGGTATCAGAAGCTGAAACCCCCGCCTAGGCTAAGGCTAAGGGAACGCCCTTGGAACTGTAAGCCAGCAAGGAGACAAAAGCTTATCTTCCTGGCAGGAATGCTGCTTCTGCTGCTTTATTCATGACTGAACCCCAAAAAGCTTGGTCGGTTAGCCAAAGACGGGTAAGATTCCCCACGGGGGGAACTACCTAAGACAGGCACGATCACTTTTGGGAGGCCCCCCAAAAGAAGGACTTGGGGGGCTGCAGCAAAAGGGGGTGATGGACCCTCGCTCCTCGGCTTTGACATAGCCTGGGTTCTCAGCATCTGGGAAAAAACCTCCTTGTCTCTCAGTTGCCTCAGTTCCCTTGCTCCACCTAAGCCTGAAACAATGGCAGGGTGGTGCAGCTCTGTACTGAGAAGTGCGGATTCCCCGGGGTGATCAGGCCTAAGAAAGAATATGTAAATTACTGTGAAACCTTCTTTGTTTAGAATGCTCTCAGTTGAATGAGAAGGGTCTTAGGAGGAAGTTATTTTGTTCCTCAGTCTTACAGCTCTTTGACCCCCCAACTCAATAGACTGGCAGAGTTCTTTGTTTTCTATGGTTCCTTACTTCCCTCCCTAATGAGTACTGTACTTTACCTGAATTATTATGCAGAATGAGCCCAATAAAAGCAGGTATGGACTGTAAATCGGTGCGCTCCCCATTAGGGGGGGTGGCCATTTCGTCCCTACTTCCCCACAGAAACTAGTCTGTCTCTGTGCATGTGTGTTTTTTCTCGTGTGTTTATCGTCGAGCCATCCACAGCGTTCCGTGGTCACTGCTGGCCGGTGACCCACGCGCAACAGAAGAGTCTACAATATTAAATAATGGACCAATAATGTCAGGGATGATGAGGATGAAGATAACTTAGATGGGCTGTGTTGGGAAATTCCAAAGTTATTTTCCCTTTGTGGCGATTAAAGTGCCCTTTGTGTTTAAAAAACTTGTGCCTCTTCTGGAGATATCAACAGTTAGAACCTAATGATGAAGCATGTGGTCTACAGCAGAAGTGGAGGAAGGAGGAGAGTTTTCCATGGCATTCACTGGTTTTTAAGGCAAAGGGAACATTTTTAAGGGGCATAAACAATATCTCTCATGATTAACTCCCTCCCATGAGCACGCCTCACCTCAGGGCAGCAATCAACATTCTCAGAACACCTGAAAGACAAGAAGTCACAGAAATAAAGCCAGGCAACAGGTTTTCTTTTCTTTCCATTTATATTTTTGAAAATCAATCAAAGCCCAAGGTGCACTTAGGACCCTCTTTATTCTGTATTCAAAGGTACCATTCACACATTAAAATTAAATTTTAAAAAATATGTTATGATCTTAAAATACACATGATATAAATTTACTCTTTTAAACGTTTTAGGATACATTTCGAAGATATTAACTACATCCACATTGCTGTGTGGCCATCATTGTACTTTCACATTTTGCCATTCCAATCCACAGTGCTCAAGCATTCAATCTGCCGGCAATTTTATGGACACTTGCTATTTTCTGTTGTTTTGATAATGGCTATTTTAGTGGGTATAGGATGAAATTATATTGTATTTTAAATTGTTTCTTCTAGTTGAAAAATAACTGACTTACAATATTCTATTAGTTTCAGGTGGACAACATAGTGCCTTTTATCCAAGTAGACAACAAGGCGATCACCACAGCAGGTCTAGTTTCCCTGTGTCACTCTACGAAGTTATTACAACATTATTACTACATTCCCTATGCTGTTTGGTACATCCCACTGACATATTTATTTTATAAGTGCACATTTGTACCTTTTATTCCATTTAAACTATTTTTTACCTGACCTTCCCACGTACAAATTTCTGGTTCTATCAGTATTTTCTTTGTATGCTTGAGCCTGTTATTATTTACTTTCATTTGTTCATTTCTCTAGCTTTGTAGATTCTACATACAGGAACATCTTACTGTATTTGTCTTTGCCTGTGAGATTGATTTTACTTAATATAATACCCTCGAGGACTATCTGTAATATTTTGCCACAAATGAAAAGACTTCATACATTTTTATGGCTGAGCAATATTTTCTTGTTTTTTAGGATTTTAGTTATTTATTTTTAGAGAGAGAAGAAAGAGAGAAAGAGAGAGAAACATCAATCTGTGGTTGCAGGGGGCCATGGCCTGCAACCCACGCATGTCCCCTGAGTGGAAATCAAACCTGCGATGCTTTGGTTTGCAGCCCACACTCAATCCACTGAAGTATACCAGCCAGGGCTAATATTTTCAATATAAATGTGTATATACATAGATATCTGATATATATATATTTCTTTTATTTATCCATCTTATGATGAACACCTAGGTTACTTCCATATTTTGTCTATTATTAATAAGGCACAAGGCTGTGATGAATAGAGCGATTATAACATTTTGAATTAGTATTTACTTTTTCTTCAGACTAATGACCAAAAGTTAAATTGTTAAGTTGTATGGTAGTTCTAGTTTTAATTTTTAAATAAATCCCATTGCCTTTTTCATTAAAATTTTTAATGAGACATATATTCTTACTGCGGTTTCTGAACCTAATCACAGCACTGGACCATCACACCCAAGCTACACTCAACTGCCTGGGTCATATTGAACTTATTTTCCCTTTTTGAAAAATCTTTGCAGCCTGTGTCTCATTAAACTCCAGCATTACCACCTGTCAGTGGTCTGAGTGCCCGGTACTGAAGGATTAGCCACCAGGATCCCTGTGCTGAGTCCTTCGCCAGACTGCAGGAGCCATCTTGCTCAGGCAGAGCACTCTCTCTGAATGGCATCCACCTGAAGGGAAGCAATATCCCTACTCACAGGAATAAGCCTGCTGACCCTGTGGTGTTTAAACCTGACTGCAGATTATGGATTGACCCAATTAACAAATGAAGGAGGCTGCCATGGATTGTGGATTGCTGATAGCCTCAAATAGGCTAACTAGGGCCAAACTGTGACACCAATCGATGTCATCAGGGGAAGATCCAGAAAGAAAATAAAGTGGTAAACACTAGTTTCTGAGATGACTTCCCTTCAGCCTTCTTCATGATTTCTGTTATTTTGTCTCCTGCTGAGCTTTTTAACATTCACTTCTGGTCTTTCAAGTTTGTGCTTTTGAAGTCACTAGTTTTTATGTTATAGTTTATTTAAAATCTCATATTTTGCTCCTCCTTTCTCTTATTCCATTTTTCCTTTTTTCTTCTTATTTTTAGTTCAAATATTATTTTCTCTCTAGATATGACTTGTTTCCATTCCATACTTTCACTAATTGTCCCCCTTAAGGTTCCCAAACAATCTTGCTTGTAATTAGTAACCTCACATTTTTTCTGGTTTTAACATACACTTATTCTCTCCACATCTCTGTTAATCTTAGCTTGATGGTGGTTATTGGTGCATTTCTTCAATTTTATTAGTGGTTATTGGTTCATTTCTTCCATTTTATTTCTAGACCCTCTCTATTTTTGTATTGCAAACCTCAAATTTTACATTTCCCCTATTCTACTCCCATTTAATGTTTTATAGAAAAATCAGCATCAGAGAAAACTATGTGGTGAATATCATTCCCTCTTCACGTCTGTATCAAATTAGGACAAAGCAAATTAAAGCAGTTGCCTTAGCTGGTGTTGCTCAGTGGATTGAGTACCAGCCTGCCAACCAAAAGGTTGCCAGTTCAATTCCCAGTCAGGGCACATGCCTGGGTTGTGGGCCAGGTCCCCAGTTGAGGATGCAACAGAAGCAACCAAACACTGATGTTTATCTCTTTCTCTTTCTCTCTCCCTTCTCCTCTCTCTAAAAATAAATAAATAAAATCTAAAAAAATAATAAAGCACTTGTGTCGGGGCATCAATAAAACTCTTGCTCATTTGATATGATGTTTGAGGAAAAAAAAAGGTGACTGCACAGAGATATATAATTAGTCTTCTGGGAGATGAAATGTTGGCTCTTTCCAAGGACTCTCAACTATTTTGCCCCTGTGCCTACATTGCTCAGATCTGACACCTCTTTATAAAATTCAACAGCTGATGGAGATGCAAACTAGGTCTTGGCTGAAAGAGATTTAGTTGTGTGTCCAACCACTGTGATGAAGGCATTTTTGTTATAACCTGGAAGGCTAATGTTTCCTCAGAGTCAGAAACCCTTACACAGATTCTTTCTGAATATAGGCCACTGACATCTGTTTTTTATACCCCTGCATTAAAAATGAAATTTCAATTTTGTAGTTTCTGATCCTTTATCTGGTCTGTTGAAACATACATAAGTCTTTTTGAAAGCTTCTCGCCAATGTTTACAATAAAAAAAATATCTGTCTCAAATATCTGGTCCCATTACTTAGAATTTTAACCTTCCTGATGTTCTCATGTCCTAGTAGAAGCATACCTTTGTTGAGGAACTTTAGAGCCAAAACATAAATTACCTTATCAGAATTTTATGAAAAGTTTTGCTCTTATTTTGTGTAAACATAATTAGCAAACACAGATTCCCATAGATTCTTCTAAAATCTTTCCAGCCTTTTAATCAGGGGTATTGTGTTCTGTTTCACTGCCCTATGGGATGGTCTTTAATAAAGTCTTACATTTATTTTTAAAAGAATGTAATGTATGTTTTACCTTAACATAACATATCTGTAAGTATCTAATCATGTTTTCCTACCCAAGAGTGTCTATTCTTAGTGTGCTTTAAATCTTCAAATTTTTTCCTTACCTCCTTAATTGTTTTTAAAAATGTTTCCAATACACATGCCTCTCTTCTACTTGGATCTCACAGCAGGAGATGACCTGACTTCCTGGGTCCTCTTATGGACCCAAATGCCTCAAAGCAACCTTTGTTGAAAATCCATGAAGAAATGCCAGCATGAAAGAACACATTTCCACAGAGCCCTTACCATCAACAGCTACTCATTCCACATCGATTTCCAGTGCACATTCAAAACAAGATCACAGAGATTATAAAAAGTATCCTATCCCGAAACTCAACAACTGAAATGAACATAAAGGTCTCTGTTAGGTCAGCCACCCACAGGCCTGTATTGAATGATCCTCTCCCAAGCCCTTTTTGTTGTGCAGCTCAGGGCAGACAGCAGTGTCCTCATTCTTTGTTTTCTTTGTTCGTTTTACTAATCCCACATGCCTGTCTTTAAAGGGCCTGAATCCAGAACCCGGAAAATGGGAAATAATTCTCTTCTCTTGTTCAATTTCCTGCCCGGTTCCCTTTGACCTCTGGTGTGCTTGGCTGAGATTTTGGGGGGACCTTTCCAGAGGTGGATTGTGTGTGAGCAGAGGTGAGTCCAGAGAGAAGCCATGGAAGAATAGGGTCTCTTCAGAGTCACATGAGAAACTTTAAAGCCTGGGAGTTGGCAGGTTGTTAGGCACTGTATGGTATGAAGGGGCCCTAAAGGTGCCATGAAGGAGGGTTTATTTTGGAGGCTCCGAATGAAGCTGAATAATATGAGTGAGGATCTTACTTACCGAATGAGAGAGGAGCCACTTGAGCTTGTGCAGTGGAGTTGGAGGGCCATTCTCCCATATTAGGATGGGCATGATGATAAGACAGAGTGTTAGAAGAAAGAATAATGTTTTGAAGACCCAGATTAGTTTCCTGAAATTGAGGCAAGGGGCAAATTTCACATATGACAAAGACATATTTCACAGATATAGATCAAACAATTCAGAAATGTATATGGAACCATAAACTACCCTGAAAAGCTGCAGCAATTTTGAGAAAGAACAAAGCAGGAGGGATCACAATACCTGACATCAAACTGTATACAAGGAAAATCTAATCAAAACAGCCTGGTACTGGTATAAATACAGGCACATAGATCAGGGGAACAGAACAGAGAGTCCAGCAATAAACCCAAGTCTCTATGGTCAATTAATATTTGACAAAGGGGGAAGAAGCATAAATTGGAGTAAAAATAGCCTCTTCAACCATGGTGTTGGGAGATCTGGACAGCTACATGCAAAAAAAATGAAGCTCGATCACAAACTTACACCATACACAAAAAATAAATTCAAAGTAGATAAAAAACTGAAATATAAGTTGTGACACCATGAAAGTCCTAGAGGAAAACAGAGGCAGGCAAATCTCAGACATTCCACACAGCAACATCTTCACAGATATGTCCCCTAGAGCAAGGGACATGAAGGAAAGAATAAACAAATGGGACCTCATCAAATTAGAAAGCTTCTGCAGGGCTAAAGAAAAAAAAAATAAAATGAAAAGAGAACCAACTATATGGGAAAACATATTTGCAATGATACCTCAGACAAGGGTTTGATCTCCAAAATACATAAAGAACTCACATCACACCACTCCAGGAAGACACAAACCTAATTAAAAATTGGGCAAAAGGCTTGAACAGACACTTCTTCAAGGAAGACGTACATGGGGCCCAGAGACCTAAGAAAAGGCGCTCAGCATCACTAGCCATCAGAGAGATGAAAATTAAAACCAGTGAGATACCACCTCACACTGGTCAGAATGGCCATCATTAACAAATCAACAAACAAGTGTTAGAGAGGATGTGGAGAAAAGGGAAGCCCAGTGCACTGTTGGTGGGAATGAAGAATGGTGCAGCCACTGTGGAAAACCATATAGAATTTCCTCAGAAAACTCAAAATGGAACTGCCTTTTGACCAAGCAATTCCACTGCTAGGATTGTGTCTTAAGAACTCTGAAACACCAATCCAAGAGAATCTATGAACCCCAATGTTCATAGTAACACAATTTACAATAGGCAAGTGTTGGAAGCAACCAAAGCACCCATCAGTAAATGAATGGATCAAAAGACTATGGTACATTTACACAATGGGATACCATGAAGAGAAAAAAAGGAGCTCCTACCCTTTATGACAGCATGGATGGTACTAGAGAGGATTATGATAAGTAAAATAAACCAGGCAGTGAAAGACAAATACCATATGATCTCACCTTTAAGTGGAACCTAATGAACAAAAAAAAAAAACAAGTAAGCAAAATATAACCAGAGACATTGGAAGCAAGAACAATCTAACAGTAACCAGAGGGGAGGTGGAGGGAATGATGGGGGGTGGGGGATGGGTAGAGAGTTTTCAAGAACAACTATAAAAAACACATGGTCAAAACAAAGAGGGTGGAAGCAAGGCGAGGAGGTGGATTTGGATGTGGTTGGGGAGAGTGGTGGGGAGAAAATTCAGACAAGTGTAATTGAACAATATTAAAGTAATTTAAAAATAGAACTAAAAAAAATTAACTGATTTTCACAGGTCAGAATCACACTTCTGTGAGGTCATAATGCTCCATATTTTACCCTTTTAACCATTATCATATTTGTAACTCTTAATTCATTTATCAAAGAACACCTACCCTCTGAGCATCATCTCCCTCACAGTCTTCTAATCATGAGTAAGAAAACAGACAAAATCTCCTACCTCATAGACCTGACTTGGCAGTGAGGGAGTGACACAATAATCCACCCAACAGTAACAAGAATATTGTATGACAGTGTGTTAGAATAAAATCAGGTATACTTGGTCTAATTTTCTTTGTTCAATTCAAATGTGTTGGCTTAGAACAGAGGATGTGAACTTATTGGAACAGAGAAATCAGAAGATGAAAGTAGATGAAGGCAGAAATAATGAAGCCATCAGCCAGAACTTTGGCTTTGCTCTGAGTGAACTGGGGAGATACTGGAAGTTTGACAGAAAACAAAATAGTAGATGTCAGTAATCTATGTTAATGGGAAAAAAAAACACTGTTTTGTCACCCTAAAATTTTAGTTTAAGGATATTGCTTTTAGGCCATTTATTAGGAAACAAAACTCAGGAACAACTGTTGACCCTCTCCACATTTCTGCCAAGAGATTCAGATAGAAAGTGTGCTTCAGGAGAAAAATTGGGATGTTCACATTAAGCTAATTTCATTTTAATGAATGAAAAATAGAAGTGCTTGAGGAAGGCACCTGTGGGCTAGGTAACCCCTGTGCCCTTCTGATACTGACTTGCCAAGAAAACAATTGTGTTGCCATGTAGCATCTGGTCTTCTCAACTACCTGTAAAACACTCATTCTGCCTTCTGAAACAAACAAAAAAAAACACATTTTCCCTTTTTCTCTCCTTTGTCTAGAATATTTATAACTCAATGTATCCTCACAGTCATTGGATTTTTATGCTTCTCTGAATTCTCTATGATTATGTATTATTTTTTTTTTCCTTCTGCTGGTTGGTCTCTGTTAATCTGATGATTAGCCCAGCCAGAAAATTTTAAAGGGTGGGAGGGACAGTATCCCTATATTTAGCCTCCTCATTAGCCAGGATTTGTAAATCTGCTGGGTTGCAAGTAGGGAGTTTGGTGAGAAAACAAGTATAGTTATCCAGGTAATAGGTGAGGACAATTGGAGCAGTATGAAGAAAAAGTGTCAGTTTCTGGATTTGCTCTGAGCACTGAGTGAAAGAATTTTCTGAAGAAGTTAATGTGGGGTGTAAGAAAAAGAGAGGAGTGGCAAAAGTACAAATAGATTAAGAAAAATTCTACAGGAAAACATCCAGGTCAATGATTTGCCTGGGATTACAAGTCTTAATGCGTCCTGAAGTGCTTTTGAAATATTAGTTGTCAGGTACTAGTGGGTCACCAACAATTATGTCCAATGCATCTCTTTCATCCACGACCATTCCCCAAGTGCCTCAGCCAGTGCCTGGTAGATTTAAAGTATGAGTTCGTTACATGTTTACAGAATCTACAAAGGAATGAGTAATGAACAATCACAATGTCTCCTGAACAACCATACACAATATTTCTTATTTACAAGGAAAATACTGAAATACCACAGATTTACCATGAGAACAGGGGGGCCCTTATAAATACATTTGTTGTTGTCAATCACATGAAGACCTCTCTTGAGCATTTGTGCTGTACTTACTTTTGGAAATAAATTACGTTGAACATAAAAGTACCTGGATGATGTTGAAACTGAACAGGAACCCTTGTGGGAGCCTCCCTGGGTCCAATTTCTCAACAATAGATATGGGACTGGACTCTTTCAGGCAACAACAAGCTCAGCAAAATTTAATTGAAATTAGGGACATGTAAAAAAAACAATATCAATGATTAAGTTGTAGTTAATTAGAAGCAGTTTTACTTCCTTTTATTCAATGTGAATATCTTTTACTTCTTTTCCTTGTCTGATTGTTGTGTCTAGGAGTCCCTATACTATGTTGACTAGAAGTGTTGAAAGCCCACACCCTTGTTTTCTTCCTGATGTTAGGGGGGAAGCTTTCAGTTTTTGTCCACTGAGTATGATGTTGGCTGTAACTTTCTTGTTTATGCACATTATTTTCTTGAGGTATGCTTCCTCTACTCCCACTTTGCTGAGTGTTATTTTTTAATCAAAAATGGGTGATGTACTCTAACAAATGCTTTTTCAGTCTCTATTGATATGATTATGTGATCTTTGTCTTTCCATTTGTTTAAGTGATATATTACACTTATTGATTTGCAAATATTGTAGCATCCTTGTATTCCTTGGATGAATCCCAAATGATCATGGTGTGTGATCTTTCTACTGTATTTCTCATTATGGTTTGCCAATATTTTGTTTAGGAGATTAGCCTCATTGTTCAAAACCAATATTGACCAGTGGTTTTTGTTGTGTCTACATTTGGTTTGGAGATTAGGCTGCTGCTACCCCCATAAAAAGACTTGGGAGTCTTCCTTCTTCTTGGAATTTTTAGAATAGTTTGAGAACAGGGGGAGCTCTTCCTTAAATTTTTTTGTGAAATCCCCCTTTGAAGCTATACTTGTACCTTCATCTCCTCAATGATAGAAGGACAGAAAGTAATTTGTGAGGCCTCTGGTGAGAACTTGGACAATACTTGGACAATACTTGGACAATAGCATTCTGATGTCCTCAGTTTGCAGCAAGACTATGCCTTTTACAAAAATGGAACCACAATTGCAGACTGGCTCTATGCCTCAGGAAACATGGGGAGTCTGAAAGGGGGCTGTAATGTGAGTAGAGGGCTAGAACTACTCATTGTGACCTGGGTGCTATCACACCCACCAACATAAGGTCAGGTTGGGAGAGTAGCATCCATGACAGATGGGAGTGACCCATCCTGGGTTAGACAAGGACAAGTGGCTAAAACCATTGGCATCAACCAACCCAGTACAGTGACCTGTTACATAGCTCATTCCTGTGGAATCACAGAAAGTTCACTTTGTGGAGTCAGCAAAGAAAGAAAAGACTCCTCTCACTCCTAGTTCATTCCAGACCTTAACCCCCACTCTCTCATACACACACTCTTTTATTCACTCCCTTACCTGTCACCAGATTTCCAGTCATATTTACTCACAGACACAAAAGTTCCCTAAACATAGCTAACTTCTTGACTCAACTGATGCACATTTTATACTGAAATTCAATTTGACATTTTACAGCACTCCCAGGCCCTATGAAATTTGTTTCCCCAGACCACATTTTGAGATCCAGCTTCACACATTTCTTCTGTGTCAGGATTGGCGACTGGGCATTCTGGCCCTTAATTGGGTTTTTACCCCCAAGACTGGCCTTCATCCTTTACCTTCCATAGGTTTCATCTCAACCTCTGTTCTAGTCTGCCTACTCTTCACTGGAACTTTCTTCCTGACACAAATGTCTAAAGTAACTCAGCTCACCTTTTGCATTCCTGATGTTTCAATCTTACAATTTGTCTTCACCGTCAAGACTCCTACATCTCACCATCCACCAGACACTCAGCTATTTTTCTACAGTGTGAAGAATATGCAAAGTACTCCTACAACTCAAGAACAACAACAGAACCAAATAACCTTACTTAAAATGAATAAAGTCCTTTAATAAACATTTTATCAAGTAAGATATGCAAATGGCCAATAAACCGATAAAAGATGCCCACATTCAGTATAATATGAAAATTGCAAATCACAAAATCTGGGGTCAAAGTGGTTGCTCCTGATGGTGGATTTGGGCATTAGTGATGTTCAGGTACAGAGAGAATATTACCCTGTGTGGTCCCTCTGAGTCCTCCAAAGGTTTCTTCAATTCAGTTGGTGAATTTCACCTCTCATCCAACTTGTTTTTTAAAGAAATAAGGCAGGGCTGTGTATCACATGACAAATATATGGTGATCCCAGTGCTCAGAGCTTTAAGTGCTCTTGCTATATCCAAAAACAATACAAACTTTCTCAGGTGTCTGTTGACTATTGGATTTTGATCATGGAAATACAGTGGACTGGAAGTCAGAAACCACCCCAAATTTCTAGTGCTTCACTGACCAGATGACTGTCCTGGTAGACAAGGCATTATTCCTTCAGGCTGCACACACCTCCCTCATCCAACGGAGGTGTGTTTCTGTGAGGCACCAATTCCCAGGTCATCCTACAGACTTAAATCTGAGCCAAATAACCCATGGGGATCAGGAGCAGGCTGTTAAATAGCTGAATACTAAGGCCCCTGGCCCAAGAAGTGTGTCTGGACATCCAAGGTGAGTGTGACTGACATGAGCCAGTGAGCCACTAAGTGATAGCACAGAGTCCAAAAACAAGCTGGAAAAGTGAGAGAAACAGGCAGAAGCTATCTGTGGCAATAGATTCATGTGCTCTGCCCTTTGTCATTTTGTTTATTCTTTCTCTAGTAAGGGCAGGTGAAGACTTGTGCAAATGAAGGAGTTTGGGATGACAAGTGGGCAGCAAGAATTTGCCTAAATTCTGGCCTTTGTGGACTATTTATGTGTGGTGGTCATGAAATAGCATTTGAAAAAATTAAAATTTTGTAAGTAAAAATTATTACTAGTAATTTAGGGCCTAAAACCAATGCAGAAAAGAACATATCTCCAGAGAGAAGCAAGGCATCTAAGACATGAGACTCAGCCCGTGGAGGTACAGGGGGCCTCTTTGTGTGGTTAGAATTTCAAAGAGTCTACATCCAAGTTGTAGTCTTTGAAAGATTTCAGTGTAAGTGTTCTGGAAGAGGAAAGTATGTTTGTTAGATGTTCATTATGGCTCTTGCTATACTCAGGGCTAAGGAAGCTGCAGAGGGTCTGTGGACAGAGAGCTATGCAGCATGCATATCCCAGGAAGTAGCAACAAGTTTCTTAGTGAGACAAATCTCTAGTCTGCTTTTGTAGACTATTCTGGAAGCTCCTTTTTCACCCTACTTCAAAACATATAAGTACCCTGGCTGGCGTAGCTTAGTGGATTAAGCACAGGCTGCGAACCAAAGTGTTGCAGGTTCGATTCCCAGCCAGGGTACATGCCTGGGTTGCAGGCCATAACCCCCAGAAACCGCACATTGATGTTTCTCCCTCTCTCTCTATCTCCTTCCCTTCCCTCTCTAAAAAATGAATAAATAAAATATTTTTAAAAACATATAAATAAAAATAGTAAGTTAAAAGTATTTTTTCTTTAGAAAAGCAAACCACTTATGAAGTAGTGATGATTCTGATTAATGACTCAAGGAATATAATTTTCAAATTCTATGCTTCTAATATTAACAACAAACAAACAAAACCCCAGATAAATCTTTTCAGTGCCTATCTTTGGTTAATTTGACAAAGAACCAAAAATTTTTGGTTTCCTGGACAAATCTTAATTAGTTTATTATGCCCAGCAAACATATTTTTTGATGTCATCAACTACAACCTCCCAAAATTTTACTCCAATTATGGCGGGAACATAAAATTATTATTCTATATCTTATATTTGCACTGTAAGCAAAGCCAGTCCTTGGTTCCCTTCTGTTGGACATTCTTTCTGGTGTTTGTGACAATACTACACTTAGCTGTAGAACTCCCTGGGTCTCTGTGTGTGCTGTTTCAGAGTGATCACAGGAGGGTTCTGGCTTTTCACCCACATGAAGGATATCTGCTCCAAACAATGGCAGATCTCCCAGATTTAACCAAAGCTATCTCTAAACAACACATTTTGAGTTTTCTTACTGGTTTTTCACTTTTACACATTCTTTGACTCAAAGTTTTTCCTTTCAGAAGAAGATTCAGTTGTTTTCTTTCACAATCATCAACTCACAAACACGTGGAGACACACTTCTTTCTATTTTGTCTCTTCAATATTTTTCTAAAGACCAAAATTTAGTATAGATCCTATTGTATAGGTTTAATCCTATTCATATTTGAACCAAATAACTCTCATTTCCTTAAATTTGAATCTCCAAAGTATATCAGAAATGAAGAATTGTCTTCTCTGAGCAAAACATGTGTTGGAAATGTGGTTATGCTCATTAGACAAAAGTAACGATTAAAGTGAAAAAGAGTAGAAAAAAGCCAAAATCCTCCATATTCTTTTACACCTCTTCCAAGTTTCCTTGCATTGGGTCCACCCTCTGTTGGTCCCATTACAAATGGCACATTCCAATTGGTCAAACCATTATTTTTAACCTAGGGTCACTCCTAGGGGCAGAACCAGGAAAAGTATTATCAAGTGAATAGGCAAGATTCTTTGTTCAAATGTCAAAAGAATTCAGTATTGTGGAAGTGGAGCATTAAACCTACAGCAGGTTCTTCTAAGTGACTGCACAGATTGTGAGTCCATGAAGCTGGTCTTCTCTATCAGGGCAAGTTCATGGGTTCATTCCCAAGTGAATTGCATGAGAAACTCAGTCATAAAATATGTACAGACCTGCAGTTAGTGTTATTTATAATGGTGCTAACTACAGGCTTCCCACCATAGAGGAGCAATATGTCAAATTTTCTAAATGCCTTAGAGGACATGGGTGGTCTGAAGGGTGGAAATGAGTGACTGCCAATGTTGATGCTCACAGACAATGACATTAGTGATGATGGTGACACCAACAACAGAATCGCCGACTCCTCTTCCTGCCAAAGCAAATGTCTTGCCTCAGTGGTCACAGATACAAACTACTGTTCTACAGAGATTGACCTGGCTGTCCTTGAGACATATGCTGCCTACCCCTTTAAAATCTTCTATGTGGTAGATGTGGACTGGTCGTTCTGGGACTATGAGATGCACAGACACCAGATGTCCTCTTGACTTCCAGGCAGCCAAGAAGTGAGCAGCTGCAAGCCCCAGAGTATGTGGGCAGCCACTTCCTGGGTGCTCCTCAGTACCTCTTCTGATTCCTGTTGGCTATGAAACATTGTTTATCAAAACTTTTTTTAAAAGATTTTATTTATTTATTTTTGGAGAGGGAAGGGAGGGAGGTAGAGAGAGAGAAACATCATTGTGCAGTTGCTGGGGGTTATGGCCTGCAGCCCAGGAATATACCCTGGCTGGGAATCGAACCTGTGACACTTTGGTTTGCAAGCCCGCACTCAATCCACTGAGCTACACCAGCCAGGGCTATCAAAACTCTTAATATGAAAATCTAGCAGTAGAAGGGATTTTGTGGAGCCCTACTGCAGCTGATATGCTCCAACTAGCACCGCTTGACAAATCTTCCCCTGACCATGGGATCCTCTGTATAAAGGTGGTTTTTGTGCTTTTAAAGTATTGCGTGGAACTAATATTTAATGTGAGATTATTGTTTCTTTCCTCATGTTATAAGTCTTTTAAATAAGAAGTCAGGTAAAAAATGTAATAAGGCTTTTGTAAGAACCTGCTCTCCACAGAGCCACCACCCAGCAAAGCCATGCTTTTCTCAGTAGCCTTGTGTGGGCGACAGTGACCAAGGATGTGTCCAGGCTGAGGGAGGAACCAGGAGCAGGGATGTGGGGGAGCAGAAAGCTGCCTTTCAATCCTGATTTTCGGCGGGTCAGCTGGAGGTAGCAAAACCACTAGGCTCCCCCACCACGTGTGAAGGAGGACCAACTTATAGCTGAATAGTTGGTGGTGTGTTGCCTCCACCAAATGTGAGTGGTATGCTTTTTAAAAAAATAATTACTGAGACAAAAAATTATTTTTTTCATATTGTCATTTCATGCTCATTTTTTGAGTATCTATATCTTTTCATGTATTCCAGACACTAAGCCCTTATAAACTTTATCTTATTTAGTCTTTCCAACACCCTATCAATTTATACTATTAATACTTCCATTTTTGGATGAAGGCTAAATGGACAAAAGACCACGGAAACATCAGGTGAGGGGGATGGGGAGACTGAAAGTTAGCTGTAGTCTAGTCTGAATCCCTAATGCCCACAGTTCTCCAAGTTATTTATTTATAGCATGTCTGTTTCTCTTGAGTAGATCCTAACTTCCTGGGGGGCAGAGACTGATTGTTATTTGGGTTTGAATCCCTAGCATGTGGTAAACCAGATATGATAAATGAGTTTCAGCCTGGTAAACATGTAGAGCTTGAAGCCTGCATAAGAAAATATCAGTTCTGGTTATGGGATCAGCATGAGCTAGAGCCTGGCATTGGGGTTAGATGTGGTTCTTGGGGATGGGGAGGTAGGCAGAGCAAAGGGCATCTAGGAGTGGGCAGCCGATGCTTGTATGGCTGGTGGGTGACACACCTGAATTCACTGAGGGTACACCAGGGAGTGCTCTGCACTCCCAGGCAGGAAATGTGAGTTTTATGCAGTAGCCACTGTGGACAGGAACATGGACACCAGTAGAGGAGAGACATTAAAAAGAGAAACTATTGGATAGTAAAATAGTCACAGGGATGCACAGTACAGTATGGCACGTATAGGCAATAATATTGTAATACCTGTGTGTGCTGACAGGTTTGGTCCTAGACTTGTCGGGGGATGAATTCATAAGTTTTATAGATGTCTCACCACCACACTGTACACCTAAAACTAATAGAATATTGAATATCAAGTGTAATTCTAAAGTTTTTAAGAAAAGTAAGCTTCAGCTTCAGTGAAAAAAAGGGAAACCAATCTTAGCTCAGTGCCTGTTTAGCAACAAGTGCCACTCTGGGTTTTCTTCAGCAGAGAGGCCGCCTCAGTTACAGAGCCCTGAGAAACAGGTCAGTTTTAAAGGATCAGGCAGCTTTTCTTGCTGGTCTGATTTCACAGAGTGGAACTTCGATGACGGAATTTGAGGATGTCTGCCTGAACACAGAGTGTGTGTTCTCTGAACTGCAGCATGTTGTCTCTGCTGGTGCAGTTAAAGGTGAGGCCTTTGGGATCAAAACACAATTTGGCTAATCTATGGGGAGATGTGATGTGGCAAAAAAAGACAAGTGGGTTTTCTTTTTTAAAAATAGCCAGTTACAATAATTGACTTACTAGTAGACCAAGTGCCTAACCACCAGAGACGGGTCGATGCCAACATTGTGTGAGAACATCAGTGATTCTGATGTGAGCAAAGCACCCAGGTGAATGAGGTGAGCAAGCTCAAGTCAGCAGTTCTTTCTCTGGGTGATGGGAGCAGGGTGATTAATTATCCTTTCATAATAGAATTGCTAAAGCCTTATCAACAATTGTCAAGGTCTTCCTACAGCTTACAGTCCATATTGCCTAATTCTCAACAAACCAAAAGAAAAATGGAAGAAAGGTTTTCTCAAAGAGTTTATTTATTTATTTTTTAGAGAGCGAGAGTGAGGGAGGGAGAAAGAGGAGAGACACATGAATGTGTGGTTGCCTCTTGAATGCCCCCTAGTGGGAACCTGCCACATGCCCTAAAGGGAATGAAATCAGCAACCCATTGGTTCACAGACCAGCACTCAATCCACTGAGTCACACCAGCTGGGGCAACAAGAATTTTCCTAAGAGTGGTTCAAGCATTCACTTACCTAAGGAGCAGCCCCTCTTCCATCTCTTTTAAAAAAATTACTACCACAGGCAAATGCAAATCTTAAAATTCTCCTCTAAATATTAGTAAAAAGTTTTAGCTATATGAATGAACTTAATTTATTCCAACATTTATAAATTAAAATTAATGCTTATTGTACTTTGTGCCATTGTATTGGCTAAAAATATTTATTCAGTTATGTATTTACAAAAAGTTATTGTGGTTTATGTAATGAAGTAATTTCTACAATGGAGTATAGTTTAAAATCAGTTATACGTTTGTGATTTGAAGAGAATGCTGCACAATCATAACATTCATCTGACATCTTTATTTCAAGAACTTTTCCATCTTTCCACTTAGCAATACAAAGCATTTATTATTTTTATAGAGAAAATAAGTAATATTTTTTACAAAAAGAAGGTTGACCATTTATGGGCTGTTATCTGTAGGTTCATATACGGGGGATTATAATTTTTAAATTCTATGATCCTAATATCAAACACAAACAAGCAAACAAAACAACACTATCAAAGAATATGTCAGTACCCATCATTTATCATTTGGAGCAAGACTTGAGAACTTTGGTTTTTCTCAAACAAATCTTAAGCAGTGTATAAGGACCAGAGAGGATATATGTATGTGTGTATGTGTGTGTGTGTATACACATATGTATATTTGTATATATATATATATATATATAAAATTTGAGTGAACACCTAAATCCTTATAGTAGACTTTAACTCCCACTTAATTTGGAACATTAAATGATTTTATGTTTCATATTCACACTGTGACCAGAGCCAGTTCCCAACTACCTCGTGTTAAATTCCTTTTCTTGCATTTGTGACAACACTAGACAAAGCTGTGGTAATCCCTATAAGTCAATGTATGCTGCTCAAAGTGATCACAGGAAGGCTCTGTCTTCTGTGGGCCACACTAACAACCTCTGCCCCAAACTAAGAAATCGCTATGGGGAGAACTGAAATCTTCTCTTCATTCCATTCTTTCAGGGTGCTCACTAATTTTCACTTTTATGCATTATATATACAAGATCCTCCTACTTGAAACATGAGGACTCAGTTGCTTTTCTTTCCATCACCAAAACACACACACACACAGATGTGCACACACATGTCAAACTTCCTCTCCTGTCTTTCCAGTATTTTTCTAAAGAAGGATATTTAGTGTAAACTTTATTGTGTGTTTTTAATTCTACTCACATTGGAGCCACAGAGTTTTCTTTAAATTTGAATCTTGAAGTACATCAGAGATGAAGAACTTACCTTCTGTGAGCTGGAGAGGTGAGGGTGAAACAGTTCTCCTCATTTGACACTTGTACTGACACAAATAATGGAGCCAAAGCTCAAAACTCCTCCAATCCCTTCCTAGGCCCCCTGTTTACTTTGCACAGGGGCTGCCCTCTGGTGATCACATTTCTTTTTGTTTTTAAGATTTTATTTATTTTTTAGAGAGGGAAGGGAAGGGGGAGAGAGAGAGAGAGAGAGAGAGAGAGAGAGAGAGAGAGAGAGAGAGAGAGACACCAATGTGCAGTTGCTGGGGGTCATGGCCTGCAACCCAGACATGTGCCCTGACAGGGAATTCAACCTGCAACACTTTGGTTCGCAGCCCAAGCTCAATCCACTGAGCTATGCCAGTGAGGGCTGGTGAGCACGTTTCAAATGGCACCGCCCACTAGGGTCAAACTGATTTTTTCCAACCCTGGGTCATGCGTAGGAGCCAAACCAGAGAAAGTCAGTCTCAAGGGAAGGCAGGCTTCCTGGCTGAAAAGTCAATAAGCATTTCAGGATGGTGAAGGCACAGTGTTAAACCTATCAGAAGCTCTTAGTGACTGCACTGCGGTAAACCCATGAAGCTAAACTTCTCCAACAAGGCAAATGAATGTGTTCACCCTCCAAGTCAATTTTATACCAAACTCAAGTCATAAAAGCCTATACACACTTACTACTAGTGTCATCCTTAATGGTTTGAACTAAAGGCTTTCTTGCTAGAAATGATCAAACGAGCAAATTTTCTAAATGTCTCAGTAGACACATGGGCTTTGAAGGGTGGAAGTTAATGCCTACTAATGTTGATACTTTTCAGACAATGGCATTAGTGATACCAGTGACACCAGGGAAAAGATCAGCTGCAAGGGTGGGCAGTTTATGCAAAGCATTACACCTACATTTGTGACCATTCAGGGATCTGCCACACAGTCCGGGCTATGCTGGGCTATCCTCCAGAGTAAAAGACATGTTGTGTTTCTACCTCCATTTAGTTAATGTTAGAAGAAGGAAAGGTGCTTTATGAACCTTGTGGTTTGACCTAATAAGAGAATGTGATTCAGAATTCTAGGCTTCCGGGCAAGATTGTTCCTTCTACAGCAATTCTTCAATAGCTCCTGACTGGCTTTTAACTTCCAGAGGAGTCAGGTTGTCTAAATATGGGCTGTAATGTCACCAGGTAGACAGAACTCCTCGGATTTGAGTGCTATTGCATGCAAAGATGTTAAGGTCAAGTAGGAAGAGTAGTGTCCATCACAAATAGAAGTGATAGATCTGGATTAGACAAGGGCAGGTGGCCCAGACCACTAGCACCTACTGCTTCAGCAAGGGGCCTGTCACATAGCTTTCACCATGGATCAAAGGAAGTTCACTGTGTCTTTCAACAAAGAAGTCAATGTCTCTACTCCGAGTTCATTCTGGCCCTCAATTCCAACTCCCAGCCACACATATCATCACATCAGCCACTATTTTTGCCTCTCCCCAGGAACCTAGTCAACCTATTAACACACAAATCCCCTGAAACATGACTGACTTGTTGACTCAGGTGATGGGACTCAGCTTCTTGACTCAGCTCATGTTATGGGATTGAGTTTTAGCTATTCTCAGCTCTGCAAGGCCATGTGGAAACAGTGGTCCTCAGAACACACTTTGAGAGCCTGCTCCATATATTTCCACTCAGTCAGAATAGAGACTGGACACCACTGATCTTTAATCTTGTCCTCATACTGAAGCCTGCTCTGCATTCTCCACCTTTGCCAGGCTTCATTGCAACCCCTCTGCTAGGCTGACTTCCACACACTCCAATTCCCTTCCTGATTAAAATGTATGTATTCATGGTGTCCCCAATCTTACAAACCTTCATGGCTCCTCAGAATCCTAGTCTCCAACAGGGTGCTCATCACATCTCTCCTTTGATTCTTATCTCATGTCTTCTGTTACATAATATCTGTTGTCCAGTACATCTGATTTTCCCTCTTATACTAATCTTAGAACAGTAACCTGAGTCTTCAAAATTTTACTCTTTCTGCCAACCCTGTGTCTCTCCCCACATACCCATTCTAGTCTGGGATAATAAGTCCCCTCTCTTAACCACACCAGCTCCAGTGGCCCCTCCCTCATCACTTAGGTCTACCCCTTACTTGTATGCCTCAGTCCCACCCTGAGCTTCCTTAATTAACAAAACCACCCTCCATTGCCTTCTTAAATCTTTAATCCATACAATGCCTAATACCAAAACCCATAAGCTTTATACTTTAACATCAGGAGTCTGAGCTGATACTCATTTTTTTTTTTTGGCACCTCGGTATGCAAACCTCTGCTTACCCACAATCCACCTCTGACCAGAGGATTCAGTCAAATGCCTCAGAGGATCCCAGTAAGATTAAAAAGTAGATCAGAAAAGGTATTTATTTCCCATTTCCGAATTTCTGATTGCAGACACTAAAGGTAGAGGTGTGGACTTTGTAAACGTAACAGAGAAATCAAAGAAAAAGACATTGACTTGTTCCTCGAGTTCTAGGTCATAGGAGGCACAAAACAGGGTCTCCCAGTGCAAGCCTGTGTGGGCTGATGTCACAGGGACCTGCATGTTTACTAGACCTTCTAAGGTCCATGACACAATAATTTTCAAACTTCTGTAAGCTTTTCCTTGAAGTTGAGAGAAAATGTATGTACAGTGCAAACACTGTTGATTGGCAGGCCACTGCAGAGTTTCAGAGGTTCATACCTGCCCTTTCTCTCAGATTCTAAAACAAAATCCACTTCAAGGTAATCTCACCCTGAGAGAAACCTGGGAAGTCATGTCGTCTTTGGCTGTGGACACCAGTTCAGAAGGAAGGCAGAACAACTGAAAACAGTTGCTTGGAAAATTGCAGCCAGGTTTTAAAATATTAAACAACTTGAAAATAAGGTAAGGATGGGTATTGTGAGAGAGGTGAAAAGATCTGCTAATTACAAGTAGGTAATGGCAGAGTGAAACAGACATCAAGACAAATTGAAAGAGGCAAGAGAGACTTTGTTAAAGACCATGTGTTAGGATAGTGAGCCAGAATGCAACATCTTTGAAAGAGAAGGCTGAGAAGATTTTAAAAACAAGAGAAAGAATCAAAGATTCATCTGTTTGCTATTTGGCTTTACAAAAAATAAATGTAAAGTAAAGCATTTATGAAATCTTCCCAGTATGTCTTTTCACCTTATGTTTTCAAGGATCCGCACACATGTTAATCTTCTACCCTCTCAGAGAGATGAGACACAGACACCAGGAGGATTGAATACAAAGTCAGGGGCTGATGCAGATCCTGGCCGGCAGGATCTTTGTGTGTTGAGGCTGCTAGTCCAAATATACATGGACTACAGAAATCCTGTGGATAAAAGGGACAGCACAGCTACTCTCTAAGTGAGAGAGAGGGCCCAGGCTCCCACCTGGACAGGCTTTTATTGCTTTTCTGTGTACATTACGTTGAGGATGGTCCTTAATTACTATGCACAGGTTTGCTGTAGGTGATTACCTTTTACATATAAGAAAGGGAAGAATGTTGCTAATTACTCTGAAGAGAAGGATGATATAGATCAGAGGGAAAAGTGGTTGAACTGTTACACTCCACACTTGGGAGGTTTATCTCAGATTTTATGAAGTTACAGTAAGCACTTGCTGCCTCAATTCAGGGTGAGGGAATTTTAGCAAAAGCAAGCCTCATAGTGGCCTTGGTACAATGCAGGCCTGATTCACCATGGAAAACCTATCCACTGGCATGGCTCCTGTGTTCCAGACCTTGCTTCCCTCTGGCCTTTCTGAGTGGGAGCTGGGCTACAACCCAAGCCACATGATATGACTCCCTACAAGGGGCTTATGCCCTTGAGACAGATAAACTCTGAATCATAACACTGGCAAGAAAATTTTAAGGAGACTTGTGTATTTCAAATGAGCAATAAAAGAATCTGCAATTACAAATTTCCATTTTACATTTGAAGGAAATGTTCTAAAACTGCGGAGATCAGAAGCCTGAAATCAGGAAGAATTTGAGTAAGTGTCAGTGAGTCTGAGGAACATAAAGCCCTCTGGCTCATAACAAAACTATTTTCTGCACAGTGGAGGGACACACAACTACATCTCTTTCAGCCAAGGCCCAGTTTTCATCTCCATCAGCTATTGTAATTTATAAAGAATTGCAAAACAACTGTGAGTCCCTGAGTGGAGCCAGAGTATGATATCACAGAATCTGTGCTTCTGGAGATTTTCATTTAGGCACTATATTTTTCTCTACAGTAATATTCCCTGTCTTCAAACATAATCCCTAAGGAAAAAATGTGTACTTGATCCTGCAACATGGCTGGAGTTGCCTGATTTGACCTCATTAGTTACCTAAGAGCAGAGGAACTGATTTTCACCACTTGGTTTGCTCTGATGAAGGTTTCTCTGTAGAACACAGAGAACACATGGTGGGAATTTTATCACTTGAGGTCAAGGAGCTTCACCCTCACACTTCACCTGCAGTCTCTCCAGCTTTGAGTGCTGTACTCTTCAGGAGATACCAAAAGACCAAGATAACAAACTTAGCCTCATAAACTATGGGTTCATTTCTACTTTCATGGGCATTGGTCTGAACTAGGACATTGGAGCCAAAGTCCTGGGTTTGTTACCAAAGTTAGTAATTATAACGTATTAACAGAAAGAACAGAAATTGATTAAACCAATCAGATAGTTTTATTGACATAGAAATAACAATACTGGAGACTTTAGAAATCTTTTGAAAGCCATCTAAGAGAAAGACTAAGATCAGTGTTGCTACCCACATGGGTGTCCTCTTGTCCTTTCCCATTGTCTACAATTGCAACCAGATGCCTCTTCATGTTTGTATGGAGAAGTGACAAAGCTCAGATTCTGTGAGCTCATAACCTGCTCCCATTGGTTATCACAGGACCACTGCTCATTGTCTGAGGGACACAATGTTAACTCCACTGTGGACATGATACAAATGAAACCAAACCAAGGCAGAGGTTGGTTTGAAATATGACCTTAAGTCAACCATAATGACCATGTCAGTTCACATTTGTTAGTGCTTATTGACTTAATATAAATCTTTTCAGAACTATTCACCTGCAGACAAATATATTATAATAATGCAAAGAAATTTAATTTAGAATTCAATACCACAGAGGAAGAAATAAGGGTCACCAATATAGCACAGTCAGTTGAAGGGTTCGACTTTCAAGCCTCATCATGAGGTTTGATGCTTTACGCTTGTAAAGCCCAGCGTTTTCACTCTTGACTGGGTCTATGCTGAGTTTTCTGCTGTCTGCGGTCAACTTCGTCTGTCTGTGAACTGCAGATCCATGCCATTGAACAGCCACTGGATGGGGAGTCCATTTGTGTAGCAGGTCAAGACCACATCTTCATTCTCTATAACCCAAAGGTGCTGGCTAGGAGAATGGGCACTCTCAGATGGAAACAAAGAATGTGAATCTTTGAGAATGTTCTTGAGACATGGAGTCATACTGCTTCCTCAGAGATCTCTACCACTCACAGTCCACAGTGAGCTATGTAAAGGTCATCAGAGTGTGGTCCTGGAATTTGCAATAAGAAAACTGTTTAACTTCAGGTGACAGTATGTAAAGTGAAAGCTGCACCTCCTCTCTGAGCCCATATAACCACAGAGGGATTTTATACCTGTTCCCTCACTCTTCTCTGTAGTGGTAGCACACAAAACCCTTCCCAGTGCATATGGCTCACAGCCTCGTCATCAGGTACAATTTTCCTCTCATGAGCTTTATTGATCTAGTCCTAGAACTTTTTTTTTGACTTCACAAAACATCAGATTTCACTCCTCATGAAACTATTTATATACTTTGGGGAAGGCAAGCTTACCACCCTTGACCATTGCTGGGGTCGAGGGAAGTTTACAGGAAGTGGAAAAAGCATTAGGTTTTTGTTAAAAAAAATATTAGGCATTAAGCCAGTGTTTGTGGCTTCCACCTTCAGGATTTCTACTTAAAAGGCTTCTCACTCTGAGCAAGACTTTATTTTCTTGTCAACTGAGTAAATATCATGGTATAATTAATTTCTAGGGAGAAATAGTTAAGGTTTTAACAAAAGTTATTGACTGTAGGAATAGATGAAAACTATTCATGTATTAAAGGCCATACATAACAGCCCAGAGCTCACACAATATTCCCCAGACCACCTGACTTCCTGATTGACCAGAAGCCTTTCCTTGCAGCTGCTCAAACTTCTGTCACCCAGCTGAGATCTGTTTCTATGGGGCACCATTTCCCAGGACATCCTACAGACTGGGGTTTGAGAGAAACAATAAATAAAGTCCAGAAGCAAGCAAACAGTACATTGATTACCTGGGCCTCTAGCCCAAGAAGTGGGTCAGATCTTTCCAGATAGAGTGACTGAAATGAGCCAGTGAGGCAATGAATGCTAGAGCAGGGTTCAAGAAGTGATTTAGCAAAGAAAAAGAAAAGGACAGGCACAAGCTGATAATTGCAGCAGAATCATGGGCTCTTCCCTTGACCATTAAAGTCTCTCTCCCCTGATGGCCGGTGAGGACTTGTGCAAATCAAAAATGAGGGGCTTACAGCAAATGGGGAGCACTAACTTCCTGAAATTCTGGTGCTTGTACAATTTGTGTTAGGTGGCCATGATGTTACAGAACAAACAAGGGGGGGCTGGGACGATATACTATTATTGAAAAAAAAAAAAAGCCCCCAGGTCCATAATGTCCACTGCCAGAGGAAAGATGTCTCTCAATGCCAGAGATTTGAGAAGAGGAAAGGAAATGTTTATTTAATGCTATACAAACTTAAAGTAGTGGCCTAATGTCTTTATCAAAAATCCTAAAGTCCCTTTTAAAACCCCCACAAGCAGACACAGTTCTTCCTTCCTTCCCCCTTTGCCCAGTCCAGAGTACCATATCTCAGGAAAGGAAATAGAAGTCCATGGCCCAGGCAGTCCTCTGGCTATTCCCAGTTAGTACTCCATCTCAACTGGGAGACCTCCCTGGGTTCCCAGCACCCTCAGCTTGGTTGCTGGGATCTCTGCTAAAACCAGGTGGTGGTTCCCCCTTCTAAAGCTGCTGGGGTCCCCACTCTGGCAAAGGCACGTGGTCCTCTCTCCCAGGGCCATGAGAAGGGAGAGTCCCCACTCTGTCCAGGCTGGGTAATTCTCTCTTGCAGGGCTGCTGCATCTCGGTTTAAATCCCCGCGCCAATCTTCTGCAGCCCCATTTCCGACTCCTCCTACACTTGGGCACACTTGCCCTCAATCTGCTGTCTTCTCCAGCTTTTCTGGTCACCATCGTGGGTCTGGGCAGGTTTCACCTCATGTCATGGAGCCAATCTTCTCCCAGCTCCCACGCAGGCACTGTAACTCAGGGGACCTGCCCCCCAGTCCCATCTTGGGGGGAGATCCCTTTCCATCCCCCTGGCCTTGAGCATGGCCATAGCTATTTAGCATATCTAAGTGACCAGTCAAAAGCTATAGGTATGTTAAATGACCATGCCATGGATTCGCTGCAAAGCTGCCCTGCATGTTCTTGCTCTGTGTGCCCCTTCCCCCAATGCACACCTGTGGGGGAAGGGGTGAAGACATCTTAAAATCTCCTGGACACCTTGCGTTCTGGACACCATTTCAAATGCCCATTTGGGATCCCCCCTCTTGGCTGCACCCTGTAACAATGAGATAGAAATATGGAAAAACTTAAAATTATTCTGTGTGTGAAAGTGATTATTAATACCCAATGGCCTAAGACTAATTGCAAGAAATACTATTTCCTTGAAAAAAGAGGAAAAGGATCTGAGATGATGGTCTTAGTTCCTGGAGGCACAGAAACCCTGTCCCTCATGGCCAACATTTAAAGGACTCTGTATCCAGGTTTCAGGTTCCAAAATGATTTTGGATCATTTATTCATTTATTCACTCATTTCCCATTTATTTCTTTCTAATTCATCAACAGCAACTGAGTGTTTGTTACTTATTGGTCCCTGAGCTGGTTTCAGGGGTAGAGTGAGGAGTGAGAAGACAAAGTCCTTTCTTTTACATCTACTGGGAGAGACTGCACCAAAACAGGAAGCAAATAAGTGATGTCAAATAAAGTGCAGGGAAGTGTGAACAGGCCAAGTAAGGGGGATGCCTGGGTGATCTATACAGTGATTCTTATTGTAAATGCAGGTTGTTTGGTTCTAGAGTAAAAATGGATTGTGTCTCTATGTTTTCATGCCACAGACCAAATTTTATTCCTATGAGCTGAGGACACTTAATACTAAAAGCTGCTGAACCAGTTTTGTTTTTTTTTTTCCAATTTAGAATCCAAAGACCCTCTTCTATGGTCCCCAAGGTAGATAAATTAAGTCAATGGCTATAGACAGCCCAAGAGTGACTCTGATGAGCTTCTCATATTGTGTGTGACTCTGCTGTAGTGACTGTATCTCCCTGTTCCTTAGTTTGTTCTCAGCGAAGAAGGTTGTCAGTGTATTAACTGTAAAACAGTATGTGACCTAAATCCTGAAGAGGGGCTTACACAAAGATTCTCTTATTGATCAACTCCCAGATCTCTTACTGGTCTAGGCTCATCCCTGGTAAATGAGGACCTTCCAGGAGAATAATTTATTTGCATTGGAATCATTTGTCTTTCTGGAGATGTTGACCTTTTCACGAACATTTTTAAGCCCCCCAGGACAGTCAGCTATATCTACAGAGATTGTCTGACTGTGCTCTCCACACACAGACTCAGGTGATACCAAACTGCATTTCTACCAAGAAGTGACTCTTGGGCCTGAACCAGGACTGGTGACAGTCTCAGGAGCCTTGTGACTAAAGGGGACATTAAACCGTTAAACACTCAGCCCTTTTAAGGTACCCAAACCAAACTGGCCCAGGCTGCCTCGTGTCCCTGGAGTCAAGAAACCTGGTACAGGGCTCTGGGGAGAAGTTTCTGAGCTGAGCTCTGTATGAATATCAGAAGGCCTCTCAGACCATGTTCTGACCTAGTACTGCAGGGTCAGCCTCAGGTCAGGTTCATAGGAACATGTTCTGGAGGCTGAACTTAGATTGATTTCCCTCTGCTGAGTTACTCTCATCAGATTGATCCATCTGTCTGTAATGACTGTCTGCAGGGCTACAAGTTGGGAAGGGACCTGAGATCTTAAGAAGTTTGTCTCCACTCTGTGTATCCTGCATTCAAAGTCAAAACCGAACCTGAAACAAAATGCAGAGGGGAATGGCGGTAGTGTCCAGGGCTGTCAGTCCTGTGTGTGTAGTAGAAGCCACTGCAGCAGACCCCCAGTCTTCAGAGAGCAATCACTCACCATACACATGAAGCTGCCCAGATCCTATTTCTGTTTCTGAATCTGTAGTGTGGATCACTACGGTGTATATTCCTGTGTCATTCATGGTGACCTTGTTCAACAGCAAGGATCCATTGTCGGTTACTCTCGCTGTTCCATTGTTTTCAGGACCACTTAAAAGGAAACTTGATGTCATGATAGAAAATGCAGTTCTATTATTATTGCCCATGCCATTTCCCTTGTACCACATGAAACCTATAGCCTCAGGAGGCTTATTGTAGATACACAGATGCACATCCACCCTTTGGGAGTATAGGTTGACACAACATTGATTTCAGCTATAGTGGGCAGGCTCCAGAAGTTTAAGACTGAAACTAGGAAATAAGAAAAAATGCATCAATATTTGCATCTATGTATTGGGACAGAATGATGAGGCCCTGAATCCTAAGTGGGTCTCTTTATCTCTCAACCTTGGTTCTGCAGGTGAGTGTGTGTCTTCCATGCAACAGCATGACCCCCATTACTTCAGTACCCCTGAAGCTGTTATTTTTTCTGTTTCAAATACTCTTCTCCAGAAAGAGGTGTTTTTCCTGGTCACTTCTTCAATGTGTTTAGACCAATGCTGACGCTCAGAGGCATTTTGAAAGACACATTTGCTGACCACCTTCTCTAAAGATTCTCTGCTTTAACTTTCTGACCTGTCCTTCTATGTTTTTTGTTTGATTTTGTTTTTGTTTTTGTTTTTAAATGTCTGTTGTGGGTACCTAACATCATGTCTACACCATTCCTTTTCTATCTGTCCTCCATAGAACATGGGCTTTCTGAGAGCAGGGCTTGTCTGATCTGGTACGTCCAGTGACTGCAGCAGCTTGAAAATAAATGGGGATGAGTGAATGAGTGCTGTACCTCCTGGTGTTTATTTTCCCATTTTGAAGTTTTACGGTAAAGACAATGTTTATTTTTTTTGCTTTTTTCCAGAAATAAATCATTATTATTATTACCACTTTCCATAATTCAATACTAGTGATGAATAACAGGAAATGAATAGCCATCCATGTTTTCTGACTCCCACCACTTACAAATTATGAGATTTTCCTCTTGCTGGGCCCCCTTCCCCATTCTACCCTGCTCCTTGTTCTTCACCCTCAGATCCAAGCAGAAGCCTTCCCTCTTTTCTCAGAACACTAGTATCTTCAGCAGACCACAGACAGTCTCTGTGCCAGATCCTTAGTCTGCTCAAAGAATTGTCTCCTACTCACCAACCAGCAAGAGCCATTGCCATTGGACAAGTCCTCTGTGGGTAGAGACTGAACTGGATCCCATAGTGTATGTTGTGTGCTCTGTGACTGCCTCTTTGACAGAAGCTTGAGGTTCTGTGATGTTCACAGTCTCCTCTGTTCAGAATGCTGACATCTGCTGTGTGTCCTACCTGTGGGCTGAGCTTTATTCTGGGACAAGTTTACTATTCTTGTCATATGAGCTGGGGGCAGGGAGTATGCACATAACCAACCCACTCCCTGCTCTAATTTTTGGCACCTTTGGTCCTTCTAACCAGTAGTGCCTTCCTATAATTTGGTTCCTTGGGAACTCCTGAGGTCTCTCAACACCACACAAACACAAATGCAAACATATTCCCACATGCATAAACACAAACCCAACACCCTCTCTTATGCTGTGTTTGGAAAAGCACAAGCTTGGGGTTTCTGGGTTTAGGGGTTTCTCCACAGGTTCCTGTCAGTTGCCCAGTAGTCTTTCTCACATCTCTCTCTCTCTCTCTCTCTCTCTCTCTCTCTCTCTGTCTCTGTCTCTCTCTCTCTCTCTCTCTCTCTCTCTCACACACACACACACACACACACACACACACACACATTTTTCTCTTCCCTTCAGAGCAGTAGTTCTTGAACTAAGTCACAGAAACCTGTCACAAGGAGTCACTCCAGGTGTGTAACAGCAGTTCACCTCTGAAACATTGTAAACATTGCAATACCCAGGTGACACCTTAAAAATGTATCTTAAGGAACTGTCCAGCTAATGTGCATGCTCATTCAGAGTGAGTTCCCTTGATGTGAAAGTAGAACCACCTCTCTTGCTCTCCTGTGCACAGGGGAAGTCTCCAGATCCTGTTGAAGTGCAGATTCTAATTGGGCACAGTGGGTTGGAGACTCTGTATCTCACAAGCTCTGAGGGGAGGTTGATTTTATTTATGACTTCTGGAGTTCATTTGCAATAGCAAGGTTGACAGGGACACAGGTGTCTTGCAGATGACACAATAATGCCAGCATTGACCTCTTCTGTGTCTTTAGCTTGGGTCTGTCTGAACTACACAGAGCCCCAGATATCATAAAAAAAAAGGGATTATTTGTTTGGGACACAGAATCCCAGCTAAGAACCAGGTCTTCCCAATGTTCTCAAATGCTCTCTGGTTTTATTTTTTCCCACATGAAGGTAACAGAAATAACTCTGGGGATGAGAGTGGTCAAACTTGGTGATAATTGCACAGGGGATCCTCCTTCTATCTCAGGTTGTCAGCAGACTGACTTTTGCTACCAGGGATAAAATCTCAAAACCAGAATTGTCAGTAGCATATACAGTTTTAGGTATGAGTGAGAGATGTCCTGTGTGTCCCAGGAAGAAGGGACTGTGGTAAAAGGTTGGGTGCCTGTGGGCTGCCTGGTTCTCAAGAGAAAGTTTCAGGTAGACCATTCATCTTCAAGTCTGTTTTTTTGGACCTGTCCTCATGCTGCTGGCTGCTGGGAAAACCTCTGAGTTATCCTTGAGCAGATTCCTCATGGTCACAAGACTTGTGCATGGATGATGCCAGGCATGGAGAAGAGACCAACACAGAAACCCCTGAGAGAGGAGGTGCTCCTAGGCTCCGTCAAGGTAAAAAAAAAAGTCCAAGATTATACAGCAATGTAATGAGTTTATCTGAGATAAACTGACCTCATATGCCTTGGAGACAGGACTCAAATACTTTGAAGAAAGGCAGTTTTTCAGTTTATTTTATACATTATCATCAAAGTAGAAGGTGATAAAATTTGGATAAAATTCCAAAGGAGGTGAAAGAGAACATAGCAGAGAAAACTCCAGAATTGGAAAAAAAGGCAAAATGGAGACACACATATTTTTTACATTGGTGGGTAGAGGATAAGTAGCACTTATACAACAAACAGAGGGTGTGCAGGGGAGCAGATAACATAAAGGATGCTGTGGTCTCACACACCTGTCCCAGATCTGCGATGTGAATGTTCCAGTGAAGAAAATCACTTTGATGCATCAAACTTATGTTCTCAAAGATGCACATAAATGGATCAGGGCTCACTTAAGTTAATGACTGAACTTTCTTAAGGAAAATAAAGTCCTGGGATGTGACTACCTTCCAAGATAGAAATTTCTGATTGGAAAATTTTGTGAGTATTGTCAGGACTGCCATGTTGTACCCTGAGCTTGTCAGGGTTACTGCAAAGCCCCTTTCTGTTAACAGTCTGTGGAAGTAGCAGGTGGGGCAGAGCAGTCAACAGGGAGGTCCTGAGAAAATCCTGTTGAAGGTGGGGATGAACATCACACTACTTCTCCATCTTAGCCAAAGCCTGGTTCCTGTGTCTAATTCCTTTGTGTCTCAATGTTGTGCCCTAGAGGACAGAAGCAGACCTACAACGAACGTCAGGTGCTGCACAGGGTCTCTGGCCAGTAAATGGTGAGCCTAGTGAAAAGGCAGGCATTGTCCTGAATATTATGAGTCCAGTGTCAGGATAACTGTCCCACCAGGGGTATGTGCTGAGCCATACAGAGCTCTCTGCTTTCAAGTATTGAAAAGAAAGACCTGGTGAAGGCTCTCCTGAGGCTTTTGGAAAAGGGTGCTGGCCTGTAGTGTCCATACAAAATATGTCCTGTGTGTCCACCATCACTACATTGAGATGTTGCATATAAGTCATTTCTGTGTCCCCATCTGCTCACAGGGCACAGGAGCAGGAGCATCTCCAGGTGAATATTCAACTAGTGTTCCTTGTGTTCTTTTATTAGGAGACAAGAGGTTTTTCTTAGACTCCTCAGCACCTCTGAGATGGAAGCAACCACAGATTCTGGGTTCTCTGCACCATTCTGCACAGGAAGTTTCCCTTGTTCCCTAGGACATGATGAAGTGGAGACATGTCTTCAGAGAAAACAGGCAGGTGTTCCACTGTTGGGGACCACCCTGCCTGGTCTCAGGGAGCTGTAACCCCCCGTGACTTAGGCTGAGTGAAAAACCTCCGCACCAGGAGCCACTAAGGAGACAAAACTTATTTTCCTGGCTTGAACAGCAGTCAATGATGGGTAACAATTCTCTTGGATGGAGAATGAACCTAAGACAGATGTGTTCACGAAAGAAAACAGACTCACTGGGCTGTGGAAATGAAGGGGTGATCAGACGTCAACCTCTGCCCCCATTGGCTTTGTCAAAGCCTAAGTCTTTGCTCTTGGATGTGAGAAATCCCAGTCTCCTGGCTGCCTTTGTCTTCTGAGACCTGCAGGGGCAAGACAGCCCAGTCCAGAAATGGTGGACCCCTGGAGTAATCAGGCCTGGGACATAAAATATGCAAGATCCTGTGAGATCTGTCTGCTGGAGGATGTTATTATCTTGGAATTTAAAAACACAGGCAGGAAACTTTTGGAACCTGTACTTCTTTCATATGTTAAAAACCCCAAACCTGCCTGAAATCTCAGAAGGACTTCTGCCCCCACCTTTGTAAGCTGTTTACATCTTTTGATCTTTTCTGCCAGACTGAATCCACAAACGAAGTCTGTTTTCTCAATAAAAAGCTGCTTGGGTATGGACATGAGGTGCTCCCCATGAGAGGAGTGGCCATTCTGTCCCGGTTCTCCCACAGAACCTGGTTTTCTCTGTGTATGTTATTAGCATGTTTCGATGAAAGTCCTCAGCCAAGATGGATACTGCAGGCCAGTATCCATCACATCCCACAGACCAAGAATTTTGGGAATGAAAAGTTTTCCCTCATGCCCACAAGGTCAGGAAGTATTCTTTCTTCCCCTGACAGGAACTCTTTCAGGGGTTAAGGATTCAGTGTTTCTGCCTGGACAGCTATCTGTAAGAACAAGAAAAACATAGGCCTGGGGTGATGCAACATAACACACAAGGTGGCACTGAGGAAGGCTGTGACTTTGGAGGAATCAATGCAATCCAACTCCTCACTGTTAGGGAATTCCTTTCATTCCTCTTTAGTGTATGAGAATTAAAAGGCTGACCCTAGGATGTCCCCAAGCAGGTGCCATCCTCCTGTCATGCTGACATCAGTGCCTTTGTGTGTATAAGAACATAATTAGACTGCAAGTGTCATGCAGAGTGACAGGCTTCTACTGGGTAGTTTCCCTTATTGATTTAACATGTGTTTAGGGAGCATCTGCCATGTGTTAGGCTCCTGGATGAGCCTTGGAAACTCCAGGCAAAATAAGACAAGTGTGGGCCCTGTGCTCATTGACTTTACCTTGTAACACAGGCAGGCTATCAGGTAAATCATGGCTCTAGGAACTTAATTATAATCCAGTGAAGGACCTGAAAACAAAACTTCTGGTCCCTCCAGAGAATGTAATTGAGTCTCGTTGGTCTGCAGAACATGGAGAGCACCTCTCTTAAAGTACCTATTTGGCTGACACCTGTAGAGTTAGTGGACATTTGGTCCATAACGAACAGTGAGTGTTAAAAAAAAAAAAAAAAAGCTTCCTCAGACGGTTGACCTTTGTAGGGGTGATGCTTGGCTGGATGGAAGAGTAGACAGAGTTAGCTGCAGGGGCTAGAAGAGTTAAAAAGACTGTGGAATGAGTGATGCTGTTGAGGTTGGTCCACTGCTGCACTATGGGTGCTGCTGAGGTGGAGTCAGCGGTGCCCCAGAAAAATTCCTTCTGCAGAGTAATTCTGCTGCACCCTGTGGACAAGAAGAAACATGGGCAAGAAAATGTCATGTTACAGTTAGGTATCTTATTTTTTTAGATTCAGATTTTGTATTCAACTTATACATTAGGCAATATTTCATAGATTTATATGTAATTTTAATATACTTATTGAATTATATTTTAATATAATGAGCTTAAGATATTGAATGGATGCAATTTATGAAGTGTTTTCAGATGCATGCACCAGACAAGTTGTACAATGAAAATCAAGACAATGTTCCTTACTATTAAAGTTTTCTCATGCCCTCTTGTAATCTAATTTTTCCTCACATCTCCACCTCCTTTTTTAGTGTTACATGAACTCTCTTCAGTTTTTTTTTTCATTATAAATTCCTTGGCACTTGTGGATTTTCAAAATTTTTATCATAATGTTTTCAGTTTGATGCCAATTTTGGCAATTTTGTCATAGTTCTTTCTTTTTATTCTCTATTCGTACCTCATTCCAGGGATGTATTAATATTGGTTATATATTCACCCTTCATGGACAGTTGTGTTTTTTCCAGTTTTGGGGTATTACAAGTAAACCCGGCATGAATTTGTGTACAGAAAAGTCTTTAACACAAAGAATCAGCGCTTGTAAAACCACTGAATCGCTATAGAAATAGAAGTTAGGGAGTTAGCCCTGGAAGTCTGGTCTCAAGGTGTACTGCCATATGCACACGCAGAAGTTTAAAAAAGCATGCTTCTTCCCATAAATCTGTGTCTGCCACAGCTCGCCCATCAGTCACCATAGAAGCAGAAACAATAGTCCCATCTTTCTTCCAGCTTCTAAATTATGAACCAGTGCACCTCAGAAACTGCATTTAATTCACATCTTGATTGCCAATCACTAGGTGTAAAGGAAAGGTAGTGTTTAAGTTTTCAATGCCTCTCATATAAGGAGAAACCCCCTCAAAAAAGAAGCATGCATGCCAAGTGCCCACTGATAATACAGAGTCCACCTGCAGGCTGTGTGACTCTGGGTGAGTGACCCACCTCGAGAAGCATCAGTTCTCTCATGTGATGTCACAAACATATGTTTGGTCTTCTTTCTTGGATGTTAAAAAAAGAACAGCTAACTCTTTTGGAATTTTCAAAAAAAGTGATGAGGGTGATAAGAGTGCCTTTTGTTGTGATGACGCCACTCTTGGCAGGCCTCTGAATAGTTGCAGAGTGAGGGCAGGTCACCAGAAAGATCAAGCTCTGATCAGAAGCTTGGAATCTTCAGCTGTCAACGTAAGAAATGTTTCAACTTGACGGGAATTTTTATCACTCTACTTGGGCCAAAATGACAATAATTGTGGGAAGGAAAACCACAATGGACTGAGAGAATGTTCTGAAACATGGCAGTGTCGCCTCTTGTTTTATACAGTCCAGGGAAAGCTGGAGGTCTAAGGGGTTACACGAAATCTATGGGCTATCCATTAAGGAGCTGGAGGATGCGAAGTGCAGAAATCTCTGAGACTGGGTAAAAAGTAAAACAAATAGACACAATTTGTTATGTTGGTAGGTACAGGAAAGATAGCAGTTAGCAATAAACACAATAACCACATTAATGAGAAGACATATGGTCTCCGCTATGGTGCAGTGAGGAATCTTGAGTAAAAAGAAACTATTCTGACATTTTAAAGGTATGTTATGTTAAAGGAAAACATTAAAAATAAAATAAAAACCTTATGTAAGATAAATATTGACTTTTGTCAGGAAAGAAATTGGCCTGGGACATGACTACTCACCATGGCTCACTTTTGGTTAAAATTTTAATTTCAGACCATCCTATGTGGTTACTTCAGGTTTCTGAGTTTATAAGCCTCAACACACAGGTCTCCCCTGAGCTCATCAGGTTTATTATGTGGTCCCAATTTTGTCCACACTGCCCTCTTTTGTTATAAATCAACCTAAAAGACTCATTGGTGACCAATCTTTGGTTAGATAATACTGTCTCCAGTACTAGGAAGGGATTCTTAGGAAGTCTTACCATTTGTCTTGCTGAATGATAAACCAATTGTGATGCAGCAAGAACTTCACGTTGGATAGAAGTCAAGGCTGAATGTTGTCGAAAGAAAAAGCAAGTAAATGGGAGCAGTCAGTACAAAAAGCCTTTATTGGGAAAACAATCTGGATCATATCAAACCTAGAAGCTTTCATGATCTCAATTGTGCTGTCTTCATTTCTCTGAATTTTGCATCCTGTATTATATATACTTATAATTTGAGGGCACACTATACACCAATCCAGTTTTACCCATCTGGCCATGAAATGGGGTCATATTTACTATGCCCATCTATTTTAATTATTCATTATTAATCCTATTTTTGCTAGTTGTACACTAGGAAGCTGTGACTTTAACTTTATTTGGGTGCCACGCTCTTAGAACACAATGATGTGATGTGCAGTTACCATCTAAAAGTTGCAAAGGTGAGGACAGTAAGAGTTTTATAAGTACATTTCCTCTGCTTCAGTAGCAGGAACAGAGGGCCATATTTTATAGCCACTTCAGCTTCCATTTGAATAATATAGTTAGTAGTCCTGTTGAGTTAGGGTATGGGGATATTTATATAATTGGTTCTAGCATTTATTCATAAAATTCCTTTCTCAATATTTTTATTCCAGTAACCTTCAACAATTTATTTGATCTTAGTTATTTTCTTTTCACCCATGAATAACCAACTTAATAGGACAGACTAGTTACTTAAAAAATATTTTATAAATTTATTTTTAGATAGAGGGGAAGGGAGAGAGAAAGAGAGGGAAGGAATCATCAATGTGTGCCTGACCCTCACATGCTCCTACAGGGCATGTGACCTAACTGGGAATTGAACTGGCAACCCTTTGGTTTGTTGGCTCCACTCAGTCTATTGAGCCACAGCAGCCAGGGATAAACACTTGACTTTTAAACTCTCCTAACACACACACACACACACACACACACACACACACACACACACACACACAGTCACTTTTCCTTCTATTGCAATGGAATTTCCTCTAAATTTCAAGATGTTGCCAGAATGTGGGCCCTATTCAGATCAGGATTGCCTAAGGTTAACCATGAATGCATAGATTCTTTCCTTTGTGCAGGAAGAATTTCACAAAAGAAGGCCAGGTAACTTTGAGGGTATATTTATTTAAGCAGGGGACAGTGACACAAATATGGACCGAGAATAAAAAGATTATCAGAAGAGAGACTGTGTGGGGCTACTTTCATTCTTTTAAAACATTATGGGAAACATGTGAGACTAGGAGGGGCTGCTCTCAGCTTATTGCAGAGTCACAAGAAAGGGGCCTTGTTGAAAGGTTTAGGGAGTTTGCTTGGGACAAGCTGCTGCTGCCATGCTCCCTTACTGCAAGTCTCCTGGGAACCCCTCAGAATTGACAAGAAGGGAAATTTACCCTCCCCTAAAAAGGAAAAACAATTTACTAGGTGTGCCTCAAGAAGTTTACACGCCCCACTGTCTGATTAGTTTAGTGAACTGAGCATCGGCCTGTGAACTGCAAAGTCACTGGTTCAATTCCCAGTGAGAGCACATGCCTGGGTTGCAGGCAAGGTCCTCTGCTGATGCTGTGCAAGATGCAACCTATTGGTCTTTTTCCTCACACATTGATTTTTTTCTCTCTCATTGTATCTCCATCCACTCTCAAAAAGTGAATAAATAAAATCTTTTAAAAATCAAAACAAGAGTGCACAGAGTTTTATTTGTGTTGAGGAGCTGTATTGCTTTCAGAAGGTGAAAATTTTAGGTTAGGTGTCAGGAAAGATCTCAAGATAATATTCATCTGTGTTTTCAGGTGTGCCCTTTCAGGGTTGTGGTCTCCACTCATTGGTCAGTACCAAGTCAGAAGGTCTAAATTGCGTGATCAGCAATATGCCAGAAGAGGAAAGGCCACCCTGAAACAAGTTCAGCTACCTTTCTCAATTTCCCTATTTCATTTGCAAAGGAGTATTTCTAGCTTCTTACTAACCTGCCTCAAAAGAAAAACCATTAAAAAAGTCACTTTTGGTAAAATAAAAGTTATCATATACATTATGGAGTAATTTTTAGGAGTAAATTGTAGGTTAAAAGGCTTTTTGGCTAAAGGTGGTTAAAAGATTCTAAAATTTTATTTAGATAAGTTTTAATTGCATATTTTGTATGTTTCACCAAACCAGAAAATTATGGTGATGGGCAAAATAAGAATATTATAAATAGGCCACATATTAGAAATGCATTACTTTGTTTGCCCCAGAAATGAGTCCCTCAGTCACTGTAACTCAGGGAGAATTCCCCAATTGGTGTTAATTTCTCCTAATAATAATTTAACTTTGTTGAGGCTGTTGCTCTAATTCAAGAAAATGCCTTAACCCAGTTGGAAATTATATGCAATATAAAACTAACACATATTTGCATTCTTGAGATGGTAGCATTCATATAAATTTCCACTGCCATATTTCAAGTGGGTCTGGGGAAAGTGGGAAATGTATATGGGCCTAGTTGAATGATAGTCTAGGGTCATATTTGGACAGATAGAACATCTGCTGCAGACTTTAAGAGCTACAGTGAGAGGTTTCCAGTTGTATTTTTACTTCATGAGATCATGTTTTTAAAAACCCAATGCATGGGTTCCTATACATGTTAAAGTATCAATAATTGAGTCTCTATGAATAATATTGTTTCCTGTTTGACTATGTTTATGCTTAGCTTCCTCAACCCTCACCTCCACTTTCTGTTGTCAGGATCCTTTTATTTATCTGCAGCAGTCCATTAGAACTGTAAAACAGGGTTTGTTTGTTTTTTCATTTAATAAGAAGTAACAAGCATTCTTAGGTCAAAATAATTTGGATGTTTAATACTGCCCAGCTAGCTGCAGCATCAGCTAAGTGAATTTATTTATTTATTTACTTACTTATTTATTTAATTTATTTATTGCTTTCATGATAGCAGCTGTAGAAGTCTTGAAATTCTTTTTTTTCCACCAGTAATTTTCTTTTAAATTTATTTTATGGTTGTTTAATTGCAGTTGTCTCCATCTACCCCCACCACTCCCCCTCACTCCAACTTCCCCATCGCCCTCCCTTGCTTCCATCATGCCCTTGGTTTTGTCCATGTATCCTTTATAGTTGTTCCTGAAAATCCTTCCCCACCTTCCCCCATTATCTTTCCCCATCTCCCCTCTGGTTATTGTCAGATTGTTCTAAATCTCACTGTCTCTGGTTATATTTTGCTTGCTTGTTTGTTTTGTTGATTAGGTTCCAGTTTAAGGTGAGACTTATGGTATCTGTCCCTCATCCTCTGGCTTATTTCACTTAGCACAATGCTCTCTAGTTCTGATAATTTCCAAATGTTTCAATATCTGTATAACTTCTAATAATTCTGCAACCTGTCTGCTGTATTTAATGTAGTTGCCTGAGCAAGTTCAGATGGCTTGCTTCTTCCCCAACATTCTAGTGATGTGAGCTATGCCAAGGTCATTGCTACTGTTAGTAGAAATGTAGTTTTTGATTTTTTGTCATGACAAGCCTGAGTTAGAACAATTAATTCAGGTTGCTGGGACTTTCTTACTAATGTAAAAGTAAAGACATTTCATTGTGTCCATCATAGAAGGTATTGCCTATCCAAATTGGTAATATTACTGTTCATTGTTCACAGATTCATATGGAAAGCACATTAAGTCAACATCAGCAAGGAGTTTCCTGTGAACCTTCCCGGGAAACAAAAAGATGGTCAGTGGGCAAAATGCAGTCATCCATGTCTTTATTCTGCAAAGAAGGCAGGAAACTTGCTGTGATAAGACTCTTACATCAAGTTGAAAACAATAGAGGCAGAAATCCAGAAACTTACACAAATGTTGAGTATAATGGGAATTTGGTGGACATTTAAGACTGAAAACATAAAAAAGGGAGAGCCCATAGCTATCTTTTCTATTTGTTCACATAGTGTGTCTATGACAGAAATGACTGCCACACAAGGAGGGAGCACTTTGGCTTCTGAATCTAATGCTGATGACAAGTCCCTATAGTTATATGACAGTATCTATGTTTTTGAGTTAGAACTTCCAAAATGATTTTGTATAAGAAATTATAAAGTTTACACTTGTTGAGTGTCCAAAATTGAGTTTCAGGTAATTCTTTAGAGATTCACATCTTTTTTTTTTTTTGTAGGTGGTTAACATTTCATGAAATAGGTCAGGTCAATTTGACTTTAATAAATCATATAAAAAATGGAAAGATTTTAAACCCAATTGTGGCAAATATCCTGTGAGACCCAGGATCCTCTAAGTTTCTTTCCCTATTTTAAAAGAGAAAAAAAATAAGATTCCTTTGAATCTTTCAAGATTGACTAGTATCCATTTTTAGATATGAGATGCATCATCTATGTTCCTTGAGGTTGCAAAATTGAAGGTTATGCTTTGAGACCTGATGTCTTTTTGTTGTTAACTGTTCTGATGGGTAAATTGTATTCTTTTTAAGTCTAGCACTATCCTATAACATAAAAGTAAACCATGCTCATATTGGATCAAAGTGGAAACTTTAAGAAATTTAACATTATTTAAAAGAGCTTTTTATATCCCAGAAAATAGGTGAGCTCTCTGTATATCCCTGGGGCATTTTAGTCCAAGTAAATTGCCAATTTTCCCAAGTGAAGGCAAAGAGACATTGACAGTGCATTATTTTTTACTGAAATGCTGAAGAAAGCACTGCATAAATTTATTACTGAAAAATAGTTACAGTTCATGGAAATAACTGATAATAAGGTATGTGGATTTGGATTCACAGGATATCTAGAAAGAACTGTTTTATTTATAGCTCTGAGAGTATGTGCAGGTGTCCATTGTTTTTTAGTTGATTTCTTTACTGACAACTTGGGAGAATTACAGAAACTTCTATATAAATTATGTCATCTTTTGAAGTTATTTGACAGAATGGGCTTAATTCCAGCTACTGCATGAGATCTTCAAGTAAAATGCCAAATACTAGGCAGAGGCAAAGTATTATCAATAGTTACTTTAATGGGAGTGGATGATTGATCTTGCCAATATCTGTACTAGAATATCAGTACTAGAAAGGACTCAAAGTTGCATTGGAACATCCTGAAAGAAATGTTCTGTCTCAGGATATGTTTTCTTCTTGTTGAAATTCCTTTATAATGATTATTTTCCTGCATATTTTAGTATTCAAATACATTTTACCTTTCCAAGAAAAAAAACTATGTGGGTGTCCTTTGTTTCAAAAACAATCTCGCCCTTTCAGATAAACTGAGACTGATTAGAACAGTAAAACCCTATGTTACCTCATGTCATTTTATAGTTAGAAGGAGACAGGTTGTGACTTAAGAACATTCATTAATTGATTACATGTCCCTGACACTTGCACTGAAGATTTTCTCTTAATTGGTGTTGGTAAGAACAGATAAACTAGCTCCAATATCTACAAGGGCCTTAGGAATCTCCATAATTGTGGTAATTTTCATTTATTTTTAACTACTAGTAAGGAGAAAAGGAAATGCCATCATAATTCTATGAGCAACCATTGGCTTGCTTTTGTACTCGTTTCTTCTTCTAAATCTTCTTTCAGTTTCCTATAAACCGATTAAACTGAATAGGCTTCTCTGCAGGACTTTCCCAGTGAACCTTATGTGGTAAATCTGTTGCTTTACTTCCAAGAACCAGTAGGTACGTTCAATGGAGTAAATCAGAATAACAATTATCTTATATCCCAACAGTTAATTTAATTTTTTTGGCAAAAATCATCTATGTCCTGGAGAAATCTTTGAAATTCTAGGTAGATTTTTATATCCTCTTTTAGTTTTAGGAATATATGAGTGTGTGTGTGTGTGTGTGTGTGTGTGTGTGTGTGTGTGTATTGTAATTCTCCACTGCTTAAAACTGGCTTTTTTTTCTGAAAGAATCTGCTAGAATTCATGCATTATTTTTCTCTAAGTTCTATTCTCATTTGATTAAAGTTTATTAGGGAGTGGTAATGGAAGAGATATACAAAAATAAAAGGGATAAAAGAAGAAACAGGGCAATTCCAGACCAAAAAAAAATCCCTCAAAGGGAAAAGAATATGGTAAAGGAAATGTACGTGAAGGAGGAATGAGGTGCTGGCATTTGTTAGCTACAGAAGACATTTTTAGTTCAGACAGAGTCCCTACACTGTTTGTTATTTTTTTGAAGAGGATATATCTATGTTTCTCCTAGAAGTTTCTAATTTCCAAAAGAGATGTGCTTGCCATTTAATCAGTTAAATTTTGGAGCTGTCTTGTTTTAAAATGTTGCATCCAGAAGTTAATGAGATGGCAAAAGAGTTCTGTTTTGGCCATAATAAACTGATATATCTTATATTGAAATCTTTCCATTTCTGTAAGTATTTCCAAGTCTTCTTATTTATTGTCTAACTGCCAGAGAAGTAATAAGGGGGCTGGGATTGAGAGCTTTAAGCCTTGGAGTCATGATTTTTTACACCCATGTTACTTTTCTTTGGGAATTTGCAGAGTATGACTCCGCAAATAGTTACAGTAAGTTAGTTATAGTAAATTTCTAGAGATGTTGCGTGGTAGCTTTAAGTGGGCTGCTTATGGGTTGAGCTCCAAGGTGCTGTCACTTCCTGATTTGCATTGAACTCTATCATGTATCTCAGTTTTCCTTCCAGGTGCTAGGTAACCAAGCTTCATGTGAGCATCCTTTTACACATCAATTATTTCATTACAGTTGAGTAGGAATTCTCTATGAGGTCCTGCACATTTTGGGGAATTCTCTCAGACACCTGCCCAGAGTTTTTTAGTCACCTAAGAATACCTGAGATTGGAACTTGAAGTAGGAAGTGCCTTTGGTCTTCAAAGTCGAACAAGTCCAGTCTCTCATTTGCCCAGCAAAATGTTTTGCTCAGACACTCAAAGAGCAATTCCAATGGAGAGCCAAGGTTAAAATCCAGGCCTTTGTTTGTTAGGGGGGAGGGGGAGGGTTGAAAGGTTGGGGGGACAATTTTCAACTCTAATGGTTAGCCTGGTTTTTCTCAACTCTTTACCTTTAGGTTCACTTTGAGAATTTAAAACCGTAACTCAAATAAATTCTAGGCTTTTACCTTAAAACAGGGAGGTCCATTATTCTGAGAAAAACTTAAGCAAGCTTACTGAAACACTACCAGGATGGTGAGTCACGGGGGTCCCCTGCTGGTACCTAGTAAGGTGGTCCTGCCTGAGCTTCTCTGGAATTCTGAGACCACACTGCCAGTGCATATCAAAGTTAGAAATGTGTAAACATGTACAGAAAATGTAGAAGTTAATTTCAAATGGGAAACAATATTTCAACAAACTGAAAAAGTGTTCTAGGCCCTGGCTGGCATAGCTCAGTGGATTCAGAGCTGGCTGTGAACCAAAGTGTCGCAGGTTCGATTCCCAGCCAGGGTACATGCCTGGGTTGCAGGCCATAACCCCCAGCAACCGCACATAGATGTTTCTCTCTCTGTCTCTATCTCCCTCCCTTCCCTCTCTAAAAATAAATAAGTAAAATATTTTTTAAAAAATAAAAGTGTTCCATAGAATGGCAGTTTGCACCTTACTTTATCGTTAGAATCAAAGGAAAAATTAAGGAGGTTGCATAAAATTTATTGGTTCTGGATTCGAGAGTGGGGAGAATGCAAGACAGGTGAAATTTCTTGGGTTGGATGAAAATTTTTTAAAAAATAGACATAAGGTTTTTTTTTTTTACATTGATGGGTACAGGATAGTTAGCAGTTGATTAATATGATAACACTAACAATGAAAATGTATTTAGTCTCTTCTGTGATGCAGTGAGGGTTCTATAAAAACATATCATTCTGACATTTTAAGGTTCTATTATCAAAGATGAAAAACACACTATACAAAACAAAGACTGATGTTTTTTACAAAAGAACCCAGAATAAAACATGTCTACCTGCCATGATTCACTTTCAGTTACTAAGTTTTAATTTCCGACCATTCTGTGTATTTACTTGAGGTCTTGGTGTTCATAAGGTTCACTGCACAGGCCTTCACAGAGGTTTTCAGATTTAATATATGTATTTTTTATCCATATACTCCAATTCTCCAAAATCTTTGAAAGGGAGAGGAGCTACAAATAGTTAATAATGGTCAACTATTTAGTCAATCATAACAACAAAGAGAAACTTCCAAAAAGTGCCACCACTAAACATAAGGATTGCAGAGCTTCTCAGAGGGTGGGGACCAGGGAACATATGGAAGCTCCATCACTATCACCCAGTACCTACCTAGCCCAATGTGTTTCTTCCACATTGCTGACCCTGAGTGATGTCTTTATAATAAACCAGTAAGAGCAAATAAAGCCTTTTCTGCATTTTGTGTGTTTTTCTAGAGACTTATAATACCTAAGGGGAGGTAATAACAATTCCCAAATTTGTAGTTGATTAGTCAGGAATGTGAGTAGCCTGGGCACCCTCCTTGCAATAGGCATCAGCAGGAACAGCAGTCTTGTGTTACTGAGTCTTGAATCTGTGAGATCTGCATGCACTTTGGGTACTCAGTGTCAGAGCCACATGGAATTGTAGGGCATGGCATTGGAGGATTGATTGCTGATGGAAGATAAAAACCCTTTATGTCACAGGAAAAAACCTGGTTGGTATGAGGCTAGAATGGTTTGAAAGTAAGCAATCTGCCTATATCAGGTGCTCAGGGAATTTGGGAAGATGTTATGTTCACTCCTTTCTCTCCCTGAGAAGCCACACTTTAAGAAGCCACATTTCCTTTGTTCTCTTCTCTGTTTTCAGAGCAAGGCCTGAGACAGTGTGCGCCCTCCCAGGACGAATGGAAGTACAGGCCTGTAAACCTGTACACACTGTTGTCTACCCTGAAGTGAGGCTGTTTGCCTGTTGCCTAAAAAGCCACACATGCAAATAAAACAAACAAACAAACAAACAGAAATCTTCCAAGTTGCAATACAAGGAAAAAAAAAACATACATGAGTACAGCACAGGAACTTTGAAATAATGGGCACCTAATGCTCTAAAAGGAGAATTGCTCAGTGATTTATGTTTAAGGTCATTTAACATAGAGAAGTGGAACAAAAACATGATTGGGGGTTTCAAAAACATGGGATATTTGAATTTCTCAGTAATTATGTACAGTTTTCATGATCCTTTAAATCTGACATATTTCTGCCATGGCATCATTCTGTTCACGGCTTACCAGTTATTAGAGTTGGAGGACTTCCTGCTTTCAGAGTGATAGAGGCTTCAAGACTTGGAAAATTTTAGCTTGCAGAAGAAATTTTAAGTCCTTAGAGGCTATTCAGGTACCTTTACAGATGGCAGTTAGCACTGCCCAGGGCATCAGAAAGAGGACACTAAAGTGGCTAGAGGAAGCAATCTGGCTGAAAGAGAGGCAGAAGAGGCTGCTAAAGTAATATTTATAATGCACTCAGTACCTGTCTTGGGCTTGTCAAAATTTGACACTGAGTATTTGACTGCAGACTTAGAGAAAGCTAAGGATTGGGGTTTTGATGAAGAAGGTCCTGATAGTGGACAAAAAATAAGAAATGAACAATACTGTTTTCCTGAACATTTAGAAGAGCCAGTCATGAAGCATTTGCATGAGCCCCCAGACAATGGAAGGGACTCATTAACCCCCTATGTCAAACTGTGGCTCACAGGTCCTGGAATTTCTAAAGCCATAGAAGAATAATTGCTAGACGTGTTTTGTTCCAGAAGAACAACCCAAAATAGAACCCCATCAAAGGAAAAAAAGAAAGTAATACCAAGGACATTGTCCACTTGAGGACTAGCAAATAGACTTTACTCAGATGCCAAGGGTCTGAGAGTGGAAATATTTGTTAACCTTTGTTGACATCTTTTTCAGGATGGGTAGAAGGTTATCCTACTAGAATGGAGAAATCCATGGAGGCAGTGAAAGCTTTTCTGAAGGAAATAATCCTTCACTTTGGTCTCCCTGGCAGCCTCTTTTATTTTATTTTTTTTTAATTACACAGGATGTTAGTAAATTTTAGGAATCAAATTAAGGGTTTACATGGTACGGAGACCTCAGTCTTCTGAGAAGCAGAGAAGATGAATCAACCTAAAGAAAATTATAGCCAATCTGTCAAGAAACTCATCTCCATTTGGATCAAGGTTTGCCAACTGCCCTGCTCCGGATAAGGGTGGCTCCCCAAGTGGGATTCAGTTGAGTCCCTGTAAACTTGTGTACAAGTGGCTATTTCAGGTCACAATTGGAGAGGGAGATATGTATATAGATAAAAAACTGAAGGTAAAGAAAACGTACAACATTTAAGTCAGAACTTAGCTGTGATGAAACACCTTGCCTGTATTAGAGATTTCTCTCCCACAGGTTTGTTGCATTCCTTTGAGTCTGTCGATAAGGTGGTACTCAAGATTTGGGTGACAGCATCTCCAAAACCCAACAAAGAGGAAGGTGGACTGGAACTTGGGCCATACTCCTCACCACCCCCACCATGGTGAAACTGGAGGAAATAAAACCTTAAACTCATCACACCAGAATAAAGAAAAAGCTGGAGGAAGATCTCAAAGTCATCTTTAGAAAAGAATGACTTATGTTCTCTTCTTTACCTCTTGTTTAAGCCCTTGATATAAACAGCTTATTCTGTTCAAGCAAGATGAAAATATCTGAGTATATTTAATAAAAATTGTTCTATGTATGTCTGACTTTTGCTTTACAGGAGGGACTTTTGTTGAACAAACTTTCACTTCATGTCTTATAGGTGTCTGTACTCTTTTGGAAAGCCTTAGAAATTACACAGTGTTTAAGCATATAAAAAAGAAAATGACCTAATCTGATATTTATAATTGGGGACCAGTGGTGACTAATAAGGACAGGGGGATGTTTTCCTTAAAGGTCACTAATGTACCCCAGCTAGAGAGAGTGCACTTTTTGTGAACTGTACTAAAACCATCTTGTGCTCTCAGAAGGTGTGAAGATGAAATGCACCAGCACCACTGATGTATCTTATGCTTATGCTCATGTTAAATTGCCAACGGGATGGTTTCTGATATGGGGAATATCTATTCCTATGTTCCAGCAAACAGCTCTGGGGGACCATGCTCTCTGGGAAGACTGACAGTGTTTATGCCACAGAACTTATCTGGGTTTGACTGGATCTCTCCCTTAGACCTCATTGTATCAGGGACTTATACCTTTTAGCCCTGCTGAATATGACTCTTTAACTATATTTGCAATGTCAACCATGGTAACTTATTTGAATATAGAAATAAACCAATTAGCCTGCACTGTGGCAAAAGCTTTGAATACTACCACACAAGCCATCAGTTCCATTAAGCAAGAACTAATAAAAGCCAGAGAAGCAGTACTAGATAATCATGCATCTATAGAATACCTTCTTTTATGGCATAATCCTGGATGTGAAACATTTAAAGAACTCTGCTATTTTAACTTAACTGATAGTTCACAGCTCATAAAATAAAAAGTAAAGCAAATAAATAATGTAGTGTCTAACATAAAACAGAGAGAGATATTCTTTGGCATTGACTTGTCTAAACTAACCTCTGGGCTGCCTAGTGTACCTGGTCTTTGAGACATTTATTGTTTTTATCCTTGTCATTTTCTTCATTATTACAGTTATTGTTGAATACAATGTGCCTCCTTATGTAGTTCTGCAATTAGGTGTATTCCTTACTACCCCCCACCAGACTGTCCAGTGCTAAATTCTGATCTCATAGAAATGAGACAGTATAATATAAATGGCAGGGAATGATAGGGGACTCAAGACTTGGAAAATTTTACCTTAAGATAAAAAGTTATAAGTCTAGTAAGTAATGTATATGTTAAATCTTTTTTTTTTTTAAGAAACTGCAGATAAGGCCTATCCCAGTCCTTGGAAAAACAGCCGACCTCCTGGGGTACTGCAAAAGATTACCACCTGGGGACAACTGGAGGCATCTGGACCTTCCTGTTCTAGGGAGAGACAGATGACCACTGCCCCTGGGAACAGCTAACTCCCCAAGACAGGAATGCTGCAGCTTCTATCACCTAACCCTCCTTGAATATCAAAGCCTTCACCACACCTTGTTTATTACTTGATATAAAAAGTCTGGCCTAGAAAGAGAAGGCAAGATGGTCTGTCAGGGTCTGAACCCACCATATTTTCAGATCCTCCACCATCTGAATAAACTGCCCATAAAGATTCAATCACTGTCATTGCCTATAGGGTTTGGTAGTGACAGGCAGCCTGAACACTGGTGTCTTTTCCAGTAACAAGACAACACAAAGTTCTGCCACCAGTTTTGGGGCTGTGTTCATGATGTTAATTTAAAAGGAGAAAAAGATCTATCCATCTCATATTTAGCAAGCTACATCCTTCTCTTATCTTGATAAAGATATTTCTTGAAACCTATTTTCCTGACATGTTTCCACTTTTTTACTCACATGTACCAGGTTGGTTTTCTTTTACCTTATATCCTTTAGCTGACTGAGTGATTGATTTATTTATAGAAAGGTGAAGTGATGGAGAAAGAGAGGAAGAGAAACATCAATGGGTTGCATCTTTTGTGGAGTCTGACAGGGGAACAAACCTGCAACACACTCATGTGCCCTGACCTCTAATTAATCCAGGGACATTTTTTGCACTGTGGCACAATGCCCAACAAACTGAACCACAACAGTCAAGTTCCTATTTATTCTTCAGCTGGAGATCCTGTCAGCCAGCTGTGGGACCAAAGATATTTTTCCCTCATCATTTCAATTCCTCTATTTTAGCTGTTAATCAAATTAGCAGAGACAGAATAACAGAAGACAATGTACGAAGTGTATTATACTAATGAATATTCTGAAGTGAAAAATATACAAACCCAAAGAAGTATTGGATAGTTAAGACTTACATGCTACTTTGAAGATAAAGAACAAAAAGCATTCTGAACAGGCTTCAAATAGAAAAAAAGAACTATTTCCATGGAGATCCCAAAGCAAGTAAAGGGTAAATACATATTGACTTGACATTTCCATGTGAATGTTTCTCCTTCAAGAGGTCCTCCATCTAAATACTTTCTAGGTAGTTAAGAGGGGAGTTCAAAGATTATTTTATTTTTTTCTGAGCCGTCTGTTTACCAATAAAAATATCAGAATCCATATTCTGTAAAGGACATCTGGGGTGTCAACTATGCTTCCCTTTATAGCAAAGCCATGACCCATAAGCTGGTTTAACACAACTAACTGAAAGCTTACTTCTGCTACACCTAGTAATTTAATTAAAGTCATTGAGTCCCTAAATTATTACCAAATAAAATAAAATACTGAAACGCAGTTCATCAACCTAAGTGTATCAACTTTTGACTTCTTATTACAGAAAACTTAAAACATACAATTGAATCTGCAAATAAAAATTCTGTGCTGTGGTCTTCACAGCTTCCATTTGTGGGCATCTTAATTCCTGGAAAGTAACTCAGTGTGTGCTTTGATAGTATTCACGGATGTTCAGGAAGAATTAGGAGTCCTGTTGAAACCGAGAAGGCCAATGCATTCTGGCTACCTGTCACTACCCAACCCAATAAACAATGACAGCTATTGAATCTTTGTGGGCACTTTACTCAAATGGCCTGAGATTTGAGAAGATAGAGGGTTCATACCCTAACAAACCATCTTGTCTTTTCTTTCTAGGCCAACATTTTTATACCAGGGAATACACAAGGTGAGGTGAGGGGTTTTGAAATTCAGGGAGGATTAGGTAGAAGAAACATCAACAATCCTGTCTTAAGCAGTTAACTGTTCCTTGAGACGGGTAGTCTCCTGTCCTTCCTTGAAACACAAAGGCCTGGATGCCTTCACTTGTCTACAAGCACAAAGTGCAATGAAAGGTTTTGAAATTCAGGGAAAATATGATTAAATAATGGCAGTATTCTTTCCCGGGGCAGTTAGCTCTTCCCAGGGTCTGGTATTCCTCAGTCTCTCCCTGTAACACAATTTCAGGGATGCCTTCACTTGTTCCCCAGGCAGTAATATTTAGCAGTAACCCAAGAGGTCAGCTGTCTCTCCCAGGATCCAGGATGGGCCTTATCTATACTTTCTGAAACAAAACAACAGTTTTAACATAGGGGTTACTTACTAGGCTTATAACTATTATGTTAAACTAAAATTTTGACCTCTTGAGTCCCCTATCAATATCATACCTTAGTATTGTTGTTGTTGTTTGCAGTATACTGTGACCCACCCCCCTGCAAGTCAGGCCTATGAGGACTGAGATTACATCTGTTTTCTTTCTAGTGATTAGAAGAGGGTCAAGTAGATGGTGAACACAAGACTGCTGTTTTTGATAAATGAGTAAAACAACTAGAAATGTGATCATGGTTAAAAGGGTAAGTTTTAACCATGGGTAAAATATGGAGCATTATGACCTCAAATATCTGGAATTCTGATGGAGATGAAGGATCAGATAACGTTTTTTAAAGTGAAATATCTGATAGAAAATGAGCCGAGGCAAACATAGAGCTCATGATGGGGCAGGAATGAGAATTCCAGGCAAAGGACACAGTACATGTAAGGGACAGTAGGCAGGCAGCTTCAATGAAGCAATGAATTTTACTGACTCATTTTGGTGATGAATTGAGCTAATATGCCTGAGGTACACAATATACAGTGGCCAGTATTGTCATGATTGCATTCCTCTGGGTACCCATTTCAAGTCTGCCCACTTGGAAACAGCAGTAATAGGAAAACACTATCTTCTCATCCTGACCTCACAAGCAATTCATGACATTAAGCACTGAATACAGTTCAACTGATTTGTTAGTGACAAGCAATGAACCACACATATGTAAAGTGTACAATCTGATGAGTGTTGACATGTGCACACTCCATGTAAATCCATTTCATCCAAAAGTTTCTCACATGCCTTTGTAATCTCTTCCTCTTCTCCCCAACCAACCCCCAGAGTGTGCAGGCAATTACATATTTTCTTTGTTTCTCTATACATACTTTTACATTTTCTGAAGTTTTATATAAATAAAACCATGTAGGATGTTCTTTTTTCAATATGGCTTCTTTAATTCACCATAATTATTTTATGAGTTAAAATATTCACAATAAATTTAATCATTTTAATGTGAACAATTCAGTGTCATTTAGTATAATCACAATGTTGTGTAACCATCATGTCTACCCTGTACCAATTTTAACAACACAAAACTCTGTACCCATTGAGAGATTCCTCCCCATTGCCACATACACTAACTTGTGAAAAGTACAAACCTTAAATACATCTTTGCTGATTCTTCATCTTCTACCCCATACACCCTATGTCAGGACTGCCAGCTTGTACATCTGGTGCTCACTCTCATCCCAATGTCAGGAAGCTAATCTGAGTCTTCAAAATATTATCCTTTTTTTGCAGCTCTGTGTCTTACACTCATGCTCTTTGTGGTCTTACAGAAAGGCACCCATACTTCACTGCATGAGTTCCAGTGTCTCTCCCTCAAGAGGTAGGTCAGACCCTCACTCATAATACTCAGCTTTATTCTGTGCTTCCAAAACAAACCATCCTGTATGGAAGTATTAGGGCCCCTTGAAACCTTAAAATGCCTAACACCCTAACACATCCCAGGTTTTACTATTACTCATCCTGACTCTGAGCAGACTCCAATCCTCCATGACTTTGGTCTGCCTTCACCTCTGCTTATAAACAATTCACTTCTGGACAGGTCCCCAAGGATCTCTCAAATATACCAGAGCCACCAGGAGTAAGAAAGGAAATAGAAATAGAAGAGTGATTTATTTCTCAATTCTTATTGGAGGCTCTTTAAGGACAGACATGTGAAATTTGTGAAAACAACAAAGAACACAAAGAAAAGAGGACAATGATGTCTGCCCTGAACTGTATGTCAAAGTGGGATTGAAAGGAGCTCATTCAGTGCATGCCTGTGGGTGGCTGATGTAACAGAGACCTGCATGCTCACGAGAGTAGTTGAGGATAGTGACAGAATATCTGTTAACATCTCTGTGATCTTGTTTCCTGAAAGTGCAGGGAAAATGTATGTGGAAAGAGAACACTGTTGATGGTAAGGACATTGTGGAATTGTGCCCTTTCTTGATGGCATGTCTTCATGGATTGTGAGGCAAGCCTGCACTGAAGCAACCAGGGGACCCAGGAAGATCTGGAAGTGAGGTCATCTCCTGTTGGGAATATCAAGTCAGAAGAGAAAAACACAATGCAAACCTTTTTTTTTTCAATTACAAGAAAATTAAAAAAAAATGGAAGATTTAAAATATGTTAGAGGATCAACACTTTAAGGTTAGATGACATGATTAGCTACTTACTGGAAACTTATATTAACATAAAACATGCATCAAAGAATTTGAAAAATAAAAGTAAGACTATATTAGAAATCATGCATTAGGGCAATGAGACAGAACTCAACACCCCTGATTGAAAGGCTGCAGAGATTTTAGAACAGAAGGATACACAGGCGTCTTTGTTTGCTAATTGACTTTATACAAAAGAAAAACAAAACTTTTAATAGAATCCTGACTGGAGGTCCTTACACTTTGTATGAAAAGGTCCCCAAACAAGGTAGGCTTCTACTCTTCCTCCAGATGAGATAGAGATAAACCAGGAAGATTAAAATTCAAAGCAGTAAGTCCAGGTATTTGAGACAGATAGTTTTTGGTGCTTAACACTGTCAAAAAGTGTTCAAAAAGACTTGTATGTGTTCCACAACAACAGATAAAGCATCAAGAATTGCAAATTGCAATCATATTTCCAAAGAAATAATCTGAAAAAATAGATGTCAGATGTCTATTATCAGAAAGAACCTATAAAAAGGTTTCTGACTCTGAGAACTTTAAGGCCTCTGAGTTATAACAAAGGTGTTTTCTTCACAGTGAAGGAACCACAACTAAATCCTTTTCAGTGAAGACCCAGTTTCATCTCCATCAATCCCTGTCATAATGGAGGAGAAAGAGGGCAAGGTTTTCAGGAACTAGTATAAAAGACACATGGACAAAACCAAAGAGGAGTAGGATCAAGGGTGGGAAGTGGAATGACTGGAGTGAGGGAGGTGAAATGGAGGAATTGGACTTGAAGAACAATAAAAAATGTTGAAAAAAAAAGAGTTGTAAGTTCCTAGCAATGTAGGCACAAGTGCAAACTTGCTGAGAGTCCTTGAACTGAGCCAGGATTGCATCTGCCAAGAGGCTGTGCTTTTATCTCTCTCTGCAGTCACCTTTCACTCAAACATCTTACCAACCAAACAAGGGTAATCTATATCCTAAGACATGGCTGCTGTCTTTTCCATTCTTCCAATTAGTTACTGAAGTGAAAAGAAACTGAAATTCAGCAATAGTTTACTCTGATGTACTTTGAAACAAATACAACCTAAGATGGGAATTTTAACAGCTTCTTGAAGTTAGTTGGCTTCACCCTCACACTTTACTAACAGTCTTCCTAGATTTGGGTAATCCCCTCTTCACCGAGAAATACCAAAATAGCCATCAGGTCAAACTTAGCTTCATAAAGACTGTGGTTATTTCTAATGCTGTGGGCATCAGTCTGAACAAGGACATTTGATGCAAAACTCTGTTTGTATTAGTGATAATTCTAGTTACATTCTATTAATAAATGGGACAGAGCCATGCTAAAGTTACACAAATAAGCCTACTTCCATGAAAATAAGATACTCAAGAAGGCCTTTGTTTTGAATTTATAGAAAGAAGTCAAACAGAGAGAAAGAGATCAGAGTTATAATCCACACAGGTGTCTTTTAGCTGCTTCTTGTCCACAACAGTGTCCAGGTGCCCTTCACATGACCTCTGGAAACAGGACAGAAACTGAATTTTTACAAATCTATCACTTCTTCCACTGGTAAGCACATGACAACTGCCTGTACTTGAGGGACACTCTGTGAGCCTCACTTTAGAGATGGTGCATCTGAGACCAACCAATGGTGAGATCTAGTGTAAAATGCAATCTTAAGTCAACCACAATGACAATGTCAGCTTTTATTATTGATCATTTGTGACTCAGTGCACGTCCTCTAGCAATTTCCCACTTTCACAGCATATCTACTTGAAAAATGAAAAAGATTTATTCAGAGTTTAATAGCAGGTAAGGAAAAAAGGGTCACTCATATTTTACACCCATAGTGGGGGTCTCACACTTTCAAAGACACTATGGTTTTCATGGCATCACACTAAGAATTCCCACATTCTTTTTCCTGACAAAGTCCATGGTGAAGGTTCTGTAGCCACAGGAGAGCTTCATCTTCTCAAAGAGCTTCAGGCTCCTCCTGTTGTACAACCACTGAGTGGAGGTCACACTTGTATAGCTGCCAGCACCACAGTGGCCTTATTCTATGTGATTGGTAATGTTGACTGGAAAGTTAGCAGGCTCACAAGTTCTGTGCGAAACAGATGTGACAGACAGAGAGTGGGCTTTGGACCTAGAGCCACTATGTGCACCCAGAAATATCAGCCACTCACTGTCCATATTTAAGTTTATAAAGGTTACCTGAGGATGGTCCTGATCTCTGAAGAAAAATGATTGCCTTTGTTGAGGTGACAATGTGTAAATGGAGGGCTGGACATGTTCTCTCACCTGACATTAACCCAGAGTGAGCCCTGATATGTTCTCATGGACATCTCAGTACTATCAGCACAGAGTACCCGTTCTCAGTTCCTTTGTCCTATAAACTAATTGTTAGGTAAAATTTTCCTCTCTCATGAACTTTTTTGATCTTAGACCTTATTTCCTCACAAAATCATGCCTCACTTCTCCCACAGGTGTTTGTATATGTTGGGGAAGGCAGGCTTATATTCTCGGTACAACTTTGGGGCCAAGGAAGTTATGTAATGTGAAGGAAGGCATTTCCTTGGTGTTAAATATTTTATTATTTCATAAAGATAGCCCAACCAACCAGGTTGTTCTGATCTTGTATTTGAAGGAGTTTTTTGTAAATATGTTGACACTTTGTAGAGTACTTACTTTCTGTCCTGCAAGCTGAATAATATGCTGAAATAATTCTCTAGGGGGACGGTTTAATGGTTTTAACAAAATACAGGGACTGCAGCAATAGAAGGAAACTACACAAGGCAGTAAGGCCACATGGGAAAACCCAGAGTTAACCCAATATTCCATGGAGAAACACCAAAATGTTAATAATAAAATATAGAACAACGTGAGAGTAACTTTTTCCTCACCTATTCAATATAGTACTAGAGTCACTGGATGGAACAATTTGTCAAGAAGATGATATATTTGGTGTTCAAATTGAAAGAAAAAGAAGACAATTGATCTCTTCAACAGACAACTTAACCTTATATGTAGGAAACAGTAGAGATTATGCCCTCCACACACAAAAGACCTGAAAAGTAGTAAATTCAGTCAAGTTGGAAAGGACAAAATCAACAGTCAGCATCATTCCCACTTCTTTGTGACAATAATGAGCAAACCCAAAATGGAGTTAAGAAATATTTTCATTTCAAACAGCAACAGAAAGAATGAAATACTTAGAGGAAAACGATCTAAATATGTGGAAGATGTATGCACTGAAACTACCAAATTATCTGAAAAACAATTAAAAATTAAAAACAAATAAGTAGAAGAACATCTACATTTATGGATTGAATGGCTTCCAATCATATACATATTTGATGCAATTTGTATAAAAATATAACAACACAGCAAGCTCTAAAGACAACTTGCCTTTACCCACTTCCAACAGGGACACCAACAATCACTGCTAGGCTGCTCCTCAGCCCCACTCAATGGGATTTGGTTGGCACTGACTGCCTGTAGCAGACTCAGGATAAGAAGACGTGGGGTACTGAGGAAGCCACATTTTGCATTTCTATGAAGCTTCTGGGCAAAGCTCAATCTGCCTGACCCAGACTCACCTTGGGAGAATAGCACCAACATTGCAAATAGGTCTTGGCTGAAAGAGATTTAGTTGTGGGTCCCACCACTGTGAAGAAAGCATTTTTGTTATGACCTGGAAGGCTAATATTCCCTCAGAATTAGGAACCCTTATACGGGTTCTTTCTGAATCTAGACCACTGATATCTTTTTTATAGCACTCCTTTAAAAATGAAATTGCAATGTGGTAATTGCTAATCCTTTATCTGGTCTGTTGAAACATACATTAAGTCTTTTTGAAAGCTTTTTGCCAGTGATAAGAACTAAATAATATCTGTCTCAAATACCTGGTCTTATTACTTAGAATTTTAAACTTCCTGGTCTTCATTTGTCCGAATAGCAGCATACCTTTTTCGTTGACCATGAGAGAAAAAACAAAAAAGGACCTCCTAGCAAAATTTCATGAAAAGTTTTGCTTTGCTTTAGTATAAACTGAATTAGCCAACACACATTCCCATAGTTCCTTCTAAAATCTCTCCAGCCTTCCAATCAGGGGTGTTGTGTTCTGATTCACTGCCCTATGGCATCATCTTTAAAAAGTCTTACATTTATTTTCAAAAGTATTTAATGTATGTGTTATCTCAACATAACATCCCTGTGGGTAGCTAAGCATGTTTTCTTACTCAAAAGTGTCTATAAATATTTGAAATGTTTCCTCATCTCATTAATTGTTTTCAAAAAGGTTTCCAATAGACATGCCTCTCTTCTACTTGGTGTTCACAGCAGGAAAAGACCTGACTTCCCAGGTCCTCTTGTGAACCCAAATGCCTCAAAGCAGCCTTTGCTCAGAATCCATGAAGATGTGCCATCATAAATGGGCACACTTCCACAGTAGCCTAACCATTAACAGTGCACTCAATCCACATCCATTTTCACAGCAACTTCAAGAAACAAGATCACAGGGGTTATAGAAGACAACCTATCCTGAAACTCCACAATAGAAGTAAACATGCAGGTCTCTGTTATGCCACCCACCCACAGGCATGTACTGAATGAGCCTCTCTCAAGCCCTCTTTCACGTGCAGCTCAGAATAGACACCACTGTCCTGGTTCTTTGCTTTCTTTGTTCTGTTTAAAAATTACTTATGACTGTGCTTAAAGAGCCTGCATCCAGAACCTGGGAAATGGGAAGTAAATCTATTTTCCTGTTCCATTTCCTGTCCTGCTCCCTGTGACATTTGGTATGTTTGGCTGAGATTTTTGAGGGCTTGTTCAGAGGTGGATTGTGTGTAATCAGAGGTGAACACAGAGTGAAGTCATGAAGGAATGGGATCTGCTCAGAGTCAGATGAGAAATTGTGAAGTCTGGGAAGTAAGAGAGAGTTAGCCATTGCATGGTTTGACGGGACTCTAAAGGTGCCATACAGGAGGGTTTGTTTTGGAGGCTCAGAATTAGGCTAAATAATATGAGTGAGGGCCTGACCTACCTGTTGAGAGAGGAGCCCCTGCAGCCTGTGTAGTGAAGTAGGAGTGTCATTCTCCCATATTAGGAAGGCCATGATGGTAAGACACAGGGTTAGGAGCAAGAATAATGTTTTGGAGACTCAGATTAGTTTCCTGAAATTGAGCAAGTGGTAAAACCAGATGTTCAAGCTGGCAGGGTATATGAGACAGTGTATATGGGCCAGAAAACAAAGAGGTGATGAAGACAGAATTAAGCCTGGCACTTTGCACAAGTTAGGGTATGGGGTAATGGGAGCAATCCCTCAAAATTTACAGGGTTTTCTGTGATTAAAATCTTGTAGTACTAAGTACACATGATGGCTACAAATAGTGTGACTTCAATAAATGCCACTGAATTGTTCACTTTATAATGACTAATTTTTATTATGTAAATTTTACCTCATAAAATAATTATGCTGAATTAAAGAAGCCAGATTAAAAAGAGAACAAACTACATGATTTTACATATATAAAACTTTAGTATATGCAAACTTACCTATAGAGAAAGAAAGAAAATGAGTAATTTCTTGTAAACTCTGGGGGTTGGATGGGGAACAGAGGAAGGGATTTCAAAGGCTTGTGAAAAACTTTTGGGTAAAATTGATACATGTGGAGTGTGTAGGCATGCCAACACTCATCAAATTGTACACTTTACATATATGTGGTTTATTGTTGGTCACTTATACATCAGTTCAGGCTGTAATTGATGCCTGATGATGTGAATTGCTTGTGTGGTCAGGACAGGAACATATGGTTTTCCTAATAATGTTGTTTCCAAGTCAGCAGACCCACAGTGGGTATCCAGAGGAATGTAATAGTGACAACACTGGTCATTTTTTGGCACTGACTGTATATTGGGTACCTCAGGCATATTAACTCACTGAATCACCAAAATTAATCAGCAAAATTAATTTACTTCACTCAGTGTTCCTACCTCCTTGCCTTTGCACGTGCTGTGTCCTCTTTCTGGAATTCTCATTCCTGCCACCAACATGAGCTCTAGTTTGCTTGGGCTCATTCTCTATTAGATGTTTCTTTAAAAAAAAAATGTAACTGGTCTTCACAAGGTCAGAATCACACTTCTGTGGGGTCATAATGTTCTATATTTTAGCCTTCTAATTATTATCATATTTGTAATTTTTAATACATTTACCAAAGAACACTGACACTCTCCACACCATCCCCCTGACCCTCTTCTAAGCACCAGACAGAAAACAGACAATATCTCAGACCTCATAGACCTGACTTGGCAGTGAGGGAGTAACACAATAATCCACACAACAGTGACAACAATATTGTATGGCAGTGCGTTAGAATAGAGTTAGGCATACTTGGCATGATTTTCTTTGTTCAGTTCAAATGTGTTGACTCAGCACAGAGGATGAGAACTTATTGGAACAGAGAGATCGGAAGATGAAAGTAGTTGAAGGCAGAAATAATAAAGCCATCAGCCAGAACTTTGGCTTTGCTCTGAGTGAACTGGGGAGATACTGGAAGTTAGAAAGAAAAAAAAAGCAGATGTGAGTAATCTGTGTTTATTGGAGGAAACCGACGTTTTGCCACTCTGAAATTTTAGGTTAAGAATATTGCTTTTAGGCCATTTATTAGGAAACAAAATTGAGAAACAACTGTTGACCCTCTCCACATTGTTGCCAAGAGATTCAGATAGAAAGTGTGCTTCAGGAGAAAAATTGGGATGTTCACATTAAGCTAATTTCATTTTAATGTATGAAAAATAGAAGTGCTTGAGGAAGGCACCTGTGGGCTAGGTAACCCCTGTGCCCTTCTGATACTGACTTGCCAAGAAAACAATTGTGTTACCATGTAGCATCTGGTCTTCTCAACTACCTGCAAAGCACTCATTCTGCCTTCTGAAACAGAAGACCCCATTTTCCTTTTTTATTCTTTGTCCAGAATGTTTATAACACAATGTTTCCCCACAGTCATTAGATTTTTATGATTCTCTGAATTTTCTATGATTATGTATTAAAAACTTTATTTCCTTCTGCTGGTTGGTCTCTGTTAATCTGATGATTAGCCCAGCCAGAAAATTTTAAAAGGTGGGAGGGACAGTATTCCTATTTTTATTCTCCTCATTAGCCAGGATTTGTGAATCTGCTGGGTTGCAAGTAGGGAGTTTGGTGAGAAAACAAGTATGGGTCATCCAGGTAACAGGTGAGGACAGTTGGAGCAGTGTGAAGAAAAAGTGTCAGTTTCTGGATTTTTTCTGAGCACTGAGTGAAAGAATTTTCTGAAAAAGTTAATGTGGGGTGTACGAAAAAGTGAGGAGTGGCAAAAGTACAAATAGATTAAGAAAAATTCTACAGGAAAACATCCAGGTCAATGATTTGCCTGGGATTACAAGTCTTAATGCATCCTGAACTGCCTTTGAAATATTAGTTGTCAGGTACTAGTTGGTCACCAACAATTATGTCCAATGCATCTCTTTCATCCACGACCATTCCCCAAGTGCCTCAACCAGTGCCTTGTAGATTTAAAGTATGAGTTCGTTACATGTTTACAGAATCTACAAAGGAATGAGTAATGAACAATCACAATGTCTCCTGAACAACCATATAAAATATTTCTTATTTACAAGGAAAATACTGAAATACCAACGGTTTACTATGAGAACAGGGGGCCCTTATAAATACATTTATTGTAAATCACGTGAAGACCTTTCTTCAGCATTTGTGCTGTACTTACACTTTTGGAAATAAATTAAGTTGAACATAAAAGTACCTGGATGATGTTGAAACTGAACAGGAACCCTTGTGGGAGACTCCCTGGGCCCAATTTCTCACAATAGATTCGGGACTGGAGTCTTTCAGGCAACAAGAAGCTCAGCAAAATTCAATTGAAATTAGGGACATGTAAAAAAAAACAATATCAATGATTAAGTAGTAGTTAATTATAGGCAGTTTTACTTCCTTTTATTTAATGTGAATATGTTTTATTTCTTCTCTTTGTCTGATTGTTGTGTCTAGGAGTTCTTATACTATGTTGAATAAAAGTGTTGAAAGCCCACACCCTTGTCTTATTCCCGATCTTAGGTGGAAATCTTTCAGGTTTTACCCATTGAGTATGATGTTGGCTGCAAGTTTCTCGTATATAGCCTTTATTTTTTTGTGGTGCTCCCTCTAATACAACTTTGCTGATTTTTTTTTTGTTTCTCAAAAATGGGTGATATACTCTAACAAATGCTTTTTCAGCCTCTATGGATATGATCATGTGATCTTTGTCTTTCCTTTTGTTTATGTGACATATTACACTTATTGATTTCAAAATATTGTAGCATCCTTGCATTCCTGGGATGAATCCCAAATGATCATATTGTGTGATCTTTTTATTGTATTTCTGGTTGTGGCTTGCCAATATTTTGTTTAGGATTTTAGCATCTTTGTTCATAAGCAATATTGACCAGTAGTTTTCTTCTTCATTGTGTCTATATTTGGTTTGGGATCTAGTCTGATGTTGGACTCATAAAAAGACCTTGGGTGTTTTCCCTCCTTTAGAACTTTAGAATAGTATGAGAAGAATAAGGGTTAACTCTTTCTTAATTTTTTTTGTAAAATTGTTCTATGAAACTACTATCTAGGTTTTTTTTGTTCCAGCAATTTTTTGCTTACTGCTTCAATTGGCCTATTCAGGCCTTCTGCTTCTTTTTGATTCAGTTGTGGAAGATTTTATGTTTCTATAAATGTGTCCATTTCACCCAGGTTTTCAAATTCTTGGCATATAGTTTTCATAGAAATTTCTTCCAGTCCATTGTATTTCTGTGGTATCAGGTGTAATCTCTCCTCTGTCATTTCTGATTATGTTTATTTGGGTCCTCTCTCTTTTGGTCTTGATGAGTCTGCTTAAAGGGTTGTCAATCTTGTCATCTTTGGAAGGAACCAGCTCCTGCATTTATGATCATTTGAATTGTTCTCTTAGGTGCTATGTCATTTAATTCTGATCTGATCTTTACCCCCTCTTATGGGCTCTGGGCTTTGCTTGTTGTTGTTCCTCCAGTTCTTGTACATGAAGGGCAGGTTTTTATGTGAAATGTTTCTGTCTTTTTTATGTAGCCTGGATTGCTATGAAGTTCCCCCTCAAGACTGACTGCCTTTGATATGTCCCCTAGGCATTTAGGCTCTTATGTCCTGATTTTCATTTGTTTCCAGAAACTTTTGGTTTCTTAATTGATCTCTTTGTTAACCCACTAATTGTTTAAAAATATGTTATTCAGTCTCCGTGAATTTGACTTTTTGTTTTTCCTTTGTAGTTGTCTTCTAGTGTTGAGTCATTCTGGTCCAAAATTTTTTTAATGTGATTTCAAATTTATTAAATTTGTTGAGGCTTGTTTAATGAGTTATCATGTGGTCTATCTTTGAAAATCTTCCATATATATTTGAAAAGGATGTGCATTTTGCTTCTTTGGGGTGAAAGGTTCTGCATATATCTTTTAAGTCCATTTAATCTAGTGCATATTCAGTGCCAAAATATCCTTGCTGATCCTTTATTTTGAAGATCTAGTCATTGTTGACAATAGGGTATTAAAAAACCCCAGTAATAAATGTGTAGCTGTCTATAACTTCCCTGGAGCCCTCCAAGATTTTTATAATAAATTTGGATACTCCAAACTTTGGTGTATATATGTTTACGATGTTTATTGTCTTCTTGATGGATTCTGCCTTTGAGTAGTTTGAAATACCCTTCAGTGACTCTTATTATTGCCTTTGCATTGATGTCTATTTTTTCTGATTCAAGTATTGCTACGCTGCCTTATTTTTCCTATCCATTTGCTTAGAATGTCTTCTTCCAACCCTTTACTATCAGACTGGTTAAGTCTTTTCTTCTCAGGTGGGTCTCTTGTAGGCAGCCATAAGTGGGGGTCCTGTTCTCTTATCCATTCAGCTACCCTATGTCTTTTGATTGGTGCAGTTAATCCATTTACATTTAAGATTATTATTGATAGTCACTTACTCATTTCACTTAAGCCCTCTGCACCTTTGTTCCTTTCTCACTCTTTTTTTCATGTTCTTTTTCTGCAAGTTTCTTTATTGATATTTAGAGAGAGGGTGAGAAGAGAGAAAGAGAGGGAGAGAAACATCAATGCGTGGTCGCCTTTTGCACACATCCTACTGGAGATCTTGTAGGCAATGAAGTTCCCTGGGTTCCCGGCACCCTCGGCTAAGTAGCCAAGATCTCTGCTAAAACCAGGTGGTGGTTCCCCTTCTAAAGCTGTGGGGGTCCCTGCTCTGTCCAGGCCTCGTGGTTCTCCCTCTCAGGGCTGCGGGAGTCTCCACTCTGTCAAGGCTGCGTGGTTCTCTCTCCTAAAGCAGCACGGTTCTCCCTCAATGGCTGAGGTCCTCCCTATTCTGCTAAAGCCACATGGTTCTCTCCCCCCAGGGCTGGGCATGGCTCTCCTTCTCAAAGCAGCATGGTTCTCTCCTCAGGGCTGTGCATGGTTCTCTTTCCTAAAGCAGCATGGTTCTCTCAATGGCTGAGGTCCTTCCTATTCTGCTAAAGCCACATGGTTCTCTTCCTCCAATGGCTGCCAAGTCTGGGTTTTAAATCCCCGGGGCCAATCTTCCTCTGTAGCCTCATTTCTGACTCCTCCCACACTCGGCTTCACATGCCAGAATTCATATCCTTCCAGCTTTACTGGGCTGCCATCTTGAGTCTGGGCAGGTGTGGCCCCATGTCCTGGAGCCAATCTTCTCTGAGCTCCCACGTAGGAGCTGTAGCTTGGGGGATCTGCCCCCAGTCATGTCTTGGTGGGGAAGTTACTTCCATTCCCCTGGCTCAGAGATGATCACAGCTATTTAACATATCCATGCAACCAGCCAAAGGCTATAGATATGTTAAATGACCACGCCAGAGGGTAGCTGCAAGGCTGTTGCTATACAAAACAGCTCTCAATGGCCCTGCTCCATTTGTCCCTTCCCCCAACCCACACCCTGGGGGGGGCGGGGTTGGAGACATCTTAAAATCTCCTGGACACCTTAAGTTCTGGACCCCATTTCAAATGCCTATTTGGGATCCCCCTCTTGGCTGCACCATGTAACAAAGGTGTGTGCCCTAGGCTGGGAATCGAACTGTTGACCCTTTGATTTCAGGCCAACACTCAACCACTGAGCCACATCAGCCATGGTTTTCTTTATCTTTTTAAAGCAATCCCTATGCATGTCTTGCCATGCTGGTTTGGTGGAGATGTATTCTTTTAGCCTTCTTTCTTTCCTGGGAAAGGCCTCATTTCACCTTCCTCTTTAAATGAGAGTCTTGCTGGATAGAGTAGTCTTGTTTCTAGACTTTGATTTTATTACTTGCAATATTTCTTGCCATTCCCTTTTGGCTTTTAGTTTTTCTATTAAGAAGTCAGCTGCTAAGCTTATCAGAGCTCCCTTGTATGTTACTTCCTATTTCTCCCTTGCTGCTTTTAAGATTCTTTCTCTGTCTTTCAAGTTTGCCAGTTTCATTATGATGTGTCTTGGAGTGGGCCTTTTTGGGTTCCTCTTGATTGGGACCTTTTGTGCTTCCTGGACTTGTTTAGCATTTTCTTTCATCAAATTAGGTAAGTTTTCCATGATTTCTTTTTTAAACAGGTTTTCTATTCATTGCTCCTCTTTTTCTCCCTCTAGTATCCTTATTATTTGGATATTATCATGTTTCTTGTTGCCCAGTAATTCTCTTAGTCCCTTTTCATTCTTCTGAAGTCTTTTTTTTTTCCTTCTCTTGCTCTTTCTGGGAGTTTTTTTTTTTTTTGTACTTTCTTCTTCAGCTTAGTGACTTGATCCTGTGCTTCATTTAGACTGCTTTTGACACCTTCTACTGTATTCTTCAATTCAGAAACTGTGTTCTTCATTTCTTCTTGGCCCCTGTTGATTATGCCCTTCTTCATGCTTATATAGTTTGCAGTAAGTTCCTTGTAGTTTCCCTGTAGTTGTTGGTAATTCTCTGTGAGCTCATTGAGCTTCCAGTGTTTATAACCAGTGTTTTGAACTCAATATCTGATTGTTGAATTACTTATATTTCATTTAGCACTCCTTCTGAGTATTCCCCCTTTCCTTTCAACTGGGGGTTGTTTCTTTGCCTTCCCTTTATTTGTTTGACTCTTCTTGTTTGCTTCTGCTTCTTCAATTGATCTGTTTTGACTGCCTGATTTTGTGATGAGAAGTTCTATGTTAGAAGGCCTATGCCATTCAATTGTACAGTTTCCTTGGATCACCTGAACTAGATGCTCTCGGTATGCTCTTTATGACTTTTATGTTGGTTCTCTGGATGTATGGATTTTGAAGTGTTTTGGTCATTCCTTCCCTCCAGCTGCTTGACTGAGGGTAACTCCTCCTACCAGGTGTTATATGCTGTTGTGAAGGTACTGCCAAAACAAAACCACAAAGACCAGGAAACAAACGCACACCCACAGAAATAACTATCCCCCACCATCCCACTATCAACAGCAAATAAACTGCTATATAATAAGGGTGTAAATAGATGAAGACTATTATAAGAAATGAGAGTTTATATGAGATGGCTTACTGAAAGATAAATGACTTTGAGAGGGTAGAGCGAGGAGTCATTCTCTCTCCTCTGAGAGCAGGTGAGGACTTGGGCAAATTGAAATGGTGTAAGTTCCATCAGATAGGGAGCACTGACTTCCTGAAACTCTGATGCAAGTGGGCAATTTGTGTTAGGTGGCCATGAGATAGAAATTTGGAAAAAAACTTAAAATCCTTCTGTATGTAAATTGGGGCTCAAGACCAATTGCAAAAATAAGTATTTCATTAGAGAAATGAAGAGGATGTGAGATGATGGTCTTAGTTCCTGGAGGCATAGAAAGAATGTACTTTATGGTGAGCATTCCAAGGACTCTGAATCCAGGTTCCAGCCCTGAAGAAATTTTGGATCATTCATTCATTGATTCATTCAAATAATCAATCACCATTTATTTCCTCCTAATATATCAAAGGCAACTGAGTATTTGTTACACGTTGGTCCTAAACTGGTATCAGGGGTAGAGTGGGGAATGAAAAGGCAAATTCCATTTTTTTTTTATATCTGGTGGGAGTGACAAAACCATAACAGGAATCAAATAATTGATGTCAAGTCCAGTGTAGGGTGGTGTGACTGGGCCTCCTGAAGGGGAGGCCTGGGTAAACCAGGCAGTTACTCTGACTGTTACTGCAGGAATTGGATTTTGGAGTAAAGTGTTGGGAACCGCCCTGACTGGTATCAGAAGCTGAAACCCCCACCTAGGCTAAGGCTAAGGGAACGCCCTTGGAACCGTAAGCCAGCAAGGAGGCAAAAGCTTATCTCCCTGGCAGGAATGCTGCTTCTGCTGCTTTATTCATAACTGAACCCCAAAAAGCTTGGTCAGTTAGCCAAAGATGGGTAAGATTCCCCAAGGGGGGGAAGACCTAAGACAGGCACAATCACTTTGGGAGGCCCCCCAAAAGAGGGACTTGGGGGGCTGCAGCAAAAGGGGGTGATGGACCCTCTCTCCTCGGCTTTGACATAGCCTGAGTTCTCATCATCTGGGAAGAAAATCTCCTTATCTTTTGGTTGCCTTAGTTCCCTTGCTGCACCTAAGCCTGAAACAATGACAGGGTGGTGCAGCTCTGTGCTGAAAAGGGTGGGTTCCCCGGGTGGTCAGGCCTAAGAAAGAATATGTAAATTACTGTGAAACCTTCTTTGTTTAGAATGCTCTCAATTGAATGAGAAGGTTCCTAGGAGGAAGTTAGTTTGTTCCTCAGTCTTACAGCTCTTTGACCCCAACTCAAAATAGACCGGCAGAGTTCCTTGTTTCCTATAGTTCCTTACTTCCCCCTAATGAGTACTGTACTTTACCTGAATTATTATGCAAAATGAGCCCAATAAAAGCAGGTATGGATGGTAAATCGGCGCGCTCCCCACTGGGGGGGGGGGGTGGCCATTTCGTCCTTACTTCCCCACAGAAACTAGTTTGTCTCTGTGCATGTGTGTTTTTTCTCGCGTGTTTTCATCGAGCCATCCACAGTGTTCTGTGGTCACTGCTGGCGGGGACCCATGCAACAGTAAAGTAGATTGTTTCTCCATTTTGCTCACTCCACAAAACAAGGGGTATCCCTATGATCTGAGGAGGCTTAGAGAAAAAGTATCTGAACAAATTCATTGGTGTAGGAATCCAAAGAACCCCTTATATGCCTCCTGACCTAGAGAAATCAAGTCTATGACTACAAGCAGCCCTCAAGTGACTCTGATCAGCTGCTCATGGATTGTGTGTCTGTTTTACTGACAGTAACTTGTTGTTTATCAGTTTATTCTCTATGAATATTTGGCTGCCAGGTTGTTAGTGCAGCAACTGTAAAATATTTAGAGGATATGACCTAAATCTTGAAATAGAAATGTATTCAAATAAGAGGCACCTCTTATTGATCGACTCCAAGAGAGAATCACCTGGGCTGATCCCTGGATAATGAGGACCTTCCAAGAGCATCTTTTTTTTCTCAGTTTCTTTCTGGGGATGCTGACCATTTTCTGAACCTTCCTATGTCCCCCAGAACAATTGGCTACTATCCAGAGCCATTGTCTGACTGTACTCTTCACACACATATTCAGGTGATAGCAAACTCCATTTCTGCCAAGATGTGACTCTTGGGTCTGAGCCAAGACTTGTTGCTGCCTCAGGATCCTTGTGACTCAGGGACCCATTAAACTATTACACACTCAGCCGTTTTGAGGATGCCAAAACCAAACTGGCACAGGCTGCCTTGTGTCCCTGGAGTGAAGAACCCTGGCACAGGGTTCTGGGGAGGGCTTTCTGAGCTAAGCTCTGTATGAATATCAGACCATGCTCTGACCTAGTATAGCAGGGTCATCCTCAGGTCAAATTCATAAGAACATTTTCAGAGGGCTGAACTGAGAATGGTATCTTTCTGCTGAGTTACTCTCATCAAACTGATCCTTCTGTCTGTAGTGACCGTCTGCAGGGCTACAAGTTGGGAAGGGAACTGAGATGTTAGGATGTTTGTCTACACTCTGTATCCTGCAAGAGATACCAAAATCCAGCCTGAAACAAAATGTAAAGGGTAATGGAGGCAGAGTAAAGAATTATCAGTTCTGTGTTTGAAGGAGAATTCACCCCACCTGACATCTAGAGGTCAGAGAGCAATCATTCTCGGTATACACTGAGCTGTTAATATCCTATTAATATTTTGAAATTTTGTTATTCCACTGCTGTGGTGTAGATTCTTATGTATTTCATGGTGAACTTCTTTAACAGCAAAGATCCATTGTAGTTTATTGTCAGTCATCAATTTGGAGGACCTCTTATATGGTAGTTTGTGGTTTGTGCAAGAAATGCAATTATAAGATTGTTGTCTGGGAGTTCCCCTCTGTAGCATGTGAGGACTGTAGCATCAGGAGGCTTGTTGAGGATATGTAAATGCACATCTTCCCCTTTGGCAGCATTTTTCAATGACATATCCTGTTGGCCTGTGGTGGGCAGGCATCAGAAGTTTAAGAGTGAGACTATGAAATAGGAAACAGAATTGATCAATATTTGTATTTTTGTATTGGGTTGGAAAGATGGGGCCCTGAATCCTGAGCAGGTCTCTTTATCTCTCAGCATTGGTCTGCTTAAGAGTGTGTGTCTCTCATGATCAAGGTCAACAGCATGGCCCCCCATTATTTCTGAAAGTAACTTCAAGAACCTCTGAAACTGTTACTTCTTCGGTTTCAAGTACTCTTCTCTAGGTGTTTGTTTTACTCACCCTTTCACTATAATCAGACCCCTTCTGATGGAACATTTATGAAAGGAACATTTATGAAAGACACCTTTGATGGCCACCTTCTCTAAAGAATATCTGCCTCCACTTCCTCACTGTCCTCTTGTTTTTTTCATGGTTGTTGTGGGTATCTGATCTCACATTCGGACTTTTCCTTGTCTCTCTGTCCTCCATAGAACATGGACTTGATGAGAGCTGTTCTTCTCTGATCTAGTACCTTCAGTGGCTCCAACCACCAAGAAACACATGGGGTTGAATGAATGTGTTTTCCTAGGGTCCTCTAAATCATGGGATATATTTAATGATTTCTGAGGTTTGTGGTAAAAACAATGCCTAGCATCCCTGGGTGTTTTTTTTTTTCCTGCTGTTTCCTGACATAAATCATTATTATCATTATCAGTCTTCATAATTCAATACTTATTGATGAATTGAACAGAAATGAACAGCAATCCATGTCTTTCTGACTCCCATTACTCCCAAATTATGAGATTTTCCTCTTGCTGAGCCCCCTTCCCCATGCTACTCCTTCCTTTTGTCCTTTACACTCAGGACCAGACAGAAACCTTCCCTCTTTTCTCAGACCACTGGTTTCTCCAGCAGATCCCAGCCAGTTTCTGTATCAGATCCTCAGTCTACCCAAAGGAATTGTCTCCTACTTACCAACCAGCGGGAGCCCTTACCAGTGGGCAAGTCCTCTGAGGGTAAAGACGGAAAGGGATCCCATGGTGTCTGCTGCCTCCTCCGTGGCTGTGTCCTTTAGAAAAGCCTGAGGTTCTATAAGGCTCACAGGTACCTCTGTACAGAATGGTGCAATGTGCTGTGTCTTCTACCTGTGTGCTGAGCTTTATTCTGGTGCATGTTTACTATTCCTGTCATGTGGGCTGGGGTCAATGTTTGCACACAGGACCCTCCAACACCCTGCCTTCAGTTTTTCCCACCCTTGTCCCTTCTGACTAGTGCTGATCACCTATATTCTGCCTCCTTGAGAACTCCTGAGGCTTCTCAAAACCACACAGAAACCCACAAGCACACATGCATATAAACACCCCCACACCCCCACACACCATCATGCTGTGTTAGGAAAAGCAGAAACATGAGTTGTCTGGCCTTCAGAAGCCTTCACCCAGCTTCTTCTCGGGTGCCCAGTAGTCTTTCCCACAGCCTGTCTCTTTCACACTTGACTTTTCCTTTCACAGCAGGTATTCTTGAGCTAAGTCAGAAAAATCTAAAACAGGGATATTACCCCTAATGGGCATTGGATCACCTGTGAGACATTGTAAACATTGCCATACCCAAGTGACACCTCAGAAATGCAGCTTCAGCAGCTGTCCAGCTAATTTGGTTGCCCAATCAAAATGAGGTCCCTTCATGGAAAGGTAGAATCAATTCTATTGTTCTCCTGTGCAGAGGGGATGTCTTCAGATCCCATTAAACTGCCAATTCTGACTGGGCTGCAGTGGGTCAGAGACTCTGCATTTGACAAGCTCTCAGGAGATGTTGATCCTACTGACTCTTAGTACACACTTCCATTAGAAAGGCTGATGGGGAACATATATCCCTGGAAGGGTGACCCACTCGTGCCAGCATTGGACACTGCTGTGTCTTGGTCTTTGCTCTGTAAGTGCCACACAGAGAGTCTCTGGTGTCCTGAAAATATCTGTAATATTTCTGTTTGTGACACAGAAACCCAGCTGGGCACCTGGTCATCCCCATGTTTCAAATGCTCTGAGAAACTTATTTCCTTCCAGCAGGAATGTCACAGATGAATCCGGCAGTGAAAAGGGTCAGCCTTGTGAAAATTTCAGTGGGAAAGCTTTCTCTATCTCAGTCTGTCACTACACTGGATTTTGCTTCCAGGGACAAAGATTTAACACAGGAACTCTCGGCCAGATGTGAAAATTTTGGGTGTGAAGTAGGATGTGTCCTGAGTGTCTGAGGAAGAAAGGCCTTTGGTGAAAGGTCATGTACCTAAGGGCTTCCTGGTTCTCAGGGATCAGCTTAATGTAGACCACCCTTTCCACATGTGTTTGTTGGACCTGACCTTGTGCTCTCTGTCTGTTGGAACAATATCTGGGTTCTGCCTGGGTGGCTTTTTTGTGGTCACTAGATTTCCATGGATGATGCCAGACAAGAGGAGCAGCACAGAACCCCCTGAGGCAGGAGGTGCTCACAGGCCCTGTCAAAATATTAAAAAACTCCAAACCTTTAGAGCAATTTAATGAGGTTACTTGAGCCATAATGATCACATATGTTGGGTAGGTAGGTCTGAAATCCCATGAAACAAATTTTTGCAGCATTTTTATACATTATAATCAAAGTAGAAGTTGAAAACAGTTGCATAAACTCTCTTGGTAGGTGAGAGAAAACCTAGCAGGGGAATGTCTAGAATTGGGGAGAAAAGCAGAATAGAGAAACATGTATTTTTTACATTGATGGGTACAGAAAAATTCACATTTACAGGACACAGAGAAGGTGTGCAGGGGACTAGATAACATAAAGGATGTTATGTAAAAGAATGAAAAGTCATCCCTGATTCCTATAAGGTCAGGGTATGCTCTTTCTCCCACGCGTAGTAACTCCACCAAGGATGAGGATCCAGAGTTTCTGTCAGATTGGGTATCTGTGAGAAAAGGAAGAACACAGCCCCTGGGTGATGAGACATAACTCACAAGGTAGGTCTGTGGAGGGCTCTGATTTTAAGGGGAATAAAATGAGTCCAACGCCCACTGTTAGGAGGATTCTGTCCTTTCTTCAGATTGTATGAGAAGTAAAACCTGAACCTAGGATGTCCCCAAGCAGGAAATGGCCTCCTGTCATACTGACATCAATGCCTTTGTGTCTATGAAAACATAATTTGACAGCAAGAGTCACTCAGAGTGACAGCCTTCCATTGTGTCCTTCCCCTTATCAATTTAATGAGTATTCACAGAACTTCTGTGATGTGTCAGTCTCTTGGCTTGGCCCTGGAAACTCCAAGGAGAATAAAACATGTGTGGGCCTTGTGCTCATCAAGTTTGCCTTGTAACAGAGACAGGGTCTCTGATCTAAGATAAATCATGGCTGTAGGGGATTAGTTATATTTCAGTGAAGGGGCATGAAAGAAAACTTTGGGTGAACACACAGCATGTACATGAATTTTAGCTTGTTTGGGGATCATAGAGAGAATTTTTGACAAAGTGGTTTCTTTGATGACATCTGAAGAATTTGTGGTCATTTTAACCTTGAGGAACAGAGGCTGTTTAGAAAAAAACAAAACAAAACAAGAAAAACAACAACAACAACAAAAACAGCTGCCTGGAAAGGGCTGATATTTGGCCAGTGGACAGGGTCTGCTCCCCTGGATGACGAACTTGAAGAGTTAGGAAGAATGTGTAATGATTGGTAATTTTGAGGTTGGTCTCTGCTGGACTGTGGGTGCTGCTCTGTTGGGGTCAGCCATGCCCCAGAAAGTATCCAGCCTGCAGAGTAATTCTGCCACACCCTGGTGGCCAAAGCAGAAAAATGGGCAAGAGGATGTCATATTACAGTTGATTTTCTTTTAATTTTGTCCTTCTGATTCAACTATATTATTTTAGACACTATTTCATGGGTGTATATAATTTTAATATATTTTTGAATTACAGTCGAATATAATTAGCTTAACATATCGAAAGCATACAATTTATAATGTTTTTCCTGATGCATGCACCAGATAATATGTTACAATTAAAGACCATGTCCCTGAGTATTAAAGTCCTTTCATGCTCTCTGGTGATCTCTTTATTCTTCATCTATCTACCTCCTTTTGTAGTATTAATAAAACTCTCATCAGCTTCTTTTATTATGAATTCATATACATTTTGAGGATTTTCCAAATTTTTTATCATGAATTATGTAATTTTAAGCCAAGGTTGGCTTCTTGACTCAACAAGATTATTTTCACATAGTTCTTTCTTTTTAAACTGTAGTTATGTGTCATTCTAAGGTTGCATTAGTTTGTTTTTTTCCATTCAACCTTTATGGACATTTGCATTGTTTACAATTTTGGGCTCTTACAAGTAAACCTGCCATGAACATGAATACAGAAAATTCTATAAAGAAATAAAAAGTATTTATATAAAAATGAATAGCTAAAGAAATAGAAGTTAGGGGGTTACCTCTGGAAGTCTGGTTTCAAGGTCCCACTGTGACAGCCCCACCCAGAGGGAAAGAAACACCTGCTTCTTCACATAAAACTGTGTCTGCCACAGTCCACCCACCAGTCGATTCAGTAACAGAAATAATGGTTCCATCTCAGTTCTAGCTTCTAAGTTATGAACCAGGGCACCTCAGAAACTACATTTAATTCACATCTGGATTGTCAATCACTAGGAGTAGGGGAAAGGTAGTGTTTAACTTTTAGTCCCTCTGATATAAAAGGAAATCTAATAAAATGAAGGACATATGCCAAGTGCCACATGACATTTCTGAGCCCAGTTGCAGGCTGTGTGACTCTGGGTGAGTGACCCCACCTTGATAAGAGTCACTTCTCTCATGTGATGTCATAAAATATGTTTGGACTTCTTTCTTGGATTTTAGGAAAGGACATCTAAAACTCCTGGAATTTTGTAAGTGATGTAGGTGGTAAGTGGACTTTTGTTGTGATGATGCAACTCTTAGCTGACCTCTGGGAAGTTGCAGAATGAGGGCAGGTCACCAGAAAGACCAAGTTCTGATAAGAAGTTTGGAAATTTCAGCTATCAACATAAGAAATGTTTCAACCTGAAAAGAATTTTTGAGTCTTTTTGAGCCAAACATGATGACACTTGCAGGAAGCAAAATCACAATGGACTGAGAAAGTGTTCTGAAGAATAGCAATTTGCCCTTAGTTCATATAGTACCTTCAAAGGCTGGGGCCTATGGGGTTACATGAAATCCATTGGTAGTAGATAAGAGATGCTGGAGAAAGAAAAGTGCGGGAATCTCTGAGATTGTTAAAGACTAAAACAAACAGACACAATTTTGAGGTTGGTTCACCCAGGAAAGTCAGCAGTTAACAATGAACACAATAGTGATAGTAATGAGAAGGTATGTTGTCTGTGCTGTGGTGCAGTGAGGTGTCCAGAAAACAGAAAATTACCCTGACATTTTAAAGGTATGCTATGTTTGAGGCAAAAAGACAATGAACACTCTCAGTTGGGGTAAAGATTGACCTTTGCCAGGAAAGATACCAGGCTAGGATATGACTACTCACCATGATTCACTTTGGTTAAGAGTTTTAATTTCAGACCACCCTCTGTGGTTGCTTAAGTTTATGTATTTTTTTCCCCACCATGCAGGCCTTCCCTGAGCTTGTCAGGTTTAGGGTGTAGTCCCTTTTTTGTCCACACTGCTTTGGTGATAAATCAACCTAAACAATGCATTGGTGACTAAACTTTTGGTTACTCAATATTGTCTCAAGTGCTAGGAAGGGATTCTTAGGAATCTGTCAGTGTTTGTCTTGCTGAACGATAAACCATCCATGATGCAGCAAGCCCTCAACCTTGGGTGGAAGCCAGAACTGAATGATCTCAAATGAGAAAAGCAGGTAAATGGGAGCAGTCAGTCCCACAGATCTTTATTTGACAAACACTCTGTATCACTTCTAACCTGTAAGCTACCATGATCTAAGTTTTTGTGTCTCCTTTCTCTGTATTTTAAACCTTGTATAACATTTACTTACAGTGTGAGGGTACACAATAGACCAAAGCACTTTTCACAATCTGACCATGTGATCAGTTCTTATTTACTATGGCCCACCTGTTATTAATTATTATTTAGTCAATATAAATTTGATTTCTGCTAGTTTTGCACTTGGAAGCTGTAAACTTAAGGTTTTTTGGGGACCAGGTTGTGAGACATATTTGTATTCTTGAGAGGGTGGCATTTAAATAGAATTCAATTACCATATTTTAAGTGGATCTGAGGAAAGTGGGAAATGCATATGGGCCTAGTTGAATGATTTTCTAGTGTCATATTTGGACAGACAGAACATCTGCTACAGACTTTATAAACTATAGGAAGAGGCTTCCAGTAATACTGTTTATTTCCTGGAATCATATTTTTTTAAAACCCAATATCTTAGCTCATGTACTTGTTAAAATATCAATGATTGAGTTCTCTCAGGTAAGACTGGTTTCTGTTTGACACTATGTATGTTTCTCAGGTTCCAAGTTGCACCATTAGCTGTCAGACCCCCTTTTCCTTTTCTGCAGTGGTCCACTAAAAATGTAAAAGAGAGTCTTTCATTGGTTTAATAGGAAGCAACAAGCATTCTCAGGTCAAAATAATTTAGCTGTTTAATACTCCCTGCCTAGCTGCAGCATCAGATGAATGAATTCCATTTGCTTTCATAATAGAAGCTTTAGAAGTCTTCAAATTCTGATAATTGCCAATTGTTTCAACATCCATATAACATCTAATAACTGTTCAACCTATTTTCTATCTTTAATCCATTTCCCAGAGTAAATTCAGGACACTTTTTGCTTCCACAACATTGAGAGATTTGAGCTACACCAAGGGCATAGTTACTATTAGTGAAAATATGGAGGATTTGATTTTTTGAAAATTGACAAGTGCAAGTTAGAACAATTATTTCAGATTGTTGGGAGTTTCTTATTTCGGTGAATAAAAACCTTTAGTTGTGTCCATCATAGAAGTTATTGCCTATCTTGCTTGTTAATATTATTGTTGAATGTTCACAGATTCATATACAAAGCACATTAAGTCAGCATCATCAAGGAGTTTTCTGTGAACTGTCCCTGGAAACAAAGAGATGGTTAATGGGCAAAATGCAGCCATGAATGTCTTTTTTTCTACACAAAAGGCAGCAAACTTTCTGTGATAATCTGTTACATCAAGTTTTAAAACAGCAGATACTGAAAGTGAGACACAGAAGTGTTGAGTATGATGGGAATTCAATGGAGATTCAAAAGAATGAAAACATAAAAATAAGAGAGAGCCCATAGCTATCTATTCTGTTTGTTTGCACAACATGTCTAAAGCAGAAATGACTGTCATGCAGGAAGGGAGCTCTTTGGCTTTTGAGTCTAATTGATGATGATAAGATCACATGTGCCAAAGGTAAAGTCTCTTTTTGAGTTAAATCTTCCTAAGCACCTTTCTATGAAGAGTTAGAAAAATTTTACTTAATATGTGTCAGAATGTGGGCTTTATATAATATTTTAGAGATTTTACATCTTTTTTGGGGGGGGTGTAGGGGACAGGTTCCATGAATTTGACTTTAATAAAACATGTAAAAACTGGAAAAATTTTAATGCAGTTGCGACAAAGCCAGTATAAACCAGCATCATCTAAGTTTCTTTCTCTATTTTAAAAAAGGAAAAAAATAAGATTCCATTGAGTCTTTTGAGGCTAATTAATATCCATCTTTAGATATGAGATATCAATGTATTTTATTTGAGGTAAACAAAATGGAAGCTTATCCTTTGACACCTAATCTCCTTTTCTTGCTAGCTGTTCTGAAAAGTAAACTGTGTCTCGACCTGGCTGGCATAGCTCAGTGGATTGAGCATGGGCTGCGAACCAAAGTGTTGCAGGTTCAATTCCCAGTCAGGGCACATGCCTGGGTTGCAGGCCATGGGCCCCAGCAACCGCACATTGATGTTTCTCTCTCTCTCTCTTTCTCTCTCCCTTCCCTCTCTAAAAATAAATAAATAAAATCTTAAAAAAAAAGATTTACTACTCTGGAACAGCTCTGTAGTGGAGGAAAATCATTTTAGAAAAAAAAAGAAAAAAGAACAAGTAAACTGTGTCCTTTTTAAATCTAGTAATATCCTAGAGCATAAAAGTAAATCAAATCTCAATCCCTGGGAGAAATAGGTGAGGCTCTCTGTATCTCCCTGGGAAATTTTAGTCCAGGTAAATTGGCAATCTTCCCAAGTGAAGACAAAGAGATTTTGACTGTGCATTATTTTATACTGAATTGCTGATCAAGGTACTACACAAATTTATTACTGAAAACTGTTCACAGAACAGATGTGGGTGATCATAAAATATGTGGATTTGGAATCACAGGATATCTAGAAATAGCTATTTTATTTATAGCTCAGATTATGTACAAGTCTTCAGTGTTTTTTTTGTTGTTGTTTTTTTTTTACTTGGTTTCTTTACCAGCAAGTTGGGAGAATTACAGAAGTTTCTATATCGATTATGTCTCCTTTTCAAGTAATTTGATATAATGGGCTTTATTCCAGCTAGTGCATCAGTTCTTCAAGAAAAATGGTAAATATTAGGCAGAGGCTAAGTATCATCAATAGTTATTGTAATAGGAGTGACTGACTGATCTCAACAATATTGTTCTGGAAAGAGCTCAAAGCTCCTTTGGAACATCCTGTAAGAAATATTTAGTCTCAAGATTTGCTTTTTCTTCTTGTGGAAGTTCCTTTATAATTATTATTTTCCCCATTGTTTCAGTATTTAAATACATTTCACCCTTCCAGAAAAAAAAAATATGTGGGTGCCATGAGTTTAAACAAAATCTCTCCCTGTTAGGTAAACTGAAGCTGATCAGACCAGTAAAAGTGTATGTTACCTCATGACATTTTACAGTTGAAGGAGACAGTTTCTGCCTTAAGAACATTCATTAGTTGGTTAGATGTCCCTACAATCTGTACAAAAGCTTTACTCTTAATTGGGTGTTGTTAAGAAGGGATAAAGTGGTCCCAGTACCTACAAGGACCTTTGGGATTTGCCCTATTATAGTAATTTTAATTTATTTTTATCTATAAGTAAGGAGGAAAGGAAACACCTTTGCATCCCACTGAGTGACCATACGCTTCTTTTCCCCCTTGTTCTCAATCTATTTTAAGTTTTCTATATCTTCTTTTAAAGGGAACAGACTTCTCTTTAGGAGTTTCCCAGTGGACCTTTTTTGGTGAATCTGTGGCTTTACTCCCAGGAACCCGAAGGTGCATTCACTGGAGGACGTCAGAATAGCCAATACCTTGTGCGCCAACAGTTCAATTAGAATTTTTTTGCAAGCCTGTCAGAGTCTTAGAGACACAATCTTTGAAATTTTTAGGTAGATTTTTATATATTTTTTTTAATTTTAGAAATATATATAACCGCTCAATGTCTGATTCATAAAACAAGATTTTTGTTTGTTTGTTTGTTTTGCTTTTTGTTTTTTATTTTTCTGAAGGGGGCTGAAAAAATTCCTGGATTATTTTGTCTAAATTTCTATTGTCATTTTTTTCTAAAACTACTAGGGAGTGGTAGTGGAACAGTTATGAAATAGATTAAAAAAGGTAAAGTAAGAAAGAAAAATAGCAATTGCAACTAAATACAAAAGTAAATGAGAGGCAAATAAAACAGTGAAGGGATTATGGAAAGAGGAGGTATATGGTGCTGGCATTTATTACCTATAGAAGCCTTCTTTAGTTCAGAGACAGTCCCTAAAAGTCTATATTATTTTTGAGAGGATTTATTTGTGCTATCCCTAGAAGCTTCTAATTTCCAATAAAATATATTTGCCATTTATTCAGTTAAAATTTAGAGCCATGATGTTTTAAAATTTTGAATGTCTAGATCAATGAGATGTCATAAGATTTCTACTTTGGTCCTACTAAATTGATACCTCTTGTAATAAAATCTTTACATTTCTCTAAGCACTTGCAAATAAAGTCCTTTTACTTAATGTCTATTTGCTGGAGTAGTAATGAGGGAACTGGGGCTCAAAGTTGGTAGCCTTAGAGGCTTGGTTTCCCACATCCATTTTACTATTTGTATTATCTTTGAAATATAAATTATTTCTCCCTTGGCATGATTATTTGGGGGTTATGGGTTACTAGAGTCCAACGGTCTTCCTGCTTTCAGATAACACCAAGTCCTGTACCCAGTTAGGGGATTGTATTGGTGATGTTAACTCAAGAGCAGAAAACAGATCTATCTACCTTGTGTTTAGCAGGCTACATTTTTCTTTTACTTGTCAGTGTATCTCTTGCAACCTGTTTTCCTGACAAGTTTCCGCATTTGTACTTACAGCTGCCAGGTGTTTTCCTTGTATATTTTATTCTTTTATAAATCTCTCTCTCTCTCTCTCTCTCTCTCTCTCTCTCTCTCTCTCTCTCTCTCTCTCTCTCTCTCCCCCTCTCTCTTTCTCTCTCTCTCTCTAGAAGGGGAAGGGATAGACAAAGAAAGGGAGAGAAACATTGATGTAAAAGAGAAACATCAACCAGTTCTATCTCCTGTGGACACTGACAAGGGACCAAGCCTGAAAAACAGGCATGTGCCCTGACCTCTAAACAAACCAGAGATAGTTTTTGCTCTGTAGGACAACACACTGAGCCACAGCAGTCAGGTTTCCACTTATTATTCAGCTAGAGATCATGACAGCCAGCTGTGGAAGCAAAATATGTTTGTTTCTCTCACCTTTCAATTCCTCTTGCTCTTAATGTAACAATCAAACCATCGGAGGCATATTAACAGGAGACAATGTACAGAGTCTATTTTACTAATGAATATTCTGAAGTAAAAAAGAGATCCAAAGAAATATTGGCTAGTTAAGACATATGCTGTTGCAAAGATAAAGAGCAAAAGGCATTGCGGTTTGAACTTCAGGACACACACACACACACACACACACACACACACACCATAGCATGGAGATCCCAAAACAAATGAGTAGTAAATAGATACTGGCTTGGCATTTCCATGTGAATGTTCCTCCTTCAACTGGTCCTCCTTCTAAACATTTCCTAGGCAGTTAAGAGGGAAGTTCTCACTGTTTTTTTTTTTTTTTTGAGGTTTGTTTCCCAATAAGAAGAGCAGAATCCATATTCTAAAAGGCACATCTGGTGTGGCAACTATGCTTCCTTTAACAGCCCAGCCACTACCCTCCAGCTGCCTTAACAAATCTAACTGAAAGCTCAATCCCACTACACCTAGGCATTAATTAAAGTCACTATGTACCTAAATTATTACCAAACAAGGTAAAATACTGACATTCCTTTGTCATCTAAATATATCAACATTTCACTTCTTATTACAGTCAATTTAAAAGTTACATTTGAACTTACTAATAAAAATGTTCCTAGCTTTGGTGTTCACTACTTCCCTATCATGGGACCTTCATTCCTGGAAAGTAACTCAATACATGTGTTGTGATGTTATCCACAGCTGCTCAGAAGGAACTGGGAATCCTGTGACCCTGGCTCATGTCTTAGTTTAGTGTCTATGCTTTCATTATTTATTGCTTAATCAGACCAGTTGTGTTTTCACGTGTTCCTAAATTCAATTAGTACATCTGAGCATGTTGCTCCCTGAAAGACTCCAGTCCCATTTCTATTATTGAGACATTGGGACCAGGAAGTGTCTCAGAGGGGCTCCTGCTTAGTTTCATTATCATTCAAATACTTCTACGTTTGACTTAATTTAGTTCCTAATGCTCCAGAGAGGTCCAGATGTGACTACAACAACAGATGAATTTATGAGGGTCTCTGTAGCCATGGTAACTTTGTGGTATTGCGGTATTGTCTTACTCAATAAGAAGTGTTGTGTGTGGGTGTCCAGGAGACATTTTGATTGTTAATGACTTGTTCATTTGTAGATTCTGTGAATGTGTAATGAACTCATACTGTAAAAGTACCAGTCACTGTAGGAGGCACTGGAGACATAGTAGTGGATAAAAAATACAAACTGGACATGCTTGCTGATGTCTAAGTATATACTTGGCCATTAATATTTAAAAAAGTACTTCAGGATACCTTAAGATTTTTAATCCCAGCCAAATGACCTCAGTGGGCTTCACCAGTACTTTTCTGAAACCCTTTGTATTTTCACAACACCTCTCTTCTTCTTATAACACACATTAAATTCTTCACAAAACTCTTTGACTCTAGGTGCTGAGAACAAATCCTGAAATGGTAATTTCTTTTCACATTGGTCCAACCATTCTTCCCTGTCACCTGGATGATGCACTTGTCTTGTTACTGAACTCCCTGCTTGCAACCTAGCAGTCTTACTAATGCTGGCTAATTTGGAGTCTAAAATATAATCAAAATATTTTAGGCTTGCCTAAAAATCAAAATAACAAACATGCATTAGCAGAAAGAAATAAAGTGTTTAACATATGATCATGGATAATTCACATAAGCATAAACATTACTATGACTGTAAGGCAACATTGAGTACATAGAATTTTTTTTGAAAAAAAAGGAAGAAGGGAATGTGGGCTCTTATATTTCAGAAGTCGGAGATTGCTCTACAGCTAATTCAGAATAGCAGATTTAAATGGCAAAAGACAATTGGTGACTACTCAGAATCAGAGGGACAGAGTGGGGATCTAGACAATAAGTGCCTTCCCAAAGCCCTCTCATGTACCACACATAATCAATCAGCCTAAAGTGAATTCTCCCAAAGCACATTTCCTGTCTGAATCCTTGGAAGAAATGTAGAGAGGGTCAACAGTATTTTTCTGTGTTTCATTTCCTAATAAATAGCTTAAAATCAATATACTAAAACCAAATTGGCAGGGTGGCAAAATGTTGGTTACTTTCAATAAACTCAGATCACTCATCTTTTTTTTTTTCTTTCACCTTCTAGGAGCTCCCCAAGTCACCCAGAGTAAAGCCAAGTTTCTGGCTAGTGAATTCTTTATTTCTACTTTCATCTTCTCTCGTCTTCTGATTTCTCTGCTCTAGTAAGTTCACATCCTCTGTGGTGAGCCAACATATTGAAATTCAACAAAGAAAATCAACTCAACTATGCCTCACTTCATTCTAATATACTGTCATACAATGTTGTTTTCACTGTTGTTTGGAATATTGTGTGACTCCCTCACTGCTAAGTCCGGTCTATGAGGTCTGAGATTGTATCTATTTTCTTTTTACTGATTAGAAGAGAGTCCGGGAGATGGTCAACAGAGGGTCAGTGTCCTTTCATAAATGAGTAAAAAAAAAATACAAATGTGATAATGTTTAAGAGTGTAAAATATAGACAACTATGATCTCAGATAACAGGAATTCTGACCTAGGTAAAAGACCAGTTAAAACATTTTTAAAAGAGAAGCATCTAATAGAGAATGAGCCCAGGCAAACCTCGAGCTCATGAGGTGGCAGGAATGAAAGATCCAGGCACAGGACACAGTGAGTGCAAAGGACAAAAGGTAGGAAAGTTCATTGAACTAAATGAATTTTACTGCCTCAATTTGGCATTGTGTAAGCTAATATGCCTCAGATAGAGTACATAGTCAGTACTAAAAAAATTGCCAAAGTTCTTATTATTGTACTCCTCTGGGTACAATTTCCAGGTCTACCTACTTAGAAACCACACTAATACAAAAACAATGCTCTCTCCTCCTGACCACACAAGCAATTCATGATATCAAGTATGGATGACATCTTGACTGATATATAAGTAACAGGCCATAACCCACATATCTGCAAGGTATACCACCTGCTCACTGTTAACACTCCTACAAATTCCATGTGTTTCCATTTCTCCCAAAGCTTTTCACTTGCCTTTGTAAACCCTTCCTCTGCTCCTGCCAACCACCAAAATTTTAAGGCTATTACTCGTGTTCTTTCTTTCTGGGTAGATTCATTTGCATTTTCTGAAATTTTGCATAAATGAAATTATGCAGTATGTTTTCTTTTTAATCTGTCTTTTTAATTAAGCATAGTTAGTATATGAGGCAAAATTTGCATAATGAAATGTGAAAAATTCACTTGCATTTAGTTTAATTGCTGTGATGTGTAGGTAACATTTCTACCTTGTGCTAAAATATTTTAATTACTCTTATCCAACATTATAGCCATTGAATGATTGCTCCCCATTTCTCTGTGCCCTATCTTGTGGAAAGTACCACTCTTTAATCTGTCTGGTCCTCCACCTTGTTTTCTGTCCTGTATATAATGTTGCATGACCGCACTGGCCTTGTACATCAGGTGCTCCCACTAGTTCCAGTGTCAGGAAACAAATACGAGTTTTCAAAACATTATTTTTCCTCCCCTCCCTGTGTCTTACCCTCATGGCCATACTAATGTGGATGAATGATACCCCCACTTCACCCAACTAGCTCGTCACCCCTCCCTCAACAGGAAGGTCAACCCCTCATTCATATTATTCAGCCTCCTTCTGAGTCTCCAAACAAACCCTCCTACATGGCACTTTAGGTCCCTTTGAAGAATACAATACCTAATACCTTTACAACTCCCAGTCACCACAATTTTCCATCTGACACTGGGACACCCCATTCCTCCATCACTTCACTCTCCGTTCACCTCTACTTACACACAATCTACCTATGGACAGGCTCCAAAATTCTCAGTTCAACATAACAGAGCCACAGGGAGCAGAAAATGAAGAGAACCAGATGAGATATTTATTTACAATTTCCTAGTTCTGGATTCAGGTTTTTTAAGGACAGGCATGTGGAATTTGTAAAAAACAACAAAGACAACAAAGAATGAGGACAGTGATGTCTACTTTGAACTGCAGGTAACATGGGGCCTCAAAGAAACTCAGGGCAGGCCAGTGTATGGATGACATAACAGAGACCTGAATGCTTACTAGGTATTTGAGTTTTATGATAGGATTTCTTCTTTATAATCTTTCTGATCTTGTTTCTTGAAGGTACAGTAACAATGTATGTGACATGAATATACTGTTGACAGTTAGGGTGTTGCAATATGTCCTTTCTTGCTGGAACACATTGGTGGATTCTGAGCCAAGCTTCTTTTCATGACACCTGTGGGCCAAGGAGGAACTGTGAAGTCAGGTAATCTCTAGCATCAAAAATCCAGGAAGAAGAGAGGCAAGAAAATTACAAACAAAAAATTTCTAATTAAGTAGGTAAGGAAAAATTTTGGAAGAATTAAAAATATGTTAGAAATTGACCCTTTCAGTAAGATGACATGGTTAACTAGTTATGGGGAGGTTATGTTAAAGAAACACATGCATTAAACAAGCTTAGAAATAAAAGTAAGACTTGACTAAAGTTCATGCAATAGGGTAGTGAAACAGAACTGAACGAGGTAAATTCAAAGGCTGGAGAGATTTTAGAACAAAAGGAAATATGGGAATCTGTGCTTCCTAAAGCACTTTAAATAAAGAAAAGCAAAACTTTTCATAAAACCTCAAGAGGGTGTCATTTTATGTTTTGGTTGTAAAGTTATTCAAGTATGGTAGGTTTCTACTCTTCCTCAGAGACTGGCACACCAGAAACATTAAAATTCAATATAATAGGCCCAGTATTTGAGTACATATTCCTTTGTTCTTAACATTGGAAAGAAGCTTTCAAAAACACTTATGTATGTTTCAAAATCCTAGATAAAGTGTCAGCCATTACCAAATTACAATTATATTTTTAACAGAGTGGTCTACAAAAATAGATGTCAGAGGCCTATAGACAGGAAGAAACTGTCTAAAGGTTGTTGACTGTGAGGGAACATTAAGTCCTCTAGGTCATAACACAAATGCCTTCTTCTCAGTGGAGGGAACCACAACTAAATCCCTTTCAGCTAAGAGCCAGTTTGCATCTCCTTCAGTTCCTGCAAGTTATAACAATGTGTCAGTTCCTAGCAATGTAGGTACAGGGGCAAAATAGCTGAGAATCCTTGAACAGAGCCAGGATTTCATCTCCCAGGATGCTGTATTTTACATATGTCTGCACTCACCTTTTATTTTTTTTTTTGCTCAAACATCATATAAAACAAACAAGAATAGTCTTGATTCTACAGTATAGCTGCTGTAATTTACTTTGTCCTCATGAGTTACTGAAGTGAAGAGAAACTGACATTCAGCACATAGTTTTCCCTGATGCAGGTTTTCCTATAGAATATAAGATGGCAATTTTTAATTTTTAATTTTAATTATTTATGTAATGTTGTTCAGTTACAGTTGCCCTGCTTTTTCCCCATTGCTCACCCCAAACCCAGGCTCCCAACTCCCACAGTCATTCTCCCCCATGCTCCATGCCCACTAAGTCTCTATTTGTGTTCCTTTACTTGTCCTTCCCCTTTCTTCCCCAGTTTCCCCCTTCTCATCCTCTTGAGGTCACTATCACTTTCTCCTTTAGTTATAAATCTTTGGTTCTATTTCCCTCATTCATTTGTTTTGGTGATTAGGTTCCTGTTAAAGATGAGATCATATGGTATTTGTCTTCTACCACATGGCTTATCTCACTTAGCATAATGCTCTCCAGCTCCATCCATACTGTCACAAACAGTAGTAGGATCTCCTTTTTTTTCTGCCATGTAGTATTTTATTGTATAAATGCACCATGTTTTTTTGATCCACTCATTTACTGACGGGCACTCAGGCTATTTCCAACACTTAGCTATTGTCAATAACACTGCCATGAACATTGGGGTGCATAGGTCCTTTGGAATTGGTGATTCAGCATTCTTAGGGCGTAGTCCCAGCAGTGGGAATGATAGATTGAAATGCAGTTCAATTTTTACATTTTGGAGGGAATTACATTGTTTTCTACAGTGACCACACTGGTCTGCATTCCCACCAACATTCTTTCAAGGTACTCCTTTCTCCACAACCTCACCAGCATTTGTTGTTTATTGATTTCTTAATGATGGGCATTCTGACTGGTGTGAAGTGGTACTTCATTTTCTTTTTTACTTTTTTTATTGTTGTTCAGTATGGTTGTCTCCATTTCTCTCCCACCACTCCCCCTACTCTAGCCATCCACACTTCCCACCCTTGATTTTACCCCTTTTTGGTTTTGTGCATGTATACTTTATAGACATTCCTGAAAATCCTTTCCCTCTTTTTCCCTGAGTATGCCCTCCCTTCTCTCCTCTGGTTACTGTCAGTTCTTAATTTTAATAACCCTCTAATGTCTAGTCATGCTGTGCCTTCTCCTATATGTCAGTAGTCCCTTTGCTTGTCTTTCTTGGAGAAGTGTATGTTCAGATCTTTGCCCATTTTCTATTTGGATTGCTTGTCTTCTTGGTGTGGAGTTGTGTGAATTCTTTATATATTTTGGAGATTAAGTTTTTTTTTTCTGAGGTTTCACTGGCAAATATGTTTTTCCTTACAGTTTGTTCTCTTTCCAATTTATTGTTGTTTTCTTTAGCCATGCAGAAGCTTTATAGTTTGATGTAGTCCGACTTGTTTATTCTTTTCTTTCAATTTTTTTGCCATAGGGAATGTATTAGTGGTACTACTGCTGGCTAGGTAGGATATCTGAAATTTTCATTCTTAGGTTTTCCTCTAGGACTTTTATGATGTCATGACTTACATTTACAACTTTTATCCATCTTAATTTTATTTTGCCATATGGTGTAATTTGGTGGTCTAATTCCATTTACTTTTTGAATGTACTAATTCAGATCTCCCAACACCATTTAATGAAGAGGTTATTTTTATTCATTTTTATGTCCTGCTCCCTGTGTCAAATATTAATTGACCATTTAGATATGGATTTATTTCTGGCCTTTCTATTATCTTCCATTGGTCTATGTGTCTGTTCTTATGCCAGTACCAGACTGCTTTGATTACAATGACCTTGTAATATAGTTTGATATCAGATATTATGACCCCTCCTACTTTGTTCTTTTGTCTCAAAATCGCTGAGGCCATTAAGGGTATTTATGGTTCCATATAAATTTTTGAAACATTTGTTCTATATCTGCAAAACATGTCATGGTATTTTCATACAGATTACATTGAATCTATAGATTGCCTTGGGTAGTGTGGACATTTTAATGATGGTAATTCTTCCAGTCCATGAACATGGTATATGCTTCCAATTATTTGTGTCTTCCTTAATTTCTTTCGTCAGTGTTATATAGAACTCTGAGTACAGGTTTTTACTACTGTGGTTAAATTCATTCTTGAGTACCGTATTTTTCTTGTTCTTATAGTAAATGGAATATTTTTCCTAATTTCTATTTCTGATACGTCATAGTTGGTGTACAAAAATGCCTTTGTTTTCTGAATGTTGACTTTGCACCCTGATATTTTGACGAATTCATTTATTAGGTCCAGAAGTTTATTAGTGGAGTTAATAGGGTTTTCTATGAACACTATCATGTCATCTGCAAACAGTGACAGGTTTATTTCCTCCTTTCCAATTTGGATGCTTTTTATTTCTTATTCTTGTATGAACACTGTGACTAGAATTCCAACACTCTGTTGGATAGAAACTGTTAAAACATATGCACTTGTTCCTGATCTTAGTGGGAAAGCTTTTGTCCATAGTATTTTCATATGATTCTCTGCATTTCTGTATTGGTTGTAATTTCACCAGTTTCATTTCTGGTTTTATTTATTTGACTCATGTGTTTTTTGTTGTTGTTGTTGATGTGTCTAGTTAAAGGCTTGTTGATTTTGTTTGTCTTTTGAAAGAACCAGCTCCTGGATTTATTGATCCTTTGGATTCATCTTTTAGTTTCCATGCCATTTATGTCTGCTCTGATCTTAATTATTTTCTTTCTTCTGCTTGCTTTGAGATAAGATGGGAGTTTTAATAGCCACTTGATGTTAGGAAGCTTCACCATCATACCACACCTACAGTCTCCCTACTTGGGGGGGGGGGGTTCTCTGTTCTCCTTGGTTGTTGGACTTCCATAGATTGTGATTTTCTAGCATTTCTGGATGTTTTTTGTTTTAAGATTGCTTGTTACCCTTCTTATGTTTTTTTTGTGGAGACAACATGAGGATATTTGCACATCCTTCTTGGACAGAGTGCAAATGGAAGCTTTTAAATGACAGTCACTAAAAGGCTCACTGATGGGAGGAGCACCTGCCCTTCCATCACTTTTAAAAAAATATTTTTCCTTTCAAATACAAACTTTAAAATTCATCTCTAAAAATTAGTGAAAATGTAATATTATGAATGAATAAATTCAACTTATTAAAGCAGTTGTATTAATGTTTTTTTGCATTTTTATACCTGTGTCCTGACTAAAATTTTATTTATTTATTTGTTTATTAAAATATATTCTTATGATTTATTTAATGAAGTATCCTCTGCATCAGGCTATAGTTTAAAAGCAGTTATATGACTGTGATTTGAGAAGAATGATTTACAAGCAATAGGACCCTCCTCCCTGAAAGCTTTCTTCCATGGACTTCCCCTGTCTTTCACCTTAGCAGTACAAGGCAGTTCTCAATTTACATGAACAACATCTTTACAACTGCCTAAATAGAAAATTAGTATATAAATAGTACTAGGCATTTACTAAATAACTCACAGGCCAAGGAGTTTAATTGAGCAGTTGTGAAATGTAATGTGAAAGAGGTTTTGAAACCTTAAGACTGGGTAATCTGCTGTGTTTCCATGTCTTTGACTGCCTTAAGAGAGTGTTTGGTTTCCTTCTTACCTGCAAAATGGTAAACTCTGCTTATTTGACTAGCTGTCCAGTCAGCATATTTTATGTTGTACTGTTTGCTTTTGCACTTGCTTTTGAATTAGGAGTAATATGGCTTGCCCATATGTGAAGTCCAAACAAAGTTCTCAGATTACTGTTGTTCAGTTTCAATGTTAGTGTAAAATACTTACTTAAAAGTTCAGTGTTTCCAAGTCCACCTATGGTATATTTAACTTCATTGCACTGCTAACAGTGTAAGTGTCTGTGTCAAAAAGTCATCGTAAGCTTCTTCAAACAAAAGGTTGCCTTAACAGCATCACATTCAGTGATGTCAAGCCCTGCAACTTCATGCCAGGTTTCTTGTTCTCCAATAAATTGTTCCAGACCTTTATTCAGTTCCTGACTGGTCTCCAATTTTCTCCCCATAACATTTAAAATAACAGTTTCAAGTCTTTTTTTTTTCATTCATGTTAGTTTGACTTTCATGAACAATTTGATCATGCAGCTGTACAGTTTCATCTTATCTTTCCATGGCCTCAAACTCATGCCACTTGGTTAGTTGACTCTGGGATTGCCAAAGAACTCTATTCTCAACTTCTGTAGACAAAACAAGGTCAAGTCATCCAGCCACAGATTGGATCTATAATCATCACTTGTTCATATATGATCCAAACACATCTCCAATCTTACCAGCATATTCCTAATTGATTCCTCTATGGAGTTCACAATTTGATCACTATTTTATGAGATTTCTTTTCTTTATACTTTAACTTTTTCTTGAATTTTTCCTGAGAAATTGGAAAGCCCTGAGACCTTCCCAATATTCTCAGAATGTTAATTAGTTTTAAAATTAAACAATCAGGTCATAGGTGGTGTCCCTCTGTATAGATGTCTATATATCCACATAATCTGGAAATAATTGGAACTGGTTTATAATAATTCCTTCACTTAATTGGCTCACATAAATTAAAATATAACAAAACTAACCCAATTTCTAGTTCATTAATGGGCAATAATTTTTATGACTAAAGTGATGTTATTTTTGCTAAATCTGTGAATAACTGGTAGGTCAGAGTCACTCAAGAACCCAGACAGACACAGTGAGTTAAGGAGAGCAGGGTGTGTTAGCAGGGAATAAGAGGAAAAGTGGAGCCAACTGAGGGATGTTAAGAGGAAAGTGGGGTCAACCAAGGGAGGTTGTGGAGCCAACCAAGAGAGAATGGGACTTGTGGGGGAAAGTAGAGTCAACCAAGGGAGGTTGGAGAGGGAACTAAAGGAGGTAGGAACTTGTAGGACAACGTAGAGCCAACTGAGGGAAGTTGGGACTTGTGGGGCAAAGTGGAGCCTATTGAGGGACATTGGGACTCACTCTGTTGTTCTTAGATCAGGATTTTTAAATGCAGAAAAGTATCATTGGGGTATTAGAGTCTGAATGGCTAGAACTGGTTGCTAGGTGAAAGCTACATCCTGTTATGCCTGAAAGCCAACCACAGACACTAATTTTCCTAAGTAGTGTCTGCAGTTTCCAATGGTGCCATTTTCTCACCTGCTGATTTTCATTCCTCCTAGGAATGCCTACATCTAACAATAACATATCCAAAGAATGAGTCAATGACATATGTAATATTAATGTGCACATATATGATTGGAGTACTTATGTGATTCTAATGAGAATGATTGTGGCTGCCATGGAACAGGATTCATTGTTCACATGGTGAAAAATATCAAATATTTTTATAAGAAGGAGAAGCTTCATGAACCAAGTGTGCACACGTGGTTTAAAAACACTAGGTATGTACAATCGATTAATTGCTTGCCTTTCTCCATACTAATTAGTGGAAATAGCATTATACATTGAAAATATTTGTTATTCAAAAATAACTTCTCTAACAGTCTATTTACATAGCATCCCATGCAGTAGATAGAAAAATAAATAAGAATATAACAATTAAGGAGATATCTTTAAACCCAAAGCAGACTATTGCTTGTTTTTGTGGAGAGGTCTCTGTGAAGTCCTGCCCAGGGTCTGTGCTCTGGGCCCTGGAGGATAGCTAGGGTAATTAAAGAAAGCCCACCAAATGTAGTGGAATTGGGAACAGTATCTCTAAGCAATAGAATAGTTACCTGCCCAAGCACTTGAGTCTGAATTGATACTAGAGTAGAGGTAAGGCTGGATGAAAATTTATTTGAAAGGCTAAAATTGTAAAGTTAAGAGCTTGAGTGGCTTTGCTGACCACATGCCATGATACGACAAACTCCAGAGAGGTTGAATCCACACTGTGAATTGTTTGAGGCTACAAAGCCTGGCCTGAGGGAGGGACCTATAAAAAAATCAGAGTAGAAATGAGAGCCCACTGGGTAAAGAAGTTGAATGATGAAGTCCAAGAGAGACCTCTGAAAGCTTTCCTGATGGTGATAAGCTCTATAAAGAAGAACAAGGTGGGAAGCAGTAGATAAAGAGTGGATGGGTTGGGCAGTTACTTTCTTATGTAAGATGGTCAAGGAAAACATTCATGTCTCTGTGACATTTGAATGAGACCTAGAAAGGAGCAGATGGAGTCAGGGAGGACTTGGCTGGTGACACCTGATTTGGCTTCATTAGTTACTTAAGTGCAGAAGAATTGACTTTCACCACATATTTTTCTCTGATGAAGTTTTTTCCATAAAACATAAGATGAAAGTTTTAACAGTCACTCGAGGTTATAAATCTTCACCCTAAAAATTCACCTGCATTCTTTGTAGCTCTGGGTGGTGTCCTCTTCTCTAAGAGATACCAAAGACAAAACAGGTAAAACTTAGTTTCATAAGGTGTGAGGTCATTTCTAATTCCATGGACATTGGTCTAAACTAGGACATATGAGCTAAAGTGTTGGTTTTATTACCAAAGCTTCCAATTATTTATTACTAACAAAAAGAGCAGAAATGTATTGAACTTATGGAAATAATTTTATTGACACATAAATAAGAATAATGAAGGTTTAGAAATCTTTTGAAGGAAAGGGAAAGACAAAGATCAGTGTTGCTACTCAAAGCAGTGTCCTCTTGTCCATTCCCATTGTCTACAACAGTGTCCAGGTGCCTTCCACATGTTTACATGAAGAAGAAATTAGCTCAGATTCTATGAGCTCATCACCTGCTCCCACTGGTTATCACAGGACCAATGCTCATCCTCTGAAGGACACAATTTCACCTCCACTGGGGACATGGTACAAATGAGACCAACCTGAGATGAGAGTTACCTGAAATATGACCTTAATTCAACAATAATGACAATGTCTGCTTACATTTTTGAGTGTTTATTGATTTAATGCAAATCTTTTAAGAACTATTCACCTTAAAAAAATCTACTATAATGCTGAAAAATATTTTATTTGAAATTTAATAAATTATGTCAGCAAATGATTGTCACCCAGTTTGCACATGCAGCATAACAGGCAAACTTGTAGTAGATGTGATGGGGTTGGAAACTTCACATTTGTAAGTCCCAGCATCTTCCCTCTTCACAGGGCTTATGGTGAGGCTTTGGTGGGCCGTTGACAACTTCATGCGCTCATTGAACTGCAGATTCATGTAATTGAACAACCAGTGAATGGAGAGTGCATTTGTTTTGCAGGTCAAGACCACAGACTCCTTATTCTCTGTGACTGTGGTGCTACTAGCATTGAGGGCAACCACTAATTCAGGCTCTGTGGAGGAACAGGGAATGTGACTGATTAAGATGGACTTCACACAAAGAACCATGATACTTACTCAGATCTCAACCACTCACAGCCACAGTGACTTAAGTAAGAGTTACCAGAGTATGTTCCTGACATTTGCAGAAGGATAATTATCTAAGTTCAGGTGAACTTATGTAAGGAGAGAGCTGCAGCTCCACTCTGACCATATATAATCCCAGGATGATTCCATTCATATTCCCTCAGTCATCTATGTTAGCAGCTCACAAAACCTCTTCCCAGCCCATATGTCCTATCACCTCATCATCAGATAGAATTTTTCTCTCTTCAGCTTTTACTAACCTTTTACTAACACTTTTTTTTCACAAAGTATTATACCCTACTCCTTATGTGAACTTTATCCATGTTGTGGAAGGCAGGCTTACCACTTTGTCCATCTCTGGAGCCAAGCAAGTTTACAGTAAGGGGAAACCCATTTAGCTTTTGTCAAATAATTTATTAGGCAGTAAAGACTGTTCAATAAAGAAAAGGCAATCTTTCCAACAAATATGTTGCACAGTTATATTGACATGCAGACAAGTTACATAGGTTATTGTCTGATCCCACACACAAAAATTCAATCAAATAGATCAAATTTCAAAGGTTGGATCCAAAACCATAAAATGCTTAGAAAAGTATAAGGAGAAGGCTTATGATATTGGTTTTGGAATGATTTTATGAATATGGCACTAAGAACAAAGGTAAAAAACAGGTCATTTGTATTTTGTCAAAATGAAAATATTTTCTTCACCAAAAAACACAACAGGTTGAAAGGTGATGTATGGAATTTGAGAAAATATTTTGCAAGTCATATGGAAAATGAAAGGTTAATGTCTAGAATATACAAAAAGTCTTCTACAACTCAACAGCCACAGCAAAACCACATATAAACTGACTTAAAAATGAACAAAACACTTGAATAGACATTTCTCCAGAAAAAATGCTCAACACCAATATTACTTACAAAAATGAAAGTCAAAATTCTCCAGGTTGACTTAGTTGCATGTCATATTGGGTGTGGTTGACTTTGCTCTACAGGGAAGAGAATAAAGTTTGCCCTGTGTGGTACCTTTCCTTTCTCCAAAAGCTTCTTCAACCAGAGTTGGCTCCTCTCACATCTCAGTCAACTTGAGTCTTTGAAAGAACCCAGGAGGTCTGTGCATCACTAGAAAATGCATAGGAATCTGGTTGCTCAGAGAATGTATGGCCACTAGCTATATGTCTGGTGGAAAGTACAGACTTTCTCAGGTGTCATTTAAGTCTCAATGTTTGGTTATGGAGAGACTTAAGATTGGGAGTCAAATATACCCCTGTAATTCTTGTTCTTCACTGACAATCTGACTGCCTGGTTGACAAGAAGTGTTTTCTTGCAGCTGTAGAGACTCCTGTCACCCTGCTGAAGTGTGTTTCTATGAGGTACCACTTCCCAAGACATCCCAGAGGCTGGATTTTTTACAGATTAACACATAGAGTCCAGGGGAAAGCCAGTGGTATATTGACTACTCAGGCCTCTGGGTCAAAAATGGGTCAGAGCTTTCGAATTGAGTGAGACCCAAATTAGTCAGTGAGCAAAATGGGTCAGTGAGCCAAAAATGATAGAGAAAAATCCAAGAAGTGATTTAGGGAAGAGGAAAAAGGACAGGCAGAAGTGCATTAAGGCAGCAGAATAAAGTGTTGTGCCCTTAACCATTAAAGTCACCCTCTCTCCCCTGAGGGCAGGTAAGGGCAGGTGCAAATGCAAAACAAGTGCCTCATAGCAAGTGGTGTCATGGACTTGCTGAAATTCTGGACCATGTGGGCAATAAGTGTTAGGTGGCTATAAGATATTAATTTGGGAGAAACGTAAAATTCTTTTGCATGTGACAATTATTATTAACATACTGGGCCTAAGAGAAATTACAGAAAGATTATTTTTATTACAGAAAAGAAACTGATTTGAGATGATGGTCTCAGTTCCTGGAGGCACAGAAAACCTTTCTGTCATGGCAAGAATTTAATGGACTGAATCCAGGTTCCAGGCTCTGAAGTGATTTTGGATCATTCATTCATTCATTCATTCAATCATCATCTACTTCTTCCTGTTTCATCAAAACCAGCTGAATGTTTGTTACATGTTGGTCCATGAGTTTGTTTCAGGCATAGAGTGAGGAGTGAGTAGGCAAAGTGCTTTCTTTACATTTGCTTGGGGTTACTCTACCAAAAACAAGAAGCAAATAAATAATTGATGTGAAGTCCAGTGCAGGAAGGTGTGGATAGGCCATGTGAGGGGGAGACCTGTTCAGTGATTCTGATTGTCACTGCAGGTAGTTTGTTCTAGAGTAAAAACACATGATTTCTCCTTTTTGTTACTACACAGGCCAAAAGGTGTTCCTGTGAGATGAGCATGCCTAGGACAAAAGAATCTGCACCAAATTGTTGGCTTAAAAATTCAAAGACACCCTCATTGGGTCTCTAAGGTAGAGGAATTAAATCTAAGACCACAGACACGCCTTGAGGCACTCTCATCATTTGCTCATGCTCTGTGTGACTTTGATGTTGTGACTGTATTTATGGGTACCTCCATTTGTTGTCAAGGAAAGTTGGCTGTTAAGTTGTGAGTGTACAAACTGTACAATATTTACATCATCTGACCTTAACCAGGGACAGAAGATCTGTTCATATAAGAGGCATCACTCATTGATTGGTTCCAAGAGAGGATTGCTGGACTGATCCCTGGTAAATAAGGAGCTTCCAGGAGCATCTTTTTTTCTAAGTTTCTTTCTGGGGATGCTGACTTTCTTCTGAACCTTTCTAAGACTCTCAGGACAGTCAGTTTTACACAAGGACATTGCCTAACTGTGCTCTACACACAGATTCAGGAGATACAAAACTCCATTTTTGCCAACATGTGGCTCTTAGGCCTGAGCCCTGACTAGTGACTAGCTCAGGATCTTTTTGTCTTGGGATTCCATTAAACTGTTTCTCACTCAGATTGTCCCAGGAGTTCAAACACAACTTGGGACATACCCACAACTGTCCCCGGGGTTCAAGATCCCTGGGGCAAGGTTCTGGAGAGGAATTTCTGAGCTGAGCTCTGCATGAATTTCAGGGGGTATCTCAGACCATGCTTTGACCTAGTATGTCAAAGTCATTCTTAAGGTCAAGTTCATAGGCAGGTGCTCAGGGGGCTGAAGTGAGATGGAACTCCCTCTGCAGAGTAACTTCTACCACAATGATCCTTCTGTCTGTAGTGACTGTCCACAGGGGTGCAAGTTGGAAAGGCAACTGATAACTTAGAAAATCCATCTACACAAAATCCAAGGAGAGATACACACAGGTATCTCTCCTGTGTGTGAAGTAGAATCCACCCCATTCAGCACCCAGTGGTAGGATAGCAATCACTCACCGTATACATGAAGCCACCCAAATCCAATGACTTCTATTTCACCTTCAAGGTAGACTTCTACGGTGTACATTATTGCATCATTCATGTTGGCATTGTCTATCACCAAGGATCCATCAGGGGTTATTCTCTCTCGACCACTGTACGCAGGGCCTTTTATATCACCTGTTACATTTCTTATAAAAAATGCAATCATACGATTTTTTTCCCTGCTTTGCCCCCTGTACCATATGAAGGCTCTAGCACCAGGAGGCGTATTGCAGAGAGGTAGACGCGCAGTCTCCCCTTTAGCAGTAAATGTTGACACAATATTGAGTTCAGCTATGCTGGGCTGGCACCAGAAGTTGAAGAGTGAGACTAGGAAATAAGAAAAAAAATATGCTTGTATATATATATTTTTTGATGGAAAGATGAGGTTCTGATTTCTGAGTAGGTCTCTTTATTTCTCAGCTTTGGCGTAAAAGTGAGCAGGTGTCTTCCATGGTCAAGTTCCATAGCATGGACCCCATTATTTCAGCACCTCTAAAATTGTTACTTTTTTTGGTTTCAAATAGTCTCCTCTAGGTGTTTTCTTGCTCGCCCCCTCATTATGCTCAGACTCCTTCTTACACTCAGGGGCATTTTTTTGGAAGACATTTTGCTGACCACCTTCTCTAAAGATCCTCTCTCTTCACTTCCTTTTTCCCATGGATCTTATGCATACCTTGCATGACATCTAGATCTTTCCTTTTCCCTCTCTCCTCCTGAATATGGGCTCAAATAAAGCAGGGCCTCGTTGGATCTTTTACCTCCAGGGACTAGACAGGCTGCAAGTAGATGGAGCTGAATGAATGAGCAATCCCAGGGTTGTACCATTTAGGAGATATTTGAGCATTTCTCAGGTTGGTGGCAAAGGCAATGCCTTGCGCCCCTGGTTAAGTTTTTATTTTTTCTAGTGTTTCCTGACATAAATCATTGTTATCATTATCAGTTTTATTTAATATTCAATGATGAATAACAGGAAATAAACAGCAATTGAGGTTTTCCTGCCTCTCATCATTCCAGATTTTGAGATTTTCCTCTTACTTACCCCCTTCCCAATCCTACTATGCTCCCCATCCTTTACCCTCAGGTCCACATGGAAGCCTTCCCTCTTTTCTCAGAGCACTGGTCTCTTCAGAAGATCCCAGCCAGTCTCTGTGTCAGATCCTTAGTGTACTCCAAGGAATTGTTTCCTACTTACCAGCCAGCAGGAGCTCTTGCCAGTGGACAAGTCTTGTATGGCTAGAGACAGATAGGGATCCCATGGTATATGTTGTCTGCTCTGTGGCTGCCTCTTTGAGAAAAGCTGGAGGTTCTGTAAGGCTCACAGGTACCTCTGTCCAGAATAGTGCAATCTGCTTTGTGTCCAACCTGTGTGCTGAGCTTTATTCTGGGGCATGTTTACTATTCTTGGCATGTGGTCTGGGGGCTGGGTCTCTGCATAAGACCCTCCCACTTCCTGCTTTCCTTCTGCCACCCCAGTCTCTCTTTACCAATAGTGCTCTCTTACATTTCAGTTCCCTGGGAACTCCTGAGGTTTCTCAACACCACACACATGCACACATGAATATAAACACACCCACCCACACATAGACTCTCATGCTGTGTTTGGAAAGCAATAAACTTGGATTTGGGGGCTTGGACATACCCAAGAACTTCCTGTCAGCTGCACATAGGCCTTTCCCACAGCCTTCTCTTGATCACATTTGACTTCTCCCTACAGAGCAGGTGGTCTGAAGCTAAGTCAGAAAAACCTGTCACAAGGATATCAACCCTGCTGTTCATCACATCAACTGTGAAACTTATTAAACATCACAATTCCCAGGTGAAACCTTAAAAATACAGCCTCCGCAGCTGTCCCACTAATGTGGGTGTCCATTCAAAATGATATATCTTGATGTGAAGGTTGATCCACTTCTGTTCTCTGGTCTACAGGGAAAGTCTCCAAATTCTGTTACATTACAGATTCTGAAGGGGCTGCAGTGGGTCAGAGACCTTGCATGTCACAAATTCTCAAGTGAAGTAGATCTTCCTGCTCTGTAGGGAACACTTGTAATAGTGAGGGTAGTGGGGGCCCATTTATCCCTGAGAGGAGGACCCACTTGTGCCAATACTGACTTGTGCTGTGTCTTGGTCTGTGGTCTCTCAGCAGAGAACAGGGAGTCCTGGCTGTCCTCAAAATATGGGGATCATTTCTGGTTGTGACCCAGAAACTCAGGTGGGAATGCAGTCTCCTTCATATTCTTAAATTCTATGAGAAGCTTTTATTTCCTCCCAGCAGGAAGGTCACAAAAATGAGTCTGGCAGTGATAAGGATCAAGCATGGTGATACTTGCATAGAGAACTCTTCTTCTATCTCACATTTTCACCAGACTGGATTTTGCTCCCAGGGACAAAGATTCAAAGCCAGAAGTCTCAGTAGGACCTGCAGTTTTTGGGTGTGAAGGGGGAGGTGTCCTGTTTCCCCAGGAAGAAAGAACTGTGAGGAAAGATCAGGTGCCTGTGGGCTTCCTGGTCCTCCAAGGAGTTTGATGTTTCTCCATGTCTGTTTATTGGACCTGACCTCGTGTTTCTGACTGTGGGACAACCTCTGATTTCTTCCTGAGAGGCTTTCTTGTGGTCACTAGACTTGCCCATGGATGATGCCAGACATAGGGTAGAGAGAAGCACAGAAACCTCTGAGGGAGGAGGTACTCCCAGGCCCTGTTAAAGTAAGAAACATTCAAACTTGAAATCAATATAATAAATTTATCTGAGGAAAACTGACCTCTTATGCCTGGGTGAAAGGACTCAAATCCTTTTAAGAAAGGCAGTTTTACATCTTATTTTGTACATTATATTCAAAGTACAAAGAGAAAACTTTGCATAGAATCCTTTAGGAGGTGAGAGATAACATAGCAGGGAAATCTCCAGAATTAGGAAAAAGGAAAAATGGAGAAATACACTTTTCACATTGATGGGTACAGGATTATTAATATTTATAAGACAGAGAGAAGGTGTGCAGAGGACCAGATAATATAATGGGTTCTGTGTTATCATACACATGCTCCAGATTCTGGGCATTTGAATGGTCCAGCAAAGGAAATCATTTTGATTTCTCAAAGTTATCTTATCCAAGATGGGAAAAAAAAATGGATCGTGGCTGACTCAAGGAAGAGAATGAACTTTCCTAAAGAATCTATAGGCCTGGGATGTGGCCACCTGCCATCTCCTGCCCACCTAGAAATTTCTGATCAGAATATCCTGTGAGATCATATGGTATTTGTCCCTCCCTGCCTGGATTATTTCATGTAGCATAATGCTCTCCAGTTCTATCCATGCTGTTACAAAGGGAAGAAGATCCTTCTTTATGTCTTCTGCATAGAATTTCATTGTGTAAAGGTACCAGAGTTTTTGATCCACTCATTCACTGGTGGGAACATAATCAACAAAAGAAAAAAGCAAACAAAATATAACCAGAGACACTGAAATTAAGAGCAATCTAACAATAGGCGGATGGGAGTGGGGAAGGGACAGTGGGGAGAAGGGTTTTTGGGAACTACTCTAAAGGACACATGGACAAAACCAAAGGGGAGGGTGGAAGCAAGGGAGGGAGGTGGAATTGGCTTGGGTGGAAGGGGGAAGTGGTGGGGGGATAATGCAGAAAACTGTAATTGAACAACAATAAAGTAATTGAAAAAAATATCCAGTGAGGCTTGTCAAGCCTGCCATGTGGCTCCCAGAGCTTGTCAGGATTACTGAAGAGCCCCTTTTTGTTAACAGTCTCTAGAAGTAGCAGGTGGGACAGAGCAGTCAAGAGGGAGCGCCCAAGAAAAGCTTATTGAAGCAGGGGATGAAAATCAAGCTCCTACTACATCTTCTTAACCAAAGCCAGGTTCCTGTGTCTAATTCCTGTGTGTCTCAATATTGTCCCCTAAAGGGCAGAAGTAGAATTTCAGCCAATGCCAGGGGATTTCCAGGGACCCTGGTCAGTGCAGGGTGAGCCCAGTGAAAAGGCAAGCATTATTGAGAATACTGTGAGTCCAGTGTCAGAGAACTGTCCCACCAGGGGAGTGCTGTTTCAGACAGAGCTCTGTTTTCAAATGTTCAATGGAAGGGCCTGGTGAAGGTTCTCCTAAGGCTTTTGGAGAGAGTGATGGCCTGGAGGGTTGAGCACAAAAATGTTCTGTGTGTCCTCCATCGCTACATTGAGATACTGCACATGAGTCATTTCTGTGCCTCTCTGCCTTCCCACAGGGCCTAGGAGCTGGTGCATCTCCATGTGAATACTCAGCTCGGGTGCTATTTTTGTTTTGATAGGAGAAGAGAGGTTCTTGTAGAACCCTCAGAGCCTCTGACATGGAAGCAACCACATTCTGAGTTGCCCTGTCCCATTCTGCACAGAAAGTTTCCCTTGTTCCCCAGGACACCATGACCTGAACAGATGTCTTCAGCAACAACAGGCAGGCACCCCATAGATGGGAGTTTTGGGAATGAAGTCTTCTCTGATTCTTACAAGGTCAAGATGTGCTCTTTCCTCCCCTGACAGTAACTCTTTCAAAGGTTGAGAATCCTGAGTTTCTATTCAGGTCAAGTATATGCAAGAACAGGAAAAACACAGGCCCTGGGTGATGAGACATAACTCACAAGGTGGGCCTGTGGAGGGCTGTGGTTTTGGAGGAATGATATATGTTCCAACCTGTCAGTATTAGGAGGATCCTTTCATTCCTTCTGAATGTATGAGAAGTAAAAGCTTGAGCTTAGGATGTCCCTAAGGAGGCAGTGACCTCCTCTCATGCTGACACCAGTGCCTTGGTATCTAAAAGAAATGTAATTTCACTGCAAGTGTCACACAAAGTGACAGGCTTCCACTGTACAGTTTCTCTTATTGATTTAATGAGTGTTTACAGAGCATCTGTCATGTGTCAGGCTCTTGGCTGAGCCCTGGAAACTCCAAAGAGAAGGCATGTGTGGGTCCTGTGCTCATTGACTTTACCTTGTAACAGTGACAGGCTCTCAGGTAAATAGTATCTCTAAGGGATTAACTATAAACAAGCAAAGGGTCATAAAGGAAAACTTCTGGAGCATTTATAACTCCTACTTGAGTTTCAGCTGGTTTGGAGATCACAGAGAGCACTTCTGAGAAAGGACTCTTGGCTGAGACCTAAATAGTTAGTGGCCATTTTCTACTTGAAATGCACAGAGTGTTAAAAAAGTTGCCTGCATAGGACTCACATTTGATGGGCTGACCCTAGGCTGGTTAGAGGAGTGGACACAGTCCACATGGGGAGCCGGAGGAGTTAGAAAGACTGTGTAATGATTGATTCAAATGAGGTTGGTCCCTGCTCTTCTGTGGGTGCTGGTGATGTGGGGAGATCAGCAATTCCCAGAAAGGCTCCAGCCTGCAGAGTAATTCTGCTGCCCCCTGCTGCACACCCAGAACAAATACCATGTTTCTTTGCTTGGCTTTGTACTTTCCATTCAACTTACACTTTAGACAATATTTAATTTATGCATAGATAATTTAATATATTTATTGAATTGTAGTTGAAAATCATAAGCTTAACTTATTGAAAGTATGCAATTTATGAAGTGTTTTCAGATGTATGCACCAGAGAAGTTGTGCAATGAAAATAAAGACCATGTGCTTTACTATTAGAGTCTTCTCATGTCCTCTTGTAATATCCTTTTTCTTCATTTCTGCATCATCTTTTTTAGTGTTACGGAACCTCTCAAAGGCTGTTTTCTTATTATAAGTACTTTTGCATTTCTAGTATTTTCAAATTTTTATCATAATGTATACAAATTTAGGCTGAGGTTTTATTCTTGGTGCAACACAGCTATTTTGATATAGTTCCTTCTTTTTATTCTCTAATTATCTCTCATTCCTGGGATGCATTAGCTTTATCTATTCACCCCTTTATGGACATTTATGTTGTCTCCAATTTGGGACTATTAAATTAAACCTGCCATGAACACGAATGTAGAACTATCTTTAACACACAGAGCAGTGATTTTAAAACCATGATGAGCTAGAGGAATAGAAAGTAGGGATTTGCCACAGGGAGTCTGGTCTCAAGGTCACATGGCCACAGCCCCACCCAGAGCTACAGAAACACTTACTTCTTGACATAAAACTGTGTCTGCCGAAGCCCACCATCAGTCAACACAGGAGCAGAAATAATGACTTCATCTCCCTTCCAGCTTCCAAATGACACACTAGTGCACCCCAGATGCTGAATTTAATTCACATCTGGATTGTCAATCCCTAAGAGTAGGGGAAAGGTTCTGTTTAAACTTTCAATCCTTCTAATATAAAATAAAACCTAAAAATATTGAGTATATTCTAAATTGTGCTGCTATGAAAGACAAATACTGTATGAGCTCACCTATAAGTGGATCCTAATCAACAACAACAGAAAAAAAAGCAAGAAAAATACAATCGGAGATATTGAAATTAAGAACAAACTGACAGTAGCCAGAGTGAAGGTGGGAGGGGATAATATTAGGAGGGAAAATAGGGAAAGGTTTTCAAGAACATATTTAAAGTCCACATGATAAAAATCAAAGCAGGTTAGGATCAAGGGTGGGAATTGTGGATGGCTGGGGTGGTGAGGGAACAAAGACAATTATACTTGAAAAAAAATTAAAAACTAAAAAAATAGTTAAGTAATCATGCCTAGTACCAATAGAAAATACACAGAATGTCTGAGTCTACTTGCAGGCTGTGCAATTCTGGGATCGACCCCATCCAAGAAGCCTGGAGTCTCTCATGTGATATCATAGAAAAACCCTTGATCTTCCTTTTTGGATTTTAGAAAGAGCATCTAAAACGTTTGAAATTTTCTAAGAGATGAGGGTGGTAAGAGTGTCTTTTGTTGTGATGAGGCAACTCTTGACAGGCCCCTGGATAGTTGCAGAGTGAGGGCAGGTCACCCGAAAGACCAAGTTCTAAGAAAAATACTTGGAATTTTCCTCTGTCAATGTAAGAGATGTTTCAACCTGAAGAGTGTTTTTGTGAGTCTACTTGAAGCAAACATTATGATGATTGTGGGGAAGAAAATCTCAATGGATTGACAAAATGTTCTGAAGAATGGCAATTCTGCACCACATGCTGTACAGTGCTGTTACACCCAGGGACCTATAGGGTTACATGATATTTATTGACAGTAGATCAGGGAGGTGGATGAAAGAAAGCAAGTGCAGAAATTTCTGTGACTGGCTAAAAAGTATAACAAATAGACGCATACATTTATTAACTTGGTTGGTACAGGAAAGTCAGCATTAAGAATTAACACAATGGCAGCCCTGGCTGGTGTTGCTCAATGGATTGAGCTCCAGCCTAGGAACCAAAGGTTGCCATTTGGATTCCCAGGCAGGTCACATGCCTGGGTGCTGGGCCAGGTCCCCAGTGAGAGACAACCACACATTGATGTTTCTCTCCCTCTCTTTCTCCTTCCTTTCCCTTCTCTCTAAAGATAAATAAATAAAATCTTAAGAAAATAATTATCTCAATAAAAATAGTAATGAGAAGATATGTGGTCCCTGGTCTCTGCTTTGGTGCAGTGAAGGGTCTGAGAAAAATAAAATTACCCTCACATTTTAAAGGTAAGTTATGGTAGAGGAAAAAGAAAATAAACACCCTCAGTTAAGGTAAAGATTGATCTTTGTCAGGAGAGATACCGGCCTAGGACATGACTACCCACCATGACTCACTTTGGTTAAGTGTTTTAATTTCAGACCATTCTCTGTGGTTACTTAAGTTAAAGTGTTGTAAGTCCCACCATGCAGGCCTTCCCTGAGCTTGTCAGGTTTAGGATGTCACTCTTTTTTTGTCCACACTGCTTTGGTGATAAATCAAACTAAACAATGCATTGGTGACTCACATTTCAGTTAGTCAATATTGTCTCAAGGGCTAGAAAGGGAATCTTAGGAAGCCTTAGTTGCAGTGTTTGCCTTGCTGAATGATAAGCCATTGGTGATGCAGCAAGACCTTAATCTTGGATGGAAGTCAAAGCTTCTTAAAAGAGAAAAGCAGGTAAATGGGAGGCAGTCAGCCCACAGGCCTTTATTAGAAAAACACTTTGGATCAATTCGAACCTCTAAGCTATCATGGACTAAGTGCTGCTGTCTCATTTTTCTGTGTTTTGCATCCTGAATTACATTTACTTACAGTTTGAAGGCATACCATGCACCAAACCACTTCTAACAGTCAGGCCATGAGATGGAATCTTATTTACTGTGACCCACCTATTATTAACTACTACATGTTCATTTTTAATCTGTCTGCTAGTTGTACACTTGGAAGCTGTCACGGTAATGTTTACTGGGGGCCAGGCTGTGAGAACACAATGTAAACTACAATTACAGTCCGAAAGTTCCAAGGTGAAAAGGACAGTAAGAGTTTCACAAGTACCTTCCCTCTGCTTCAGGATCAGATATGGAGGGCTGTGTTTTATAGCCACTTCAGCTCTCATTTGTATTAATATAGTTACAGATCCTTGCTACATTAGGGTGTAAGGACATTCACATAATTTTGTTCTGGCATTTATTTACAAAACTCTTCTCTCAGTATTTTTATTCCAGTAACCTTCTACCAACTTCCTTGATTTTAGTTTGTCTCTTTTTCCTCACTCAGAAATAAACAATTTATTAGAAGAAACTACATAATTTGTTCCTATTAAAACACCCACGTCACTTCTGTTTGCAGTCACATCTCCTTTCAATTTCAAAATGTTACCAGAAAGGGGACCTGGCCCAGGGCGGGTTTACTGAAAGGTAGCCAGTGGTGCATGGATTCTTGACCTTATGAAGGAAGAATTCCCCCAAAGAAGCCCAGGTAATTTTGAGGATATGTTTGTTAAGCTGGCAGACAGTGAAACAAGGTTAAGCCTAGATTAAAAATATTAGCAGAAGACTAGGTGGGGCTACTACAGCTCTCTTACATTATGGGAAAGATGTGAGACCAGGAGGGGTTGCTCTCGCCTTACTACAGAATCACAGAAAAGGGAATTTGTGGAAAGTTTTGGGGTATTTGCCTAAGGTGAGCTGTCTCTGTCCATTGCTGCCCTGGTTGCAAGTCTTGTTTGGGACCCCTCAGAGATTTGAAAAGTGAAATTTACTTAAAGATAATCAGTTGACGTGGTTCTGAAAAAGTGCACACTCAATTCTTTTTCTTGAAGAGTTTTATTCCTTTACAAAGGTAAAAATTTTAGATGAGGTCTCTTGGAGGATCTCAATACAATATTCATCAACTTTTTCAGATGTGCCCTTGCAGGGCTGTGATCTCCACTAATTGGACAGTACCAGGGCAGAAGGTCTAAATTAAATGGCCAGCTATATGCCAGGTGTGGAAAGGCCACCCTGAAACCAAGGTCTAGTGATGCAGACCCTGGCTCGTGGGGTTTGCCACACAGTGAATGGGGCACAAGAAATTCACACGGACTACAGAGTCCTGTGGAAAAAAAGGGACAGCATGTTTTCTCTCTCAAGAGGAGAAAAAGCCTCCTCCCTACTGCATCTTTCTGAGTTGCTCCCCCGTGTATGTTTCCTGTTCAGTCACCACCTGCTATAAGTTGGCCCTGCTCCCTGCTCTGCCCCTCACTTGCCAGCATGGGCTGCATGTCCCAGGCCACAGCAGCACATGTATTGTGAGTCCACGCAGACCCACTGTGCACAATGCATGCTCCAGAAACCGGGTTTTGCAACTAGACGGCCCAGCACACCCCCAGAGCCAGCACAGCACAGTGGTACGTTAGGGGAAGGGAAACCTCGGTAGGTGGGGCTGCCCTCGCACATGGCTGATGGTTGGGGGCTGGCAGGCAGTGAGTTTGAGAGAATGAGCAGGACGGGACAGGCCAGTGGCAAGGCCCTGTGAGGAGACACTGAATGTTCGCTTAGGGTTGCCATCTGCAGTTGGAGCCACAGCTGCCATTTCTTTTGAGGACCGGCAGCCACTGGGTCGAGTCTTCTCTGCTCGTGGCATGAGCCCCATGGGGCCTCAACACACACAGACCCCCCTTTCCCATTGAGAGTCCCACCTGCTACCCCCTCTGCTAGACAGTGATGCCACATTCAGCCACGGGGCTCGCAAGGGGGACAGGCTGAGCAAATGAAAGCATCGTGTCTTGAGAATGACCAGTGTTCTCAGTCCCAGAGGCTGACTAAGCGGCCAGGCAAGTTGGATTCCTGCCAGGTGGTGGGGGGCAACCCCTGTGCTTCCAGAAAAGAAAGAAAGACTGAAACGTTAAAAAAAGACAAACAAAAACAAACAAACAACAACAACAAAAAAACCACCCTGCCTAGACTGGCCTTTATTTCTTTTCTGGGCACATTACATGATGGTCCTCATTTACTATGCACAGGTTTGCTTTAGGTGGTTACCTTTTTACAGAAAACAAAGGAGATGATGCCAATGTTGCTAACCACATCACAGAAGAAGGAGATTTGAAAATGCAAAGGGGAAAGTGGTTGAACTGGTTACACTCTCCTTGGAAAGTCTAACATGGATTTTAGGAAGTTACTATAAGCACTTGCTGTCTCAATTCAGGGTGAGGAAGTTTTAGCCAAAGCAAGACTCATAGCAGTCTAGGTACAATGCAGGCCTGATTCCCCATGGGAGAACCTATCCATGGGTATGGGTCCTGTGCATCTCTGAGTGGTAGCTTGGCCCACGCCACACAGAATGGTCCCTTATATTTCCCCCCTTGTTTTTAGTTAGGACTGCTATAGATCCCACAAATCTTGCTACTTGCTGGTCTCTCACAGGACCCTGGAAAATAGTTCTCAAATGCATCAAAATACATGGAGCATTATTATAATCAGTAAGGAAGCAGTGTATCCAAAGACCTACTTTCTCAGATTAAGTCCAGCATTCATTGTCAGGCAGTAATGATCAGATAGATAACATTCAAAGAACTCTGAGGGCCTATTTTGAGTCAGGGTTAGATAGCTAAAGGGCCATAAAATTTTGGGGAAACACACTTATTTCAGGATTGGACCCTTATCATTAAAATTGAGGGTATTAGCCAAGCAGGTTTCATAGGATTTTATGCATTTTTCCGTATGCCTGAGAAACCTGCCCTTTCCAGCACAGGGCTGCACCCACCACCAGCATTGTTTCAGGCATAAGTGGAGCAGGGGAAGTAAGGCAGCCAGGAGATTGGGAGACTTCTCACAGACATAATGAGGACTCAGGCTATGTCAAAGCCAAGAGCTGAAGGTACATCACCCCCTTTTTCTATAGCACCCCAAGTCCTTCCCTGAGGCCCTCCTCATGATCATGCATGTCTTAGGTCATCCCTCCCTTGAGGAATCTTACCCATCATTGGCTAACCGATCAAGGATTGGGGGCTAGGCAGGGTGAAGAAAAGGAGCAGAGGTGGTGCCCCTGCCAGAGAGATAAGCTTGTCTCCTTAGTGTCTCTGGTCCGGAGGTCTCTCACTCGGCCTTAGCCATGGGGGGTTACAGCTTCTGAAACCAGGCAGGGTGCTTCCCAACATTTAATATCCACCTTTTTTGTTTGTGAATGCAATTATGGCTGTTAAGCCTGTGAAACCTACTATTTGCTGTTCCTGAATGTGATCTCAAGAAAACAACCTCCATATACATCATAAAGCACAAATATGGATTAAAACAAGTGGGCACCCAAGGACTGCTAGGACCCAAACTTGTGAATTCAATCCATTGAACCAGGTTTTAGGGTTCAGCCATTGTAGATTATTGTCAAGGGTCTGGAACACTTTTTGTTTGGTAAGGCCTTAGCTTGAGCATCAAGAGCCTTGATGTCCCCCCATGTATTGGAGATACCCTAAAGGGAACATTATGGGGCACTGGGGAGTTGTTGCCTTCTGTGGGAGGTGCTTGAGCCTCAGCCCCCATCATTGGGGCAGGCCCCATCCTCCTCCATTGGCAGCCCCAGTCCTGTGAGTGATGGTGTGGGTACCTGTTTTCCTTCTGGTTGTTCAGGGTCAGTGGGCCAACTTGTCTGTCACTTGGTGAGTTTTTGGCTCCAGGTAGCAGAGCTTGGTGTCTATCCCACTCATGATAAGGCTTTCCTCTTTTGGCTGTTAGCCAGACAGGACCTATAGGGATGGAAATACATGCACACCCTCTTCCCCAAGTTAAGAGATCTGCAGGGCCCTGCCAAGAGCCATCTCAGAGTGAATATCTATATAAAACCTGAGGATAAGATGACTTTGGCTCTTTCTTCTGAAAATGTGTTTCAATTGGAGTATAGAGTGATTCATCACAATTTAGAAAATTATATGTAAACATGGCTAACATAATCAAATGTTAGGGGGAAGGACTCATGACTTCCCCTTTTTCTGTTTTTTTAAGAAGATTTTTTAAAGTATGATAAGTCTGTCATACAGTTGTCTGGCCTGTTGGATTGTAAAATATTCCTGTTTTATGTTGGATATTCCAACACTGAAGAAAAATCTCAGTAGAATGGACAAGGTATCCAGGGCCATTATCAGTTTTAATTTGCTGAGGCTATCCTAAATGAAGGCACCAGAGTAAGTATCAATAGAAATATGAATGCATTTAAATTTTCCAAAGGGACCATAATGAGTGACACCTGTTTGCCAAATTATTTGAGAACCTAGTCCTCGAGGATTAACTCCTGTAGATGGGGGGTGCCTTGCTAAGGGCTTGGCAATCAGGACATTCTTTAATAATTTGCTTAGCTTGGAAAGACAGCCCCCACCCCTGCTGTTTCTGCAAGCTGCAATGAGTTTAAGCAGCTAGTAAATTGCCCTGTTGTTCTCAGGGCCTGGTAGTTCCTAAGTTCAGAGTTTTCAAGGAAAGTGGGAAAGGGCGGGGGTGCTCTGCTTAAATATGTTTTAGACAAAAATGGTCACATGCAAAGGGCCTTTTGTGACTCGATTGACTAACCTTTCCCTCTGGGAGAATAGCCAGTTATTCCCCAAGGAAACAATCAGTGTTTACAGGTAGTGAGTTAAAAAAATGGCACTTAGTCTTCCGTGAAGATGGGTTAGTTCTCCCCAGGAGACAGTACATCTAGATTTCATTGTTACAATAAAGGGTCATGGCTCTAGCATAAACAAGGAGGATTCTTAATATTTATTTAACATATTTCACCCCCCCATCCCACTTATAGCATGCTTTAGATTGACAAATTTATGAACACATTCATAACTTTCAGAAAGTTTTTTTCTCTACTGGCAAATAGATTTACTTTTTTGTTGTTAATTCTTATTGATTAGTGTATTCCTTGAGTGTGCTCAGAAGTGAGCTGTCGCATTATCTAGTGCCGTTAACAACTTTAGGGAGGCTGGAGAATAGGGAGGAAGGATGCTAAGCCCCGCACAGCTTGTTCCTAGCAATAAAGCAGTCACTGGGCCTCCATAAGGAAGATTCAGAGTGGTTAAAAGACACATTTTCTCATTATTTTTCTTCCTGTGCTTTTTACTGTCTGAGGGAAGTGAGATCTTTTCCCCTTCTTTAAACAATCAATTTAAATTCTTTCTGAGTAGAATCTTTATGATGTAACAACATTAGAGATCTTATTCTATTTACCAGAAGTTTAGCAAAATATTGTGAGACTGAGTCATTCCTTAGAAAACAAAAACAAAAACAAAATTCAAGCAAACCATTATTCTCAAATTAAATCCTCTAAAGGAAGGAGTGAGACACTAACCTAGAGTCTTATCTCACACCACCTTGGGGTCATTGGCCCTAGTGTTATTTTAACTTCTGCCCAACTTTTTCCTAAATAACTAAGTCTAATGATCCCTTATCAGGGAGACATTCAGCAGCCCCATAACTGCTGAACTAGCTTAAAACATTGCTCCTGTTCCCCAGAGAACCTGTTCACCATGGTTGAGGATTCTCAGAAATATTTAAAGAATTTTTTTAACAAATCAAAGAACATTTTTCTAAAATTCCTCTCACTGCAAGCTCAGCGATTACAAAACCAGTCTCCATTTTGCTTTTTCTCCACCTGCATCTTTAAATCCATGTGCAGGTGGACAGAGGGAAAAGGCGAAATGGAAGGGACCACAAGAGGTATCTAGTTGCTAGTTGATGTTTTTAAAGCTGATTAAAGGGAAAATCTTTGCTCTTTCTCCCAAGCCTAGACCCAGTTGGGGGTTGAGCCATGGGGATTGACTTGTGGGTGTTTTTACAGTGATGTGGCAAGTGCCTTTGTGACTCTTAACTGCCCGACCTGTGCTCGTGAGGCTGTGGTGAATACTTGGGAGAGAAAGCAAGACTCCTGCTTACTAAAGAAGGTACAGTTGCAAAACAGTTGCAAGGGAGGGTGACCTAGGAAGAAAACCCTTTTCCTCTGAAATCCGACACACCTGACGAACTTCCCGAAAAGCACTCGGGGTCATTGGCCCTTACCTGAGCTTGGTGTACTCCAACCAAGTTGGTGTGTTGTCCACAATGACCGGCTCGTAACCCTGGATCCCTGTTCCTGGGTGCCACCTGATGCGGACTCCAACTCCTGGGGTCTGTCACATCGTGGATGAGGCATTAGAAATTTACATGGACTACGGAGTCCTGTGTAGAAAAAGAGACAGCGTGTCTTCACTATCAAAAGGAGAAAATGCCTCCACCCTTGCCTAAACTGACCTTTATTTCTTTTCTGGGCACATTACATGATGGTCCTCATTTACTATGCACAGGTTTGCTTTAGGTGGTTTACCTTTTACAGAAAACAAAGGAGACAATGCCGATGTTGCTAACCACATCGCAGAAGAAGGAGGTATTTTAAATTTGTTTTTCTTATTTTAATCTTTGTTCAAGTACAGTTTTCTCCCTTTTACTCCCATTTCAGCCCACCCACCCAACCCTCCCCACTTCCCTTCCATTACCACCCTCCCCCTAGTTTTTGTCCATGTGTCCTTTAAATTTGTTCCTGTAAACCCTACCCATTCTCCCCTGAAATTCCCTCTTCTCTCCCCTCTGGTCACTATCAACCTGCCCTCTATTTCAGTGACTTTGGTTATATTTTGCTTGTTTCTTTGTTTTGTTGTTTAGGTTCCTGTTAAAGGTGAGATCATATGGTATTTGTCTTTCACTGCCTGGCTTATTTCACTTAGCATAATGCTTTCCAGCTCCATCCAAGCTGGTGCAAAGGGCAGGAGCTCCTTCTTTCTTTCTGCTGCATAGAATTCCATTGTGTAAATGTACCATAGTTTTTTGATCCATTCATTTACTGATGGGCATCTAGGTTGCTTCCAGCACATAGCTATTATAAATTGTGCTGCTATGAACATTGGGATGCAAAGGTTCTTTTGTATTGGTGTTTTAGTGTTCTGAGGATATAGTCCCAGCAATGGAATTGCTGGGTCAAAAGGCAGATCCATTTTTAGTTTTCTGAGGAAGTTTCATACTGCTTTCCATAGTGGTTGTACCAGTCTGCAGTCCTACCAACAGTGCACTAGGGTCCCCTTTTCTTCACAACCTCTCCAACACTTGTTGTTTGTTGCTTTGTTTATGATGGCCATTCTGACAGGTGTGAAGGGGTATCTCATTGTGGTTTTAATTTGCATCTCTCTGATAGCTAGTGATATTGAACATTATTTCATGTGTCTTTGGATCTTCTGTATGTCCTCCTTGGAGAAGTGTCTGTTGAAATCCTTTGCCCATTTTTTAATTGGGTTGCTTGTCTTCTTAGAGTGGAGTCATGTAAGTTCTTTATATATTTTGGGGATTAAACCCTTGTCTGAGGTATCATTGGCAAATATGTTTTCCCATACAGTCGGTTCTCTTTTTATTTTGATACTGTTTTCTTTAGCTGGGCAAAGGCTTTTTATTTTGATGAGGCCCCATTTGTTTATTTTTTTCCTTTATGTCCCTTGCTCTAGAAGACATGTCAGTAAAAATGTTTCTGTGTAAAATATCTGAGATTTTCCTACCTACGTTCTCTTCTAGGACTTTAATGGTGTCACAGTTTATATTTAAGTCTTTTATCCACCTTGAATTCATTTTTATATAAGGTGTAAGTTGGTGCTCAAGTTTCTTTTTTTTTTTTTTTGCACATACCTGTCCAGTTCTCCCAACACCATTTGTTGAAGAGGCTATTCTTATTCCATTTTATGTTGCTGCTTCCTTTGTCAAATATTAATTGACTGTATAGACTTGGCTTTATTTCTGTGCTCTCTGTTCTGTTCCATTGGTCCATGTGCCTGTTTTTGTGCAGGTACCAGGCTGTTTTGATTACAGTGGCCTTGTAGTATAGTTTAGTGTCAGGTACTGTGATTCCCTCCTACTTCACTCTTCTTTCTCAAAATTGCAGCAGCTATTTGGGGTCGTTTATGGTCCCATATAAAGTTTTGAAGTATTTGTTATATGCCTGTGAAATAAGCCACTGGTACTTTAATAGGTATTGCATTGAATGTGTAAATTGCTTTGGGCAGTATGGAAATTTTGATGATATTAGTTCTTCCAATCCACGAACATGGTATATGTTTCCATTTGTTTGTGTCTTCCTTGATTTCTTTCCTGAGTGTTATGTAGTTTTCTGAATACAGGTCTTTTACCTCTTTGGTTAGGTTTATTCCTAGGTATTTTATTTTTTCTTTTTGCTATTTCAAATGGGATTTTTTTCTTGATTTCTGCTTCTGCTGTTTCATTGTTGGTGTACAGAAATGCCTTTGATTTCTGGATATTGACTTTGTACCCTGCTGTTTTGCCAAATTCATTTATTAGGTCAAGCAGTTTTTTTGGTGGAGTCTATAGGATTTTCTATGTACACTATCATGTCATCTGCAAACAGTGACAGTTTTGTTTCCTCCTTTCCGATTTGGATTCCTTTTATTTCTTTTTCTTGTCTGATTGCTGTGGCTAAAACTTCCAGTACTATATTGAATACAAGTGGTGAAAGTGGACATCCTTGTCTTGTTCCTGTTCTTAGTGGAAAAGATTTTAATTTTGCCCATTGAGTATAATGTTGGCTGTAGGTTTCTCATATATGGCCTTTATTATGTTGAGGAATTCTCCCTCTATTCCCACTTTGCTGAGTGTTTTTATCATGAATGGTGCTGTACCTTATCAAATGCTTTTTTTGCATCTATTGATATGATCATGTGGTTTTTGTCTTTGCTTTTGTTTATGTGCTGTATTACATTTACTGATTTGTGAATATTGTACCATCCTTGCATTCCTGGAATGAATCCCACTTGGTCATGGTGTATGATCTTCTTAATGTACTGTTGGATGCGGTTTGCCAGTATCTTGTTGAGGATTTTAGAGTCAATGTTCATCAGCGATATTGGCCTGAAGTTTTCTGTCTTTGTTGTGTCTTTATCTGGTTTTGGAATTAGGATGATGTTGGCCTCATAAAAAGAGTTTGGGAGTCTTCCATCTTTTTGGATTTTTTGAAATAGTCGGTGAAGGATAGGGGTTAGCTTTTCCTTAAATGCTTTGTAGAATTCTCCTGTGAAACCAACTGGTCCAGGGCTTTTGTGTGTTGGGAGTTTTTTGATTACTGCTTCAATTTCTTTTGCTGTTATTGGTTTGTTCAGGTTTTCTGCTTCTTTTTTATTGAGTTTTGGAAGATTATATTTTTCTAGAAATTTGTCCATTTCATCTAGGTTTTCAAATTTCTTGGCATACAGTTCTTCGTAGTAATTTCTTACAATCCTTTGTATTTCTGTGGTATCTGTTGTAATTTCTCCTCTTTCATTTCTGATTGTGTTTATTTGGGTTTCCTCTCTTTTTTTCTTCATGAGTCTGCTTAAAGGCTTGTTGATTTTGTTTATCTTTTCAAAGAACCAGCTCTTGGATTCATTGATCTTTAGAATTGTGCTTTTAGTCTCTATGTCATTTAATTCTGCTCTGATCTTCGTTATTTCCTTCCTTCTGCTTGCTCTGGGCTGTCTTTGTTGTTGTTCCTCGAGTTCTTGTAGATGTAGGGTTAGGTTGTTTGTTTGAAATGTTTATAACTTTTTTAGGTGGGCCTGTATCGCTATGAACTTCCCTCTCAGGACTGCCTTGGCTGTGTCCCATAAGTTTTGGGTTGTTGTGAGTTCATTTTCATTTGTTTCTAGAAACCTTATGATTTCTTCCCTAATATCATTATTGACCCATTCATTGTTTAATAGCATGCTATTTAATCTCCATGAATTTGAGTGTTTTGGGTTTTTTTCCTTGGGGTTGGTTTCTTGTTTCAGTCCCTTGTGATCCGAGAAAATGCTTGGTATGATTTCAATTTTTTTGAAATTGTTGAGGCTTGTTTTGTGTCCTATCATGTGGTCAATCTTTGAAAATGTTCCACGTACATTTGAAAAAAAATGTGTATTTAGCTTCTTTGGGATGGAGTGTTCGGTATATATCAGTAAAGCCCATTTCATCTAGGGTATTGTTTAATGCCACAATATCTTTGTTGATATTTTGTTTGGAAGATCTGTCCATTTTGATAGTGAGGTGTTAAAATCCCCCACAATAATTGTGTTGCTGTCAATATCTTTCTTGAAGTCCTCTAAGATTTTCTTTATGTATTTAGGTGCTCCTAAGTTGGGTGCATATATATTTACAATATTTATGTCTTCTTGGTGGATTCTTCCCTTGAGTATTATGAAATGACCTTCTGGGTCTCTCTTTATGGTCCTTTTTTGGAAGTCTATTTTGTCAGATATGAGTATTGCTACCCCGGCTTTTTTTTCCTGTCCATTTGCTTGGAAAATTTGTTTCCAGCCCTTCACTTTCAGCCTATGCAGATCTTTTATCCTGAGGTGGGTTTCTTGTAGGCAGCATATGTGTGGGTCATGTTTTCTTATCCAATCAGCTATTCTATGTCTTTTGATTGGAGCATTTAATCCATTTACATTTAAGGTTATTATTGATAGGTACTTATTCATTGCCTTTTATGTATATATGTTCCTCTCTCACTCTCTCTTTTCCTTTCTTTCCCTAAAGCAGTCCCTTTAGCATCTCTTGCAGAGCTGTTTTGGTGGAGGTGTATTCTTTTAGACTTCTTTTGTCTGAGAAGCTTCTTATTTGGCCTTCTATCTTTACTGAGAGCCTTGCTGGGTAAAGTAACCTTGGTTGCAGACCTCTGGTTTTCATTACTTGGAATATTTCTTGCCATTCTCTTCTGGCTTGGAGTGTTTCCATTGAGAAGTCAGCTGCTAGCCTTATTGGGGCTCCCTTGTATGTTACTGCCTGTTTTTCCCATACTGCCTTTAATATTCTCTCTTTGTCTTGAAATTTTGCCATTTTAATTATGATGTGTCTTGAGGTGGGCCTCTTTGGGTTCCTCTTGATTGGGACTCTGTGTTTCCTGGATTTGTGTGATTTTTTCTCTCATCAAATTAGGGAAGTTTTCCATCATTACTTTTTCAAATAGGTTTTCTATCCCTTGCTCTTCTTCTTCTCCTGCTGGTATTCCTATTATACGAATATTATTATGTTTCATATTCTCTTGCATTTCTCTTAATGCCTCTTCATTCTTTCTGAGCCTCTTTTCCTTTTCTTGCTCTTTCTGGGTGTTTTCTTCCTTTTTCTCTAGGTCGCTAATCTGATCTTCTGCTTCATCGATCCTACTTTTCATTCCTTCTACTGTGTATTTCAGTTCAGAAATTGTATTCTTCATTTCCTCTTGTCCCTTTTTGAGAGTTTCTATTTCCTTTTTCATGTTGATGTAATTTTCAGTGAGTTCATTGTATCTTCCCTGTAGTTTCTGGTAGCTCATTTTGAGCTCATTGAGCTTCCAGATGATCATTGCTTTGAATTCAATATGTGATAGTTGAATTGCCTCTATTTCATTTAGCATTCTTTCTGAGGCTCCCTCCTTTCCTTTCATTTGGGGATTGTTTCTTTGTCTTCCCATTGTTTGTGAGACTCTTCTTGTTAGCCTCAGCTTCTTAAATTGATCTGTTCTGGCTCCCTGGGTTTGTGGTGTGAACTTCTTTAGTAGAATAGCAGTGAGTTTCAGTGGTGCAGTTTCCTTGATCTCCCAAGCTCACTAGTCTTGGGCTGTCATTTAAGTTGGCTTTGTGTTTGTCTTTGGGTTTTGATTGTTGTTGGGTCTTTCTTTGGTTGTTCCTTCCCACCAGCTGGTTAAATGAGGGTTACTCTGTCAACCACCTCTTGTATTTTGTTGTGCTGGTGAGGGCAGGTTGTGTTGAAGCTGGTTCTTCTGTGTGTAAAAGGTTTTAAGGATTCTCTCTTGCTTTTGTTCAGTTGTTTGTATCAGGTACTGTCTCTACTGTTTAGTTGTATTTCCAGATAGGTTCTGGATTGAGGTTTGTGTGGTTACCACTCCCTCCTTTACCTTCTTCTGTTGTTATCTGTTAATGGTTCCTTTGTTGTTGGGTTTCCTCTTCCAGTGGGTATCCTGGTGTTCACCACTTCCACCTACTCTTTTTTGTGATCAGTTTGAGGGGGAGGCAAAATGGTTTAAGATAGCAAGATAGTATTCTATGATATTTTCAGTAACAGCCAGTAGAGAAGAGAACGGCGATCTTTTGACTATGTATAGTGTTAATCGTGGTCTTCCACCCAGCTAGCTGATTTTTAGAAAGGATGGAAAGAAGATACAACACTTGTTGGGGAAGGAAGGATTGTGAGTTGGATCTAGAAAGCAGTGAGGTTGTGGGAGGTCAGATTCTGAGGTAAGGTGAGAGAGAGTAAAAGATAGTAAATAGGTGTGGTGTGTGAGAGAATATAGTTAACCACTACAGTATTAGAGTTCAGGAGAGTTTGAAATGGGCTAAGTTCTGGGAGGGGTGTTGTGAAGTAATTACAATTGCATGGAAGAGCAATTATTTTCAATAATATTAGGTCAACAGTCATATGGCAGAATCTATGAGATCTAGGTAACAAGAATAGAGAGTATAGAACCTCGAGTAGTGTGCTAATGGGACATAGGTGAGTTAAAGGACAGTAGATTAGCAATACACTATGAAAGAGATATCAGGGGAAAGCTGTCAGGTCATACAGTATAACCATCCTAGCAAAGCAGACTATACAAAAAGAAGAAGGATACAAAAATACTATTTTAAAAGATGTAAGAATACTGGAAAAATAATAATAATGCAAATGTGCAATAACTTGCAGGTTCTCTGCAATAGCAGAGTGAAATTTGTCTCAGTGTCCCAGCTGTTGTGATGCCCCTTCTTTGGGTTCAACTTTGGTCTTTTCACAGATCCAGGGTTTTGTCTCACTTGTAGATATTTAAAAAAAAAATAAAAATAAAAAGGCAGACAAAGGAAGGAAGAAGAGATAGAATTGGAGGAAAGAAAGGAGGAAGGAATAAAACAAGAAAGCAGGAAAGAGAGGAAAAATAAATTAAAAGAGAATAAAAATAATACAAATTTAAAAATTAAGAATTGTTTAAAAAAATAGAATCAATTTAAAAAGTCTCTTGGTTTCAAAGTGGCCAAACCATTTTTTTTTTTTGCTCTTGCTGGCTGAGGCAGACTGAGGGGTGATTGGTATTGCTTTTCTTCCTTGGTCAGCAGTGCACACTGTCTGGGAAGCTAACGTGGCTCCTCAGCCCTGTGCTCTGGGTGTGGGAATCAGGCCTTTCCCCAGGGTTACTACTGTGGACTGGGGTGTGGGGCTGCTCTCCCCATGCCCCCGTGCCTGTGTGCCCTTGGCTGGGTGGCAGGGAGGCTGGAGCGATTGATCACTTTAGGAGAATTCCCCAAACAGTGTCTGTCTATTCATTCCTTCCTCTTGAGAAATTCCTCCTGTTCAAGCCTGCTGCTCTACACAGTGGCCTAGCTTCTCCTGCCACCAAACTCTGCAGCCAGACCAGTGACTGTGGGGATCAGGGCCCACTGCGTGACCCAGCCTCTCCGATGTCCACAGCCTCCAAAGGTGCTCAGAGCCCTTGTGTGTTTGCTAGCACCTGGATTCCTCCCAGTACCACTCAGACTCTGTTTGGCTGGGGAGGGAGCAGTTGTCCCGGCTCTCTCCCAAGGACTCTGTGGCAAACCCAGCAGTGGGCATTGGGCCTGTGGCTGCAGCCCCCAGACCACACGCTGGTCCCTGGGACCCTACCTTGTTGCAGCACTTTTCTTAGGGTCCAGTTTTTCAGTTCCGCCACAATCCTTGGTCCCTTATTTTTACATATGCTGAAGTAAGTTGGTTGCTTGCTTCTTTACTCCATAGATCGGTCAGGATTTTCTCCCCTGAGCAGAGGGAAGCTGAATCTGCTCCTTCCTACTCTGACGCCATCTTAGATCCCTCCAGAAGGAGATTTGCAAACGCAAAGGGAAAAGTGGTTGAACTGGTTACACTCTCCTTGGAAGGTTTAGCATGGATTTTAGGAAGTTACAGTAAGCACTCGCTGTCTCAATTCAGGGTGAGGAAGTTTTAGCCAAAGCAAGACTCATAGCAGTCTAGGTACAATGCAGGCCTGATTCCTCATGGGGAGACCTAACTGTGGGGGTGGGTCCTGTGCAGCACCAAGTGGGAGCTTAGGCCACACCACCCAGAATGGTCTCTTATAATCTAGCACATGTTTTCTTTAATTTCCAGGCACCCAGGTCTTTTCATCCCAGTGTTCTTGGTATCTGGCTGTAAATTGCTCTCCCAGTTTGTTTGGTCATCTTTCTCAGTTTCCTAATTTCACTTCCCAATGAATATTCCTAGACTCTTACCACCCTGCCTCAAAAGAAAAACCATGAAAAGAGCACTTTTATAATATAAAAGTTATTTTATATATCTTAGAAATTATTCACAGTTGTGATATATACATACTGTTTGAAAAAAACCCAAAGAAGAAGTATAATTATTATGACTAATATTAGCAGACAGGTAAATACATTCAGATTTACAATGTTAAATATCAATTTGTAGACATAAAAGTTTTGTTGATGTCTTGGGATACCCATATATCTCTGATATCAGCAACTTGCACCCTCAAAATACCTTAGGTTGTAAACAGTAGAATCAAGTATCAGAGGTAGGGGTAGGTGTACATTGGTTTTTGGGGCCCTGTTAAGGTTTTTTAAAATATATTTTATTGATTGTGATATTACAGATGTTCCATTTCTTCTCTCCTTTATTACCCTCTGCTCTGTACCCCCCTCTCACCATTCACGTCCATTCGTCATACAGATAAGTCCTTTGGTGTTTCCATTTCCATACTATTCTTAACCTCCTCCTGGCTATTTTGTAGCTACCACATATGCTTCTTACACTCTGTACCTTTTCCCACATTTTCCTCCCACCCCTCTCCACTGATAACCCTCCATGTGATCTCCATTTCTGTGAATCTCTTCTTGTTTTAGTTGCTCACTTAGTTTGTTTTTGGGTTTGTTGTTTTGGTTTTTTTTTAGTTTTTTTTAGGTTAGCTAGGCTTTTATTTTTAGTCATTGATAGTTGTGTTGTCCTTTTTTTAGGTTCAGTTCTTAATAAAGTTTGTTGTCATTCTACTATTCATAGTTTTGATCTTCTTCTTTTTCATAGAGAAGTCATTTAACATTTCATAAATTAAGGCTTGGTGATGGTGAACTTTTCTAACTTGACCTTATCTGGGAAGCACTTTATCTGCCCTTCCATTCTAAATGATAGCTTTGCTGGAGAAAGGAATCTTGAATCTAATTCCTTGCTTCTCATGGCTTTGAATACATCTTTGTAGCCCCTTTTTGCCTGTAAGATTTATTTTGAGAAATCAGCTGCCAGTCTTATGGAAACTTTGTTGTAAGAAACTGTCTCCTTTTCTCTTGCTGCTTTTAAGATTATCTCCTTATCTTTAATCTTGGGTAAGGTAATTATGATGTGCCTTGATTTGTGCTTCCTTGGGTGCAACTTCTTTGGGAGTCTCTGAGCTTCCTGGACTTCTTGAAAATCTATTTCCTTTTCCAGATGAAGGAAGCTGTCCATTATTTGTTCAACTAAGTTTTCAATTTCTTGCACTTCCTCTTCTTCTTCTGGCACCCCTATGATTCATTGGCTGGAGTGTTTAAAGTTGTATTGGAGGTTCCTAATGCTTCTCCTCATTTTTTTTTTCAATTCTTGTTTCTTCATTCTGTGTTGTTTGAATGTTTATTTCCTCCCTGTGGTCCAAACCATTGATCTGATTCCCGGTTTCTTTCCCTTCACTGTTGATTCCCTGTATATTTTCCTTTATTTCACTTTTCATAGGCTTCACTTTTTCCTCTATTTTGTGACCATACTCAGACATTTCTGTGAGCATCCTTTTTACCAGTGTTTTGAATTCTGCATCTGATGGGTTAGCTATCTCTTCATTGCTTGGTTGTTTGTTTTCTGGAGCTTTGATACATGTTTCCATTTGGGTAATATATACATTTTGTCTCAGCATACCTGTTAAATAATAAGGGGCAGAGCCTTAGGTATTCTCCAGGGTGGGAAAACCCCCATAGCTGCATTGAGGTGCTATATGTGGAGGAGGGGTCCAAGATGGAACCATGCCACTTGCTCCTCTCTCTTTGGGTTCACATTCACTTCCCCACTATCCACATGCAAATTGGGCCCTTCTGGTGCTGGTTTCAGGTGGATGGGTTTGTATATGTTCTAGGGCCCTGTGGGTCTCTCCAAGTATCTTTCCTGTGAGGCTGGGAGTTTCTTCTACTGTCTCAACCTCCACAGTTTTTTTTTTCAGTCAGAGGTTTTGAGGCTTTATTTTTCCATGCTGAAACCCTGGTTTGTGCAGTCTGTCTCACTCCCCAGTTGCTCTTCCCAGTGTATCTGCATGCAAATGTGGGACTGTCCTCTCTGCCACCCTCTGGCTTGCTCACCCTGGTCCTCCATCCACCTCCTTGTCATGAGTACTCTCCACCCTGGCTGCTCATCTGGACCACCCCACCAATCTGGATGAGTGTTTCTTCTTTAACTCCTTGGTTTTCAGGCTTCAATGCAGTTTGATTTTCTGGCAGTTCATGCTATTTTTTGTTTTTAAATTTGTTGTCCTTCTCCTGATTGTGCGAAGAGGCAAAGTGTATCTACCTACATGTTCATCTTGGCCAGAAATCCTCCTGTTAAAGTTTTCCCAACAATGCTGGTGAGTATCATTTTTTTTAATGATTATTTATTTATTTATTTATTTATTTATTTTTAGAGCTAGGGGAAGAGAGGAATAAAGAGATGGATAGAAACATAGATGTGTGGTTGCCTCTTACTTGCTCCCCAACTGGGGTGATGGCCTGCAACCCAGGCATGTGCCCTGACTGGGGATCCAACCTGTGACCCTTTGGTTGGGAGTCTGGGTCTTGTTTCACTGAGCCACCGTAGCCAGGGCAGTGAGTGTCTTTAATTGATGCCTCTTTCATTAGACACAATATGCCATTGTCTTTGAAGTCATCGTCTTTGCTCAGGAGTCCACTTGTGAAATGAATATCACTAATTTATCAATTCTGACATGTTGATTAATAAGTTTTTTTATAATAATGCAGACTGGCATCTTTTAGTAAGATTGATCTATATGTCCCTTTGTTTAGATGCATATGGTGACCAAAGACTGTTTAGTGAGGAGAAAAGCTATGTGCTCCCCAAAATAAATAAATTTTAGGTTAAAAAGCTTTTAGGTAAGGTGAATTAAAATCTTCTGAAAATTTAGTTAGTTAAGTTATAATTGTACTTTTTGTATGTTTCACCAACCAGATACTTAGGGTGATGGGCACATGAAAATATTGTAAAATAAGCCAAATACTAGAAAAATTTTGCATTATTTACCAGTGAAATGAGTCCCTCAGTCCCTATAAGTCATGAGGATTTCCATAGTTTGTATTACTTTCTCCCAATAATAATTTACCTTTGTAATTAAGGCTGTTGTCCTAATGCAAGAAAATGATTCAACTCTGCCAGTAAATATACAGTTAATAACTAACACATATTTGTATTCTCGAGATGGTAGTATTTATATAAAATTCAATTACCATATTTCAAGTGGGTCTGGGGAATGTGGGGAATATATTTGGGAGTAGTTGAATGATTTTCCAGTATCATATTTGAACAGATAGAACATCTGTTACAGACTTCATAAGCTACAGTAATTTCCAGTGATATTGTTTACTTCACAGAATCATACTTTTAAAAATCCAAAGTGTTAGTTCATATATACATTAAAGTATCAATAATTGAGTCCCTACAAGTAAGACTGGTTTCTGTTTGCTGCCATATATGTTTGTGCGGTTTAAAGTTGTCCCATTAGTTGCCAGACCCCCTTTTCATTTTCTGTAGTGGTCCACTAGAACAGGAAAAGAGAGTCTTTCATTGATTTAATAGGAAGCAACACACATTCTCAGCTCAAAGTAATTTGGCTGCTTAATACTGCCCTCCTAGGTGCAGCATCAGATAAATGAATTCCATTTGCTTTCATGGTAGCAGTTTTAGAAGTCTTCAAATTCTGATATTTGCCAATTGTTTCAATATCTGTATAACATCTAACAATTCTGCTACCCATTTTCTCTCTTTAAAGTACTTAATGAGAAAGCTCAGAAGCCTTGCTACCTCCACAACATCGAGAGTTTTACCCCACACCTAGGGCATAGCTACTGTTAGTGCAAATATGGGGAATTTAATTTTTTGAAAATTGACAAGCCCAAGTTAGAACAATTATTTCAGATTGTTTGGAGTTTTTTTCTCAAGGAAACAAAAAGCTTTAGTCATGTCCATCATGGAAGTTATTGCCCATCCAGCTTGTTAATATCACTGTTCATAATTCACAGATTCATATGTAAACCACATCATCAAGGAGTTTCCTGTGAACCATCCCTGGAAACAAAGAGATGGTGAGCGGGAAAAATGTAGCCATGGATGTCTTTTTTCTGCAAAGAGGGCAGCAAACTTGCTGTGATAAGACTGTTACATCAAGCCCTGGCTGGCATAGCTCAGTGGATTGAGCGCGGGCTGCGAACCAAAGTGTCCCAGGTTCGATTCCCAGCCAGGGTACATTCCTGGGTTGCAGGCCATAACCCCCAGCAACTGCCCATTGATGTTTGTCTCTCTCTCTCTCTCTCTCTCTCTCTCTCTTCTCTCTCTCTCTCTCTCCCTCTCCCTCTCCCTCCCTTCCCTCTCTAAAATAAATAAATAAAATATTTAAAAAAAGACTGTTACATCAAGTTAAAAACAGCAGGTGCAGAAAGTGAGACACTTACACAAGTTTTGAGTTTGATGGGAATTCACTGGAGATTCAAAGGAATGAAAACAAAATATGGAGAGCCCATAGCTGTCTTTTCTGTTTGTTCACATAGTGTGTCTATAGCTGAAATGAGTGACAAGCAACAAAAGACCTCTTTTGGTTCTGAGTCTAATTTCTGCCAGTTTTGTACTAAGTATGTGTCAGAATGTGAGCTATAAATAAATCTTTTTTAAGATTTTATTTATTTATTTTTAGAGAGGGAAGGGAAGGAAAGAGAGAGAGAGAGAGAGAGAGACATCAATACATCAATGTGTGGTTGCTGGGGGCTGTGGCCTGCAACCTAGGCATGTGCCCTGATTGGGAATCGAAGCTGCTATGTCTAGTTCGCAGCCCACGCTCAACCCACTGAGCTACGCCAGCCAGAGCTATAGACAATTCTTTAGAGATTTTACATCTTGCTTTCCTTTAGGTGTGGGGGAAGAGGGAGGCATGTTCCATGAATTAGACAAGGTCAATTTGACTTTGATAAAATATATAACAACTGAAAAAAAATAAACCTATGTAACAATATCTAGTGACATGCAGGATCCTCTAAATTTCTTTCCCCATTATAAAAGAGGAAAACATAGATTCCATCAAGTTTTTCCAGGATAATTAATATCCATTTTAGATATGACATGATCAATCTGTTTTACTTGAGGTTGCAAAATGGGAGCTTATCCTTTGAGATCTGATGTCCTTTTCTTGGGAGCTGTTGTAATAGGAAAATTGTGTTCTTCTGTAAGTGTAATAATTTCCAACAGCACAAAAGAAAATAAAATTGTAATACCTGGGAAAAATAGGTGGGGTTCTCTGTATATCCCTGGGGAATTTCATTTTAAGTAAAATTGGCAATCTTCCCAAGAGAAGGCAAAGAAATATTCACTGTGCATATTTTATACTGAAGAGCTGAACAAGGCACTACATAAATTTATTACTTAAAATATTTACAGTCCACAGAAATGGTTGATAATAAAGTATGTGGATTTGGAATCACAGGATATCTGGAAATAACTATTTTATTTATAGCTCTGATATTATGTACAAGATTCAATCCTTTTTATTTGGTTTCTCTACTGGCAAGTTGGGAGAATTACAGAAACTTCTATATAAATTATGTCTCCTTTTAAAGTCATTTTGTATAATGTGCTTAATTGTAGCTAGTGCATCATGTCTTCAAGTAAAATGGCAGATATTAGGCAGAGGCAAAAATCATCAATAGTTATTGTAATAGGAGTGGCTGATCTCGACAATATCTCTACTGGAAAGAGCTCAAAGTTCCATTGGACCATCCTGCAAGAAATGTTTAATATCAAGGTTTCTTCTCTTCTTGTGGAAGTTCTTTTATAACTGTTATTTTCCTGAGTGTTTCAGTATTCAAATGGATTTTATGCTTCCAGGAACAAATATGTGGGTGCCATGAGTTTAAACAAAATCTCTCCCTGTCAGGTAAACTGAGGCTGAGTAGATCAGTAAATCCATAAGGTTCCTCATAACAATTCGTAGTTGGAAAGGGACCAGTGGTGAGTTAAAAATAGTCAGATAGAGTGCCTATCTCCCATATATTACAGGAAAAGATATCCCTGCCACTTTCACTGAAGCTTCACTCTTAATTGGGTGTTGTTCAGAAGAGATAAAGTAGTCCCAGTACCTACAAGGGCCTTAGGATCTTCCACTATGATAATAACTTTTATTTCTTTTTTATTATTTTTTAATTTTAATTGTTTCTTAATTTATTTTTAACTGTTGCTAAGCAGAAAATGAAACACCCTTATAGTCCTCTGAGCAACCTTATGCTTGCTTTTGTGTTTTTTCCCTGTTTTTTATCTTATTTAAGTTTTCTATATCCCTTTTTAAAGTCAACAGACTTCTCCACAGGAGTTTCCCAGTGACCCTTATTCAGTGAATCTGTGGCTTCACTTCCAGGAACCCATAGGTGCATTCACTGGAGGAGGTCAGAGTAACCGTGATCTTGTGTCCCAACAGTTAAGTGAATTTTGTTTTACAAATCCATCAGAGTCCTAGAGAAAATCTTTGAAAGTTTTAGGTGGAATTTTATATTCTGTTTTAGTTTTAAGAATATATATGTATGAACAAATATGTATATAAGACTATACATATATATATATGTATGAACATATATATATATATATATATATATATATATATATATATATATATATATATATATATATATATATAATGATTATCCCTCATTGCTTTCTGATTAAAACTGTTTGTTTTCTGAAGCAGGTTGCTAAAATTCCCAGAGTAATTTTTGTCTACATTTCTAGTGTTATTTTCTTGAAGATTATAAGGGAATGGTAGTGGAAAATATATAAAGCAGATAAAAAAATATAAGAAATAAAAAGGGCAATTCCAACTAAATAAAAAAACTCAGAGGCAAAGAATATAATGAAGGAAGTGTAGAAGGAAGAGGTATGTGGTGCTGGCATTGATTAGCCATTGGAGCTTTTTTTAGTTCATAGACAGTCCCTAAAAAATTTTATAGTTTTTTTAAAGAGAGAACTTATCTGTGCTTCTTCTAGAAGCTTCTATTTTCCAATAAAGATGTGCTTGCCATTTATTCAGTTAAAATTCAGAGCTCTATTTTTTCTTCATTTTGAAAGCCTAAATTAGCTAAATGTTGAAAGATTTCTACTTTGGTCCTCCTAAATTGATACCTCTTCTAATAAAATCTTTACTTTTGTGTAAGTATGTGCACAATAAATATAGTTTTCTTTTTTGTCCATCTACCAGAGTAGTAACGAGGGAACTGGGGCCAAAAGTTTGTAGCCTTGGAGGCTTGGTTTACCACATCCATTTTGCTATTTTTATTATCCTTTACATCTTATTTATTTCTCCCCCTGCCAATATGTTTTGGGGTTCATTGGTTACTAGAATCCAGAGGTCTTCCAGCTTGCAGACAACACAAAGTATTGCATCTGGTTTTGAGACTGTATTGGTGATGTTAATTTAAGAGCAGAAAAAAATCTATCTCGTGTTGAACAGGCTACATCCCTCTCTTACTTGTCAATACATCTCTTGCAACCTGTTTTTCTGATAAGTCTCCACATTTCTACTTACATCTGCTAGGTGTTTTTCTTTTACCTTTAATTATTTTATAAAATGTTTGTTTGTTTGTTTGTTTGTTTGTTTATAGAATGGGAAAGACTAGGGGAAGAGACAGAAACACTGATGTGGGAAAGAAACAGCAATTGGTTTTCTATTGTGTGGAACCTGACAAGGTACCGAACCTTCAACACAGGTGTGTGCCCTGACCTCTAATCAAACCAGAGACATTTTTTGCTCTGTGTAAAAATGCCCAACTAACTGAGCCTCAGCAGTCAGGTGTCCATTTATTCTTCAACTAGAAATCATGACAGCCAGCTGTGTAAGCAAAAGATGTTTTTATCTCTCACCTTTCAATTCCTCTAACTAATCCAGTAATAAATTACTAGAGGCAGATTAATAAGAGACAATGTACAGAGTTTATTACACTAATAAATATCCTGAACTGAAAAATAGAGAAACCCCAAAAAGTATTGGGTAGTTAAGACATATGCTGTTCTGAAGATAAAGAACAACAAGCATTGTGGTTTGAAGCTTCCGGACACACACACACACACAGACACACACACACGGGCACACGTGCTCGCCATAGCATGGAGATTCCAAAGCAAATGAATAGTACATAAATATTGGCTTGGCATTTTCATGTGAATGTTCCTCATTCAGCTGGCCCTCTTTCCAAATACTTCTCAGGTTGTTAAAAGGTAAGTTCTGAGGAGCTTTTTGAGCCTTCTAGTTCCCAATAGCAAGACCAGAATCCATATTCTAAAAGGCACATCTGTGGTGGCAACCGTGCTTCCCTTCACAGCCTAGCTACTACCCTCCAGCTGCCTTAACGAATCTAACTGGAAGTTCAATCCTACTACACCTAGGCATTAATTAAAGTCATTATGCACCTAAGTTATTATCAAAAAAGATAAAACACTGACATTCTTTTGTCATCTAAATATATCAACATTTGACTTCTTATTACATAAAATGTAAAAGATACATTTGAACCTGCTAATAAAAATCTTCTGTACTTTGGTATTCATTGCTGCCCTATCATGGGGACCTTAATTCCTGGAAAGTAGCTCAATACATGTGTTGTGATCTTATGCATAGCTGTTTAGGAGGAACCAAAAGTCCTGTGACCCTGACTCATGTCTCAGATTAGTGTTTATGCTATCATTATTTATTACTTTATCAGATCAGTTGTGTTTACATGTCCCTAATTTAATTATTTTTAATTTTTTTAATTTATATTTTATTGTTGTTCAAGTATAGTTGTCTCTATTTTCACCAGACCCCACTTTTCTGCCCTATCCATCTCTGCCTCCTACCATGAAGCCTACACTCTTTGGCTTTTTCCATGTGTCCTTTCTACATGTTCCTTGATAACACTTCCTCTATTTCTCCCCATTATCCCTCTCCCCCATACCCCTCAGGTTACTATCAATTGTTCTTTATTTCAGTGTTTCTGGTTATATTTTGTTTGCATTTTTTATTAGGTTTACTGGTGGGTCCTAAGGTTGCTACCAGAACTTGGCTATTTTAACTCATCCTGTTTTGCATATTGGGATGCATAGGATCTTTTGAATTGGTGTTTCAGGATTCTTAAGGTATAATCCCAGCAGTGATAATGCTGGGTTGAAAGACAGTTCCATTTTCAGTTTCCTGAGGATCCACACTGTTTTCCACAGTGGCTGCACCAGTCTGCATTCCTACCAACAGTTCATTAGGGTTCACTTTTTTCTACAACCTGGCCAGCACTTGCTTGTTCATTTGGTTATGATGATCATTTAAATGGCATCTCATTGTGGTTTTAATTTGCATCTCTCTGATGGCTAGTGGTGCTGAGCATCCTTTCATATGTCTCTCAGTCATCTTCATGTCCTCTTTGGAGAAGTGTTTGTTCAAGTGCTTTTCCATTTTTTAAATTTTAAAAAGTTGTGTGTCTTCCTGGAGTGGAGTCAAATGAGCTCTTTATATATTTTGGAGATCAAACCCTTCTCTGAGGTATCATTTTAAAATATATTTTGCCATATGGTTGCTTCACTTTCCATTTTATTGATGTTTCCTTTACCCATGCAGAAGATTCTATCTTGATGAGATCCAGTTTGTTTATTCTTCCCTTTAAGTCCCTTGCTTTAGGGGACATATTGGTGAAAATATTGCTTCATGGAATATCTGAGATTTTCCTGACTATGTTCCCCTTTAGGACTTTTATAGTGTCCTGACTTATGTTTAAGTTTTTTATTTACCTTGAATATATATATTGAACGGGTTTCATCTTTTTGCACATAGATGAGCACACCTCAGCACCATTTGTTGAAGAGGCTATTTTTTATGCCATTTTAAACATCTGTCTACTTTGTCAAATATTAATTGACCATAGAGACTTGGGTTTATTTCTTGGCTCTCCGTTCTGTTCTATTGGTCCATGTGCCTGTTTTTATACCAGTACCAGACTATTTTGATTACAGTAGCCTTGTAATATAGTTAGGTATCAGGTATTGTGATCCCTCCTACTTTGCTCTTCTTTCTCCAACTTGCTGAGGCTATTTGGGGAAGTTTATGCTTCCATATAAACTTTTGAAATGTTTGTTCTATACCCATGAAATATGTCATTGGTATTTTAATAGTGTTTGTGTTGAATCTATAAATTGCTTTGTATGTTACAGACTTTTAGATGATGCTAATTCTTTCAAACTATGACCATGGTATATGCTTCTATCTATGTATTTCTCCCTTAATTTTTTTCTTCAGTGTGTGTAGTTTTTTGAGTATAGGTCTTTTACCTCCTTAGTAAGATTTATTCCTAGATATTTTATTTTTTGTTACTATAGTAAATGGGAATGTTTTCTGTTTCTGATATTTCATTGATGGTGTAAAAAATACCTTTGATTTCTGAATATTGACTTTGAATCCTGCTCTTTTGCCAAATTAACTTACTACATCATGTAGTTTTTTGGTGGAATCTGTAGGGTTTTCTATGTGCATTATTATGTCTTGGGCAAACAGTGACAGTTTTACTTCCTCCTTTCCAATTTGAATGCTTTTTATTTCTTTTTCATGTGTAATCACTGTAGCTAGCACTTCCAATACTACTTAGAATAGAAGTGGTGAAAGCAGACATCCTTGTATTCTTACTGATCTTAGTGGGACTAAGATCTTAGTGGGATCTTAGATCTCTGAAAGACACTAATTCAAAGCTGGAGAGGTTTTAAAACAAAAGGAAATATGGGAATTTGTGGTTCCTAATGGGCTTTAGACAAAGAATAGCAAAACTTTTCATAAAACCTGAAGAGGGAGTCATTTTATGTTTTTTTTTTCTTGTAAAGTTATTCAAGTAAGGTAGGTTTCTACTCTTCCTCAGAGACTGGCACACCAGAAACATTAAAATTCAATATAATAGGCCCAGTATTTGAGTACATATTCCTTTGTTCTTAACACTGGAAAGAAGCTTTCAAAAACACTTATGTATGTTTCAAAATCCTAGATAAAGTGTCAGCCATTACCAAATTACAATTATATTTTTAACAGAGTGGTCTACAAAAATAGATGTCAGAGGCCTATAGACAGGAAGAAACTGTCTAAAGGTTGTTGACTGTGAGGGAGCATTAAGTCCTCTAGGTCAAAACACAAATGCCTTCTTCACAGTGGAGGGAACCACAACTAAATCCCTTTCAGCCAAGAGCCAGTTTGCATCTCCTTCAGTTCCTGCAATCTATAAGGTGGTGTCAGTTCCTAGCAATGTAGGTACAGTGACAAAATAGCTGACAGTCCTTGAATAGAGCCAGGATTTCATCTCCCAGGATGCTATACTTTTACATTTCTCTGCACTCACATTTTGTTTTACTTTTATGCTCAAACATCATGTAAAATGAACAGTATTCTCAATCCTACAAGATGGCTGCTGTAATTTACTTTGTCCTGATGAGTTACTGAAGAGAAGAGAAACTGACATTCACCATATAGGTTGCTCAGATGAAGGTTTTTCTATAGAATATAACATGGGAGTTTTTTTCATTTAGTTTTTTAATTTTTTTTTATGTAATGTTGTTCAGTTGTAGTTGTGCTGCCGTTTTCTGCATTGCTCACCCCAATCCCAGCCTCCTTAACCCACACAGTCACCCCCCCATGTTCCATGCCCATGAATCCTCTACTTGTCTTCCTTTATGTGTCCCTCTCCCTTTCTTCCCCCGTTTCCCCCTACCCATCCCCTTGTGGTCACTATCACTTTCTCCTTTCATTATAAATATTTGGCTCTATTTCCTTCATTCATTTGTTTTGGTGATTAGGTTACACTTAGAGGTCAGATCATATGGTGTTTGTCTTTCACCACCTGGCTTATCTCACTTAGCATAATGCTCTGCAGCTCCATCCATGTTGTCACTAACAGTAGGAACTCCTTCTTTTTTTCTGCCAGATAGTAACCTTTGTATAAATATACCATTGTTTTTTGATCCACTCATTTACTGATGGGCACTAAGGCTGTTTCCAACACTTGGCTATTGTAAATAACACTGCTATGAACACTGAGGTGCATAGGTTCTTTTGAATTGGTTCTTCAGCATTCTTAAGGTATAGTCCCAGCAGTGGGATCACTGGATTGAAAGGCAGTCCCATTTCTACATTTCTGAGGAAATCCCATAGTGTTTTTTACAATGACCACACTAGTCTGAATTCCCTCCAACATTCTATTAAGAAACTCTTTTCTCCACAACCTTGCCAGAATTTTTTGATCATTACTTTATTAATGATGGGCATTCTGACTGGTGTGAACTGATATCTCATTGTGGTTTTTTTTTTTTACTTTTTTTATTGTTGTTCAGTACAGTTGTCTCCACTTCCCCCGCCATCACTCCCTCCACCCCAGCAAACCACACTTCCCACCCTTGATCCTACTCACCTTTGGTTTTGTCCACGTATCCTTTATAGATGTTCCTGAAAATCTGTTCCCCCTTTTTCACCGAGTATGCCCTCCCTTCTCCCCTCTGGTTACTGTCAGTTCTTAATTTCAATATCTCTCTAATGTCTAGTCATGCTGAGTCTTCTCCTATATGTCAGTGGTCCATTGGTATGTCTTTCTTGAAGAAGTGTCTGTTCAGATCTTTTGCCCATTTTCTAATTGAATTACTTGTCTTCTTGGTGTGGAATTGTGTGAGTTCTTTATACATTTTGGAGATTAAGTTTTTTTCTGAGGTTTCATTGGCAAATATGTTTTCCCTTGCAGTTCGTTCTCTTCACATTTCATCATTGTTTTCTTTAGCCATGCACAAGCTTTATAGTTTGATGTAGTCCCATTTGTTTATTATTTTCTTTCAATCCCTTGCCATAGGAGATGTATCAGGGAAACTATTGCTAGCTAGGACTTCTGAAATTTTTATGCCTAGGTTTTCCTCTAGGACTTGTATGATGTCATGACTTACATTTAAGACTTTTATCCAGTGTCGCAGGTTCAATTCCCAGTCGGGGTACATGCCTGGGTTGCAGGCCATGACCCCCAGCAACCTCTCATTGATGTTTCTCTCTCTCTCTCTCTCTCTCTCTCTCTCTTTCTCCCTTCATTACCTCTCTAAAAATAAATAAATAATTTTTTTAAAAAAAAGACTTTTATTCATCTTTACTTTATTTTGCTGCATGGTGTAATCTGGTGATCTAGTTTCTTTTCTTTAGTTTTTTCTTTTTTTTTTTTTTTTGGATGTACTTATCCAGATCTCCCAACAACATTTACTGAATAGGTTATTTTTATTTGATTTTATGTTCCTGCTCCCTGAGTCAAATATTAATTGGCCATGTAGACATGTATTTATTTCTGGTCTCTCTATTCTGTTCCATCTTTCTATGTGTCTTTTCTTATGCTGGTACCAGAGCTTTTGATTACAATGGCCAATTTGATTTCAGGTATTGTGATCTCTCTTACTTTGTTCTTTCTTCTCAAAATTGCTGAGGCCATTCAGGGCTATTTATGACTCCATGTAAATTTTTGAAACATTTGTTCTCTATCTGTGAAATATGTCATTGGTATTTCCATATGAATTGCATTAAATATATAGATTGCCTTTAGTAGTATGAACATTTAATGATGATAATTATTCCAGTCCATAAACATGGTGTATGCTTCCAGTTGTGTCTTCCTTAATTTCTTTCTTCAGTGTTGTATAGATCTCTGAGTACAGGTTTTTACTTCTCTGGTTAAATTTATTCCTAGTATGTTATTTTTCTTATTGCTCTAGTGAATGGAATAATTTTCCTAATTTCTATTTCTGATATTTCATTGTTGTACAAAAATGCCTTTGATTTCTGAATGTTGACTTTGCATCCTGATATTCTGATGAATTTGTTTATTAGATATAGTAATTCATTGGTAGAGTTCATATGATTTTCTATGTAAACTATGAGACTATCTGCACACAGTGACAGATTTATTCCCTCCTTTCCTACATGGATGCTTTTTATTTCTTCTTCTTGTATGAACACTCTGGCTAGAATTCCAACACTTTGTTGGATAAAAATATTTAAAACATACTCCCTGGTCCCTGATCTTAGTGGGAAAGCTTTTGTCCATAGTATTTTCATAGGACTCTCTGTATTCCTGTATTGGCTGTAATTTCACCAGTTTTATTTCTGGTTTTATTTATTTGGGGCCAATGTCTTTTTTTGTTGATGAGCCTGGTTAAAGGCTTGTTGAAATTGTTTGTATTTTGAAAGAACCAGCTTCTGGATTTATTGATCCTTTGGATTGGTCTTTTAGTTTCTATGCCATTTAATTTTGCTCGGATCTTGATTATTTTCTTCCTTCTGCTTGCTTAGGGATAAGATGGAAATTTGAACTGCCACTAGATGTTAGGAAGCTTCAGCATCATACCACACCTGCATTCTCCCTAGGTTTGCGTGGTTTTCTGTTCCACTTGGTTGCTGGACTTCCATAGACTCTGATTTTCTGGAGGTTCTGGTTGTTTTTTTTTGTTTTTAGATTGCTTGTTACCCTTCTAATGTTTGTGTGAGGAGACAACATGAGACTATCTACATATCCCTCTTGGCCAGAAGCCAAAAAGGAAGCTTTTTAATAAGATTGGCTAAAAAGTTCAGTGATGGGAGGTAGAACTGCCCTTCCATCTTTTCAAAAGTTTTTTGTCCTGGCAAATACAAACTTTAAAATTCTTCTCTAAAAACTAATGAAAAGTTTACTGTTTGAATGAATAAATTTAATTTATTACAACAGTTATATTAATAGTTTTTTTTTCATTTTTATATCCATATCATTGGAAAATTTTTATTTATTTAAAATATATTATTATGGTTTATTTAATGAAATATCCTCTGCATCAGGCTATAGTTTAAAAGCAGGTAGTTACATGTGTGTAATTTGAGAAAAATGATGTGCAATTATTAAGACACCCCTGAAACATTTTTTTCATGGACTTTCCCTGTCTTTCTGCTTAGCAATACAAGACAGTTTTTAGTTTACATGAAAAGCATCTTCACAGTTGTGTAAACAGAAAGTTAATATATAAATAGTGCTCGGCATTTACTAAATAAGTCACAAAGCAGTAAGTTCAATTGTGTAGTTGTGAAATATAATGTGAAAGAGGTTTTGAAAGACTGGGTAATCTGTTGTGTTTCCAACATGTCTTTTGACTGCCTTAAGAGAGTGTTTGGTTTCCTTCTTACCTGCAAAATGGTAGGCTGTGCTTATTTTACTAGGTGTCCAATTAGCATATTTTATGTTGTACCTTTTGCTTTTGCACTTGCTTTTAAATTAGGAGCTATATGGCCTGCCCATATGTGAAGTCCAAACAATGTTCTCAGATTACTGTTGTTCAGTTTCAATGTTTGTGAAAAATACTTTCTTAAAAGATTAATGTTTCCGAGTCCACCTAGGGTATATTTAACCTCATTACACTACTAACAGTATAAGTGGTTGTGCCCAAAATTCATCATAAGCTTCTGTAAACAAAAGGTTGTTTTAACAGGGTCACATTCAGTGATATAAAGCCCTGCAAGTTCATGCTAGGCTTCTTGTTCTCCAACAAATTGTCCCAGACCCTTATTCAGTTGCTGACTGGTCTCCAGTCTTTTCCCCCAATCATTTCAAGTAGCAATTTAAAGTCTTTTTTTTTTCAACCATGTTAGTTTGATTTTCAAGAACAATTTGGTCCTGTAGCTGTACAGTTTCAACTTATCTTTCCATTTTCTGAAATTCATGCCACTTGGTTAGTTGACTCAGGGCTGCCAGAGAACTCTGTTCTCAACTCCTGCACACAAAAGAATGCTAAGTTATCCAGAAACAGATTGAGCCTACAATTACCACTTATTCATATGTGATCCAAGCTTAGCCACATATTCCTGAATTGATTCTTAGTGACTTTCACAATTTGCTCACTATTTCATGAAATTTCTTTTCTCTATATTTTAACTTTTTCTTGAATTTTTTCCTGAGACATTGAAAAGCCCTGAAACCTTCCTAATATTTTCAGAATGTTAATTAGTTTTAAAATGCAACAATCAGGTCATTGGTTCTGTCTCTCTGTACACATGTCTGTAGGTCCACACTGTCTGGAAATAATTAGAAATTGTTTATAATAATTCGTCTGCTCAATTGGTTCATATAAATTAAAATATAACAAAAACTAACCCAATTTCTAGTCCATTAATGGACAATATTTTTTCAATAATAAAATTTTGCTAAATCTGTTAATAACATACCTAAATGATGAGTCAATGACATACACAATATTTCTGTGCACATATATGATTGGAGTACTTGTATGTTTCTAATGAAAATGATTTTGGCTGCCTTGGAATAGACTTTATTGTTCACTTGGTAAAAATATCAAATACAGCCCTGGCTGGCATACCTCAGTGAATTGAGTGTGGGCTGTGAACCAAAGAGTCACAGGTTCAATTCCCAGTCAGGGCACATGCCTGGGTTGCAGGCCAGGTCCCCAATGGGGGGCACATGAGAGGCAACCACACATTGATGTTTCCCTCTCTCTCTTTCTCCCTCCCTCCCCCCTCTAAAAATAAAAATAAGTATATATAAAAAATACCAAGTACTTCTTTAAAAAGAAGCTTCGTGAACCAAGTGTGCACACGTGGTTTATAAAAACTAAATATGAATAATTGATGAATGCTTGCCTTTCTCCATATTAATTGATGGAAATGTCTTTATATATTCAAATATTTGTATTTCAAAAATAATTTCTTCAACAGCCTATTTACATAGCATCCAATGCAGTAGATAAATGAATAAATAAGAACATAAAATTAAAAAAAAATATCTTCAAAGCCACAGTAGTCCACCACCTGTTTCTCTGAAGAAGTCTGTGTGAAGTCCTGCCCAGGGTCTGTGCTCTGGGCCCTACAGGATAGCTAGGGTGGTTGAAGAAAGCCCACCAAATCTAGTGGAATTGGGAAAAGGATCTCCCTGCAATAGAATAGTTACCTGGCCAGGCACTCCGGTTTGGATTGATATTAGAGTAGGTGTAAGGGTGGGTGAAAGTACATGTCAAAGGCTAAAATTGTAAAGTTAAGAGCTTGAGTGGCTTTGCTGACCACATGCCATGATAAGACAAACTCCAGAGAGGTTGAGTCCTCAGTTTGAATGGTTTGAGGGGACAATGACTCACCTGAGGGAGGGACATGAAAAGAAATCAGAGTAGACATGCGAGTATAACGGCTAAAGCAGTTGAATGATTAAATCCAAGAAAGTCCTCCCAAAGCTTCTCTGATGGTGGTAAGCCCTCTAAAGAAGAACAAGTTGGGATGTAGTAGAGAAAGTGGATGGGTTGGGGGGGTTACTTTCTTATGGTCAGGGGAAACATCCATGTCTCTGTGACATTTGAGTGAGACCTAGAAAGGAGCAAATGGAGTTATGGAGGACTTGGCTGGTGACACCTGGTTTCGCCTGATTAGTTACCTAAGTGCAGAAGAACTGACTTTCACCACATATTTTTCTCTGATGGAGTTTTTTTTTTCTATAAAACATAAGATGAAAGTTTTAACAATCACCTTAGGTTAGAAAGCTTCACCCTGAGAATTCACCTGCATTCTCTCTAGCTCTGGGTGGTGTCCTTTTCTCCAAGAGATACCAAAGACTAAGGAGGTCAGACTTAGCTTCAGAAGGCATGAGGTCATTTCTAATTCCATGGTCATTGATCTGAACTAGGACATATGAGCTAAAGTGTTGGTTTTATTACCAAAGATTCCAAATAGATATTACTAACAACAACAACAACAAAAAAACAGAAATGTGCTGAAGTTATCAAAATAATTTTATTTATATAAACATAAGAATACTCAAGGCTTTGGAAGTCTTTTGAAAGGAAAAGAAAGACAAAGGTCAGTGGTGCTACTCACAAGATTGTCCTGTTGTTCATTCCCATTGTGTACAACAGTGTCAGTGTAAACTCCATGTTTACATGGAGAAGGACAGAGCTCAGATTCTATGAGCTCATCACCTGTTCCCACTGATTATCACAGTACTAGTGCTCATCCTCTTAAGGACACAATGTCACCTCCAAAGTGGACATGGAACAAATGACCAACCCAAGATGAGAGTTGTCTGTAATATGACCTTAATTCAACAATAATGACAATGTCTGCTCATATTTTTGAGTATTTATTGATTCAATGCAAATCTTTCAAGAACTATTCAATTTACAAAAAATCTATTATAATGCTGCAAAATATTTTACTTAGAATTTAATAACTTATGTCAACAAATGACTGTCACCCAGTTTGTACATGCAACACTACTGACAAACTTGCAGTAGACCGGATGAGGTTGGAAACTTCACACTGGTAAATCCCGGCATCTTCCCTCTTCACAGGGTCTATGGTGAGGCTTCGGTGGACTGTTGACACATTCATGCGCTCATTGAGCTGCAGATTCATGCCATTGAACAACCACTGAATGAAGAGTGCATTTGTGTTGCAGGTGAAGACCACAGTATTCTTATTCTCTGTGACTGTGCTGTTACTGACATTGAGGGAGACCACTAATTCAGGTTCTATGGAAAAACAGGGAATGTGACAGATTAAGAATGGGCATGAGATATGGAATCATTCTACTTACTCAGATCTCCACCACTTACAGCCCGCAGTGAGCTATGTAAGGGTTACCAGAGTATGTTCTCGATATTTGCAGAAGGATAATTGTCTAAGTTCAGGTGAAATTATGTAAGGACACAGCTGCAGCTCCACTCTGACCATATATAATCCCAAGGTTATTTCATTCATATTCCCTCAGTCATCTGATTTAACAGCTCATAAAATCTATTCCCAGCCCATAGATCCTATAACCTCATCATCAGATAGAAGTTTTCTCTCTTGAGCTTTTACAGACTTTTTACTAAGACTTTTTTTTATTCCACAAAACATTAGATCCCACACATTATGTAAACTTTTATCAATGTTGTGAAAAGCAGGCTTATGCTTTTGTCCATCTCTGGAGCCAAGGAAGTTTACAGTAAGCAGAAAAGCATTTAGCTTTTGTTAAATAATTTATTAGGCAGTAAAGACTGTTGAATGGAGAAAAGAGAGTCTTTTCAACAAACAGTGTTGCACAGTGATAGTCACATGCAGACAGGTGACATGAGTCATTGTCTGATCCCACACACAAAAATTCAGCCAAACAGATCAAATTCTAAAGGTTAGACCCCAAACCATAAAATGCTTAGAAAAGTATAGAGAAAAGTCCTATGACATTGGTTTGGTAATGATTTTATGACTATAACACTAAGAACAAAGGTAAGAAAAGGGCAATTTGGATTTTGTTAAAATGAAAAATTTCCCTTTGCCAAAAAACACAACAGGTTGTAAGGTGACCTATAAAATGTGAGAAAATGCTTTGCAAATTATATGGAAAATAAAAGGTTAATATCTAGAATACACAAAAACAGCCACAACAAAACCACGTGCAAACTGACTTAAAAATGAACAAAACACTTGAATAGACATTTCTCCAGAGAATATATGCAACAGTCCAAAAGTCATAGAAAAAAAAAATAAGCTCAACACCAGTATTATTTACAAAAGTGGAAGTCAAAACCCTCCAGATTGACTTAGTTGTATGGGATATTGGGTGTGGTTGACTTTACTCTGCAGGGAAGAAAATAAAACTTTCCCTGTATATTACCTTCCCTTTCTCCAAAAGCTTCTTCAACTAGATTTGGCACCTCTCACATCTCAGTCAACCTGAGTTTTTCAAAGAATCCAGAAGATCTGCACATCACTAGAAAATGCATGGAAATCTGGTTGCTCAGAGAATTTATGGCCTCCAGCTATGTGTGTGGTGGAAAGTACAGACTTTCTCAGGTGTCCTTTACATATCAGTGTTCAGTTATGGAAAGACGTAAGATTGGGAGTCAGATATACCTCTGCAATTTTGGTTCTTCACTGACCACCTTACTGCCTGGTTAACAAGAAATGTTTCCTTGCAGCCACACAGACTTCTATCACCCAGCTGATTTGTGTGTCTATAAGCCATAATTTCCTGGGACATTCTAGAGTATGGGGTTTGTGCAGAAATAACACATAGAGTCCAGGGGCAAGCCAGTGGTAAATTAACTATTGACTTAAATGTGGGTTAGGTCTTTTGAGTTGACTGAGACCCAAATTAGTCAGTGAGCCAAAAATGATAGAGCAAAATCCAAGAAGTGATTTAGGAAAGAGGAAAAAGTACAGGCAGAATTTTATTAAGGCAGCAGAACCAAGTGCTCTGTCTTTGACCATTAAAAACATTCTCTCTACCCTGAGGGCAGGTAAGGACTGGTACAAATGTAAAACAAGTGTCTTATATAGCAAATGGTATCATGGACTTGCTGAAGTTCTGGATGATATGGGCAATTTGTGTTAGATGTCTATGACAAAGAAATTTGGGAAAAACTTAGAATTCTTCTGTATTTGAAAGTTATTAACAGCCCAGGCCCTAAGAGCAATTGCAGAAAGAATTTTATTAGAAAACAGAAACTGATTTGAAATGATGGTATGGTTCCTGAAAGCAAAGAAAGCCTGTCCCACATGGCATGAATTGAAAGGATTCTGAATCTAGGATCCAGGCTCAGAAATGATTTTGGATCATTCATTCATTCATTTATTCATTCACCATTTCTTTCTTCCTAATTGATCAAAACAGTGGATTATTTTTTAATATTGGTCCCTGAGTTTTTTTCAGGCATAAAGTGGGGCGTGAGAAGTCATAGTCCTTTCTTTATAACGACTTGGGATGACTCTATCAAAAACAAGGAGCAAATAAGTAAGCGATGTGAAGTCCACTGCCCAGAGGTGTGGATAGGCCATTTGACGGGAAGGTTTTACAATGATTCTGATTGTTACTGCAGATAGGTTGTTCTAGAGTGAAATACATTATTTCTCCTTTTTGTCATTATACAGGCCAAAAGGAATTCCTGTGAGATGAGCATGCCTAAGACAAAAGAATCTGCACCAATTTGTTGGTTTAAAAATCCAAGGACACCATCTTATCATCTGTAAAATAGAAGAATTAAATCTAAGGCTACAGACAGACCTTAAGAGGCTCTGATCAGTTTCTCATGGTCTATGTGACTGCTGTAGTGACTGTATGTTCAGGAACCACAGTTTATTCTCAAGGAGTATTTGGCTGCTAAGTTGTGTGTACAAACTGTACAGCATTTAAAGCATCAGAGCTTACCCAGGGACGGAAGAGCTGTTCATATAAGGGCCATCTGTTATTGATCAACTCCAGGAGAGAATCCCTTAGGCTGATACCTGGTGAATAAGGAGCTTCCAAGAGCACCTCTTTTTCTGTTTCTTTTTGGGGGTGCTAACCTTCTTCTGAAACCTCCAGAACAGGTGGTTACACACAAATACATTGTCTGTGTTCTTCACACACAGTCTCAGGTGATACCAAACTCCATTTTTTTACAAAATGTGGTTCTTGGGCCTGAGTCCTGACTGGTAATGAGCTCAGGATCTTTGTGTCTTGGGCACCCATTGAACTGTTTCACACTCAGCTTTTCCCAGGAGCTCAAACACAACTTGTCACAGGTCCACCACTGTCCCTGGACTCAAGATGCCTGGGAAAATTTTCTGGGGAGAAATTTCTGAGCTGAGCTCTATTAGAATTTCAGGGGTCCTCCCAGAGCATGATTTGAGCTAGAACATCAAAGTCATTCTCAAGGTCAAGTTCATAGGTAGGTGCTCAGGAGGCTGAATTGAGATGGCATTAGCTCTGCAGAGTAACCTCCATCACAGTGATCCTTCTGTCTACAGTGACTGTCCATGGGGGTACAAGTTGGGAAGGGAACTGATAGCTTAGGAAATTTGTCTACACAAAATCTAACCTTAAAATGTGGAGAGAAATGGAAGCAGAATTCACGTATGTCTTTCCTGTGTATGAAGTAGAATCGACCCCACCCAGCACCCAGTGGTCAGAAAGCAATCACTCACCGTATACGATAAGCCGCACCAATCCACTTTTTTTTATTACGTTTGTAATGTAGAATACCACGGTGTACATTCCTGTATCATTCATTGTCACATTGTCTATCAGCAAGGATCCATCAGGGTTTATTTTCTCTCGTCCACTGTATTCAGGACCTTTTATATCATCTCTTAAGTGTGTTATAAGGAATGCAATCATACAATTTCTGTCAGTGCTTTGCCCCCTGTACCATACGAAGGCTAAAACATCATTAGACGTATTGTGGAGAGGTAGAAGTGCAGCCTCCCCTTCAGCAGTATAGGTGGACACAACAACAAGTTGAGCTGTGGTGGGCTGGCACCAGAAGTTGAAGAGTGAGACTGGGAAAGAAGAAAAAAAAGATCTATGTTTATAGGTATATATTGTGAAGGAGAGATGAGGCTCTGAATTCTGAGAAGGTCCCTTTATTTCTCAGCCTTGGTCTACAGGTGAGTGTGTGTCTCCCACAGTCAAGGTCCACAGCATGGCCCCCATTATTTCAGCAACCCTGAAACTGTTACTGTTTGGGTTCCAAGCAATCTTCTCTAGGTGTTATCTTGCCCACTGCTGCATTATGCTCAGACTTCTTAAACTCAGAGACATTTTTTTGGAAGACACTTTGCTGACCACCTTCTCTAAAGATTCTCTGTCTTGAATTCTTTTTTCCAAAGGGTCTTGTTCATACCTCATATAGCATCTAGTTCTTTACTTTTCTCTTTCTCCTCCTCAACATGGGCTAAAATAAAGCAGGGCCTTGTTGGGTATTGTACCTCCAGGGACTTCAGCATGCTAGAAGTACATGGAGCAGAATGAATGAGTATTCCCAGGGCTATATCACATAGGGTAGATTTCAGCATTTCTCAGGATGGTGGTAAAGACAATGCCTAGCACCTCTTGTTAATTTTTTCTAGTGTTTCTAGAAAATAATGATATAAATCATTATTATTATTACCAGAATTTATCATTCATACTCAATAATGAATAACAGGGAAAGAGCACCAATTGAGGTTTTCCTACCTCTCACCACTTCCAGTTTATGAGATTTTCCTTTTTCTGGCCCACTTCCTGATCCTACTCTGTTCCTTTCTCCTTCACCCTTAGGTCCAAACAGAAGCCTTCCCTCTTTTCTCAGAGCGCTGGTCTCTTCAGAAGATCCCAGCCAGTCTCTGTGTCAGATCCTTAGTCTACCCCAAGGAAATGTCTCCTACTTACCAGCCACCAGGAGCTTTTGCCAGTGGACAAGTCCTCTGTGGGTAGTGATTGACAGGGATCCCATGGCATATGTTGTCGGCTCTGTGGCAGCCACTTTAAAGAAAGTCTGAGGTTCTGTAAAACTCACAGGTACCTCTGTCTAGAATGCTGCAATCTGTTGTGTGTCCTATCTGTGTGCTGAGCTGTATTTTGGGGAATCTTTGCTATTTTTCTCATGTGGACTAGGGGTGGAGTCGATGCCCAGACCCTCCCACTCCCTGCCCTCATTCTGCCACATCAGTCCCTACTGACCAGTAATTCTCTCTTACATTTTGGTTCCCTGGTAATTCCTGAAGTTTCTAAACACCAGACACATGCACACATGTATGTAAACACACACACAAACACACACTCTCATGCTGTGTTTGGAAAGCACTAGAAAGAGTTGTCTGGATTTCAGACATTTCCAAGAACTTCCTGTCAGTGGCACACTAGCCTTTCCCACTGCCCTCTCTCTGTTACATTTGAACTTTTCCTACAGAGCAGGTGAAGCCAAGTCAGAAAAACCTGTCACAAGGATATCAACCCAGCTGTGCATCAGATCACCTGTAAAACTTAGTTAATATCTCAATGCCAGGTGAAACCTAAAAAATAAATCTTCAGCAGCTGTCCTGTTAATGTGGTTATCCATTCAAAATGAGATATCTTGATGTGAAGTTTGAACCAAGGAAAATTCTCCAAATTCTGTTAAATTGCAGATTCTGAAGGGCCTGCAGTGGGTCAGAGACAGTGCATCTCATAAGTTCTCAGGAGAAGTAAATTTTCCTGCCCTGTAGGGTGCACTTGTATTAGCAAGGCTAATGGAAGGTCACAGAGATGAATGTGACAGTGAAAGGGGCCAAGCATTCTGATACTTGCACAGAGGACCCTTCTTCTATCTCACGTTGTCACCAGAGTAAAGCTTGCTTCCAGGGACAATGATTCAAAGCCAGAAGTGTCAGTAGTCCTGCTGTCTTATGGTGTGAAGTGGGACGTTTCCTGTGTGTCCCAGGAAGGAAGGACTTTGGGGAAAGGTTAAGTGCCTGTGGGTTTCCTAGTCATCCAAGGAGTTCCATGTGTCTCTATGTCTGTTTATTGGACCTGATCTTGTGATTCTGACTGTGGGACAACCTCTGATTTCTTCCTGAGAGGCTTTCTTGTGGTCACTAGACTTGCCCATGGATGATGCCAGACAGAGGGTAGAGAGCAGCACTGAAATCCCTGAGGATGGAGGTGCTCCCAGGTCCTGTCAAAGTAAGAAACTTTCAAATCTGAAAGCAATGCAATAAGTTTATCTGAGCTAAACTGACCCCATATGCATGGGAGAAAGGACTCATATCCTTTGAAGAAAGGCAATTTTGCAGCTTGTTTTATATATGATAATCAAAGTGCAAAGTGAAAATATTGCATAGAATCCATTAGAAGGTGAGAGATAAAATAGCAGGGGAATCTCCAGGATCAGAAAAAAGACAAAAGGGACAAACATACTTTCTACATCGATGGGTAGAGGATTACTCAGATTTACAAGATAAAGAGAAGGTGTTCAGAGGACCAGATAACATAAAGGGTTCTGTGTTATACACTAGCCCCAGATTCTGTGCATTCGATTGGTCCAGCAAAAGGAATCATTGTGATCTGTCAAAGTTATCCTCTTCAAGATGCAGAAAAAAAGGGATCAGGGCTCACTCAAGCAGAAAATGGAACTTTCCTAAAGAAAATATAAGCCTGGGATGTGGCAACCAGCCATCACCTGCCCAGCTAGGAATTTCTCATCAGAACATCCTGAGAGGCTTGTCAGGCCTGCCATGTGGCCCCCTAAGCTTCTCAGAGTTGCTGCACAGCCCCCTTTTGTTAACAGTCTCTAGAAGTAGCAAGTGGGACAGAGCTGTCAAGAGGGAGGGCCCAAGAGAAGCCCATTGAAGGAAGGGATGAAAATCAAGCTTCTTCTACATCTTAACCAAAGCCAGGTTCCTCTATTTATTTCCTTTGTGTCTCAATGTTGTTCCCTAGAGGACAGAAGTAGAACTGCAGCCAATGTCAGGGGCTTTCCTGGGACTCTGACCAGTGAATCTTGAGCTCAGTGAAAAGGCAGGCATTATTGAGTCTACTGTGAGCCCAGTGTCAGCAGAACTGTCCCACCAGGAGAATGTGCTGTTTCAGACAAAGCTCTCTGTTTTGAAGTGTTCAAAGAAAGGTCCTCGTGACAGTTCAGCTAAGACCTTTTGAGAGGGTGATGGCCTGGAGGGTTGAGCACAAAAATGTGCTGTGTGTCCTCCATCACTACATTGGGATGTTGCATGTGAGTCATTTCTGTGTCTCTGCCTTTCTGCAGGGCCTAGGAACTGGAGCATCTTCATGTGAATGCTCAGCTATGGCCCCGTGTGTTGTTTTGTTAGGAGAAGAGAGGTTCTTGTAGAACCCCCAGCCCCTCTGAGATGGAAGCAAGCACAGATTCAGGGTCCTCCTGTCCTATTATGTACGGGAAGTTTTTCTCATTCCCTGGGACATCATGACACAGACAGATCTCTTCAGAAACAACAGACAGGTGCTCCACAGACAAGAATGTTGGGAATGAAAAGTCTTCCCTGATTCTTATAAGATCAGCGTATGTTCTTCCATCCACTGGCAGTAACAATTCCAGGAGTAGAGGATCCTGAGTTTCTGTCAGGTCAGATATCTGTGAAAACAGAAAAAACACAGTCCCTGGGTGATGAAACAAGTTCTCCCACTTGTCCCAGTGTCAGCAAACTAATCTGAGTTTTCAAAACATTATCCTTTTTCCCAGTTCTGTGTCTTACACTCATGCTCATCATAGTCTGGGAGAATGGCACCCTCACTTCACTGCAGGAGCTCCAGTGGTTCCTCCCTCAACAGGTAGGTCAGACCCTCACTCATATTATTCACCTTTATCCTGAGCCTCCAAAACAAACCCTCCCATATGGCACCATTAGGGTCCCTTGAAACATAAATGCCTAACATCCTCTCACCTCCCAGACTTCACAATTTCTTATGTGACTTTGGGCAGACTCCATTTTTCTATGACTTTGCTCTATGTTCACCTCTGCTTACACACAATCCACCTCTGGACAGGTTCCCAATGATCTCGGTACAACACATCAGAGGTAACAGGGAGTAGAAAATGAATAGAACCAGTGCAGAGATTTATTTACTATTTCCTAATTCTGGATGCAGGCTCTTTAAGGACAGGCATGTGGAAATTGAAAAAAGAACACAGAAAACAAAGAATGAGGACAGTAATGTCTGCCCAGAGCTGCACCTTTAAGAGGATTGAGAGAGGCTCATTCAGTACTTGCCTATGGGTGGCTGACGTCACAGAGACCTGCATGTTTACTAGAGTTGTTGAGGTTAAATGACAGAATGTCTTTTATAATCTCTGTGATCTTATTTCTTGATGATGCAGGGAAAATATATGTGTGTTGGGAACTGCCCTAACTGGTTTCAGAAGCTGTAACCCCTGCCAAGGCTAAGGCTGATGGAGTGACCTTGAACCACCATAAGCCACCAAGGAGACAAAAGCTTATCTCCCTGGCAGGAGCCTTGCTTCTGCTCCTTTTACTTCACCCATAACTGGCCCCTGAAGCTTGGTCGGTTAGCCAATGATGGGTAAGATTCCCCAAGGGGGAAATAACATAAGACAGTCAGGGTCACCTGGAAGGCCCCAAAGGAAGGACTTTGAGTGGTACAGCAAAAAGCAGTGATGGACCCTTGCCCCTTGGCTTTGACAAAGCCTGAGTCCTCATTCTGTTTGCGAGAAATCTCCTAATCTCCTGGCTGCCTTACTTCCCTTGCTCCACCTAAGCCTGATACAATGACAGAGGGTGGTGCAGCCCTATGCTGGAAAGGGTGGGTTCCCCGGGCAATCAGGCCTAAGAAAGAATATGTAAAATCTTGTGAAACCTGCTTTGTTTAGAATGCTCTCAATTAAATGATAAGGATAGAAGCAAGAAGTAAGTTTGTTCCTCAAAGTCTTATAGCTCTTCAGCTTTCTGACCCTGTCTCAAAATAGGCCCTCAGAGTTCTTTGTTACCTATTGTTTGATCCTTACTTCCTGGCAATGATTAATGAGCTTTACCTGAATTCCTATGCAAATGAACCCAATAAAAGCCCATTGAGGAACAAGCACTTGGTCCTTCTCCTTTGAGAGATTGATCACCTTTCCTCCCCAAGCAGATCATGTCTTGGCAGACTTATTCTTATCTGTGGGAGCCAGGGAGCCCTGCGGGTGGAGCCCCCCACATATTTGAAATGAGTACACTGGTGATGGTCAATGTGCTGTTGAAATGTGCCCTTGCATGCTGGTATGTTTTCTAGGATTATGAGCAAATGCAGCTTTGAGCCAACCTGAGTACGCAGGAGCGTCTGGGAAGTCAGATCATCTCCTGCTGTGAACATCAAGTAAAAAAGAGGTAAGACTATTGGAAACCTTTTTTAAATTAGCAAAATATGGAAAGTTTAGAATATTTAAAAATATGTTAAGGATAGAGACATTGAGTAAGACCACATAAGTAGCTAGTTATAGGGAGGTTATGTTAAAGTAAAACATACATTGAATAAGATTAAAAAAGAGAAAGACTTTATTAAAGATGATAAAATAGGGCAGGAAAGGAGAACATAACTCACCTGAAACAAAGGCTGGACAGATTTTAGAAGAGAAGGGATCATAGGAATGTGTGTTTGTTAACTGAGTTTACACAAAAGCAAAGCAAAACTTTTCATGAAATGCTGATGGGAAGTCCTTATACATGTTGGTTCTAAAGGTCCCCAACAAAAGTATGTCTCTACTGAACAGCAGGAAGATTAAAATCCTAAGTAATGGGACACGCATTTTGAGATATATATTCTTTGCTTCTTCACACTGGCAAGACACTTTCAAAAAGCCTTCTGTATGTTTCAAAAGAACAAATAAAGAATCAGCAATTATTGGATTGCAATTACATTTTTAATGCAGTGCTATAAAAAATAGATATCAGTGACCTACATTCAGAAAGAACCTGTGTAAGTGTTCCTGTCTCTGAGAGAACATTAACTCTGTATATCACAACAAAAATGCTTTCTTCGCAGTGGAGGGAACCACAACTAAATATCTTCCAGCCAAGTCCCAGTGTGCATCTCCATCAGTTCCTGGATTCTATAAAGAGGTGTCAGTTCTGAGCTATGTAGGAACAGGGGCAAAATAGCTTAGAGGACTTGAACAGAGCCAAGATTTCATCTCCCAAGAGGCTGTGCATTAATATCTCTATGCAGCCACCTTTTTTGTTGTTCAAATGTCATGTCAAATGAAGAGGAGTATTCTTGACCCTTCAACAGGGCTTCTGTAATTTACTTTGTCCTGATTTGGTACTGAAGTGAAGATTAAAATATATACTATACAGCCCTGGCTGGCATCCTCAGTGGATTGAGCACGGGCTGTGAACCAAAGTGTCACAGGTTCGATTCCCAGTCAGGGCACGTGCCTGGGTTGCAGGCCACGGCCCCCAGCAACCACACATTGATGTTTCTCTCTCTCTCTCTTTCTCCCTTCCTTCCCTCTCTAAAAATGGATGAATAAAATCTTTATATATATATATATATATATATATATATATATATATTACATATATATATATATATATATATATATTACACTGAAGAAATGAAGACCATTTGTAAACTGGTATGGAAACTGGTTCACAAACTCACAAACTGAGGGTTATAATTTTTAAGTTCTATGCTTCTTATATTAAAAAAATAACACAAAAACATGTCAGCATCCTTTTAATGGCATTTGCACAAAAAGCCACAACATTTAGTTTTCTCAGACAAACCTTCATCCCTGTGTAATGCCCAAAGGGGTATTTTTAATGTGATCATCTGCAACTCCAAGGAAATTTTAACTCCCACTGTGGCCAGAAGGTAAAATTATTATTCTAAATCTGATATTCACACTATGAGAAAAGCCAGTTCCCAGGTCCCTCCTGTTGGATATTAGTTGTTATATTTGTGACAACATCAGACTCTAATGTGATAAGCCCTGTGTCCCTGTCTGTGTTGTTCAATGTGATGACAGGGATTTTCTGGCTTCCATGTCTTGGCCATACTCAAGATGTCTGTGCCAAAGAAATGAGACTCCCCAAATGGAACCAAAGACATTTCTCAATAATATTATTCGAGATTCTTTATTTTTTTTGTTATCATTTAGGCATTATCTAATTCAAGGTCTTCTCTCCTGGAACTGAGGACTCATCTGCTTTTTGCCTGATCACCAGCACACACACACACATGCACGCATGCACACGTACACACACACATTCTTACTACTGTGTCTCTAATATTTTTCTAAAAGGAAACATTTAGTGTAGACTACTGTGTTTCTTTAATGATATTCATATTCAAGCCAACTAACTGTGATTTTTTTAATTTAAAACTCTGAAGTCAATCAGAAATGGAGAGCCAACCTTTGTTGGGCTACAGATATGGGTGAAGTGTGGACCTGCTCATTAGATGCTTGTAATTACAAAAATAGAGTGAAAAAGCAAAAGTTCCTCCACATACCTTTATAGCACCTCCAAGTTCTCTTGGGTTGGCATTGTCCTCTGGTGGTTGCATTATAAATTGTATTTCCCAATAGGATCAAACCATTTTTTTTTTCAAATTCTGGTCACTTCAAGAAACAGAACCAGGAAAAGAAGTACCAAATGAAAATGCAGGGATCTTTGTTCAAAATCATTAAGAATTCTATGATGGCAAAAGCAGAGATTTAACCTATCACAGCCTATTCTAAGTGACTTCACAGATTGCAAGCCCATGAAGCTGGCCATTTGTGGCAATAGAAATGGATGTGTTCAACCACCAAGTCAGTTCCACTGGAAACTTGTCATAAAAAGCCTACAGAGTTGCAACTGATGTCATCCTTAATGATGAAATCTAGAAGCCTTCCTGATAAAGATGTGCTAAATGACAAGTTTTTAAAACTGTTTACACATGTGCTCTGAAAGATAACATTGCATGCCTGCTGATGTTGATGCTCTAAGACAATGACATCAGTGATGATAGTGACATCAGTGACAGGATCAGCTTTAGTGATCAGAATTTAATCAAAGCTTGAGCTGTAGGGACACCTACATGTGTGACCATTCAGGGATCTGCTATGACTTTCATGGTTCCAATAGTCTGGGACATGCTGTACTTACCCTCCAGAGTAACCAACAAGTGGCTGTGCTTGACCTCTCCAGCACTGTGACCTGTCACATATCTCTTCTGTGTAGAATCACAGTCTACTCTGACTGGAAGAAAAAGGATCCACTCACTTTAAATTTATCCTGGCCCTCAAACACCCTTATCACATAACAGTCATTATGAGCCACATCCTTGACTATCTCCAGGCTCCTAGCCAGACTTAGTTGCTGACACACAAAATTCCTGGGGCCTGGCTATCTTGTTGACTCAGCTGAGTGAGGCCTTGAGGTACAAGGGTGAGTGAGGTTTGGCTTTTCACAGCTCTCCCAGGTCATGTGAAACCTGAAGCCTCTAGAACACACTTTGAAAATCAGGTACACACATATCTACTGGGTCAGAAGTAGAATGAACACTTCTGCATTTAGATTTGATTTTACCACGAAGGCTACTCTGTATCCCCCAACTACCTTAGTCTCCTTTCCAACTTCTTTCATAGTCTGACTATCCCATACTCCAACCACCTTCCAGACTCAAAACCCAAAACTTCCTTCACACCTATTCCAGGTTCAGTGTGTCCCCTTCCTACAACATTTTATTGCTCTGCAGACTCCTAGCACTCCACAGAATGCCCATTTTCAACCCAGCTTGTCCCATGTTAGTGATCTCTCTCCCATGTCTCCTACTAATCTCAACATCCAATGTTTCATCATTTCCCACTGTCACAGAACTAATATGAGTATTCAAGGCCCCTCACTCAGTTCTTAGCCTTATGCTAGGACCATCTAAAGACCTTCTTTATTGCACCCTATGCCCTCTTGAAGCCATACAATGCTTAACCTTAGATATCCCATGGTTTACCATTCTCATCCTGACTGTATACACAACCCATCCTTCAACACCCCCCTCTATGAAAAACTCTGCTTATCAACTTCTGGTTGGGTCTTCAATTATTAACAGCCAAACAACCCAGAGGCTACAATAAGCAGGAAAAAAAAGAGGACCAGAGAACAATTATATTTCCCCTTACCAGGGTTTCACTCCAAATACTCTAAGGACAGGCATATGGAATTGTAAAAACAACAAAAAATCAAAACACTGATTTCTGGCCTGAGCTCCCCATCATGGAGGGTGCAAAATAGGGTCTTTTATTTATAGGCCTGCCCTTGGCTGATGTGGCAGGCATCAGCTTATTTACTAGAGTTGTTTAGTACCACTATAGAATATCTCACATGTTTGAGAATTTATTGACCAAAAGCAAGTCTTCTAAAAACTTTCTACTTTATCAACAAGTTTATTTTAAAAGTTCAAAAGATTTTATTTAAAGTTCAATAATATAGAGGATGAAGGCCAGGCATATTTCACGCCCAGACTAAGGGGCACACTTCCAAGAAAATATCACTTGACCACTAGAGATAAACACAGTATCACATTATCTAGATGGCTTAGTAGGAATCATGTGCTCCAAAGGTAGGAAGTAAATGCTTGCTCATGTCAAGTTGTTATGTCTATGACATCAGTGATGACAGTGCCACCAGTGATAAAGTCAGCTTAGTGATGTGCAATTTCAGCAAAGCATAAGTTGTGGGGACATCCACATCTGTGACCATTCAGGGATCTGCCACCTCTATGAGGCTTTTATGGCTCCAATGCTCTAGGCCATGCTGGTCATATCCTCCAGACTGAAGAACAAGTTGCTCTACGTGTACCTTTATCTCATGAATGATAGAAGGATAAAAAGTAATTTGTGAAGCCTTTGGTGAGAACTACTTAGATAATTGCATGCTGATGTCCTCAGTTTGCAGCAAGACCATGCCTTTTACAAAAATGGAACCACAGTTGCAAACTGGCTCTATGCCTCAGGAAACATGGGGAGTCTGAAAGGGGGCTGTTATGTGGCCAGGTAGCTAGAACTATTCATCATGACCTGGGTGCTATCACACCCACCAACATAAGGTCAGGTGAGGAGACCAGCATCCATCACAGCTGGGAGTGATACAACCGGATTAGACAAGAACAGGTGCCTGAGAACATTGGCATCAAGCAATTCAGTACAGTGAACTGTTACATAGCTCTTACCTCTGGAATCACAGAAAGCTCACTTTGAGGAGTCAGCAAAGAAATAAAAGACTCCACTCACTCCAAGTTCATTCCAGACCTTAAACCCCACTCTCTCATACACGCCCTCTTTTACTCACTCCCTTACCTGTCACTAGATTTCTAGTCATATTTACTCAGTGACACAAAAACTGCCTAAATATGGCTAACTTGTTGACTCAGCTGATGCACATTTTGTACAGGAATTAAATTTGACATTTTACAGCACTCCCAGGCCCTATGAAATCTGTTACCCCAAACCACACTTTGAGAGCCAGCTTCCCACATTTCTTCTGTGTCAGAACTGGAGACTGAACATCTCTGGCCCTTAATTGGGTTTTTTACCCCCAAGACTGGCCTTCATCCTTTACTTCCATAGGTTTCATCTCTACCTTTGTACTAGTCTGCCAAATCTTCACTCCGACATTCTTCCTGACACAAATATCTAAACTAACTCAGCTCATCTGCATTCATGTGTTTCAATCTTACAATTTGTCTTCACTGTCAATATTCCAACATCTCACCATCCACTAGATGCTCAGCTATTTTTCTCCCATGTGAAAAATATGCAAAGTACTCCTACAACTCAACAACAACAGAAACAAATAACCTTATATAAAATGAAAAAAGTTTTTAATAAATATCATATCAAGCAAGATATGCAAATGGCCAATAAACAGATAAAAAGATGCTCATATTCAGTATAATAAGGAAATTGCAAATCATAAAATCCAGGGTCAAAGTGGTTGCCTCTGATGTTGGCTGTGGGTATTGCTGCTGTGCAGGTACAGAGAGAATATTACCCTGTGTGGTCCCTCTGAGTACTTCGAAGGTTTATTCAGTTAGAATTCATGAATTTCACCTCTCAGCCAACTTTTTTCTTAAAGAAATAAGGCAGGGCTTTTTATCATATGACAAATATATGAGTATCCCAGTGATGAGATATTTAAGTCCTCTTGGTTTCTATCCAAAATTAAAACAATCTTTCTCATGTGTTTGTTGACTACTGGGGTTTGATCATGGAAATACAGTGGACTGGAAGTCAGAGACCACCCAGAACTTCTTCTGGTGCTTCACTGACCAGCTGACTGGCCTGGTCGACAAGGCATTATTCCTTCAGGCTGCACATACCTCCCTCATCCAACACAGGTGTGCTTCTCTGAGGCACCATTTCCCAGGTCATCCTACAGACTTAAATCTGAACCAAATAACACATGTGGACCAGGAGCAGGCTGTTAAACAGCTTAATACTCAGACCCCTGAGCCAAGAGGTGTGTGAGGACATCCAAGGTGAGTGTGAATGACATGAGACAGTGAGCCAATGAGTGAAAGTGCAGAGTACAAAAATAAGCTGGAAAAGTGAGGGAAAGAGGCAGGAGCTATCTATGGCAGCAGAACCATGTTCTCTGCCCTTGGTCATTTTATTTATTCCCCCTCTGCTGAGGTCAGGGGAGGACTTGTGCAAATGCAGGAGTGTGGGATGGCAAGTGGGCAATAGGAAGTTGTCTAAATTCTGGACTTTGCAGACCATTTATGTGTGGTGCTAATGAAATAGGATTTCAAAAAATTAAAATTTTTATGTAAAAATTACTACTAGTATTTTAGCACCCAAGGCCAATGTAGAAAAGAATATTTCTCCAGAGAGAAGAAAACATCTGAGGCATGGGCCTCAGTCCCTGGAGGTACATGGAGCTTGTTTGTGTGCTTAGAATTTCAAAGAATCTACATCCAAGTTCTAGTCTTTGAAGGATTTCAGTGTAAGAGTTCTGGAACAGGAAAGTGTGTTTGTTAGATGTGCATTATGGCTCTTGCTACACTCAGGGCTAAGAAGGCTACAGAGGGTCTGTGGACAGAGAGCAATGCAGGATGCTTATCCCAGGAAGTACCAACAAGTTTATTAGTGAGGCAAATCTCTAGTCTGCACTTGGAGACTTTTCTGGAAACTCCATTTTCACTCTGCTTCCAAACAAATAAGTAAAACTATTAAGTTAAACAAGTCACTTATTTCTTTAAAAAATCAGACCTATTTATAATAGATCTGCTTTTACATTACATCACCATAATGTAATGATGATTCTGGTTCATGACTTAAGGAATATAATTTTCAAATTCTATGCTCCTGATATTAGAAACATACAAACCAAAACCCTAGAGAAATTTTGTCAGTGCCTATCTTTGGTCATTTGGGCAAAGAACCAAGAATTTGGGGTTTCTCATAGAAATCCTTATCAGTCTCTTACATTCAGAGAACATTTATTTTGATGTGACCAACTGTAACCCCAAAAGATTTTAAGTACAGTTATCCTGGGAACATAAAATTATATTCCAGTTATGGTGGGAACATTATTCTGTGTCTTACATCCACACTGAAAGCAAAGCCAGTCCCTGGTTCCCTTCAGTTGCACATTCTTCCTGGATTTGTGACAACACTACACTTGGCCATAAAATTGCCTGTGTCTCTGTGTGTGCTGCTCAGAGTGATCACAGGAAGGTTCTGGCTTCTTTCAGCCATGCTAAGGATATGTGCTCCAAACAATAGCAGATTCCCCCAGATGTAACCGAAGTTATCTCTGAACAACACATTTTGAGGTTGCTTATGTTTTTTCACTTTTACATATTACCTACCTCAAGGTTTTCCTTCTTGGAAGATGAAGATTCAGTGGCTTTCTTTCACATTCGTTAACACACACACACTTCTTTCTATTTTGTCTCTTCAACATTTTTGAAAGACCAAAATTTAGTATAGACCTTATTGCATAGGTTTACTGCTATTCTGAGCCAAATAACTTTGTGAGTTCCTTAAGTTTGGATATCTGCTGTATAACAGAGATGGAGAATCCTCCTTCTGTGAGCAACAGGTGTGTGGGAAATTGGTCCTGCTCATTAGAGAAAAGTAATGATTTAAAAAAGAAAGTAGAAAAAAAGCTCAAAGTTCTCCATGTCCTTTCACAGCTCCTCCAAGTTGCCTTGTGTTGGTGCCACCCTCTGATGGTTCCATTACTAATGGCACATCCCAATAGGGTCAAACCCTTTATTTCTTAACCTAGGGTTGGTCACTCCTGGAGGCAGAACCAGGAAAAGTAAGTATCAAGTGACAATGCAAGATTTTTTGTTCAAAAGTCATTAAGAATTTCAAGATTGTGAAAGCAGAGCATTAAAACCCCAGCAGGTTCTTCTAAGTGACTGCACAGATTTTGAGCCCATGAAGCTGGTCCTCCCTAGCAGGGCAAGTGTATGTGTGCATTCCCCCAGTGACTGCCATGAGAAATTCAAGTCATAAAATACCTACAGACCTGCAGTTAATGTTGTATTTAATGGTGTGCACCAGAGGTTTCCCCACTATAGAGGAGCAATATGTTAGGTTTCCAAATGCCTTAGAAGACACAGGTGCTCTGAAGGGTGGAAGTGGGTGACTGCCAATGTTGATGCTCTTAGACAATGACATTAGTGATGATGGTGACATCAACAACAGAATTGGCTACTCCCATTCCTGCCAGAGCAAATGTCTTCCCTCAGTGGCCACAGATACAAACCACTTGTTCAACAGAGATTGAGCTGGCTGTCCCTAAGACATATGCTGCCTGCCCCTTTAAAACCTTCTATGCGGTAGATGTGGACTGGTTGTTCTGGGACTATGAGATGCACAGACACCAGATGTCCTCTTGGCTGTCAGGCAGCCAAGAAGTGTGCAGCTGCAAGCAGTACAGTGTGTGAGAAGCCACTTTCTGGGTGATCCTCAGCACCTTTTCTGATTCCTGTTGGCTATGAAACATTGTTTATCAGAACTCTCAATATGGAAAGGTAGCTGTAGAAGGGAGTTTTTAGAGCCCCACCATAGCCAATATGCTCCAATTAGCACCCCTTGATGACTCTTCCCCTGGCCATGGGATCCTGTGTATAAAGGTGGTTCTTGTGTTTCAAAAGTATTACATGAAACTAATTTTTAATGTGAGATTATTGTTTCTTTTCTCATGTTATGAGGTTTTTAAATAAGAATTCAGGTAAAAAAAATATAATAAGGTTTTTATAAGAACCTGCCCCCCACCCCCATTTTCAGCTCTGTGAGAGAACCAAGCTGCCACCCAGCAAAGCCATTACTCTGTCTTGGCTGGAACTCCCCCCGCCAACTAATTTCTCACTTTTATGCATTATGTACACAAGTTCATCCTTCTTGAAAGATGAGGACTCAGCTACTTTTATTTCCATAATCAACACACACACACAGATATGTGCACACACACGCCAAACTTCCTCTCTCATCTTTCCAGTATTTTTCTAAAAAACAATATTTAGACATCCAGCCAAGATGGAGGCATAGGTGGGCACACTGTGCCTCCTCACACAACCAAAAGAAGGGGAACAACAATTTAAAAATAAAAACAACCAGAACTGACAGAAAATCAAACTGTATGGAAGTCTGACAACCAAGGAGTTAAAGGAGAACCATCTATCCAGACTGGTAGGAGGGGCACAGAGTAGTAGTGACAAAGCATTCTTGAAGGACCTAGGTGGGCAAGGTGGCTACTGGCAGACCAAGTGAAGCCCGAAGCTAGCTGTCCCACATTCACATGCTGATAAACTGGAAGGAACACCCGGGGAGCAAGTCAAAAGTCACAACCTGGGGACCTAAAGCAGAGAAATAAAGTCTCAAGCCACTGATTGAAAACACCAGTGGGGATTGCAGCTGTGGGAGTAACTCCCAGCATCACAGGAGAGTTTCATTGGAGAGTTCCACAGAGTCCTAGAACATACACAAACCAGCCTACCTGGGAATCAGCACCAGAAGGGCTCACATGGCTTGTACATAGCGGGAGAAGTGACTGAAATCTGGTAGAGAGGAAAGCAAGCACGATTGTTCCCTCTTGGACCACTTCCCCACATACAACCTCACAAAGCAGTGATGCGGGTTGACCCACCCTGGTGAAAAACTAAGGCTCTGCCCATTATACATAGCAGGAACTCCAAGACCAAAAATAATGGCCCAAATGAAAGAACAGATCAGAGCTCCAGAAAAAATACAACTAAGCAACAAAAATGTAGCTAACCTATTTGATGCACAGTTCAAAACACTGGTAATCAGGATGCTCACAGAATTGGTTGAATTTGGTTACAAGTTAGATGAAAAAATGACGACAATGCTAAGTAATATAGGAAAATGTACAGGGAACCAACAGTGATGTGAAGGAAACTGGGAATCAAATGAACTGTGTGGACCAGAAGGAAGAAAGAAACAGAACATATTCCACCAGAACAGAATGAAGAAACAAGAATTCAGAAAACTGAGGTGAAGCTTAGGAACCTCCAGGACATCTTTAAATGTTTCAACATCTGAATTATAGGGGTACCAGAAGGAGAAGAGGAAGAGCAACAAAGTGAAAACTTATTTGAACAAATAATGAAGGAGAACTTTCCCAATCTGGCAAAGGAAATAGACTTCCAGAAGTCCAGGAAGCTCAGAGAGTCCCAAATAAGTTGGACTTAAGGAGGAAAACACCAAGGGACATCATAATTACATTACCCAAGATTACAAATAAGGAGAGAATCTTAGAAGCAGCAAGAGAATAGAAGACAGTTACCTACAAAGGAGTTCCCATAAGTCTCTCAGCTCATTTCTCAAAAGAGACCTTGTAGGGGAGAAGGGGCTGGAAAGAAGTATCAAAGTCATGAAAGGCAAGGACCTATATCCAAGATTACTCTATCCAGCAAAGCTTTCATTTAGAATGGAAGGGCAGATAAGGTGCTTCTCAGATATGATAAAGTTAAAGGAGTTCATCATCACCAAGCCCTTATTATATGAAATGTTAAAGGGATTTATCTAAGAAAAAGAAGACAAAAAATACAACAGTAAAATGACAGCAAACTCACAGTTATTAACAACCACACCTAAAAAAAAAAAGAAAGAAAAAAAAACACAAGCAAACCAAGCAAACAACTAGAAGAGGAATGGAACCACAGAAACGGAGATCACATGGAAGGCTATCAACAGTGGAGTGGGAGGGGGAGAAAGGGGGGAAAGGTTCAGAGAATAAGTAGCATAAAAGGTAGGTAGAAAATAGAAAGGGGGAGGTTAAGAATAGTATAGGAAATGTAGAAGCCAAAGAACTTATATGTATGACCCATGGACATGAACTAAAGGGGAGGAATGTGGGTGGGAGGGGGTGTTAAGGGCAGAGGGGAATAAAAGGGGGAAATGGGACTACTGAAATAGCATAATCAATAAAATATATTTTTTAAAAAGACCACTATTTAGCATAGACTTTATTATGTCTGTTTAATTTTATTCACATTTGAGCCACCAACAGAATTTTCTTTAAATTTGAATCTTGGAGTACATCAGAGATGAAGAACTTACTTTCTGGGAGCAGGAGAAGTGAGGGTGAAATAGTTCTGCTCATTAGACACTTGTAGTGGCACAAATAGTGTAGATAAAGCCCCAAACTCCTCTAATCCCTTCGTAGCCCCTCCTGGTTACTTAGCATTGGTGCTGCCCTCTGGTGATCACATTTCAAATGGCAACCCTCAAGAGGTCAAACTACTTTTTTCCAATCCCAGGTCATGCCTAGGAGCCAAACCAGAAAAAGAAATAAGTGTCAAGTGAATGTGGAGCTCCTTGTTGAAAAGTCATTAAGTTTTTCAGGATGGTGAAGGCAGAGTATTAAACCTACATGCAGCCCTTAGTGACTGCGCAAAGTGGGGACCCATGAAGCTTAACATCCCTAGCAGGGCAAATGAATGTGTTTATTCTCCAAGTCAATTTCACACCAAACTCAAGGGATAAAAAACATACAGACTCACTACTAGTGCCATCCTCAATGGTTTGAACTACAGGCTTTCTTGCTAGAAATAATCCAAAGGGCAAGTTTTCTAAATGCCTCAGTAGACCCCTGGGATTTGAAGGGTGAAAGTGAATGCCTACCAAGGTTGATACTTTTCAGACACTGACATTAGTGATACCAGTGACACCAGGGAAAAGATCACCTATAAGGATGGGCAGTTTAGGCAAAGCATTACATCCACATCTGTGACCATTCAGGGATCTGCCACACATTCCGGGCTATGCTGGACATAACCCTCCAGAGTAAAAGACATGTTGTTGTGTTTTTACCTCCATTTAGTTAATGTTAGAAGAAGGAAAGGCACTTTATGAACCCTCTGGTTTGATCTAATAAGATAATGACATTCAGAATTCTAGTCTTCAGGGCAAGGCCATACCTTCTACAACAATACTGCAATAGCTCCTGATTGGCTTTTTACCTCCCAGAGGAATCAGATTGTCTAAATATGGGTTGCATTGTGAAAAGGTAGCCAGTCCTCCTCAGATTTGGGTTCTATTGCATGCACGAATGGTAAGGTCAAGTAGGAAGAGCAGCATCCATCACAAATAGAAGTGATAGATCCGGATTAGACAAGAGCAGGTAACCCAGACCATTAGCACCTACTGTTTCAGCAAGTGGCCTGTCACATAGCTCTGACCATGGAATCAGAGGAAGTTCACTGTCTCTTTCTAGAAAGAAGTCAACAACTCCAATCTGAGTTCATCTGGTGTCTCCCCAGGCACCTAGTCAAACTATTTACACACAAATCCCGTAAAACATACCTAACTTGTTGACTCAGCTGAGGCACGTCTCATGTTTTGGGATTGAGTTTTAGTTATTCTCAGTTCTCCAAGGCCATGGGGAAACGGTGGGCCTCAGACCACACTTTGAGAGCCTGCTCCACATGTTTCCACTGGGTTGAAAGAGAGACTGGACACCATTGGCCTTCAATCTTGTCCTCACCTTCTAGCCTGCCCTGCATTCCACACCCTTGCAAGGCTCCATTGCAACCCCTTTGATAGTCTGATTACCACACACTCCAAAACCCCTCCTGACTAAAATTTCTGTACTCATGATATCCCCAGTCTTACAAACTTTTATGGCTCCTCAGAATCCTAGTCCCCAACAGTATTCTAATCTCATCTCTCTCTTGATTCTCATCCCATGTCTCCAGTTTCATAACATTTGTTGCCTAGTACATCTGGTTTTCCCTCTTATACTAATCTTAGAACACCAATCTGAGTCTTCAAAATCTCACTCTTTCTGCCAACTCTGTGTCTCTCCCCACATACCCATCCCAGTCTGGGAGAATGGCTGCCCTCTTTTAACTGCACCAGCTATAGCAGGCACTCCTTCATCGCTAGGTCAGACCCTTAGTTGTATGCCTCAGCCCCATCTGGAGCTTCTTTAACAAAACCCTCCTCCATTACCTTCTTATGTCCTCTTTAATCCACACAATGACTAATACTGGAATCCCATATGTTTTATTCTTCCTCATCAGGAGTCTGAGCTGATCCTGTTTCTTTCACACCCTCTGTATGCAAACCTCTGCCTACCCACAATCCAAATCTGACCAGAGGATTCAGACAAATGCCACAGAGTACCCATGTAAGATTAAAAAGTAGATCAGAAAAGAGATTTATTTCTCATTTCCCAAGTTCTGAGTGTAGAAACTAAATGTAGACTAGTGGACTTTGTAAATGTAACAGAGAAATCAAAGAAAAATTGATTTGTGCCCTGAGTTCCAGGTCACAGGAGGCACAAAACAGGGTCTCCCAGTGCAGGCCTATGGGAGCTGATGTCACAGGTACATGCACATTTACTAGACTTTCTAGGGTTTATGACAGAATAATTTTCAAACTTCTGTAATCTTTTACTTGAAGGTGAGTGAAAATGTATGTACAATGCAAACACTGTTGATGGGTAGACCACTGCAAAGGTGAAAAGATTCACACCTGCACTTTCTATCAGATTCTAAGACAAAGGCCACTTGAAGGCAAACTCATCCTGAGAGAAATCTGGGCAGTCAGGTCATCTTTGGTTGTGGACGCCAATTCAGAAGGAAAGCGGGGCAACTGAGAACAGTTACTTGGAAAATTGCAGCCAGAGTTTTAAAAAAAATTGGATGATTTGAAAATAAGGTAAGGATGGGCACTGGGGGAGAGGTGAAAAGATCTGCTAATTACAAGGAGATGCTGTCAGAGTGGAAGATGCATCAAACAAATTTAACAAAGCAAGAGAGACTTTCTTAAAGACCATGTGTTAGTTTAGTGAGTCAGAGTGCAACACCCTTGAAAGAGAAGGCTGAGAAGATTTTAAGAACAAGAGAAAGGATCAAAGACACCTGTGTTTGCTATTTGGCTTTACACAAAAGAAATGTAAAGACAGGCATTTTATGAAATCGTCCCAGTTTGTCTTTTTACCTCATGCTTTCAAAGGTCCTCACACTAGTTAATCTTCTACCCTCTTAGAGAGATGAAACACAGACACTAGAAGGATTAAATTTAAAATCAGGAGCTGATGCATTCCTGGTCAGCATAATCCAGGTGTCTTGTGGCTGCCATGAACAAATACACATGGATTATAGAAATCCTATGGAGAAAAAGGATGGCATGATTGTTCTCTAAGTGAGAGAGAGGGCCCTGAAACCCCACCTGGACAGACTTTTATTGCTTTTCTGGGTACATTGCATTGAGGATGGTCCTTAATTACTATGCACAGGTTTGCTGTAGGTGATTACCTTTTACATATAAGAAAAAAAAAAGAATGTTAAGAGAAGGATGTTACAGATCAAAGGGAAAAGTGGTTGAAAAGGTTACACTCCATACTTGGGAGGTTTAGCTCAGATTTTAGGAAGTTACAGTAAGCACTTTCTGCCTCAATTCAGGGTGAGGGATTTTTAGCAAAAGTAAGTCTCATAGTGGCCTAGGTACAATGCAGGCCTGATGTCCCATGGGGAAACTTATCCATGGGCCTGGCTTCCATGTACCAGACCTCACTTTCCACTGGCCTTTCTGAATGAGAGCTGGGCTACATTTCCACGCCATGCAAAACAGGTTCCTATAAAGAGCATATGCTCTCTGTGACATATACACTGTGAATCATAAAACTGGCAAGAAGATTTTAAGGAGAGTAATGTGTATTTCAAATCGGCAATAAAAGAATCTGAAATCACAAATTGCTATTCTGTTGATGAAGAAAATGCTCTGACAGTGTGGAGGTCAGAGGCCTGCAATCAGGAAGGACGTGTGTAAAGGTCAGTGACTCTGAGGAATAGGAAGGCCTCTGGTTCATAACAAAACTGCTTTCTGCACAATGGAGGGGAACACAATTACATCTCTTTCAGCCAAAACCCTGTTTTCATTTCTATCAGTTATTGCAATTTATAGAGGTGCAAAACTACTGAGAGTTCCTGAACAGATCCGGAATCTGATCTCCCAGAAGGCTGTGCTTGTTGAGATTTCCATTTAGACACTACATATTTCTCTGCAGTAACATCCCCTCTCTTCAAAACTAATCCCTATGGGAAAACTGTGTACTTGATCCTACAACATGGATGGAGTCACATGATTTGACCTCATTGGCTACCCAAGAGCAGAGAAACTGACTTTCACCACTTGGTTTGCTCTGATGAAGGTTTTTCTACAGAACACTTGGTAGTTTTGTCACTTGAGGTTAAGGAGCTTCACCCTCACACTTCACCTGCAGTTTCTCTAGCTTTGTATGATATGCCCTTCTCCAGGATGTACCAAAAGACAAAGAGATCAAATTTAGCTTCATAAACTATGGGTTCTTTCCTAATTCCATGGGCATTGGTCTGAACTAAGACAATTGAGCTAAAGTCCTCACTTTATTGGCAAAGTTTCCAATTACATCTTATTAACAGAAAGAACAGAAATTGACTAAACTAATCAGATAGTTTTATTGACATATAAATAACAGTAGTGGAGACTTTAGAAATCTTTTGAAAGCTATCTAAAAGAAAGACTAAGATCAGTGTTGCTACTCACAGCAGTGTCCTCTTGTCTATTCCCATTGTCTACAATTGTGACCAGGTGCATTCTCATGTTGGTGTGGAAAAGTGACAGAGCTCAGATTCAGTGAGCTCATCACCTGCTCCCATTGGTTATCACAGGACCAGTGCTCATCCTCTGATACACACAATGTTAACTCCACTGTGGGCATGGTACCAATGAGACTAAACCAAGGCAGGGATTGGTTTGAAATGTGACCTTAAGTCAACAACAATGACAATGACAGCTCACATTATTGAGTGTTTATTGACTTAATGTAAATTTTTTAAGAACTATTCACCTGCAGACAAATGTTTATAATAATGCAAAAAAACTTAATTTAGAGGTCAATAACACTGGGGAAGAAAGGAAGGTCACTTATATCTCACACGCAGTTCAACAGGTGGACTTTCAACCCTCATGGCGGGGTTTGTTGCTATACACTTGTAAACACCAGCATCTTCCCTCTTGACTGGGTCTATGGTGAGTCTTCTCCCATTTGCAGTCAGCTTCTGTCTGTTTGTGAACTTCAGATTCATGTCATTTAATAGCCACTGGATGGAGAGTCCATTTGTGTAGCAGGTCAAGACCACATCATCATCATTCTCTATGACCCAAGAGCTGCTCAATCGGAGGATGGGCACTCTCAGTTGCTCTGTAAAGAAGCAGCGAATGTTAGTCATTGAGGCTGTGCTTGAGACATAGAACCATGCTGCTTCCTCAGAGATCTCCACCTCTCACAGTCCACAGAGAGGTATGAATATATAACCATAGTATGCTTCTGACTTTTGCAGGAAGAAAATTGTCTAAGTTCAGAAGACAGTATATAAAGTGAAAGATGCATCTCCTCTCTGAGCCCATATAACCTCAGGGGGATTCTATACCTATCCCTCAGTCTTCTCTGTAGTAGCAGCACACAAAACCTCTTCCCAGTGCATATGGCTCATAACCTCATCATCAGGTACAATTTGTCTCTCATGAGTTTTATTGATCTGGCCCTTGAACTTTTTATTTGACTTCACAAAACTTCAGGTCCCACTCCTTGTGAAAACATTTATATACTTTGGGGAATGCAAAGTTAGCACCATTGACCATCTCTGGGGTCAAGGGAAGTTTACAGGGAGTGGAAAAATTATTAAGTTTTTGTTAAAAAAATTATTAGGCATTAAGGATGGCCCAAGCCAGTGTTCATGACTTCCACCTTGAGGATTTCTATCTAAAAGGCTTCTCACTCTGAACAAAACTTTATTTCCTTGTCAACTGAGTCAATATCATGGTATAATTAATCTCTAGAGGGAAGTAGTTAAGGTTTTAACAAAAGACATTAACTTGAGGAATAGAAGAAAACTATTCATGTAAAAAAGGAGATACATAACAGCCCAGAGCTAACACAATATTCCTCAGACCCCCTGACTTCCTGGTTGACCAGAAGCCTGTCCTTGCAGCTGCACAGACTTCTGTCACCCAGCTGGGGTCTGTTTCTATGGGGCACCATTTCCCAGGAAATCCTACCAACTGGGGTTAGAGAGAAACAACAAATAAAGTCTAGAAGCAAGTAAGCAGTAAGTTGACCACTCAGGCATGTGACCCAAGACGTGGGTCAGTTTTTCCCAGGTAGTGTGACTGAAATGAGCCATTGAGGCAATGAGTGATAGAGCAGGGTCCAAGAAATGATTTAGTAAAGAAAAAAAAAAAACAGGACAGGCACAAGCTGATAATGGCAGCAGAATCATGTGCTCTTCCCTTGACCATTAAAGTTTTTCTCTCTCCCCTGATGGCAGGTGAGGACTTGTGTAAATGGAAAATGAGTGACTTACAGCAAATGGGGAGCATTGACTTCCTCAAATTCTGGTGCTTGTTCAATTTGTGTTAGGTGGACATGAGATAGAAATGTGGGAAAACTTAAAATTATTCTTTTTGTAAAATGATGATTAATAGCCTAGGGCCTTAAACTAATTGCAAGAAAGACTATTTTCTTAGAAAAGAAGAAAATAATCTGAGATGATGATCTTAGTTCCTGGAAGCACAGAAAGCCTGTCCCTCATGGGCAGAATTTAAAGAATTCTGTGTCCAGGTTCCAGACTCAGAAGTGATTTTGGATTATTTATTCATTTCATTCATTCCCCATTTATTTCTTCCTAATTCATCAACAGCAACTCAGTGTTTGTTAGTTATTGGTTTGTGAGCTGGTTTCAGGGGTAGAGTGAAGAAAGAGAAGACAAAGTCCTTTCATTTATTTATGCTGGGAGAGACTGCACCAAAATAGGAAGCAAATAAATGATGTCAAATCCAGTGTAGAGAGGTGTGAACATGCCCCCTGAGGGAGATGCATGGTTAATCTATCCAGTGATTCTGATTGTTACTGCAGATACTTTGGTTCTGCAGTGAGAATAGACTATGTCTTCATTTTTTTCACTCCACAGAGCAAAAAGTGCTCCTATGAGCTGAGGACACTTATTAAGAAACGTCTCTGAACCAGTTTTATTGTTTAGAATCCAACTATCTTCTTCTATGTTCCCCAAGGTAGAGAAATTCAGTCTATGGCTACAGAGAGCCCAAAAGTGACTCTGATGTATTGTTTTTATTCTGTGTGATTCTGCTGTAGTTACTGTATCTATCTGTTCCTTAGTTTATTCTCATGGAAGAAGGCTGTCAGTGTGTTAACTGTAAAATACTGTCAGTGAGTGACCTAAATCCTGAAATAGAAGATCTGCTCACACAAAGAATCTCTTATTGATTGACTCTGAGATCTCTTATTGGTCTGGACTGATCCCTGGTGAATGAGGACCTTCCAGGAGCATCTGTTATTCTGTTTCATTATGGAGATCCTTACATTTTACTGAACCTTCCTAAGCCCCCCAGGTCAGTCTGCTATATCCACAGACATTGTCTGAATGTGCTCTCCACACACAGACTCAGGTGATATCAAACTTCATTTCTACCAAGAAGTGACTCTTGGGCCTGAGCCAGTACTGGTGACTGTCTCAGGAACCTTGTGAGTCAGGGGCCCATTAAACTGTTACACACTAAGTCCTTCGAGGACACCAAACCAAAAATGGCACAAGCTGCCTAGTGTCCCTGGAGTCAAGAATCCTGGCACAGGGTTCTTGGGATGGGTTCTAAGCTGAGATCTGTATGAATATCAAGAGGCCAATCAGACCATGCTCTGACCTAGTATAGCATGGTCAGCTTGTGGTCAAGGTCATAGGAACATGCTCAGGGTGCTGAACTGAGATGGGTTTCCCTTTGCTGAGTTTCTCTAATCAGGCTGACCCTTCTGTGTGCAGTGACTGTCTGCAGGGCTGCAAGTTGGGAAGGGAACTGAGATCTTAAGAAATTTGTCTACACTCTGTGTATCCTGCCTTAAATATCAAAACCAAACCTGAAACAAAACGCAGAGGAGAATGGAGGTAGTGCCCAGATCTGTCAGTCCTGTGTGTGAAGTAGCAGTCACTGCACCAAACCCCCAGTCATCAGAAAACAATCACTCACCACATACATGAAGCAGCCCAGATCCTATCTCTATTTTTGAACCTGGAAGCTCAACCACTACACTGTACGGTCCTTCGTCCTCCTTGGTGGCGTACTTCAACACCAAGGATCCATCATTGAATGCCTGTGCTCTTCCATTGTCATCAGGACCGGTTATAAGGGCAGTTGATGTCTTCACAGCATATGCAACTATAATATTGTCCAAGCCATCCCCCTTGTACCATACGATGCCTCTAGCATCAGGGGGCATATTGCGGATACGCAGAATCGCATGTCTGCCTTCGGCAACATAGGCTGATACAACACTGATTTTAGCTGTGGTGGGCAGGCTCCAGAAGGTTAAGAGTGAAACTAGGAAATAAGAAAAAATGCATCAATATTTGCATATTTGCATGTACGTACTGGGACAAAAAGATGAAGCCCTGAATCCTGAGTGGGTCTCTTTATCACTCAGCTTTGGTCTGCAGGTGAGTGTGTATATCCTATGATCAAGGTCAACTGCATGGCCCCCATTACATCAGCACATCTGAAGCTGTTATTTTTTTCTGTTTCAAATACTATTCTCTAGGTGTTTGTCTTGGTTACCTCATCACTGTGCTTAGACCACTGCTGACATTCAAGGGCAGTTATAAAGGACACATTTGCTGACCAACTTCTCTAAAGAGTCAATGCCTTCACTTTCTGACCTGTCTTGCTCTGTTTTTTTTTTTTTTTCTCACGGCATTTCTGACCTCACATCTACACCTTTCCTTGTCCCTCTCTTCTCCATAGAACATGGACTTTCTGAGAGCATGGCTTGTCTAATCTTTTACCTCCAGTGACTGCAATAGCTTGAAAATTAATGGGGATGAATGAATGACTGCTGTACTTCCTGGGGTTTATTTGCCCATTTCTGGGTTTTGCGGTGATGACAATGTTTAGCACCCCTGGTTAAATTTTCCTGGTGTTTTCTGGCATAAATCATTATTATTATTACCAGTTTTCATAATTCAATACTCAGTGATGAATAACAGGAAATGAACAGTAATCCACATTTACCTGCCTTCCAGCGCTTCCAGATTATATTTTTCCTTTTGCTGAGCTCCCTTCCTGATAATACTCTGCTTCTTGTCCTTCACCCTCAGGTCCAAACAGCAGCTTTCCCTCCTTTCTCAGAGCACTGGTCTCTTCACCAGACTCCAGCCAGTCTCTGTACCAGATCCTTAGTCTACCCCAAGGAATTATCTCCTACTTACCAAGCAGCAGGAGCCTTTGCCAGTGGACAAGTCCTCTGTGGGTAGAGACTGACAGGGATCCCATGGCGTATGTTGTCTGCTCTGTGGTGTCCTTTTTGAGAGAAGCTTGAGGTTCTGTGATGCTCACAAGCACTTTTGTCCAAAATGGTGCAATCGGCTGTGTGTCCTACCGGAGCTCTGAGCTTTATTCTGGGGCAATGTTTCCAATCTTGTCATGTGGGCTAGGGGCAGGGCATATGCATATTACCATCCCACTCACTGCTCTAGTTTTTGCCACCATTGGCCCTTCTAACCAGTACTGCCCTCCTATAATCTGGTTCCTTGGGAAGGCCTGAGGCCTCTCAACACCACACACACACACACCAAAACACATACACACATGTTCTCCAAGATGCACAAAAATGGATCAGGGCACACTTAAATTAAAGAACAACTTTTCTTAAGGAAAATACAAGCGTGGGATTTGATAGCCTGCCAAGGTAGAAAGTTGTGAATGAAATATTTTGTGAGTATTGTAAGTCCTGCCATGTGGCCCCTTGAGCTTTTCAGGGTTACTGCATTGCCCCTTTCTGTTAACAGTCTCTGGAAGTAGCAAGTGGGACACAGCTGTCAAGAGGGAGGACCCCAGAAAAGCCTGCTGAAGCAGGGGATGAAAATCAGGCTATTTCCTCATCTTAGCCAAAGCCATGTTCCTGGTCTATTCCCTTGTGTCTCAGTGTTGTACCCTAGATGACATACACAGACCTGCAGGCAATGTCAGATGGTCAGATGCTATACAGTTTTTCTGACCAGTACATTGTGAGCCTAGTGAAAAGACAGGCATTGTCCCAAATATTATGAGTCCAGTGTCAGGATGATTGTCCCACCAGGAACATGTGCTGAGCAATACAGAGCTTTCTGCTTTCAAGTATCCAAAAACAGGGCCTGGTGAAGGTTATCCTGAGGCTTTTGGAAAAGGGTGCTGGCCTGGTGGGTCAATGCAAAAATATGTCCTGTGTGTCCATCATCACTACATTGAAATATTGCATATAAGTCATTTCTGTGTCCCTGTCTGCCCACACGGCCCAGGAACAGAAACATCTCCAGGTGAATACTCAATTAGGACCCCTCTGTGTTCTTTTATTAGGAGGTAAGAGGTTTTTTCAGAACCCTCAGTACCTCTGAGGTAGAAGCAGCCACAGATTCTGGTTCCCTGCACCATTCAGCACAGGAAGCTTCCTTTGTTCCCCAGGACATCATGAAGTGGAGACATGTCTTCAGAGACAATAGGCAGGTGTCTCACAGACCAAGAATTTGGGGAATGAAAAGTCTTCCCTCATGCCTACAACGTCAGGGTGTATTCTTTCTTCCCCTGGCAGGAACTCTTCCAGGGGTTAAGAATCCAGTGTTTTTGCCTGGTCAGCTATCTGTGAGAACAGGAAAAACACAGGCCTGGGGTGGTGAAATATAACTCACAAGGTGGCACTGAGGGAGGCTGTGACTTTGGAGGAATAACTTCAGTCCCACCTCTCACTGTTAGGAAATTCCTTTCATTCCTCCTTAGTGTATGAGAAATAAAATCCTGACCCTAGGATGTTCCCAAGCAGGCACCATCCTCCTGTCATGCTCACATGGGTGCCTTTGTGTGTATAAGAACATAATTTGACTGCAAGTGTCATAAGAGTGACAGGCTTCCACTGGGCAATTTCCCTTATTGATTTAACATGTGTTTATGGAACATCTGTCCTGTGTCAGGCTTCTGGCTGGGCCCTGGAAACTCCAAACAGAGTAAGACAAGTGTGGGCCCTGTGCTCATTGACTTTACCTTGTGACACAGACAGGCTGTCAGGTAAATCATGGCTCTAGGAACTTAATTATAATCCAGTGAAGAGCCTCAAAAGAAACGTCTGGTTCCTCCAGTGGATGTAATTGAGTCTCAGCTGGTCTGGGGAACATGGAGAGCACTTCTGAGAAAGTATCCACTAGGCTGAAACCTGTAGAGTTAGTGGATATTACTCCATAACAAACAGAGGGTGTTAAAAAAAATCTTTCTCAGAATATTGACCTTTGTAGGGGAGATGCATGGCTGGATAGAAGAGTAGACAGAGAGCATTGTGGGAGCTTGAAGAGTTAGAAATACTGTGTAATGAGAGATGATGTTGAAGTTGGTCCCCTGCTGCACTATGGGTGCTGCTGAGGTGGAGTCAGCATTGTTCCAGAAAGGCTCCATCTGCATAGTAATTCTGCTGCACCCTGTGGATAAGTAGAAGCATGGGCAAGAAAATGTCATGTTACAGCTGGGTATCTTCTTTTTTTTTTTTAGTTTTGGATTTTGTATTCAGCTTATACTTTAGGCAGTATTTCATAGATCTGTATATAATTCTAATATAGTCATTGAATTATACTTGAAAATAATGAGCTTAAGGTATTGAAAGTATGCAATTTATGAAGGGTCTTCAGATGCATGCACCAAAGAAGTTGTGTAATGAAAATAAAGACCATGTCCTTACTATTAAAGTCTTCTCATGCCCTCTTGTAATCTCCTTTTTCTTCACCTCTCCACCTCCTTTTTTAGTGTTAAAGGAAACTCTCTTTAGTGTTTTTCATTATAAATTCATTGGCACTTTCTAAAATTTTCACAATTTTTATCATAAATTATGTAATTTGAGGCCACATTTAGCTATTTTTACATAGTTTTCTCTTTTTATTCTGAATTTATATCTCATTCCAGGGATGCATTTATATTGATTATCTATTCACCCTTCATGGACACTTGTGTTGTTTCCAGTATGGCGCTCTTACAAGCACACCTGCCATGAACTTGTGTGTAGAAAAGTCTTTAACACAAAGAATCAGCACTTATAAACCACTGAATAGCTATAGAAATAGAAGTTAGGGAGTTACCCCTGGAAGTCTGGTCTCAAGGTCGCACTAGTCTCTGGTCTGAATAACCACATTCAGAGGTTACAACATGCGTGCTTCTTTACATAAAGCTGTGTTTGCCACAGCCCATCCATCAGTCACCACAGTATCAGAAACAATAGCCCCATCTTTCTTCCAGTTTCTAAATTATGAACCAATGCACCTCAGAAACTGCATTTAATTCACATTTGGATTCTCAATCTCTAGGAGTAGGGGAAAGGTAGTGTTTAAATTTTGAATCTCTGTGATATAAGGAGAAATCCCCTACCCCCCCAAAAAAGAAGCATTGTATGCCAAGTGCTCACTGATAATACAGAGTCCACCTGCAGGCTGTGTGACTCTGGGTGAGTCACCCACCACGAGAAGGATCAGTACTCTCATGTGATGTAACAAACATATGTTTGGTCTTCTTTCTTGGGTTTTAGAAATAGCAGCTAACTCTTTGGGAATTCTAAGGGATGAGGGTGATAAGAGTGTCTTTTGTTCTGATGACGCCACTCTTGGCCTGCCTCTGGATAGTTGCAGAGTGAGGAAAGGGCACCAGAAAGACCAAGTTCTGATCAGAAGCTTGGAGTTTTCAGCTATCGACGTAAGAAATTTTTATTTTCATTTTTTATGAGTGTACTTAGGCCAAACATGACGATAATTGTGTGAAGCAAATCCACAGTGGACTGAGAGAATATTCTTTAACATAGCAGTGTCGCCCCTAATTTTATACAGTACAGAGAAAGCCAGAGGCAAAACACGAAATCCATGGGTTGTCCATTAAGGAGTTAGAGGATGCAAAGTGCAGAAATCTCTGAGACTGGGTAAAAAGTAAAACAAATGGACACAACTGTGAGTTTGTTTGGTACAGGAAAGATAGAAGTTAAGAATAAACACAGTAACAATAGTAATGAGAGGGTATGTGGTTTCTCCTATGGTGCAGTGAGGGATCTGGAATAAGGAAAACTACTCTGACATTTTAAAGGTATGTTATGTTAAAGGAAAAAAATAAAAATAAAATAAACACCTTATTTCAGGAAAATATTGACTTTTGTCCAGAAAGAGATTGGCCTTTGACATGACTACTCACCATGACTCACTTTTGGTTAAAATTTTAATTTCAGACCATCCTATGTGGTTACTTCAGGTCTCTGAGTCTGTAAGCCTCACCACACAGGTCTCCCCTGAGCTCATCAGGTTTATTATGTGGTCCCAATTTTGTCTACACTGCTCTCTTTGGCTATAAATCAACCTAAAAGTTGCATTGATAACCAATCTTTTGGTTAGATAATATTGTCTCCAGTACTAGGAAGGGATTCTTAGGAAGTCATAGAGTTTGTCTTACTGAACTATAAACCAATTGTGATGCAGCAAGACCTTCACCTTGGATGTAAGTCAAGGCTGAACGTTGTCAAAAGATACAAGCAGGTAAATGGGAGCAGTCAGTTCCACAGGCCTTTATCGGCAAAATACTATGGATCATTTTGAACCTAGAAGCTTTCATGATCTAAATTGTGCTGTCTTTGTTTCCCTGTATTTTGCATCCTGTATTATATTTACTTATAATTTGAGGGCACATTGTACGCCTATCCCATTTTACCCATTTGACCACGGGATGGGGTCATATTTACTATGCCTATCTATAATTAATTATTCATTATTAATCTTATTTTTCTAGTTGTAAACTAGGAATCTGTGACCTTAAAGTTTATTTGGGGAGCAGGCTGTAGGAACACCATGCTGTGAAGTACAATTACCATCTAAAAGTTGCAAAGGTGAGGACAGTAAGAGTTTCATAAGTACATTTCCTCTGCTTCAGTAGCAGGCATGGAGGGTCGTGTTTTATAGCCACTTCAGCTTCCATTTGAATAATATAGTTAGCAGTCCTATTGAGCTAGAGTATGAGGATATTCATATAATTAGGTTCTAGCATTTATTCATAAAATTATTTTCTCAGCATTTTTATTCAAGTAACCTTGAACAATTTCTTTGATATTAGTTATTTTTTTCCACTCAGAAATAACCAACTTAATAGGAGAAACTACTTTTTTTAAAAAAGGATTTTATAAATTTATTTTTAAACAGAAGGGACAGGAGAGAAAGAGGGAAATGTCAAAGTATGTTTGTCTCTCATAAAGGTCCCATGAACATTCAGTCGCTGTCATTGCTTTATGGGTTTGGTAGGGACAGGTTTGGTTTGGGACTCTTCAGTAAATCTGGGTATTTGGCAGGGTGTCCCATTGGCTCCTTGGGCTGACAGGCCCTGGGAGTTTGGATTCTGAGAATCCCAAGCAGTTGCCAAGTGATTTCACTTGGGAGTCTTGCCCCTTGCTTCTGGCTCTTCTTGTCCTTTATCACATTTGTTTGAATCATTGCACTTTTGGGTTCAGTTTAAAATCCTGGGTCATGACTTAGGTTGTCTGGTAAAGGTACTTTCTGGGTTACAGAACTCTGTCTGTTTCAGGTACCCTCTGTTTAGAGCTCCATCTGGTAGAATGGGGAGAAAGCTTCTGTTCCATGAAATGGTCGTTTGGGGGTCAGTTACCTCTGAGCATATATATACCTATAGCATATGTTGTTTCATTGTAGAACCCTTCTGTTTGTGTCCTGTATAATTTAGACTCAGGAGAGCACTGGTCACTGAATGGGTGTTTAAATTACTCTATTATATTTTAACTAGAGTTGTTATGTCAAAAAAATCAGGGAACCGAGACAAAATGTCTTATCTAGAAGATTTTTTGAGTCTACATGGTAAAGATGCAAGCAGAGTTAAAAAAAATAAGAAAATACGTTAATGGCTCAGAGAAAAGGGAATTTGCATGTGAAAGGTAAAAGCTCAGAGGAGAGGGGCCAAGAAGATCTAGATATTATGACAGGTGCAAGCTGGTCAGAGTTCCCTCAGCCCCAGGGGATCCATTCTGATGAGTGAAATGGAGAGAGTGCACTTGAACTATAATCACAGCCTTCAATCTGTCAAGGAACCAAATTAGGTGGGGGGAAAGCCCCTACCGGGGCAGGACAATGTCTTTTTCAGAGAGTTTCAGTGAGAGTAGGGCCAGAGAGCCAGCCTGCTGGATATTATTGGGTACATACTCAGTTTCTCTACTATGGATCTGTTAAACTGGAAAAGCTCAAACCCTTCTTATGGACATGATCCTGCTAAAATGAATGATTTGGTTGCATCAGCTTTTGCCACTTATTATCTCAATTGGGCAGACATACAAACCCTATAGAATTCTTTGCTTCAGTAAGAGGGATGAACAGAGGCTGGTGTTGGATAAAGCAAATGAAGAGGCTCAGTGGTTACATACACCAAGAATATCCAAATGGGGCTCTGGGCCTTCCCAGGGCAATACATGTAACTGAGCCTAACTGGGACCCAAATGGGGATGGCCTTCCTCTCTTAGAGCATTATAAGAGATGCCACCCTGAGAGAATAGGGAAAGAAGTCCCTGAGCAGAAAAGTCTGAGTATGGTGCAGGTGGTGAAACAGAAGTCCACAGAGGACCCCTTCCAATACCAGGAAACAGTTAAGGAGATTCCTGCAGATGGCAAGTGACTGCTGCATTTGGATTCCAAACTTTAGGCTCACTGCTAAACCACTATATGAGGCTCTGAAAAGACCAGAAGATAGCCCTTTAGAGTGGACAAAGAAATGTACTCAGGCTTTTGAGGCCCTGAAGGTGCACCTGGTTTTTGCACTGGCCTTGTAGCTTTCAAACCTACTGAAGCCATTTCAGTGATATGTGTGTGAGAGACAGGGCGATGCCCTAGAATTCCTCACCCACACACTTAGTGACATTTGCAGAGGATCACATAATTGTCAGGGAAATTAGATCACACTGTCCAGGGGTGGCCAGCCTGCTTGAGAATGGCAGTCACCTGGGAGCTCTTGCAGGAAGCCAAAAAAGTTTTCCTTGGGACAGCCTATCACCTTTTGTGCACCTCCTCAAGTGTTGAGCCTGCTGGAGCGAAAGGGAAATATGTGGCTTACTGATGAAAGAATAAGCAGGTCCCAGGCCCTTCTCTCCACAATCCAAACACCTCCCTCAAAACTGTAAGGAAGGTAAATCCTGCCTTCTCCCAGACTCTGAGTTAGCTGTGCTAATACATGACTGTGCTGAAATAACTAATGAAGTATATTTTAGCAGAAGTGGCTTAGAGGACCATTCCTGAGAAGAAGCAGACTGGACTCTCTATACAGTTGGCAGTGGTTATATGGACAAAGGAAGCAGAAGGTCTGGGTATGCAGTTGTGACTCTTCAAGGAGTAGTGGAGGCCAAGGCCTTGATGCCAGGAACGTCTGCTCAGAAAACTGAACTGACTGCATTAACCAGGGTACTAGGATTGTTGCATGGGGAGATAGTGAATGTGTGTATCAACTTAAGGTAAGCTTTTCTGATTTTGCATGCACGTGGTTCAATCTGGAAGGATAGAGGACTATTAACCTCCAACAAAAAAGAGAGTAAGCATGCAGCAGAAATTCTTAAATTCTTGGAGGCTCTTCAGGTACATTTACAGGTAGCAGTTATACACTTCCTGGGGCATCAGAAGGAGGACACTAAAGTGGCTAGAGGAAGCAGTCTGGTTGAAAGGGCAGCACAAGAGGCTGTTAAAGTAATGTCTATAACAATCTCAGTACCTGTTTTGGACTTGTCAAAATTTGACCCTGAATATTTGACTACACACTTAGAGAAAGCTAAGGGCTGGGGTTTTGATGGAGAAGGTCCTGATAGTGGACAAAATATAAGACAGGAGCTATACTGTTTCCTGAACATTTAGTAGAGCCAGTCGTGAAGCATTTGCATGAGGCCACACACTTTGGAAGACACTCATTAACTACCTATGTCAAACTGTGGCTCACAGGTCCTGGAATTTCTAAAGCCATAAGACAAGTAATTGCTAGATGTGTTATGTGCTGGAAGAACAACCCCAAAACAGAACTCCATCAAAGGAAAAAAGAAAGCAATACCAAGGACAGTGTCCACTTGAGGACTGGCAAATAGAATATACTCAGATGCCAAGAGTCTGAGAGTGGAAATATTTGTTAGCCTTTGTTGACATCTTTTTCAGGGTGGGTAGAAGCTTATCCTAGTAGAATAGAGAAATGCTTGGAGACAGTGAAAGCTTTATTGAAGGAAATAATCCCTCGCTTTGGCCGCTGTGCCAGCATCCAGGGTGATAACAGACCTGTTTTTATTTATTTATTTTTTAATTACACAGGATGTGAGTAAATTTTAGGAATCAGATGAAAACTTTACATAGTATGGACACCTAAGGCTTCTGGAAAGTAGAGAAGATGAATCAACTTAAAAATATATAGCCAAGCTATGACAAGAAACTCATCTCCACTGGAGATGAGTTTTTACATTCAAAAAGCTTTGAATGCCACCTCCCAAGCTTTGCCTATTGCCCTGCTCAGGATAAGGGTGGCTCCTTGAAGTGGGATTCAGTTGAGTCCCTGGAAACTTGTGTACAAGTGGCCATTTCAGGTCATGATTGGAGTGGGAGATATGTATATAGATAAAAGCTGAAGGTTAAGGAAATGTACAACATTTAAGTCAGGCCTTAGCTGTGATGAATGACCTTGTCTGTATTAAAGACTTCTCTCCCACAGGTTTGCTGCATTTCTTTGAGCCTGCAGACAAAATGCTACTCAAGATTTCGGTGACAGAATCTCCAAAACTAAACTAAGAGGAAAGTGGACTGGACCTTGGGACACACTACTCACCACCCCCACCATGGTGAAACTGGCGGAAATAAAACCTTGGACTCATCATTCCAGAATAAAGAAAGAGCTGGAAGATCTCAAAGTCATCTTTGGAATACAATTACTTATGTTCTCTTCTTTACCTATTGTTTAAGCCCTTATTATAAACAGCTTATTCCATTCAAACAAAATGAAAATATCTGAGTATACTTAATAAAAATTGTTCTAAGTGTTTCTGACTTTTGCTTTACAGGAGGGACTTATGTTGAACAAACTTTCACTTCATGTCTTATAGCTGTCTGTACTGCTTTGGAAAGCCTTAGAAATTATATAGTGTTTAAACATACCAAAAAGAAAGTGACTCACTCTGATATTTATGATTAGGGACCAGTGGTGACTATAAAAGACAGGGAAATGTTTTCCTTAAAGATCACTAATATACCCCAGCTAGAGAGTGTGCGCCTTTTTCAACTGTACTAAAACTGTCTTGTGCTCTCAGAAGGTGTGAAGATGAAATGCACCACCACCACAGATGTATCTTAGGCTTGTGCTCATGTTAAACTGCCAACAGGATGGTTTCTGATATGTGAAAGGACTGTCTATTCCTATGTTCCAGCAAACAGCTCTGGGGGCCCATGCTGTCTGGGAAGACTGACGGTGTTTATGCCCCAGAAGCCCCACTTACCCGGGGATGACTGGATCTCTCCCTTACACCTGATAGTATCAGTGACTTATACCTTTTAGCCCTGCTGAATATGTGTCTTTAACTATATTTGTAATGTCAGCCATGGTAACCTATTTGAATGTAGAAATAAGTGGATTAGCCTGCACTGTGGCAAAAGCTTTGAATGCCACCTCGCAAGTCATCAGTGCCATTAGTCAAGAACTATGACAAGCCAGAGAAGCAGTACTGGAAAATTGTGTAGTTATAGATTACCCTCTTTTATGGCATAATCATGGATGTGAAACATTTAAAGAATTCTGCTGTTCTAACTTAACTGATGATAGTTCACAGCTCATAGAACAAAAAGTAAAGCAAATAAATAATGCATTGTATAACATAAAACAGAGAGAGAGATTCTTTGGCATTGACTTGTCTAAACTAACCTCTAGGATGCCTAGTATACCTGGTCTTCGAGACATTTATTGTTTTTATCCTTGTCATTTTCTCCATTATTACAGTTGTTGTTGCATACAATGTGCCTTCTTATATAGGTCTGCAATTAGGTGTATTCCTAACACCCACCCCCCCCTTGCCACTGGATCCAATGCTAAGTTCTGATCTCACAGAAATCAGATAGTTTAATACTAATGGTAGAGAATGATAAGGGATTCAAGACATGGAAAAGTTTGACTTAATATAAATTTGTCAGTCTAGCAAGTAATGTATATGTTAAAGCTTTTGTTTCAGAAAGTACAGATAAGGCCTCTCTTGGGTCTTGGGAAAACAGCCTACCTCCCTGCGGGATTGTGAAAGATTACCATCTGGGGACAACTGGAGGCATCTGGACATTTGTGTTCCAGGGAGAGGCAGATGACCACTGCCCCTGGGAACAGCTAACTGCCCAGGACAGCAATGTTGCAGCTTCTATCACCTAAACCTCCCCGAATCTCAAAGCCCTGACCACACCTTGTTTATTCCCTGATAGAAAAAGTCTGGCCTAGAAAGAGAAGGCAAGATGATTTGTTAGGGTATGAACCTACCATCTTTTCAGATCCCCCATCATCTGAATAAAGCATCCATAAAGATTTAAATGCTGTCATTGCTTATTGGGTTTGGTAGTGACAGGCAGCCTGAATGCCGGTGTCTTTTCTGGTTACAAGACAACACAAAGTTTTGCCACCAGTTTTGGGGCTGTGTTGACCATGTCAATTTAAGAGGAGAAAAGAGATCTATCTACCTGATATTTAGCAGGCTACATCCTTCTCTTATCTTGAGGAAGATATCTCTTGCAACCTGTTTTCCTGACAAGTTTCCACTTTTTACTTACAGGTACCAGGTTGTTTTTCTTTTACCTTATATTCTTTAATTGATTGACTGATTGATTTATAGAAAGGTGAAGTGATGGAGAAAGAGAGGATGAGAAACACTGATGTGGGAGAGAAATATGGATGGGTTGCATCCTTTGTGGAGCCTGACAGGGGACCAAACCTGCAACATAGGCATGTGCCCTGACCTCTAATTAAACCAGGGACATTTTTGCTCAGTGGCACAATACCCAACCAATTGAGCCATGCCAGTCAAGTTCCTACTTATTCTTCACCTGGATATCATGATAGCCAGCTGTGGAAGCAAAGATATTTTTTCCCTCATCATTTCAATTCCTTTATTTTAGCTGTTAATCAAATTAGCAGAGACAGAATAACAGAAGACAATGTATGAAGTGTATTATATTCATGAATATTCTGAAGTGAAAAATACAGAAATCCAAAGAAGTATTGGATAGTTAAGACTTATATGCTATTTTAAAGTGAAAGAACAGAAAGCATTGTGAACAGGCTTCATATTGAAAAAAGAAAATTCATTACCATGGAGATTCCAAAGTAAATAAATGCTAAATATATATATTGGCTTGACATTTGCATGTGAATGTTTCCTTCAACTGGTCCTCCATCTAAATACTTTTTAGGCACTTGAAAGGGGAGTTCAAAGTTTATTTTATTTTTTTCTGAGCCTTCTGTTTCCCTATAACAATATCAGAATCAATATTCTAAAAAAAAACATCTGGGATGTCAACTATGCTTCCCTTCACAGCTGAGCCATGACCCTTAAGCTGGTTTAACATGAGCAACTGAAAGCTTAATTCTACTACACATAGTCATTTAATTACATTCATTGAGTCCCTAAATTATTACCAAACAAGATAAAATACTGAAACATAGTTCATCAAACTAAGTGTATCAACTTTTGACTTCTTATTACAGAAAATTTAAAACATGTTTCAATCTGCAAATCAAAAAAATCTATGCTCTGGTGTTTACAGCTTCCCTTTGTGGGCACCTTAATTCCTGGAAAGTAACTCAGTGTGTGCTTTGATAGTATTCACAGCTGTTCAGGAAGAATTAGGAGTCCTGATGAAACCAGGAAAGACAACATCATTCCAGCTGCCTGTCACTACCCAACCCAATAAGAAATGGCAGCTATTGAATCTTTATGGGCACTTTACTCAGACGGCTTGAGATCTGAGAAGATGGTGGGTTCATACCCTAACAGACCATCTTGTCCTTCCTTCCAGGCCAATGATTTTACACCAGGGAATACACAAGGTGAGGTGAGGGGTTTTGAAATTCAGGGAGGATTAGGTAGAAGAAACATTAACAATACTGTCTTAATCAGTTAACTGTTCCCAGGTGCAGGTGGTCTTCTGTCTGTCCCTGAAACACAAAGGCCTGGATGCCACCACTTGTCCCCAAGCATAAAGTGCAATGAGAGGTTCTGAAATTCAGGAAAAATTAGATTAAATAACTTCAGTATTCTTGCCCAAGGCAGTTAGAAATTCCCAGGGGTGGTGTTCCTCAGTCTCTCCCTGGAACACAATGGCAGGGATGTCTTCACTTGTTCTGCACGCAGTAATCTTTAGCAGTGTCAGAAGAGGTCACCTGTCACTCCCAGGATCCAGGATGGGCCTCATCTTTACTTTCGGACACAAAACAACAGTTTTAACATAGGGATTACTTACCAGGCTTAAAACTATTTATGTGAAACTAAAATTTTCCACCTGTTTAGTTCCCTAACAATATCATACATTATTATTGTTGCTGTTGTTTGCATTATACTGTGACCCACCCCCTGACAAGTCAGGTCTATGAGGACTGAGATTATGTGTGTTTTCTTTCTAGTGATTAGAAGAGAGTCAAGTAGATGGTGAACACAGGGCTAGTGTTTTATGATAAATGAATTAAACAACTAGAAATGTGATCATGGTTAAAAGGGTAAAATATGGAGCATTATGACCTCACATAACTGGAATTCTGATGGAGATGAAGGACCAGTTAAAGTTTTTTAAAGTGAAACATCTGATAGAGAATGAGCCCAGGCTAACATAGAGCTCATGAGGGGGAAGGGATGACAGGTCCAGGAAAAGAACACAGCATGTGCAAAGGACAGAAAACAGGGCTGTTTATTGAAGTAATGGATTTTACTGACTCATTTTGGTGATGAAGTAAGCTAATATGCCTGAGGTACCCAATACACAGTCATTACTAAACAGTAGCCAGTATTATCATTATTGCATTCCTCTGGGTACCCATTTCAGGTCTACCCACTTGGAAACAGCAGTAATAGGAAAACAATATCTTCTCATCCTGACCACACAAGCAATTCATGACATTAAGCATTGACTATAGTTTGACTGATGTATTAGTGACATGCAATAAAATACACATGTGTACAGTGTACAATCTGAGGACTGTTGACATGTGCACATTCCATGTGAATCCATTTCATCCAAAAGTTTCTCACATGCCTTCATAATCTCTTTCTCTTCTCCCCACCCAACCCCCAGAGTTGCAGGCAATTACATATTTTCTTTGTTTCTCCATACATACATTTGCATTTTCTGAAGTTTTACACAAATAAAATAATGTAGTATGTTCTCTTTTTATCTGGTTTCTTTAATTCACCATAATTATTTTATGAGGTAAAATTTACACAATAAATTTAATCATTTTAAAGTGAACAGTTCAATTTCATTTACTGTAGTCAAAATGTTGTGTAACCATCATGTCTACCCAATACTGGTTTTAATCACATACAACACTATACTCATTGAGATATTGCTCCTGATTACTTCATACCTTATGTCATGGAAAGTACCAACCTTAATTCTGTCTTTGCCCATGCTTTGTTTTCTGTTCCATATACCCTGTGTCAGGATCCCTGCCAGTTTGCACATCTGGTGCTCCCACTCATTCCAAAACCAGGAAACTAATCTGAGTGTTCAAAACATTATCCTTTTTCCCAACTCTGTGTCTTATACTCATGCTCATTTTAGTCTTAGACAAAGGCATCCTCCCTTTACTGTTTGAGTTCCAGTGTCTCTCCCTCAGGAGGTAGGTCACACCCTCACTGATTTCACTCAGCTTTATTCTGTGCTTCTAAAACAAACCCTCCTGTATGGCACCATTAGGGCCCCATGAAACCTTAAAATGCCTAACACTGTAACACATCCCAGGTTTTACAATTTCTCATCCTGACTCTGAGCAGACTCCACTCCTCCATGACTTTGCTCCGTCTTCTTCTCTGCTTATAAACAGTTCACTTCTGGACAGGTCCCCAAGGATCTCTCAAATATACCAGAGTCCACCAGGAGCAAGAAAGGAATTAAAAACAGAAAAGAGACTTATTTCCCCTCTCCTGATTCTCCTTATAGGCTCTTTAAGGACAGGCATGTGGAATTTGTAAAAACAACAAAGAAAACAAAGAAGAGAGGACAATGATGTGTGCCCTGAGCTGCACATCAAAGTGGGCTTGAAAGAGTCTCATTCAATAGATGCCTGTGGGTGGCTGACATAACAGAGACCTGCATGCTCACTAGAGTAGTTGAGGCTAGGGGCAGAATATCTGTTAAAGTCTGTGTGATCTTCTTTCTTGAAGGTGCAGGGGAAATGTATGTGGAATGAGAACACTGTTGATGGTAAGGGCGCTGTGGAATTTTGCCCTTTCATGCTTGCACGTCTTCATGGATTCTGAGGCAAGGCTGCATTGTGGCAACATGGGGCCACAGGAGGATCTGGGAAGTCAGGTCATCTCCTGTTGGGAATATCAAGTTAGAAGAGAAAAGCACAATGCAAACCTTTTTTTTCTGTAATTACAAGAAGAGGAAAAAATGGAAGATTTAAAATATATTAAGGATCAACACTTTAAGTAAGATGACATGATTAGCTACTTACTGGGAACTTATCTTAAAGTAAAACATGAATCAAATAAATTTAAAAATAAAAGTAAGAGTATATTAGAAATCATGCATTAGGGCAATGAGACAGAACTCAACACCCCTGACTGAAAGGCTGCAGAGATTTTAGAACAGAAGGATCCATGGGCACCTTTGTTTGCTAATTGACTTTATACAAAAGAAAAACAAAACTTTTAATAGAATCCTGACAGGAGGTCCTTACACTTTGTATGAAAACGTTTCCAAACAAGGTAGGCTTCTACTCTTCCTCCAGATGGGGCAGAGATACACCAGGGAGATTAAAATTCCAATGAATGAGTCCAGTATTTGAAACAAATAGTCTTTGGTGCTTAACAATGTCAAAAAGTGTTGATAAAGACTTGTATATGTTCCACAACACCAGATAAAGAATCCAGAATTGCACATTGCAATCATATTTCTAAAGCAATTATCTGAAAAATAGATGTCAGAAGCCTATAGTCAGAAAGAAACTATCTAAAGGTTTCTGATTCTGGGAACTTTAAGGCATCTAAGTCATAACAACAATGTTTTCTTCACAGTGAAGAAACCACAACTAAATCTCTATCAGTGAAGACTCACTTTGTATCTCCATCAATTCCTGCAGTAATGGAGGGGAAAGAGGGAAGGGTTTTCAGGAACAAGAATAAAGGACACATGGACAAAACCAAAGAGGGGTAGGAACAAGGGTGGGATGTGGAATGTCTGGAGTGGGGGAGGTGAAATGGAGAAATTGGACTTGAGGAATAATAAAAAATGTGGAAAAAAACAGGTGTCAGTTCCTAGCAATGTAGGCACAAGTGCAAACTTGCTGAGAGTCCTTGAACTTAGCCAGAATTTCATCTCCCAAGAGGCTGTGCTTTCATCTCTCTCTATAGTCACTTTTCATTTTTTCCCTCAAACATCATATCAACCAAACAAGGATATCTATAGCCTAAGACATTGCTGCTCGAATTTGCATTCTCCTGATTAGTTACTGAAGTGCAAAGAAACTGACATGCAGCAATAGTTTGGTCTGATGCACATTAAAAAAAAATACAACCTAAGATGGGAGTTTTAACAGCCTCTTGAAGTTAGTAGGCATCACCTTAGCACTTTAACAACAGTCTTCCTAGACTTGGGTGATTCCCTCTTCACCAAGAAATACCAAAATAACCTGCAGGTCAAACTTAGCTTCATAAAGACTGTGGTTATTTCCAATTGTGTGGGCACCAGTCTGAAGAAGGACATTTGATCCAAAACTGTGTCAGTATTACCCAGAATTCTAATTATATTCTATTAAGAAAAGGAACAAAGCCATGCTAAACTTATGCAAATGAGCTTACTTCCATGAAACTAAGATACTTAAGAAGACATTAGAATGTATGGAAAGAAGTCAAATAGAGAGAAAGAGATCAGAGTTACTACCCACATAAGTGTTTTTTAGCTGCTTTTTGTAGTCCACAACAGTGGCCAGGTGCCTTCCACGTGACCCCTGGAAAAAGAACAGAAATTGAATTTTTATAAATCTATCACTTGTTTCCACTGGTAACCACATGACAACTGCCCATACTTGAGAAACACTCTGTCAACCTCACTGTGGAGATGGTGCATGTGAGAAGAACCAATGGTGGGATCTGGTGTAAAATGCAACCCTAAGTCAACAACAATGATGATGTCAGCTTTTATTATTGATCATTTGTGACTCAGTGAAAGTCCTCTAATAATTTTTCACTTTCACAGCATATCTACTTGAAAAATGAAAAGGATTTATTCAGAGTTTAATGGCAGGTGAGGAAAAAAGTGTCACTCATATTTTACACCCATAGTGGGGGTCTCACAGTTTCAAAGATACTACAGTTTTCATGGCATCACACTGAGAATTCCAACATCCTTTGTCCTGACAAAGTCCATGGTGAAAGTTCTGGAGCCACAGGAGAACTTCATCTTCTAAAAGAGCTTCAGGCTCTCCCTGTTCTACAACCACTGAGTGGAGGTCACACTTGTATAGCAGCCAGCACCACAGTGGTCTTATGCTGTGTGACTGGTGCTATTGACTGGAAAGTTAGCAGGCTCACAAGTTCTGTGCGAAACAGAAGATGTGACAGGCAGAGAGTGGGCTTTGGACCTAGAGCCACTATGTACCTCCAGAAATAGCAGCCACTCACTGTCCATATTTAAGTTTATAAAGGTCACCTGAGGATGGTTTCTATCTCTGAAGAAAAATAATTGCCTTTGTTGAGATGGCAATGTGTAAAGGGAGGGCTGGACATCTTTGCTGACCCCAGATTACTCCAGAGGGAACCCTGAAATGTCCTCATGGTCATCTCAATTTTATCAGCATGGAGAACCTGTTCTCAGCTCCTGTGTCCTATAACCTAATCATTAGGTGAAATTTTCCTCTCTCATGAACCTGGCAGGCTTATATCCCCTATACAACTCTGGGGCCAAGGAAGTTATATAGTTAGAAAGAAGCATTTACTTCGTGTTAAATATTTTATTATTTCATAAAGATGGCCCAACTTGCTTGTTCTGATCTTGTATTTGAAGGAGATTTTTGTAAATATTTTCATAGTTTGAACAAGACTTACTTTCTGGCCTGAGAGTTGAATAGCATGCTGAAATAATTCTCTAGAGAGACAAATTTATGGTTTTAACAAAAGACAGGGACTGCAGGAATAAAATGAAACTACTCAAGGCAGTAAGGCCACACAGAAAAACCTATAGCTAACCCAATATTCCATGAAGAAAGACCAAAATGTTAATAAAATATAGAACAAGATGAGAATTACTTTTTCCTCACCTATCCAACATAGTAATAAAATCACTGGGTGGAACAATTTGTCAAGAAGATGACATATTTGGTATTCAAATTGGAAAAAAAAGAAGACAATTGATCTTTTCAACAGAAAATTTAACCTTATATGTAGGAAACACTAGAGATTATGCCCTCCACACACAAATGACCTGAAAAGTAGTAAATTCAGTCAAGTTGGAAAGGACAAAATCAACAGTCAGCATCATTCCCATTTCTTTGTAACAATAATGAACAAACCCAAAGTGGATTTAAGAAATATTTTAATTTCAAACAGCTACAGAAAGAATGAAATAATTAGAGAAAAATGATCTGAGTATATGGAAAATGTATGTACTGAAACTACCTAATTATCTAAGAAACAATTAAAAGTTTAAAAAATAAATAGAAAAACATCTGTTTATGGATTGAAAGACTTCCAATCATATAAATATTTGATGCAATTTGTATCAAAAGTTTAACAACACAGCAAGCTCCAAAGACAACCTGCCTCCACCCCCTTCCAACTGGGACTCCAACAACAACTGCCAGGCTTCTCCTCAGCCCCATTCAATGGGTTTTGGTTGGCACTGACTGCCTGTAGCAGACTCAGGACAAGAAGACTTGAGGTACTGAGGAAGCCACATTTTGCATTTCTAGGGAGCTTCTGGGCAAAGCTCAATCTGCCTGACCCAGACTCACAGTGGGAGAAAAGCACCAACAAGGCAAACCAGGTCTTGGCTGAAAGAGATTTAGTTGTGTGTCCTTCCACTGCTAAGAAAGCAGTTTTGTTATGACCTGGAGGGCTAATGTTCCCTCAGAATCAGGAACCTTTACACAGGTTCTTTCTGAATCTAGGCCACTGAGATCTATTTTTTTTATATCAGTGTATTAAATATGAAATTGCAATTGGTAATTGCTGATCCTTTATCTGGTCTGTTGAAACACACACAAGTGTTTTTAAAAGGTTCCTGCCAGTGACAAGAACCAAAGAATATCTGTCTCAAGTACCAGGTCCCATTACTTAGAATTTTAACCATCTTGGTCTTGCTATGTCCCAATAAAAGCATACCTTTGTTATTGACCATGAGAGAAAACATGAAAGAGGACCTCCTAGAATTTCATGAAAAGTTCTGCTTTGGTTTAGTACAAACTGAATTAGCCAACACACATTCCCATAGTTCCTTCTAAAATCTCTCCAGCCTTCTAATCAAGGGTATTGTGTTCTGATTCAGCCCTATGGCATCATCTTTAATAAAGTCTTACATTTATTTTTAAAAGTATTTAATGTATGTTTTACCTTAACATAACATCCCTGTAAGTAGCTAAGCATGTTTTCTTACTCAACAGCATCTAGAAATCTTTGAAATGTTTCCTCATCTCATTAATTGTTTAAAAAAAATTTCCAATAGATATGCCTCTCTTCTACTTGGTTTTCACAGCAGGAGATGACCTGACTTCCCAGGTCCTCTTGTGAACCCAAATGCCTCAAAGCAGCCTTTGCTCAGAATCCATGAAGATGTGCCATCATAAATGGGCACACTTCTACAGTGGCCTAACCATTAACAGTGTACTCAATCCGCATCCATTTTCACAGCAACTTCAAGAAACAAGACCACAGAGATTATAAAAGTCATTCTATCCTGAAACTCAACAACTGAAGTAAACTTGCAAGTCTCTGTTAGGCCAGCCACCCTCAGGCATGTACTGAATGAGCCTTTCTCAAGCCCTCTTTAACTTGCAGCTCAGGGCAGACATCACTGTCTTTGTTCTTTGCTTTCTTTGTTCTGTTGACAAATTATATGCCTGTCCTTAAAGAGCCTGCATCCAGAACCTAGGAAATGGGAAGTAAATATCTTCTCTTGTTCCATTTTCTGTCCTGCTCCCTGTGACATCTGGTGTGTTTGGCTGACATTTCTGAGGACCTGTCCAGAGGTGGACTGTGTGTGAGCAGAGGCGAACACAGATTGAAGTCATGGAGGAATGGGGTCTGCTCAGTGTCAGTTGAGAAATTTTAAAGCCTTGGAGTTGGCAGGTTTTAGGCATTGCATGGTTTGAAGGGGCTCTAAAGGTGCCATACGAGAGGGTTTATTTTGGAGGCTCAGAATGAAGCTGAATCATATGAGTGAGCATCCGACCTACTTGTTGAGAGAGGAGCCCCTGGAGCTTGTGTGGTGAAGTGGGAGTGTCATTCTCCATAATTAGGATGGATATGATGGTCAGTCACAGGGTTAGGAGAAAGAATAATGTTTTGAAGACTCAGATTAGTTTCCTGAAGTTGAGACATGTGGTAAAACCAGATGTACAAACAAGCAGAGGGTACATGTGATCCAGAAAACCAAGAGGGAATGAAGACAGAATTAAAGTTGGCACTTTGCACAAGTTAAGGTATGGGGTTATGGGGAGCAATCTCTCAAAATGTAGTGTTTTCTGTGATTAAAATCTTTTAGTACTAAGTACACATGATGGCTACAAATATTGTGACTTCAATAACTGCCACTGAATTGTTCACTTTATAATGATTAATTTTATTAGGTAAATTTTATCTCATAAAATAATTATACTGAATTAAAGAAGCCAGATTAAAAAGAGAACATACTACATGATTTTACATATATAAAACTTTAGTATATGCAAACTTACCTATGGAAAAGAAAAGAAGAAAATTAGTAATTTCCTACAAACACTGGGGGTTGGGTAGGGAACAGAGGAAGGGATTTCAAAGGCATGTGAAGAACTTTTGGATGAAATTGATACACGTGGAGTTTGTAGGCATGCCAACACTCATCAGATTGTAAACTTTACATAATTGTGGTTTATTGTCGGTCACTTATACATCAGTGAAGCTGCAATCAATGCATGATGACATGAATTGCTTGTGTTTTCCTAATAATGTTGTTTCCAAGTTGGCAGACCCACCGTGGTTACCCAGAGGAATGCAATAATGACAACACTAGTCATTTTTTAGCACTGACTGTGTATTGGGTACCTCAGGCATATTAGCTCACTGAATCACCAAAATTAATCAGCAAAATTCATTTTCTTCACTCAGTGTTCCTACCTCCTCACTTTTGCACGTGCTGTGTCCTCTTTCTGGAATTCTCATTCCTGCCACCAACATGAGCTCTAGTTTACTTGAGCTCATTCTCTATTAGACGTTTCTTTATCAAAAAAATTTAACTGGTCTTCACAAGGTCAGAATCACAGTTCTGTCAGGTCATAATGCTCTATATTTAACCTTTTAACTACTATCATATTTGTAATTTTTTAATTCATTTACCAAAGAACACTGACACTCTCCTCACCATCCCCCTGACACTCTTGTAATCACCAAAAAGAAAACGGACAAAATCTCAGACCTCATAGACCTGAGTTGGCAGTGAGGGAGTCACACAATAATCCAAACAACAGTGACAACAATATCATATGACAGTGTGTTAGAATAAAGTAAGGCATACTTGGGGTGATTTTCTTTGTTCATTTCAAATGTGTTGACTCAGCACAGTGGATGAGAACTTGTTGAAGCAGAGAGGTCAGAAGATGAAAGTAGATGAAGGCCGAAAAAAAGAATCCATCAGCCAGAAACTTGTCTTTGCTCTGAGTGAACTGGGGAGACAATGGAAGGTTGAAAGAAAAGAAAAACAGATGTGAGGAATCTGTTTTATGGAAGACACCAACACTTTGCCACCCTGAAATTTTAGTGTAAGGATATTGCTTTTAAGCTTTTTATTAGTAAACAAAACTTAGAAACAACTGGTGGCCATCTACATATTTCTGCCAAGAGATTCAGATAGAAAGTATTTCAGGAGAAAAGTTGGGACATTCACTTTAGGTTAATTTGATTACATATGGGAAATAAATGAGCTTTGGAAAGGCACTTGTTGGCTAGGTAGCCCCTGTGCCCTACTGACTCTGAGTAACCCAGAAAATATTCTGTTGCCATGTAAGATCTGGCCTTCTCAACTACCTGCAAAACACTCATTCTGCCTTCTGAAAGAAAAGACCCCATTTTCCTTTTTTTCTCCTTTGTCCACAAGGTTTATAACCCAATGTTTCTTCCCATTCATTAGATTTTTATGCTTCTGTGAATTCTGTCTGATTATGTGTTAAAAACTTTGTTTCCTTCTGATAATTGGTCTCTCTTAGTTTGATGATTAGCCAAGCCAACAAATTTTAAATGGTGGGAGGGACAATATTCCTATTTTTATCCCCCTCATTATCAAGGATCTGTGAGACTGCTGGGTTGCAAGCAGGGGTTTGGTTACAAGGCAAATATAGTCATCCAGGTAGCAGATGAGGATAGTTGGAGCAGTGTGAATTAAAAGTGTCAGTTTCTGGATTTGTCCTGAGCACGGAGTGAAAGACATTTCTGAAGAATTTAATGTGAGGTGTAAGACAAAGTGAGGACTTGAAAAAATACAAAGAGATTAAGGAAAATTCTACAGGAAAACATTCAGGTCAAAGATTTGCCTGGAATTACAAACCTTAAAGCATCCTGAAGTGCCTTTGAAATATTAGTTGTCAAGTAAATAGTTGGCCATCAACAGTCATGTCCAATGCATCTCTTTCATCCACTACCATGCTCCCAGTGCCTCAGACAGTGCCTGATAGATTTAAAGTATGAGTTCATTACATGTTTACAGAATCTACAAAGCAATGAGTAATGAACAATCAAAAGGTCTCCTGAACAACCATACACAATATTTCTTATTTATAAGGGAAATACTTCAATACCACAGATTTACCATGAGAACAGTTGGTCCTTATAAATCCATTTGTTGTTGCCAATCACATGAAGATTTCCCTTGAGCATTTGTGCTGTACGTATTTTTGGAAATAAATTAAGTTGAACATAAAAGTACTTGAATGATACTGAAACTGAACAGGAACTCTTTTGTGGGAAATGTCCTGGGCCCAATTTCTCAACAATAGATATGAGATTAGAGTCTTTCAGGCAACAACAAGCTCAGCAAACATTAAATGAAATTAGGGACATCTAAAAACAACAGTACCAATGATTAAGTAGTAGTTAATTGTAGGCAGTTTTATTTCCTTTTTATTCAATGTGAATATGTTTTATTTCTTTTCCTTGTCTGATTGCTGTGGCTATGAGTTCCTATACTATGCTGAATAGAAATGTTGAAAGCCCCCACCCTTGTCTTGTTCATGTATTTAGGGGGAAATCTTTTAATTGTTGCCCATTGTGTATGATGTTGGCTGTAAGTTTCTTGTGCATGGCCTTTATTTTGTTGCGGTGCTCCCTCTAATACAACTTTGCTGAGTGTCTTTTTTTTTTCTTTTTTTACTATAAATGGGTGATGTACTGTAACAAATGCTTTTTCAGCCTCTATTGATAAGATTATGTGATCTTTGTCTTTCCTTTTGTTTTTGTGATATATTACATTTATTGATTTGCAAATATTGTGTCATCCTTGCATTCCTGGGATGAATCCTTAATGATCATAGTACATGTTCTTTTTATTGCATTTCTGGTTGTGGCTTGCCAATATTTTGTTTAGGATTTTAGCATCTATGTTCATAAGCAATATTGGCCAGTGGGTTTTTTTCTTTGTTGTGTCCATATTTGGTTTGGGGATTAGACTGATGCTGGCTTCATAAAAAGACCTTCGGAGTTCTCCCTCATTTGAAACTTTTAGAACAGTGTGAGAAGAATAGGGGTTAGCTCTTCCTTATTTATTTATTTTTTTTTTTGTAAAATTCTCCTATGAAACTACTATCTAGGGCTTTTTTTGTGCAAGAAATTTTTTGCTTACTGCTTCAATTTCAGTTGCTGCTTTCGGCCTGTTCAGGCTTTCTGTTTCTTTTTGATTCAGTTATGGAAGATTTCATGTTTCTAGAAATGTCTCCATTTCACCCAGGTTTTCAAATTCTTGGCATATTGTTTTCATTGAAATTTCTTACAATCCATTGAATTTCTGTGTATCAGGTGTAATCTCTTTTCTGATTGTGTTTATTTGGGTTCTCTCTCTTTTTATCTTGATGAGTCTGCTTAAAGGCTTGTCAATTTTTTCATCTTTGGAAAGAACCAACTCTTGCATTTATTTATCCTTTGAATTGTTCTCTTAGATGTTATGTCATTTAATTCTCATCTGATTTTGATCATTTCCTCACTTTTATGGGCTCTGGGCTTTGTTTGTTGTTATTCCTCCAGTTCTTGTAGATGAAGGTCGGGTTGTTTATGTGAAATGCTTGTCTTTTTTATGTATGCCTGGCTTGCTATGAAGTTCCCCCACAAGACTGACTGCCTTTGGTATGTCCCATAGGCATTGAGGCTGTTATGTCCTGATTTTCATTTGTTTCCAGAAACTTTTTGATTTCTTAATTCATCTCATTTTAACCTATTCATTGTTTAATAACATGTTATTCAGTCTCCATGAATATGACTGTTTTTGAGTTTTTCCTTTATAGTTGTTTTCTAGTTTGAAGTCATTGTGGTCCACTAAAATGCTTGATGTGATTTCAAATTTCTTGAATTTGTTGAGACTTCTTTAGTGAGTTATCATGTGGTCTATCTTTGAAAATCTTCTATATATATTTGAAAAGAATGTGCATTTTGCTTCTTTGGGGTGAAAGGTTCTGCATATATCATTTAAGTCCATACTCAGGGCCAAAATATCCTTGTTGATTCTTTATTTTGAAGATCTAGTCATTGTTGACAATCAGGTGTTAAAAAACCCCAGTATAAATGTGTGACTGTCTATAACTTTCTTGGAGCCCTCCAAGATTTTTATAATAAATTTGGATACTCCAAACTTTGGTGCATACATGTTTACAATGTTTATTGTCTTCTTAATGGATTCTGCCTTTGAGTAGTTTGAAATACCCTTCTGTGACTCTTATTATTGCCTTTGTATTAATGTCTATTTTTTCTGATTCGGGTATTGCTACCCTGCCTTATTTTTCCTGTCTATTTGCTTGGAATGTCTTCTTCCAACCCTTCACTTTCAGACTAGTAAGTCTTTTCTTCTCAGGTGGGTCTCTTGTAGAGATGCAGTGTTGTAGGCAGCATAAGTGGGAGTCCTGTTCTCTTATCCATTTAGCTACCCTATGTCTTTTGATTGGTGCAGTTATTCCATTTATATTTATTATTGATAGGCACTCATTCATTTCATTTACCCCCTCTGTACCTTTGTTCCTCTCTCACTCTTTTTCTTCATTTTCTTTTTTGTAAGTTTTTTTTTATCTATATTTAGAGAAAGGGGGAGAAAAGAGAAAGAGAGGGAGAGAAACATAAATGTGTGGTTGCCTTTTGCACTCCTCCTACTGTAGATCTTGCCAGCAACCCAGGTATGTGTTCTAGACTGGGAAGCAAAGTGGTGACCCTTTGATTTGAAGCCAGTACTCCACCACTGAGCCACACCAGCCAGGGCTTTCTTCATCTTTTTAAAGCAATCCCTGTGCATGTATTGCCATGCTGGTTTGGTGGAGTTGTATTCTTTTAGCCTTTTTTCTTTTCTGGGAAAGGCCTCATTTCACCTTCCTCTTTAAATGAGAGCCTTGCTGGATAGAGTAGTGTTGGTTCCAGACCTTTGCTTTTCATTACTTGCAATATTTCTTGCCATTCCCTTCTGGCTTTTAGTTTTTCTGTTAAGAAGTCAGCTGCTAAGCTTATCGGAGTGCCTGGCATGTTACTTTCTGTTTCTCCCCTGCTGCCTTTAAGATTATCTCTCTTTCAATTTTGCCATTTTCATTATGACGTGTCTTAGAGAGGGCCTTTTTGGGTTCCTCTTGATTGGGACCCTCTATGCTTCCTGGACTTGTTTAGCTTTTTCTTTCATTAAGTTAGGTAAGTTTTCCATGATTGCTTTTTCAAATAGTTTTTCTATTCCTTGATCTTCTTCTTCTCCATCTAGTATCCTTATTCTATGGATATGATTATGTTACCTGTTGTCCAGCAGTTCCCTTAGTCCCTCTTTATTCTTCTGAAGTCTTTTTTTTTCCTTTTCCTGCTATTTCTGGGAGTTTTTTTGTACTTTGTTCTTCAGCTTGCTGACTTGACCCTGTGCTTCATCTAGACTGCTTTTGGCACCTTCTACTGTATTCTTCAATTCAGAAATTGTGTTCTTCATTTCTTCTTGGCCTCTGTTGATTATTTTTTATGTCCTTTTTCATGCTGATATAGTTTGCAGTAAGTTACTTGTAGTTTCCCTGTAGTTGTTGGTAATTCTCTGAGAGCTCATTGAGCTTCCTTATAACCAGTGTTTTGAACTCAATATATAATCATTGACTTGTGCCTATTTCATTTAGTACTCCTTCTGAGCATTCTCCCTTTCCTTTCAACTGGGGGTTGTTTTTTTGTCTTCCCATTATTTGTTTGACTCTTCTTGTTTGCTTCTGTTTCTTAAATTGATCTGTTTTGACTTTCTGCCTTTGTGATGAGAAGTTCTATGTTAGAAGGCCTGTGCCATTCATTGGTACAGTATCCTTGGTTAACCTGAACTAGATGCTCTCAGGATGCTCTTTATGCCTTTTATGTTGGTTCTCTGGATGCAATTGTGTTTTGATTGTTTTGAGGTGTTTTTGGTTGGTCCTTCCCTCCAGCTGGTTGACTGAGGGTCATTCCTTCTACCATGTGTTATGTGCTGTTGTGAAGGTACTACCAGAAGAAAATGGCAAAGAACAGGAAACAAACCCACACCAACAGAAATAACTGCCCCCCACCATCCCACTATCAACAGCAAATGAACTAGTATATAATAAGGGTATAAATACATGAAGACTATTATAAGTAATGAGAGGGGATATGGGATGACTTACTGAAAGAAAAATGACTTTGAGAGGGTAGAGGGGGTAGCACTAATAAGAAATGGGAGTTGGAGCAATGCAAAGACAGAAAGTAAAATTCACATCATAAATTAAAAAGGGAATGAAGAATGTGCAATGAAATATGAGGAAGGAAACATATAGTATCAGGTTTAAATAGAAATTAAAATAATATAAAATAAAATAAAGTCAGGGAAAAAACAAAGAACAATATTAAATAATTAAAAACTATAGATAGAACCAAATTGAAGAGAAAGATCCACCACAGTATTGTCAACAAGAAATTAGTTAAAATTAATATAGGTGGTAGGGGAATAAGAGGGAAAAAAGAAACAAAAAAGTTCACTACATGTCTAGAGGAATGGGAAATGATTTTGAAATGATGGAAGGAAAAGGCATACTAAGAGTGAGGAACAGAACCAGTCTAATACAAGGAAAAATTAAAATTTGGGCTGTATGAAAAAGAAAAAAAGGAGAATAAGGAAAATAAAAAGGCAGGGTAAAAGAGAATTAGAAAGCAGACAAAAACAGGTTAAGACAGGGCAAATTTTAAAATTTTACAAGAAAAAAAGAGGAGAGGAGACCAGTAAAATTTGAAATTTGAACCACAAATTTAGTGAAGGTCTCAAGATAAAATTGAAAAAAAAAATGCAACAACTACCCTACTTATCACCAACTAGCAAAGATTGCTAAGGTAGAGAGAGAATGGGGGTATTTTAAGAGCTGGGTGAAAAGGAAGTGAGATGACCATTAACAAGATAATTGGTTTCCTATGTCTGGATGGGGGAGAAATAGCAAGAGTGCAGAATGGAAACAAGTGGTAGCAAGAGAAGAAACAATATTTGAAATGAAAATAATGTGAGGAAAAAAGAAGGTAAAATGGGGTGAGAGAAAGGAGGGGAAATATGCGAATTGAAATAAACTATAGTGTAAAACCTAGTAACTTCATATGCACAATCTTACAAACCTTCATCTCCCTTCAGACTCCTAGACCCCAAAGGGATTCTTATGTCCTTCTTTCCCTTGATTTTTATCCCATGTGTCAAGTTTCATAACTTTTCTTGCCTAGTCCACCTGGTTACCAGGACACTGATATCTACCTGAGATCCATGTCACAGGGGGCAAAAAACAGGGTCTTCCAGTGAGGACCTGTGGGGGGCTCATGTGACAGAGACCTGCATGTTTACAAGAGTTTCTGAGTTTCACGACAGAATATGTTTACAATCTCTGTAAACTTGTTCCTTGAGAGTGAGTGAAAATGTATGTAGAATGAGAACACTGTTGTTAGTTAGACTGCTGCAGAGGTGCAGTGTTTTATTTCTACCCTTTTTCTCAGATACTAAGATAAAGGTCATTTTAATAAATGTCATTCCCAGAAAAATCTAGGTAGTCAGGTCACCTTATGCTATGGACACTAATTCAGGATGGAGGCATGATGACAGGAAATATGTATTGAAAAATTTCAGCCAGATTAAAAATATTTGAAATATTTGCTACTATAATAAGGATGGACAACTGTGAGCAAGATGACAGGATCAGATAATTATAATTAGGTGATGTCAGGGTGGAACATGCATCAAACAAGTTTAAGAGGAAAGAAACTCTTTATTAAACACCATGCATTAACGTAGTGAGCCAGAACTCAGCCCCCATGAAACAGAAGGCTCTGAAGATTTTAAGAACTGGAGAAAGAATCAAAGGCATCTCTGTTCGCTAATTGGATTTACAAAAAAGAAAATTGAAACTTTTCATTAACTCTTTACAGGAGGTCACTTTAGCTCCTGGTTTAAAGGTTCTCATCCAAGTTATGCTTCCAGCCCCCACAGAGACTGATACACAGACACTCAGGATGATTAAATTTGAAGAGATGGATACAGGACTTTGTGAAATATACTCGCTGAATCATAATACTTGCAAGAACATTTTAAGGACTCTTGTATATCTGAAGTGGGCAAAAAAGAGAAGATTCTGTAATTACAAGTTGAAATTACATTTCTAAAGAGAATGCTCTAAAATATGGAGGTCCAAGGCCTGTGATCAGAAATGATCTCTCTAAGGTTGATGACTCTGAGGGAACATTAAGGCCTCTAGGTCATAACAAATCTGCTTGTGCACAGTGGAGGGAAACATAACTGAATCTCTTTCAGCTAAGGTCTGTTTTGCATCTACATCAGTTCCTGCAATTTATAAACAGGTGAAAAATAACTGAGACTCCCTGAATAGAGCCAGGATTTGATCTCCCAGAAGGCTGTGCTTCTAAAGTGTTCCTTTCAGATGTTATATTTATTTCTACTCTCACTTTCCTGTTCATCAAAATTAATCACCAAGGAAGAATTGTGTTCTTGATCCTACAACATGGCTGTTGTCACCTCATTTAGCCTGATTAGTTCTGAGGGGAGAGGAACTGACTCTTACTGAACAGTTTGGTTTGATAAATGTTTTTCTATAAAACATATAACAGGGATTTTAATACGCACTTGAGGTTAGGAAGCCTCACCCTCACACTTCACCTCCATTTCTCTAGCTTTAGGTGATGTCCTCTTCTTCAAGAGGTACCAAAACACCAAAGAGGTCAAACTTAGCTCTATAAAGTGTGAAGTCTTTTTTTTAATTCCATGCACAAGGTTCTGAACTAGGACATTTGAACTGGAGCTGTGGTATTTTATAAAAGTTTCCAATTATATCTTTTTAACAAAAAGAAAAGCAGTGTGCTGGACTCATAGAAATAATTTTATTGAAATATAAGCAACAGAGAGTTTTAGACACAAACAAAAACTAGTGTTGCTACTCACATGAGTATCCTCATGTCCATTCCCATTGTCTACAACAGTGTCCTGGTTCCTCCACATGTTTGCATGGAGAAGAAACATGGTTCAGATTCTCTAAGCATTTCACCTGATTCCATTGGTTATCACGAGACCACTGTTCTTCCTCTGAGGACACAGTGCCAGCTACACTGTGCACATGGTACACAGGAGACCAAACTGAGGTGGGGTTTTGTCTGAAATGTGACTTTCAGTCAATGTTAGCTCAGATTTTTAACTGTTTATTGACTCAATGAAATTTTTAAGGACTATTCACCTTCAGAATAAATCTATTTTAATAATGCAAGAAAACCTTTTATTTAGAGTTTAACAGCATAGAAGGGGAAAGGAGAGTCATTCAAATTTCACATCCAGCTCAAGAGCCACACTTGCAACAGAACTGATGGGGTTGGAGGCTTCACACTGGTAATTCCCAGCATCATTCCTCTTCACAGGGTCTACGGTGAGGCTTCAATGGTCCTAGGCAGCTTCTTTCACTCTGTGGGCTGCCATTTTGTGCCATTGAACAACCACTGGATAGTGAGCACATTTGAGTATCAGGTCAAGACCACAGCATCCTTATTCTCTGTGACTGTGGTGTTGCTGCTCCAGAGGGTGGGCACTCTCACATGCCCTGTGGAGAAACAGAGAATGTGACTCATTGAGAATGGGCTTGAGACATGGAGCCATGCTGCTTCCTCAGAGATCTCAGTCACTCACAGTCCAGAGTGAGCTTGGTAAAGGCCACCAGAGTAAGGTTCTGACATTTGCAGAAGTACAATTGTGTATATTCAGGGGAAAATATGTAAGGAGAGAGCTACACCTACTCGCTGACCCCATATAACTTTCAGGTGATTCCTTAACTGTTCTTGCAAACATCTGTGTCATAGAAGCACACAGAACCCCTTCCCAGTCCATGTGTCCTATAACCTCATCATCAGGTATTATTTTTTTCTCATGAGCTTTTCTTGATCTTTTTTTCTAGAACATTTTTGACTTCAAAAGGCCAACTTACATAAAATTTTATATGTGTTGGCGAAGGAAGACTTATCACCTTTGTCCACCTAGGGAGGTTTACAGTAAGTGGAAAAGAATTTAGCTTTTGTTAAATAATTCATTAGGCAATAAAAATAGCCCAGTCCAGTCTTCATGACTGTTAACCTGAATGATTTCTGTCTAAAACTCTTTTAAGTGTGAACAAGATTTTATTTCCTGACCCACTGATTCAATGTCATGTTGAAATTAATCTCTACAGGGAAGTGGTTATGGCTTTAGCAAAAAAGACATTGACTTTAGGAATAGAAGAAAACTATACACTATGATAAAGGTCATACATAGAAGCCCAGGGTTAACATAACATTCCATGGAGATACTCAAAAAATTCTAGTGATATCATGAACAAGAAATAGATGCTATTCTTTAACATATTCAACAGAGTAATGGGAGTTTAGACCACAACATTTTTGCAAGAAGGTGAAACAAGTTGTATTCAAATTGGTGAAAGAGAAAAATATCCTTTTTCAAAAGAGAACATAGTCTTATATAAAGAAAACCGTAAAGTTTCTGACACCCACAAACTTAGAATTAATAAATACACACTTAGAACTAATAAATAAGGGAAAGTAGCAGGAGATAAAATCAACACTTAAGATCACTTTCTTTTATTACAACAATAAATAATTTCAAAATAAAATTAAGAAAAGTGTTCCATTTCCAATAGCATCAAAAGACTAGAAAACAAAGGAATACACTTAATTAATAAGGTAGAAATTGTATACACTTAAAACTACCAAACATTTTTGAAAGAAATTAGACACAAATAAATGAAAAACATACATGTGAATTTATTGGAAGACCCCAAACTATGTACATATTTGACACAATCACTATCAAAAGCTCAAGGTGTTCCTGGCAGAAATAAAAAAAAAATCCATCCTACATTTCATAAGAAATGTCAATGAATCCCAAATGTTGAAATGGTGTTTAAAAAAGAATATAGGAGAAGATCTCATGTTTCCTAAGCTCAAAACTTACAGCAGAGCTAAATTAACTGAAACTGTGATGCTGGCAAGAAAACTTCTGTTCATCAAAGACACAATCAAACGGTGTCAATGAAAAGGCCTAGACTATTCAATGGAGAAAAAATAGACTTTGTAAAAACGATGTTGAAAAAGAATATCCATATGCAACAATTGGCATGGATTGTTGTCTTATACTATGCAAATGGTAAAAGATGAAAATAGAATAAATTGTAAAGGTTAGACATAAAATTTTTAAAAGCTTAGAAAAAGTATAGAGAAAGGCATTATGACATTAAGTTGTCAAATATTTTATGAATATGACACTAAGAATACAGGCAAAAATAGACAATTTGGATTTTGTCAAAATAAAAAAAAATCTCTTCATCAATAAGCACAACAGATTGAAAGGTGACCTATGAAATGTAGAAATATTTTGCAAATGCAGTGGAAAATAAAAGGTTTATGTCTAGAATATACAAAAGATCTACAACTCTACAACAAGGACAAAACAAATCATCTGATTTATAAAGGGGCAAAGAACTTGAGTAAAATTTTCTCCAGAGACTATATCCAATTGGCCATTAGTCACCAAAAAAGATGCTCAACACCACAATTATATTAAATGAAATGAAAATCAAATCTCTCAAGGTCAAATTTTTTGCTAGCAGTGTTGGGTGTGGTTAACTTTACTGTGCATGTAAGAGCAAAAAATGGCTCTGTGTGGTACCTTTGATTTCTCTAAAAGCTTCTTCAATCATAGTTGGCACTTCTCACATCTCAGTAACCTGAGTCTTTGAAATAATAAAGTAGGTTGGTGTACCACAAAAACAAAACAAAACAAAACAAAAATTTGGGAATCCAAGTGCTCAGTGAAAATGTGGTCTCCAGCTATTGGTCTGAGGAAAATACAGACTTCCTCAGGTGTTAGTTTAGTATCAGTGTTTAGTTATGGAAAGACATGGGAATGGGAGTCAGAGACATCCCTGCACTTCTCCTGGTTCTTCACTGATCACCCAACTGCCTGGCTGAGCAGAAACCTTTTCTTCCAGCTGCACAGACTTCTATCACCCAGCTGAGGTGTGTTTCCATGAGGCACTGATTCCCAGGACATCCTGGAGACTGGGGTTGGAGCAGGAATAACACATAAGGACCAGAAACAAGCCAGTGGTAAGTCGACTACTGAGGCCTCTGGGCAAAAAGGTAGGTCAGGTTTTTCCAGGTGAAGGTGATTGAAATGAGCCAGCGAGCTAATAAATAATAGAGCAAATTTCAATAAATGCCTTATGAAAGAGGAAAAGGGACAGACAGAAGCTGATTATGGCAGCAGAATCATGAGCTCTGCCTTTGATCATTAAAGTCATTCTCTCTCCTCTGAGGGCAGGTGAGGACTTTGGCAAATACAAACTGTAAGTTTCAGCAAATGGATATAGCGTTGACATCCTGAAATTCTGGTGCTAGTGGGTAATTTGTGTTAGGTGACTATGAGATTGAAATTTGGAAAAAAAATTAAAATCCTTCTGTATGTAAATTGGGACTCAAGATGAATTGCAAAAAGAACTATTTTATTAGAGAAATGAAAAGGATGTGAGATGATGGTCTTAGTTCCTGGAGGCAAAGAAAGCTTGTTCTCTATGGTGAGCATTCCAAGGACTCTGAATCTAGGTTCCAGCTATGAAAAAATTTTGGATTATTCATTCATTCAATCAATCACCATTTATTTCCTCCTCATATATCAAAAGCAACTGAGTATTTTTTTATACATTGGCCCTAAACTGGTATCAGGGGTAAAGTGGGGAATGAAAAGGCAAAGTCCTTTTTTTTTTTTTTAATCTGGTGGGAGTGACTACACCACAATGGGAATCAAATAAGTGATGTCAAGCCCAGTGCAGGGTGGTGTGGCTGGGCCACCTGAAGAGGAGACCTGGGTAATCTATGCAGTGATTCTGTCTGTTACTGAAGGTAATGGGATTCTGGAGTAAAATAAATTGTTTCTCCATTTTGCTTACTCCACAAAACAAAGTATATTCCTATGATCTGAGGAGGCCTAGAGAAAAAGTATCTGAACAAAATCATTGGTGTAGGAATCCAAAGAGCCCCTTATATGCCTCCCGAGATAGAGAAATCAAGTCTATGACTACAAGCAGCCCTCAAGTGACTCTGATCAGCTGCTCATGGATTGTGTGTCTGTTTTACTGACAGTATCCTCCTGTTTCTCAGTTTATTCTCAATGAATATTTGGCTGCCAGGTTGTCAGTGTAGCAACTGTAAAATATTTAGAGGATCTGACCTAAATCTTGAAATAGAAAAGCTGCTCAAATAAGAGGTACCTCTTATTGATCAACTCTAAGAGAGAATCCCCTGGGCTGATCCCTGGGTAATGAGGACCTTCCAGGATCATCTTTTTTTCTCAGTTTCTTTCTGGGGATGCTGACCATTTTCTGAACCTTCCTACATCCCCCAGGAAAGTTGGGTACTGTCCAGAGACATTGTCTGACTGTACTCTTCACACATAGACTCAGGTGATACCTTCTGTCTGCAGTGACTCTCTGCAGGGTAGCAAGTTGGGAAGGAAACTTAAATCTTAGAACATGTGTCTACACTCTGTGTGCCCTGCAATAGATGCTAAAATCCAGCCTGAAACAAAATGCTGAGGGCAATGGAGGCAGAGTCGAGAATTATCAGTTCTGTGCTTGAAGTAGAATTCACCCCACCTGACATCTAGAGGCCAGAGAGCAATCACTCACGGTATACACTGAGCTGTTGATATCCTATTAATATTCTGAAATTTTTTTGTTCCACTGCTATGGTGTAGATTCCTGCATCTTTCATGGTGACCTTCTTTAACAGCAAAAACCCATCATAGTTTATTGTCACTCACCCATTTGGAGGACCTCTTATATGGTAGTTTGCGGTTTGTGCAAGAAATGCAATTATATGATTATTGTCTGAGAATTCTGCTCTGTGTCATACCAGACGTGTAGTATCTGGAGGCTTGTTGTGAATACTTACATGCCCATTCTCCCATTCAGCAGCATTTCCAACCACATACCCTATTGGGCTCAGGTGAGCAGGCACCAGAAATTTAAGACTGAGACTAGAAAATAGGAAAATGAAATTGTTCAATATTTGTATCTTTGTATTTGGTTGGAAAGATGGGGTCCTGAATCCTGAGCAGGTCTCTTTATCTCTCAACCTTGGTCTGCCTAAGAGTGTGTGTCTCCCATGGTCAAGGTCAAGGGCATAGCTCCCAATACTTCTGAAAGGAACTTCTAGCATCTCTGAAACTGTTACTTTTTTCTGTTTCAAGTACTCTTCTCCAGGTGTTTGTTTTACTCACCACTTCACTATACTTAGACCCCTTCTGACACTCAGGAGCATTTTTTGAAAGACACCTTTGCTGACCACCTTCTCTAAAGATTCTCGGCCTTCATTTTCTGACCTGTGCTCCTGTTTCTTACCTTTTTTTTTTTTCATGGCTGTTGCAGGTAACTGGCCTCAGTTTTGGATTTTTCCTTCTCTCTCTCTCTCCTCCATAGAACATGGACCTGATGAGAGCAGGGCTTCTCGGATCTAGTACCTCCAGTGACTCCAACCGCCTAGAAATACATGGGGTTGAATCAGTAAATTTTCCTAGGGTCCTCTAAATCATGGGATGCATTTACTGATTTCTGGGGTTTGTGGTAAAGACAATGCCTAGTATCCTTGGATGATTGTTTTCTGCTGTTTCCTGACATAAATCATGATTATTATTACCAGTTTCATAATTCAATACTCAGTGATGAATTGAACAGGAAATGAACAGCAATCCAGGTTTTACTGGCTCCCACCACTTCCAGATTATGAGATTTTCTTCTTGCTGAGCCCCCTTCCCTATGCTACTCCTTTCTTTTGTCCTTTACACTCAGTTCCAGACAGAAGCCTTCCCTCTTTTCTCAGACCACTGGTTTCTCCAGCAAATCCCAGCCAGTCTCTGTGTCAGATCCCTAGTCTCCCCCCAAGGAATTGTCTCCTACTTACCAACCAGCAGGAGCCCTTGCCAGTGGACAAGTCCTCTGAGGGTAGAGACTAAAAGGGATGCCATAGTGTCTGCTGCCTCCTCTGTGGCTGTGTCTTTCAGAAAAGCCTGAGGCTCTGTAAGGCTCACAGGCACCTCTGTCTAGAATGGAGCAATCTGCTGTGTGTCCTACCTGTGTGCTGAGCTTTATTCTGTGGCATGTTTACTCTTCTTGTCATGTGGGCTGGGGTCAGGGTTTGTACACAGGACCCTCCAATACTCTCCCTTCAGTTTTTCCCACCCTTGTCCCTTCTGACCAGTGCAGATCCCCTATATTCTGCCTCCTTGAGAACTCCTGAGGCTTCTCAAAACCACACAGAAACCCACAAGCACACATGCATACAATCACACACACACACACACACACACACACACCACACACCCTCATGCTGTGTTAGGAAAAGCAGAAACCTGAGTTGTCTGGCTTTCAGGGTTTACACACAGCTTCCTTTCTGGTGCCCAGTAGTCTTTCCCACAGTCTCTATCTTTCACACTTGACTTTCCCCTTCAGAGCAGGAGTTCTTGAGCTAAATAAAAAATAAATTAAAAAAAAAAAAAACTAGAACAGGGCTATCACACCTGCTGTGCACTGGGTTACCTGTGAGACATTTTAAACATTGCAATGCCCAGGTGACACCTTACAAATGCAGCTTCAGCAGCTGTCCAGCTAATTTGATTGCCCAATCAAAATGAGATCTTTTCATGGAAAGGCAGAATCACTTCTATTGCTCTCCTGTGCAGAGGGGATGTCTTCAGATCCCATTAAACTGCCCAATTCTGACTGGGCTGCAGTGGGTCAGAGACTTTGTATCTGACGAGCTTTCAGGAGAGGTTGACCCTGCTGAGCTGTAGTGTACACTCGCATTAGCAAGGCTGATGGGGCACATATATCCCTGAAATGGTGAGACATTCATGTCATGCCAGCATTGGACACTGCGGTGTCTTGGTCTTTGCTTTGTCAGTACCACACAGAGAGCCTCTGGTGTCCTGAAAATATCTATAATATTTTTGTTTGTGACACAGAAACTTAGCTGGGCACCTGGTCCTCCCCATGTTGTCAAATGCTCTGAGAAACTTTTATTTCCTCCCAGCAAAAATGTCACAGAGATGAATCTGGCAGTGAGAAAGGTCAGACTTGTGAAAATTTCAGTGGGGACACTTCTTATACCTCAGGGTGTAACCACACAGGATTTTGGATCCAGGGACAAAGACTTAAAACAAGAACTCTCAGCCAGATGTGAAGATTTTGGGTGTGAACTAGGAGATGTCCTGAGTGTCCCAGGAAGAATAGCCCTTGGTCAAAGGAGAGATGCCTGTGGGCTTCCTGGTTCTCAGGGATCAGCTTAATGTAGACCACCCTCTCCACATGTGTTTTTTGGACCTCTCCTTGTGTTCTCTGGCTGTTGGGACAACATTTGGTTTCTGCCTGGGTGGCTTTCTTGTGGTCACTAGATAATCATAGATGAGGCCAGACATGAAGAACAGCACAGAAACCACTAAAGGAGGGGGTCCTCCAAGGCTCTGTCAAAATATAAAAAAGCCCAAACCATTAGAGAAATTTAATGGGATTACTTGAGCTTTAATGATCATATATGCTGGTATGTAGGTCTGAAATTCCATGAAGAAAGGAAGTTTTGCAGCATATTTTTTTACATTATAATCAAAGTAGAAGTTGAAAAAAGTTGCATATACTCCCTTAGTGGGTGAGACAAAACATAGCAGGAAAATCTCTAGAATTGGGGAAAAAGGCAAAATAAAGAAACATATATTTTTATGTTGGTGGGTACAGGGAAATTCACATTTACAGGACAGAGAAGGTGTGCAGGGGACCATATAACATAAAGGATGTTATGTGAAAGAATGAAAAGTCATCCCTGATTCCTATAAGGTCAGGATATGTTCTTTTTTCCCCTCATAGTAACTCCATCAAGGACTGGGGATCCAGAGTTTCTGTCAGGTCAGGTACCAGTGAGAACAGGAAGAACACGGGCCTTGGGTAATGAGACATAACTCACAAGGTGGGTCTGTGGAGGGCTGTGATTTTAAGGGGAATAAAATAGAGTCTAAGCCCCACTGTTGGAAGGATTCTGCCCTTTTTTCAGACTGTATGAGAAATAAAAGCCTGAACCTAGGATGTCCCCAAGCAGGCAATGGCCTCTTGTCATACTGACACCAATGACTTTGTGTCTATGAAAACATAATTTGACAGCAAGAGTCACACACAGAGACAGCCTTCCATTGTGTGCTTCCCCTTATCAATTTAATGAGCATTCACAGAGCTTCTGTGACATGTCAGGCTCTTGGTGTGGCCCTGGAAACTCCAAGGAGAATAAAACATGTGTGGGCCTTGTGCTCATCAAGTTTGCCTTGTAACAGAGACAGGGTCTCAGATAAATCATGGCTGTAGGGGATTAGTTATATTTCAGTGAAGGGGCATGAAAGAAAACTTCGGGTGCACACACAGCATGTACTTGAAACTTAGCCAGTTTGGGGATCATAGAGAGAACTTTTGACAAAGTTACCTGTTTGCTGACATCTGAAGAATTTGTGGGCATTTTACCCTTGAGGAACAGAAGCTGTTAAGAATAAACAGCTGCTTGCAGAAGTCTGACCTTTGGTGGGCTGATATTTGGCTAGAAGGAGGAGCAGACAGAGTCTGCTCCCCTGGATGAGGAGCTTAAAGAGTTAGGAAGAATGTGTAATGACTGATAATTTTGAGGTTGGGCTCTGCTGGGCTGTGGGTGCTGCTCTGTTGGGGTCAGCAATGCCCCAGAAAGTATCCAGCCTGCAGAGTAATTTTGCCACACCCTGGTGGACAAGCAGAAAAATGGGCAAGGAGATATCATATTACAGTTCATTTTCTTTTAATTTTGTACTTCCTATTTAACTATACTTTAAACAATATTTCACTGGTATGCATAATTTTAATATATTTTTTAATTACAGTTGGATATAATTAGCTTAACATATTGAAAGCATATGATTTATGATATTTTTTCTTATGCATGCACCAGATAATTTGTAAAAATTAAAGGACCATGTCCCTTACTATTAAAATCTTTTCATGCTCTCTGGTGATCTCTTTATTCTTCATCTCTCCATCTCCTTTTGTAGTGTTAATAAAACTCTCATCATCTTCTTTTATTAAAAATTCATATACATTTTGAGGATTTTCCAAATTTTTATAATGAAGTATGTAACTTTAGGCCGAGGTTGGCTTCTTGACTCAACAGGATTATTTTGACATAGCTCTTTCTTTTTCAGCTCTAGTTATCTGTCATTCTAAGGATGCATTAATTTTGATTAACTATTCCACTTTATGGACCTTTGCCTGTTTTCAATTTTGGGCTTTTCCAAGTAAACCTGCCATGAACATGAATGCAGAAAATTCTATAAGGCAAAGAATCAGTATTTATTAAACAAAGGGATAACTAGAGAAATAGAAGTTAGGGAGCTACCCCTAGAAGTCTGTTTTCAAGGGCCCACTTCCACAGCTCCATCCAGAGGTAAAGAGACACCTGCTTCTTGACATAAAACTGTGTCTGCCACAGCCCGCCCATCAGTCAACACAGTAACAGAAATAGTGGCTCCATCTCAGTTCTAGCTTATAAATTATGAACCAGTGCACCTCAGAAACTGCATTTAATTCACATCTGGATTGTCAATCACTAAGAGTAGGGGGAAGGTAGTGTTTAACTTTTAGTCCCTCTGATATAAAAGGAAAACTAATAAAATGAAGGGTATATGCCAAGTGCCACATGACATTTCTGAGCACACCTGCAGGCTGTGTGACTCTGGGTGAGTGACCCCACCTTGATAAGAGTCACTTCTCTCATGTGATATGATAAAAATATGTTTGGTCTTTTTTCTTGCATTTTAGAAAAGGACATCTAAAACTCCTGGAATTTTGTAAGTGATGTGGGTGGCAAGTGTACTTTTATTGTGATGATGCAACTCCTGGCTGGCCTCTGGATAGTTGCAGTATGAGGGCAGGTTACTGGAAAGACCAAGCTCTCATAAGAAGTTTGGAATTTTCAGCTATCAATGTAAGAAATGTTTCAACCTCAAAAGAATTTTTAAGAGTCTTTTGGAGCCAAACATGACAATACTTGCAGGAAACAAAATGACAATGGACTGAGAAAATGTTCTGAAGAATGGCAATTTGCCCTTCAGTTCATACAGTACCTTCAAAGGCCAGAGCCTGAGGAGTTATATGAAATCCATTGGTAATAGATTAGAGATGTTAGAGAAAGAAAAGTGCAGGATTCTCTGAGATTGTTAAAGACTAAAACAAATAGACACAGTTTTGGGGTTGGTTCATGCAGAGAAGTCAGCAGTTAACAATGAACACAATAGCGTGAGTAATTAGAAGGTATGTTGTCTCTGCTGTGGTGCAGTGAGGTGTCCAAAAAACAGAAAATTACCCTGACATTTTAAAGGTATGCTATGTGTGAGGCAAAAAGACAATGAACACTCTCAGTTGGGGTAAAGATCAACTTTTGTCAGGAAAGGTACCAGCCTAGGACATGACTACCAAGAATGACTCACTTTGGTTGAGTTTTAATTTCAGACCTTCCTCTGTGGTTGCTTAAGTTCACGTGTTTTACATCCCACCATGTAGGACTTCCCTGAGTTTGTCAGGTTTAGGATGTGCCCCCTCTTTTGTTAAAGCAACCTAAACAATGTATTGGTGACTAAACTATCGGTTAGTCAATATTGTCTCAAATGCTAGGAAGGGATTCTTAGGAAGTCTTACTGTCAGTGTTTGTCTTGCTGAACAATAAACCATCCGTGATTCAGCAAGCCCTTAACTTTGGATGGAAATCAAAGCTGAATGATCTCAAAAGAGAAAAGCACGTAAATGGGAGCAGTCAGTAACATAGGCCTTTATTAGACAAACACCCTGGATCATTTCTAACCTGTAAGCTACCATGATCTTAGTTTTTCTGTCTCATTTCTCTGTATTTTGCACCTTGTGTAACATTTACTTACAGTGTGAGGGCACATTATAGACCAAAGCACTTTTCACAATCTGACCATGTGATTGGTTCTTATTTACTATGGTCCACCTGTTATTAATTATTAATTAGTCAATATAAATTTGATTTCTGCTAGTTTTGCACTGGGAAGCTATAACCTTAAGGTTTTTTTGGGGACTGGGTTGTGAGACATATTTGTATTCTTGAGAGGGTGGCATTTAACTAGAATTCAATTACCATATTTTAAGTGGATCTGAAGAAAAGTGGGAAATGTAAATGGGTCTAGTTGAATGACTTTCCAGTATCATATTTGGACAGACAGAGCATCTGCTATGGACTTTATGAGCTACAGTAATAGGCTTCTGGTAATATTGTTTACTTTCTGGAATCATATTTTTAGAAACCCAATGTGTTAGCTCATGTACTTGTGAAAATATCAATGATTGAGTTCCCTCAGGTAAGATTGGTTTCCCTTTGACAACATATATGTTTCTCTAATTCCAAGTTGCACCATTAGCTGTCAGACCCCATTTTCTTTTTCCGCAGTGGTCCACTAGAACTGTAAAAGAGAGTCTTTCATTGGTTTAATAGGAAACAACAAGCATTCTCAGGTCAAAATAATTTAGCTGTTTAATACTCCTTGTCTAGGTGCAGCATCAGATGCTTTGCTGCAAAGCAAATTCCATTTGCTTTCATGGTAGCAGCTTTAGAAGTCTTCAAATTCTGATAATTGACCATTGTTTCAATATCTGTATAACATCAAATAATTGTTCAACATATTTTCTATCTTTAATCGCCTTCCTGGTATAAATTCAGAAGGCTTTCTGCTTCCACAACGTCGAGAGGTTTGAGCTACACCAAGGGCATACATACTATTAGTGAAAATATGGAGTATTTGATTTTTTCAAAATTGACAAGTGTGAGTAAGAACAATTATTTCAGATTGTTGGGAGTTTCTTACTTGGGTGAATAAAAACCTTTAGTTGTGACCATCATAGAAGTTATTGCCTATCCGGCTCATCAATAGTACTGTTCCTCATTCACAGATTCATATGTAAACCACATTAAGTCAACATCAGCAAGGAGTTTCCTGTGAACCATCCCAGAAACAAAGAGATGGTCAGTGGGCAAAAGGCAGCCATGGATGTCTTTATTCTGCAAAGAAAGCAGTGAACTTGCTGTAATAAGACTGTTACATCAAGTTGAAACCGGTAGGTGCAGAAAGTGAGACACAGAAGTGTTGAGTATGATGAGAATTCAGTGGAGATTCCAAAGAATGAAAATAATAAAAAAGGTAAGCCCATAGCTATCTTTTCTGTTTGTTTGCATAACATGTCTACAGCAGAAATGATTGTCATGCAGGGAGCGAACCCTTTGGCTTCTGAGTCTAATTGCTGATGATAAGATCACATAGCTCAAAGGTAATGTCTCCTTTCAAGTTAAATCTTCCTAAGTAATTTTGTATGAAGAGTTAGAGAATTTTTACTTAATATGTGTCAAAATGTGGACTTTTGATTAAATTTTAGAGATTTGACATCTCATTTTTTTAGGAAGAGGGCAGGTTCCATGAATTTGACGTTAATAAAACATACAAACTGGAAAAGAAATTAATGTAATTGTTACAATAGCCAATAAAAACCAGTATCATCTAAGTTTCTTTCTCTATTTTTAAAGGGGATAAAATAAGATTCCATTGAGTTTTGCAAAGCTAATTAATACCCATGTTTAGATATGAGATGCCAATGTATTTTATTGAGGTAAGCAAAATGGAACCTTAATCTTTGAGACCTGATGTCCTTTTCTTACTAGCTGTCCTGAAAAGTAAATTGTGTCTTTTTATACCTAGTAATATCATAGAGCATAAAAGTAAATCAAATCTTAATCTCTGGGAGAAATAGGTGGGGCTCTCTGTATCTACCTGGAACATGTTAGTCCAAGTAAATTGGCAATCTTCCCAAATGAAGGCAAAGAGATATTGACTGTGCATTATTTTGTATTGAAGTTCTGAGCAATGTACTACATAAATTTATTACTGAAAAATATTCACAGCCTACAGATATGGATGATCATAAAGTACGTGGATTTGGAATCACAGGATATGTAGAAATAACTATTTTATTTATACCTCAGATTATGTATAAGTCTTCATCCTTTTTATCGGGTTTCTTTACCAGCAAGTTGGGAGAATTACGGAAGTTTCTATATAGATTATGTCTCCTTTTAAAATAATTTTATATACTGAGTTTCATCCCAACTAGTGCATCAGGTCTTCAAGTAAAATATTAAATATTAGGCAGAGGCAAAGTATCATCAATAGTTATCATAATAGGAGTGGCTGATTGATCTGGACAATATCTGTACTGCAATGAGCTGGAAGTTTCATTGGAACATCCTGTATGAAATGTTTAGTCTCAAGATGTGCTTTTTCTTCTTGTGGAAATTTCTTTACAATTATTATTTTCCCAAGTGTTTCAGTATTCAAATACATTTCACCCTTCCAGGAAAAGAATATATGGGTGCCATGAATTTAAACAAAATCTATCCTTGTCAGGTAAACTGAGGCTGATTAAACCAGTAATAATGTATGTTACCTCATGACATTTTATAGTTTAAGGAGACAGGTTGTGACTTAAGAGCATTCATTAGTTGGTTAGATGTCCCTACAATCTACACAAAAGCTTTACTGTTAACTGGGTCTTATTAAGAACAGATAAAGTGGTCCCATTACCTACAAGGGCCTTTGGGTTTTCCCCTATTATAGTGATTTTAATTTCTTTTTAACTATAAGTAAGGAGAAAATGAAACACTTTTGTATTCCACTAAGCAACCACATGCTTGCTTTTGTATTTTTTTTTGTTTTCAATCCTTTTTTTATGCTTTCTATATCCTGTTTTAAAGTGAACAGACTTCTCTACAGAAGTTTCCCAGTGAACGTTATTTGGTGAATCTGTGGCTTTACTCCGAGAAACGCGTAGGTGCATTCACTAGAGAAGGTGAGAATAGCCATTACCTTGTGTCCCAACAGTTCAATTAGGATTTTTTGCAAGTCTGTCAGTGTCTTGGAGACAATCTTGGAAATTTTTATGTAGATTTTTATATTCTGTTTTAGTTTTAGAAATATATATAACTGCTCATTGCCCTCTTCATAAAACAAGGTTTTTGTTTGTTTTGGTTTTTCTTTGTCTAAATTTCTATTGTCATTTTCTTTAAGACTGTTAGGGAGTGGAACTGGAACAGATATAACGGAGATAAAAAAAGGATAGAAAGAAAGAAAGAAAGAAAGAAAGAAAGAAAGAAAGAAAGAAAGAAAGAAAGAAAGAAAGAAAGAGACATTCCAACTAAATAAAAAAAGTAAATCACAGGCAAACAATACAGTGAAGGAACTATGGAAATAGGAGGTTATGTGGTGCTAGTGTTTATTATGTATAGGAGCCTTCTTTAGTTCAGATACAGTCTCTGAAAGTTTTTATCATTTTTAAGAGAGGATTTATCTGTGCTTCTCCTAGAAGCTTCTAACTTCCAATACAAATATATCTGCTATTTATTCAGTTAAAATTTAGAGCCATACATTTTTAAAATTTTGAATGTCTAGATTAATTAGATGTCAAAAGATTTCTACTTTGGCTCTCCTAAACTGACACCTCTTCTAATAAAATCTTTACATTTCTCTAAGCACTTGCAAATAAAGTCTTTTTATTTATTGTCTATCTGCCAGAGTAGTAATAAGGGGGCTGGGGCTGAAAGTTTGTAGCCTTGGTGGCTTGGTTTCCCACATCCACCTTACTATTTTTATTATCTTTGAAATCTAAATTATTTCTCAACTGGCATCATTCTTTGGGGGTTATTGATTACTAGAGTCCAAAGGTCTTCCTGCTTTCAGATAACACCAAGTCCTGTACCCAGTTATGGGATTGTGCTGGTGATGTTAACTTAGGAGCAGAAAACAGATCTATCCACCTTGTGTTTAGCAAGCTACATTCTTCTCTTACTTGTCAGTGTATCTCTTGCAACATGTTTTCCCAACAAGTTTCCATATTTTTACTTACAGTTTCCAGGTGTTTTCCTTTTACCTTTTATTCTTTCATAAATCTCTCTCTCTCTCTCTCTCTCTCTCTCTCTCTCACACACACACACACACACACACACATACACACACACACTTCTAGAAGGGGGAGGAATGGGCAAAGAGATGGAAGGAAACATTGATGTAAAAGAGAAACATCAACCAATTGTGTCTCCTGTGTGTGTACCCTGACAAAGGACCAAGCCTGAAATACATGCATGTGCCGAGACCTCTAAACAAACCAGAGACTTTTTTCTTTTTTTTGCTCTGTGGGACAACCCACTGAGCCACAACAGTCAGATTTTCATTTATTATTCAACTAGAGATCATGACAGCCAGCATATTAAGAGGAGAGAATATATAGAGTCCATTTTACTAATGAATATTCTGAAGTAAAAAACAGAGATCTAAAGAAGTTTTGATTAGTTAAGACATATACTCTTTTCAAGATAAAAAAAAAAAACAAAAAACATTGTGGTTTGAAGCTTCAGGAAACACACACATACGTGCCATAACATGGAGATTCCAAAACAAATAAATGAATAGTAAATAGATAGTGACTTGGCATTTCCATGTGAATGTTCCTCCTTCAGCTCCTCCTTCTTCCAAATACGTCCTAGGCCTTTAAGAGCTGAATCCATATTCTAAAAGGCATATCTGGGGTGGCAACTATGCTTCCCTTCAGAGCCCAGCAACTACCTTCCAGCTGCCTTCACAAATCTAACTGAAAGTTCAATCCCACTACACCTAGGCATTAATTATAGTCACTATGTGTTGCAGAACAAAAGAAGCCCAGGAGGGTGTACTACTATGAAAAGGACTCCCTACTGGGCTCCATTGTCAGTCACCAATAGGAAAGACATCTCTGAATGCCAGAGATTCCTGAAAAGGAAAGGAAATATTTATTTAATGCTATACAGACTTCAAGTAGTGACCTAATGTCTTCACTAAAATATCAAAGTCTTTTAGGATACCCACAGAGGCCCACAGAGATTCCTTCTCTCCCTGTCTTAATTCAGGGTACCTTAACTCAGGAAAACAAGCAAACATCCAGGATCCAGGCTCCTGGCACCATCCGCTATGTCACCATTCAGGCAGGATCTCTAATTAATCCAAAGCCATGTGGCACCTTTTCATTGCCTACTGGCAAAAGTTCTTTGTACCCATTTTCCAGGCATAGTTGCTCCTACTTCCCAGGCCACATGGCCAAAGGGAGCATCCCAAAGCTCTGTGGTCCTCTTCTACCAAAGCTGCAGGGGTCTGCACTCTGGCCAAAACTGTATGGTGGTTCCCCTTACTAAAGCTGTGGGGGTCCCTACTCTGGCAAAACCTTGTGGCTTTCTGTTCTATTGCCACAGCCAAATGGTTATCTCTGCACTGCCACAGTTGCATGGTCCTCCCTAGAGGGAGGCTGCCTGCCATGTCTGGGTTTAAATCCCTCAGCCAATCTTCCTCTGTACCCCCATTTCCGACTCCTCCTACAATCAGTTACACCTGCCAGCATTCCTGTATTATTCCAACTTTACTGGGCTGCCACCATGAGTCTAGACAGACAGGGCCCCATGTCATGGAGACAATCTTCTCCAAGCTCCCATGCAGGCACTGTAACTTGGGGGACCTGCCCCCCAGTTACATCTTGTGGGAAAGGACTTCTATACCCCTGGTTTCAAGCACAGCCACAGCTATTTAACATATCTAAGTGACCAGCCAAAGACTATAGATATGTTAAATGATCATGCAATGGACAAGCTGCAAAGCTGTGGCTGTACAAAATAGACCTGCATGTTCCTGCTCCATGCTTCCCTTCCCTAAACTCACACCTGTGGGAGAAGAGGTGAGGACATCATATGTCTTTCTAATATTTCCTAGACACCTTGAGTTCTGGACCTTATTCCAAATCCCTTTTTCAGGGCCCCCTCTTGGTTACACCCTGCATCATATGTACCTAAATTATTACCAAATAAGATAAAATGCTGACATTCTTTTGTCATTTAAATATATCAACATTTGACTTCTTATTACAGAAATTTTAAATGTTACATTTGAACCTGCTAATAAAAATGTTCCTAGCTTTGGTGTTCATGGCTTCCCTATCACAGGGACCTTAATTTCTGGAAAGTAACTCAATACATGTGTTGTGATCTCATCCACCCCTGTTCAGAAGGAACTGGGAACCCTGTGACCCCAGCTCATGCCTCAGTTTAGTGTTTATGCTATCATTATTTATTGCTTATTCAGATCAGTTGTGTTTTCACGTGTACCTAATTTCAATTAGTATATGTGAGCATGTTGCTGCCTTGAAATACTCCAGTCCCCTTTCTATTGTTAAGAAATTGGGACCAGGAATTCTCCCAGAGGGACACCTGCTCAGTTTCATTATCATTCAAATACTCCTACATTTAACTTAATTTAGTTCCTAAATTGCGTACAGCAGGAATGCTCCAGAGAGGTCCTGATGTGACTACAACAACAGATAAATTTATAAAGGTCTCTGCAGTCATGGTAACTTTGTGGCATTGTGGTATTGTCTTAGTCAATAAAAAATGTTGTTTATGGGTGTCCAGGAGACATTCTGATTGTTCATGACTTGTTCATTTGTACATCCTGTAAATGTGTAATAAACTCATACTGTAAATCTACCAGGCACTGTTTGAGGCAATGGAGACATAGTAGTGGATAAAAGACACAAACTGGACATGATTGCTGATGTCTGAGTAGTACTTGAACACTAATATTTAAAAGGCACTTCAGGATACCTTAAGATGTTTAATCCCAGCCAAGTAATTGACCTCAATGGACTTCTCCAGTCCTTTTTTGAATCTCTTTGTATTTTCACAACACCTCTCTTCTTCTTACAACACACATTAAATTCTTCACAAAAGTCTTTGTCTCTAGGTGCTCAGAACAAATCCTGACACTGTAACTTCTTTTCACACTGGTACAACCATTCTTACCTGTCCCCTGGATGATGCACTTGTCTTATTATTGAGCTCCCTGCTTGAAACCCAGCAGCCTCACAAACCCTGGTTAATTTGGAGGCTAAAATACAATAAAATTGTCCATCCCATCTTCTAAATATTTTAGGTTTGCCTACCCATCAAAATAGCAAACACACATTAGCAGAAAGAAATAAAGTTTTTAACATATGATCATGAATAATTCACATAAGCATAGATATTACTATGACTGTAAGGCAATACTGGGTACTTAAATTTTTTTTGAGAAAAAAGGAAGAAGGGAAAGTGGAGTCTTATATTTCAGAAGTCAGAGACTGCTCTACAGCTAATTTAGAAGAGCAGATCTAAATGACAAAAAAAAAGTGACTACTCAGAATCAGTGATACAGAATGGGTATCTAGACAACAGGTGCTTCCCAAAGCCCTCTCATGTACCACACAGAGTCAATTGGTCTAAAGTAAGTTCTCCTGAAGCACATTTACTGTCTGAATTCCTTGGCAGAAATGTGGAGAGGATCAACAGTATTTTTCTGTGTTTTATTTCCTAATAAATAGCTTAAAATAAATATACTAAAACCAAATAGGCAGGATGGCAAAATGTTGGTAACTTTCAGTAAACACACACTACTCACATCACTTTTTTTCTTTTCTTTCAAGCTTCTAGTGGCTCTTGACTTCACTCAGAGTAAAGCCAAGGTTCTGGCTGATGGATTCTTCATTTCTGCCTTCATCTGCTCTCATCTTCTGAACTCTCTGCTCCAGTGAGTTCACATCCTCTGTGGTGAGCCAACATATTGGAATATTGACCTCATGGGCTGGAGGGATTCTATTCTTATAGGACAGACCCTTCCTGGCTAGTTTTGGTGGGCTTTTCCTGAGCATGTACAAGTAGTTGTATTACTTTAAAGCTGCTGCACATGTGGTCTCCCATGATTTTCTTCGATTGGCCACCAGGAAAGAGGGTCCCACAAGGCTACCAAATTGACCCCCTTTCTCTGGGGGTCCCCCTGTACTAGGTTTACCTTTCCCTTCACCAGAGAATTATAGCTCTTCATGTTAGAGATTTGTGAAAAGGAAAGGAATTATTTATTTAAGTTATACAGACTTAAGAGTAATGACTTAATGTCTTCATCAAAATCCCAAAGTCCCTTAAAACACCCACAAACACACACAGTCCTTCCTTCCCCCCTTTGCCCAGTCTGGGGGACCATATCTCAGGACAAAAAAATAGAAGTCCGTGGTTCAGGCAGCCCCTGGTTCTTCCCAGTAACCTGTGCTCAACTGGGAGGCCTCCCTTGATTCCCAGCACCATAAGCTGTGTCACCTGGATCGCCAGCTAAAGTCATGCGGTGGTTCTCTACTAAAGCTGCCTGGTGATTCTTCTCAAGGCTGGGGTTGTGGGGTATTCCCCCACACTGGACAAAGCCATGTGGTTCTCCTTACATGGCTGCAGCCCTGTGGTTCTCTCTTGAGTGGCTGCTGAGTCTGGGTTTAAATCCCCACACCAATCTTCCTCTGCAGGCCCATTTCCAACTCCTCCCCCAATCAGCTACACTTGCCAGCACTCCCATATCCTTCCAGCTTTACTGGGCTTCCATCAGGAGTCTGGGCAGGGGTGGCCCCATAGCATTGAGCCAACCATCTCCAAGCTCTCATGCAGGCACTGTAACTAGGGGGTGTTGCCTCCCAGTTATATCTTGGGGGGAAGTTTCTTCCATCATCCTGGCTCAGAGCATGGCCACAGCTATTTAACACATCTATGCAACCAGTTAGTTATAGATATGTTAAATGACCACTCCAGAGGTTAGCTGCAAAGCTGTTGCTATGCAAAACAGCTCTCAATGTCTCTGTTCCACGTGTCCCTTCCCCCAACTCACACCTGTGGTGGACAGTGAGGACATCCTATATATCTTTCTAATATTTCCTGGACACCTTGAGTTCTGGACCCCATTACAAATCCTCCTTTTGGGGGTCCCCTGGCTGCACCCTCCTACAATAATGTTTAACAGGGTGAAATATAGACAATTATAATCTCACACAATAGGAATTCTGACCTAGGTAAAAAACCAGCTAAAATGTTTTTAAAAGAGAAGCATTAATGGAGAATGAGCCCAGGCAAACCTAGAGCTCATGAGGTGGCAGGAATGAAGGATCCAGACAGAGGACACAGTGAGTGCAAAGGACAGAAGGTAGGAAAGTTCATTGAACTAAATGAATTCTACTGACTCAGTTTGGCATTGTGTGAACTAATATGCCTCAGGTACAAAGTACACAGGCAGTACTAAAAAATTGCCAAAGTTCTTATTGTTGCACTCCTCTGGGTACCATTTCCAATTCTGCCCACTTGGAAAAAGCACTACTAGAAAATCAATACTCTCTCCTCCTGATCACGCATGCAATTCATGATATTAAGCATGGATTACATCTTGAGTGATGTACAAGTGACAGGCAATATACCCACATATCTGTAAGGTATACCGTGTGCTCAGTGTTGACACTCCAACAAATTCCATGTGTTTCCATTTCACCCAGAGCTTCTCACTTGCCTTTGCAACCCCTTCCTCTGCTCCTGCCAACCTCCAGAATTTTCAGGCTATTACTCATGTTCTTTCTTTCTGGGTAGATTCAATTGTATTTTCTGAAATTTTGCATAAGTAAAATTATGTAGTATGTTTTCTTTTTAATTTGTCTTTTTAATTAAGCATAATTAGTATATGAGGTAAAATTTACATAATGAAAAGTGAAAAAATCAGTGGCACTTAGTTTAATCACTGTGTTGTACAGGTAACATGTTTATCTTGTACTAAAATATTTTAATTACTCTTATCCAACATTGTAGCCATTGAATAATTGCTCCCCATTTCCCTATACCCTAACTTACAGAAAGTACCAATCTTTAATCTGTCTGGTCCTTCTCCTTGTTTTCTGTCCTGTATGATTTTGCATGACCCCACTGGCCTTGTACATCAGGTGCTGCATCAGTTCCAGTGTCAGGAAACAAATGTTAGCTTTCAAAACATTATCCTTCCTCCCCTCCCTGTGTCTTACCCTTATGGCCATCCTCATGTGGATGAAATAGACTCCCACTTCACCCACCATCTCCAGTCGCCCCTCCCTCAACAAGAAGGTGAGCCCCTCATTCATATTATTCAGCTTCATTCTGAGTCTCCAAACACACTCTCCTGCATGGCACCTTAAAGTTGCTTTGAAACACACAATGCCTAAGACCCTCACACCTCCCAGTCATCACAATTTCTCATCTGACAATGGTCAACCCCATTGCTCCATCACTTCACTCTGTGTTCACCTTTGCTTACACACAATCCAACCTCTGGACAGGCTCCAAGATTCTCAGTTCCAGACACCAGAGCCACAGAAAGCAGAAATTGAGTAGAACCAAAGAAGATATTTATTTCTAATTTCATAGTTCTGTATGCAGGTTCTTTAAGAATAGGCTTGTGGAATTTGTAAAGACAACAAAGACAACAAGGAATGAGGGACAGTGATGTCTACTTTGAACTGCAGGTCACATATGGCTTTAAAGAGGCTCTTTTAGTGCATGCCTGGGCATGGCTGATGTAACAGAGGCTTGCGTGTTTACTAGGTATTTGAGTTTTATGATTAGATGTATTTTTTATAATTTCTCTGATCTTGTTTCTTGAAGGTACAGTAACAATGTATGTGGAGTGACTATACCATAAACTGTTAGGGTGTTGCAATATGTCCTTTCTTCTGGCACAGATAGGTGGATTCTGAGCCAAGCTTCTTTTCATGACACCTGTGGGCCAAGGAGGAACTGTGAGGTCAGGTCATCACCAGCATTGAACATCCAGTCAGAAGAGAGGCAAGAAAATTGCAAAAATAATTTTTAATGAAGTATGTAAGCAAAAATGTAGAAGATTTAAGAATATGTTAGGGATTCACCATTTGAGTAAGATGACATGGTTAGCTAGTTATGGGGAGGTTATGTTAAAGGAACACATGCATTAAACAAGCTTAGAAATAAAAGTAAGACTTGACTAAAGTTCATGCAATAGGGTAGTGAGACAGAACTGAATGACATGAATTCAAAGGCTAGAGAGATTTTAGAACAAAAGGAAACATGGGAATCTGTGCTTCCTAAAGGACTTTAGACAAAGAAAAGCAAAACTTTTTATAAAACCTGAAGAGAGTGTCATTTTATGTTTTGGTTGTAAAGTTACTCAAGTATGGTAGGTTTCTACACTTCCTCAGAGACTGGCTCACCAGGAAGATTAAAATTTCATGTAATGGGCCTGGCATTTGAGAAGATATTCTTTGGTTCTTAACACTGGTTAGAAGCTTTCAAAAACACTTCGATATGTTCCAAAAGACTAGATCAAGAATCAGCCATTACCAAATTACAATGATATTTTCAACAGAGTGGCCTAAAGAAATAGATGTCAGAGGCCTGTAGTCAGGGAGAAACTGTCTAAAGGTTCCTGACTGTGAGGGAACATTAAGTCCTCTAGGTCATAACACAAATGCCTTCTTCTCAGTGGAGGGACCCACAACTAAATCCCTTTGAGCCAAGAGCCAGTTTGCATCTCCTTCAGTTCCTGCAATTTATAAAAAGGTGTCAGTTCCTAGCAATGTGGGTGCTGGGGCAAAATAGCTGAGTGCTTGAACAGAGGCAGGATTGCATCTCCCAGGATGCTGTACTTTTACATATGTCCGCATTCACCTTTTATTTTTATATTTTGCTCAAACATCATATAAAGCAAACAAGAATAGTCTTGATTCTACAAGATAATTGCTGCAATTCACTTTGTCCTGAGGGGTTACTGAAGGGAAGAGAAACCGACATTCAGCACATAGTTTTCTCTGATGCAGGTTTTCCTATAGAATATTACAGGGCAATTTTTTAATTTTAAAGATTTTATTTATTTATTTTTTTAGAGAGGGAAGGGTGGGAGAGAGAGAGAGAGAAACATCAATGTGTGGTTTCTGGAGGTCATGGCCTGCAACCCAGGCATGTACCCTGACTGGGAATCGAATCTGCAACACTTTGGTTCGCAGCCCACACTTAATCCACTGAGCTATGCCAGCCAGGGCACAATTTTTTAAATTTTAAATTTTGATTTTTTATGTAATATTGTTCAGTTGTAATTGTCCTGCCTTTTTCCTCATTGCTCACCCAAACCTAGCCTCCCAACTTCCACAGGCATTCTCCCCCATGCTTCATGCCCACTAATTCTCTATTTGTGTTCCTTTACTTGTCTTTCTTCCTTTTTTCCCTTTTCCCCCTTCCTATCCACTTGTGGTCACTATCACTTTCTCCTTTAGGTATAAATCTTTGATTCTGTTTTCCTCATTCATTTGTTTTGGTGATTAGGTTCCTGTTAAAGATGAGATTATATGGTATCTGTCTTTTACCACATGGGTTATCTCACTTAGCATAATGCTCTCCAACTCCATCCATGCTGTCACATATAGTAGTAGGAGCTCCTTCTTTTTTCTGCCATGTAGTATTTTATTGTATAAATGTACCATGTTTTTTTCATCCACTCCTTTACTGATGTCCACTTAGGCTATTTACAATAATACTGCTATGAACATTGGGGTGCATAGGTTCTTTGAAATTGGTGATTCATCATTCTTAGGGCACAGTCCCAGTAGTGGGAACCCTGAATTGAAAGGCAGTTCCATTTTTACATTTCTGAGGAAATGCCATACTGTTTTCTACAGTGACCACACTAGTTTGCTTTCCCACCAACATTCTATTAGGGTACTCTTTTCTCTACAACCTCACCAGCATTTGTTGTTTGTTGATTTATCAATGACGGGCATTTTGACTGGTGTGAAGTGGTACTTCACTGTGTTTTTTCTAAAGTTGTTTTCATTGTTGTTCAGTATAGTTGTCTCCATTTCCCTCCCACCATTCTCTCCTCCCCAGCCATCCACACTCCCCACCCTTGAACCTACCTGTCTTAGCTTTTGTCCATGTATACTTTATAGAGGTTTCTGAAAACCCTTTCCCCCACCCCCACTCCCCAGTATGCCCTCTCATCTCACCTCTGGTTACTGTCAGTTTGTTCTTAATTTCAATATATTTCTAGTGTCTAGTCATGCTGAGCCTCCTCTCATATGTCTGTGGTCCATACACTATGGAAGTGTATGTCTTCCTTGGAGAAGTGTCTGTTCAGATCCGGTGCCATTTTCTAACTGGATTGCTTGTCTTCTCGGTGTGGAGTTGGGTGAGCTCTTTGTATATTTTGGAAATTAAATCCTTGTCTGAGATTTCATTGGCAAATATGTTTTCCCATACAGTTTGTTCCCTTTCCATTTTGATGTCTCTTCCTTTAGTCATGCAGAAGCTTTATAGTTTGATGTAGTCCCATTCGTTTATTCTTTCTTTTAAATCCCTTGCCATAGGGGATGTATCAGTGAAACTAATGCTGGCTAGGATATCTGAAATTATCATGCCTAAGTTTTCCTCTAGGACCTTTATGATGGTGTGAATTACGTTTAAGACTTTTACCCATCTTAGTTTTATTTTGCCATATGGTGTAATTTGGTGATCTAATTTCATTTTCTTTTTGCATATACTAATTCAGATCTCCCAGCACCATCTACTGAGGAGGTTATTTTTATTCTGTTTTATGTTCCTGCTCCCTGTGTCAAACATTAATTGACCATCTGGACATGGATTTATTTCTGGCCTTTCTATTCTGTTCCATGGTCTATATGTCTGGTTATGCCACTACCAGACTGTTTTGATTACAATAGCCTTGTAATATAGTTTGATATCAGGTATTGTGACCCCTTCTACTTTATTCTTTTGTCTCAAAATTGCTGAGGACACTACGGGTATTTACAGTTCCATATACATTTTTGAAACATTTGTTCTATATCTGCAATATATGCCATTGATATTTTTATACAGATGGCATTGAATCTATAGATTGCCTTGGGTAGTATGGACATTTTAATGATGGTAATTTTTCCAGTCCATAAAGATGGTAAATGCCTCCAGGTATTAATTTCTTTCTTCAGTGTTAAATACATCTCTGAGTGCAGGATTTTACTTGTGTGGTTAAATTCATTCTTGAGTATTTTATTTTTCTTTTTGCTATAGTAAATGGAATATTTTTCCTAATTTCTATTTCTGATATGTCATAGTTGGTGTACGAAAATTCCTTTGTTTTCTGAATCTCAACTTTGTATCCTGATATTTTCACAAATTCATTTATTAGATCTAGTATTTTACTGGTGGAATTCATAGAGTTTTCTATGTACACTATCATATCATCTGCAAACATGGACAGATTTACTTCCTCTTTTCCAATTTGGATGTTTTTTTTTTTTCTTGTAGGAACACTGTGGCTAAATTCCAACACTCTGTTAGATAGAAATTGTTAAAACATACACCCTTCTCTCTGATCTAGTGGGAAAGCATTTGTCCATAGTATTTTCATATGATCCTCTGCATTTCCGCATTGGTTGTAATTTCAGCAGTTTCATTTCTTATTTTATTTATTTGGGTTATATCTTTTTTTGTTGATGAGTCTAGTTTAAGGCTTGTTGATTTTGTTTTTCTTTTGAAAGAATCAGCTCCTGGATTTATTGATTCTTTGGATTGGTCTTTTAGTTTCCGTGCCACTTATTTCACTCTGATCTTGATTATTTTCTTTCTTCTGCTTGCTTTGGGATAAGATGGGAGTTTTAATAGCCACTTGATGTTAGGAAGCTTCACCATCATACCACACCTGCAGTCTCCCTAGTTTTGGGTGGTCCTCTGTTCTCCTTGGTTGTTGGACTTCCATAGACTGTGATTTTCTGGCATTTCTGGTTGTTATTTTTGTTGTTGTTGTACTAAAATTGCTTGTTACCCATCTTGTATTTGTTTGAGGAGACAACATGAGGATATTTACACATCCTTCTTTGTCAGAAGTTCAAAAGGAAACTTTTAAATAACAGTCACTAAAAGGCTCACTGATGGGAGGAGCACCTGCCCCTCCATCACTTTTAAAAATATGTTTCCCTTCCAAATACAAACTTTAAAATTCTTCTCTAAAAATTAATGAAAATTTAATATTATGAATGAATAAATTTGACTTAATATAACAGTTGTATTAATTGTTGCATTTTTATACCTGTGTCATGGCTAAAATTATATATATTTATGTATTTATTAAAATATATACTTATGGTTTATTTCATGAAGTACCCTCTGCACCAGGCTATAGTTTAAAAGCAGTTATATGAGTGTGTTTTGAGAAGAATGATGTATAATTGATAACATCCCCCCAAAACCTTTCTTTCATGGACTTTCCCTGTCTTTTAGCTTAGTAGTACAGGGGAGTTCTCAGTTTACATGAACAGCATCTTTACAATTGCCTAAATAGAAAATTAGTACATAAGTAGCACAAAGCATTTACTAAATAAGTCACAGGTCAATAAGTTTAATTGTGCAGCTGTGAAATATAATGTGGAAGAGGTTTTGAAACCTTAAGACTGGGTAATCTGCTGTGTTTCCAACATTTCTTTGACTGCCTTAAGAGAGTGGGTTCCTTCTTACTTGCAAAATGGTAAACTCTGCTTATTTGACTAGGTGTCCAATCAGCATATTTTATGTTGTACTTTTTGGTTTTGCACTTGCTTTTGAATTAGGAACAATATGGCTTGCCCATATGTGAAGTCCAAACAAAGTTCTCAGATTACTGTTGTTCAAAAAGTTTAGTGTTTCCAAGTCCACCTATGGTATATTTAACTTCATTGCACTGCTAACAGTGTAAGTGTCTGTGTCAAAAAGTCATCGTAAGCTTCTTCAAACAAAAGGTTGCCTTTACAGCATCACATTTAGTGATATCAAGCCCTGCGAGTTCATGTCAGGCTTCTTGTTTTCCAACAAATTGTCCCATACCCTTCTTCAGTTCCTGACTGGTCTCCAATTTTCTCCCCATAACATTTAAAATAACAGTTTCAAGTCTTTTTTTTTCATTCATGTTAGTTTGACTTTCATGAACAATTTGATCATGCAGCTGTACAGTTTCATCTTATCTTTCCATGACCCCAAACTCATGCCACTTGCTTAGTTGATTCTGGGACTTCCAGAGAACTCAGTTCTCAATTCCTGCAGACAAAATAAGGCCAAGTCATTCAGCCAAAGACTGGGCCTGTAATCATCACTTATTCAAATATGATCCAAATACATGTATGTCCAAGCTTAGCAGCATATTCCTAATTGATTCCTCTCAAGTTCACAATTTGATCACTGTTTCATGAGATTTCTATTCTCTATATTTTAACTTTTTCTTGAATTTTTCCTGAGAAATTAGAAAGCCCTGAGACCATCCTAATATTCTCAGAATGTTAATTAGTTTTAAAATTAAACAATCAGGTCATAGGTTGTGTCCCTCTGTATAGATGTCTATATGTCCACATAATCTGGAAATAAATAGAATTGGTTTATAATAATTCCTTCACTTAATTTGCTCACATAAATTAAAATATAACAAAAACTAACCCAATTTCTAGTTCATTAATGGGCAATATTTTTATGACTAAAACGATGTTATTTTTGCTAAATCTAATAATAACTAGTAGGTCACAGTCACTCAAGGACCCAGACAGACACAGTGAGCTAGGGAGAGCAGGGTGTATTAGCAGGGAATAAGAGGGAAAGTGGAGCCAACTGAGGAAGGTTAAGAGGAAAGTGGGGCCAACCAAGGGAGATAGGGACTTGTGGGGGAAAATGGAGCCATCCAAAGAAGGTTGGGATTGGTGGGGCAAAGTGGAGCTGATAGAGGGAGGTTGGTACTCCCTCCATTGTTCTTAGATCATGGTTTTTAAACTCAGAAAACTGTGGTTTGGATATTACAGTCTGATTGGCTATCGCTGGTTGCTGGGATAAAACTGCATCCTGTTATGCCTCATAAGCCTACAACAGACCCTAATTTTCCTGGGAAGTGTCTGCAGGCAACTTCCCGCGGTGGCATTTCCTCACCTGATGATTTTCATTTCTCTTAGGAATGCCTACATCCAACAATAACATATCTAAAGGATGAGTCAATGACATACATAATATTGATGTTCACATATATAATTGGAGTACTTATATGATTCTAATGAGAATGATTGTGGCTGCCATGGAACAGGCTTTATTGTACACACTACAAAAAATATCAAATATTTCTATAAGAAGAAGAAGCTTCATGAACCAAGTGTGCACATGTGGTTTAAAAACACTAGGTATATACAATTGATGAATTGCTTGCCTTCCTCTATACTAATTAATGGAAATATCATTCTACATTGAAAATATTTGTTATTCAAAAATAACTTCTCTAACAGTCTATTTACATAGCATCCAATGCAGTAGATAGAAGAATAAATAAGAACATAACAATTAAGGAAATATCTTTAAGCCCAAAGCAGACTATTGCTTGTTTCTGTGGAGAGCTCTATGTGAAGTCCTGCCCAGGTTCTGTGCTCTGGACCCTAGACGATAGCTAGGGTGATTGAAGAAAGCCCACCAAATGTAGTGGAATTGGGAAGAGGATCTCCCTGCAATAGAATAGTTAGCTGCCCACACACTTAGGTCTGGATTGATACTAGAGTAGAGGTAAGGGTGGGTGAAAGTGCATTTGAAAGGCTAAAATTGTACAGTTAATAGCTTGAGTGGCTTTGCCAACCACTTCCCATGATAAGACACTGCAGAGAGGTTGAGTTCACACTGTGAATTGTTTGAGGATACAAAGCCTGGCCTGAGGGAGGGACCTATATCAGGCCTATAGAAAAATCAGAGTAGAAATGAGAGCCCACTGGGTAAAGAAGTTGAATGATGAAGTCCAAGAGAGACCTTCTAAAGCTTTCCTGATGGTGATAAGTGCTGTAAAGAAGAACAAGGTGGGAAGCAGTAGATAAAGAGTAGATGATTTGGGCAGTTACTTTCTTATGTAAGATGGTCAGGGGAAACATCCGTGTCTCTGTGACATTTGAGTGAGACCTAGAAAGGAGCAGATGGGGTCAGGGAGGACTTGGCTGGTGACACCTGATTTGGCCTCATTAGTTACTTAAGTGCAGAAGAACTGACTTTCACCACATATTTTTCTGTGATGAAGTTTTTTCCATAAAACATAAGATGAAAGTTTTTAACAGTCATTCAAGGTTATAAAGCTTCACCCTGAGAATTCACCTGCATTCTCTGTAGCTCTGGGTGGTGTCCTCTTCTCCAAGAGACACCAAAGGCAAAACAGGTAAAACTTAGTTTCATAAGGTGTGAGGTCATTTCTAATTCCATGGACATTGGTCTAAACTAGGAAATATAAGCTAAAGTGTTGGTTTTATTACCAAAGCTTCCAATTATTTATTACTAACAAAAAGAGCAGAAATGTATTGAACTTATGGAAATAATTTTATTGACACATAAATAAGAATAATGAAGGTTTAGAAATCTTTTGAAGGAAAGGGAAAGACAAAGATCAGTGTTTCTACTCAAAGTGGTGTCCTCTTGTCTATTCCCATTGTCTATAACAGTGTCCAGGTGCCCTCCACATGTTTACATGAAGAAGAACAGAGCTCAGATTCTATGAGCTCATCACCTGCTCCCACTGGTTATCACAGGACCAGTGCTCATCCTCTGAAGGACACAATGTCACCTCCACTGGGGACATGGTACAAATGAGACCAACCTGAGATGAGAGTTGTCTGAAATATGACCTTAATTCAACAATAATGACAATGTCTGCTTACATTTTTGAGTGTTTATTAATTCAATGCAAATCTTTTAAAAACTATTCAACTTCAAAAAATCTATTATAATGCTGCAAAATATTCTATTTAGAATTTAATAACTTATGTCAGCAAATGACTGTCACCCAGTTTGCACATGCAGCATAACAGGCAAACTTGTAGTAGATGTGATGGGGTTGGAAACTTCACACTTGTAAATCCCAGCATCTTCCCTCTTCACAGTGTCTATGGTGAGACTTTGGTGGACTATTGAAAACTTCATGTGCTCCTTGAACTGCAGATCCATGCCGTTGAACAACCAGTCAATGGAGAGTGCATTTGTTTTGCAGGTCAAGACCACAGACTCCTTATTCTCTGTGACTGTGGTGCTACTAGCATTGAGGGTGACCGCTAATTCAGGCTCTGTGGAGGAATAGGGAATGTGACTGACTAAGATGGACTTCACACATGGAACCATGCTACTTACTCAGATCTCAATCACTCACAGCCCACAGTGACTCAAGAGTTACCAGAGTATGTTCCTGACATTTGCAGAAGGATAATTATCTAAGTTCAGGTGAACTTATGTAAGGAGACAGCTGCAGCTCCACTCTGACCATATATAATCCCAGGGTGATTCCATTCATATTCCCTAAGTCATTTTTGTTAGCAGCTCACAAAACCTCTTCCCAGCCCATATGTCCTATAATCTCATCATCAGATAGAATTTCCCTGTGTTGAGCTTTTACTAATCTTTTCCTAAGACTTTTTTTTCACAAAACATTATATCCTACCCCTTATTTAAACTTTATCCATGTTGTGGAAGGCAGGCTTACCATTTTGTCCATCTCTGGAGTCAAACAACTTTACAGGAAGGGGAAAAGCATTTAGCTTTTGTTGAATAATTTATTAGGCAATAAAGATTGTTCAATAAAGATAAGACAGTCTTCCAACAAATAGTTTGCACAGCGATATTCACATGCAGACAAGTGGCATGGGCCATTGTCTGATCCCACACACAAAAATTCAATCAAATAGATCAAATTCTAAAGGTTAGACCCCAAACCATAAAATGCTTAGAAAAGTATATGGAGAAGCCTTATTACATTGGTTTTGGAATATTTTTTATGAATATAACACTAAGAATAAAAGTAAAAAATAGGCAATTAGGATTTTGTTAAAGTGAAAATGTTTTCTTCAACAAAAAAACACAACATGTTGAAAAGTGACTTATGGAATTTGAGAAAATACTTTGCCAATCATATGGAAAATAAAAGGTAAATGTCTAGAATATAGACAAATTCCTCCACAACTCAACACCCACCACAAAACCATGTATAAACTGACTTGAAAATCAACAAAGCACTTGAATAGACATTTCTCCAGAGAATATATGCAACAGGTCAAAAGTCACAGAAAAAAATGCTCAACACCACTATTACTTACAAAAATGAAAGTCAAAATTCTCCAGGTTGACTTGATCACCTATGATGCCAGGTGTGGTTATCTTTGCTCTGCAGGGAAGAGAATACAACTTGCCCTGTGTAGTACCTTTTCTTTCTCCAAAAGCTTCTTCAACCAGAGTTGGCACCTCTCACAACACAGTCAACTTGAGTCTTTGAAGGAACCCAGGAGGTCTGCGTGTCACTAGAAAATGCATGGGAATCTGGTTGCTCAAATTAGAGAATGTATGGCCACTAGCTATATGTATGGTGGAAAGTACAGACTTTCCCAGGTGTCATTTAAGTATCAGTGTTTGGTTATGGAGAGACTTAAGATTGGGAGTCAGATACACCCCTATAATTCTGGTTCTTCACTGACCACCTGACTGCCTGGTTGACAAGAAGCACTTCCTTCCACTGCACAGACTCCTATCATCCAGCTGAAGTGTGTTTTTATGAGGCACAACTTCCCAGGCCATCCCAGAGCCTGGGGTTTGTGCAGATTAACACATAGAGTCCAGGGGAAAGCCAGCGGTAAATTGACTACTCAGGCCTCTGGGCCAAAAATGGGTCAGGTCTTTCGAGTTGAGTGAGACCCAAATTAGTCAGTAAGAGAAATGGGTCAGTAAGCCAAAAATGATACAGCAAAATCCAAGAAGTGATTTAGGGAAGAGGAAAAAGGACAGGCAGAAGTTCATTAAGGCAGCAGAATAAAGTGCTGTGCCCTTAACCATTAAAGTCATTCTCTCTCCCCTGAGGGCAGGTAAGGACTGGTGTATATGCAAAACAAGTGTCTTATAGCAAGTGTTGTCATGGACTTGCTGAAATTCTGGACCATGGGGGCAATTTGTATTAGGTGTCTATGACATAGAAATTTGGAAAAAATTTAGAATTCTGTATGTGAAAATTATTATTAACAGCCCTGAGCCTAAGAGGAATTATAGGGAGATTATTTTATTATAGAAGAGAAACTGATCTGAGATGATGGTCACAGTTCTTCAAGGCACAGAGAACCTTTCTGTCATGGCAAGAATTTAAAGGATTCTGAATCCAGGTTCCAGACTCTGAAGTGATTTTGGATCATTCATTCATTCATTCATTCAATCATCATTTATTTCTTCCTAATTCATCAAAAGCAACTGAATGTTTATTACATGTTGGTCCATGAGTTTGTTTCAGGCATGGAGTCAGGAGTAAGAAGGCAAAGTCCTTTCTTTATATCTTCTTGGGATAACTCTACCAAAACAAGAAGAAAATAAGTAAGCGATGTGAAGTCTAGTGCCCAGAAGTGTGGATAGGTCACGTGAGGGAAAGTTGTCCAGTGATTCTGATTGTTACTGCAGGTAATTTGTTCTAGAGTAAAAACACATTATTTCTCCTTTTTGTCATTACACAGGCCAAAAGGTATTTCTGTGAGATAAGCATGCCTAAGGCAAAAGAATCTGCACCAAATTGTTGGTTTAAAAATCCAAAGACACCCTCATTGGGTCTCTAAGGTAGAGGAATTAAATCTAAGACCACAGACACACCTTGAGGGACTTTCATCACTTGCTCATGCTCTGTTTGACTCTGATGTCATGACTGTATCTCCAGGTTCCTCCATTTATTGTCAAGGAATATTTGGCTGCTAAATTGTGAGTGTACAAATTGTACAATAGTTATAGAATCTTACCTTAACCAGGGACAGAAGAGCAGTTCATATAAGAGTCATCACTCATTGATTGATTCCAAGAGAGAATTGCTGGACTAATCTCTGGTAAATAAGGAGCTTCCAAGAGCATTTTTTTCTAAGTTTCTTTCTGGGGATGCTGACTTTCTTCTGAACCTTTCTAAGACTCTCAGGACAGTCGATTATATACAAGGACACTGCCTAACTGTGCTCTACAAACACAGATTCAGGAGATACAAAACTCCATTTTTGCCAACATGTGGCTCTTAGGCCCAAGCCCTGACTGGTGACAGCTCAGGATCTTTTTGTCTTCAGATTCCATTAAATTGTTTCTCACTCAGATTATCCCAGGAGTTCAAGCACAACTTGGCACAAGCCGACAATTGTCCCTGGGTTCAAGATCCCTGGGACAAGGTTCTGGGAAGGAATTTCTGAGCTGAGCTCTGCACAGATTTCAGGGGCCCTGTCAGACCATGCTTTGAAGTAGTATGTCAAAGTGATTCTTAAGGCAAGTGCATAGTGGGCTGAAGTGAGATGTCACTCCCTCTGCAGAGTAACTTCCACTACAGTGATCCTTCTGTCTGCAGTGACTGTCTACAGGGACGCAAGTTGGAAAGGCAACTGATAACTTAGAAAATTCTACTACACAAAATCCAACTTGAAACAAAATATGGAGAGGAATCGAAGAAGAATTCAGGGGTGTCTCTCCTGTGTGTGAAGTAAATTCACCCCACTCAGCACCCAATGGTAGGATAGCAATCACTCACTGTATACATGAAGCCACCCAAATCCAGTGAATTATTTCACCTGCAAGGTAGACTTCTACAGTGTACATTACTGCATCATTCATGGTAGCATTTCTATCAGCAAGGATCCATCAGAGGTTATTCTCTCTTGACTACTGTATGCAGGACTTTTTATATCATCTCTTAAGTATGTTATACAAATGCAACCATATGATTTATGTCCCTGCTTTGTCTCCTGTACCATACGAAGTCTCTTACATCAGGAGGCTCATTGCAGAGAGGTAGCTGTGCAGCCTCCACTTCAGCAGTAAATGCTGACACAATGTCAAGTTGAGCTGTGGTGGGCTGGCACCAAAAATTGAAGAGTGAAACTAGGAAATAAGAAAAAAAAATATGTTTGTATGTATACATTGTGATGGAAAGATGAGGCTCTGATTTCTGAGTAGGTCTCTTTATTTCTCAGCTTTGGTGTAAATGTGAGCATGTGTCTCCCGTGGTCAATTTCCACAACATGGCCCCCATTATTTCAGCACCTCTGAAACTGTTACTTTTTTCCATTTCAAACCATCTTCTGTAGGTGTTTTCTTGCTCATCCCCTCATGATGCTCAGACTTCTTACACTCAGAGGCAGTTTTTGGAAGACACTTTGCTTACAACCTTCTCTAAAGATTCTCTGTCTTGACTTATTTTTTCTGATGGGTCTTATACATACCTCACCTATCATCTAGATCTTTCCTTTTCCCACTCTCCTCCTGAATATGGGCTCAAATAAAGCAGGGCTTTGTCAGATCTTGTACCTCCAGGGACTTCAACAGGCTCCAAGTACACAGAGCAGAATAAATGAGTATTCCCAGGGCTATATCACATAGGGTACATTTAAACATTTCTCAGGTTGATGATAAAGACAGTGTCTAGCACCACTTGTTATGTTTTTCTTTTCTAGTGTTTCTAGAAAATAATAACACAAATCATTTTTATTATTATCAGGATTTATCATTCATACTCAATGACAAATAACAGGAAAAGAGCACCTATTGAAGTTTTCCTACCTGTCACCACTTCTAGTTTATGAGATTTTCCTTTTTCTGACCCACTTCCTTATCCTACTCTGTTTCTTTCTCCTTCACCCTCATGTTCAAACAGTAGCCTTACCTCTTTTCTCAGATCACTGGTCTCTTCAGCAGATCCTAGACAGTCTCTATGTCATATCATTAGTCTACTCAAAGGAATTGTCTCCTAATTAATGAGCCACCAGGAGCTCTTGTCAGTGGACAAGTCCTCTGTGGGTAGTGATTGACAGGGATCCCATGGCATAAGTTGTCTGCTCTGTGGCTGCCTCTTTGAGAAAAGCCTGAAGTTCTGTAAGGTTCACAGGCATCTCTTTTCAGAATGATGCAATCTGCTATGTGTCTTACCTGTGTGCTGAGCTGTATTCTGGGGAATCTTTAATATTCTTCTCATGTGGACTGGAGATGGAGTCAGTGCCCAGAACCTCTGACTCCCTGCACTCATTCTGCCACCTCAGTCCCTACTGGCCAGTACTTCTTTCCTACATTTTGGTTCCCTGGTAGCTCCTGAAGTTTCTCAATACCACACACATGCACACATGCATGTACACACACACACACTCTCACGCTGTGTTTGGAAAGCACTAGACAGGGTTGTCAGGATTTCAGACATTCCCAAGAACTTCTTGTCAGTGGCACACTAGCCTTTCCCACAGCCCTCTCTCAATCACATTTGAACTTTCCCTACAGAGCATGTGAAGCTAAGTCAGAAAAAACAGTCACAAGCATATCAACACAGCTGTGAATCAGATCACCTATAAAATTTAGTGAACATCACAATGCCCAGGTGAAACCAAAAAAAAAAAAATGCATCTTCAGCAGCTGTCTTGCTAATGTGAGTGTCTATTCAAAATGAGATGTCTTGATGTGAAGTTTGAATCTGTCCACAGGAAAGTTTTCCATATTCTGTTAAATTGCAGATTCTGAAGGGGCTGCAGTGGATCAGAGACTGTGTATCTCACAAGTTCTCAAGAGAAGTGAACCTTCCTGCCCTGTAGGGAACACATGTAATAGCAAGGCTAACAGGGGCACATTTATCCCTGAGAGAAGGACCCACTCATGCCAACATTGACTTGTGTTGTGTCTTGGTCTGTGATCTCTCTGCAGAGCACAGGGAGTCCTGGCTGTCCTCAAAATATGGGGATCATTTCTCTTTGTGACACAGAAACTCAAGAGGGAGTCCAGTCTTCTTCATGTTTTCAAATGCTCTGAGAAGGTTTTATTCCCTCCCAGCAGGATGTCACAGAGATGAATGTGGCAGTGAAAGGGGCCAAGCATTATGATACTCACATAGAGGACTCTTCTTCTATCTCAGGTTGTCACCAACTATATTTTGATTCCAGGAACAAAGATTCAAAGCCAGAATTGTAAGTATGTCCTGATGTTTTATGGTGTGAAGTGGGACGTTTCCTGTGTGTCCCAGGAAGAAAGAACTTTGGGGAAAGGTCGGGTGCCTGTGGATTTCCTGGTCCTCCAAGGAGTTTCATGTCTCTCCATGCTTGTTTATGGGATCTGTCTTTGTGCTGTTGTTTGTGGAACAACCTCTGATTTCTTCCTGAGAGGCTTTCTTGTGGTCACAAGACTTTCCCATGGACGATGCCAGGCAAAGGAAAGAGAGCAGCACAGAAACCCCTGAGGTTGGAGGTATTCCCAGGCCCTGTTAAAGTAAGAAACTTTCAAACCTGAAAGCAATGCAGTGAGTTTATCTGAGCAAAACTGACCATATTCATGGGAGAAAGGACTCATATCCTTTGAAGATAAGCAGTTTTGCAGCTTGTTTTGTACATGATAATCAAAGTGCAAAGTGAAAATATCACATAGGATGCATTAGAAGTTGAGAGATAAAATAGCAGGGAAATCTCCAGGATCAGAAAAAAGACAAAAGGGACAAATGCACTTTCTACATCGATGGGTACAGGATTACTCAAATTTACAAGATAGATAGAAGCTGTTCAGAGGACCAGATAACATAAAGGGTTCTGTGTTATCAAACAACTGCTCCAGATTCTGTGCACTGAATTGGTCCAGCAAGAGGAATCATTGTGATCTGTCAAAGTTATCCTCTCCAAGATGCTAAATAAGAAAAAAAAGGGAGGGGATCAGGGCTCACTCAAGCAGAAGATGGAACTTGCCTAAGGAAAATATAGGCCTGGGATGTGGCAACCAGCCATCACCTGCCCAGCTAGAAATTTCTCATCAGAACATCCTGAGAGGCTTGTCAGGCCTGCCATGTGGCCCCCTAAGCTTCTCATGGTTGCTGCTCAGCCCCTTTTTGTTAACAGTCTTTAGAAGTAGCAGGTGGGACAGAGCAGTCAAGAGGGAGGACTCAAGACAAGCCCATTGAGGGGATGAAAATCAAGCTCCTTCTACATCTTCTAAACCAAAGCCAGGTTCTCTATTTATTTCCTTTGTGTCTCAATGTTGTCCCCTAGAGGACAGAAGTAGAACTGCAGCCAATGTCAGGGGCTTTCCTGGGACCCTGACCAGTGAACCTGAGCTCAGTGAAAAGGCAGGCATTATCGAGTCTACTGTGAGCCCAGTGTCAGCAGAACTGTCCCACCAGGAGAATGTGCTGTTTCAGACAAAGCTCTCTGTTTTGAAGTGTTCAAAGAAAGGTCCTGGTGACAGTTCGCCTAAGACTTTTTGAGAGGGTGATGGCCTGGAGGGTTGAGCAAAAAATGTGCTGTGTGTCCTCCATCACTACATTGGGATGCTGCATATGAGTCATTTCTGTGCCTCTGCCTTCCCACAGGGCCTAGAAATTAGAGCATCTCCATGTGAATGCTCAGCTATGGCCCTGTGTGTTTTTATGTTAGGAGAAGAGAGGTTCTTGTAGAACCCCCAGCCCCTCTGAGATGGAAGCAAGCACAGATTCAGGGTCCTCCTGTTCTATTCTGCACAGGAAGTTTCCCTCATTCCCCAGGACATCATGACCTGGACAGATGTCTTCAGAAACAATAGGAAGGTACCACACAGACACAGATTTTTTAATGAAAGGTCTTCTCTGATTCTTATAAGGTCAGTGTCTGTTCTTTCCTCCACTGGGAGTAACAATTCCAGGCATAGAGGATCCTGAGTTTCTGTCAGGTCAGGTACCTGTGAGAACAGGAAAAACACAGACCCTGGATCATGAAACAAGTGCTCCCACTTGCCCCAGTGTCAGCAAACTAATCTGAGTTTTCAAAACATTACCCTTTTTCCCAGCTCTGTGTCTTACAATCATGCTCATCCTAGTCTGGGAGAATGGCACCCTCATTTCACTGCAGGAGCTCCAGTGACTCCTCCCTCAACAGGTAGGTCAGACCCTCACTCATATTATTCACCTTTATCCTGAGCCTCAAAAACAAGCCCTCCCATATGTCACCATTAGGTTCACTTTAAACATAAATGCCTATCATCTTCTCACCTCCCAGGCTTCACAATTTCTCATGTGACTCTGGGCAGACTCCACTCCTCCATCACTTTGCTCTGTGTTCACCTCTGCTTACACACAATCCACCTTGAGACAGATCCCCAAGGATCTCAGTCCAACACACCAGAGTTCACAGGAAGAAGAAAATGAATAGAATCAGTGCAGAGATTTATTTCCCATTTCCTAATTCTGGTTGCAGACTCTTTAAGGACAAGCTTGTGGAAATTGCAAAAAGAACAAAGAAAACAAAGAATGAGGACTATGATGTCTGCCCTGAGCTGCACAAAAAAGAGGGCTCCAGAGAGACTCACTCAGTACATGCCTGTGGGTGGCCAACGTCACAGACACCTGCATGTTTACTAGAGTTGTTGAGGTTAAATGAGAGAATATCTTTTATAATCTCTGTGATCTGGTTTCTTGATGATCCAGTGAAAATTTATGTGGAATGAGTACACTGATGATGGTCAAGGTGCTGTTGAAATATGCCCTTTCATGCTGGTACATCTTCTACGATTCTCAGCAAAGGTCACTTTGAGCTAACCTGGGGACCCAGGAGGATCTGGGAAGTCAGATCATCTCCTGCTGTGAACATCAAGTAAAAGAGATGCAAGACTATTGGAAACTATTTTTAAATTAGCAAAATATGGAAAATTGAGAATATTTAAAAATATGTTAAGAATAGAGACGTTGAGTAAGACCACATGATTAGCTAGTTACAGGGAGGTTATGTTAAAGTAAAACATACATTGAATACATTTAAGAAAGAGATAAAGACATTATTAAAGACCATGAAATAGGGCAGGAAAACAGAACATAACTCACCTGTGACAGGGCTGGAGAGATTTTATGAGAAGGGACCATAAGAATGTGTGTTTGCTAATTGAGTTTACACAAAAGCAAAGCAAAACTTTTCATGACATTCTGATGGGAAGTCCTTTTACATTTTGGCTGTAAAGGTCCCCAACAAAGGTTTGTCTCTACTGAACAGCAGGAAGATTAAAATTCTAAGTAATGGGGCCAGATTTTGAGACAGATAATCTCTGGTTCTTAACACTGGCAAGAAGCTTTCAAAAAGCCTTCTGTATGTTTCAAAAGAACAGATAAAGAATCAGCAATTATTGGATTGCAATTATATTTTTAATGGAGTGCTATAAAAAGTAGATGCCATTGGTCTAGATTCAGAAAGAACCTGTGTAAGTATTCCTGACTCTGAGGGAACATTGGTCCCCCAGATCATAAAAAAAAAAAAAAATGCTTCCTTCACAGAGGAGGGAACCACAACTAAAACTCTTTCAGCCAAGTCCCAGTGTGCATCTCCATCAGTTCCTGAATTTTATAAAGAGGTGTCAGTTCTGAGTGATGTAGGAACAGGAGCAACATAGGTGAGAGTCCTTGAATAGAGCCAAGATTTCATCTCCCAAAAGGCTGTGCATTAATATCTCTATGCAGTCACCTTTTTTGTTGTTCAAATGTCATGTCAAATGAAGAGGAGTATTATTGACCCTCCAACAGGGCTTCTGTAATTTGCTTTGTCCTGATTGGTACTAAAGTGAACAGGAACTGACATTCACCACGTAGTTGGTTCTCATGTAGGCTTTTCTATAGAGCATAAGATGGGAGTTTAACAGCCTCTTGAAGTTAGGAAGCTTCACCCTCCCACCTCACTTAGACTGAAGTCTCTATTACATGACCTCCTGTAGAAGCAATGTTGGCTTGGGCCTTAGTGTTGAGGTTATCTACACATTGGAAACAGAGTTCAACTGTGCTGCAGGGTAGATATTACTGTGAGCAAGAGAGGCATCACCAATAATGCCAAGATTTTAGAGCTGAGCATAGAAAAGATGGAGTTGACCTTGACTGAAAGAGGAAAGATTCTGAGAGGATCAGGTTGACAGTTTGGTAGAATGAAGACTTTGGTTGTGCACATGATACATTAAAGGTGCCCTAATAATGACTAAAATAGATATCCTAAAATGGCTTAACTCATTTGCTGTTAAACCTGTTTGAAAATAAAAATAACTCAGACGCTGAACATAGCAATCCCCAAAATCTCTGTAAACAAATTAAATGTGAGAGTTCTAGAAGATGGAAGTGGTTTTGTGAGATGTGTGTTGTGCCTTTCCCAGCACTCAGGGCCAGGTTGCTGTTGGGTCCTTGACTGTTGCTACAGAGGATTCAGAGGGGCTGTGCCTCGAGATCAGTGCAGCGTGTCCATTTCTCAGGAAGTAGCAGCATGTTTCATTTGTGGGGCAAGTCTTCAGTCCAGTTTTGAAGATCATTCTGGAGGCTCCAACCTCAATGTGCTTCCAAATATCTGAGTAAAATGAATTAATTTAAATAAGTAATAATATACTAAAAAATTCAGACCATTTGTAACTGGTGTTGAAACTGGTTCACAAACCAAGGGTTATAATTTTTAAGTTCTATGCTTCTTATATTAAAAAAAACAAAACTAACACAAAAACATGTCAGTGTCCTTTTAATGGCATTTGCACAAAAAGCCACAACATATGGTTTTCTCAGACAAACCTTCATCACTGTGTAATGCCCAAAGGGGACATTTTTAATGTGGTCATCTGCAACCCAAAGGATATTTTAACTCCCACTGTGGCTGGAACATAAAATTATTATTCTAAGTCTGATATTCACACTCTGAGAAAAGCCAGTTCCCAGTCCCTCCTGTTGGATATTAATTCTTATATTTGTGACAACACCAGACATTACTGGGATAAGCCCTGTATCCCTGTCTGTGATGTTCAATGTGATCACAGGAAGGTTCTGGCTTCCCTGTCTGGACTACACTCAAGATGTCTGCCCCAAGGACACAGGACTCCCCAAATGGAACCAAAGATATTTCCCAATAACATTCCTTGAGGTTCCTTATTTTTTGTTAATATTTTGGAATTATCTAATTCAAGGTGTTGTGTCTGGAAATGAGGACTCATCTGCTTTTTGTCTGATCACCAGCACACACACACACACACATGCACACACACACATTCTTACCACTGTGTCTCTAATATTTTTCTGAAAGGAAATATTTACTGTAGACTATTGTGTCTCTTTAATGATATTCACATTCAAGACAACTAAATGTGATTTAAAAAAATTAAAACTATGAAGTAAATCAGAAATGGAGAACCAACCTTCGTTGAGTTACAGGTGAGGGGAAAGTGAGTACCTGCTCATTAGATACTTGTAATAACAAAGATAGAGTGAAAAACCAAAAGTTCCTCCACATACCTTTATAGCACTTCCAAGTTCTCTTGGGTTGGTATTGCTCTCTGGCAGTCACATTATAAATTGTATTTCCCAATAGGATCAAACATTTTTTTTTCAAATTCAGGTCACTCCAAGAAGCAGAACCAGGAAAAGAAGTACCAAATGAAAAATGCAGGGATCTCTGTTCAAAATCATTAAGGATTCTATGATAGCAAAAGCAGAGATTAAACCTACCACAGGCTATTCTAAGTGACTTCATAGATTGCAAGCCCATGAAGCTGGCCATTTGTAGCGATAGAAATGGATGTGTTCAACCACCAAGTCAGTTCCACTGGAAACTCGTCATAAAAAGCCTACAGAGTTGCAATTGATCTCATCCTTAATGGTGAAAACTAGAAGCCTTCCTGATAAAGATGTGCTAAATGACAAGTTTTTTAAATTGTTTACACATGTGCTCTGAAAGATAACATTTCATGCCTGCTGATGTTGATGCTCTAAGACAATGACATCAGTGATGACAGTGACATCAGTGATAGGATCAGCTCTAGTGTTCAGAAGTTTAAGCAAAGCTTGAGCTGTAGAGGCACCTACATGTGTGACCATTCAGGGATCTGCTACATCTATGAGACTTTCATGTCTCTAATAGTCTGCGACATGCTGCACTTACCCTCCAGAGTAACCAACAAGTGGCTGTGCTTGACACTCCAGCACTGTGACCTGTCACACAGCTCTTCTGGTAGAATCACAGACAGTCCACTCTGACTTGAACAAAAAGGATCCACTTATTTTAAGTTTATCCTGGCCCTCAAACATCCTTATCACATAACACTCATTATGAGCCATAGCATTGTCTCCATACTCCTAGTCAGACTTAGTTGCTGACACACAAACTTCCTGGGGCCTGGCTATCTTGTTGATTCAGCTGAGTCAGGTCTTGAGGTATAAGGGTGAGTGAGATTTGGTTTTTCACAGCTCTCCCAGGCCATGTGAAAAGTGCAGCCCCCAGACCACACTTTGAAAATCAGCTGCATACTTATCTACTGGGTCAGAAGCAGAATGAACACTTCTGCATTTCGATTTGATTTTACCACCAAGGCTACTCTGTATTTCCCACATACATTATTCTCCTTTCCAACCCCTTTTGTAGTCTGAGTACTCCACACTCCAACCACCTTCCAGACCGCAATCCACAAAATCCCTTCACATGTATTCTTTGTTCAGTGTATCCCCTTACTAAACATTTTATTGCTCTCCAGACTCCTAGCACTCCACAAAATGCCCATTATCAACCCAGCTTGTCCCATACTAGTGACCTCTCTCCCACATCTCCTACCAAGTCTACATCCAATGTTTCATCTTGTCCCTCTGTCACATAACTAATCTGAGTCTTAAAGACATTATCCTTTCTCCCAACACTGTATCTCACCCCTCATGCCCATCCAAATCTGAATAAATGGAACCCCCACTTCACACCATCAGCTCCATGGGTATTTCCTCAAGGTATATTAGCCCCTCACTCACTGCTTAGCCTTATGCTAAGACCACCTGAAGCCCTCCTTTACTGCACCCTCTGCCCTCTAGAACTGGTAGAATTCTTAATCTCAGACATCCCATGGTTTACCATTCTCATCCTGACTGTATACACAACCCATCATCAACCTCCCCCTCTATGAATACCTCTGCTTATACACTTCTGGTTGGGTCTTCAATTATTACAGCCAAATAACCGAGAAGCTACAATAGGCAGGAACAAAAACACAAGCAGAGAACAATTATATTTCCCCTTACCAGGGTTTCATTTCAAATAATCTAAGGTCAGGCATGTGGAATTATAAAACAACAAAGAATCAAAACACTGATGTCTGGCCTGAGTTCCCCATCATGGAGGGTGAAAAATAGGATCTTTTAGTTATAGGCCTGTATATGGGTGATGTGACAGGGATCAGTTTATTTACTGCAGTTGTTTAGTTCCACTATAGAATAGCTCACATGTTTGGGAATTTATTGACTAAATGCAAGTCTTCTAAAAGTTTCTGCTGTATCAACAAGTTCATTTTAAAAGTTCAAAAGATTTTATTTAGAGTTTAATAAAATAGAGGATGAAGGCCAGGCATATTTCACATCCCAGATGAGGGGCACACTTCCAAGAAAATATAGCACTTGACCAGTAGAGATAAACACAATATCACATTATCTAAATGGCTTAGTAGGACTCATGTGCTCCAAAGGTAGGAAGTAAATGCTTGCTCATGTCAATTTGTTATGTCTATGACATCAGTGATGACAGTGCCACCAGTGATAAAGTCAGCTTAGTGATGAACAATTTCAGCAAAGCATAAATTGGGGGACATCCACATCTGTGACCATTCAGGGATCTGCCACCTCTATGAGGCTTTTATGGCTCCAATGCTCTAGGCCATGCTGGTCATATCCTCCAGACTGAAGAACAAGTTGCTCTACGTGTACCTTTATCTCATGAATGATAGAAGGATTAAAAAGTAATTTGTGAAGCCTTTGGTGAGAACTACTTAGATAATTGCATGCTGATGTCCTCAGTTTGCAGCAAGACCATGCCTTTTACAAAAATGGAACCACAGTTGCAGACTGGCTCTATGCCTCAGGAAACATGGGGAGTCTGAAAGGGGGCTGTTATGTGACCAGGTAGCTAGAACTATTCATCATGACCTGGGTGCTATCACACCCACCAACATAAGGTCAGGTGAGGAGACCAGCATCCATCACAGCTGGGAATGATACAACCTGGATTAGACAAGGACAGGTGGCTGAGAACATTGGCATCAAGCAATTCAGTACAGTGAACTGTTACATAGCTCTTACCTCTGGAATCACAGAAAGCTCACTTTGAGGAGTCAGCAAAGAAATAAAAGACTCCACTCACTCCAAGTTCATTCCAGACCTTAAACCCCACTCTCTCATACACACACTCTTTTACTCACTCCCTTACTTGTCACCAGATTTCTAGTCATATTTACTCAGTGACACAAAAACTGCCTAAATATGGCTAACTTGTTGACTCAGCTGATGCACATTTTGTACAGGAATTAAATTTGACATTTTACAGCACTCCCAGACCCTATGAAATCTGTTACCCCAAACCACACTTTGAGAGCCAGCTTCCCACATTTCTTCTGTGTCAGAACTGGAGACTGAACATCTCTGGCCCTTAATTGGGTTTTTACCCCCAAGACTGGCCTTCATCCTTTACTTCCATAGGTTTCATCTCTACCTTTGTACTAGTCTGCCAAATCTTCACTCCAACATTCTTCCTGCCACAAATATCTAAACTAACTCAGCTCATCTGCATTCATGTGTTTCAATCTTACAATTTGTCTTCACTGTCAATATTCCAACATCTCACCATCCACTAGATGCTCAGCTATTTTTCTCCCATGTGAAGAATATGCAAAGTACTACAACTCAACAACAACAACAGAAACAAATAACCTTATATAAAATGAAAAAAAGTTTTAATAAACATCATATCAAGCAAGATATGCAAGTGGCCAATAAACAGATAAAAAGGTGCTCATATTCAGTATAATATGGAAATTGCAAATCACAAAATCCAGGGTCAAAGTTGTTGCTTCTGATGTTGGGGTGTACCTGCTGCTGTGAAAATACAGAGAGAATATTACCCTGTGTGGTCCCTCTGAGTCCTCCAAAGGTTTCTACAATTAGAGTTTGTGAATTTCACCTTTGAGCCAACTTATTTCGTAAAGAAATAAGGCAGGGCTTTTTATGATATGACAAATATATGGGTATCCCAGTGATGAGACATTTAAGTCCTCTTGCTTTCTATTAAAAATTTAACACAATCTTTCTCTGGTGTCTGTTGACTATTGTGGTTTCATCATGGTAACACAGTGGACTGGAAGTCAGAGACCACCCTGAACTTCTGGTGCTTCACTGACCAGCTGACTGGCCTGGTGGACAAGGCATTATTCCTTCAGGCTGCACACACCTCCCTCATCCAACACATGTGTGTTTCTGTGAGGTACCAATTCCCAGGTCATACCACAGACTTAAATCTGAACCAAATAATACATGGGGACTGGGAACAAGTTGTTAAACAGCTTAATACTCAGGCCCCTGGACCAAGAGGGTGTGAGGACATCGAAGGTGAATGTGACTGATATGAGACACTGAGCCGATAAGTGATAGCATAGCACAGAGTCCAAAAACAAGCTGGAAAAGTTAGAGAAACAGGAAGGAGCTATCTGTGGTAGCAGAACCATGTCCTTTGCCCTTGGTCATTTTACTTATTCCCTCTCTGCTGAGGGTGGGTGAGGACTTGTGCAAATGCAGGAGTGTGGGATGGCAAGTGGGCAGCAGGAAGTTGCCGAAATTCTGGCCTGTGAAGGTAATTTATGTGTGGTGGTAATGAAATAGCATTTGAAAAAGTTAAAATTTTGTATGTAAAAAATTATTACTAGCATTTTAGTGCCTAAGGCCAATGTAGAAAATAATATTTCTCTAGAGAGAAGCAAAGCATCTGAGACATGGGCCTCGGTCCCTGGAGGTACAGGGAGCCTGTTTGTGTGCTTAGAATTTGAAAGAGTCTACAGCCAAGTTCTGGTCTTTGAAGGATTTCAGTGTAAGAGTTCTGGAACACGAAAGTGTGTTTGTTAGATGTGCATCATGGCTCTTGCTATACTCAAGGCTAAGAAGGCTGCACAGGGTCTGTGGACAAAGAGCAATGTAGGATGCTTTTCCCAGGAAGTAGGAACAAGTTTCTTAGGGAAACAAATCACTAGTCTGCTTTTGGAGACTATTCTGGAAGTTCCATTTTCACTCTGCTTCCAAATATATAAGTAAAAATATTAAGTTAAATGAGTCATTTTTTCTCAAAATGACCTATTTATAATAAGTCTGCTTTTATATTACATCACCATAATGTAATGATGATTCTGGTTCATGACTTAAGGAATATAATTTTCAAATTCTATGCTCCTGATATTAGCAACAAACAAACAAAAACCCCAGAGAAATCTTGTCAGTGCCCATCTTTGGTCATTTGAGCAAAGAAACAGGAATTTTGGGTTTCTTATACAAATCCTAATCAGTTTCTTGAACTCAGAGAACATATTTTTTTTATGGGACCAACTGTAACCCCAAAAGGTTTTAAATATAGTTATGCTGGGAACATAAAATTATACTCCAGTTATGGCGGGAACTTTATTCTGTGTCTTACATTCGCACTGGGAGCAAAGCCAGTCCCTGGTTCCCTTCAGTTGCACATTCTTCCTGGATTTGTGACAACACTACACATGCCCATAAAATTGCCTGTGTCTCTGTGTGTGCTGCTCAGAGTGATCACAGGAAGGTTCTGGCTTCTTTCAGCCATGCTAAGGATATGTGCTCCAAACAATGGCAGATTCCCCCAGATGTAACCGAAGTTATCTCTGAACAACAGGTTTTGAGGTTGCTTATAGTTTTTCACTTTTACACATTACCTAACTCAAGGTTTTCCCTCTTAGAAGATGAAGACTCAGTGGCTTTCCTTCACATTCATTAACACACACACACTTCTTTCTATTTTGTCTCTTCAACGTTTTTGAAAGACCAAAATTTAGTATAGACCTTATTGTATAGGTTTACTGCTATTCTGAGCCAAATAACTTTGTGAATTCCTTAAATTTGAATATCTGCTGTATATCAGAGATGGAGAATCCTCCTTCTGAGAGCAACAGATATGTGGGAAATTGGTCCTGCTCATTAGACAAAAGTAATGATTTTTTTTAAAAAAAGTAGAAAAAAAGCCCAAAGCTCTCCATGTCCTTTCACAGCTCCTCCAAGTTGCCTTGTGTTGGTGTCACCCTCTGGTGGTTCCATTACTAATGGCACATCCCATTAGGATCAACCCATTTTTTTCTTAACCGAGGGTTGGTCACTCCTAGAGGCAGAACCAGGAAAAGTAAGTATCAAGTGACAATGCAATATTCTTTGTTCAAAAGTCATTGAGAATTTCAAGATTGTGAAAGCAGAGCATTAAACCTGCATTAGTTTCTTCTACGTGACTATGCAGATTTTGAGCCCATGAAGCTGGTCCACTCTAGCAGGGCAAGTGTATGTGTTCATCCTCCAAGTCAATTTTACTCCAGTCACAAAAGCTGTACACAATTACTACTAGTGTCATCCTTAATGATTTTAACTACAGACTTTCTTGCTAGGAATAAACAAAAGTGCAAGTTTTTTAAATACCTCAGTAGACACCTGGGCTTTGAAGGGTGGAAGTGAATGCCTACCAATGTTGATACTTTTCAGACAATGGCATTAGTGATACCAGTGACACAGGGAAAAGATCAGCTGCAAGGATGGGCAGTTTAGGCAAAGCATTACATCCACATCTGTGACCATTCAGGGATCTGCCACATAGTCTGGGCTATGCTGGACATACCCTCCAGAGTAAAAGACATGTTGTTGTGTTTCTACCTCCATTTAGTTAATATTAGAAGAAGGAAATGCACTTTATTAACCCTCTGGTTTGACCTAATAAGATAATGGCATTCAGAATTCTAGGCTTCAGAGCAAGGCCATGCTTTTTATAGAAATATTGAAATAGCTCTTCATTGGCTTTTAACTCCCAAAGGAGTCAGATTGTCTTAATAAGGGCTGCAATGTGACAAAGTAGCTATACCTCCTCAGATGTGAGTTCTATTGCATGCACGGATGTTAAAAATCAACTAGGAAGAGCAGTGAGCATCAAAAATAGAAGGGATAAATCTGGATTAGAGAAAGGCAGGTGGCCCAGACCATTAGCACCTACTGCTTCAGCAAGGAGCCTGTCGCATAGCTTTGACCATGGAATCACAGGAAGTTCACTGTCACTTGCAACAAATAAGTCAATATCTCCACTCCGAATTCATCCTGGCCCTCAATCCCCCCTCCCAACCACACACACCATCGGCCACTATTTTTCCCTCTCCCCAGGCACCTAGTCAACCTACTTACACACAAATCCCCTAAAACATGGCTAACTTGTTGACTCAGCTGAGGCATATCTCATGTTATGGGATTGAGTTTTAGTTATTCTGAGTTCTCCAAGGCCATGGTGAAACAGTGGTCCTCAGAGCACACTTTGAGAGCCTGCTCCACATGTTTCCACTGGGTTGAAAGAAAGACTGGACACCATTGGCATTCAATCTTGTCCTCATCCTCAAGCCTTCCCTGCATTCCCCACTTTTACAAGTCTCCATTGCAACCCCTCTGCTAGTCTGACTACCATACACTCCAATTTCCTTCCTAAAATTTCTGTACTCATGATGTCCCCAGTCTTACAAACTTTCATGGCTCCTCAGAATCCTAGTCCCCAACAGGATTCTAATCTCATCTCTCTCTTGATTCTCATCCCATGTCTCCAGTTTCATAACATTTGTTGCCTAGTACATCTGGTTTTCCCTCTTATACTAATCTTAGAACATTAATCTGAGTCTTCAAAATCTCACTCTTTCTGCCAACCCTGTGTCTCTCCCCACATACCCATCCTCTCTTAACTGCATCAGCTCCAGTGGTCCCTCCCTCATCACTAGGTCAGACCCTTACTTGTATGCCTCAGCCCCATCCTGAGCTTCCTTAACAAAACCCTCCTCCTTTACCTTCTTATGTCCTCTTTAATCCATACAATGATTCATACCCAAATCTGATATGTGTTATATTTCTCATCAAGAGTCTGAGCTGAACCTGTTTCTTTTTCACCCTCTGTATGCAAACCTCTGCCTACCCACAATCCACCTCTGACCAGAGGATTCAGTCAAATGCCTCAGAGAACCCAAGTGGGATTAAAAAGTAGACCAGAAAAGAGATTTATTTCCTGTTTCCCAAGTTCTGATTGTAGTCACTAAAGGTAGACATGTGGACTTTGTAAATATAACAAAGAAATCAAAGAAAAAAATATTGATTTGTGCCCTGAGTTCCAGGTCACAGGAGGAACAAAACAGTGTCTCCCAGTGCAGGCCTGCAGGGGCTATGTCACAGGAACTGCACATTTACTAGACTTTCTAGGTTTCATGGCAAACTAATTTTCAAACTTCTGCAATCTTTTCCTTGAAGGTGAGTGAAAATGTATGTACAATGCAAATACTGTCATTGGGTAGGCCACTACAGAGCTACAGAGTTTCCCACCTGCCCTTTCTATAAGATTCTAAGACAAAGGCCACTTCTAGGCAAATCCATTGTGAGAGAAATCTGGGCAGTCAGGTCATCTTTGGCTGTGGACACCAATTCAGAAAGAAGGCAGGACAACTGAAAAGAGTTACTTGGAAAATTGCAGCCAGAGTTCTAAGAAATTGGATGATTTGAAAATAAGGTAAGGATGGGCACTGTGAGCGAGGTGAAAAAATCTAATTACAAGGAGATTCTGTCAGAGAGAAAGATGCATCAAACAAATTTGAAGAGACAAGAGTGTTAGTATAGACAGCCAGAATACAACACCCTTGAAAGAGAAGGATGAGAAGATTTTAAGAACAAGAGAAAGAATCAGAGACACCTCTGTTTGCTATTTGGGTTTACACAAAAGAAATGTAAAGACAAACATTTTATGAAATCTTCCCAGTATGTCTTTTTACCTCATGGTTTCAAAGGTCCTCACGCAAGTTAATCTTCTACCCTCTTAGAGAGATGAAACACAGACACTAGGAGGATTAAATTTAAAATCAGGGGCTTCCTGGTCAGCAGAATTCATGTGTGTTGTGGCTGCCATGAAAAAATACACATGGGCTATAGAAATCCTGTGGGGAAAAGGGATGACATGATAGTTCTCTAAGTGAGAGAGAGGACCCTGACCCCCACCTGGACAGACTTTTATTGCTTTTCTGGGTATATTGCATTGAGGATGGTCCTTAATTACTATGCACAGGTTTGCTGTAGGTGATTACCTTTTACATATAAGAAAGAAAATAATGTTGTTAATTACTTGGAAGAGAAGGATGTTACAGATCAAAGGGAAAAGTGGTTGAAAAGGTTACACTCCATACTTGGGAGGTTTAGCTCAGATTTTAGGAAGTTACAGTAAGCACTTTCTGCCTCAATTCAGGGTGAGGGATTTTTAGCAAAAGCAAGTCTCATAGTGGCCTAGGTACAATGCAGGCCTGATTCCCCACTAGGAAACCTATCTGTGGACCTGGCTTCCATGTGCTTGACCTCACTTTCTACTGGCCTTTCTGTATGTGAACTGGGCTACATTCCCATGCCAAGCAAAACAGCTCCCTACAAGGGGCATATACCTTTTGTGACATATGCACTGTGAATAGTAAAAGTGGCAAGAAGATTTTAAGGAGAGTCATGTGTATTTCAAATGGGCAATAAATGAATCTGAAATTACAAATTGCAATTCTGTTTCAGAAGAAAACGCTCTACAAGTGTGGAGATCAGAGGCCTGAAGTGAGGAAGACCCTGTGTAAAGGTCAGTGACTCTGAGGAATAGGAAGGCCTCTGGTTCATAACAAAACTGCTTTCTGCACAGTGGAGGGAAACACAACTACCTCTTTTTCAGCCAAGACCCTGTTTTCATCTCATTACTTACTGTAATTTATAAAGAGGTGCAAAACTACTGAGAGTCCCTTAACAGATCCAGAATCTTATCTCCCAGAAGGCTGTGCTTCTAGAGATTTCCATTTGGACATTGCATTTTTTTTTTCTACAGTAACACTGTCTACCTTCAAACATAATCCCTGTGTAAAAAGTGTGTACTTGATCCTACAACATGGCTGGAGTCGCCTGATTTGACCCCATTAGTTACCTAAGAGCACAGGAACTGACTTTGACCACTTGGTTTGCTCTGATGAAGGTTTACCTACAGAACGCATGGTGGGAGTTTTGTCACTTGAGGTTAAGGAGCTTCACCCTCACACTTCACCTACAGTCTCTCTAGCTTTGAGTGATATACTCTTCCTCAGGAGATATCAAAACACCAGGAGCTCAAACTTAGCTTCATAAACTATGGGTTCATCTCTGCTTCCCATGGCATTGGTCTGAACTAGGCCATTGGAGCTAAAGTTGTCACTTTATTACCAAAGTTTCCAATTACATCTTATTAACAGAAAGAACAGAAATGGACTAAACTAATCAAATCCTTTTATTGACATATAAATAACAATACTGGGGACTTTGGAAATCTTTTGAAATCTACCTAAGAGAAAGACTAAGATCAGTGTTGCTACCCACATGGGTGTCCTCTGGTTCACTCCCATTGTCTACAACCTTGTCCAGGTACATCCTCATGTTTGCATGGAAAAGTTACAGAGCTCAGATTCTGTGAGCTCAACACCTGCTCTCATTGGTTATCACAGGACCATTGCTCATTCTCGGAGGGACACAATGTTGACTCCACTGTGGATATGGTACCAATGAGACTAAACCAAGGCAAGGATTGGTTTGAAATGTGACCTTAAGTCAACAATAATAACAATGTCTGCTGACAGTTTTTAGTGTTTATTGACTTAATGTAAATCTTTTAAGAACTATTCATCTGCAGACAAATGTTTATAATAACGCAAAGAAACTTAATTTGGAGTTCCATAACACAGAGGAAGAAAGGAAGGTCACTTATATCTCACATGCAGTTCAAGGGGCCGACGTTCAACCCTCATGATGGGGTTTGATGCTACACACTTGTAAACTCCAGCATCTTCCCTCTTAACTGGGTCTATGGTGAGTCTTCTTCCATCTGTGGTCAGGTTAAGTCTGTTTGTGAACTTCAGATTCATGTCATTGAACAGCCACTTAATGGAGAGTCCATTTGTGTAACAGAGCAAGACCACATCATCTTCATTCTCTGTGACCCAATAGCTGCTAGCAAGGAGCACGGGCATCCTCAGATACTCTGTAGAGAAACAAGGAATGTGAATCTTTGAGAACATGCTTGAGACTTGGAAACATGCTGCTTCCTGAGAGATCACAAGCACTCCCAGTCCACAGTGAGCTATGTAAAGGTCACCACAGTATGGTCCTGACATTTGCAGAAAGAAAACTGTCTAACTTCAGGTGACTGTATGTAAAGTGAAAGCTACACCTCCTGTCTGAGCCCATATAACCTCAGGGGGATTCTATACTTGTTCCCTCACTCTTCTCTGTAGTAGTAGAACACAAAACCACTTCCCAGTGCATATGGCTCATAACCTCATCATCAAGTACAATTTTATTCTCATGAGCTTTATTGATCTGGTCCTAGAACTTTTTCACAAACATCACAAAACATCAGGTTTTACTCCTTATTAAACATTTATATACTTGAGGGATGGCAAGGTTAGCACCTTTGTCCATCTCTGCAGTGAAGGGAAGTTGACAGCAAGTGAAAAAGCATTCAGTTATTGTTACAAAAAAATTTATTAGGCATTAAGGATGGCCCAATTCAGTGTTCATGGCTTACATCTTGAGGATTTCTATCTAAAAGGCTTCTCACTATGAACAAGACTTTATTTCCTTGCCAAATGAGTTGATATCATGGTATCATTAATTGCTAGTGGGAAGTAGTTAAGGTTTTAACAAAAGATATTGACTGTAGGAATAGAAGAAAACTATTCATATAATAAAGGAATACATAACAGCCCAGAGGTAACACAATATTTCCCAGACCACCTGACTTCCTGGTTGACCAGAAGCCTTTCCTTGCAGCTGCACAGACTTCTGCACCCAGCTGAGGTGTGTTTCTATGGGGCACCATTTCCCAGGACATCCTACAGACTGGGGTTTGAGTGAAACAACAAATAAAGTCCAGAAGCAAGGAAGCAGTACATTGACGACTCGGGCCTCTGGCCCAAGAAATGGGTCAGATCTTTCCAGGTAGTGAGACTGAAATGAGCCTCTGAGGCAATGAGTGCTAGAGCAGCATCCAAGAAGTAATTTAACAAAGAAAAAAAAAGAGGGACAGGCAGAAAAAGCTGATACTGGCAGCAAAACCATGTGCTCTTTCCTTGACCATTAAAGTCCCTCTTCTCTGATGGCAGGTGAGGACTTGTGTAAATGGAAAATGAGTGACTTACAGCAAATGGAGAGCATTGACTTCCTCAAATTCTGGTGCTTGTACAATTTGTGTTAGGTGGCTATGAGATAGAAATGTGGAAAAACTTAAAATTATTCTGTGTGTGAAAATGATGATTAATACCCTAGGGCCTACAACTAATTGCAAGAAAGACTATTTTCTTAGAAAAAGAGGAGAAGGATCTGAGATGATGGTCTTAGTTCCTGGAGACACAGAAAGCCTGTCCCTCATGGCCAAAATTTAAAGGATTCTGTATCCAAGTTCCAGGCTCAGAAGTGATTTTGGATCATTCATTCATTTCATTCATTCCCCCATTTATTTCTTAATTATTCATCAACAGCAACTCAGTGTTTGTTACTTATTGGTCCCTGAGCTGGTTTCAGGGATAGAGTGGGGAGTGAGAAGACAAAGTCCTTTCATTTATATCTGCTGGGAGAGACTGCACTAAAACAGGAAGCAAACAAGTGATGTTACATCCAGTGCATGGAGGTGTGAATAGATCAACTGAGGAAGATACCTGGGTAATCTATCCAGTGATTCTGATTGTTAGTGCAGGTACTTTGGTTCTAGAGTAAAAATAGATTATGTCTCCATGTTTTCACTCCACAGATCAAAAAATATTGCTATGAGCTGAGGACACTTAATTTAAAAAGTCTCTGAACCAGTTTTATTGTTTAGAATCCACAGACCCTGTTCTATGGTCTCCAATGTAGAGAAATTAAGTGTATGGCCACAGACAGCCCAAAAGTGACTCTGATGAGCTGCTTTTGTTCTGTGTGACTCTGCTGTATTGAGTGTTTCTACCTGTCCCTTAGTTTATTCTCAATGAAGAAAGCTGTCAGTGTGTTAACTGTAAAATATTGTCAATGTGTGATCTAAATCCTGAAATAGAAAATTTGTTCTCACAAAGAATCTCTTATTGATGCACTCCCAGATCTCTTATTGCCTGGGCTGATCTCTGGTGAATGAAGACCTTCCAGGACCATCTTGTATTTGCAGCTTCTTTCTGAGAATGCTGACCTTTTAGTGAACCTTCCTAAGTCCTCCAGGACAGACAGCTATATCCACAGACATTGTGTAACTGTGCTCTCCAAACACAGACTCAAGTGATACCAAACTCCATTTCTACCAAGAAGTGACTCTTGGGCCTGAGCCAAGACTGGTGACTGCTTCAGGAGCCTTGTGATTCAGGGGCCCATTAAATCATCGCACACTCAGCCTTTCAAGGACGCCAAACCAAAAATGTCACAGGCTCCCTAGCGTCCCTGGAGTCAAGAATCCTGGCACAGGGTTCTTGGGAGGGGTTTCTGAGCTGAGCTCTGTGTGAATATAAGGAGGGCAATCACACCATGCTCTGATCTAGTATAACAGGGTCAGCCTGTGGTCAAGGTCATAGGAACATGCTCAGGGGGCTGAACTGAGGCAGATTTCCCTCTGCTGAGTTACTCTCATCAGACTAACCCTTCTGTCTGCAGTGACTGCAGGGCTGCAAGTTGGGAAGGGAACTGAGATCTTAAGAAGCTTGTCTTTAATGTGTATCCTGCATTAAATATCAAAACCAAACCTGAAACAAAATGCAGAGGGAAATGGAGGTAGTGTCTAGGGCTGTCAGTCCTCTGTGTGAAGTAGGAGTCTACCCTCCCAACCCCCAGTTATCAGAGAACAATCACTCACCACATACATGAAGCAGCACAGATCCTATTTCTATTTCTGAATATGGAAGGTGAACCACTACGGTATATATTCCTGTGTCATTCATGGTGACCTTCTTCAACACCAAGGATCCATCCTCGGTTACTTCTGCTCTTCCATTGTTTTCAGGGCCACTTGACAGATAACTTGATTTCTACGATGTCATCATAGAAAATGCAGTTATATTATTTTTGTCCACACCGTTTCCCTTGTACCATACAATGCCTCAGCCTCAGGAGGTTTATTGCGCATATGCAGAAGCACATCTCTCCCTTCGACAGTATAGGTCGACGCAATACTGATTTGGGCTGTGGTGGGTGGACTCCAGAAGGTTAAGAGTGAAACTAGGAAATAAGAAAAAAATTCATCAATATTTGCATCTATATATTGGGATGGAAAGATGAGGCCTTGAATCCTGACTGAGTCTCTTTATCACTCAACCTTGGTCTGCAAGTGTTTCTCTACCAAGATCAACTGCATGACCCCCGTTACATCATCACATCTGAAGCTGTTATTTTTTCTGTTTCAAATGGTATTCTACAGGTGTTTGTCTTCGTCATCTCCTCCTTGTGCTTAGACCAAAGCTACCACTAAAGGGCAGTTATAAAAGACACATTTGCTGACCACCTTCTCTAAAGATTCTCTGCCTTCACTTTCTGACCTCTCCTCCTCTGTTTTTTTTTTTTTTTTGTATGGCACTTCTGGATACCTGACTTCACATTTACACCTTTCCTTACCCCTCTCTCCTCCATAGAACATAGACTTTCTGAGAGCAGGGCTTGTCTGATCATGTACCTCCAGTGACTGAAATAGCTTGAAAATGGATGGGGATGAATGAATAAGTGCTGTACATCCTGGGGTTTATTTGCCCATTTCTGGGGTTTGTGGTAAAGACAATGATTAGCACCCCTGGTTAAATTTGTCTGGTGTTTTCTGACATAAATCATTATTATTATTACCAGTTTTCATAATTCAATACTCAATGATGAATAACAGGAAACAAACAGCAATCCACATTTATCTGCTTTCCACCATTTCCAGATTATATTTTCCTCTTTCTGAGCTCCCTTCTCAATAATACTGTGCTCCTTGTCCTTCACCCTCAGGTCCAAACAACAGCTTTCCCTCATTTCTCAGAGCACTGGTCTCTTCACCAGACTCCAGCCAGTCTCTGTGCCAGATCCTTCGTCTACCCCAAGGAATTGTCTCCTACTGACCAAGCAGCAGGAGCCTTTGCCAGTGGACAAGTCCTCTGTGGGTAGAGACTGACAGGGATCCCATGGTGTATGTTGTCTGCTCTGTGGTGCCCTTTTTGAGAGAAGCTTGAGGTTCTGTGATGCTCACAAGCACTTTTGTCCAAAATGGTGCAATCTGCTGTGTGCCCTATCTGTGTGTTGGGCTTTATACTGGATCAAGATTACCAGTCATGTCATCTGGGCTGGGGGCAGGGAGTGTGCACATGACCATACCACTCCCTGCTCTAGTTTTTGCCACCCTTGGCCCTTCTAACCAGTATCACTCTCCTATAATTTGGTTCCTTGGGAAACCCTTGAGAGCTCTCAATACCACACAAACACACATGCATACATGCTGTCCAAGATGCACAAAAATGCATCAGGGCTCACTTAAATTAAAGACTGATGTTTCTTAAGGAAAAATAGAGGCCAGAGATGTGACAAACTGCCAGGGTAGAAAGTTGTGATCGGAGTATTTTATGAGTATTTTAAGTCCTGCCATGTGATCCTGTGAGCTTGTCAGAGTTACTGCATTGCCCTTTTCTGTGAACAGTCTCTGGAAATTGCAGGTGGGACACACCAGTCAAAAGGGAGGACTTGAGAAAAGGCTGTTGAGGCAGGGGATGAACATCACACTACCTCTCCATCCTAGCCAAAGCCCAGTTCCTGTGTCCATTTCCTGTGTGTTTCAACATTGTTCCCTAGAGGACAGAAGCAGACCTGCAGCCAATGTCAGGTGCTGTACAGGGATTCTGAACAAGCACATGGTGAGCCTGGTGAAAAGGCAGTCATTGTCCCGAATATTATGAGTCCAGTGTCAGGTTAACTGTCCCACCAGGGGTATGTGCTGAGCAACACAGAGCTTTCTGCTTTCAAGTATCCAAAAGAATGGCCTGGTGAAGGTTCTCCTGTGGCTTCTGGAAAAGGGTGCTGGCCTGGCGGGTCGATGCAAAGATATGTCCTGTGTGTACACCATCATTTCATTGAAATATTGCATATAAGTAATTTCTGTGTCCCTGTCTGCCCACAGGACCCAGGGTCAAGACCATCTATCTCCGGATGAATATTCAACTAGGGCTGCTGTGCATCCTTTTATTAGGAGACAAAAGGTTTTTTTAGACTCCTCAGCACCTCTGTGATGGAAGCAACCACAGACTCTGGGTTCTCTGCCCCATTCTGCACAGGAAGTTTTCCTTGTTCCCAGGACATCATGAAGTGGAGACATGTCTTCAGAGACAACAGGCAGTTGTCCCACAGACCAAGAATTCTGGGAATGAAAAGGTCAGGGAGTATTCTTTCTTCTCCTGGCCCTAACTCTTCCAGGGGGTAAGGATCCAGTGTTTTTGTCTGGTCAGGTATTTGTGAGAACAGGAAAACCACAGACCTGGGGTGATGAGACATAACTCACAAGGTGGGAATGTGGAGGGCTGTGACTTTGGAGGAATAAACTGTAGTCCAACCCCTCACTGTTAGGAAGTTCCTTTAATTCCTCCAGACTGCATGAGAAATAAAAGCCTGACCCTAGCATGTCCCCAAGCAGGTGGCATCCTCCTGTCATGCTGACACCATTGTCTTTGTGTGTATAAGAACATAATTTGACTGCAAGTGCCATGCAGGGTGACAGGTTTCCACTAGGCAATTTTCCTTATTGATTTAATGAATATTTATGGAGCATCTGTCCTCTGTCAGGCTCCTGGCTGGGCCCTGGAAACTCCAAACAGAGTAGGACAAGTGTGGGCCCTGTGCTCATTGACTTTACCTTGTAACACAGACAGGCTGTCAGGTAAATCATGGCTCTAGGAACTTAATTATAATCCAGTGAAGGGGACTCAGAAGAAAACTTCTGGTACCTCCAGAGTATATAATTGAGTCTCAGCTGGTCTGTGGAACATGGAGAGCAGTTCTGAGAAAGTATCCACTTGGTTGAAACCTGAAGAGTTAGTGGACATTTAATTCATAAAGAACAGAGGGTGTTTTAAAAAGATCTTCCTTAGAAGACTGACCTTTGTAGCGGTGATGCTTGGCTGGATGGAAAAGTAGACAGAGCCCATTGAAGAAGCCTGAAGAGTTAGAAAGACTGTGGAATGAGTGAGTAATGCTGTTGAAGTTGGTCCCCTGCTGCACTATGGGTGCTGCTGCAGTGGAGTCAGTGGTGTCCCAGAAAAGTTCCTTCTGCAGAGTAATTCTGCCACGTACTGTGGACAAGCAGAAACACGGGCAAGGAAATGTATGTTACAGTTGGGTATCTTTTTTTTAGTTGTGTACTTTGTATTCAACTTACACTTTAGGCAATATTTTATAGATCTGTATATAATTCTAATATATTCCTTGAATTATAGTTGAATAAAATGAGGTTAAGATATTGAAAGAATGCAATTTATGAATGGTTTTCAGATGCATGCACCAGAGAAGTTGTACAATGAAAATAAAGACCATGTCCCTTACTATTAAAGTCTTCTCATGCCCTCTTGTGATCTCCTTTTTCTTTACCTCTCCACCTGCTTTTTTAGTGTTAAGGGAACTCTCTTCATTTTTTTTCTTTATAAATTTATTGGCACTTTCTGAAATTTTCACAATTTTTATCATAAATTATGTAATTTGAGGCCACATTTGGCAATTTTTACATAGCTCTCTCTTTTTATTCTGTATTTTTATCTCATTCCAGGAATGCATTAATATTGATTATCTTTTCACCCTTAATGAACACTTGTGTTGTTTCCAGTTTGGGGCTCCTACAAGTACACCTGCCATAAACTCATGTACAAAAAAGTCTTTAACACAAAGAATCAGCACTTGTAAAACCACTGAATAGCTATAGAAATAGAAGTTAGGGAGTTACCCCTGGAAGTCTGGTCTCAATGTCTCACTGCCACAACCAGTCAGAGGTTAAAAAATGTGTACTTCACAAAAAACTGTGTCTGCCTCAGACCTCCCATCAGTCACCACAGTAGAAGAAACAATAGCCCCTCTTTATTCCACTTTCTAAATTATGAACCAGTGTACCTGAGAAACTGCATTTAATTCACATCAGGATTCTCAATCTCTAGGAGTAGAGGAAGTGTTTAATTTTTCAATCTCTCTGATATAAGGAGAACCCCCCCCCCAAAAAAAAAAGAAGCATTATATGCCAAGTGCTCACTGATAATACAGAGTCCACCTGCAGGCTGTGTGACTCTGGGTGAGTCACCCACCACGAGAAGAATCAGTACTCTCATGTGATGTAACCAACATATGTTTGGTCTCTTTTTTCTTGGATTTTAGAAAATAGCAGCTAACTCTTTGGGAATTCTAAGGGATACGGGTGATAATAGTGTCTTTTGTTCTGATGATGCAACTCTTGGCAGGCCTCTGGATAGTTGCAGAGTGAGGGCAGGTCACCAGAAAGACCAAGATCTGATCAGAAGCTTGGAATTTTCAGCTGTCAACGTAAGAAATGTTTCAACCTGACAGGAATTTTTATGAGTCTACTTGTCCCAAACATGATGATAATTGTGGGAAGCAAAACCACAATGGACTGAGAGAATATTCTAAAACATGTCAGTGTTGCCCTTTATTTTATACAGTACAGGGAAAGCCAGAGGTCTAAGATGTTACAAGAAATCCATGGGTTATCCATTAAGGAGTTGGAAGATGCAATGTGCAGAAATCTCTGAGACTGGGTAAAAAGTAAAACAAATGGACACAACTGTGACTTTGTTTGGTACAGGAAAGATAGCAGTTAAGAATAAACACAATAACCATAGTAATAAGAATGTATGTGGTTTCTCCAGTGAGGGATCTGGAATAAGGAAAACTACCCTGGCATTTTAAAGGTATGTTATGTTAAAGGAAAAAAATAAAAGAATAAAATAAACACTTTATTTAAGGTAAAATTGACTTTGGTCAGGAAAGAGATTGGCCTTGGACATGAGTACTCACCATGACTCACTTTTGGTTAAAATTTTAATTTCAGACTGTCCTCTGTGGTCACTTCAGGTCTCTGAGTTTGTAAGCCCCACCTCACAGGCCTCCCCTGACCCCATCAGGTTTATTATGTGGTCCCAATTTTGCCAAAGCTGCCCTTATTTGTTATAAATAAACCTAAAAGATGCATGGATGGCCAATCTTTTGGTTAAATAATATTGTCTCAAGTGCTAGGAAGGGGTTCTTAGGAAGTCTTGGTGTTTGTCTTGCTGAACGATAAACTGATTGTGATGTAGCAAGACCTTCACCTTGAACGGAAGTCAAGGCTGAATGTCGTCAAAAGAGAAAAGCAGGTAAATGGGAGCAGTGACTCCCATAGGCCTTCATTAGACAAACACTCTGGATCATTTTGAACCTAGACGCTTTTGTGATCTAAGTTGTGCTGTCTCCGTTTCTCTGTATTTTGCATCTTGTATTACATTTACTTATAATTTGAGGGCATATTATACACCAATCGAGTTTTACCCATCTGACCATGAGATGGGGTCATATTTACTATGCCCATCTATGATTAATTATTCCTTATTAATCTCATTTTTGCTAGTTGTGCACTAGGAAGCTGTCACCTTAAAGTTTATTTGGGGACCAGGCTTTAAGAACACAATGCTGTGAAGTGCAATTACCATCTAAAAGTTCCACAGATTAGGACAGTAAGAGTTTCATAAGTACATTTTCTTTCCTTCACCTGCACACATGGAGGGCAATATTTTATAGCCACTTCAGCTTCCATTTGAGTAATATAGTTAACAGTCCCTACTGAGTTAGGGTATAAGAATATTCATGTAATTAGGTTCTAGCATTTATTCATAAAATGCCTTTCTCAATATTTTTATTCCAGTAACCTTCAACAATTTCTTTGAATTTAGTTATTTGACGCATGCCCACCTGCCTGCAGTGAGCATGGAACATTGTGGATGGTTCATCCAAACACTAGAAAAACATATGCAGAGACAACCAGGTCCTGTGGGGGAATAAGGACAGAATGGCCCCCCTCCCTCAAGTGGGGAGAGTGCCCCATGTCCATACCCAAAGATTTTTATTGAAAAAACAGACTTAGTTTGTGGATTCACAGTCTGGCAGAAAAGATCAAAAGATGTAGGTGACTTTCAAAGGTGGGGACAGAACTCCTGCTGTGATTCTGGGGAAGGTTTGTGGTCTTTAACATATGAAAGGGCTACAGATTCCAAAAGTTTCCTGTCTGTGCTTTTAAATTCCAATAGTATAACATCCTCCAGCAAACATATCTCACAGGATCTTGCATATTCTATGTCCCAGGCCTGATCACCCCAGGAGTCCACTGTTTCTGGTCTGGGCTGCCCCTGCAAGCCTGAGTTAACAGAGAAGACAAAGGTAGCCAGGAGACTTGGATTTCTCACATCTAAGAACAAGGACTCAGGCTTTGACAAAGCCAAAGGGGCAGGGGTTGATGTCCATCACCCCTTCATTTCCACAGCCCCGAGTCTCTTCCCAGAAGACTCCACATGGTCATGCCTGTCTTAGGTGTTTCCCTCCATGGGAAATCTTACCCATCATTGGCTAACTGATCAAGCTTAGGAGGTTTAGGCACAGAACAGGTAGCATTTATGCCAGGGAAATAAGTTTTGTCTCCTTCAGTGACTCCTTGTCCGAAGGTCTTTCACTCAGCCTAAGTCACAGGGGGTTACAGCTTCCTGAGATCAGGCAGGACGTTCCCCAACAGTTATTTTCTTTTCATTCAGAAATAACCAACTTAGTAGGAGAAACTACTTACTTTAAAAAAAAAAGACTTTATAAATTTATTTTTGGAGAGAGAAGGAGGGAGAGAGAAAGAGAGGGAGGGAATCATCAATGTGTGCTTGAGTCTCACATGCCCCTACAGTGCATGTGCCCTAACTGGGAATGGAACTGGCTACCCTTTGGTTGTTGGCTCTGCTCAGTCTACTGAGCCACACCAGCCAGGGATAAACACCTCAGTTTTAAACTCTCACACACACATCAGTTTTCCTTCTTTTGCAATAGCATTTCTTATAAATTTCAAGATGTAGCCAGAATGGGGGCCCTGCTCAGGTCAGGATTATCTAAGGTAAACCATTAATGCATGGATTCTTGACTTTGTGCAGGAAAAAATTCACAAAAGAAGCCCAGGTGATTTAAGGGTATATTTATTTAAGCAGGGGATGGTGGCACAAGGATGGACTGAGAATAAAAAGAGTATCAGAAGAGAGACTAGGTGGGGTCGCTTTGATTCTCTTAAAACATTATGGGAAATGTGAGATTAGGAGGGGTTGTCCTCAGCTTATTGCAGAGTCACAGAAAAGGGGCCTTGTGGAAAGGTTTAGGGGGTTTGCTTGGGACAAGCTGCTTCTGACATGCTATCTTACTGCAAGTCTCCTGGGAACCCCTCACAGATGACAAGAAAGGAAATTTACCATCTCCGAAAAAAAGAAAATATTTCAATAGGTGTACCTCATGAAGTTCACACCCTGCACTGGCTGATTAGCTCAGTGGACTGAGCATGAGCCTAGGAACTGAAAAGTCACTGGTTCGATTCCCAGTGAGAGCACATGCCGGAGTTGCAGGGGAGGTCTCCAGTTGGGGACATGCAAGAGGCAACCTATTGATCTTTTTCCTTATACACTGATGCCTCTCTCTCTCTCTCTTTCTCTCATTCTATCTCCATCCACTCTCTAAAACAATGAATAAATAAAATCTTTAAAAAATAAAAACAAGAGTGCACACAGTTTTATTTGTGTTGAGAAGTTTTATTGCTTTCAGAAGGTGAAAATTTTAGGCGAGGTTTCAGGGAAGATGTCAAGATGATATTCATCAGCATTTTCAGATGTGCCCTTTCAGGGTTGTGGTAGCTACTAATTCGTCAGTACCAGGACAGAAGGTCTAAATTGCATGAGCAGCTGTATGCCAGAAGAGGAAAGGCCACCCTGAAAGCAAGTTCCAGCACGTTTCACTTATTGCAAAGAATCTGGGTCTTTTCACCTGGGTAAACTTTTGTATCCAGCTGTAAATTGCTCAACCATTTTGTTCAGCCACCTTTCTCAATTTCCCCATTTCACTTGCAAAGGAGTATTTCTAGCTTCTTACCAGCCTGCCTTAAAACAAAAATTGTAAGCCCTAGCTGGCATAGCTCAGTGGACTGAGTGTGGGCTGCGAACTAAAGCATCACAGGTTTGATTGCCAATCAGGGCACATGCCTGTGTTGCAGTCCAGGTCCTCACTTGGGGCCACATGAGAGGCAACCACACACTGATGTTTCTCTCTCTCTCTTTATCCCTCCCTTACCATCTCTAAAATATAAATAAGTAAAATATTTTTAAAAAGAAAGTGGTGCAATTATTTTTTAAAAAAACTGTAAAGAAACATTTTTGGTAAAATAAAAGTTATCATATACACCATAAAAAATATTAACAGTTGTGTTATATGCACACAATTTGAGAAAATCTCAAAGAATAACTATAAGTATTGTTATGACTAATTTTAGCAGACAGGTAAAGACCATCAAGCTTACAATGGTCAACATAAATTTGTAGTTATAAAGCATTTGTGAATTTCTTGAGATAGCTGCCTATCTCTGACACCAGCAACTTCTCATCCTTGAAATATGTTCAATTGTGATGAGTAGAGGCAAGCATTAGAGACAGGGACAGGTATACATTGGCTGTTGGGCTCCTGATAAGGTTTTTTTCCAACAATGGTGGCAAGTGTGTTTAATTGATGTCTCCTTCATTAGACACAACGTGACCTTGTCTCTGAAGTCATCATCATTGCCTAGCAGTGCACCTGTGAAATGGACATCACTAATTTATAATTTGTTATAAGTTAATTAATATGTTTTGATAATAATGCAGGATGTCTCATTTTAGTAAGGTTGATCTATATGTCTCTCTGTTTAGATGTATAGGGTGACCAGTGACTATTGAATGAGGAGAAAAACTATGTGTTTACCAAAAGGAGTAAATTGTAGGCTAAAAGGGTTTTTTGGCTAAAAGGGGTTAAAAGATTCTGAGCATTTATTTAGATATTTTTTAATTGCACTTTTTGTATGTTTCAACAATCCAGAAAATTATGGTGATGAACACAATGAGAATATTATAAGTAGGCCATATATTAGAAATGCATTGCACTGTTTGCCAGGAGAAATTAGTCCTTCAGTCATTGTAACTCAGGGAGAATTCCTCAGTTGGTGTTAATTTCACCCAATAATAATTTAACTTTGTTGAGGTGGTTGCTCTACATCCAGTTGGAAAATATATACAATTTAAAGCTAACACATATTTGTATTCTTGAGATGGTAGCATTCATATACAGTTCCATTGCCACATTTCCAGTGGGCCTGGAGAAAGTGGGAAATATATATGGGCCTAATTGAATGATTTCCCAGTGTCATATTTGGACAGATAGATCATCTGCTGCAGACTTTATGAGCTACAGTAAGAGATTTCCAGTTGTATTTTTACTTCATGAGTTCATGTTTTTAAAAACCCAATGCATGGGTTCCTATACATGTTAAAGTATCAATAATTGAGTCCCTATAAATAAAATTGGTTCCCGTTTGACTCTGTATATGCTTCTTTTCTTTAAAGTCCCCTCTTTTTGCTGTCAGGACCCTTTTTTTTCTGCACTGGTCCACCAGAACTGTAAAAGAGGGCTTTTTTTCATTTAATAAGAAATAACAAGCATTCTCAGGTCAAAATAATTTGGCTATTTAATACAGCCCAGATAGCTGCAGCACCAGCTCAGTGAGTTTTTTTTGTTGTTGTTTTGTTTTCACGGTGGCAGCTTTAGAAGTCTTGAAATTCTTTTTTTCTCTAGTAATTTCCTTTAAAAAATTACTTGATTGTTGTTGAATTATAGTTGTCTCCATTTACCTCCCACCACTCCCGCTCACCCCAACCATCCCCACTGCCCTCTCTTGCTTCCATCTCCCCCATGGTTTTGTCCATACATCCCTTATAGTTGTTCCTGAAAACCCTTCCCCCTTCCACCCATTATCCCCTTTCACCTCCCCTCTGGTTAGTGCCAGATTGTTCTAAATTTCACTGTCTCTGGTTATATTTTACTTGCTTCTTTGTTTTAATGATTAGGTTCGGGTTGAAGGTGAGATCTTGTGGTATTTGTCCCTCGTAATCTGGCTTATTTCACTTAGCATAATGCTCTCCAGTTCTGATAATTTCCAAATGTTTCAATACCTGTATAACTGCTAATAATTCTAAAACCCGTCTGCTGTATTTAATGTAGTTGCCTGAGCAAGTTCAGATGGCTTGCTGCTTCCACAACATTATAGTGTTGTGAGCTATGCAAAGGTCATTGACTGTTAGTACAAATGTAGTGTTTTTTATTTTCTGTCATGATAATCTTGAGTTAGAACAATTATTTCAGATTGTTCGGAGTTTTTTACTTGGGTAAATAAAAACCTTTAGTTGTGTCGATCATAGAAGTTATTGCCAATCCAGCTTGTTAACATTACTGTTCATTGTTCATGGATTCATATGTAAACCACACTAAGTAAGCATCAGCAAGGAGTGTCCTGTGAACCAACCCTGGAAACAAAGAGATGGTCAGTGGGTAAAATGCAGCCATGAATGTCTTTATTCTGCACAGAAGACAGCAAACTTGCTGTGATAAGACTGTTACATTAAGTTGAAAACAATCAGTGCAAAAACTAAGAAACTTACGGAAGTGTTGAGTATGATGGGAATTCAGGGGAGATTCAAAAGGCTGAAAACATAAAAAAAAACAGCTCATAGTTATCTTTTCTGTTTGTTCATATAATGTGTCTATAGCAGAGATGACTGTCACACAGGGAGGGAGCTCTTTGGATTTTGAGTCTAATTGCTGAGGACAATTCCCTATAGGTCTATGACAATCTCCATGTTTTTGAGTTAGAACTTCCAAAATGATTTTGTATAAAAAGATAGAAAGTTTATACTTATCGTATATTAGAAATTGAATTTTAGGTAATTCTTTAGAGATTACATCTTGTTTATTTGGAGGGGGTTGACATTTCATGAATTAGGTCATGTCAATTTTACTTTAATAGGACATATAAAAACTGGAAAGATTTTAAACCCAATTGTGACAATATTCTGCAAGACCCAGGATCCTCTATGTTTCTTCCACTATTTTAAAAGAGAAAAAAATAAGATTCCTTTGAGTCTTTTAAAATTGAAAAGTATCCATCTTTAGATATGAGATGGTCCATCTATTTTCCTTGAGGTTGCAAAATTCAAGGTTATCCTTTGAGACCTGATATCCTTTTCTTGTTAACTGTTCTGACAGACAAATTGTGTTCTTTTTAAGTCTAGTACTATCCTAGAGCATAAAAGTAAACTATCCACATATCTGAAAAAGGTGGAAACTTTAAGAAATTTAACATTCTTTAAATCAGCTTTTAATATCCAGGAAAATAAGTGAGCTCTCTGTATATCCCTGGGGCATTTTAGTTCAAGTAAATTCGCTATCTTCCCAAGTGAAGGCAAAGATATATTGACTGTGCATTATACTATACTGAAATGCTGAACAAAGCACTACATAAATGCATTACTGAAAAATATTTACAGTCCACAGAAATGACTGATATAAGGTACGTGGATTTGGAATCACTGGGTATCTGGAAATAACTATTTTGTTTATAGTTCTGAGAGTATGTACAAATCTCCATAATTTTTATTTGGTTTCTTTACCGAGAACTTGGGAGAATTATGGAAGCTTCTATACAAATTATGTCTCCTTTTAAAGTAACTTGACATAATGGGCTTGATTCCAGCTAGAGCATCAGGTCTTTGAGTAAAATGGCTAATATTTGGCAGAGAAAAAGTATTATCAATAGTTATTTTAACAGGAGTGGGTGATTGATCTTGCCAATCTCAGTACTAGAAAGGGCTCAAAGTTGCATTGGAACATCCTGCAAGAAACTTTATATCTCAGGATATATTTTCTTCTTGTGGAAGTTCCTTTATATTAATTATTTCCACAAGTGTTTCAGTATTCAAATACATTTTACCCTTCCTGGAAAAAAAGTATGTGGGTACCCTTTGTTTCAAACACAATTTCTCACTGTCAGGTAAACTGAGGCTGACTAGACCAGTAAAATACTATATAACCTTATTACATTTTATAGCTGGAAGGCGACAGATTGTTACTTAAGAACATTGATTAGTTGATTAGATGTGACTGCTATTTGCACTGAAGCTTTACTCTTAATTGGGTGTTAGTAAGAATAGATAAACTAGGCCCAGTATCTACAAGGGCCTTAGGAATCTCCACAATTGTGGTAATTTTCATTTCTTTTTAACTATTAGTAAGGAGAAAAGGAAACACCCTTATAATTCTCTGAGCAACCATAGGCTTGCTTTTGTATTCTTTTCTTCTTCTAAATCTTCTTTCAGTTTTCTATAAACTGATTAAAGTGAGTAGGCTTCTCTACAGGAGTTTCCCAGTGAACTTTATTTGGTAAATCTGTTGTTTTACTTCCAGGAACCAGTAGATATATTCAGTGGAGTAGATCAGAATAACCATAATCTTTTTATCACAACAGTTAATTTATTTTTTTGGAAAACTATTTATGTCCTAGAGAAAATCTTTGAAATTTTAGGTAGATTTTTATATACTCTTTTAGTTTTAGGAATATATATATATTTTTCCCATTCTCCTCTGCTTAAAAATGACTTTTTTTTCCTGATGGAAGCTGCTAGAATTTATGCATTATTCTTATCTATGTTCTATTCTCATTTGATCAAAGTTTATTAGGGAGTGGTAGTGGAGGAGAAATAAAAGAAATGAAACAAAATAAAAGGAGAAAAAGGGCAATTCCATACAAAAAAAAATCCCTCAAAGGGCAACAGATATACTGAAGTAAGTGTAGAAGGAGGAGGAATGAGGTGCTGGCATTTATTAGCTACAGAACACATTTTTAGTTCAGAGAGAGTCCCTAAATTTTTTTATTATTTTTTTAAAACAGGACTTATCTGTGCTTGTCCTAGAAGTTTCTAATTTCCATAAGAGATATGTTTGCCATTTATTCAGTTAAATTTTGGAGCTGTCCTTTTTTAAAATGTTGTGTCCAGAAATTAATAAAATGACAAAAGAGTTCTGTTTTGCCCATAATAAATTGATACCTCTTATATTAAAATCTTTCCATTTCTGTAAGTATTTGCAAGTGAAGTCTTCTTATTTATTGTCTATCTGCCAGAGAAGTAATGGTGGGGGGGAGGGTTGAGAGCTTTTAGCCTTGGAGTCATGATTTTTTACACCAGTTTTACTTCTCTTTGTATATTTGCAGAGTGTGAGGAAATTTCTAGGAATGCTGTATGGTAGCTTTAACTGGGTTGCTTATGGGTTGAGCTCCAAGGTTCTGTCATTTCCTGAGTTGCATGAAACTCTATCATGTGTCTCAGTTTTCCTCCCAGGTGCTAGGTAAACAACCTTATGTGAACAACCTTTTACAAATCAATTATTTCATTACAGTTGAGTGGCAATTTCCTGTGAGGTCCTGCACATTTTGGGGAATTCTCTCAGATACCTGCACAGAGATTCTTAGTCACCTAAGAATACCTGAGATTGGAATGTGTGGGAGGAAGAAACTTTGGTCTTCAAAGCTGAAGAAATCCAGTCTCTCATTTGTGTAGCACAATGTTTTGTGCAGACTCTCAAAGAGCAATTCCAATGGAAAGCCAAGGTTAAAATCCAGGATTCCTTTGTGTGTGAGGTGGGAGAAGGGAAGGGGTTCAACTCTTATGGTTAGCCTGGTTTTTCTCAACTCTTTACCTTTAGGTTCACTTTGAGAACTTAAAACAGTATCTCAAATAAATTCTAGGCTTTTACCTTGAAACAGGGAGGTCCATTATTCTGAGATAAACTTAAGCAAGCTCACTTGATACACTACCAGGATAGTGAATCACATGGGGTCCCCTGCTGGTACCTAGTAAGGTGGTCCTGCCTGAGCTTCTCTGGCATCCTGCCACACTATGCCAAGTAAAATCCAAGTTACAAATGAGTAAACATGTACAGAAAATGTGGAAGTTAATTTCAAAGGGGAAACAATATTTCAACAAACTGAAAAGTGTTCTGGAGAATGGAAGTTTGCACCTTAGTTTACCACTATAATCAAAAGAAAAATTATGGAGGTTGCATAAAACATATTGGCGCTGGATTTGAGAATTGGGAGAATGAAAAGCAGGTTAAATTTCTTAGGCTGGACAAAAATTAAAACAATAGAAGTTTGTTGTTGTTGTTTTTACATTGGTGAATAGAGGATAGTTAGCAGTTGAATAATATGATAACAATAAAAATGAAAATTTATTTAGTCTCGTCTGGGGCAGTGAGGGTTCTAGAGAAACATGTCATTCTAACATTTTAGGGTTCTATTATCAAAGATACAAAAGACACTAGAGAAAACAAAGACTGATGATTTTTATAGAAGAACCCAGACTAAAACTTAACTACTTGCCATGATTCACTTTCAGTTACTAAGTTTTAATTTCTGACCACTCTATGTAGTTACTTTAGGTTTCAGTATACATAAGGTTCACCGCCCAGACTTCCACAGAGATTTTCAGATTTAATATATGTATTTTTTTATCCATATACTCCAATTCTCCAAAATCTTAGAAAGGGGGTGGAGTTACAAATAGAGCCGTTAACTATTTAGTCAATCATACCAACAAGAAGAAACTTCCAAAAAAACACCCCTAAACATAAGGACTGTGAAGCTTCTCAGAGGGTGGGGACCAGGGAACATATGGAAGCTCCATTACTCTCACCCAATGCCTACCTAGCCCACTGTGTCTCTTCCACGTTGCTGATTCTGAGTGATATCTTTATAATAAACCAATAATAGTAAATAAAGCCTTTTCTAATTCTGTGTGTTTTTCTAGAGATTTATAATACCTAAGGGGTGGTAACAACAATTCCCAAATTTGTAGTTGATTAGTCAGGAATGTGAGTAGCCTGGGCACCCTACTTGCAATTGGCATCAGAAGGAACAGCAGCCTTGTGTTATTGAGCCTCGAACTTGTGGGGTCTGCATGCACTGTGGGTACTCAGTGTCAGAACTACATGGGATTGTAGGACATGCCATTGGAGAATTGATTGTTGATGGAAGATGAAAACCCTTTATCTCACAGGAAAAAACCTGGTTGGTGTGAGGCTAGAATGGATTGAAAGTAAGCAATCTACCTATATCAGGTGCTCAGGGAATTTGGGAAGATGTTATGTTCACTCCCCTCTCTCCCTGAGAAGCCACACTTTGAGAAGCCACACTTTAAGAAGCCACATTTACTTTTTTCTTTTCTCTGTTTTCAGAGCAAGGCCCGAGGCAGTGTGCACCCTCCCAGGAGGAATGGAGGTATAGGCCTGTAAACCTGTACACACTGTTGTCTACCCTGAAGTGGGGCTGTTTGCCTGATGCCTAAAAAGCCACACATACAAAAAAAAAAAAGCTTGCAAGTTTCAGTGAAAGGAAAAAACATATGCAAGTACATCAGAGAAACTTTGAAATAATGGGCAGCTAGTGCTCTAAAATGAAAACTGCCTAGTGGTTTTCATTTAAGGTCATTTAACAGAAAGAAGTGAAAAAAAACAACAACAACCATGATTGAGGTTTCAAAGACACGGGATATGAGAATTTCTCACTAATGATTTAATTTTTCATGATCGTTTAAATCTGACTTATTTCTGCCATGGCATCATTCTGTTTGGGGCTTACTGGGTATTAGAGTAAGATGTCTTCCTGCTTACAAACTGATTGGGGCCTCAAGACTTGGAAAACTTTAGCTTACGGTAAAAAGTTGTAAGTCTAGCAAGTAATGTGTATGTTAAAGCTTTTTTTTTCAGGAAGCACACATAAGGCCTCTCCTGGCTCTTGGAAAAATAGCCAACCACCTGGGGCACTGCTAAAGATTACCACCTGGGGACAACTTGAGGCATCCGGACCTTCGTGTTCCAGGGACAGACAGATGACCTCCACCCCTGGAAACAGCTTACTGCACAGGACAGCAATGTTGCAGCTTCTATCACCTAATCCTCCCTGAATCTCAAAGTTCTCACCACATCTTGTTTATTCCTTGATATAAAAAGTCTGGCCTAGAAAGAGAAGGCGAGATGGTCTGTTAGGGTATGAACCCACCATCTTCTCAGATCCCCAGCCATCTGAATAAAGCTCCCATAAAAATTCAATCACTGCCATTGCTTATTGGGTTTGGTAGAGACAGGCAGCCTGAATGCCAGTGTTTTTTCCGGTTACATGTTTGGTGACTCTCTTCCAGGACAGACTTTGGGACTCTTTGGTAAGTCTGGGTATTTGGCAGGGAGTCCCATTGGCTCCTTGGGCTGACAGGCCCGGGAGTTTGGATTCCAAGAATCCAAAGCAGCTGCCAAGTGATTTCACTTGGGAATCTCTTCCCTCACTTCTGGCTCTTCACATCATTTATCACATTTGTTTGAATCGTTGCACTTTCTGGTTCAGTTTAAAATCCCAGGTCATGACTTAGGTTGTCTGGTAAAGGTACTTTCTGGGTTACAGAGCTCTGTCTGTTTTGGGTACCCTCTGTTTGGAGCTCCATCCGGTAGAATGGGGAAAAAGCCTCTGTTCCATGAAATGGCCATTTGGGGCCAGTTACTTATGAGCTTATATCTACAGCATATGTTGTTTTATTGTAGCACTGTTTTGTTTGTGTCCTGTATAATTTAGACTCAGGAGAGTGCTGGTTACTGAATGGGTCTTTAAATTACTGTAGTATACTTTAACTAGAGTTATTTTGTCAAAAAAATCAAGGAACTGAGACAAAATGTCTTACTAGAAGTTTTTTGTTTTTTAGTTTACATGATAAAGATGCATGCAGAGTTAAAAAAAAAAGAAAATAAGTTAATGGCTCAGAGAAAAGGAATTTGCATGTGAAAGATAGAAGCTCAGAGGAGAGGGGCCAAGAAGATCTAGATATTATGACAGGTGCAAGCTGGTCAGAGTTCCCTCAGCCCCAGGGGATCCATTCTGATGAGTGAAATGGAGAGAGTGCGCCTGAACTGGAGTAGCTGTCTTCGTCTGTCAAGGAAACAAATTTGGTGAAGGAAAAGCCACTACCAAGGCAGGGCAATATACTTTTTGGAGACTTTCAGTGGGGGTAGGGCCAGAGGGAAGCCTGCTGGATATTATTAGGCACATACTCTGTTTTTCTACAATGGATCTGTTAAACTGGAAAAGCTCAAACCATTCTTATGGACATGATCCTGCTAAAATGACTGATTTAGTTGTGTCAGTTTTTGCCACTCATTATCTCAATTGGGCAGACATACAAGCCCTATAGAATTCTTGGCTTCAGTAAGGGAGATGAACAGAGGCTGGTGTTGGATAAAGCAAATGAGGAGGCTCAGTGGTTACACCAAGGATATCCAGATGGGGCTCTGTGTTTTCCCAGAGTGGTACCTTTAACCAAGCCCAACTGGTACCCTAATGGGGATGGTTTTCCTCTCTTAAAGCATTATAAGAGATGCCTCCCTGAGGGAAAGAGGAAAGGTGTCCTGAGCAGAAAAGTCTGAGTATGGTGCAGGTGGTAGAACAAAAGTCCACAGAGGACCCCTTCCAATACCAGGAAATAGTTAAGGAGATTCCTGGGGATGACAAGTGACTGCTGCATTTGGATTCCAAACTTTGGGCTCACTGCTAAACCATGGTATGAGGCTCTGAAAAGACCAGAAGATAGGCTTTCAGAGTGGACAAAGAAATACACTCAGGCTTTTGAGTCCCTGAAGGTGAATCTGGTTTTTGCACTGGCCTTGGAGCTTTCAAACCTAGTGAAACCCTTTCCGTGATATGTGTGTGAGAGACAGGGTGATGCCCTAGAATTCCTCACTCAAATGCTTAGTGACATTTGCAGCCCATTGCATAATTGTTAGAAAAATTAGATCACACTGACCAGGGGTGATCAGCCTGCTTGAGAGTGGCAGCCACCTGGGAGCTCTTTCAGGAAGCTGAAAAAGTTTTCATTGGGACAGCCTATCACCTTTTGTGCACCTCATCAAGTGTCGAGCCTGCTGGAGCTAAAGGGAAATATGTGGCTGACTGATGAAAAAATAGGCAGGTACCAGGCCCTTCTCTCCACAATCCAAAACTATAAGTAAGGTAAATTTTGCCTTCTCCCAGACTCTGAGTTGGATGTGCTAATACATGACTGTGCTTGGATAACTGATGAAGTGTTTTCTAGCTGAATTGGTTTAGTGGACCATTCTTGAGAAGAAGCAGACTGGATGGACTCTGTGCAGATGGCAGTGGTTATGTGGACAAAAGAAGCAGAAGGGCTGCTTGCACAGTTGTGACTCTTCAAGGAGTAGTGGAGGCCAAGGCCTTGTTGCCAGGAACCTGTGCTCAGAAAACTGAACTGATTGTATTGACAAGGTACTGAAATTGTTGGGTGGAACAAGAGTGAGTGTGTGTATCAGCTCAAGGTAAGCTTTCCTGATTTTGCATGCACACGATTCAATCTGGAAGGATAAGGGACTATTAATCTCCAATAAAAAAGAGAGCAAGCATACAGCAGAAATTTTTAAATTCTTAGAGGCTGTTCAGGTACCTTTACAGGTGGCAGTTATATACTTCCTGGGGCATCAGAAAAAGGACACTAAAGTGGCTAGAGGAAGCAGTCTGGTTGAAAGGGAAGCACAAGAGGCTGTTAAAGTAATGTCTATAATAATCTTGGTACCTGTTTTGGACTTGTCAAAATTTGATCCTGAATATTTGACTACATACTTAGAAAAAGCTAAGGGCTGGGGTTTTGATGAAGAAGGTCATGATAGCAGATAAAAAATAAGACAGGAGCTATACTGTTTCCTGAACATTTAGTAGAGCCAGTCGTGAAGCATTTGCATGAGGCCACACACTGTGGAAGAGACTCATTAACTACCTATGTCAAACTGTGGCTCACAGGTCCTGGAATTTCTAAAGCCATAAGACAAGTAATTGCTAGATGTGTTATGTGCTGGAAGAACAACCCCAAAACAGAACTCCATCAAAGGAAAAAAGAAAGCAATACCAAGGACAGTGTCCACTTGAGGACTGGAAAATAGAATTTACTCAGATGCTAAGGGCCTGAGAGTGGAAATATTTGTTAGCCTTTGTTGACATCTTTTTCAGGGTGGGTAGAAGCTTATCCTACTAGAATAGAGATATCCTTGGAGACAGTGAAAGCTTTATTGAAGGAAATAATCCCTCACTTTGGCCACTGTGCCAGCATCCAGGGTGATAACGAACCTGCTTTTATTTAAAAAAAAAATTATGCAGTAGGTTAGTAAATTTGGGAAATCAAATGGAGATTTTACATGGTATGAAGACCTCAGGCTTCTGGGAAGCAGAGGAGATGAGTCAACTTAAAGAAAAATATAGCCAAACTATGACAAGAAACTCATCTTCATCGGGATCAAGCTTTGCCAATTGCCCTGCTCCAGATAAGGATGGCTCCTCGAAGTGGGATTCAGTTGAGTCCCTGTAAACTTGTGTACAAGTGGCCATTTCAGGTCACAATTGGAGTGTGAGATATGTATATAGATAAAAACTGAAGGTAAAGGAAATGTATATTTAAGCCAGGCCTTAGCTGTGATGAATGACCTTGTCTGTACTAGAGACTTCTCTCCCACAGGTTTGCTGCATTCCTTTGAGCCTGCAAACAAAGTCCTACTCAGGATTTGGGTGACACCATCTCCAAAACCCAGCTAAGAGGAAAGTGGACTGGACCTTGAGACATACTCCTCACCATCCCCACCATGATGAAACTGGCCTAAATAAAACCTTGAACTCATCACACCAGAATAAAGAAAGCACTGGAGGAAGATCTGAAAGTCATCTTTGGAAAACAATTACTTATGTTCTCTTCTTTACCTATTGTTTAAGCCTTTGTTATAGACAGCTTATTCCATTCAAACAAGATGAAAATATCTGAGTATATTTAACAAAAATTGTTCTAAGTGTTTCTGACTTTTGCTTTACAGGAGGAACTTATGTTGAACAAACTCACTTCATGTCTTATAGGTGTCTGTACTGCTTTGGAAAGCCTTAGAAATTATACAGTGTTTAAACATATCAAAAAGAAAGTGACCCACTCTGATATTTATAATTAGAGACAAGTGGTGACTATAAAGGACAGGGAAATGTTTTCCTTAAAGGTCACTAATGTACCATAGCTAGAGAGTGTGCACCTTTTGTCAACTGTACTAAAACTGTCTTGTGCTCTCAGAAGGTGTGAAGATGAAATGCACCACCACCACAGATGTATCTTAGGCTTGTGCTCATGTTAAACTGCCAACAGGATGGTTTCTGATATGTGAAAGGACTATCTATTGCTATGTTCCAGCAAACAGCTCTGGGGGCCCATGCTGTCTGGGAAGACTGACAGTGTTTATGCCCCAGAAGCCCCACTTACCCGGGGATGACTGAATCTCTCCCTTACACCTGATAGTATCAGTGACTTATACCTTTTAGCCCTGCTGAATATGTGTCTTTAACTATATTTGTAATGTCAGCCATGGTAACTTATTTAAATGTAGAAATAAGCTGATTAGCCTGCACTGTGGCAAAAGCTTTGAATGCCACCTCGCAAGTCATCAGTGCCATTAGTCAAGAACTACGACAAGCCAGAGAAGCAGTACTGAAAAATCATGCAGCTATAGATTACCTTCTTTTATGGCATAATCATGGATGTGAAACATTTAAAGAATTCTGCTGTTTTAACTTAACTGATAGTTCACAGCTCATAGAACAAAAAGTAAAGCAAATAAATAATGTAGTGTCTAATGTAAAACAGAGAGAGAAATTCTTTGGCATTGACTTGTCTAAACTAACCTCTGGGATGCCTAGTATACCTGGTCTTTGAGACATTTATTGTTTTTATCCTTGTCATTTTCTCCATTATTACAGTTGTTGTTGCATACAATGTGCTTCCTTATATAGGTCTGCAATTAGGTGTATTCCTAACACCCACCCCCCTTGCCACTGGATCCAATGCTAAGTTCTGATCTCACAGAAATCAGATAGTTTAATACTAATGGTAGAGAATGATAAGGGATTCAAGACATGGAAAAGTTTGACTTAATATAAATTTGTCAGTCTAGCAAGTAATGTATATGTTAAAGCTTTTGTTTCAGAAAGTACAGATAAGGCCTCTCTTGGGTCTTGGGAAAACAGCCTACCTCCTGCGGGATTGTGAAAGATTACCATCTGGGGACAACTGGAGGCATCTGGACATTTGTGTTCCAGGGAGAGGCAGATGACCACTGCCCCTGGGAACAGCTAACTGCCCAGGACAGCAATGTTGCAGCTTCTATCACCTAAACCTCCCCGAATCTCAAAGCCCTGACCACACCTTGTTTATTCCCTGATAGAAAAAGTCTGGCCTAGAAAGAGAAGGCAAGATGATCTGTTAGGGTATGAACCTACCATCTTTTCAGATCCCCCATCATCTGAATAAAGCATCCATAAAGATTCAAATGCTGTCATTGCTTATTGGGTTTGGTAGTGACAGGCAGCCTGAATGCTGGTGTCTTTTCTGGTTACAAGACAACACAAAGTTTTGCCACCAGTTTTGGGGCTGTGTTGATCATGTCAATTTAAGAAGAGAAAAGAGATCTATCTACCTGATATTTAGCAGGCTACATCCTTCCCTTATCTTGAGGAAGATATCTCTTGCAACCTGTTTTCTTTAGAAGTTTCCACTTTTTTATTCACAGGTACCAGGTTGTTTTTCTCTTACTGTAACTGGAAAATACACCGGCATTTAGTCTGCCTGTCACTACCAAACCCAATAAGCAATTGATAGGGGACTCAAAACTTGGAAAATTTTAGCTTAAGGTAAAAAGCTGTAAGTCTAGCAAGTAATGTGTATGTTAAGCTTTTGTTTCAGAAACTACAGATAAGGCCCATCCTGGCTCCTGAGAAAAGCAGCCCACTTCCTGGGGCACTGGCTAGAGATTACTGCCTGTGGACATATTGGAGGCATCCGGGCCTTTTGTGTGACCCCCTTCCCTGCCTTATTTCTCCTCCACTACCACTCCCTAATAAACTTTGATCAAATGAGAATAGAATTTAGACAAGAATAATGCATTAATCTAGCAGCTTCCTTAAGAAAAAAAAAAGCCATTTTGAAGCAGAGGAGAATGAGAGAATATATATATATATATTCCTAAAACTAAAATAGGATATAAAAATCTATCTAAAATTTCAAAGATTTTCTCCAGGATACAAATGGTTTTGCAAAAAATTAAATTAACTGTTGGGATACAAGATCATGATTATTCTGATTTACTCCAATAAATGTACCTACTTGTTCCTGGAAGAAAAACAACAGATTTACCAAAGAATCTTCACTGGGAAACTCCTTTAGAGAAGGCTGTTCACTTTATCCAGTTTATAGGAAAAATGAAAGAAGATTTAGAAAAAGAAAAGAATACAAAAGCAAGCCTATGGTTGCTCATAGAATAATAAGTGTGTTTCCTTTTCTCCTTACTAATAGTTAAAAAGAAATGAAAATTACCACAATTGTGGAGATTCCTAAGGCCTTTGTAGGTACTGGGGCTGGTTTATGTGTTCTTACCAACACCCAATCAAGAGACAATCTTCAATGCAAGTGGCAGGGACATCTAATCAGCTAATAAATGTTCGTAAGTCACACCCTTTCTCCTTCCAATTATAAAATGTAATGAGGTGATATAGGATTTTACTGGTCTAGTCAGCCTCAGTTTACCTGACAGGGAGAGACTTTTTTTGAAACAAATGGCACCCACATAGTTTTTTTTTTTTTACTGGAAAAGTAAAATGTATTTGAATAATGAAACACTTGTGGAAATAATCATTATAAAGGAACTTCTGATAGGCGGCTTAAGACTTGGAAGAATTTTAGCTCAAGGTAAATAGCCATAAATCTAGCAAGTAATGTGTATGTTAAGCTTTTTGTTTCAGAAACTACAAATAAGGACCATCTGGTGCCTGAAGAAAAGTGGCTGACCTCCTGGGGTGCTGGCTAGAGATTAGCACCTGGAGACATCCATATGGAGAAGAAGCAGGCAACTACCCCTTCCACTTGGAGACAGCTAATTGCCCAGGATAGAAGTACTGCAGCTGCAAAATTCAAAGTTTCTCACTGACTCCTGTTTGTCTTCCCTAACCCCCTTATAAAAGATCTGTCCAGGAAAGAAAAGGGAAGATGGTTTGTTAGGATATGAACCCACCATCTTTTCAGATCACCGGCCATCTGAATAAACCACCCATGAAAGACTCAATCGCTGTCATTGCTTATTGAATTTGGTAGTGACAGGCAGCCCAAACACCAGTGTCTTTTCCAGTTACACTTCAACAAGAGGAAAAAATATCCTTGTCAGGATGGGTGGGGTAGGACAAGTGGGAATCTAGTTACAATTAGCGTTTTGGACTACAAATATGGACACCGTTTGGACTACAAGTAATATGGTGACTGAACTCTGATCCAGAAGAGGTGACTGACGTCAGACCAGGAATCACCAATGATATGTTGCTTCTTTGTTCACCAAGAACCAATCCTTGGCTCCCGTGCGAAGTTAAGCCATATAAGACTCCCACCCATTCCCTTCTCTCGCGCAGTCTTTTCTTAGCCCCTTCTCCAGGAGGGAAAACATTGCCCGGGAACACAAACTTCACTTCCAAAATAAAGCTCATCTGCCTGTTTCCATGGCTAATTGGCTGTTTATTTCCTCAGCAGGGTCTAAGAAAACCTTACAATCCTGAGACAGAAAGTTTCTTGCAGGATGTTCCAATGCAACTTTGAGCCCTTTCTACTACTGATATTGGCAAGATCAGACACTCCCGTTAAAATAGCTGCTGATAATACTTTGTCTCTGCCTAATATTTGCCATTTTAGTTGAAGACCTGATGCACTAGGGAGAATTAAGCCCATTCTATCAAATTACTTTGAAAGGAGACATAATTTATATAAAGGGTTCTGTAATTCTCCCAAATTGTCAGTAAAGAAACCAAATTAAAATAAAATGGAGACTTGTACATACTCTCAGAGCTATAAATAAAATAGTTATTTCCAGATATCTTCTGATTCCAAATCCATACACCTTATTATCAGCCATTTCTGTGGACTGTAAGTATTTTTCAGTAATAAATTTATGTGGTGCCTTTTTCATTATTTCAGTAAAAAATAATGCACAGCTGGCATCTCTTTGCCTTCACTTGGGAACATTGCTAATTTACTTGCACTGAAATGCTCCAGGGATGTACAGAGAGCTCACCTACTTTACCAGATATTAAAAGCTAATTTAAAGAATATTAAATCTCCTAAAGTTTCCACTTTGATCTGATATGTGGATAGTTTACTTTTATGCTCTAGGATAGTGCTAAATTTAAAAAGGACACAATTTGTCTGTCAGAATGGCACAACAAGAGGACATCAGGCCTTAAAGGATAACCTTGAATTTTGCAACCTCAAGAATAACCTTGACCATCTCATATCTAAAGATGAATACTAGTCAATCTTCAACAACTCAAAGGAATCTTATTTTTTTTTCTCTTTTAAAATAGGGGAAGAAACTTAGAGGATCCTGGGTCTCACAGGATATTGTCACAATTGGGTTTTAAAATCTTTCTAGTTTTTATATGATCCATTCAAGTCAAATTGACCTGACCTAATTCATGAAACACCAACACCCTCAAAAAAAAAAAAGATGTAGAATCTCTAAAGAATTACCTAAAACTCAAATTTGTGGAACACAATAAGTATAAATTTTCCAACTTTGTGTACAAAAACATTTTGGAAATTCTAACTCAAAAATATACAGATTGTCATAGACCTACAGGGAATTCTCGTCAGCAATTACACTCAGAATCCAAAGTGCTCCCTCTCTGTATGACAGTCATCTCTGCTATATACACATTATGTAAAAAACTTCAAAAGATAGGTATGGGCTCTCCATTTTTTTTTTATGTTTTCATTGTTTTGAATCTGCACTGAATTCTCATCACACTCAATACCTCTGTAAGTTTCTCAGTTTTTGCACTTATTGTTTTCAATTTGATGTAACAGTCTTATCACAGCAAGTTTGCTGCCTTCTGTGCAGAATAAAGACATCCATAGCAACATTTTGCCCACTGACTATTTCTTTGTTTCCAGGGATGGCTCACAGGAAACTCCTTGCTGATATTGACCTAATGTGGTTTCCATATGAATCCATGAACAGTAATATTACCAAATTGGGTAGGCAATAACTTCTATGGTGGACACAATGAAACGTGTTTATTTTTACATCAGTAAGAAATTCCCTACAATCAAAATTCATTGTTCTAACTTAGGATTGTAACAACAAAAAATCAAAAACCCTACATTTGAACTAACAGTAGCTTTGACCTTGGCATAGCTAACAACATTAGAATGTTGTGGAAGCAACAAGCCATTTGAACTTTCTTAGGCAAGCACATTAAATACAGCAGACGGGTTTTAGGATTATTAGCAGTTATACAGGTATTGAAACATTTGGAAATTATCAGAACTGGAGAGCATTATGCTAAGTGAAATAAGCCAGACGATGAGGGACAAATACCACAAGATCTCACCTTCAACTGTAACCTAATCATCAAAACAAAGAAGCAAGTAAAATATAACCAGAGACAGTGAAATTTAGAACAATCTGACAGTGACCAGAGGGGAGGTGGGAGAGGATAATGGGTGGAAGGGGGAAGGGTTTTAAGGAACAACTATAAATGATACATGGACAAAATCAAGGTGGAGGGAATGGAAGCAAGGGAAGACAGTGGGGATGGTTGGGTTGGAGGGGAGTGGTCAGGAGTAAATGGAGACAACTATAATTCAACAACAATCAAGTAATTTTTTAAAGGAAATTATTAGAGAAAAAAAAGAATTTCAAGACCTCTAAAGCTGCTACTATGAAAACAAAAAACATTCACTTAGCTGATGCTGCAGCTAGCTGGGCAGTATTAAATAGCCAAATTATTTTGACCTGAGAATGCTTGTTATTTCTCATTAAATTAAAAAAAAGCCCTCCTTTACAGTTCTAGTGGACTGCTGCAGATAAAGAAAAGGGGGTCTGGCAACAGAAAGGGGGATTTGAAGAAGCTAATCATAAACAGAGTAAAACAGGAACCAATCTTATCCATAGGTGTCAATTATTGATACATGATCTCATGAAGTAAAAATACTACTGGAAACTTCTTACTGTAGCTCACAAAGTTTGTAGCAGATGTTCTATCTGTACAAATATGGCACTAGATTATCATTCAACTAGGCCCATATACATTTCCCACGTTCCCCAGACCCACTTGAAATTTGGCAACTGAATTTTATATGAATGCTACCATCTCAAGATAACAAATATGTGTTAGTTTTATATTGTATATATTTTCCAAGAGGGTTTAGACATTTTCTTGAATTAGAGTAACAGACTCCACAACATTAAATTATTATTAGGAGAAATTAACACCAATTGGGGAATTCTCCCTGAGTTACAGTGACTGAGGGAATCATTTTTCTGGGCAAACAAAGCATTGCATTTCTAATATGTGGCTTATTTATAGTATTCTCATTGTGCCCATCACCATAATTTTTTGGATTGGTGAAACCCAGAAAATGTGCAATTAAAATGTATCTAAATAAAATTTTAGACTCTTTAACCCCCTTTAGCCAAAATGTATTTTAACCTACAATTTACTCCTCTTGGTAAACACATAGCTATTTTCCTCATTCAATAGTCACTGGTCACCCTATACATCTAAACAGAGGGACACATAAAGCAACCTTACTAAAATGAGACATTCTGCATTATGATCAAAATATATTAATCAATTTATAATGAAAGATAAATTAGTGATATCCATTTCAGAGGTGCACTGCTAGGCAATGATGATGACTTCAAAGACAATGACACATTTCATGTAATGGAAGAGACATCAATTAAACACACTTGCCACCATTGTTGGAAACAACCATATCAGGGGCCCAACAGCCAATGTAAACCTGTCTCTGTCTCCGATGCTTGCCTCTACTCATCACAATTGAACATATATCAAAGATAAGAAGTTGCTGATATCAGAGATAGACAGCTATCTCAAGACAATGACAAAAGCTTTATAACTACAAACTGATGTTGACCATTGTAAGTTTGATGGTCTTTACCTGTCTGCTAAAATTAGCTATAGTAATACTTATAGTTGTGATTTTGGCTTTTCTCAAATAGTGTGCATATAACACAACTGTTAATAATTTCTATGGTGTATATGACAACTTTGATTTTACCAAAAATGCTCCTTTACAATTTTTATTTTTTGAGACAGGTAAGTTAGAAGCAAGAAATATTCCTTTGCAAATGAAATGAGGAAATTGAGAAAGGTTGCTGAACAAAGTGGTTGAGCAATTTATAGCTGGATACAAAAGTTTACCCAGGTGAGAAGACCCAGGTTCATAGCAATAAATGAAATGTGCTGGAACTTGCATTCAGGGTGACCTTTCCTATTCTGGTATAGCTGCTCATGCAATTTAGACCTTCTGGCCTGATACTGACCAATTAATTCAGACCACACCCTGAATGGCACCCCTGAAAACATTGATGAATATTACCTTGATATCTTTCCTGACAGCTCGCCTAGAATTTTCACCTTCTGAAGGCAATAAAGCTCCTCAACACAAATAAAACTCTGTGCAATCTTGTTTTTATTTTTTAAAAGATTTTATTTATTCATTTTATGACAGTGGATGGAGATACAATGAGAGAGAGAAATATCGATGTGTGAGGAGAAGGGTTGATAGGTTGTCTCTTGCACACCATCAACAGGGAACCTCACTTGCAACCTGTTGGGGACTGCCCTTCCTGGTCTCAGGAAGCTGTAACCCCCTGTGACTTAGGCTGAGTGAAAGACCTCCGGACCAGGAGCCACTAAGGAGACAAAACTTATTTCCCTGGCATGAATGCTGCCTGTTCTAATGCCTGGCTTCCTAAGCTTGATCAGTTAGCCAATGATGGCTAGGATTTCCCATGGAGGGAATCGCCTAAGACAACCATGATCATGTGGAGTCTTCTGGGAAAAGACTCAGGGCTGTGGAAATGAAGGGGTGATGGACATCAACCCCTGCCCCCTTGGCTTTGTCTAAGCCTGAGTCCTTGTTCTTAGATGTGAGAAATCCAAGTCTCCTTGCTGCCTTTGTCTTCTCTGTTAACTCAGGCTTGCAGGGGCAGCCCAGACCAGAAACAGTGGACTCCTGGGGTGATCAGGCCTGGGACATAGAATATGCAAGATCCTGTGAGATCTGTTTGCTGGAGGATGTTATTAGATTAGAATTTGAAGGCAAAGACAGGAAACCAAAACTAGCCCTTTGAGCCCTGTTAGACAAAACCCCAAGCTCTGCCCAGAATCACAGTGGGGGTTCTGTCTGCACCTCTGTAAGTCACCTACTTCTTTTGATCTTTTCTGCCAGACTGTGAATCCACAAACTAAGTCTGTATTATCAATAAAAATCTGCTTGGGAATGAATACGGTGTGCTCTCCACTAGAGAGTGGCCATTCTGTCCCTATTTCCCCACAGGACATGGTTGTATCTGTGTATGTTTTTCTTGTGTTTTCGATGAGCATCCACAACAGAGATGGATACTGCTGGCTGGTATCCACCACAGCAACCCAGGATGTGCTCTCATTGGAAATCAAACCAGTGAGTTTACAATTTCTAGGCCCATGCTCAGTCCACTGAGCTAGTCAGCCAGTGCAGGGTGAAAACTCCATGGGCCACACCTAGTGAATTGTTTTTCTTTTTTTAGGGGCTGGCAAATTTCCTTTCTTGTCATCTGTGAGGGGTTCCCAGGAGACTTGCAGTAAGGAAGCATGGCAGCAGCAGCTTGTCCCAAACAAACCCCTGAAAGCTTTCCACAAGGCCCCTTTTCTGTGACTCTGCAATAAGTTGAGGACTGCCCCCTTAGTCTCATGTTTCCCATAACATTTTAAGAGAATCAAAGCTGCCCCACCTAGTCTCTCTTCTTATTCTCTTTTTATTTTCAGTCCATTCTCGTGTAACTATTCCCTGCATTAATAAATACACCCACAAAATCACCTGGGCTTCTTTATGAAAATCTTCCTGCAAAGTCAAGAATCCATGCATTAATGGTTTACCTTGGGCAATTTTGCTCTGAGCAGGAAGCCATTCTGGCACCCTCTTGAAATTTAGAAGAAATGCTATTGCAAAAGAAGGAAAAGTGGTGTGTGTGTGTGTGTGTGTGTGTGTGTGTGTTTTAAGATACTTTAAAATTGAGGTGTATATCCCTGGCTGGTGTTGCTCAGTAGACTGAGCAGAGTCAACAACCAAAGTGTTGCCAGTTGGATTCCCAGTTAGGGCACATGCCCTGTAGGGGCATGTGAAACTCAAGCATGCATTGATGATTCCCTCCCTCTCTTTCACTCTCCCTTCCCTTCTCTCTAAAAATAAATTTATAAAATCTTTTTTTAAGTGAGTAGTTTCTCCTGCTAAATTGGTTATTTCTGAGTGAAAAGAAAACAACTTAGATCAAAGAAAGTTGTCAAAGTTTCCTGGAATAAAAATATTGAGAAAGGAATTTTATAAAATAAATGCTAGAACCTAATTACATGAATATCCTTATACCCTAACTCAATAGGGACTGCTAACTATATTACTCAAATGGAAGCTGAAGTGGCTATAAAATACTGCTCTCCATGTGTGCAGCTGAAGGAAAGAAAATGTACTTATGAAACTCGTACTGTCCTAACCTGTGAAACTTTTAGATGGTAATTGCACTTCACAGCATTGTGTTCTTAAAGCCTGGTCCCCAAATAAACTTTAAGGTGACAGCTTCCTAGTGCAAAACTAGCAAAAATGAGATTAATAAGGAATAATTAATCATAGATGGGCATAGTAAATATGACCCCATCTCATGGTCAGATGGGTAAAACTTGATTGGTGTATAGTGTGCCCTCAAATTAAAAGTAAATGTAATACAGGTTGCAATATACAGAGAAACAGAGACAGCACAATTTAGTTCATGAAAGTGTCTAGGTTCAAAATGATCCAGAGTGTTTTTCTAATAAAGGCCTGTGGGAGTGACTGCTCCCATTTACTTGCTTTTCTCATTAGACAAAAATCAGCCTTGACTTCCATCCAAGGTGAAGGTCTTGCTGCATCACAATTGGTTTATTCTTCAGCAAGACAATACTAAACTTCCTAAAAATCCCTCCTAGCACTTGAGGCAATATTATTTAACCAAAAGATTGGTCATCCATACATATTGTAGGTTGATTTATAACCAAAGAGTGCAGTGTGGACAAAAACAAGAATACATAATAAACCTGATGAGGTAAGAGGAGGCCTGTGAGGTGGGGCTTAAAAACTGAGGGACCTGAAGTAACCACATAGGATGGTCTGAAATTACATTTTAACCAAAAGTGAGTTATGGTGTGCAGTCATGTGTGTAGTCAAGGCTAATCTCTTTCCTGACGAAAGTCAATCTTTACCTTAAATAAGGTGTTTATTTTATTTTTATTTTTTTTCCCTGTAACATAACATACCTTGCATAACATACATAAAATGTCAGGGTAGTTTTTCTTATTCCAGATTTCTCACTGCACCACAGGAGAAACCACATACCCTCTTATTACTACAGTTATTGTGTTTATTGTTAACTGCTATCTTTCCTGTACCAACCAATGTCACAGTTGTGTCCATTTGATTTACTTTTTACACAGTTTCAGAGACTTCTCTACTTTGCCTCCAACTCCTTAATGGATAGCCCATAGATTTTGTGTAACCCCTTAGGCCTCCGACTTTCACTGTACTGTATAAAATATGGTAGACAATGCCATTATTCAGAACATTCTCTCAGTCCATTGTGGTTTTGCTTCTCACAATTATCATCATGTTTGGCACAAGTAGACTCACAAAAATTCCTGTCAGGTTGAAACATTTCTTACATTGACAGCTGAAGATTCCAAGCTTCTGATCAGAACTTGGTCTTTCTGGTGACCTGCCCTCACTCTGCAACAATCCAGAGGCCTGCCAAGAGTTGTGTCATCACAACAAAAGACACTTTTATCCCTCATCCCTTAGAATTCCCAAAGAGTTAGCTGCTCTTTACTAAAATCAAAGAAATAAGTCCAAACATATGTTTGTGACATCATGTGAGAGAACTGATGCTTCTCGAGGTGGGTCACTCACCCAGAGTCACACAGCCTGCAGGTGGACTCTGTATTATCAGTGAGCACCTGGCACATAGGCTTCTCTTTTGAGGAGGTTTCCCTTATATGAGAGGGATTGAAAACTTAAACACTACCTTTCCCCTACTCCTAGTGATTGAGAATCCAGATGTGAATTAAATGCAGTTTCTGAGGTGCACTGGTTAGTAATTTAGAAACTGGAAGAAAGATGAGGCTATTGTTTCTGATACTGTGGTGACTGATGGATGGACTATGGCAGACACAGCTTTATGTGAAGAAGCATGCATTTTTTTAACCTCTGAATATGGTTGTGGCTGTGAGACCTTGAGACCAGACTTCCAAGGTTAACTCCGTGCCTTTTATTTCTACAGTGATTCTGTGGTTTCACAAGTGCTGAATCTTTATGTTAAAGACTTTTCTACGCAAAAGTTCATGGCAGCTTTACTTATAGGAGCCCCAAACTGGAAACAACACAAGTGTCCATGAAGGATGAATAAATAATCAATATTAAGGCATCCCTGGAATGAGATATAAATAGAGAATAAAAAGAGAGAACTATGTAAAAGCCAAATTTGGCTTCACATCAAATACTTTATGATAAAAATTTTGAAAATTCCAGAAATTGCCAATGAATTTATAATGAACAAAACTGAAGATGCTTCTCTTAACACTAAAAAAGAAAGTGGGGGTGTGAAGAAAAAGGAGGTTACAAGAGGGCATGAGAACACTTTAATAGTGAGGGACATGGTCTTTATTTTCATTGTTCAACCTCTCTGGTGCATGCATCTGAAAACACTTCATAAATTGCACACTTTCAATATATTAAGTTCATTACATTCTAGTATAATTCAATAACTATTTTACAATTATATACAGACCTATGAAATATTCCCTAAAGGACTTGAATACAAAGTCCAAAACTAACAACAACAACAAAAAAAAGATACCCAACTGTAACATGACACTTTGTTTCCCATGTTTCTCCTTGTCCACAGGGGGTGAGGGTGGGGGAGAGTGGGGGTGGGAGAATTACTCTGCAGAAGGAGCCTTTCTGGAACACTGCTGACTCCACCTCAGCAGCACCCATAATGCAGCAGGGTCCAACCTTAACAGCATCACTAATTCCACAGTCTTTCTAACTCTTCTAGCCCCCGCAGTCAACTCAGTCTACTCTTCCATCCAGTGAAGAGTCACCCCTACAGAGGTCAGTCTTCTGAGGAAGCTTTTTTTTTTAACCCCACTGTTTTTTATGGAGTAAATGTCCACTAACTTCCTAGGTTTCAGCCAAGTGCATACTTTCTCAGAAGTGCTCTTCATGTTCCCCAGACCAGCCAAGACACAATTACATACTCTGGAGAAACCAGAAGTTTACTTTTGATTCCCCTTCACTGGATTATAATTAAGTTCCTAGAGCTATGATTTACCTGGCAGCATGTCTGTGTCACAAGGTAAAGTCATTGAGCACAGGGCCCACACTTGTCTTATTCTGTTTGGAGTTTCCAGGGCTCAGCCAGGAGCCTGACAGAGGACAGATGCTCTGTAAACATGTGTTAAATCAGTAAGAGAAACTGCCCAGTGGAAACCTGTCACACTATGTGACACTTGACGTAAAATTATGTTCTTGTAGACATACAGGCACTGGTGTCAGCATGACAGGAGGATGCCACCTGCTTGAGGACATGCTAGGGTCAGGTTTTTTTTTTTCTCATACAGTCAGGAGGAATGAAAGGAACTTCCTAACAATGAGAGATTGGACTACATTTTATTTCTCCAAAGTCACAGCGCCTCACAGTCCCACCTTGTGATTTATGTCTCATCACCCCAGGTCTGAGGTTTTCCTATTCTCAAAGATACCTGAAAGGACAGAAACAGTGGATACTCAACCCTGGAAGAGCTTCTGCCTGGGGAAGAAAGAATACACCCTGACATTGTAGGCATCAGGGAAGACTTTTCATTCCCAAAATTATTGGTCTGTAGGACACGTGCCTGTTGTCTCTGAAGACATGTCTCCACTTCATGATGGCCTGGGGAACAAGGGAAACCTCCCATGCAGAATGGGGCAGGAGAACCCAGAATTTGTGGTTGCTTCCATCTCTCAGATGCTGGGGTTCTAAAAAAACTCTTTTCTCCTAATAAAAGAACACTTGGGGTCCCTAGTTGAATATTCACCTGGAGATGCTTCTGCTCCTGTGCCCCATAAGCAGAAAGGGACACAGAAACGACTTGCATGCAACATTTTAATGTAGTGATGGTGGACACTCAGGACATATTTTGGATGGACACTCCAGGCCAGCACACTTTTCCAAAGTGAAGGTTCAGGAGAACCTTCACAAGGCCCTCCTTTTGGATACTTCAAAGCAGAGAGCACTGTATTGCTCAGCACATGCCCCTGCTGGAACTGTAATCCTGACACTGGACTCATAATATTCGTGAAGATGCCTGCCTTTTCACTAGGCTCACCATGTCCTGGGCAGAAACCCTGTGCAGCATCTGACATTGGCTGCAGGTCTGCTTCTGTCCTCTAGTGCACAACATTGAGATACATAGGAAATAGACACAGGAACTGGGCTTTGACTAAGATGGAGAAGTAGCCTGAGTTTCATGCCCTGTTCAAACAGGCCTTTCTCCAGTCCTCCCTCCTGACTGGTCTGTCACACCTGCTACTTCTAGAGACTGTTAACGGAAAGGGGCCATGCAGTAACCCTGACAAGCTCAGGGGTCATATGGCAAGCCTGACAATACTCACAAAATATTTCTATCAGAAATTTCTCACTTGTCAGGTTGTCACATCCCAGGCTTGTATTTTCCTTAAGAAAGTTCAGTCTTTAATGTAAGTGAGCCCTGATCTGTTTTTTGTGCATCTTGGGAAGCATAAGTTTGACACATCAGAGTGATTTTGTTCTCTGGACCATTCACATCACAGAGTCTCGGACAAGTGTATGATACCACAGCATCCTTTATGTTATCTGGTTCCCTGCACACCTTCTCTGTGTCCTCTAAATGCTAATTATCCTCTACTCACCAATGTAAAAATATATGTGTCTCCATTTTGCCTTTTTTTTCAATCCTGCAGATTTCTCTGCTATGTTTTCTTTCATTTTCTTCTGGATTTTATCCAAATTGTATCATCTTCTATTTTGATGATAATGTATAAAATAATCTGAAAAACCACCTTTGTTCAAAGGGTTTGAGTCCTTTCTCCAAGGCATATGAGGTCAGTTTGGCTTAGATAAACTCTTACATTGCTGTATAAGCTTAGAGGTTTTTTTTTTACCTTGACAGAGCCTAGAAGCGCCTCCTCTCAGGGGTTTCTGTGCTGTTCTCTTCTCCATGCCTGGCATCATCCATGGGCAAATGTGGAGATGACAAGGAATATTCCCAGGGATGACTCAGAGGTTTTTTCAGCAGCCAGCAGCACAGGGCAGGTCCTCCAAACAGACTTGGAGAGGAATGGTCTACCTGAAACTGTCTCTTGAGGACCAGGAAGCACACAGTCACCAAATCTTTCACAACCGTCCTTTCTTCCTGGTGAAGCAGGAGACAGCATAGGAAGAACTCTGAGACTGCAATACTGTCACTCGCCAGCATTTATCACCCTGGTTGCCACAAAACACCTTTTACCAATTAGGTAGAATAAATAGTAAACTGAGGCAGGGAGGAGGAAGGAGACAAGTCTCACATGCTAACTCAGCAGTCCTAAGCCTGTTCTGATAATATTGCCTGGTGTTTCAATATCACAAGTAACACTATATTAACAAGAAAGAAAGCCTTGAAACTGTGCTTTCATCCCAAGGCCTGAATGTGGGAGAGGGCCCCCAGTACCCAAAGAAGAGCCCATAAAACAACTTTGGTTAATTGCTTACCTCTGGTCACTATCTATTTTTGGAGGAAGTCCCTGATGCTTAAAGAAAAATCCCATAAATAACTTTGGAAAGTGCCTCAATTTTAATTAACTGCCAGGTATTTGTTTTACAACAAGATGACCAAATGGGGTCTGGAGCAAGATAAGAATTTGGGCTAGCAAACCTCCGAAAAAGCTGGCACCACATTTACCCTTTAATCAATATGTAACTTTTCCCTCCTATCCCACCAACTATATAAGTCCTGAGAACAAGGGACTTGCTCTCTCAGTTGGGGGGCTCAGGGTGATCTTGGCTCTCAGGTCACAGGGACTCTGGCCACCCAGCTTCAGGCTGCCCAGGGGCTTGCCACCCTGGTCTTCAGCCATTCTTGCTTTTCTCACCCTGCTTTGCCCTGAAATTTTCCCTTTCACCCCTTACTCTACCTACTCCTGTTCTCTTCCATGGAAGCAAGCCACTAATAAACTGATTACATACTACTAGATTTGCTGATATATAATTCTTTACATGCGTCAGCAAGAAGAACCAGGTCTCTCCCGTCAACACTGGGACACAGAGGACATCTCCCACTTCACACTGAAAACTGCATGTCCTACTGAGAATTCTGGTTTTGAGTTTTTGTCCCTGGAAGCAAAAGCCATTCTGGTGACAACTTGAGATAGAAGGGTCCCCTCTGCAATTAGCACTGAGCTTAACAACTTCTCATTCCCAGAGTTATTTCTGTTACCTTCATGTGGAAAAAAAGTAAAACCAGAGAGCTTTTGAGAACATGGGGGAGACCTGGTGCCCAGCTGGGTTTCTGTGTCACAAAGAAATAATCCCCCTTTTTTGATGATATCTGGGGCTCTCTGTCTGGTGATGACAGACCCAAGCTAAAGACACAGCAGTGGCCAATGCTGGCATTATTGTATCATCCTCTCAAGACACCTATGTCCCTGTCAACCTTGGTATTGCAAGTGAGATCCACAAGTCATAATTAAGATCAATTTTCCCACAGAGCTTGTCAGATACAGAGTCTCTGGCCCACTGATCCCAGTTAGAATCTGCAGTTTAACAGGATCTGGAGACTTCCCCCAAACATAGAAGAGCAGGAGAGGTGGTTCTACTTTCACATCAAGGGAACTCACTCTGAATGGGCACCCGCATTAGCTGGACAGCTGCTGAAGCTGCATTTTAAGGTGTCACAAGGGCATTGCAAAGTTACACTGTTTCACAGGTGATCTGGTACACAGCAGGATTGACTTCCTTGTGACAGGTTTCTGTGACTTAGCTCAAGAATTACTGCTCTGAAGGGAAGAGTCAAATGTGAGAGACAGAGGCTTTGGAAAAAACTACTGGGCACCTGACAGGAACCTGTGGAAAAACCCTTAAACCCAGAAACTCCAGGCTTGTGCTCTTTCAAGTACAGCATGAGAGTGGGGATTTGTGTGTTTATGCATGTGTGCATGTTTTTGCATGTGTGTTTGTGTGGTGTTGACAGGCCTCAGGAGTTCCAAAGGAACCAAATTATAGGGGGGCAGTATTGGTTAGAAGGACCAAGGGTGGCAAAAACTAGAGCAGTGAGTGGGATGGTAATATGCATATGCCCTGCCCCTAGCCCACATGACAAGATTGGTAACTTTGCCCCAGAATAAAGCTCAGGGCTCAGTAGGACACGCAGCCGATTGTACCATTTGGGACAGAGGTTGCTGTGAGCCTCACCAAACCTCAAGCTTCTCTCAAAAAGGGTGCCAAACATCAGACAACATACACCATGGGATCCCTGTCAGTCTCTACCCACAGAGGAATTGTCCACTGGAAAGGGCTCCTGATGCTTGGTGAGTAGGAGATAATTCCTTAGGGTAGACTAAGGATCTGGCACAGAGACTGGCTAGAGTCTGCTCAAGAGACCAGGGATCTGAGAAAAGAGGGAAGTCTTCTGTTTGGAACTGAGGGTGAAGGACAGGGAGCAGAGTAGGATGGGGAAGGGGGCCCAGCAAGAGGAAAATCTCATAATCTGGAAGTGGTGGGAGGCAGGAAAATGTGGATTGCTGTTCATTTCCTGTTATTAATCACTGAGTATTGAATTATGAAAACTGGTGCTAATAATAATGATTTATGATGGTGGGACTGCAGACTGGTACAACCACTATGGAAAACAGTATAGAACTTCCTCAGAAAACTAAAAATGGATTTGCCTTTTGACCCAGCAGTTCCACTGCTGGGACTATATCCTAAGAACGCTAAAACACTGATACAAAGAAATCACAGCACAATTTACAATAGCTAAGTGCTGGAAGCAACCTAGATGCCCATCAGTAAATGAATGAATCAAAAAACTATGGTACGTTTACACAATGGAATTCTATGCAGCAGAAAGAAAGAAGGAGCTCCTACCCTTTGCAACAGCATGGATGGAGCTGGAAAGCATTATGCTAAGCAAAATAAGTCAGGCAGTGAAAGACAAATACCGTATGATCTCACCTTTAATAGGAACCTAAACAACAAAACAAAGAAACAAGCAAAATATAGTCAAAGACACTGAAATAGAGGACACACTGACAGTGACCAGAGGGGAGAGAAGAGGGAATTTCAGGGGAGAATGGGAAGGGTTTACAGGAACAAATGTAAAGGACACATGGACAGAAACTAGGGGGAGGGTTGTAATGGGAGGGAAGTGGGAAGGGATGGGTGAGCAGGCTGGAATGTGAGTAAAGGGGTGAAAACTGTACTTGAACAATGATTAAAATAAAATTTTAAAAAACAATAATAATGATTTATGTCAGGAAACACCAGAAAAATTTAACCAGGGATGCTAATCATTGTCATTACCACAAAACCCAAAAATGGGAAAATAAACCCCAGGAGGTACAGCACTCATTCATTCATCCCCATCCATTTTCAAGCTGTTGCAGTCACTGGAGCTACAAGATCAGACAAGCCCTGTTCTCAGAAAGTCCATGTTCTATGGAGGAGAGAGAGACAAGGAAAAGTGCAGATGTGACATTGGGTACCCACAAAAGTAAGAAAAAAAAAGAGCAGGACAGGTCAGAAAGTGAAGACAGAGAATTTTTAGAGAAGGTGGTTAAGAAATGTGTCTTTCAAAACTGTCTCTGAGTGTTAGCGTTGGTCTAAGCACAGTGATGAGGTAACCAAGACAAACACCTGAAGAAGAGTATTTGAAACAGAAAAAATAACAGCTTCAGAGGTGCTGAAGTAATGAGGGCCATGCTGTTGACCTTGATCACGGGAGACACACACTCACATGCAGGCCAAGGCTGAGATATGAAGACACCCACTCAGGATTCGGGGCCCCATCTTTCTGTCCCAATGCATAAATACAAATACTGATGCATTTTTTTTTCTTATTTCCTAGTTTCACTCTTAACCTTCTGCAACCTGCCAACCACAGCTGAAATTAGTGTTGTGCCGACCTTTGCTGCCGAAGGGAATAATGTGATTCTCCATATCCACAATAAGCCTCCTGAGACTGTAGGCATAGTGTGGTACAAGGGGAATGGTGTGAACAAAAATAATGTAATCACATTTTCTATGATGACATCAAGTTTCCATTTAAGTGGTCCTGGACACAATGGAGTAGAGATGATAACTGATGATGGATCCTTGCTGTTGAAAAATGTCACCATAAAAGATGCAGGAATGTACACAGTAGCTGTCTATCTTCCAGATTCACAAATAAAAATAGGATCTGGGCTGCTTCAATTGTCTGGTAAGTGATTTCTCTCTGATGACTGGAGGTTGGGTGGGGTGATTCCTACTTCACACATATGACTGACAGCCCTGGACACTACTGCCATTCCCCTCAGCATTTTGTTTCAGGTTCAGTATTGACATTTAATGCAGGATACACAGAGTATAGACAAATTTCTTAAGATCTCAGTTCCTTTCCCAATGTGCAGCCCTGCAGACATTTACTGAAGAAAGAAGGGTCAGTCTGATGAGAGTAACTCATCAGAGGGAGACCAATCTCAGTTCAGCCACCTGAGCATGTGCTTATGAACTTGAACTGAGGCTAACCCTGCTATACTAGGTCAGAGCATGGTCTGAGAGGTCTCCTGATATTCACACAGAGCTCAGCTCAGAAACTCTTCCCCAGAATACGGTGCCATGTTTCTTGAAACCAGGGACACAAGGCAGCCTGTGCCAGTTTGGATATGGTGTCTCGAAAGGTCTCAGTGTGTGATGGTTAATGGGCCCTTGAGTCACAAGGCTCCCGAGGCAGTGACCAGTCCTGCCTCAGGCCGAGGAGTCTCATTTTAGCAGAAATGGAGTTTGGTGTAACCTGAGTCTGTGTGTAGAGAGTGCAGTTGGACAATGTCTGTGGATATAGCAAACTGTCCTGGGGGACTTAGCAAGTTTCAGAGAAAGGTCAGCATCTCCAGAAAGAAACTGAGGAGAAAAGATGCTCCTGGAAGGTCCTCATTCACCAGGGATCAGCCCAGACCAATAAGACATCTGGGAGTTGTTCAGTGAAAGGTGCTTTATTGGAGCAGCTCATCTGTTTCAAGATTAAGGTCACATGCTGACAATATTTTACAGTTAACACATTGACAACCTTCTTTACTGAGAACAAACTGAGGAACAGGGAGATACAGTCAATACATCAGAGTCACACAGAATATAAGCAGCTCATCAAGTCACTCTGGGCTGTCTGTAGCCATAGACTTAATTTCTCTACCTTGGGGACCATAGAAGAGGGTCTTTGGTTTTTGAACCAAAAACACTGTTTCAGAAACTTTTTCATTAAGTGTCCTCAGCTCATAGCAATACTTTTTGGTCTGTGGCATGAAAACATGGAGACATAATCTATTTTTTCCACTAGAACCAATCTACTTGCAGTGACAATCAGAATCCCTGTATAGATTACCTACACATCCCGCTCAGGTGGCCTATTCACACCTCCATGCACTGAATTTGACATCACTTGTTTTTTCCTGTTTCAGTGCAGTCTCTCTCAGCATATATAAATAAAAGGACTTTGTCTCCTAATTCCCCACTCTACCCCTGAAACCAGCTTAGGGACCAATAAGTAAAAAACACTCAGTTGCTGTTGATGAATTAGGAATAAATAAATGAGGAACAAGTGAGTGAATGATTTAAAACCACTTCTGAGCCTGGAACCTGGATTCAGAGTCCTTTAAATTCTGGCCATGAGGGACACTATTTCTGTGTCTCCAGGAACTAAGATCATAATCTCAGATCCTTTTCTTCTCTTTCTAAGAAAATAGTCTTTCTTGTAGTTAGTCAGAAGCCCTAGGGTATTAATCATAATTTCACCCACCAGATAATTTTAAGTTTTTCCACATTTCTATCTCATGGCCACTTAACACAAATTGCACAAGCACCAGAATTTCAGGAAGTCAGTGCTCCCCATTTGCTGTAAGTCATTCATTTTTCATTTGTACAAGTCCTCACCTGCCATCAGGGGAGAGAGAAAAACTTTAATGGTCAAGGGAAGAGCAAATGATTCTGTTACCATTATCAGCTTCTGCCTGTCTTTTTTTTTTTCTTTTTCTAAATCACTTCTTGGACCCTGCTCTAGCATTAATTGCCTCACTGGTTAATTTCAGTCACACTTCCTGGGAAAAACAGACCCTCCTCATGAACCAAAGGCCCGAGTAGTCAAATTACTTGCTTACTTCTGGACTTTATTTGTTGTTTCACTCAAACCCCAGTCTGTAGGATGTCCTGGGAAATGGTGCCTCATAGAAACACACCTCAGCTGGGTGCAGAAGTCTGTGCAGCTGCAAGGAAAGGCTTCTGGTCAACCAGGAAGTCAGGTGGTCTGGGGAATATTGTGTTAGCTCTGGGTTGTTATGTATGGCCTTTATTATATGAATAGTTTTCTTCTAGTCCTACAATCAATGTCTTTTGTTAAAACCTCAACTACTTTCCTCTAGAGATTAATTGTACCATGGTATTGAGTCAGTTGGCAAGAAAATAAAGTCTTGTTCATAGTGAGAAGCCTTTTAGATAGATATCCTTAAGGTGTATTACCATGAACATTGGATTGGGCCATTCTTAATGACTAATAAATGTTTAACAAAACTGAATACCTTTCCATTTGCTGTAAACTTCCCTTCACCCCAGAGATGGATAAACGTGGTAAGCTTGCCTTCCCCAAAGTATATAAATGTTTACATGTGGAGTGAATCATGATGTTTAGTGAAGTAAAAAAAAAAAAGTTGTAGGAAAAGATCAATAAAGCTCATGAGAGAAAAATTGTACCTAACGATGAGGTTATGAGCCGTATGCACTGGGAAAGGGTTTTGTGTGCTGCTACTACAGAGATGAGTGAGGGAACAGGTATATAATCCCCCTGAGCTTATATGGGCTCCGAGAGGAAGGACAGCTTTTACTTTACATACTGTCACCTGAACCTAGACAATGTTCTTTCTACAAAAGTCAGGACCATACTCTAGTGACCTTTATACAGCTCACTGTGGACTGTGAGTAGTGGAGATCTCTGAGGAAGCAGCATGGTTCCATGTCTCAAGCACATTCTCAAAGATTCACATTCTCTGTTTCTTTACAGAGTGTCTGAGAGTGCCTGTCCTCCTAGCTAGCAGGTATGGAGTCCGAGAGAATGAAGATGGTTTGGTCTTGACCTGCTATACAAATGAACGCTCCATTCTGTGGGTGTTCAATGACATGAGACTGTCATTTACAAACAGAATGAAGCTGACCAAGGACCGCAAAAGATTAACCATAAACCCAGTAAGGAGGGAAGATGCTGGGGTTTACAAGTGTAAAGCATGGAACAACATGTGGTTTGAAAGTAGGCCCCTTAAACTGCTTTTGCAACCTTTGTGACCCTCCTTTCTTCCTCTGTGTTACAGAACTCTAAGTTAAGTTTATTTGCATTATTATAATATATTTGTCTGCAGGTGAATACTTCTTAAAAGATTTACATTAAGTCCATAAACACTCAAAAATGTGAGCTGTCATTGTCATTATTGTTCACTTCAGGTCACATTTCAAACCCACCCTTGGGTTGGTTTGGTCTCATTTGTGTTATGTTCACAGTGGAGTAAACATTGTGTCCCTCAGAGAATCAGCAGTTGTCCTGTGATAATCAATGGGAGCAGGTGAGGAGCTCACACAATTTGAGCTCTGTCACTTCTCCATGCAAACATGAGGATGCAACTGGTCACAATTTTACACAGTGGTAATTGACAAGAAGACACCCATGTGGGTAGCAACACTGATCTTAGTCTTTCTCTTAGATAGCTTTCAAATGATTTCTAAAGTCTCCAGTATTATTTATATCTCAATAAAACTATCTGATTAGTACATTTCTGTTAATAAGATATAATTGGGAACTTTGGTAATAAAGTGAGGACTTTAGCTCCAATGTCCTAGTTCACACCAATGCCCATGGAATTGGAAGTGAGCCCATAGTTTATGAAGCTAACTTTGATCTCTTAGCATTTTGGCACCTCCTGGAGAAGAGTACATCACTCAAAGCTAGACAGACTGCAGGTGAAGTGTGAGGGTGAAGCTTCTTAACCTCAAGTGACAAAACTCCCATCATATGTTCTATAGAAAAACCTTTGTCAGACCAAACCATGTGGTGAAAGTCAGTTCCTGTGCTCTTAGGTAACTAATGATGTCAAATCAGGTGACTCCAGCCATGTTGAAGGATCAAGTACACACTTTTTCCATAGGGATTTGGTTTGAGGAGAGGGGATGTTACTGTAAAGAAAAAATGTGGTATCTGAATGAAAACTCTCCAGAAGCCCAGCCTTCTGGGAGATCAGATTCTGGCTCTGTTCAGAGACTCTCAGTGGTTTTGTACCTCTTTATAAATTGCAATAAGTGATGGAGATGAAAACTGGGTCTTGGCTGAAAGAGATGTAGTTGTGTTTCCCTCCACCATGCAGAAAACAGTTTTGTTATGAACCAGAGGCCTTCCTATTCCTCAGAGTCACTGGCCTTTGCACAGGTTCTTCCAGACTGCAGGCATCTGACCTCCACACTTTTAGAACGTTTTCTTCAGAAATGGAATTGTAATTTTTCATTGCATGTAGGGAAACGCTTCACATGGTGTGGAAATGCAGCTAGCCTCCATGTGGAAAACCAGTGGGGAGCAAGTGGCACACAGGACCACAGCTACGGAGAGGTTTTCCATGGTGAATCAGGCCTGCATTTTACCTAGGACATTATGAGACTTGCTTTTGCTAAAATTTTCTCACCTTGAATTGAGGCAGCAAGTGCTTACTGTAACTTCCTAAAATCTGAGCTAAACCTCCCAAGTATGGAGTTTAACCAGTTTAACCACTTTTCCCCTTGATCAAATGTCATTGTTCACACTGGTATCCACAGAATTAGAAATAACCACAGTCTTTATGAAGCTACATTTAACCTGCATGTTATTTTCACATTTCTTGGTGAAGAGGGAATCACCCAAATCTAGGAAGACTGTTTTTAAAGTGTGAAGGTGAAGCCTACTAACTTCAAGAGGCTGATAAACTCCCATCGTAGGTTTTATTTTTTTAAAGTACATCAGAGCAAACTGTGTGGTGAATGTCAGCTTCTGTTCACTTTAGTAACTAATCAGGGCAATGCAAATTACAGCAGCCAAGTCATACGATATAGAATACCCTGGTTTGGTTGATATGATGTTTAAGGGAAAAAATGAAAGGTGGCTGCAGATAGAGATAAAAGCACAGCCTCCTGGTTGATGTAATCCTGGCTGAGTTCAAGGCCTCTCAGCAAGTTTGCTCTTGTGCCTACATTTCTAGGAACTGACAACTCGTTTTTCCCCACTTGTTATTATTGTTCAAGTACAATTTCTCCATTTTCCCCTTATCACTTCCCCCAACTCCAGCCATCCCCACTTCCCACCCGGATACTACCTCCCTTTGGTTTTCTCCATTGTCCTTTATGCTTATTCCTGAAAAACCTTCCCTTTTTCCCTCCACTATTGCAGGAAGTGATGGAGATTCAAACTGGGTCTTTGCTGAAAGGAATTTAGATTTGGTCCTCTCAGCTGTGAAGAAAAGATTTTTTTTATATTTTAGAGGACTTAAAGTTCCCAGAGTCAGAAACCTTTAAATAGGTTCTTTCTGACCATAGATTTCTGACATGTATTTTTCAGATAATTCCTTTGAAATGTGATTCCAATGTGCAATTCTTGATGCTTTATCTGGTGTTATGAAACATATACAAGTCTTTCTGAGCATTTTTGGACAGTGTTAAGCAGCAAAGAATATCTCAAATACCTGGACCCATTACTTTGAATTTTAATCTTCTTGGTGTACCTCTGCCCTGTCTCTGAGGATGAGTAGAAACCAACCTTGGTTGGGGACCTTTTCATACAAAATGTAAGGATCTCCTATCAGGATTGTATTCAGTTTTGTTTTTCTTATGTGCAAACTAAAATAGCAAACAAAGATGCCCATGGATCCTTCTATTCTAAAATCTCTCCAACCTTTCAATCAGGGTAGTTGAGTTCTGTCTCAGTGCCCTAATGCTTGGTCTTTAATATAGTCTTATTTTTATTTTTAAACTTGTTTGATGGGTGTTTTACTTTCATATAAGTTCCCAGTAAGTAGTTAATCATGCTATCTTACTTAAAGTGTTGATCTTTAACATATTTTAAATCTTCCCATTTTTCTTTACTTGGTACCTTTAAAAAAAATGGTTTCCATTGTCCTCCTCTCTTCTAACTTGGTGTTCACAGCAGCAGATGACTTGACTTCCCAGATCCTCATGGGGCCCCAGGTTGCCTTAGTGCAGCCTTTCCTCACAATCCTGAAGATCTGGGAGCATGAAAGGACACAATTCCAAAGCACCCTTACCATCAACAATGTTTTCATTTCACATACATTTTCCATTCACCTTCAAGAAACAGGATCACAGAGATTTTAAAAGATATTCTGCCATTAACTTCAACTACTCTAGTGAACATGCAGGTCTCTGTTATGTCAGCCACCCACAGGCATGTACTGAATGAGCCTCCCTCAAGCCCCCTTTGAGGTGAAGCTCTAGGAAGACATCAGGAACCTCATTCTTTGTTTTCATTGTTGTTTTTACAAATTCCAGATGCCAGTCCTTAAAGAGCCTGCAATGAGAATTGGGAAATGGGAAATAAATCTCTTTTTTGTTTCTATGTCTTTTCTTGTTCCTGGTGGCCTCTGGTATGTTTAAGAGTTCCTTGGAGACCAGACTAGAAGTGAATTGTGTGTAAGCAGAGGTGAAGACAGAGCAAAGTCATGGAGGAATGGATTCTGCTCAGAGACACATGATAAATTGTGAAGCCTGAGATGTGTTAGGGTTTTAGGCATTTTCACCTTACAAAGGGGCCCTAATGGTGACATACAGAGAGTTTGTTGTGGATGCTCAGAATAAAGCCGAATAATATGAGTGAGGATCTGACCTACCTGTTGAAGGAGAGACACTGGAACTTGTGCAGTGAATTGGGGGTGCCTTTCTCTAAGACTAGAATGAGCATGAGTGTAAGACACAGAATTGGGAGAAAGGATAATGTTTTGAAGACTCACATTAGTCCAGACATTGGGATGAGTGGGAGCACCAGATGTATAAGCTGGCAGGGGTCCTGACATAGTGTATATGGGACAGAAAATGAAGAATGAACAAAGACAGAATTAAGGTTGGTACTTTCCAAGAGTTGGGGTATGGGGTAATCAGGAGCAATTTCTCAATGGGTATAGTGTTTCATGTGATTAAAATTAGTACTGGGTAGACATGATGTCTACACAACATTGTGACTACCATAAATGACACTAAATTGTTCACTTTATAGTGATTAAACTTATTGTGTAAATTTTACCTCAAAAATAATTATGCTGAATTAAAGAAGCCAGATTAAAAAAAAAAAAGAAAACATGCTACAGATTTTATTTATATGAAACTTCAGAAAATGCAAGGTTATCTATTGAGAAAGAAAGAAAATATGTAATTGCCTGCAAACTCTGTTGGTGGAGGTGGGAGAAGGGGAAGCGATTACAAAGGCAAGTGGGAAACTTTGGGATGAAACTGTTACAGACTCAGACCAAGCGAGGGATACCATATATATCACTACCGAAAGGACCCCATAGATTAGTTATGTCCACCACCAGAGGAAATACATCTCTCAATGCCACAGATGTGTGAAAAGGAAAGGAAATGTTTATTTGAATCTATACAGACTTACAATGTCTTCATTAAAATATTAAAGTCCTTGAGGACACCCACAGACTCACACAGTTCTTCCATCTACCTCTTCCCTAATATGGGGTACACTATCTCAGTAAAAGAAGCAGAAGTCTGTGATTCAGGCTCCCGGCACCATCAGTTGTGTTGCCACCAGGATCTCCAATTAATCCAAAGCCATGCAACACCTTCTCATGGATCAGCAGCAAGTCTTTTCACCCCTTTTCTTCCAGGCAAAGTCTCCCCTGTTTCTTAAGAGACATGGTGAAAGGTAGCACCCCAAAGCTACATGGGCCTCACCCTTGCAAAAGCCATGGAGGTACCCAACCTGGCCAAAGCCGAGTGGTTCTGTCTCACCAAAGCTGCAGGGGTCCCCACTCTGCCAAAACTGCATGGTTCCCCCCTGGCATGGCTGCTGAATCTGGGTTTAAATCCCCTGGCCAACCTTCCTCTTCTACCCATTTCTACTCCTCCTACAATCAATTAGCCCTGCCAGCATTCCTGTATTATTCCAAGTTGATTGGGCTGCCATCATGAGTCTGGGCAGGTGTGGCCCCATGTCATGGAGCCAATATTCTCCAAGCTCTCACATAGGCTGTAGGCAGGGGAGCTTCCCACCAATTACATCTTGGGTGCAAGTCAATTCCATCCACCTGGCTGAAAGCATGGCCATATGTTAACTATTTAACATATCTATGCAACCAGTTAAAGGTTATAGACATGTTAAACGACCACACCAGAGGTTAGCTACAAAGTTGTTGCTCTACAAAACAGCTCTGCATGTTCCCACTCCATGTGTCCCTTCCCCCAGCTCACACCTGTGGGGGGAAGCAGGGAGACATCCTATATATCTTTTCAATATTTCCTGGACACCTTGAGTTTAGGACCCCGTTCCAAATCCATATTTGGGTCCCCTTCTGAGGTGCACCCTATTACAAAAAGGATTCACATGGAATGTGTGCACATGTCAACACTCATCAGATTGTACACTTTACATATGTGTGGTTCATTACTTGTTACCAATATATCAGTCAAGCTGCAGTCAGTGCTTAATGTTATGAATTGCTTGTGTGGTCAGAATGAGATGATACCATTTTCCTATTACTGGTGTTCTCAAGTGGGTAGACCTGAAATGGGTGCCCAGAGGAATGCAATAATGACAATACTGGCCACTGTTTAGTACTGACTGTGTATTAGATACCTCAGGCATATTAGCTCACTTCATCACCAAAATGAGTTAGTAAAATTCATTACTTCAATGAACTCCCCTGCTTCCTGTCCCTTGCACATACTGTGTCCTTTTCCTGGACCTGTCATTCCTGCCCCCTCATGAGCTCTATGTTTGCATGGCCTCATTCTCTATCAGATGTTTCACCCTAAAAAACTTTAACTAGTCCTTCATCTTGGTCAGAATTCCAGTTATGTGAGGTCATAATGTTCCATATTTTACCCTTTTAACCATGATCACATTTCTAGTTGTTTAATTCATTTATTATAAAACACTAGCCCTGTGTTCACCATCTACTTGACTCTCTTCTAATCACTAGAAAGAAAACAGACATAATCTCAGTCCTCATAGACCTGACTTGTCAGGGGGTGGGTCACAGTATAATGCAAGCAACAGCAACAATAAAGTATACCATATTGATAGGGACTCAACAGGTGGAAAATTTTAGTTTAACCTAAATCATTATAAGCCTAGTAAGTAATCCATATGTTAAAGCTATTGTTTTGTTTCAGAAACTACAGATAAGGCCCATCATGGCTCCTGGGAGAGATGGCTGACCTCTTAGGGCAAGGCAAAAGATTACTGCCTGGGGAACAAGTGGAGGCATCTTGGCCATTATGTTTCAGGGAGAGACTGAGGAACACCAGCCCCTGGGAAGACCTAATGTTGTGGAAAATCACTCACTCATGGAGAGATGACAAAGCACAAACTTTATTACCCAGGAGGCTCAGAGGGGAATCCCAAATTCTGAGCCCAAAAAGGCTGGACTGGGGCTTTCTTTAAATACTAGTTACACAGGCAGAAAGGGGCGGGGGTGAGTCATCTGCTAAAGCAAGCATACATAAGCAGAAGCAAAGGTCAGTATTTTGGCCTTGAGATAACTGTTACCTTGGTGACAGCTGCTAATCAGCCCCCCGTCATACAAAAAAAGGCACTGTGACATTTGCAAGTGTTACAGAGAACACTGCTTATCAAAGAAGCTACAGAGCATAGAAACTTTTTCATGGGGTTTTTCTTTTCCTGACACACTAACTGCCCCAGGCAAGAATACTGCAGTTATTTAATTTAATTTTCCCTGAATTTTAACACCCCTCATTGTGCTTTGCAACTGGGCAGAAGGGGAGGCATCCAGGCCTTTGTGTTTCAAAGAAGGACAGAAGACTAACTGCCCCTGAGAACAGTTAACTGCTTAAGACAGGAATGTTGATGTTCCTTCTACCTAATCCTCCCTGAATTTCAAAACCCCTCACCTCACTTTGTGTATTCCCTGGTATAAAAACATTGGCCTTGAAAGAAAAGACAAAGTGGTCGGTTAGGGTATGAACCCACCATCTTCTCAGTTTGCAGGCCATGTGAGTAAAGTGCCCATAAAGATTCAATAACTGTCATTGCTTATTGGGTTGGGAAGTGACAGGCAGCCAGAATGCTTTTGGCCTTCCCAGTTTCAACAGGACTCCTAATTCTTCCTGAACAGCTGTGAATACTTTCAAAGCACACACTGAGTTACTTTCCAGGAATTAAGATGCCCACAAAGGGAAGCTGTGAACACCATTGCATAGATTTTTTTATTTGCAGATTCAAACATATGTTTTAAGTTTTCTGTAATAAGAAGTCAAAAGTTGATACACTTAGTTTGATGAACTATGTTTCAGTATTTTATCTTGTTTAGTAATAATTTAGGGACTCAATGCCTTTAATTAAATGACTAGATATAGTAGAGCTAAGCTTTCAGTTAGTCTTGGTAAACCAGCTTAAGTGTCATGGCTGTGAAGGGAAGCACAGCTTACACCCCAGATGTCCTTTTCAGAATAATGATTCTGATCTTGTCATTGGGAAACAGAAGGCTCAGAAAAAAATAAAACAAACTTTGAACTCCCCTCTTAACTGCCTAGAAAGTATTTAGATGGAGGACCAGTTGAAGGAGAAACATTCACATGCAAATATCAAGCCAATATTTATTCACCATTCATTTGCTTTGGAATCTCCATGCAAATGGATTTTTTTTTCAGTTTGAAACCTGTTCACAATGCTTTTTGTTCTTTATCTTCAGAATAGCATGTAAGTCTTAACTATCGAAAATTTTGTTGGGTTTCTGTAAATAAAATGCCTATAAAAGATTCAATTGCTGTCATTGCTTATTGTATTTGGTTGTGACAGGCAGCCCAAATGCCTGTGTCTTTTCCACCTACATTTTTTGGCGACTCCATGCTGGGACAGACCTTGGGACTCTCTAGTAAGTCTGGGTATTTGGTGGGAAGTCCCATTGGCTGCCTGGACTGAGGGACCCTGGGGGTTTGGGGTCAGAGAATCCCAAGCAGCTGCCAAGTGATTTCACTTGGGGATTCTCCCCACCTTGCTCCCAGCATCTCTCGTCATGCATCACACTGGATTGAATCATTGTGCTTTCTGGTTCAGGTTGAAATCCCGGGTCATAACTTAGGTCATCTGTTCTGGTCCAAAAGGACATAGAACATCTGGTAGAATGGAGGGAAAGCCTTCATTCCACGAAATCACCCTTTGGGCCAGTTCTAATTCATCCACTTATGAGCATATATGGAAAGCGTATGTTGTTTTGTTGTAGTACTGTTCTGTTTGTGTTCTGTATAACTTAGACTCAGTAGAGCACTTGTCACTGAATGGGTCTTTACTGTATTATACTGTAACTAGAGTTGTTTTGTCAAAAATCAGGGAAGTGGGACATTGCCTTGTCTAGAAGTTTTTGGGCTTACATGATAAAGATGCATGCAAAGTTAAAAAAAGATGAAAATAAGTTAATAGCTTAGAGAAAAGAGAATTTACATAGAAAGATAGAAGCTCAAAGGAGAGGGCCCAGGAAGATCTAGATATTATGACAGGTGCAAGCTGGCCAGAGTTCCTGCAGCCCCAGGGAATCCACTCCTATAAGTGAAATGGAAAAAGTGATCGCGAACTGGCATCACTGCCTTCAATTGGTCAAAGAACCAGATTAGGTGGAGGAAAAGCCCCCACCAGGGCAGAGCAATATCCTTTTTGGAGATTTTCAGTGGGAGTGAGCCCAGAAGGCCAGTCTGTAGATGTTATTTGGAACATACTCTGTTTTCTACATTGGATCTGTTAACCTGGAAAAGCTCAAACCGTTCTAAAATGACTGATTTGATTGCATCAGTTTTTGCCACTTATCATCTCAATTGGGCAGACATAGGAGGCTTATTGAATTCTTTGCTTCAGTAAGGGGTATGAGCAGAGACTGCTGTTGGATAAGGCAAATGACTAGGCTAGGAGGTTACACCAAGAAAATCCAGATGGAGCTCTGGGCCTTCCCATGGCAATACCTGTAACTGAGTCTAACTGGGACCCTAAAGGGGATGGCCTTTCTCTCTTAGAGCATTGTAAGAGAGATGCCTCCTTGAGGGAATGGGGAAAGGCATACCTGAGCAGAAAAGCCTGAGTATGGTACAGGCTGTGCAACAAAAGTCCACAGAGGACCCCCTCCCAACACCAGGAAACAGTTAAGAAGATTCCTGAGGATGGCAAGTAACTGCTGCATTTTAATTCCAAGCTTTGGGCTCACTGCTATTCCAATCTATGAAGCTCTGAAGGGCCTGGAATATAGCCCTTTAGAGTAGACAAATGAGTGCACTCAGGCTTTTGAGTCCCTGAAAGTGCACCTGGCTTCAGCACCAACCTTGGGGCTTTCAAACCTACTGAAGCCCTTTCAATAACATGTGTGTGAGAAACAGGGTGTTGCCCTAGAATTCCTCACCCAAATGCTTAATGGCATTTGCAGTCCATCCCATAATTGTCAAGGACATTAAATCACACTGTCCATGGGTGGCCAGCCTGCTTGAGAGTGGCAGCTACCTGCGAGCTCTTGGAGGAAGCTGAACAAGTTTGCCTTGGGGCAGCCTATGCCAGTTATGTGTCACAGCAAGTGCTGAGCCTGCTGGAGCCAAAGGGAAATATGTGGCTGACTGCTGAAAGAATGGGTGGGTACCAAGCCCTTTCTTCTTGACAATCTCAACGTTTCCCTCAAAATTGTAAGTAAAGCAATTCCTGCCTTTCTTCTCCCAGACCCTGACTTGGTTGCACTAATACATGACTGTGCTCAAATAACTGATGAAGTATATTCTAGCAGAATTGATTTAGAGGACCATCCTTTAGAAGAAGCAGACTGGACTCTCTGTACAGATGGAAGCAGTTATATGAACAAAGGAAGCAGAGAGACTGGATATGAAGTTATGACTCTTCAAGGAGTAGTGGAGGCCAAGGCCCTGCCATCAGGAACCTCTGCCCAGAAGGCTGAGCTGATCGTATTGACTAGGGCACTGGAATTATCACAGGAAAAAAGAGTAAATGTGTACACCAACTCAAGGTATGCCTTTTTGATTTTGTATGCACAAGGTTTGATCTGGAATGAAAGAGGACTGTTAACCTCCAATAGAAAGGAAAGTAAGCATGCAGCAGAAATTTTAAAATTATTAAAGGCTGTTTAGGTATCTTTATAGGTGGCAGTTATGCACTGCCCAGGGCATCAGAAAGAGAACACTAAAGTGGCTAGAGAAAGCAATCTAGCTGAACGGGCAACAAAAGAGGCTGCTAAAGGAATATTTATAATGCCATTGGTACTCATTCTGGACTTGTCAAAATTTGACCCTGAATATTTGACTGCAGACTTAGAAAAAATTAAGGGATGGGGTTTTAATGAAGAAGGTCCTGAGAGCCAATAGAAAAAGAGTAAGAAAGGAGCTATACTATTTTCCTGAACATTTAGTAGCACCAGTCATAAAACATTTGCACGAGGCCACACACTGTGGAAAAGACTCATTAACCACCTATGTCACACAGTGGCTCACAAGTCCTGGAATTTCTAAAGCAATAAGGAAAGTAATTGCTAGATGTGTTGTATGTCAGAAGAACAACCCCAAAAGCGAACCCCACCAAAAGAAAGAAGGAAGGCAATATCAAGGGCAGTGCCCATTTGAGGACTGGCAAATAGACTTTACCCAGATGCCAAGAGTGGAAATATTTGTTAACCTTTGTGGACACCTTTTCAGGATGGGTAGAAGCCTACCCCACTAAAACAGAGAAATCTTCAGATGTAGTAAAAGCATTATTGAAGGAAATAATCCCTTACTTTGGTCTCCCTGAGCATCCAGAGCAATAACGGACCTGCTTTTGTTTCAGAAATCACACAGAAGGTTAGTAAAATCTTAGAAATTAAGTGGAGACTCCACACAGCATGGAGACTCCAGGCTTCTGGGAAAGTAGAGAAAATGAACCACACCTTGAAGAAAAATATAGCCAAACTGTGTCAAGAAGCTCTTCATTGGGATCAAGCTTTACTTAGTGCCCTGCTAAGGATAAGGGTGGCTCCTAGAAGTGGTATTCAGTTGAGTCCCTATAAAATTGTGTACAGATAGCCATTTCAGGTCACAATTGGGGTGAGAGATATGTATATAGATAAAAAATAAATAAATAAATAAATAAAAAACCTGAAGGTAAAAATGTGTACAACATTTAAATCAGACCTTAGCTATGATGCCTGTATTATAGACTTTTCTCCCACAGGTTTGCTGCATTGCTTTGAGCCTGCAGACAGAAATGCTACTGAAGATTTGGATAACAGCATCTCCAAAAACCCAACTAGGAGGAAAGTGGACTGGACCTTGGGACATATTCCTCACCACCCTTCCATGGTGAAACTGACGGGAAAAATACCTTGGACTCATCACACCAGGATAAAGGAAGCACTGTGTCAGGATGGGTGGAGTAGGACAATTGGGAACCTAGTTACAATTAGCATTTTGAACTACAAATATGGACACCGTTTGGACTACAAGTAATATGTTGACTGAACTCTGACCCAGAAGAGGTGACTGACGTCAGACCAGGAACCACCAATGATATGTTGCTTCTTTGTTCACCAAGAACCAATCCTTGGCTCCCGTGAGAAGTTAAGCCATATAAAACTCCCAGCCTTTCCCTTCTCCTGCGCGGTCTTTTCTTAGCCCTTTCTCTGGAAGGAGAAAATGTCGCCCAGAAGCACAAACTTCCAAAATAAAGCTCATCTGCCTGTTTCAATGGCTAATTTGCTGTTTATTTCCTTGGCGGTCTCTAAGAAAACCTTACACAATGGAAGAAGATCTGAAAGTCATCTTTGAAAAACAATGACTTATGTTCTTTTCTTTACCTCCTGTTTAAAGCCTTGTTATAGAAAACTTATTCCATTCAAACAAGGTGAAAATATTTGGGTATATTTAGCAAAAAATTTTGTTCTGAATATTTCTAACTTTTACTTTGCAGGAGGAAGTTGTTGAAAAAAGTTTCACTTCATTTATTACAAGTGTCTGTGCCCCTTTGGAAAACCTTAGAAATTATACTGTGTTTGATGATATTGAAAAGAAAATTACCTACTGTGATATTTATAATTGGGGACCAGTGGTAACTATAAAGGACAGGGAAATGTTTTCCTTAAAGGTCACTAATGTACCATAGCTAGAGAGTGTGCACCTTTTGTCAACTGTACTAAAACTGTCTTGTGCTCTCAGAAGGTGTGAAGATGAATTGCACCACCACCACTGATGTATCTTATGCTTATGCTCCTGTTAAACTGCCAACAGGATGATTTCTGATATGTAAAATGTCTATTCCTATGTTCCAGCAAACAGCTCTGGGGGACCATGCTCTCTGGGAAGACAGATGGTGTTTATGCTTCGGAAGCCCCACGTAACCCAGGTTCAATGAGATGTCTCCCTTACAACTGATTGTGGAACCAGAAAAGACACCGGCGTTCAGGCTGCCTGTCACTACCAAATCCAATAAGCAATGACAGTGATTGAATCTTTTACAGACACTTTATTCAGATGGCCAGCGATCCGAGAAGATGGAGGGTTCTTACCCTAACAAACCATCTCACTCTTTCTTTCCCAGCCAGATCTTTTATAAGGGGGTTGGGGGAGGGCAAACAAGGTGTCAGTGAAAGCCTTTGAAATTCAACAGTTGCCTCCAAGGGGGAAGGGTAGGCGCTTGCTTCTTCCTGGTACAGAGGTCTTCAAGAGCTCATCTGTTTATTCTTAGGCACCAAGATAGGCCTTATCTGTAGTTACTGAAACAAAAACTTAACATACACATTACTTGCTAGATTTATGACTATTTACCTTAAGCTAAATTTTCCAAGTTTTGAGTCCCCTATCAATTGTATCAGTGACTTACACCTTTTAGCCCTGCTGAATATGTGTCCTTAATTATATTTGTGATGTCAACCATTGTAATTTAATTTAATGTAGAAATAAGCAGATTAGCCTGTGTTGTGGCAAAAGCTTTGAATGCCATCTTGTAAACCATCAGTACCATTAGTCAAGAACTAAGACAAGTCAGAAAAGTAGCACTGGATAATCATGCAGCTATAGACTGCCTTCTTGTAAGCATAATCATGGATGTGAAAAATTTAAAAGGACTCTGCTTGTTTTAACTGATAGTTCACAGCTCATAGAACAAAAAGTAAAGAAAGTAAATAATGTAATGTCTAATGTAAAACAGAGAGAAAGGTTCTTTAGTATTGACTTGTCTAAACTAACCTCCAGGCTGCCTAGTATCCCTGGTCTTTATTGTTTTTATCCTTGTCATTTTCTTCAATATCATAGCTTGTTGCTTACTATGTGCCTCCTTATATAGGTCTGCAATTAGGTATATTCCTAACCACCCCCACACCAGACAATTTAATGCTAAGTTCTTATCCGATAGAAATGGGATAGTTTAATACTAATGGCGGGGAATGATAGGGGACTCAAAACTTGGAAAATTTTAGCTTAAGGTAAAAAGCCATTAAGTCTAGCAAGTAATGTGTATGTTAAGCTTTTGTTTCAGAAACTACAGATAAGGACCATCCTGGCTCCTGAGAAAATCAGCCGACCTCCTGGGGCACTGGCTAAAGATTACCACCTGGGGACATGTTGGAGGCATCTGGGCCTTTTGTGTGACCCACCCCTACTTGCCTTGGGAACGCTGCTGAGAACAGGAAGGCTGCAGTTTAGCTCATCTAATCCTCCCAGAATTTAAAAGCCCTCACCACACCTTGCTTGTCCTCCCCCAAACCCCTATAAAAGATCTGGCCAGAAAAGAGAAGCCAAGGTGTTTTTTTAGGGTATGAACCCGCCATCTTCTGGGATCACTGGCCATCTAAATAAAGTGCCCATAAAAGATTCAATTGCAGTCATTGCTTATTGGATTTGGTAGTGACAGGCAGTCAGAATGCCGGTGTCTTTTCCGGTTACACAATGACAGTGATTGACTCTTGTATGGGTGCTTTATTCAGATGGCTGGAGATGCTAGAAGATGGCAGTTTCATACCCCAACAAAACCATCTTGCATTCTCTTTCCTGGCCAGATCTTTTATAAGGGGGTCAGGGAGGACAAGCAAGGTGCGGTGAACGCTTTGAGATTCAGAAGCTGCAACATTCCTGTCCTGGGCAGTTAGCTGTTTCCAAGGGGGAGGGGTAGTCCCCTGCTTCTTCCTGGAACAAAGGTTTGAATGTCCCCAGGCATTAATCTCTAGCCAGTGCCCCAGGAGGTCAGCTGCTTTTCCTAGGAGCCAGGATGGGCCTTATTTGTAGTTTCTGAAACAAAAGCTTAACATACACATTACTTGCTAGACTTATAACTTTTTTTCTTAAGCTAAAATTTTTCAAGTCTTCAGTCCCCTATTATTACCTTATATTCTTTAATTGATTCAGTGATTGATTGACTGATTATAGAAAGGTGAATTGATGGAGAAAGAGAGGGAGGGAAACCCTGATGTGGGAGAGAAACATAGATGGGTTGCATCCTCTGTGGAGCCTCACAAGGGAAAATTCCTGCAACACAGGCATGTGCTCTGACCTCTAATTAAACCAGGGACATTTTTTGCTGTGAGGCACAATGCCTAAACAACTGAACCACACCAGTCAAGTTCCTATTTATTCTTCAACTGGAGACCCTGTCAGCCAGCTGTGGTTGAAAAGATTTTTCTCTCATCATTTCAACTCCTCTATTTTAGCTGTTAATCAAATTAGCAGAGATGGAATTGTCACAGGTGTGCGCAGGTAACCAGATTCTTAGTGATCAAGGACAAAGAATTGAACTGAACACACAAAGTTTATAGCATAAAGAAAGAGGGAAGATTTATTAAGTGATAGTACACTCCACAGGACATGGGAGTGGGCCAACTCTGAGCAGAGAAGGAACACGTGGGCTGGGGGGATTCTATTCTTCTAGGGCAGAAGCTCCCTGGCTAGTCTTTGGTGGGCTTTTCCTGTGCAGGTACAAAGAGTTGGATTTCAAAGCTACTGCACATGTGTGGTTTCCCATGATTTTCTTGACTGGCTACTGGAGAAGGGAGTCCCACAGTTTTATTTCATTATAATGATATAATGAATCAGGGGTAGTGCGCAGGTGCATTCCATGATTCAGAGTTATCCCAGGAAACAGGAACAGCCCATCTTAGGGGGTCTTTGTCATGTATAGATGTTTTCTACCTCAGCCCTGTGGTTCCTCTGGAGTTTCCTTCCTGACCATCTCCTGCCTCAACTTTCCCCTGAGAGACATGGTTCTCAAAAATCTTTTTGGGGTTGTTGAAAGATGAAAGTCCGTCTTCCATAGCTGCTTCAGGCTTAGATTGGACAGTAGACACTGCCTATTGACAACCACGGAACTCTCACCCTATTCTATCTAGAGGTTGAAGAGGAATTCCTGAGGCCACTGCAGATGCTGTATGTTGGTCAGCTTTGACATCTCTCTCAGGGATTGGTTGGAAACCTTGGAGCATTAACAATTTGACATGGAACTGCTTAAGTTTAGAAGAGACAGATTTAACAAGTAAATTAAATAAGCAAGGTCCTAAAAGTAGTAACAGCAGCAGTGTTATTAAGGGCTCTAAGAGGGGTGATAACCATGTTAAGCCAGGGAACCAGGAGGTCAGGGCTTCCTTAATCCCTTGGCCCTGTTCATTATATTTATGTAGCCATTCTGCCTGTTCATAAATTTTCCTTATGTTAGTTTCAATCATCCCAGAGTTATTTACATTGGTGCAGTGGGTTTTATTGATAACAGCACATAGCCCACCTTGTTCTGCTAGAAGATAGTCAAGGGCAAGGCGGTTATCCATGACTACATTTGCCAATGAGTCTACTGATCTTGAGAGTCCAGCTAGAGTATCAGCAGTATCTTTGGAGATTTCTTCTATAATCTTAGTGAGTTCCCTTAGAGTGGCCTCATGATAGGCAAAGCCTCCCCAGGGGGGCTGCAGCGGCTATAGTGGCAGCAGCTCCAGCCACTACTAGACCAAAAGCTCATTTTTTTCTGCTGAGAGATGGACTCCCAGGACTCATGGTTATATTTATAATGGTAAGGTCTTGGGGTGCCAAGGTCCGTAAGGTACGGTCACCCCCCTGTTTAGAGTTGCTGAGATGTGTATAAGCAATAGCTTCTTGAAATTCTGAATGTTCCGTTAGCCAGTTATTGGGAGTCCCACATAGCCAGATGAGACCTGGGGGTGCTGCAATAACTGTGGCATTAGTGAAGTTATGTTTGTTAAGAAGGGCATATGGCAAGGGGGAAAGGCAGTTTTTAAAAGGGCCTAAGTTATCTCCCTGATCTTCCCCTCCTGCAGGAGGTGGTAGAAATTTTGTTAATACTCCTTAAAGAGATTGGTTCAGTTTCCAAGTAACACACTTAGAAGTATCATTTGTATCTGCATTGTAAGTTTTGTCAAAGCAGCAATGGGTACTATGAGGAACACAGTTAGAATCATAATTCGGGTAGCATACTATATTTGACCAATTTAAAGGTTTGGAAATTTCTCCCTCAGAAAGATTCTCTAGAAAGCTAGAACTTGAAAGAGAGGCCAGGGCTTCAAATGAGTTAATGGCCCTTGTATGAGTATTATTATAACATGGGATGCATCCTATCGTACTGTCACATTTAAGAGAGGTGCTGGAGTAATTAAATGGCTTTAATTCTAGTGGGGTCATACAGAAACACAAAGGAGGGTTTCGCTCCCGTCTGACACTTAAAGAAAAAGAGGAATGTGTGTAATTGGTGGAGGAATTTAAAGCATTGATTAAGGATTCATTAGCTATTGGGTAGACTTTTATATGAGTATTATATCTGGAAGGAGTTTCCGGGTTAGGATGACATATCCAACATTGGGACAGGTTTTCTCCTGCTGCTAAGGTTCGAGAAGCATTCACTACAAAATTTTCATTCCATTCCGTTATACAGGGTACAGGCGAATAGAAAATGGTTAATAGAAACAACAAAGACATTTTCATTTTAGACAATCCACCCAGATATGATTCCACCCAGAAGGAAGTAAGCAAGCCTTTATATGAAGCAGAGGACCCGTACGAAAAGGAAGTTTTCAAGAAGTGCAACTATCCAGTACAGTGGTGATTTTAGTGCACTATTATTGATAATTACTTATCTTTTCAGGGCTTCCTCCTTTTGAACAGGAACCTGAGGTCCTCTAGTGGCTCACAGGTATAGTCTGGGCTTTGGGTCTCCAGCTGGTCCTGAATCAGATTTGGATCCGTGGGAGCTAGTTTTACCCTGGAAATGTGAACCCAACTATCAACCCCTAGGAGTTTCACAGCCATAGGGGTACTCAGGGCTACTTGGTAAGGCCATTTCCATTCAGGGTTGAGTTGATCTGCTGGTGATCCCTCCTTCCAGGTTTTAAAGAGTACCCAGTCTCCCAGAGATATGGCAGTTTGAAAATTCCCTTTTGGGGCTGGTGAAACTTTATTTCCATATTCCTGTAAAGCTTTCTGCACTTGTCCTAAGTTTATTATATACTTAACTGCTTGATGGGTTTCTGTATCAAATATTAGATCTAGAGTCAAAAGGGCCAGGCATACAACATTTCAAAAGGGCTGAGTTTAGTATTGGCCTTAGGGGAGCCCCCGATTCTCATGAGGGCTATAGGTAGTAACTTAGCCCAGTTTTCAGAAGTCTCTTGACAAAGTTTTGCTAATGTCCTTTTTAAAGTTTGATTTGCTCGTTCTACCTCTCCAGAGGACTGTGGTCTCCAAGCAGAGTGAAGATAATATTTTATTCCTAGAGTTTCAGAAACTGCTTGGGTGATCCTAGAAGTGAAGGATGGCCCATTATCACTTTGTAGAGATCGTGGAAGACCAAACCTGGGTATTATTTCCTTTACGGGAGCTTTTACTACTTTTGTGGCCTTCTCTGTCCTTGTTAGGCTTCAATCCATCCAGTAAAGATATCTACCAGGACTAGTAAGTATTTGTATCCTTTACAAGGAGGCATTTTTGTAAAATCAATCTTCCAGTCCTCTCCAGGATAGGTCCCTCTTCGCTGAATAGGTTCCATCAGTGGGGGCAGGGATGGCTTTTGCCCAGGGTTGTTATAGGCACAAAGAGTACAAGCCTGGCAAATATTCTTTATGGTAGTAGCTATTCCCCTACCCATGAATAATTTATTAACCCTTGTCATTGTAGCATCCCTTCCAATGTGGAAGGAGTCATGTAAAGCCTTTAAGAACTTTCACTGGGAGGCTTGAGGAAGGAAGAGCCTCTGGCCAATATATATCCAGGGTCCTTCATGGACACCTTGCTCCAAAGCCCAAGATATTTCCTCAGATGTATAGTTGGGCTTGATATCTGAGACATTTACAGAGGGGGATAAAGTCATTTGTCTATCAGTCCTTAGTGCTGCTTTCTTTGCTTCTCTGTCTGCTCTCCTATTTCCCTGAGAGATATGGGACATATCCTTTAGGTGGCCTTTGCAATGTATAACTGCCACTTGCTCAGGGATCCTAACTGCTTCCAATAAATTTAAGATTTCTGGTCCATGTTTAATAGAGGAATTCTTAGCAGTGAGGAGCCCTCTTTCCATATGGCAGCATGAGCATGCAGAACGAGGAAGGCATATTTGGAGTCTGAATAGATATTTACCCTTCTTCCTTGTCCTAGGATGAGAGCTCGGGTAAGGGCTATAATTTGAGCCTTTTGGGCTGAGGTTGAGGGTGGAAGGGGTTGTGCCTCAATGGTGCTATATAAACTAACTACTGCATATCCTGCTTTTCACTGCCCATTCTGTACAAAGCTGCTCCCATTAGTAAACCACTCATCATCAGGGTTTTCTAAGGGCTGGTCTAATAAGTCAGTCCTACTGGATTGAGTAAGACTAATAACGTCTGAGCAGGAATGGATCAAACCGGGGGATGATTATGTAGGCATTAAGGAGGCTGGATTTAAAGTGTTACAGGTCTTTATAGTAACTTTAGGATTGTGTAGAAGAAGGGCCTAATATTTGGTCAGTCTATTTCCTGTTAGCCGGAGGTGCCCTTTCATTTCTAACACCCCTTATACCTGATGTGGAGTTAAGACTTCTAACTTCTGCCCGAGAGTTAGTTTACTAGCTTCCTCAGCTAGCATGGCTGTGGCTGCAACTGCTCTTAGACATGGAGGCAACCCAGCTGCTACAGTGTCCAGATTTTTTTGAGAAATATGCAACTGGTTGAAGTTCATTCCCTAGTCGTTGGACTAAGACCCCTAAAGCTATCCCTTGCTTCTCTGCTATGTATAGAGAGAAAGGCTTGTTTAAGTTAGGGATGCCTAAGGCTGAGGCTTCGACTAGACCCTGCTTGATTTTATTAAAAGCCTGATCACATTCCTTTTCCCATATAATGGGCTCAGTGTCTGGCCCCTTAGTAGCTTCATACAGAGGTTTGGCGATTAGCCCAAAGTTGGGGATCCAAATCCTACAGAATCCTGCCATTCCTAAAATGGAGCAAAGCTGCTGTTTAGTAGCAGGTGGAGTTAATTCAGTAATCACTTTAATTCTCTCCTGTGATAATTGCCCACACCCAGGAGTCAAAATATACTCTAAATAATTTACTTTTTGTTTGGTAATCTGAGCCTTTTTCTTTGATACCCGATATCCTTTTTCAGCTAGGAAATTCAGAGTCTGCATGGTATTTTGATCAGAAGCCTCCTTGGAGGGGCTGCAGATTAGTATGTCATCTACATATTGTAAAATGACCCCTCCTTGTAACTTTAAATCTCTAATATCCTTTTCTAATATCCTAGCAAAGAGATGGGGACTGTCCCTAAATGATTGCGGCAATACAGTCCAAGTATATTGCTGATGTATCATCATCTTTGGATCAGTCCACTCAAAAGCAAATAAATACTGAGAGTCAGAATGCAAAGGGATGCAGAAGAAGGCATCTTTCAAATCTAATACTGAATACCACTGAGCATCATCTGGTATCTGTGAGAGCAAGGTGTAAGGGTTAGCTACTATTGGATGTAAAGGGACTACTGCTTCATTGATTAACCTTAGATCCTGGACTAGCCTGTATTCTCCTGTAGGTTTCATCACTGGTAAGATGGATGTGTTGCAAGGAGACTGACAAGGGACTATGAACCCATGTTGTATAAATTTAGTTATGATGGGCTGTAACCCCTCCAAAGCTTCTTGTTTAATAGGATACTGCTTCCTGTGAGGGTAATCTGACCTGGGTTTTAATTGGATTTTAACTGGTAATGCAGTCTTTGCTCTTCCAGGAATCCCTGACTCCCAAACTAGTGGGTTTACTGCATCCAGAACTGAACTTGGGATTTCTTCCTGATTTCAAACACTACTGATTATCATGACCTTACTTAACTCAAGTGGCACTTCAGGGAACAACAAGATGGTTCCCATTCGAGCTAAAAGGTCCCGGCCTAACAGAGGAGTAGGGCACTGAGGAACAATTAAAAAGGAGTGTTTGAATATTTGACTCTCAAATTGGCAAGTGATAGGGAATGTATACAAATATGCCTTAAGATTTTTTTCGACCCCCACTACCTTAGCTGATTTGGAGGAAAGAGGGCCAGAGTAAGAGTTAAGGACAGAGTAAGTGGCACCAATATCAACAAGAAAGTTGATTTTCTTACCTGCCACATCTAGAGTTACCTGGGGCTCCTTGATAGAGATGGGAATATGAGTATTCCCTGGGGTCGACCTGTTCCCCGGGCACCTTCAGTTCTCAAGAGTAGCCATGGCCTTGGGAGATGACCTCTTTCCACTATGGGAATGGGGGCAGTCTATCTTCCAGTGTCAGGGATCAGAACTGAAGTTCTTGCATAAAGGACAGGGCATTGGAGGTGGCTGAGTGAAGTTCTCTGACCAGTGTCCAGGGCACTTGCACTTATAACAGGTCTGATCCTTTTGCCCCTGATTCTTTTGAGGCCTCCCCAAGCTCCCCTGATGGGGCTGGTTTCCGCCAATGGCACTACTAAAGGCTAGTGCAAGGAGCTCTGCTTGCTTCTCCCTTTCCTTCTTTCCCTGTTTTCTTTTCTCCAAAAAACTATTGTTAAAGACTGAAAAGGCTGTATCCATGAGCTGATCTAGGGGGGTTCTGTGGGCCCATTTGTAATTTCTGAAGTTTCCTGTGAATATCAGGGGCAGATTGACTTATAAAATGCTGTCCTATCAAGATTTGACTCTTCGGGGATGAAGGGTCCAAGTTCGTATATTTTTGGAAGGCTTTTACTAGTCTGTTTCTGAAGAGAGCTGGGTTCTCTTCCTTGCCCTGAGAGATTTCCCTAACCTTTTCATAATTTACAGGTTTCTTGATGCCATTTCTCATTCCTGCCAGTAAGCAATCTATCATTGCATCCCTACTCCGGTTCCCTGCCTGAGTATTGTATACCCAGTCAGGTTCCTGGTCTGGGACAGCTTGGGCAGCAGGGTGGTTAGTGCCGGGGTTCTGGGTATGCAGCTGATCTGCATATTTACGGCCTCCTCCCAGATCCACTGTTTCTCATCTGGGGAACAGCAGGCGGTCAGAATTATGCACAAATCCCTCCATGACATAGTAAATGCTAGAGTAAGAGTCTGGAAATTACTAGTGAAATGTGAAGGGTCCTCTGAAAAACTCCCTAGCCTGTCTTTACATGGTTGCAAATCAGTTATAGAGAAGGGCACTTGTACCCTTATATCACCTTCAGGACCTGCTATGTCCCTCAAGGGTAGGAGTGCAGGAGTGGTAGGGAGATAAGAAGTGCCTCTTTTAGTATGTCTTGCAGGGCTGGGTTTTTCCTCAGCTGGTGGCTTTAGGTTGTTCATAGCATAAGGTGGCAGAGAGGTCGCTCTCTCTAAGGTAGGGGTAGCGACTCCAGAACTCTGGGGTTCCCTTAATCTCCCTTGAGAGACAGGTGGGGAGCTAAGGAGGATATCTTCTAATTGATCAACACTTGGGCCTGTAGGTTTTATCAGGGTGGGGCTGGAGCAAAACGAGGGATCTCGGTACAGAGCCATAAATGCCTGCATGTAAGGAACTTCAGACCATTTGCCTTCTCTCCAGCAGAATAGATTTAGCTGTAGGATAGTATTATAATTTCTGCTCCCATTCTCAGGCCATATCTCTCCATCTCCTAATTTATATTGGGGCCAAACAGTGTTACAAAAGAAAACTAATCTCTTTTTTTTTAATGTTTTGGGTCAAATTTATCCCAGTTGTAAGAATACAACCCAATGGTGATTTGGAAGGGATGGAAGATGTAGTTCCCATCTCGACTGTGGTGATCCTAAGAGAGAAGGAAAAGAAACACAAAGATACTCCTTTGCAGACTAGAGGCGTCCCTCTTTGCTGGCCTTAGGAGATTCCTAGTGGACCATGGGCATCCCCTGGGATCCCACTGAACTACCAGACATCTCTGGTGCAAGAGATTCTAGTGAGAAAGATACTCCCTTGCAATCAAGAGGAATCCCTTTTTTCTTGCCTCAGGAGATTCCTAGTGGGCCACAGGGTGTCCCCTGGATCCCACCGAACTACCAGATATCTCTGGCAAAAGAAATCCTAATGAGTGTCGGCTGACAGAAATCTAAAAGACTTGAGAGAATCACCACAGTCTACTTTTGTTTCTAACTATTGGGAAGGAACCAGTCCAGCATTCTTGAGCAATTGCCTGTAATCCTGACAATCCCAGATTCTACCCTTGAGGCCTGAGTACATCATTTTCCTGTAAGCTTTAAGATCTGGGGTAAAGGAAGCATTTTACTAGAAAAATAGTTTCTGGCCCTGTAAACCATTAAGAGGAGCACCAAGATGATCTTATTATAAAATGACTCTTTTCCAAATCGCAAAGAAGACCCTTAAATATTCTATCTAATTTTCCAGAGCTTTAAGAAATTGTACCTGCACCTGAAATTTCCCAGAAGGGACCTCAAGAGATGTCTAAACCACCACCCTTCATACTGGAGGTAGATCTTATAGAGGGACAATGGACTGAGAGGGGAAATTAAAATGCCCTTATAGGAACAAGTAAACCACCTTAGACTTCCAAATTCAATTAATTAGGTAAGAGTGGCTCCACATGGCCATTCTAGTAACCAGTGACCAGCAGGCACCTGTTGTGCAGTTCTGAGTGATGTTGCTGCTTACAATGATAGTATACACGTGCCAAAGATGGGAGTGGCTCATTCCTGCCACTGTACTTAGCACTAGCCTATCAATGACCCCAAGGTAGATATCTTAGTACAAAGACAGCAGGAACCCTTCATACATAAAAGGCAAGTGGGGTATGAGTGAAGGTATAAAGACCAGAGTCAGTTGGGGAGGACAAGCATAAAAGACTATCTGTGGGCCTGATGAGGAGACTGCAAAAGGAAGTCATAATGCAGGTAAGATGGTGACTGATAACCCCACATGGAAGGTCTGACTATGCCTACTGGGAGAGCGGCCATGGCGTGGGGCAGTGTTTTTGTGCTTTTCACAGTGTGCCTGACTGTTGTACGGACATTTTCTTGTACCTGGAAGGGACTAAGGCTAACCTCGTTCCGCATCCAAGTTATGCTATCACAGGAGACTTCAAGCGGCGGGCGCCCTTGTGGCTTTTAACTGCCCTACCTGTGCCCACAAATTAGCGGCCAACATTCCATCACGGAACATCAGAGTCACCGAAACAGAATAGGTGATAACGGAAAAGGGCACCCCAGGTGTCAGAGCAGCAAAGGGGGCTTACCGCTCTGGTGTCTTCTCCTAGGCTGACTCACTAAAAACTGTCACAGGTGTGCACAGGTAACCAGGTTCTTAGTGATCAAGGACAAAGAATTGAACTGAACACACAAAGTTTATAGCATAAAGAAAGAGGGAAGATTTATTAAGCAATAGTACACTCCACAGGACATGGGAGTGGGCCAACTCTGAGCAGAGAAGGAACATGTGGGCCAGGGGGATTCTATTCTTCTAGGGCAGAAGCTCCCTGGCTAGTCTTTGGTGGGCTTTTCCTGCGCAGGTACAAGGAGTTGGATTTCAAAGCTACTGCACATGTGTGGTTTCTCATGATTTTCTTGATTGGCTACTGGAGAAGGGAGTCCCACAGTTTTATTTCATTATAATGATATTATATTGAATCGGGGTAGTGCGCAGGTGCATTCCATGATTCAGAGTTATCCCAGGAAACAGGAACAGCCCATCTTAGGGGGTCTTTGTCATGTATAGATGTTTTCTACCTCAGCCCTGCGGGGCCTCTGGTGTTTCCTTCCTGACTATCTTCTGCCTCAGAATAACAGAAGACAAGATACAAAGTATATTATACTAATGAATATTCTGAAGTGAAAAATATAGAAACCCAAAGAAGTATTGGGTAGTTAAGACATATGCTATTCTGAAGATAAAGAACAAAAAGCATTTCGAACAGGCTTCACAATGCAGAAAGAAAGAAAAAATAAAAATAAAAAAAATAAAAAAAAAACATTTGCATGAAGATTCCAAAGCAAATGAATGGTAAATAAATATTGGCTTGACATTTCCATGTGAATGTTCCTCCTTCAACTGGTTTTCCATGTAAATACTTTCTAGGCAGTTAAGAGGGGAGTTCAAGGTTTGTTTTATTTTTTTTCTGAACCTTTCCTTTCTCAATAACAAGATCAGAATCAATATTCTAAAAAGGACACCTGGAGTGTCAACTATGCTTTCCTTCACAGCAGAGCCAAGACCCTTAAGCTGGCTTAACAAGACTAACTGAAAGCTTAGTTCTACTACACCTAGTCATTTAATTAAAGTCATTGAGTCCCTAAATCATTACCAAACAAGATAAAATACTGAAACATAGTTCATCAAATTAAGTATATCACCATTTGATTCCTTATTACAGAAAACTTAAGCCACATTTGAATCTGCAAGTAAAAAAATCCATGCTCTGCTGTTCACAGCTTCCCTTTGTGGGCATCTTAATTCCTGGAAAGTAACTCAGTGTGTTCTTTGATAGTATTCACAGATGTTCAGGAAGAATTTAGGAGTCCTGTTGAACCTGGGAAACACAACAGCATTCCAGCTGCTCCTCACGACCCAACCCAATAAAAAATGACAGCGATTAAATCTTTATAGGCATTTTACTCAGATGGCGTACAATCTGTGAAGATGATGGATTTGTACCTTTACAGACCATCTTGTCTTTACTTTCCAGGCCAATGTGCTTTTTACCAGGGAATACACAAGGTGAGGTGAGGGGTTTTGAAATTCAGGGAGGATTAGGTAGAAGAAACATCAATATTTCTGTCTTAAGCAGTTACTGTTCCCAGGTGCAGGTGATCTTCTGTTCTTCCTTGAAAAACAAAGGCCTGAATGCCTCCCCTTCTTCCCAGGTGCAAAGTGCAATGACAGGTTTTAAAATTCAGAGAAAATTAGATTAAATAACTGCAGTACTCTTGCCTGTGGCAGTTAGCTCTTTCCAGGGACTGGTGTTCCTCAGTCTCTCCCTGGAACACAATGTCAGGGATGTCTTCAGTTGTTTCCCAGGCAGTAATCTTTAACAGTGCCCAAAAAGGTCAGTTGTCTTTTCCAGGATCCAATATGGGCCTTATCTTTGCTTTCTGAAACAAAACAACAGTTTTAACATAGGGATTACTTACCAGGCTTAAAACTATTTACATTAAATTAAAATTTTCCACCTGTTTAGTCTCCTATCAATATCATACATTATTATTGTTGCTGTCGTTTGCATTATACTGTGACCCACCCCCTGACAAGTCAGGTATATGAGGACTGATGTTATGACTGTTTTCTTTCTAGTGATTAGAAGAGAGTCAAGTAGATGGTGAACACAGGGCTAGTGTTTTATGATAAATGAGTCAAACAACTAGAAATGTGATCATGGTGAAATGGGTAAAATATGAAGCATTATGACCTCACATAACTAGAATTCTGATGGAGATGAAGGACTATTTTTTTTTAAGTGAAACATCTGATAGAGAATGAACCCAGCCTAACATAGAGCTCATGAGGCGGAAGGGATGACAGGTCCAGGAAAAGGACACAACATGTTCAAAGGAGAGAAAACAGGGCTGTTTATTGAAGTAATGAATTTTACTGACCCATTTTGGTGATGAAGTGAGCTAATATGCCTGAGGTATCTAATACACAGTCAGTACTAAACAGTGGCCAATATTGTCATTACTGCATTCCTCTGGGTACCCATTTCAGGTCTACCCACTTGAGAACACCAGTAATAGGAAAATGGTATCTCATTCTGACCACACAAGCAATTCATAACATTAAGCACTGACTGCAGCTTGACTGATGTATTAGTGACATGCAATAAAATACACATATGTAAAGTATACAATCTGAAGAGTGTTGACATGTGCACACTCCATGTGAATCCATTTCATTAAAAAGTTTCTCACATGCCTTCGTAATGGCTTCCCCTTCTCCCACCTCCACCAACAGAGTTTGCAGGCAATTACATATTTTCTTTCTTTCTCAATAGATAACCTTGCATTTTCTGAAGTTTCATATAAATAAAATCTGTAGCATGTTTTCTTTTTTTTTAATCTGGCTTCTTTAATTCAGCATAATTAATTTTGAGGTAAAATTTACACAATAAGTTTAACCATTATAAAGTGAACAATTCAGTGTCATTTATGGTAATCCCAATGTTGTGTAGACGTCATGTCTACCCAGTACTGATTTTAATCACATACAACACTATACCCATTGAGAGATTGCTCCTGATTACCCCATACCCCAACTCTTGGAAAGTACCAACCTTAATTCTGTCTTTGTTCATTCTTCATTTTCTGTCCCATATACACTGTGTCAGGACCCCTGCCAGCTTATACATCTGGTGCTCCCACTCATCCCAATGTCTGGACTAATGTGAGTCTTCAAAACATTATCCTTTCTCCCAATTCTGTGTCTTACACTCATGCTCATTCTAGTCTTAGAGAAAGGCACCCCCAATTCACTGCACAAGTTCCAGTGTCTCTCCCTCAACAGGTAGGTCAGACCCTCAGTCATATTATTCAGCTTTATTCTGAGCATACACAGCAAACTCTCTGTATGTCACCATTAGGGCCCCCTTGTAAGGTGAAAATGCCTAAAACCCTAACACATCTCAGGCTTCACAATTTATCATTTGTCTCTGAGCAGAATCCATTCCTCCATGATTTTGCACTGTCTTCACCTCTGCTTATAAACAGTTCACTTCTGGACAGGTCCCCAAGGATCTCTCAAATATACCAGAGTCCACCAGGGGCAAGAAAGGAAATAGAAACAGAAAAGAGATTTATTTCTCATTTCTCAATTATTCTTGAAGCCTCTTTAAGGACAGACATGTGGAATTTGTAAAAACAACAAAGAAAACAAAGAAGAAAGGACAATGAATTCTGCCCTGAGCTGCACATCAAAATGGTCTTGAAAGAGCTTCATTCAGTACATGCCTGTGGGTGGCTGATGTAACAGAGACCTGCATGCTCACTAGAGTAGTTGAGGCTTGTGGCAGAATATCTGTTAAAATCTCTGTGGTCTTGTTTCTTGAAGGTGCAGGAAAAATGTATGTGGAATAAGAATGTTTCAGAATAGTACAAGGGGTACCTTGGGACTATATACTATTACTGAAAGAAACCCCCAGGTCTGTTATGTCCGACATCTAGAGGAAAGACATCTCTCAATGCCAGAGATTTGTGAAAAGGAAAGGAAATGTTTATTTAATGCTATACAAGCTTAAAGTAGTGACCTAATGTCTTCATCAAAATCCCAAAGTCCCTTAAAACACCCACAGACAGACACAGTCCTTCCTTCTCCCTTGTCCAGCCCAGAGTACCGTATGTCAGAAAAGGAAATAGAAGTCCATGGCTCAGCCGTGCTAGGCTGGTAAGCCTCCCTCAGTTCCCAGCACCCTTAGCTGAGTCACAGGGATCTCTGCTCCAGCCTTGTGGTCCTCTCTCCCAGGGCCATCGGTGTCCCCACTCAGCCAAAACTGTGTGCTTCTCCCCCCAGTGGCTGCCATGTCTGGGTTTAAATCCCCGCACCAATCTTCCTCTGCAGCCCCATTTCCGACTCCTCCCACACTTGGTCACGCTTGCCCTCAGTCTTCTGTCCTTTCCAGGTTTTCTGGTCGCCATCGTGAGTCTGGGAAGGTGAGACCCCATGTCATGGAGCCAATCTTCTCTGAGCTCCCACACAGGCACTGTAACTCAGGGGACCTGTCCCCCAGTCACATCTTGGCAGGGTGACAGGGGGGGTCCGTTTCCATCCCCCTGGCCCAGAGTATGGCCATAGCTATTTAGCATATCCAAGCGACGAGCCAAAGGCTATAGGTATGTTAAATGACCATGCCATGGATTAGCTGCAAAGCTGCCCTACATGTTCTTGCTCTGTGTGCCCCTTCCCCCAACTCACACCTGTGGGGAAGGGGTGGAGACATATTAAAATCACCTGGACACCTTGAGTTCTGGACCCCATTTCAAATGCCCTTTTGGGGTCCCACTTCTTGGCTGCACCCTGTAACAATCCCTCATTTCAGATAGACACCCACTTTAAATTCTTTTAAAGGATAATGGACGAAGGTCTCATCTTCTTGTAACTGCTTTCCACTGGACATGGATGTCATCTTACCTACCTGCGGGTCGGGGGTGCCCTGAAAGGGGTGAGAGTGCAGCACGGAGGTAGTCCTTCCTGTAACGTGAAGGACCTTACAGCATCCTGGTCAGTTGGCTGTCACCAGAAAGTCGCAGGCTCAGTGTCCAAAGGCTGGCATTACTGGACTGTTGGCATCCTGGTCATATTCTGGAAGCGACAGGTTTGGAAAGAGTTGGAAGGCACAATTAAATCATAACCACTAAATGACAAAGCCAGGGATTTAGGTAAAGAATAGCGTATCTGGAGGAAGGTGTACAAGGCATGCTACACCTATCCAGAACTCTTGTGGGCCACTATGCTTCACTCTGGCTGAGAGGAAAATATTAGGATTTCCCTCCTTTCAGATTTCTGGACCTTTTCTGTCCAAGCCATCAAGACAGAAAAAGGAAAAATCAGTTCTAAAGTGAAGCCCACAGACTTCCCAAACTGTTCACCAACCCAACCACTCAGTTCAGCCAAACTGTTGAGTCTCAGGGGGTGATGGTGAAGATGGGCTCCTTAAGTGAGGCCTATATTGCAACCAACCACTCAGGTAATGAAGTCATAGGCATATGCGCTATGAAAACAGAAGAACACACAGGTTAATTTACACAACAATCCCCAGACCAGTCTCTGTGCCTGTGAGACTGTCTTTTGGGAAGACATTCAATTACAAGGTCCTTCCTGCAATAACATTTAGTAATGGAAATTTGACAGGTCCTCCATACCTGTAAATTGTACATCTTTGGTGACATTACAAACCCAGTTTCAACTTTCAAATGAAAACAAACTTTCAAGACAGTTAGCTGCACCATCCTGATGCCCAATGCTGAGCATTGTGATTTTCCTTGAACCACAATTTTTCTGCTTAAGATCACCCTCGCTGTTATTAAAGGGACTAATTTGGGTCCTGCTTTTAATTTTGCCTGTTCATTTGCATAAACACACAAAGAGCAGCCAAGATCACTTATGATCTTTAAGTCCACTTTGCTGGAACTCACACAGGGAACTTTTAGATTGACTTTACAGTCTGCCCCTCAGGGCACAGAAGCAGAGCCACACCATCTGGCTTCACCTGTACCAGTTGTTTCACTCAGATCCTTGAGGCTTCCATTGTGCCTACAGGTTCCTTTTTGGCCATCTTTCAGGAAAGTAATCTTTGTTCCTTTCCTGGAAAGACTGCCATGAACCATACAACCAACCAAAGTACCAGGCTTTTCTTGTGGGCTTACGCTAGTTTCTCAAGTCAATCCCAGTTCTTCAGGGCTTTCTGGTGATGACCAGAACCCATGCATGCCTCCTTCAGGTGTGACATTCCAGTCAAAGTCTTGGTTAACAAAACTACTATTAATGACTGATCTTATTGGTTTTATGCAAAGAAATCTTATGCCATCACTCACTCCTTCAGAATGTCAAATTCTGGAGGGATCAGGTAGGAAAAAAATACAAAGTGTGAATGAAAATTCTTTCCCTTATGATATCTACCAGGCTTCTCAAAACTTTCCTACAGAATGTGAAGTTTCAGCCTTCCCTGAAATCCTCAATTGTCTTTTCATAGAAGATTCAGAGCAAAATCCAAAACACAGAGTTCCAGAACAATACACAGGTGGAGGCATTCTCTTGCACCAGTGCATCATTGGTGCCTTGCAGAGACATGCTCCTTCAGGCCTGGTCTTTTGGCAAATACATGCCCCCTTTGCCTCTGGCTGAAACACTCATCAGCCCCAGATGACCCTTTCTGGGTCCCAAGTAGCAAAGGCATCCTCCCCAACCGGTTACAGACTACCTTTCCCTAGGTCTTCAGGTGATCTTAAACAGGTCCTTAGATAACAGGTTTCTGATCAGAAACAAAACCAATGTGAGAAATTTGCTCTTTTCCCACAAAACCAGAAAACAGATAGTTCAGGTTTACTCATTCAGAATGATGGTACTCAGCCATCATTCTCTTTCAATCCTGGTTTCTTTCCAATACTGTGTTGGGAACTTCCCTGCCTGGTATCAGAAGCTGTAACTCCCGCTTAGACTAAGACTGAGGGAGTGGCCTTGGACCAGAAGCCAGCAAGGAGACAAAAGCTTATCTCCATGGCAGGAGTGCTGCTTCTGCTGCTTCATTCATAACTGAACCTCAATGCTTGGTCGGTTAGCCAATGACGGGTAAGATTCCCCAAGGGGGGGACGACCTAAGACAGGCACAACCATGTGGGAGGTCCCCAAGAAAGGACTTTGGGGGCTACAGCAAAAGGGGGTGATGGACCCTCGCTCCTCAGCTGTGATATAGCCTGAGTCCTCATCTTCTGGGAGAAAACCTCCTAATATCTTGGCTGCCTTATTTCCCTTGCTCCACCTAAGCCTGAAACAATGACAGAGGGTAGTACAGCCCTGTGCTGGAAAGGGCGGGTTCCCCAGGTGATCAGGCCTAAGAAAGAATATGTAAAATCCTGTGAAACCTGCTTTGTTTAGAATGCTCTCAGTTGAATGATAAAGGTCCAAGGAAGAAGTAAGCGTGTTCCTTAAAGTTTTACTTTACTTCCTTTGATCCTGACTCAAAATAGGCTCTCAGACTTCCTTATTATCTATTGTTTGATCCTTATTTCCTGGCAATGTTTAATGAGCTTTTACCTGAATCCCTATGCAAACAAAACCAATAAAAATCCTCTCCAGAGTGGGAATGGGGCGCTCTCTTCATCAAAGAGAGTGGACATTCTGTTCCTACTTCCCCACAGGACTTGGTTGTCTCTGTGTATGTTTTTCTCTCGTGTTGACGAACCATCCACAGCGTTCCGTGGCCACTACCAGCAGGTGATCGCTTCAGTACTGGGAAAGGTTATACTTAAACTTAGTATGTGGCAGCTAAAAGTCCCTAGCTTTACAAACACTTTCATGACATGACAAACATTGTCACCCTGTACCGGGATTCATTGTCTCTTTCTGGAGGAGGAATTTCAAACCTTCCTCCAGAGTGCAGGTCCAACTTTCCATTTCTGCCTCAGCTGCAGCAGTAGGTTCTTCATCTCCCTTCAGTGGTGTCCATTTTACCCGTGTGTGGTGAATCCAAGGCTTTATTCCCATCAACTTCAGGGAGAAATGTGTTGTCAATAGGATATCATAGGGACCAGTCTATTGTTCAGACAGCTGCTGTTCAGGGCCTTGGCTCTTCCAGGTCTTTAGTAGGACCTAGTCCCCTGGCTGGAATGGGTGCAGGAGCTCATCAGGGGGGTAGACAGACCTGCAATGAGCAAACTTGTGCAAAATGGTTAGTGCCTGACCTAAATGCTGTACATATTGCTTAATTCATGCCTCATGCTCCAAGTCCAGAGGGGGTGTACCTAAAGCAGAAATTTGGAGAGGTTTCCCATAAACTATTTCAAAAGGGCTCAGTTTAAGCCCGCTTCTAGGTGCCACTCTGATTTGGAGCAAAGCAATGGGGAGTGCCTGGTCCCATTTTAAATATGTTTCCTGGCATATTTTTGCCAAAGTCTTCTTTATGGTGTGATTCATTTTCTCAGTCTTTCCTATGGACTGAGGTCTCCAAGATGAGTGCAACTTCCACTGTATCTGCAATGCCTGTCCGACCTTCTGGGAGATGTCTGAAGTGAACAATGGTCCATTGTCACTTTGAATGCTTTTGGGAAGTCCAAACCTGGGAATTATTTCTTTAAGCAACAGTTTTGCCACCTCAGTTGCCTTTTCAGCCCTGGTGAGGTATGCTTCTACCCACCCGGAAAAAGTATCCATGAAGACCAACAAGAATCTGAAATTTCCCTTCAGTTTAGGCATTTGTTTGAAGTCCACCTGCCAGTCCTCAAAAGGGAACATCCCTTTGTATTGTACTCCCTTTTCTGCGGGAAAATGCTCTGTCTTAGGATTGTTTTTGGTACATATCTGACACTCTTGGCTAATCCTGTGGTGTGGAGGATACCGGCCTACAGTGTCCATCTTGGCTGTGGATGTTCCTCAAAACATGCTAAAAACATACACTGAGACAACCAGGTCCTGTGGGAGAATAGGAACAGCAGGGCCACTCCTCACGTGGGGAGCGCCTTGGCCACCCTCTCTCTGGTGGGGAGAGGACCCCGTTCCCCCTCCGGAGATGCTTTTTATTGGTTTTGTTTGAATAAGAATTCAGGTAAAAGCTCATTACTCCTTGCTAGTGTAAGGAGTAGGGAAAAACAGACCATGAGAAAATAGGAACCTAGCTAGTTAGAGCCAGGAGATTACTGTAAGGAGTAGGGAAAAACTTAGACCATAAGAAAATAGGAACCTAGCTAGTTAGAGCCAGGAGATTACTAGGTTACTGAACAAACATCCTGCCTTCCCGCCTTATGTAAGAATGCTTGGTTTGAAATTCCCGCACGCGGTCTCTGTAAGCAAATAGCTAACCACAACCTCAGCTTCTGTGGGATGCTTGCTTGCTCGTGCCAAAACCCCTATATAAGGACCTGGATGTGAAAGCTTGGCACGGCTCTCATTTGCAGCTCCTTGTGGGCACTGTGTCGCTGGACACTTTGAGAGTTTGCCCCTGCGCAGGTTAAACTAAGCCAATAAAGTAACATCTTTGATACCCTGAAAGTCTCCGATATTTGTTCTCGCGTTTGCTGGATATTACACTAGGAAGTAAGGATCAAACAATAGATAATAAGGAAGTCTGAGAGCCTATTTTGAGTCAGGATCAAAGAGCTGTAAAACCTTAAAGAACAAACTTACTTCTTCCTTGGACCCTTATCATTCAACTGAGAGCATTCTAAACAAAGCAGGTTTCACAGGATTTTACATATTCTTTCTTAGGCCTGATCACCCGGGGGACCCGCCCTTTTTAGAACAGAGCTGCCCCACCCTGTCATTGTTTCAGGCTTAGGTGGAGCAAGGGAAATAAGGAAACCAAGAGATGAGATTATCTCCCAGAAGATGAGGACTCAGGCTATATCACAGCTGAGGAGCGAGGGTCCATCACCCCCTTTTGCTGTAGCCCCCAAAGTCCTTTCTTGGGGGCCTCCCATGTGATCATGCCTGTCTTTGATTGTTCCCCCCTTGGGGAATCTTACCCATCATTGGCTAACCGACCAAGCATTGGGGTTCAGTTATGAATGAAGCAGCAGAAGCAATGCTCTTACCAGGGAGATAAGCTTTTGTCTCCTTGCTGGCTTCTGGTCCAAGGCCACTCCCTCAGTCTTAGCCTAGGCAGGGGTTACAGCTTCTGATACCAGGCAGGGTGGTCGCCAACACTGTGGACAGTCCTTTGCAAATAAGCGCCCTTCAGGTATGGCCTAATGAAATCCATAAGAGCATCCCTTCCATAGTGGGTCCCTTCATGTAGGTGCTTGAGGACAGGATATACTAGAGCCTCAGGGAGTAAAATCATACCATGGGCATTGACCTTCCACATAGAATTGGGATCAGTGTTAGTGAATCCCCATTCAGGGGCCCGCTCCTCATCCTGTTCTGTGTAATAAGGTTTAAACTCTGACAAGTCCAGATGGGGAACTAGAGCCTCTAGGTGTGGCAACTCCTTGGCTGCTTGTCTTGCTGCTTTGTCAGCAATTAGGTGTCCCTGACTAGTTTGGGAACCATCCCTCTGGTGTCCTGGGCAGTTCATTATAGCAACCTGGTCCAGTATGTTCACTGCCTCTAGTAGCTGTAAAATCACCTCTGAGTGTTCAACATCCTTGTTCCCTGAGGTTAAAAGTCCTCTTTCTTTCCATATTGCTCCATGGGCATGGACTACCATGAAGGCATACTTGGAATCTGTATATATATTAACGTTTTTTCCCTTGGGACAGCAGTAAGGCTCTTGTGAGGGCTATTAGTTCAGCCTTTTGTGCTGAGGTCCCTGGTGTAAGGGCCAGGGCTTCTATTACCTTGTCTGCCATGGCCACTGCTTACCCCGCTCGCCGTTGGCCATTGTCCATGAAGCTGCTTCCATCTGTATACAGCTCCCAGTCCAGTGACGCCATCAGCTGGTCCATCAGATCTGGCCTGCTAGAATAAACTTGGTCAATTATTTCCAAACATTCATGCTCAAGGGTGGAGTCCCTCTCCTTATCTGGGAGTAGAGTGGCTGGGTTAGGGTTGTGGTGGTGTGCAAGGTGACATTTGGATTGTCCAGCAAAATGGCCTGGTATTTCCCCATACGCCCTGCTGTCAGCCAATATCCTCCTCTCTGTTCTATCTGAGTCAGAACCTGATGTGGCACCATCACTGTAGTAGGTTGTCCCAAGGTAAATTCAGCTTCCTGTAAGATGTCACAGGTGGCTGCTACTGCAGCCACGGAGGCACGGTGGCCATTCTTTTCATTGTGTGGTCCAGCTTCTTTGAGAGATAGGCTATGGGTCTGGGGATATTTCCCAGAGCCTGGTTTAGCACCCCCAGTCCTATCCCTTGCCTTTCACGAATATTCAGTTTGAAAGGCTTCTGTAAGTCTGGCAGTCCCAATGCAGGGGCCGAAGCCAACCTCTCCTTCAAAGTATCAAATGCTACCTGACAATCCCCTGTCCATTCTAGGGTTTCAGAATCCAGTTCTTTTAGGGCATTATACAGTGGTTTTGCTATGAGTCCAAAGTTTGGAATGCAAATCCGACAAAACCCTGTAATTCCTAAGAACCCATGAAGCTGCCTTCGATTTTCTGGGATTTTTAGTGTAGCAATGGCTTGCTTTCTATCTGCCATCAGACTCCTGGTACCTTGTTTCAGTTGAAATCCCAGATATGCCACTTCCTATTTGCAAATTTGGGCCTTATGGTGTGACACTTTATATCCTTTCTTACCAAATGATTTAGAACCGTGATGGTGTTGTGCAAACAGTCCTCATAGTTACTGCTGGCTATTAACAGGTCATCCACATATTGCAAAAGGACTCCTGATTCCAACTGAACATCCCTTAAGTATTTTGCCAGCACTTCCCCGAATATTGTCGGGGAGTTTTTAAATCCCTATGGCAGCACAGTCCAGCAGTATTGGAGCGTGGCTTTCGTCTCTGGGTTCTGCCACTCAAAGGCAAACAATTGCTGAGCCTGCTCATCAATCGGAATGCAAAAAAAGGCATCCTTTAAGTCCAGAACTGAAAACCATTTACTATCCCCAGGCACCATAGTCAACAGCGTGTAAGGGTTAGGCACAGTAGGGTGAATGTCCCTGACAATGTAATTGATGGCCCAGAGATCCTGTACAAACCGGTACTCATCTGAGTGTGGCTTTTTGACCAGCAAAATGGGAGTATTGTATGATGACAGGCAAGGCTGAATTAATCCTGATTTCAAAAACTTCTGCAACACTGGCTGAATCCCCTCTAAGGCTTCCTTTTTGAGGGGATACTGTTTCTTTCATGGGACCCGTGCCCCTTCTTTTAGATTTATCTTTATGGGTTGTACGTTAACTGCTTTATCTGGAGTTCTGTCAGCCCAAACAGTTTGATCGACCTGCTCACAGATCTTAGGTGGGAAAGGTTCACCTCCAGGGCCTCCAGGACATGTCAGGGAAGCCTGCAACTAGAGGACATTTACCAGTGGGACTTCCACACACAGCTGCTGTCACTTGGAGGAAAAGGTTATTTGTGGATGCAGTTTACACAGTAAATCTCGGTCCAACAATGGAATGGGACAATCAGACAAATACAGAAAACTGTGTATAAGCTTTTGCCCCTGCGCAAGCTGACATTCCAGAGGTTGTAGGAATATCTGTTTTTGTGCCTGGCCAGACACACCAGTAACTGCTACTTCATTTGTACTTTTCTCAGTCAACTTTGTGTTTAACACTGAGTATGTGGCTCCTGTATCTACAAGAAAGCCAATTGGCTTATTCCCCACAGTCACTTGTACCTGGGGCTCCTGTGGGGAAATAGTGATGGGTTGGGAGATGTCCAATGGAGCCCCTGGGCCTCCTCATTCTTTGTCAGCCTCCTTTTCTTGCTTCACCATCATTCAACTTGGATTCTTACTTTCCCTTTTGCGATGTGGGCACTCATTCCTCTAGTGCCCCTCCTCCTTGCAATAGGCACATTGATTATGGCCTAGTGCACCTTTCTTCTCCATAGGACCCCCTTTGCCTCTGGCCCGGTGGCAGGCACCCGATGAGTTTCCCTTTTCTGCCCTAGGACCTCACTTCTTTTGGTTTCCCTGGGCTAACTCCAAAAACATTGTGGCCTGTTTTGCCTTCCCTGCTTCCCAGGCACTGTAGATTTTAAAATCTATGTCCACTAGCTGGGAGGAGCTCATTTCCAATACTCCGTCTACATGCTGAAGTTTGTTCCTGATATCCGGAGCGCTCTGCCCAATAAAAGTCATGTTTACCATTCTCACTTTCTCTGGTGCCTCTGTATCAACATCAGTGTATTTCCTATATGTCTGGTAGATCCTTTCTAGAAATTCAGAAGGATCCTCATCTGGCTTCTGCTGGAGTGTCTGTATCATGCATGTTCAGACTCCTGTGCTTGGGCACTCTTTTCCTAAGTCCTTCCAATATGCACCTTCTATAGTGTCTCAAAGAGGTTAAGCCATCTCTGCTATTTGGGTCCCACTTAGGGTCCACCTGAGGAATTGCCTCAACTGGGTTAAGAATTCCCTGTGTGTCCTCATCGCGGAGACGCTGAGCTTCCTGATCAGCCCTACGTAGAACCAACCGTCTTTCATCTGCTGTTAGCAAAATGTTTAGATGGGCCTGTACATCTGCCCAGTTCAGGTGGTGAGTGGCAAAAATAGAGGCAATAAGATCTGCTATCTTCTGAGGATCACTCATATATGAGGGATTGGCATTCCACCAGTTCAGCAAGTCTGAAGTGGAGAACGGAGTATGAGCCCAATAGTAACCAGCGGGCTGGCCTTCCTCATTTATTTTGCCTATTGGGTATTGCCTCAAAGGATATTGGCTGGCTACACCTTTGGAGGCTCCCTGGTTATAGTAGGTGCCCTGGTGAGTTCTGGGGGGTGAGACATATTCCTCAGTGTAAGGTTTTCTTAGACCCTGTCAAGGAAATAAACAGCCAATTAGCCATGGAAACAGGCAGATAAGTTTTATTTTGGGAGTTTGTGCTCCTGGACATTTTCTCTGCTCAGAGAAAGGGCCAAGGAAAGACCTCTCGGGAATAGGGAAAGGGTGGGAGTTTTATATGGCTTAACTTCACTCGGGAGCCAAGGATTGGTTCTCGGTGAACAAAGAAGCAACATATCATTGGTGGTTCCTGGTCTGATGTCAGTTACCTCTTCTGGGTCAGAGTTCAGTCACCATATTACTTGTAGTCCAAACGGTGTCCATATTTGTAGTCCAAAATGCTAATTGTAACTAGGTTCCAAATTGTCCTACTCTGCTCATCCTGACACTTAGCAGTGGAGGTGAAGCAGTTGGCTCTGCAATCTCCACTTCAGGGTCAGTTATGGGAGGAGATGGTACTGAGGTGGCTCCCACAGCCTATGCAGGGGGAGGTACCTCAGCAGTGGTAGTTCTCATCCTGTGTGAGGCTGGAGGTGTAGAAACCTTCACCAGCTGTGAAGGTGGTGGCCTCATGGAGGAGTCCCCTCCCACCTGCAGAGGGACTGAAGTGGTGCAGGCCCCTCTCACCTGGAGAGGGTGGTGCCCAAGACTTCACCCTGTAGAGGGGGCCAGGTCCCTTCCATCTGTGAGGGGGAGGGCCCTGTGGAGATGCCCCCCACACACAGGGGGTGGGGTGGAGGCAAAGCACAGGTACCTCCCACCTGCTGGGGCACTGGGACTCCAGCTTAGAGACTTGGAAAGGACTGGAAGGCACTGCCCACCTCCTGGGGCGAAGGCAGGGCTCCTGGGCTGACCCCCCACCCCCTGCAGGTGGGCTGTCGCCCACGCTAGCAGTGTGCAGGCCCCTCCCACCTGTGAAGGTGGGGGCAAGACGCAGGCTGTGCCCACCTATGAAGATGGTGAGGGCCCTTCCGCTCTGGTTTCCAGAGCCAACTTGCAGAGGGTGCAAATCTGTGATGGAGACTTCTTCCATCTGCAAGGGAGGGGGAGTCGTGGTGGGCTCCACCTCTTGGGGAGGCAGCAGCACCACTGGAGTCCCCCCTGTCTACGAGCCCCCATTCCCTGGGTTCAGAGCATTAATGAGGTTTATCTCCTCATTCTCTCTCTCTTCCTGTGTCCTACTATCAGGGAGAGGTTCTGAAACCACTTTTCCCTTCTGGATCATCACAATCTTTTTTGTCTCTGGCACAAAGCTGTTGTGCAATATTATAAATGCATTAAGATAGTGTAACTCTTCCAGTAATTCACACTGAAGCAGGAGACAGCATAGGAAGAACTCTGAGACTGTAATACTGTCACTGGCCAGCATTTATCACCCTGGTTGCCAGGAAACACCTTTTACCAATTAGGTAGAATAAATAGTAAACTGAGGCAGGGAGGAGGAAGGAGACAAGTCTCACATTGTTATAGAACAAACAAGGGGGGCCTGGGATGATATACTATTATTGAAAGAAGCCCCCGGGTCTGTTATGTCCACCGCCAGAGGAAAGACGTCTCTCAATGCCAGAGATTTGTGAAAAGGAAAGGAAATGTTTATTTAATGCTATACAAACTTAGAGTAGTGACCTAATGTCTTTATCAAAAATCCCAAAGTCCCTTAAAACACCCACAAACAGACACAGTCCTTCCTTCCTTCCCCCTTTGCCCAGTCCAGAGTACCATATCTCAGGAAAGGAAATAGAAGTCCATGGCTCAGGCAGTCCTCTGGTTATTCCCAGTTAGTACTCAATCTTGACTGGGAGATCTCCCTGGGTTCCCGGCACCCTCAGCTGAGTCTCCGGGATCTCTGCTAAAACCAGGCAGTGATTCCCCCTTCTAAAAGCTGCAGGGATCCCCACTCTGGCAAAGGCATGTTGTCCTCTCTCCCCGGACCACGGGAGTCCCCATTCTGCCAGAGCTGAGTGGTTCTCTCCCTCAGGGCCGCGGGAGTCTTCACTCTGCTAAAGCTGTGTGGTTCTCTCCCCAATGGCTGCTGCCATCAGTTTAAATCCCCGAGCCAATCTTCCTCTGCAGCCCCATTTCCGACTCCTCCCACACTCAGCTTCACATGCCAGAACTCATACCCTTCTAGCTTTACTGGACTGCCATCATGAGTCTGGGCAGGTGTGGCCCCATGTCCTGGAGCCAATCTTCTCCAAGCTCCTACACAGGCGCTGTAGCTCGGGGGATCTGCTCCCATTCACATCTTGGTGGGGAAGTTACTTCCATTCCCCTGGCTCAGAGCTTGGCCACAGCTATTTAACATATCTAAGCGACCAGCCAAAGGCTATAGATATGTTAAATGACCAAGCCAGAGGGTAGCTGCAAGGCTCTTGCTATGCAAAACAGCTCTCAAAGGCCCTGCTCCATTTGTCCCTTCCCCCAACCCACACCTGGCGAGTGGGAGTGAGGATATCCAAAAAATCCCCTGGACACCTTGAGTTCTGGACCCCATTTTAAATGTCCATGTGGGGTCCCCCCTCTTGGCTGCACCCTATAACAACACGCTAAGTCAGCAGTCCTAAGTCTGGTCTGATAATATCGCCAGCTGTTCCAATATCACAAGAAACACTATATTAGCAAGAAAGAGCCCATAATTTGAGTTTGGTTAATTGCGTACCTCTGGTCACTATCTTTTTTACAAGGGAGTCCCTGATGCTTACAGGAAGAGCCCATAAATAACTTTGGAAATTGCCCCAAAATTTAATTAAATGCCTCCTGTCACATATGTGTTTTACAACAGGATGACCAAATGGAGTCTGGGGCAAGATAAGAATTCGGGCGGACAGACCCCCATTCATCCCTAAATTTGGGTAGTCACATTCCCCCAGGAAAGCTGGTGCCACATTTATCAGTTAATCAATACGTAACTTTTTTCCCTCCTATCCCACCAACTATGTAAGTCCTGAGAACAAAGGACTCGCACTCTCTCTCGGGGGTTCAGGATGCTCTCTCTCTTGGGGGCTCAGGGGGCTCTTGGCTCTTGCGCCACAGGGCCTCTGACCACCTGGCCTCAGGCTGCCCAGGGGCTTGCCACCCTGGTCTCCAGCATCTCTTGTTTTTCTCACCCTGCTTTGCTCTGAAACTTTGCCTTTCACCCCCTACTCTACCCAGTCCTGTTCTCTTCCATGGAAGTGAGCCACTAATAAACTGATTACATACTACTAGATTTGCTGATATGTAATTCTTTACATGCATCAGCAAGAAGAACCAGGTCTCTCCCTTCAACAACACCTCTGGCAATACTGTTTCAATCTACCAATGATGCAGTAACTCAAAGAACCATTCACCGGCCATCTCAGCTCATCACCCAAAACATAAGTAGGCCACACCGTGTTACAATAATAAACCATTAACTGCTTAGTCAAGGGATTCTTTTATGTTGACTTAGCACAGTAGTTCTCACAATCTCTTAGGATCCTGCCCAATGGGCTCTACTTAGGAACTGGCTCAGAACTATTCACATAGTTCCAACTAAGCAAGCAAAAGTTCAGAGCAAGAAGAATACAGATGGTGTAAAGACCAGGTATTTCCCCAGCTATTGCCCACAATTCCAGCTCCATTATATGCCCCCCCTCAAACAAAAAAGCACTCAGAAACCAAGTTTTTAACTGAAACACTTTCACATCTCTGCTCCTTCCCTGTTTCATTTCCTTTTCACCTTTCCAGGCCTGATAGGTGGTCGATGCCCTCAGGAGGAATGCAGAGAAATTCTTGAGACTGGGAAAACTCCCAAGTCTTACTCTCTCGCACCTGAGGGGGTTGGTCTGCCATGGATAATTATTGTCCCAGTGGAATCACCAAAAACTGTTACAGAACAACACAAGAAGGGACTTGGGGTGATGTACCATTACTGAAAGAAACCCCTAGGTCTGTTATGTCCGACGTCTAGAGGAAAGACGTCTCTCAATGCCAGAGATTCGTAAAAAGGAAAGGAAATGTTTATTTAATGTTATACAGACTTAAAGTAGTGACCTAATGTCTTCATCAAAATCCCAAAGTCCCTTAAGACACCCACAGACAGACACAGTCCTTCCTTCCCTCTTTGTCCAGCCCAGAGTACCGTATGTCAGAAAAGGAAATAGAAGTCCATGGCTCAGCCGTGCTAGGCTGGTAAGCCTCCCTCAGTTCCCAGCACCCTCAGCTGAGTCACAGGGATCTCTGCTCCAGCCTTGTGATCCTCTCTCCCAGGGCCATGGGAGTCCCCACTCAGCCAAAACTTCGTGCTTCTCCCCTCAATGGCTGCCATGTCTGGGTTTAAATCCCCGCACCAATCTTCCTCTGCAGCCCCATTTCTGACTCCTCCCACACTTGGTCACACTTGCCCTCAGTCTTCTGTCCTTTCCAGGTTTTCTGGTCACCATCATGGGTCTGGGCAGGTGTGACCGCATGTCATGGAGCCAATCTACTCCGAGCTCCCACGCAGGTGCCAGACCTCGGGGGACCTTCCCCCCATGTTACATCTTGGGGGGGGTCACTTTACATCCCCCTGGCCCAGAGCATGGCTATAGCTCTTTAGCATATCCAAGCAATGAGCCAAAGGCTATAGGTATGTTAAATGACCATGCCATGGATTAGCTGCAAAGCTGCCCTACATGTCCTTGCTCTGTGTGCCCATCCCCCCAACTCACACCTGTGGGGGAAGGGGTGGAGACATATTAAAATCTCCTGGACACCTTGAGTTCTGGACCCCATTTCAAATGCCCATTTGGGGTCCCACTTCTTGGCTGCACCCTGTAACAAGAACACTGTTGATGGTAAGCGCACTGTGGAATTGTGCCCTTTCATGTTCATATCTTCGTGGATTCTGAGGCAACCCACAGAATTGTGGCGACATGGGGCAACATGGGGCCCCAGAAAGATCTGGGAAGTCAGGTCATCTGAAGCTGTTAACATCAAGTCAGAAAAGAAGGGGACAATGGAAACCTTTTTTTTTTTTTTAGAGAAAGATTACAAGGTAAGGAAAAATTGCAAAATTTAAAATACGTTAAGGATCAACACTTTAAGTAAGATAACATGGTTAGCTACTTACTGGGAACTTATATGAAAGTAAAACATGCATCAAAGAAGTTTAAAAATAAAAGTAAGACTATATTAGAAATCATGCATTAGGGCAATGAGACAGAACTCAACACCCCTGATTGAAAGGCTGCAGAGATTTTAGAACAGAAGGATCCACAGGCATCTTTGTTTGCTAATTGATTTATAGAAAAGAAAAACAAGACTTTTAATAGAATCCTGACTGGAGGTCCATACATTTTGTATGAAAAGGTCCCCAAACAATGTAGGTTTCTACTCTTCCTTCAGATGGGGTAAGGATACAACAGGAAGATTAAAATTCAAAGCAATGGGTCCAGGTATTTGAAACAGATAGTGTTTGGTGCTTACCACTATAAAAAAGTGTTCAAAAAGACTGGTATATGTTTCACAACACCAGATAAAGCATCCAGAATTACAAATTGCAATCATATTTCCAAGCAATTATCTGAAAAATAGATGTCAGAAGCCTATAGTCAGAAAGACACTTTCTGACTCAAACTGTTTCTGACTCTGGGAACTTTAAGGCCTCTAAGTCATAACAAAAATGTTTTCTTCACAGTGAAGAAACCACAGCTAAAACCCTTTCAGCAAAGATCCAGTTTGCATCTCCATCAGTTCCTTCAATAATGGAGGGAAAAGAGGGAAGGGTTTTCAAGAAGAAGAATAAAGGACACATGTACAAAACCAAAGAGGGGTAGCAACAAGGGTGGGATGTGGGAATGGCTGGAGTGGGGGAGGTGAAATGGAGAAATTGGACTTGAAGAACAATAAAAAATGTGGAAAAAAAACAAACATAATACCAATCAAAGAAGGTTAACCTATATCCTATGACATAGCTCCTGTAATTTGTCTTCTGCTGATTAGTTACTGAAGTGAAATGAAACTGATAATCTGCAATAATTTGCTTTGATGCACATTTTTTTAAAAAATTAAAACCTAAGATGGAAGTTTTAACAGTCTCTTGAAGTTAGTAGGCTTCACCTTAACACTTTAACAACAGTCTTCCTAGATTTGGGTGATTCCCTCTTCACCAAGAAATACCAAAATAACTTGCAGGTCTTACTTAGCTTCACAAAGACTGGTTATTTCCGATTGTATAGGCACCAGTCTGAACAAGGACATTTGATCCAAAACAGTGTTTGTATTACCGAGAATTCTAATTATATTCTATTAATAAATGGGACAGAGTCATGCTAAACTTATGCAAATGAGACTAATTCCATGAAACTAAGATACTCAAGAAGACATTAGAATTTATGGAAAGAAGTCAGAGAGAGATCAGAGTTACTACCCACATAGCTGTCTTTTAGCTGCTTCTTGTAGTCCACAACAGTGCCCAGGTGACTTCCACATGACTCCTGGAACAAAGACTGAAATTGAATTTTTACAAATCTATCACTTGCTTCCACTGGAAACCACATGACAACTGCCTGTACTTGAGGGACACTCTGTCAACCTCACTGTAGACATGGTGCATGTGAGACCAACCAATGATTAGATCTGGTGTAAAATGCAACCCTAAGTCAACAGCAATGACAATGTCAGCTGTTATTGATCATTTATAACTCAGTGCAAGTCCTCTAACAATTTCCCACTTTTACAACATATCTACTTGAAAAATGTAAAAGATTTACTCAGAGTTTAATAACAGGTGAGGAAAAAAGGGTCACTGGTATTTTACACCCATATTGAGGGTCTCACTTTCAAAGACACTATGGTTTTCATGACATCACACTGAGAATTCCCACATCCTTTGTCCTGACAAAGTCCATGGTGAAAGTTCTGGAGCCACAGGAGAGCTTCATCTTCTAAAAGAGTTTCAGGCTCTCCCTGTTGTACAACCACTGAGTGGAGGTTACATGTGTATAGTAGCCAGCACCACAGTGTCCTTATGCTATGTGACTGGTACTGTTGACTGGAAAGTTAGCATGTTCACAAGTTCTGTGGGAAACAGAGGATGTGACAGACAGAGAGTGGGCTTGGGACCTGGGGCCACTAAGTACCTCCAGAAATATCAGCTACTCACTTTCCATATTTAAGTTTGTAAAGGTCACTTGAGGATGGTTTCTATCTCTGAAGAAAAATGATTGCATTTGTTGAGGTGACAATGTGTAAAGGGAGGGATGGGCATCTTCTCTGACCCCAGATTACCCCAGAGCGAGCCCTGAAATGTTCTCACGGGCATCTCAGTACTATCAGCACAGAGAACCTCTTCTCAGCTGCTGTGTCCTATAACCTAATTATTAGGTGAAATTTTCTTTTCTCATGAATGTTCTTGATTGTAGAACTTATTTCTTCACAAAACCATGTCCCACTCCTCCAACAAGTGTTTGTGTATATTTGAAAGGCAGGCTTATATCCCCTGTACATCTCTGAAGCCAAGGAAGTTATATAGTTAGAAGGAAGGCATTTACTTGGTGTTAAATATTTTATTATTTTAGAAAGATAGCCCAATCTGGTTTTTCTGATCTTGTATTTGAAGGAGTTTTTTTGTAAATATTTTGACAGTTTCAATAAGACTTACTTTCTGGCCTGTGAATTGAATAGCATGCTGAAATAATTTTCTAGGGAGACAGTTTCATGGTTTTAACAAAAGACAGGGACTGCAGGAATAGAAGGAAACTACTCAAGGCAGTAAAAGCCACACAGGAAAACCCAGAGTTAACCTAATATTCCATGGAGAAAAAATGAAATGTTAATAAAATATAGAATAAGGTGAGAGTAACTTTTTCCCCACCTATTCAACATAGTACTGGAATCCCTGGATGGAACAATTTGTCAAAAAGATAACATATTTGGTATTCAAACTGAATAAAAAGAAGACAGTTGATCTCTTCAACAGACAACTTAACCTCATATGTAAAAAGGACTAGAGATTATGCCCTCCACACACACAAAAAACTGTGAAAACTAGTAAATTCAATCAAGTTGGAAAGGGCAAAATCAACAGTCAGCATCATTCTCATTTCATTGCAACACTAATGAACAAACCCCAAATGGATTTAAGAAAACAGTTTCATTTCCAACAGCACCAGAAAGAATGAAATACTTAGAAAAAAATAATCTAAGTATGTGGAAGATGTATGCACTGAAATTACCAAAGTATCTGGTAAACAATTAAAAATTAAAAATTTTAAAAATTAAAAACAAATAAGTAGAAAAAACATCTACATTTATGGATTGAAAGACTTCCAATCATAAACATATTTGATGCAATTTGTATTAAAACCTCACAATACAGGAAGCTCCAAAGACACACGGCCTCTACCCCTCACCCAGGGCCCCAAAACGACTGCCAGGCTGTTCCTCAGCCCCATTCAATGGGATTTTGTGGGCCCGGACTACCTGTTGCAGAGTCAGCATAAGAAGACCTGGGATACTGAGGAAGCCACATTTTGCATTTCTATGGAGCTTCTGGGCAAAGCTCAATCTGCCTGACCCAGACTCACCCTGGGAGAAGAGCACCAACAATGCAAACCAGGTCTTGGCTGAAAGAAATTTAGTTGTGTGTCCCTCCACTGCGAAGAAAGCATTGTTGTTATTACCTGTAGGGCTAATGTTCCCTCAGAATCAGGAACCATTACACGGGTTCTTTCTGAATCTAGGCCACTGACATCTATTTTTTATAGAAGTGCATTAAAAATGAAATTGCAATGTGGTAATTGCTAATCCTTTATCTTGTCTGCTGAAACATACATAAGTCTTTTTGAAAGCTTCGTGCCACTGATAAGAACCAAAGAATATCTGCCTCAAATACCTGGTCCCATTACTTAGAATTTTAACCTTCTTTGTCTTCACATGTCCCAATAAAAACATACCTTTGTTGTTGACCATTGGAGAAAAAATGAAAGAGGACCTCCTAGAACAATTTCATGGAAAGTTTTGCCTTCCTTTAGTATAAGCTGAATTAGCCAATACTCATTCCCATAGTTCCTTCTAAAATCTCTCCAGCCTTCAATCAGGGGTGTTGTGTTCTGATTCACTGCCCTATGACATAGTCTTTAAAAAGTCTTATGTTTATTTTTAAAAGTGTTTAATGTATGTTTTTCCTTAATATAACATCCCTGTAAATAGCTAAGCATGTTTTTTTACTCAAAAGTGTCTATGAATCTTTGAAATGTTTCCTTATCTCATTGTTTTTAAAAATGTTTCCAATACACATGCCTCTCTTCTTCTTGGTGTTCACAGCAGGAGATGACCTTACTTCCCAGGTCCTCTTGTGAACCCAAATGCCTCAAAGCAGCCTTTGCTCAGAATCCATGAAGATGTGCCATCATAAATGGGCACACTTCCACAGTAGCCTAACCATTAACAGTGCACTCAATCCACATCCATTTTCACAGCAACTTCAGGAAACAAGATCACAGAGATTATAAAAGACATCTTATCCTGAAACTCAACAACCGATAAACATGCAGGTCTCTGTTAGGCCAGTCACCCACAGGCATGTACTGAATGAGCCTCTCTCAAGCCCTCTTTAACTTGCAGCTCAGAGCAGACATCACTGTCTTTCTTTGTCCTTTGCTTTCATTGTTCTGTTTACAAATTACATATGCCTGTCCTTAAAGAGCCTGCATCCAGAACCTGGGGAATGGGAAGTAAATCTTTTCTCTTGTTCCTTTTTCTGACCTGATCCCCGTGACATCTGGTGTGTTTGGCTGACATTTCTGAGGACCTGTCCAGAGGTGGACTGCGTGTGAGCAGAGGCGAACACAGATTGAAGTCATGGAGGAATGGGGTCTGCTCAGAGTCAGATGAGAAATTTTAAAGCCTTGGAGTTGGCAGGTTTTAGGCATTGCATGGTTTAAAGGGGTTCTAAAGGTGCCACACGAGAGGGTTTATTTTGGAGGCTCAGAATGAAGCTGAATCATATGAGTGAGCATCCGACCTACTTGTTGAGAGAGGAGCCCCTGGAGCTTGTGTGGTGAAGTGGGAGTGTCATTCTCCATAATTAGGATGGGTATGATGGTCAGTCACAGGGTTAGGAGAAAGAATAATGTTTTGAAGACTCAGATTAGTTTCCTGAAGTTGAGACAAGTGGTAAAACCAGATGTACAGCTGGCAGGGAATAGGAGATGGTATATATGGGCCATAAAACCAAGAGGGGATGAAGACAGAATAAAGGTTGGCACTTTTCACACGTTAAGGTATAGGATAATGGGGAGCAATCTCTCAAAATATACAGTGTTTTCTGTGATTAAAATCTTTTAGTACTAAGTACACATGATGGCTACAAATATTGTGACTTCAATAACTGTCACTGAATTGTTCACTTTATAATGATTAATTTTATTATGTAAATTTTACCTCATAAAATAAGTATCCTGAATTAAAGAAGCCAGATTAAAAAGGGAACAAGCCCTGGCTGGCGTAGCTCAGTGGATTGAGCACAGGCTGCAAGCCAAAGTGTCGCAGGTTCAATTCTCAGCCAGGGCACGTGCCTGGGTTGCAGGCCACAGCCCCCAGCAACCGCACATTGATGTTTCTCTCTCTCTCTTTCTCCCTCCCTTCCCTCTCTAAAAAATAAATAAATAAAATCTTTAAAAAAGAGAGAGAACATATTACATGATTTTGCATGTGTAAAACTTTAGTATATGCAAACTTACCTATAGAGAAAGAAAGAAAATGAGTAATGTCCTGCAAAACATGGGGGTTGGGTGGGGAACAGAGGAAGGGATTTCAAAGGCATGTGAAAAGCTTTTAGGTGAAATGGATTCATGTGGAGTGTGTAGGCATGCTGACACTCATCAGATTGTAAGCTTTACATATATGTGGTTTGTTGTCAGTCGCTTACACATCAGTCAAGCTGCAATCAATGCATGATGACATGAATTGCTTGTGTGGTCAAGACGGGAGCATATTGTTTTCCTAATAACGTTGTTTCCAAGTCAGCAGACCCACAGTGGATACCCAGAGGAATGCAATAATGACAACACTGGTCATTTTTTAGCACTGACTGTGTACTGGGTACCTCAGGCATATTAGCTCACTGAATCACCAAAATTAATCAGCAAAATTAATTTACTTCACTCAGTGTTCCTACCCCCTCGCCTTTGCATGTGCTGTGTCCTCTTTCTGGAATTCTCATCCCTGCCACCAACATTAGCTCTAGTTTACTTGGGCTCATTCTCTATTAGATGTTTCTTTATTAAAAAAAAATTAACTGGTCTTCACAAGGTCAGAATCACAGTTCTGTCAGGTCATAATGCTCTATATTTAACCTTTTATCATAGTTGTAATTTTTTAATTCATTTACCAAAGAACACTGACACTCTCCTCACCATTTCCCTGTCACTCTTGTAATCACCAGAAAGAAAACAGACAAAATCTCAGACCTCATAGTCCTGACTTGGCAGTGAGGGAGTCACACAGTAATCCAAACAACAGTGACAACAATATCATATGACAGTGTGTTAGAATAAAGTAAGGCATACTTGGGGTGATTTTCTTTGTTCAGTTCAAATGTGTTAACTCAGCAAAGTAGATGAGAACTTATTGGAGTAGAGAGATCAGAAGATGAAAGTAGATGAAGGCCAAAAAAAAGAATCCATCAGCCAGAAACTTGGCTTTGCTCTGAGTGAACTAGGGAGACACTGGAAGGTTGAAAGAAAAGAAAAACAGATGTGAGGAATCTATTTTATGGAAGACACCAACACTTTGCCACCCTGAAATTTTAGTTTAAGGATATTGCTTTTGAGCTTTTTATTAGTAAACAAAACTTAGAAACAACTGGTGACCCTCTTCATATTTCTGCCAAGAGATTCAGATAGAAAGCATTTCAGGAGAAAAATTGGGACACTCACTTTAGGCTAATTTGATTACATATGGGAAATAAAAGTGCTTCAGGAAAGCACCTGCTGGCTAGGTAGCCCCTGTGCTCTACTGATTCTGAGGTGCCCAGAAAATATTCTGTTGCCATGTAGGATCTGGTATTCTCAACTACCTGCAAAACACTCATTCTGCCTTCTGAAACAAAACACCCCATTTTCCTTTTTTCTCTCCTTTGTCCACAATGTTTGTATCCCAATGTTTCTTTACAGTCATTGGGTTTTTATACTTTTGTAAATTCTCTATGATTATATATTAAAAAACCTTCTTTCCTTCTGCTGATTTGTCTCCCTTAGATTGACAATTAGCCAAGCCAAATTTTTTTAAATGGTGGGAAGGACGATATTCCTATTTTTAGCCTCCTCATTATACAGGATCTGTGAGACTGCTGGGTTGCAAGCAGGGGGTTTGGTTAGAAGAAAACTACAGTCATCTAGGTAGCAGATGCAGATAGTTGGAGCAGTGTGAAGAAAAAGTGTCCGTTTCTGGATTTGTCCTGAGCATGAAGTCAAAGACATTTCTGAAGAATTTAATGTGAGGTGTAAGAAAAAGTGAGGACTTGAAAAAATAGAGAGATTAAAAAAATCTGCAGGAAAACAGGTCAATGATTTTCCTGTGATTACAAATCTTAAGGCATCCTGAAGTGCCTTTGAAATATTAGTTGTCAAGTAAATAGTTGGCCATCAATGGTCATGTCCAATGAATCTCTTTCATGCACTACCATGCCCCCAGTGCCTCAGACAGTGCCTAATAGATTTAAAGTATGAGTTCATTACATGTTTACAGAATCTACAAAGCAATGAGTAATGAACAATCAAAAGGTCTCCTGAACAACCATGCACAATATTTCTTATTCATAAGGGAAATACTTCAATACCACAGATTTACCATGAGAACAGTTGGTCCTCATAAATCCACTTGTTGTTGTCAATCACATGAAGACATTCCTTGAGCATTTGTGCTGTACTTTTGGAAATAAATTAAGCTGAACATAAAAGTTCTTGAATGATATTGAAATTGAACAGGAACATTTGTGGGAGACTTCCTGGGCCCATTTCTCAACAATAGATATGGACTGGAGTATTTTAGGCAACAACAAGCTCAGGAAACATTAAATTGAAATTAGGGTCATGTAAAAACAACAATACCAATAATTAAGTAGTAGTTAATTATAAGCAGTTTTACTTCCTTTTATCCAATATGAATGTCTTTTATTTCTTTTTCTTGTATGATTGTTGTGGCTCGGAGTTCCCATACTATGTCAAATAAAAATGTTGAAGCCCACACCCTCATCTTGTTCCTGATCTTAGGGGGAAAGCTTTTAGTTTTTGCCCATTGCATATGAAGTTGGCTGTAAGTTTCTTGAACATGGCCTTTATTTTGTTGTGGTGCTCCCTCTAATATAGCTTTGCTGAGTGCTTTTTTTTTTTTTACCATAAATGGGTGATATACTGTAGCAAATGCTTTTTCAGCCTCTATTGATATGATCATGTGATCTTTGTCTTTCCTTTTGTTTATGTGATATATTACATTTATTGATTTGCAAATATTGTAGTATCCTTGCGTTCCTGGGATGAATCCCAAATGATCATAGTATGTGATCTTTTATTGTATTTCTGGTTGTGAATTGCCAATATTTTGTTTAGGATTTTAGCATCTATGTTCATAAGCAATATTAGCCAGTGGTTTTCTTTATTTGTTGTGTTTATATTTGGTTTGGGGATTATACTGATGCTGGCCTCATAAAAAGGCCTTGGGAGTTCTCGCTCATTTGGAACTTTTAGAATAGTATAAGAATAGGGTTTAATTGTTCCTTAAAATTTTTGTAAAATTCTCCTATGAAACTGCACTATCTAGGGCTTTTTTTGTGCTAGGAATTTTTTGCTTACTGCTTCAATTTCAGTTGCTGCTTTTGGCTTCTTCAGGTTTTCTACTTCTTTCTGATTCATTTGTGGAAGGTTTTATGTTCCTAGAAATGTGTCCATTTCACCCAGGTTTTCAAATTCTTGGCATATAGTTTTCATAGCAATTTCTTACATTCCATTGTATTTCTGTGTTATGAGGTGTAATTTCTCCTCTCATTTCTGATTGTTTTTATTTGCCTCCTCTCTCTTTTTGTCTTGATGACTCTGCTTATCATTTTTAAATCTTTTTACAGAATTGGCTCCTGCATTTACTGATCTGTAGAACTGTTCCCTTAGATGCTATATCATTTAATTCTGATCTGATCTTGACCCTTTTCTCTCTTTTACTGGCTCTGGGCTTTGCTTCTTGTTGTTCCTCCAGTTTTTGTAGATGAAGGTTAGGTTGTTATTTTAAATATTTCTGTCTTTTTTAGGTAGGCCTGGCTTGCTATGGAGTTACCCCTCAAGACTGACTGCCTTTGATATGTCCCATAGGCATTGAGGCTGTTATGTCCTGATTTTCATTTGTTTCCAGAAAATTTTTTGATTTCTTAATTGATCTCATTGTTAACCCATTCATTGTTTAATGATATATTATTCAGTCTCCATGAATTTGACAGTATTTGAGTTTTTCCTTTGTAGTTGTTTTCTAGTTTTAAGTCATTGTGGTCCAATAAAATGTTTGATGTGATTTCAAATTTCTTGAATTTGTTGAGGCTTGTTTAGTGAGTTATCATGTGGTCTGTCTTTGAAAATCTTCCATATATATATTTGAAAAGAATGTGCATTTTGCTTCTTTGGGGTGAAAGGTCCTGCATATATCTTTTAAGTCCATACTCAGGGCCAAAATATCCTTGTTGATTCTTTATTTTGAAGATCTAGTCATTGTTGACAATCGGGTGTTAAAAAACCCCAGTATAAATGTGTGACTGTCTATGACTTTCTTGGAGCCCTCCAAGATTTTTGTAATAAATTTGGATACTTCATACTTTGGTGCATACATGTTTCCAATGTTTATTGTCTTCTTGATGGATTCTGCTTTTGAGTAGTTTGAAATACCCTTCCTTGACTCTTATTATTGCCTTTGCACTGATGTCTATTTTTTCTGATTCAAGTATTGCTACCTTGCCTTATTTTACCTGTCTATTTGCTTGGAATGTTTTCTTCCACCCCTTCACTTTCAGACTGGATAAGTCTTTTCTTCTCAGGGGAGTCACTTGTAGGCAGCATAAATGGGGATCCTGTTCTCTTACCCACTCAGCTACCCTATGTCTTTTGATTGGAGCAATTATTCCATTTATATTTAAGGTTATTATTGATAGGCAATTATTCACTTCATTTACCCCCTCTGTACCTTTGTTCCTCTCTCACTCTTTTTCTTCATTTTCTATTTTTGTAAGTATGTTTTTATTTATATTTAGAGAGAGGGGGAGGAAACAGAAAGGGGGGGGGATGCCAATGTGTGGTTGCCTTTTTCATGTTTCCTAGTGGAGATCTTGCTGGCAACCCAGGTATGTGTCTTAGACTGGGAAGCAAAGTGGTGACCCTTTGATTTGAAGGCAGTACTCCACTACTGAGCCACACCAGTCATGGCTTTCTTCATCTTTTTAAAGCAATCCCTATGCATGTCTCGCCATGCTGGTTTGGTGGAGATGTATTCTTTTAGCCTTCTTTCTTTCCTAGGAAAGGCCTCATTTCACCTTCCTCTTTAAATGAGAATCTTGTTGGATAGAATAGTCTTGTTTCCAGACTTTGATTTCATTACTTGCAATATTTCTTGCCATTCCCTTCTGGCTTTTAGTTTTTCTGTTAAGGAGTCAGCTGCTAAGCTTATCAGAGTGCCTGGCATGTTACTTCCTGTTTCTCCCCTGCTGCCTTTAAGATTATCTGTCTTTCAATTTTGCCATTTTCATTATGATGTGTCTTAGAGAGGGCCTTTTTGGGTTCCTCTTGGTTGGGACCCTCTGTGCTCCCTGGACTTGTTTAGCTTTTTTTTTTCATCAAGTTAGGTAAGTTTTCCATGATTGCTTTTTCAAACAGCTTTTCTATTCCTTGCTCCTCTTCTTCTCCCTCTAGTATCCTTATTATATGGATATTATCATGTTTCATGTTGTCCAGCAATTCCCTTAGTCCCTCTTCATTCTTCTGGAGTCTTTTTTTCCTTTTCCTGCTCTTTCTGGGAGGTCTTTTTTTTTGTACTTTGTTCTTTTGCTGACTTGTTCCTATGCTCCATCTAGACTGCTTTTGACAGCTTCTACTGTATTCTTCAATTCGGAAGTTGTATTCTTCATTTCTTCTTGGCCCTTGTTGATTGTTTTTATGTCTTTTTTTTCATGCTGATATAGTTTGCAGTAAGTTACTTGTAGTTTCCCTGTAGTTGTTGGTAACTCTCTGTGAGGTCATAGAGATTCTTTATAAGCATTGTTTTAAACTCAATATTTGATCATTGAGTTGCCTGTATTTAATTTAGCACTCCTTCAGAGCATTCCCCCTTTCCTTTCAACTGGGGGTTATTTCTTTGTCTTCCCATTATTTGTTTGGGTCTTCTTGTTTGCTTCTGCTTCTTAAATTGATCTGTTTTAACTTCCTTACTTTGTGATGAGAAGTTCTATGTCAGAAGGCCTGTGCAATTCAGTGGTATGGTCTCCTTGGATCACCTGAACTAAATGCTCTGGGGTACTCTTTGTGCCTTTTATGTTGGTTTTCTGGGTGTAATTGGGTTTGGTTTTGATTGTTTTGAGTTGTTCTTATTGGGTCCTTTCCTCCAGATGTTTGTCTGAAGGTCACTCCAACTGCCACATGTTATATGCTGTTGTGAAGGTACTGCCAGAAACAACAACAACAACAACAACACACAAAGACCAGGAAACAAACTCACACCCACAAGAATAACTACACCCCCACCACCATCCCACTATCAACAGCAAATGAGCTAGTATATAATAAGGGTGTAAATAGATGAAGACTATTATAAGAAATGAGAGGGGATATGAGATGACTTACTGAAAGAAAAATGACTTTGAGAGGGTAGAGGGAGGAGCACTAATGAGAAATGGGAGTTGGAGCAATGCAAAGAGAGAAAGTAAAATTTACATCATAAATTAAAAAGGGAATGAAAAATGTGCAATGGAATATGAGGAGGGAAACATAGTATTAGGTTTAAATAGAAATTAAAATAATATAAAATAAAGTCTGGAAAGAAAAACAAAGGAAAATAATAAATAATTAACAAAAATATAGAACCAAATTGAAGAGAAAGATCCACCACAATACTCTCAACAACAAATTAGGTAAAATTAATGTAGGTGGTAGGGGAATAAGAGGGAAAAAGAAAGAAAAAGTTCAATACATGTCTAGAGGAATGGGAAATAATTTTGAAATGGTGGAAGGAAAGGGCATACTAAGAGTGAGGAACAAAACCAGTCTAAAACAAGGAAAAATTAAAATTTTGACTGTTTGAAAAATAAAATGAAAAAAAGGAGAATAAGGAAAATAAAAAAAGGCAGGGTAAAAGAGAATTAGAAGACAGACAAAAACAGGTAAAGACAGGGCAAATATTAAAATTTTACAAGAAAAAAAAGGAGAGGGGACTAGTAAAATTTGAAATTTGAACAACAAATTTAGTGAAGATCTCAAGATAAATTTGAAAAAAAATGCAACAATAACTATCCTACCTACCACCAACTAGCAAAGATTGCTAAGGTGGAGAGAAAATGGGGGTATTTTAAGAGCTAGGAGAAAAGGAAGTGAGATGACCATTGACAAGATAATTGGTTTCCTATGTCTGGATGGGGGATAAATAGCAAGAGTGCAGAATGGAAATAAGTGGTAGCAAGAGAAGAAACAAAATTTGAAATGAAAGTAATGCAAGGAAAAAAGAAGGTAAAATAGGGTGAGAGAAAGGAGGGGAAATATGCAAATTAAAATAAACTATAGTGTAAAACCTAGTAACTTCATTTGCACAATCTTTCAAACTTTCATTGCTCTTCAGACTCCTAGAACCCAATGGGATTCTTATGTCCTTCTTTCCCTTGATTCTTATCCCATGTGTCATGTTTCATAAGTTTTCTTACCTAGTGCACCTGGTTACCAGGACACTGATATCTCCCTGAGATCCATGTCACAGGAGGCACAGTGTTTTACAGTGCAGACCTGCGGTGGGCTGATGTGACAGAGACCTGCGTGTTTATAAGAGTTTCAGCATTTCATGACAGAATATGTTTACAATCTCTGTAAACTTGTTCCTTGAGAGTGAGTGAAAATGTATGTAGAATGAGAACACTGTTATTGGTTAAACTGCTGCAAAGGTGCAGTGTTTTATTTCTACACTTTCTCTCAGATACTATGACAAAGGTCATTTTAAACAATGTCATTCCCAGAACAATCTAGGTGGTCAGGTCACCTTATTCTATGGACACCATTTCAGGACTGAGTCAGGACAACAGGAAATATGTATTGAACAATTTCAGCCAGATTAAAAATATTTGGAATATTTGAAACTATAATAAGGATGGACAACTATGAGCAAGATGACAGGATCAGGTAATTGTGATTGGGTAATGTCAGAGTGAAACATGCATCAAACAAGTTTAAGAGGAAAGACACACTTCATTGAACACCATGCATTAACATAGTGAGCCAGAACTCAGCCCCCATGAAACAGAAGGCTCTGAAGATTTTAAGAACTGGAGAAAGAATCAAAGGCATCCCTCTTTGCTAATTGGCATTACAGAAAAGAAAATTGAAACTTTTCATAAAATCTTTACATGAGGTCAGTTTACCTTCTGGTTTTAAAGGTTCTCACCCAAGTTAGGCTTCCAGCCCCCACAGAGACTGATACACAGACACTCAGGACAATTAAATTTTAAGAGATGGATACAGGACTTTGTGAAATATACTTGATGAATCATGATACTGGCAAGGAAATTTTAAGGACTCTTGTATATTTGAAATGGGCAAAGAAAAGAAGATTCTGTAATTACAAGTTGAAATTACATTTCTAAAGAGAATGTTCTAAAATATGGAGGTCCAAGGCCTGTGATCAGAAATGATCTCTCTACAGGTTGATGACTCTGAGGGAACATTAAGGCCTCTAGGTCATTACAAACCTGCTTGTGCACAGTGGAGGAAAACACAAGTCTATCTCTTTCAGCCAAGGTCTGTTTTGCATCTACATCAGTTCTTGCAATTTATAAACAGGTGAAAAATAACTGAGACTCCCTGAATAAAGCCAAGATTTGATCTCCCAGAAAGCTGTGCTTCTAAAGTGTTCCTTTCAGATGTTATATTTATTTCTACTCTCACTTTCCTGTTCATCAAAATTAATCACCAAGGAAGAATTGTGTTCTTGATCCTACAACATGGCTGGCGTCACCTCATTTAGCCTGATTAGTTACCTGAGGGCAGAGGAACTGACCCTTACTGAATAGTTTGGTTTGATAAATGTTTTTCTATAAAACATGTAATGGAAATTTTAATAGCCACTTGAGGTTAGGAAGCCTCACCCTCACCCTTCACCTCCATTTCTCTAGCTTTAGGTGATGTCCTCTTCTCCAAGAGGTACCAAAACACCAACGAGGTCAAACTTAGCTCTCTAAAGTGTGAGGTCTTTTCCAATTTCATGCGTTAAATTCTGAACTAGGACATTTGAGCTAAAGCTTTGGTACTATTACCAAATTTTCCAATAATATCTTTTTAACAAAAAGAAAAGCAGTGTGCTGGACTCATAGAAATAATCTTATTGATATAGAAGGAACAGAGACTTTTAGACACAAACAAGAATCAGTGTTGCTACTCACATGGGTGTTATTGTGTTCACTCCCAGTGTCTACAACACTGTTCCAATGCCTCCACGTGTTTGCATGGAGAAGCAACATTGCTCAGATTCTCTAAGCACTTCACCTGATCCCACTGGTTATCAAAGGACCACTGCTCATTATCTGAGGGACACTGTGTCAGATGCACTGTGCACATGGTACACAGGAGACCAAACTGAGGTGTGGTTTGGTCTGAAATGTGACTTTCAGTCAATATTAGCTCAGATTTTTAACTGTTTATTGACTCAATGAAATTTTTTAAGGACTATTCACCTTCATAATAAATCTATTTTAATAATGCAAGAAAACCTTTTATTTAGAGTATAACAGCATAGAGGGGGGAAGGAGAGTCACTCAAATTTCACATCCAGCTCAAGAGCCACTCTTGCAACAGAACTGATGGGGTTGGAGGCTTCACACTGGTAATTCCCAGCATCATCCCTCTTCACAGGGTTTATGGTAAGGCTTCAATGGTCATTGGCAGCTTCTTTCACTCTGTGGGATGCCATTTTGTGCCATTGAACAACCACTGGATGGTGAACATATTTGAGTAGCAGGTCAAGATCACAGCATCCTTATTGTCTGTGACTGTGGCATTGTTGGCTCCGAGGGTGGGCACTCCCACATGCCCTGTGGAGAAACAGAGAATGTGATTTATTGAGAATGGGCTTGAGATGTGGAGCCATGCTGCTTCCTCAGAGACCTCAGCCACTCACAGTCAACAGTGAGGTATATAAAGGCCACCAGAGTAAGGTTCTGACATTTGCAGAAGTACAATTGCGTATATTCAGGTGACAATATGTAAGGAGAGAGCTGCATCTCCTCTCTGACCCGATATAACCTTCGGGTGATTGCTTAACTCTTCCTGCAGACATCTGTGTCACAGCAGCACACAGAACCCCTTCCCAGTCCATGTGTCCTATAACCTCATCATCAGGTATAATTTTTCTCTCATGAGCTTTTCTTTATCTTTTTCTAGAACATTTTTGACTTCAAAAGACCAACTTACATAAAATTTTACGTGTGTTGGAGAAAGAAGACTTATCACCTTTGTCCACCTAGGGAGGTTTACAGTAAGTGGAAAAGCATTTAGCTTTTGTTAAATAATTCATTAGGCAATAAAAATAGCCCAGTCCAGTCTTCATGACTGTAAACCTGAATGATTTCTGTCTACAACACTGTTAAGTGTGAAGAAGATTTTATTTCTTGGCCTATTGATTCATTGTCATGTTGAAATTAATCTCTACAGGGAAGTGGTTATGGCTTTAGCAACAAACATTGACTGTAGGAATAGAAGAAAACTATGCACTATAATAAAGACCATACATAAAAGCCCAGAGTTAACCCAATATTCCATAAAGACACTAAAAAATTTTAATAATATCATGAACAAGAAATAGATGATATTTTTCCACATATTCAACAGAGTACTAGAATTTTTGACCACAACATTTTTGAAAGAAGATGGAACAATTTGTATCCAAATTGGTGACAGAGAAAAAAAATCCTTTTTCAAAAGATAACATAGTCTTATATAAAGAAAACTGTAGTTTCTGACACTCACAAACTTAGAACTAATAAATACACACTTAGAACTAATAAATAAGGGAAAGTAGCAGGAGATAAAATCAACATTTAAGATCACTTTCTTTTCTTGCAACAACAATAAAGAATTCCAAAACAAAATTAAGAAAAGTGTTCCATTTTCAATAGCATCAAAAGACTAGAAAACAACAGAATACACTTAATTAATAAGGTAGAAATTTTACACACCTAAAACTACCAAACATTTTTGAAAGAAATTAGACACAAATAAATGAAAAACATACATGTTAATTTATTGGAAGACCCCAAACTATCTACATATTTGATACAATCACTATCAAAAGCTCAAGGTTTTCCTGGCAGAAATAGAAAAATCCATCCCACATTTCATAAGGAAAGTCAATGAACCCCAAATTGTTGAAATGGTGTTTAAAAAAGAATGCAGGAGAAGTTCTCATGTTTCCTAAGTTCAAAACTTACTGCAGAGGTAAGGGAACCGAAACAGTGTGATGCTGGCACAAAAACTTCTGTTCATCAAAGACACAATCAAATGGTGTCAATGAAAAGGCCTAGACTATTCAATGGAGAAAAAATAGACTTTGTAACGATGTTGAAAAGGAATATCCACATGCAAACAATTGACATGGATTGCTGTCTTATACTATACAAAAATTAGGTCAAAATAGATCAAATTGTAAAGGTTAGACCAAAAATTTATAAAGCTTAGAAGAAGTATAGAGAGAAGCATTATGACATTAAGTTGTCAATGATTTTATGAATATTACATTAAGAATACAGGCAAAAATAGACAATTTGGATTTTGTCAAAATGAAAAATTCTCTTCATCAAAAAGCACAAGAGATTGAAAGATGACGCAGGAAATGGAGAAAATATTTTGTGAATTCAATGGTAAATAAAAGGTTAATGTTTAGAGTATACAAAAAATCTACAACTCTACAACAAGGACAAAACAAATAATCTGATTTATAAAGGGACACAGCACTTGAGTAGAATTTTCTCCAGAGAATATATCCAAATGGCCAATAGTCACCAAAAAAAGATGCTCAACACCACTATTATTAAATGACATGAAAATCAAATCTCTCAAGGTCAAATTCCTCACTTGCAGTGTTGGGTGTGTTTGATTTTACATGTAAGAGCAAAAAGTGGCCCTGTGTGGTACTTTTGATTTCTCCAGAAGCATCTTCAATCATAGTTGTCACTTCTCACATTTCAGTAACCTATTTGAAAAAATAAGGTAGGTTGGAGTATCACAAAAAAAAAAAAAATTGGGAATCTGAGTACTCAGTAATATATGGTCTCCAGCTATAGGTCTGGGGAAAATACAGACTTCCTCAGGTGTTAGTTTAGTATCAGTGTTTGGTTATAGAAAGACATAGGAATGGAAGTCAGAGAGATCCCTGCACTTCTCCCAGTTCTTTACTGATCACCCAACTCCCTGGCTGAGCAGAAACTTTTTCTTCCAGCTGCACAGACTTCTATCGCCCAGATGAGGTATGTTTCCATGAGGCACTATTTCCCAGGACATCCTGGAAGCTGGGATTGGAGTAGGAATAACACGTAAGGACCTGAAGCAAGACCAGTGATAATTTGACTACTCAGGCCTCTGGGCAAAGAGGTGGGTCAGGTTTTTCCAGGTGAAGGTGAATGAAATGAGCCAGTGAGCCAATAAATAATAGAAAATATTTCAATAAATGCCTTAGGAAAGTGGAAAATGGACAGACAGAAGCTGATTATGACAGCAGAATCATGAGCTCTGCCCTTGATCATTAAAGTCATTCTCTCTCCTCTGAGGGCAGGTGAGGACTTGGGCAAATGCAAACTGTGTAAGTTCCAGCAAATGTGGGGCATTGACTTCCTGAAATTCTGGTGCTAGTTGGTAATTTGCGTTAGGTGGCCATAAAATAGAAATTTGGAAAAAAATTAAAATCCTTCTGTATGTAAATTGGGACTCAAGATGAATTGCAAAAAGAACTATTTTATTAGAGAAATGAAAAGGATGTGAGATGATGGTCTTAGTTCCTGGAGGCACAGAAAGCTTGTTCTTTATGGTGAGCATTCCAAGGACTCTGAATCCAGGTTCCAGCTATGAAGAAATTTTGGATCATTCATTCATTCAATCAATCACCATTTCTTTCCTCCTAATATATCAAAAACAACTGAGTATTTGTTACATGTTGGTCCTAAGTTTGTGTCAGGGGTAGAGTGGGGAATGAAAAGACAAAGTCATTTATATATATATATATATATATATATATATATATATACACACACACATATATATATATATATATATATATATATATATATATACACACACACACATATCTGGTGGGAGTGACTGCACCACAATGGGAATCAAGTAAGTGATGTCAAGTCCAGTGCAAGGATGTGTGGATGGGCCACCTGAGGTGAGAGGCCTAATCTATGTGGTGACTCTGACTGCTACTGCAGGTAATGGGATTCTAGAGTAAAATAGATTGTTTCTCCATTTTGCTCAATCCACAAAACAAAGTATATTCCTATGAGCTGAAGAAGCCTAGAGAAAAAGTAGCTGAACCAATTCATTGGTTTAAGAACCCAAAAAGCCCCTCATATGTCCCCTGAGATAGAAAAATCAAGTCTATGACTACAAGCAGCCCCCAAGTGACTCTGATCAGCTGCTCATGAATTGTGTGTCTGATTTACTGACAGTATCTTCTTGTTTCTCAGTTTATTCTCAATGAATATTTGGCTGCCAGGTTGTCAAGGCAGAAACTGTAAAATATTTAAAGGATATGACCTAAATCTTTAAATAGAAAAGTGCTCAAATAGGAAGCACCTCTTACTGATCAACTCCAAGAGATGATTCCCTGGGCTGATTCCTGGTGAATGAGGACCTTCCAGGAGCATCTTATTTTCTCAGTTTCTTTCTGGGGATGCTGACCGTTTTCTGAACCTTCCTAAGTCCCCCATGACAGTTGGATCCTATCCAGAGACATTGTCTGACTGTGCCCTCCACACACAGTCTCAGGTGATACCAAACTCCATTTCTGCCAAGATGTGACTCTTGGGCCTGAGCCAGGACTCGTTACTGTCTCAGGAGCCTTGTGATTCAGGGGCCCATTAAACTATTGCACACTCAGCCCTTTTGAGGACGCCAAAACCAAACTGGCACAGGCTGCCTTGTGTCCCTGGATTGAAGAACCCTGGCATAGTATTCTGGGGAGGAGTTTCTGAGCTGAGCTCTGTGTGAATATCAGGAAGCTTCTCAGACCATGCTCTGACCTAGTATAACAGAGTGAGCCTCAGAACAAATTCATAAGAACATGTTCAGGGGACTGAACTGAGAATCGTTTCCCTCTGCTGAGTCACTCACATCAGACTGATCCTTCTGTCTGCAGTGACTATCTGTAGAACTTCAATTGGGAAGGGAACTGACATCTTAGGACATTTGTTTACACTCTGTTTATCCTGCAATAGATACCAAAAACCCATCCTGAAACAAAATGCAGAGGGCAAAGGAGGCAGAATTCACCCAACCCAACACATAGATGTTAGAGAGCAATCACTCACGGTATACACTGAGCTGTCAATATCCTATTGATATTTTGAAATTTTGCTGATCCACTGCTATGGTGTAGATTCCTGCCTCTCATATGGTAGTTTGCAGTTTGTGAAAGAAATGAAATTATATGATTGTTGTCCAGGAGTTCCCCTCTGTACCATACAAGGTGTGCAGCATTGGGAGGCTTGTTGAGGATACTTAAATGCACATTCTCCCCTTCGGCAGCATTTTTCAGCCACATACCCTGTTGGGCTGTGGTGCACAAGCACCAGAAATTTAAGAGTGAGACTACAAAATAGGAAAAAAGAAATTGATCAATATTTGTATCTTTGTATTGGGTTGAAAAGATGGGTCTCTTTATCCTGAACAGATCTCTGTATTTCTCAGCCTTGGTCTGCCTAAGAGTGTGTGTCTCCCATGGTCAAGGTCAACAGCATACCTCCTATTACTTCTGAAAGAAAATTCTAGCATCCCTGAAACTGTTACTTTTTCTGTTTCAAGTACTCTTCTCCAGGTGTTTGTTTTACTCACCCCTTCACTATAATCAAACCCCTTTTGACACTCAGGAGCATTTTTGAAAAACACTTTTGCTGACCACCTTGTCTAAAGATTCTCTACCTTCACTTTCTGACCTGTGATCCTGGTTTTTTTTTTTTTTTAATGACTGTTATGGGTACCTGATCTCACATTTGGACTTTTTCTTGTCCCTCTCTCCTCCAAAGAACATGGACTTGATGAGAACAGATCTTCTCTGATCTACTACCTCCAGTGACTCCAACCGTCTAGAAGCACATGGGGTTGAATGAATAAATTTTCCTAGGGTCCTCTAAATCATGGGATGCATTTACTGACTCCTGAGGTTTGTGGTAAAGACAATGCCTAGGATCCCTGGATGATTTTTTCCTGCTCTTTTCTGACATAAATCATGATTGTTATTATCAGTTTCATAATTCAATACTGAGTGATGAACAGGAAATGAACAGCAATCTAGGTTTTCCTGCCTCCCACCACTTCCAGATTATGAGATTTTTCCTCTTGCTGAGCCCCGTTCCCCATGTTACTCTTTCCTTTTGTCCTTTACACTCAGTTCCAGACAGGAGCCTCCCGTCTTTTCTCAGGCACAGGTCTGTCCAGCAGATCCCAGCCAGTCTGTGACAGATCCTTAGTCTAACCCAATGAATTATCTCCTACTTACCAACCAGCAGGAGCCCTTGCCAGTGGACAAGTCCTCTGAGGGTAGAGACTGAAAGGGATGCCATGGTGCCTGCTGCCTCCTCTGTAGATGTGTCTTTCAGAAAAGCCTGAGGTTCTGTAAGGCTCACAGGCACCTCTGTCCGGAATGGTGCAATGTGCTGTGTGTCCTACCTTTGTGATGAGCTTTACTAAAGGGCATGTTTACTATCACTGTCAAGTGGTCTGGGGCAGGGTTTGCACACAGGGCCCTCCAACACTTTGCCTTCAGTTTTTTCCATCCTTGTCCCTTCTGACCAGTGCTGATCCCCTATATTCTGCCTCCTGGAGAACTCCTGAGGCTTATCAGAACCACACAGACACCCACAAGCACACATGCATATAAACACCCACACCCCACACACACCCTCTCATGCTGTATTAAACAAAAAGCACAAGCTTGAGGTGTCTAGCTTTCAGGGTTTTCACACAGCTTTCTGTTGCATGCCCAGCAATCTTTCCCACAGCCTCTCTCTTTCACACTTGACTTTTCCCTTCAGAGCAGGTGTTCCTGAGATAAGTCCAAAAAACCTAAAACAGAGAGATCACCCCTGTTGTGCATTGGATTACCTCTGAGACATTGTAAACATTGCAATGCCCAGGTGTGACCTTACAAATGCATCTTCAGTAGCTGTCCAGCTAATTTTGCCCAATTAAAATGAAATCCCTTCATGAAAGGATAGAATGACTTCTATTGCTCTCCTGTACCGAAGGGATGTCTCAGATCTCGTTAAACTGCCCAATTCTGACTGGGCTGCAGTGGTTCAAAGACTCTGCATGTGACAATCTTTCAGGAGAGGTTGCTTCTACTGAGCTGTAGTGTACACTTGCATTAGCAAGGCTGATGGGTCACATATATCCCTGAAATGGTGAGACACTCATGCCAGCATTGGACACTGCTGTGTCTTGCTGTTTGCTCTTTCAGTGCCACACAGAGACTTTGGTGTCCTGAAAATATCTATAATATTTCTGTTTGTGACACAGAAACCCAGCTGGGCACCTGGCCCTCACCATGTTTCAAACGCTCTGAGAAACTTTTATTTCCTCGCAGCAGGAATGTCACAGAGATGAATCTGACAGTGAGAAAGGTCAGCCTTGTAAAAATTTCAGTAAGGACCCTTCTTATACCTCAAGGTGTCACTACAGTGAATTTTGCTTCCAGGGACAAAGATTTAACACGAGTACTCAGCCAGATGTGAAGATTTTGGGTGTAAAGTGGGAGATGTTCTGAGTGTCCCAGGAAGAAAGGCCTTTGGTGAAAAGCCAGGTGCCTGTTGCCTTCCTGGTTCTCAGGGACCAGCTTAATGTAGACCTCACACTACACATGTGTTTGTTGGACCTGACCTTCTGCTGTCTGGCTATTGGGACAACGTCTGAGTTCTGCCTGGGTGGCTTTCTTGCGGTCACTAGATTCCCATGGATGATGGCAGACATGAGGAACAGCACAGAAACCACTAAGGGAGGAGGTGCTTCTAGGCCCTGTCAAAATATAAAATGTCCAAGCCTTTACAGCAATTTAATGAGATTACTTGAGCCTTAATGATCATATATGCTGTATATGTAGGTCTAAAATCCCACGAAGAAAGGAAGTTTAGCAGCATATTTTTTTACATTATAATCAAAATAGAAGTTGAAAAAAGTTGCATATAGTCCCTTAGTAGGTGAGACAAGACATAGCAGGAAAATCTCTAGAATTGGGGAAAAAGGCAAAATAAAGAAACATATATTTTTATGTTGGTGGGTACAGGAAAATTCACATTTACAGGACACAGAGAAGGTATGCAGGGGACCAGATAACATAAAGGATGTTATGTAAAAGAGTGAAAAGTCATCCCCAATTCTTATAAGGTCAGGGTATGCTTTTTCCTCCCCTCATAGTAACTCCACCAAGGATGAGGATCCAGAGTTTCTGTCAGATCGGGTATCAGTGAGAACAGGAAGAACACAGGCCTTGGGTAATGAGACATAACTCACAAGGTGGGTCTGTGGAGGGCTGTGATTTTAAGGGGAATGAAATGAAGTTCAAGCCCCACTGTTAGAAGGATTATGCCCTTTCTTCAGACTGTATGAGAAGTAAAAGCCTGAACCTATGAAGTCCCAAAGCAAGCAATGGCCTCCTGTCATACTGACACCAATGACTTTGTGTCTATGAAAATACAATTTGACAGCAAGAGTCACACACAGAGGTAGCCTTCCATTGTGTGCTCCCCCTTACCAATTTAATGAGCATTCACAGAGCTTCTGTGATGTGTCAGTCTCTTGGCGTGGCCCTGGAAACCCCAGGGAGAAAAAAACATGTGTGGGTCTTGTGCTTATCAAGTTTGCCTTGTAACAGAGACAGGGTCTCAGATAAATCATGGCTATAGAGAATTAGTTATAATTCAGTGAAGGGGCATGAAAGAAAACTTCGGGTGCACACATACCATGTACTTGAATCTTTGCTGGTTTGGGGATCATAGAGAGAACTTTTGACAAAGTTACCTGTTTGCTGACATCTGAAGAATTTGTGGGCATTTTACCCTTGAGGAACAGAGGCTGTTAAGAATAAATAGCTGCTTGCAGAAGTCTGACCTTTGGTGGGCTGATATTTGGCTAGATGGAGGAGCAGACAGAGTCTGCTTCCTTGGATGAGGAGCTTGAAGAGTTAGGAAGAATGTGTAATGATTGATATTTTTGAGGTTGGGCTCTGCTGGGCTGTGGGTGCTGCCCTGTTGGTGTCTACAATGACCCAGAAAGTATCCAGCCTGCAGAGTAATTCTGCCACACCCTGGTGGACAAGCAGAAAAATGGGCAAGGAGATATATTACAGTTCATTTTCTTTTAATTTTGTACTTCCTATTTAACTATACTTTAGACAATATTTCACTGGTATGTATAATTTTAATATATTTTTGAATTACAGTTGGATATAATTAGCTTAACATATTGAAAGCATATGATTTATGATATTTTTCCTTATGCATGCACCAGATAATTTGTAAAAATTAAAGGACCATGTCCCTTACTATTAAAGTCTTTTCATGCTCTCTGGTGATCTCTTTATACTTCATCTCTCCACCTCCTTTTGTAGTGTTAATAAAACTCTCATCAGCTTCTTTTATTATAAATTCATATACATTTTGAGGATTTTCCAAATTTTTTATCATAAAGTATGCAATTTTAGGCCGAGGTTGGCTTCTTGACTCAACACGATTAATTTTACATAGCTCTTTCTTTTTCAGCTCTAGTTATCTGTCATTCTAAGAATGTATTAATTTTGTTTTTTCCATTCACACTTTATGGGCATTTGCATTGTTTCCAATTTTGGGCTCTTCCAAGTAAACCTGTAATGAACATGAATGCAGAAAATTCTATAAGACAAATAATTAGTATTTATAAAACAAAGGGATAACTAGAGAAAAAGAAGGTAGGGAGTTACCCTGGAAGTCTGGTTTCAAGGGCCCACTGCCACAGCCCCACCCAGAGGTAAAGAAACACCTGCTTCTTCACATAAAGCTGTGTCTGCCACAGCCCACCCATCAGTCAACACAGTAACAGAAATAGTGGTTCCATCTCAGTTCCAGCTTCTAAATTATGAACAAGTGCACCTGATAAACTGTTGGGGACCGCCCTGCCTGGTCTCAGAAAGCTGTAACCCCCTGTGACTTAGGCTGAGTGAAAGACCTCTGGACCAGGAGCCACTAAGGAGACAAAACTTATTTCCCTGGCATGAACGCTGCCTGTTCTAATGCCTGGCTCCCTTGCATGGTCAGCCGTCAAAGGTGGGTAACAATTCTCTAAGAAAGAGAATGAACTTAAGACAGACGCGATCACACCCTTGGCTATGTCAAAGCCTGAGTCCTTGTGAGAAATCCAGTTCTCCTGGCTGCCTTTGTCTTCTCTGTTAACTCAGGCCTGCAGGGGCTTCCCAGACCAGAGATGGCAGACCCCCGGGGTGATCAGGCCTGCCACATAGGATATGCAAGATCCTGTGAGATCTGTTTGCTGGAGGATGTTATTAACTTGGAATTTAAAGGCACAGACAGGAAACCTTTGGAACCTGTAGTCCTTTTCATATGATAAAACCCCAAACTTTGCCCAGAATCACAGCAGGAGTTCTGTCTGCACCTTTGTAACTCACCTACTTCTTTTGATCTTTTTTTCCAGACTGTTAATCCACAAACTAAATCTGTATTCTCAATAAAAATCTGTTTGGGAATAAAGACAGGGTGCCTTTCAGGAGAAAGGGTGGCCAAGCGGCCCTTCTGTCCCTCTTCCCCCACAGGACCTGGTTCTCTCTGTGTATGTTTTTCTCCTGTTTTGACGAACATCCACAGCCAAGATGAATAATGCTGTCCAGTATCATCAACAAGAAACTGCATTTAATTCACATCTGGATTGCCAATCACTAAGAGATGGGGGAAGGTAGTGTTTAACTTTTAGTCCCTCTGATATAAAAGGAAACCTAATAAAATGAAGGATGTATGCCAAGTGCCACATGACATTTCTGAGCCCACCTGCAGGCTGTGTGACTCTGGGTGAGTGACCCCACCATGATAAGAGTCACTTCTCTCATGCGATGTCATAAAAATATGTTTGGGCTTCTTTCTTGGATTTTAGAAAAAGACATCTAAAACTCCTGGAATTTTGTAAGTGATGTGGGTGGTAATTGTAGTTTTGTTGTGATGATGCAACCCCTGGCTGGCCTCTGGATAGTTTCAGAGTGAGGGCAGGTCACCAGAAAGACCAAGTTCTGACAAAAAGTTTGGAAATTTCAGCTATCAACGTAAGAAATGTTTCAACCTGAACAGAATTTTTAATAGTCTTTTGGAGCCAAACATGATGGCACTTGCAGGAAGCAAAATCACAATGGCCTGTGAAAATGTTTTGAAGAATGGCAATTTGCCCCTCAATTCATACAGTACCTTCAAATGCCAGAGCCTGAGGGGTTATATGAAATCCATTGGTAGTAGATTAGAAATGTTGGAAGAAGAAAAGTGCAAGAATCTCTGAGATTTTTAAAGACTAAAACAAAGAGACACAGTTTTGAGGTTGGTTTGTCCAGGAAAGTCAGCAGTTAACAATGAACACAATGGCAATTGTAATGAGAAGGTATGTTGTCTGTGCTGTGGTGCAGTGAGGTGTCCAGAAAACAGAAAATTACCCTGACATTTAAAAGTATGTTATGTTTGAGGCAAAAAGACAATGAACATTCTCAGTTGAGGTAAAGATTGACGTTTGTCAGGAAAGATACCAGCCTAGGACATGACTACTAACCATGACTCACTTTGGTTAAGAGTTTTAATTTCTGACCATCCTCTGTGGTTGCTTAGGTTCACATGTTATACATCCTGCCATTCAGGACTTCCCTGAGCTTGTCAGGTTTGGAATGTGGCCCCTTTTTTCCTACATTGTTTTGGTTATCAATCAACCTAAACAATGCATTTGTGACTAAACTTTCAGTTAGTCAGTATTGTCTCAATTGCTAGGAAGGGCTTCTTAGGAAGTCTTACTGTCAGTGTTTGTCTTACTGAAGGATCAACTTTCCATAATGAAGCAAACCCTTTACTTTGGATGGATGTCAAAGCCGAATGATCTCAAAAGAGAAAAGCAGATAAATGGGAGTAGTCAGTTCCTCGGGCCTTTATTAGCCAAACTCTCTGAATCATTTCTAACCTGTAAGCTACTATGAGGTAAGATTTTCTGTCTCATTTTTCTGTATTTTGCACCTTCAATAACATTTACTTACAGTGTGAAGGCACACTATAGCCCAAAGCACTTTTCACAATCTGACCATGTGATTGGTTCTTATTTACTATGGCCCACCTGTTATTAATTATTAATTAGTCAATATAAATTTGAGTTTTGCTAGTTTTATACTTGGAAGATATAACCTTAAAGTTTTTGGGGGGACCAGGTTGTGAAACATATTTGTATTCTTGAGAGGGTGGCATTTAAATAGAATTCAATTACCATATTTCAAGTGGGTCTGGGGCAAGTGGGAAATGTATATGGACCTAAATGAATGGCTTTCCAGTGTCATATTTGGACAGATGGACTATCTGCTACAGACTTTATGAGCTATAGGAAGAGGCTTCCAGTAATATTGTTTACTTTTAGGAATTATATATTTTTAAAATCCAATGTGTTAGCTCTTGTACTTGTTAAAGTATAAATGATTGAGTTCCCTCAGGTAAATGATTGAGTTCCCTCAGGTAAGACTGGTTTCTGTTTGACACCATGTGTGTTTGTGTTGTTCCAAGTTGCACCATTAGTTGTCGGACCTCCTTTTCTTTTTCTCCAGTGGTCCACTGGAACTCAAAAAGAGAGTCTTTCATTGATTTAATAAGAAGCAACAAGCATTATCACGTCAAAATAATTTAGCTGTTTAATTCTCTCAACCTAGCTTCAGCACCAGATGAGTGAATTCCATTTGCTTTCATAGTAGCAGCTTTAGAAGTCTTCAAATTATGATAATTGACAATTGTTTCAATATCTGTATAACATCTAATAACTGTTCAACCTATTGTCTATCTTTAATTGACTTCCTGGAGTAAATTCAGAAGGCTTTCTGCTTCCACAACATTGAGAGTTTTAAGCTACACCAAGGGCATAGCTACTATTAGTGAAAATATGGAACATTTGATTTTTTCAAAATTGACAAGTGTGAGTAAGAACAGTTGTGTCAGATTGTTGGAAGTTTCTTACTTGGGTGAATAAAAACCATCAGTTGTGTCCATCACAGAGTTATTACCTATCTTGGTTGTTAATAGTACTGTTCATTGTTCACATATTCATATGTAAACCACATTAAGTCAGCATCAGAAAGGAGTTTCCTTTGAAAACGGTAGGTACAGAAAGTGAGACACTTACAGAAGTGTTGAATATGATGGGAATTCAGTCCTGATTCAAAAGAATGAAGCCATAAAAAATGGAGAGCCTATAGCTATCTTTTCTGTTTGTTTCCATAACATGTCTACAGCAGAACTGACTGTCATACAGGGAGGGAACGCTATGGCTTCTGAGTCTAATTGCTGATGAAAAGATTGCATGGGTCAAAGGTAATGTCTCATTTTGAGTTAAATCTTCCTAAGTATTTTTGTATGAAGAGTTAGAAAATTTTTACTTAATATGTGTCAGAATGTGGGCTTTTGATACAATTTTCGAGATTTTACATCTCATTCTTTTTAGGAAGGGGCAGGTTTCATGAATTTGACTTTAAGAAAACATATACAAACTGGAAAAAATTTAATGGAATTGTGACAATAGCCAGTAAAAACCAGCATCATGTAAGTTTCTTTCTCTATTTTAAAAGAGAAAAAAATAAGATTCCATTGAGCCTTTGAGGCTAATTAATACCCATGTTTAGATATGAGATGCCAATCTATTTTTTTAAAGATTTTATTTATTTATTTTTATAGAGGGAAGGGAGGGAGAGGGAGAGATAGAGAGAAACATCAATGTGCAGTTGCTGGGGGCTGTGGCCTGCAACTCAGGCATGTGCCCTGGCTGAGAATTGAACCTGCGACACTTTGGTTCGCAGCCCGCACTCAATCCACTGAGCTACACCAGCCAGGGCGAGATGCCAATCTATTTTATTTGAGGTAAACAAAATGAAAGCTTAATCTTTGAGACCTGATCTCCTTTCCTTGCTAGCTGTTGTGAAAAGTAAACTGTGTCTTTTTTAAGTCTAGTAATATCCTAGAGCATAAAAGTAAATCAAATCTTAATCTCTGGGAGAAATAGGTGGGTCTGTCTGTATCAACCTGGGACATTTTAGTGAAAGCAAAGAGATATTGACTGTGTATTATTTTGTACTGAAGTGCTGAACAAGGTACTACACAAATTTATTACTGAAAAATGTTCACAGTCCACAGATGTGTGTGATCATAAAGTATGTGGATTTGGAATCACAGGATATGTAGAAATAACTATTTTATTTATAGCTCAGATTATGTACAAGTTTCTATCCTTTTTATTTGGTTTCTTTACCAGCATGTTAGGAGAATTACAGAAGCTTATATACAGATTCTGTCTCCTTTTAAAGTAATTTGATATAATGGGCTTAATTCCAGCTAGTGCATCAGGTCTTCAAGTAAAATGGTAAATATTAGGCAGAGGCAAAGTATCATCAATAGTTATCATAATAGGAGTGGCTGATTGATCTCGACAATATCTGTACTGCAATGAGCTAGAAATTTCATTGGAACATCCTGTAAGAAATGTTTAGTCTCAAGATGTGCTATTTCTTGTTGTGGAAGTTCCTTTATAATCATTTTTTCCCAAGTGTTTTAGTATTCAAATATGTTTCACCCTTCCAGGAAAAGAATATGTGGGTGCCATGAGTTTAAACAAAATCTCTCCCTGTCAGGTAAACTAAGGCTGATTAGATCAGTAAAAATGTATGTTATCCCATGACATTTTATAGTTGAAGGTACAGGTTGTGACTTAAGAACATTCATTAGTTGGTTAAATGTCCCTACAATCTGCACCAAAGTTTTACTCTTAATTGGGTGTTCTTAAGAATAGATCAAGTAATTCCAGTACCTACAAGGGCCTTTGGAATTTCCCTTATTACAGTAATTTAATTTCTTTTTAACTATAAGTAAGGAGAAAAGGAAACACCTCTGTGTTCCACTGAGCAACCATATGCTTGCTTTTGTATTTTTTCTTGTTTTCAATCTTTTTCAAGTTTTCTATATCCTCTTTTAAAGTGAACAGATTTCTCTACAGGAGTTTCCCAGTGAACATTATTTGGTGAATCTGTGGCTTTACTCCCAGGAACCCATAGGTTCATTCACCAGTGGAGGTGAGAATAGCCATTACCTTGTGTCCCAACAGTTCAATTAGAATTTCTTGCAAGCCTATCAGAGTCTTGGAGACAACCTTTGAAATTTTTAGGTAGATTTTTATATTCCATTTTAGTTTTAGAAATATATATAACTGCTCATTGCCCTCTCATAAAACAAGTTTTTGTTTTGTTTTGTTTTGTTTCTTGTTTATCTAAATTTCTACTGTCATTCTCTTTAAGACTATTAGGGAGTTGTAGTGGAACAGATATAAAGGAGATAAAAAAGGATAAAATAAGAAATAAAGAAGGCAATTCCAACTGAATAAGAAAGTAAATCAGAGGCAAATAATACAGTGAAGGGATTATGGAAAGAGAAGGTATGTGGTGCTGACATTTATTATCTACAGGAGATTTCTTTAGTTCAGATACAGTCCCTAAAAGTTTTTATTATTTTTTAAGGGACAATTTATCTGTGCTTCTCCTAGAAGCTTCTAGTTTCCAATAAAAATATCCTTGCCATTTATTCAGTTAAAATTTAGAGCCATATTTTTTTTAAATTTTGAATGTCTAGATTAATTAGATGTCAAAAGATTTCTACTTTGGCCCTCCTAAATTGACACCTTCTCTAATAAAATCTTTCCATTTCTCTAAGCACTTGCAAATTATTTATTTATTTATTTATTTATTATTATTTTTTTTATTGTCTATCTGCCAGAGTAGCAATGAGGGGACTTGGCCTGAAAGTGTGTAGCCTTGGAGTCTTGGTTTCCCACATCCATTTTACTACTTTTATTATCTCTGAAATCTAAATTATTTCTCAACTGGCATCATTCTTTGGGGGTTATTGATTACTAGAGTCCAAAGGTCTCCCTGCTTTCAGATAACACAAAGTACTGTACCCAGTTTTAGGAATGTATTGGTGATGTTAGTTTAAGACCAGAAAACAGATCTATCCACCTTGTGTTTAGCAGGCTTCATTCTTCTCTTACTTGTCTATGTATCTCTTGCAACCTATTTTCCTGACAAGTTTCCACATTTTTACTTAGAGCTGCCAGATGTTTTCCTTTTACCTTTTATTCTTTCGTAAAACTATCTTTCTTTTCTCTTTTCTTTTTTCTTTTCTTTTCTTTTCTTTTCTTTTCTTTTCTTTTCTTTTCTTTTCTTTTCTTTTCTTTTCTTTTCTTTCCTTCCTTCCTTCTCTCTCTCTCTTCTTTCTTCTTTCTCTCTCTCCCTCCCTTCCTTTCCTTCCTTCCTTCCTCCCTTCCTTCCTCCCTCCCTCCCTCCCTCCCTCCCTTCCTTCCTTCCTTCCTTCCTTCCTTCCTTCCTTCCTTCCTTCCTTCCTTCCTTCCTTCCTTCCTTCCTTCCTCTCTGTCCTTTGTTCTCTCTTTCTCTTTCTTTCTTTCTTTCTTTCTTTTCTTCCTATTTCTAGAAAGGATAGGAATGGACAAAGAGAGGGAGGAAAACATTGATATAAAAGAGAAACATTGTTCTGGCTGGCGTAGCTCAGTGGATTGAGCACGGGCTGCGAACCAAAGTGTCCCAGGTTCGATTCCCAGTCAGGGCACATGCCTGGGTTGCAGGCCACAGCCCCAACAACCGCACATTGATATTTCTCTCTCTCTCTCTCTCTCTCTCTCTCTCTCTCTCTCTCTCTCTCTCTCCCTCCCCCTCCCTTCTCTCTCTGAAAAATTAAATAAATAAAATCTTAAAAAAAAAGAGAAACATCAACCAGTTGTGTTTCTTGTGGATCCTGACAAGGGACCAAGACTGAAAAACAGGCATGTGCCTTGACCTCTAAACAAACCAGAGAGTTTTTTTTTTTTTGCTCTGTGGGACAACCCACTGAGCCACAACAGTCAGATTTTCATTTGTTGTTCAACTAGAGATCATGACAGCCAGCTGTGGGAGCAAAAGATGATTTTTTTCTCTCACCTTTCAATTCCTCTAGCTATTCAACTAATAATCAAATCCATAGAGGCATATTAACAGGAGACAATGTACAGAGTCCATTTTACTAGTGAATATTCTGAAGTAAAAAACAGAGATCCAAAGAAATATTGGTTAGTTGAGACATATGCTGTTCTGAAGATAAAGAAAAAAAACATTGTGGTTTGAAGCTTCAGGACACACACACACACACACACACACACACACACACATCTGCGCACATGTTCTTTCTTCCCATGGGTCTTGTGCATACCTCACATAACATCTAGATCTTTCCTTTTCTCTCTCTCCTCCCAAACATGGGCTCAAATAAAGCCAGGCCCTGTTGGATTTTGTACCTCCAGGGACATCAACAGGCTGCAAGAACATGGAGTGGAATGAATGAGTATTCTCAGGGGTGTGCCATGGAGGGTATAGTTGAGCATTTCTCAGGGTGGTAGTAAAGACATGGCCTAGAACCCCCTTTTAAGTTTTTTTCTAGTGTTTCTAGGAAATAATGACATAAATAATTATTATTATTATCAGAATTTATCATTCATACTCAATGATGAATAACAGGAAAAGAGCACCAGTTGAGGTTTTCCTACCTCTCACCACTTCCAGTTTATGAGATTTTCCTTTTTCTGGCCCACTTCCTGATCCTACTCTGTTCCTTTCTCCTTCACCCTCAGGTCCAAACAGAAGCCTTCCCTCTTTTCTCAGAGCACTGGTCTCTTCAGAAGATTTCAACCAGTCTCTGTGTGAGATCCTTAGTCTACTCAAAGAAATTGCCTCCTAATTAATGATCAACCAGGACCTTTTGCCAGTGGACAAGTCCTCTGTGGGTAGTGATTGATTGACAGGGATCCCATGGCATATGTTGTCTGCTCTGTGGCTGCCTCTTCGAGAAAAGTCTGAGGTTCTGTAAGGCTCACAGGTATCTCTTTCCTGAATGACAGAATCTGCTGTATGTCCTCCCTGTGTGCTGAGCTGTATTCTGGGGAATTTTTACTATTCTTCTCATGTGGACTGGGGTGGAGTCAGTGCTCAGAACCTCCGACTCCCTGCCCTCATTTTGCCACCTCAGTCCCTACTGACCAGTAGTTTTCTCCTACATTTTGGTTCCCTGGTACCTCCTGAAGTTTCTCAATACCACACACATGCATATAAACACACACACACATACACACACATACATACACACTCTCATGCTGTGTTTGGAAAGCACTAGACAGGGTTGTCAAGATTTCAAACACTCCCAAGAACTTCCTGTGAGTGGCACACTAGCCTTTCCCACAGCCCTCTCTCTATCACATTTGACCTTTGCCTTTAGAGCATGTGTTCTGAAGCTAAGTCAGAAAAACCAGTCACAAGCATATTAACCCAGCTGTGAATCAGATCACCTGTAAAACTTAATAAACATCACAACACCCAGGTGAAACCTAAAAAAAATGCATCTTCAGCAGCTGTTCCAGTAATGTGTGTGTCCATTCAAAATGAGATGTCTTTATGTGGAGTTTGAGCCTGTCCACAGGAAAATTCTCCATATTCTGTTAAATTGCAGATTCTGAAGGGGCTGCAGTGGGTCAGAGACTGTGCATCTCACAAGTTCTTAGGAGATGTAGATCTTCCTGCCCTGTAGGGTCCACTTGTAATAACAAGGCTAATGGGGGCACATTTACCGCTGAGAGGAGGACCCACTCATGCCAGAATTGACTTTTGCTGTGTCTTGGTCTGTGGTCTCTCAACAGAGAATAAAGAGTCCTAGCTGGTCTCAAAATATGGGGATCATTTCTGTTTGTGACAGAGAAACTCAGGAGGGAGTCCAGTCTTCATGTTTTCAAATGCTCTGAGAAGGTTTTATTCCCTCCCAGCAGGAAGGTCACAGAGATGAATTTGGCAGTGAAAGAGGCCAAGCATTGTGATATTCACATAGAGGACCCTTCTTCTATCTCAGGTTGTCACCGACTATATTTTGATTCCAGGGACAAAGATTCAAGGCCAGAATTATAAGCAGGTCCTGCAATTTTTGGGTGTGAAGTGGGACATGTCCTGTGTGTCCCAGGAAGAAAGAACTTTGGGGAAAGGTCAGGTGCCTGTGGATTTCCTGGTCCTCCAAGGAATTTCATGTTTCTCCATGCTTGTTTATGGGATCTGTCTTTGTGCTGTTGTTTGTGGAACAACCTCTGATTTCTTCCTGAGAGGCTTTCTTGTGGTCACCAGACTTTCCCATAGACGATGCCAGGCTAAGGAAAGAGAGCAGCACAGAAACCCCTGAGAGAGGAGGTACTCCCAAGGCCCTATCAAAATAAGAAACTTTCAAACCTGAAAGCAATGCAATGGGTTTATCTCAATAAAACTGACCTCATATGCATGGGGGAAAGGCTCAAATCCTTTGAAGAAAGGCAATTTTGCAGCTTGTTTTGTACATGATAATCAAAGTACAAAGTGGAAATAATGCATAGAATCCATTAGAAGGTGAGAGATAAAATATTAGGGAAAACTCCAGAATTGGAAAAAAAGTCAAAAGGGACAAATATACTTCTTACATCGATGGATACAGGATTACTCAAATTTACAAGATAGAGAGGTGTTCAGAGGACCAGATAACATAAAGGGTTCTGTGTTATCATATATTTGCTCCAGATTCTGTGCATTCAATTGGTCCACCAAAAGAAATCTTTGTGATCTGTCAAAGTTATCCTCTCCAAGATGCAAAAAGGATCAGGGCTTACTCAAGCAGAAGATAGAACTTGCCTAAGGAACATATAGGCCTGGGATGTGGCAACCTGCCATCATCTGCCCAGATAGAAATTTTGGATCAGAATATCCTGAAAGGCTTGTCAGGCCTGCCATGTGGCCCCCTAAGATTCTCAGGGTTGCCACACAGCCCCTATTTGTTAACAGTCTTTAGAAGTAGCAGGTGGGACAGAGCAGTCAGGAGGGAGGCCTCAAGAAAAACCCACTGAAGCAGGGGATGAAAATCAAGCTACTTCTACATCTTCTTAACCAAAGCCTGTGTTCATTTCCTTTGTGTCTCAATGTTGTCCCCTAGAGGACAAAAGTAGAATTGCAACCAATGTCAAGGGCTTTCCAGGTTCCAGGGTCAGTGCATGGTCAGCCCAGTGAAAAGGCAGGCATTATTGAGAGTACTGTGAGTCCAGTGCCAGAAGAACTGTCACACCAGGGGAATGTGCTGTTCCAGACAAAGCTCTCTGTTTTGAAGTGTTCAAAGAAAGGTCCTTGTGACAGTTCTCCTAGGACCTTTCAAGAGGGTGATGGCCTGGAGGGTTGAGCAAAAAATGTGCTGTGTATCCTCCATCACTACATTGGGATGCTGCATGTGAGTCATTTCTGTGCCTCTGCCTTCCCACAGGGCCTAGCAGCTGAAGAATCTCCATGTGAATACTCAACCATGGCCATGTGTGTTGTTATGTTAGGAGAATAGAGGTTCTTGTAGAACCCTCAGCCCCTCTGAGATGGAAGCAAGCACAGATTCAGGGTCCTCCTGTCCTATTCTGCACAGGAAGTTTCCCTCATTCCCCAGGACATCATGACCTGGGCAGATGTCTTCAGAAACAATAGGAAGGTACCACACAGACACAGATTTTTGAATGAAAAGTCTTCCCTGATTCTTATAAGGTCAGTGTCTGTTCTTTCCTCCACTGGGAGTAACAATTCCAGGCATAGAGGATCCTGAGTTTCTGTCAGGTCAGGTACCTGTGAGAACAGGGAAAACACAGACCCTGGATCATGAAACAAGTGCTCCCACTTGTCCCAGTGTCAGAAAACTAATCTGAGTTTTCAAGACATTATCTTTTTTCCAAGCTCTGTGTCTTACACTCATGCTCATTCTAGTCTGGGAGAATGGCACCCTCACTTCACTGCAGGAGCTCCAGTGGAGCCTCCCTCAACATGTATATCAGACCCTCACTCATATTATTCACCTTTATCCTGAGCCTCCAAAACAAACCCTCCCATATGGCACCATTAGGGTCAGTTGAAACATAAATGCCTAACATAGTCTCACCTCCCAGACTTCACAATTTCTCATGTCACTCTGGGCTGACTCCATTTTTCCATGACTTTGCTCTGTGTTCACCTCTGCTTACACACAATCCACCTCTGAACAGGTCCCCAGTGATCTCAGTCCAACACACCAGAAGTCACAGGGAACAGAAAATGAATAGAAACAGTGCAGAAATTTATTTTCCATTTCCTAATTCTGGATGAAGGCTCTTTAAGGACAGGCATGTGGAAATTACAAAGAGAACAAAGAAAACAAAGAATGAAGACAGTGATGTCTGCCCAGAGCGTCATATCAAAGAGGGCTTGAGAGAGGCTCATTGAGTACATGCCTGTGGGTGGCTGACTGAACAGAAACCTGCATGTTTACTAGAGTTGTTGAGGTTAAATGAGAGAATATCTTTTATAATTTCTGTGATCTTGTTTGTTTTTTATTTTATTTTAATCATTGCTCAAGTACAGTTTTCTGCTCTTTACTCCCACTCCAGCCCACCCATCCATTTCTCCCCACCTCCCTCCCATTTCCACCCCCTCCTAGTTTTTGTCTATGTGTCCTTTAAATTTGTTGTTGTAAACCCTTCCCATTCTCCCCTGAAATTCCCTCCCTTCTCCTCTCTGGTTACTGTCAGCCTGTCCTATATTTCAGTGTCTTTGACTATAGTTTTCTTGTTTCTTTGTTTTGTTGTTTAGGTTCTTGTTAAAGGTGAGATCATATGGTATTTGTCTTTCATTGCCTGGCTTATTTTGCTTAGCATAATGCTTTCTAGCTCCATCCATGCTGTTGCAAAGGTAGGAGGAGCTCCTTCTTTCTTTCTGCTGCATAGAATTCCATATGCACCCCAATGTTGAAAGCAGCACAATTTATAATAGCTAAGTGCTGGAAGCAACCTAGGTGCCCATCAGTACATAAATGGATCAAAAAATTATGGTACATTTACACAGTGATCTTGTTTCTTGATGATGCAGTGAAAATGTATGTGGAATGAGTACACTGTTGATGGTCAAGGTGCTGTTGAAATACACCCTTTCATTCTGGTACATCTTCTAGGATTCTGAGCAAAGGCTGCTTTGAGCCTCTTGGGGACCCAGGAAGATCCGGGAAGTCAGGTCATCTCCTGCTGTGAACATCAAGTAAAAGAGAGGCAAGGCTACTGGATTTTTTTTAATAGCAAAATAAGGAAAGTTGAGAATATTTAAAAATATGTTAAGGATAGAGACTTTTTGTAAGACTACATGATTGGCTAGTTATAGAGAGGTTATGCTAAAGTAAAACATGCATTCAATAAGGTTAAAAGGAAGAAAAAGATTTTATTAAACACCATGAAACAGGGCAGGATTCCTGGCTGGTGTAGCTCAGTGGATTGAGCGTGGGCTGTGAACCAAAGTATCACAGGTTTGATTCCCAGCCAGGGCACGTGCCAGGGTTGCAGGCCACAGCCCCCAGCAACCGCACATTGATCACATTGATGTTTCTCTCTCTCTCTTCCTCCCTTCCCTCTCTAAAAATAAATAAATAAATCTTGAAAAAAAAGAGCTCTTTATAAAAAAAAAGAAAGAAAGAAACAGGGCAGGAAAGCAGAACACAACTCACCTGAGACAAAGGCTGGACAGATTTTAGAAGAGAAGAGAACATGGGGGTGTGAATGCCTCCTAATGTTGATACTTTTCAGACAATGACATTAGTGATACCAGTGACACCAGGGAAAAGATCAGCTGCAAGAATGGGCAGTTTATGCAAAGCATTACATCCACATCTGTGACCATTCAGGGATCTGCCACACATTTTGGGCTATGCTGAACGTACCCACCACAGTAAAAGTCATGTTGTGTTTCTATCTCCATTTAGTTAATGTTAGAAGAATGAAAGGTGCTTTATGAACCCTGTGTTTTGACCTAATAAGAGAATGACATTCAAAATTCTAGGCTTTAGGGCAAGGCCATGCTTTCTATAACAATACTGCAATAGCTTCTGATTGGCTTTTAGCTCCCACAGGAGTCAGATTGTCTAAATATGGGCTGTAATATGACAAGGTAGCTGGATAGCCTCAGATTTGGGTTCTATTGCATGCACAGATATTAAGGTCCAGTAGGAAGTTCAGTGTCCATCAAAAATAGAAGTGATAAATCTGGATTAGACAAGGGCTGGCAGCCCAGACCATTAGGACCTACTAGTTCAGCAAGTAGCCTGTCACATAGCTTTCACCATGGAATTACAGGAAGTTCACTGTCACTTTCAACAAAGAACTCAACATCTCCACTCCGAGTTCATTCTGGCCCTCAATTCCCCCTCCCAACCACACAGAACAGCAGCCACTATTTTTGAGTCTCCCCAGGCACCTAGTCAACCTACTTACACACAAATCCCCTAAAACATGGCTTACTTCTTGACTGAGCTGTGGCATGTCTCATGTTATAGGATTGAGTTTTAGTTATTGTCACTTCTCCAAGGCAATGCTGAAATGATGGCCCTCGGACCACATTTTGGGAGCCTGCTCCACATGTTTCCACTGGGTTGAAAGAGAGACTAGGTACCACTGACCTTCAGTCTTGTCTTCATCCTCAAGCCTGCCCTGCATTCCCCACCTTTGCCAGGCTCCATTTCACCCCTCTGCTAGTCTGACTACCACACCCTCCAACTCATTTCCTGATTAAAATTTCTGCATTCATAATGTCACACATCTTACAAACATTCACCACTCCTCAAAATCCTAGTCCCCGACAGGACGCTAATCTCTTCTCTCCCTTGATTCTTTTCCCATGTCTCCAGTTTCATAACATTTGTTGCCTAGTACATCTGGTTTTCTCTCTTATACTAATCTTAGAACACTAATCTGAGTTTTCAAAATCTCACTCTTTCTGCCAACCCTGTGTCTCTCCCCATGTACCCACCTAGACTGGGAGAATGGCTGCCCTCTTTTAACTGCACCAGCTCCAGCAGTCCCTCCCTCATCACTAGGTCAGACCCTTACTTGTATGCCTCAGCCCCATCCTGAGCTTCCTTAACAAAACCTTCCTCCACTACCTTCTTATCTCCTCTTTAATCCATACAATGTCTAATACCTAAATCCCATATGTTCTATACTTTCTCCTTAGGACTCTGAGCAGATCCTATTTCTTTTTCACCCTCTGTATGCAAACCTCTGCCTACCCACAATCCACCTCTGACCAGAGGATTCAGTCAAATGCCTCAGAGGACCCAAGTGGTATTAAAAAAGTAGACCAGAAAAGATTATTTGTTTCCTGTTTCCCAAGTTCTGATTGTAGTCACTAAAGGTGGACACATGGACTTTGTAAATATAACAAAGAAATCAAAGAAAAAGACATTGATTTGTTCCCTAAGTTCCAGGTCACAGGAGGCACAAAACAGTGTCTCCCAGTGCAGGCCTACAGGGGCTATGTCACAGGAACCTGCACATTTACTAGACTTTCTAGGGTTCATGCAGAATAATTTTTAAATTTCTGCAATCTTTTCTTGATGGTGAGTGAAAATGTATGTACAATGCAAATACAGTTATTGGGTAGACCACTACAGAGCTACAGAGTTTCCCACCTGACCTTTCTATCAGATTCTAAGACAAAGACCACTTCAAGGCAAATCCATCGTGAGAGAAATCTGGGCAGTCAGGTCATATTTGACTGTGAAATCCAATTCAGAAGGAAGGCAGGACAACAGAAAAGAGTTACTTGGAAAATTGCAACCAAATTAAAAAAAAATGGATGATTTCAAAATAAGGTAAGGATGGGCACTGGGAGAGAGGTGAAAAGATCTGCTAATTACAAGGAGATTTTGTCAGAGTGAAAGATGCATCAAACAAATTTAAAGAGGCAAGAGAGACTTTCTTAAAGACCATGTGTTAGTATAGTGAGCCAGAATGCAACATCTTTGAAAGAGAAGGCTGAGAAGATTTTAAGAACAAGAGAAGGAATCAAAGACACCTCTGTTTGCTATTTGGCTTTACACAAAAGAAATGTAAAGTAAAGCATTTCATGAAATCTTCCCAATTTGTCTTTTTACCTCATGCTTTCAAAGGTCCTCACACAAGTTAATCTTCTACCCTCCCAAAGAGATGAGACACAGACACCAGGAGAACTAAATTTAAAGTCAGGGGCTGATGTTGATCCTGGTCAGAAGAATCCATGTGTGTTGGGGCTGCTATGAACAAATACACGTGGACTATGCATATCCTGTGGAGAAAAGGGATGGCATGATTGCTCTCTAAGTGAGAGAAAGGGTCCTGACCCCTACCTGGACAGATTTTTATTGCTTTTCTGGGTACATTGCATTGAGGATGGTTCTTAATTACTATGCACAGGTTTGCTCTAGGTGATTACCTTTTACATATAAGAAAGGAAAGAATGTTGCTAATTACTTTGGAAAGAAGGATGTTACAGATCATAGGGAAAAGTGGTTGAACTGGTTACACTCCATACTTGGGAGGTTTAGCTCAGATTTTAGGAAGTTACAGTAAGCACTTACTGCCTCAGATTCAGGGTGAGGGAGTTTTAGCAAAAGCAAGCTGCATAGTGGCCTAGGTACAATGCAGACTTGATTCACCATGGAAATCCTATCCATTCCTGTGGCTCCTGCGTGCTGGGCCTCACTTTCCACTGCCCTTTCTGGGAAAGAGCTGGGCTACATTCCCACCCAACACAAAACAGCTCCCTAAAAGGGGCATATGCCCTTTGTGACATATACACTGTGAATTGTAAAACTGGCAAGAAAATTTTAAGGAGAGTTATGTGTATTTCAAACAGGCAATAAAAGAATCTGAAATTACAAATTGTTATTCTGTTCCAGAAGAAAATGTTCTAAAAGTGGGGCAGTCAGATGCCTGCAGTCAGGAAGAACCTGTGTAAAGGTCAGTGACTATGAGGAACAGGAAGGCCTCTGGTTCATAACGAAAACTGTTTTCTGCATGGTGGAGCGAAACACAACTACATCTTTTTCAGCCAAGACCCAGTTTTCATCTCCATCACTTATTGCAATTTAAAAAGAAGTGCAAAACTACTGAGAATCCCTGAACAGAGCCAGAATCTGATCTCCCAGAAGGTTGTGCTTTTCATTTAGACACTACTTTTTTCTCTACAGTAACATTGCCCCTCTTCAAACCTTATCCCTATGGAAAAATTGTGTACTTGATCCTACATCATGGCTGGAGTCACCTGATTTGACCCCATTAGTTACCTAAGAGCACAGGAACTGACTTTCACCATTTGGTTTGTTCTGATGAATGTTTTTTCTACAGAACACATGGTGAGAGTTTTGTCACTTGAGGTTAAGGAGCTTCACCCTCACACTTTACCTGCAGTCTCTCTAGCTTTGCATGCTGTTCTCTTCAGGAGATGCCAAGAGATCAAGAAACCAAACTTAGCTTCATAAACTATGGTTTCATTTCTACTTCCAATGGCATTTGTTTGAACTAGGACATTGGAGCTAAAGTTATCACTTTATTACCAAAGTTTCCAATTATATCTTATTAACAGAAAGGACAGAAATGGAGTAAACTAATCAGATAGTTTTATTGACATATAAATAACAATACTGGAGACTTTAGAAATCTTTTGAAAGCTATCTAAGAGAAAGACTAAGATCAGTGTTGCTACCCACATGGTTGTCCTCTTGTCCATTCCCATTGTCTACAATTGTGACCACATACATTCTCATGTTTGCATGGAGAAGTGACAGAGCTCAGATTCTGAGTTCATCACCTGCTCCCATTGGCTATCATACAACCACTGCTCATTATCTAAGGAAAACAATGTTAACTCCACTGTGGATATGGTACCAATGAAACTAAATCAAGGCAGTGTTTGGTGTGAAATGTGACCTTAAGTGAACAATAATGACAATGACAGCTCATATATTTTAGTCTTTATTGACATAATGTAAATATTTTCAGAACTATTAACCTGCAGACAAATGTTTATAATAATGCAAAAAAACCCCACTTAATTTAGAGTTCAATAACAAAGAAGAAGAAAGGAAGGTCACTTATATATCACTTGCAGTTCAATGGTCTGACTTTCAACCCTCATGATGGGGTTTGATGGTATACACTTGTAAAGCCCAGCATCTTCCTTCTTGACTGGGTCTATTGTGAGTCTTCTGCCATTTGCAGTAAGCTTCACACTATTTGTCAATGGCAGATTCATGTCATTGAACAGCCACTGGATGGAGAGGCCATTTGTGTAGCAGGTGAAGACCACATCATCTTCATTCTTTATGACCCAATAGCTGCTAGATAGGAGGATAGGCACTCTCAGATGATCTATACAGAAACAGAGACTATGAATCTTTCAGAATGTGCTTGAGACATGGAGCCACGCTGCTTGCTCAGAAATATCCACCACTCACAGTCCACAGTGAGCTATGAAAAGGTCACCAGAGTATGGTTCTGACTTTTGCAGAAAGGAAAGTGTCTGAGTTCAGGTGACAGTATATAAAGTGAAAGCTACACCTCCTCTCTGAGCCCATATGAACTCAGTAGGATTCTATAGTTGTTCCCTCACTCTTCTCTGTAGTAGTAGAACACAAAACCCCTTCCCAGTGCATATAGCTCATAACCTCATCATCAGGTACAATTTTTCTCTCATGAGCTTTATTGATCTGGTCCTTGAACTCTATTTTGACTTCACAAAACATCAGGTTCCACTCCTTATGAAAACATTTGTATACTTAGGGGATTGCAAGCTTACCACCTTTGTCCACCTCTGGGGCTAAGAGAAGTTTACAGCAAGTGCAAAAAGCATTGTTTTTGCTAAAAAATTTATTAGGCATTAAGGACTGCCCAATCCAGTGTTCATGGCTTACACCTTGAAGATTTCTATCTAGAAGTCTTCTCACTCTGAACAAGACTTTATTTCCTTGCCAAATGAATTGATATCATGGTATAATTAATGTCTAGAGGGAAGTAGTTAAGATTTTAATAAAAGACATTGACTGTAGGAAAAGAAGAAAACTATTTCATATAATAAAGGCCACACATAACAGCCCAGAGGTAACAAAATATTCCCCAGACCACCTGACTTCCTGGATGACCAGAAGCTTTTCCTTGCAGCTGAACAGATTTCTGTCACCCAGCTAAGGTGTGTTTCTATGGGGCACCATTTCCCAGGACATCCTATAGACTGGGGTTTGAGAGAAACGACAAATGAATCCAGAAGGAAGCAAGCAGTAGGTTGACTACTCGGGCCTCTAGCCCAAGAGGTGGGTTAGGTCATTTCAGAGAGTGTGAGTGAAATGAGCCAGTGAGGCAATTAATGCTAGAGCAGTGTCCAGGAAGTGACTTCGCAAAGAAAAAAAAAAAAAAAAAGGAAAGGTGGAAGCTGGTAAGGACAGCAGAATCATGGGCTCTGCCCTTGACAGTTAGTCTCTCTCCCCTTTTGGCAGGTGAGACTTGTGTAAATGGAAAATGACTGACTTACAGCAATTGGGGAGCACTGACTTCCTGAAATTCTGGTGCCTGTACAATTTGTGTTAGGTGGCTATGAGATAGAAATGTGGAAAAAGTTAAAATTATTCTGTGTGTGGAAATGATGATTAATAGCCTAGGGCCTTAAACTAATCATTAAGAAAGACTATTTTCTTAGAAAAAGAAGAAAAGGATCTGAGATGATGATCTTAGTTCCTTGAGGCACAGAAGGCCTGTTCCTCATGGACAGAATTTAAAGTACTCTGTATCCAGGTTCCAGGCATAGAAGTGATTTTGGATAATTCATTCATTTCATTCATTCACCATGTATTTCTTCCTAATTCATCAACAGCAACTGAGTTTTTGTTAATTATTGGTCCATGAGCTGGTTTCAGGGGTAGAGTGGTAGTGAGGCAACAAAATCCTTCCATTTATATCTGCTGGGAGAGATGGCACCAAAACAGAAAGCAAAAAAGTGATGTCAAATAAAGTGTAGGGAGGTGTGAATAGTACAACTAAGGGGGATACCTGGGTAATCTACACAGTGATTTTTATTGTTACTGCAGGTAGTTAGGTTCTAAAGTAAAAATAGATTATGTCTCCATGTTTTCACTACACAGACCAAATACTATTCCTATGAGCTGAGGACACATTAAAAAAAGTCTCTGAACCAGTTTTTTTGTTTGTTTGTTTTTTTTTATTCAGAATCCAAAGACACTCTTCTATGGTCCCCAAGGTAGAGAAATTAAGTGTATGGCTACAGACACCCTAAGAGTGACTTTGATGAGCTGCTTATATTCTGTGTGACTCTGCTGTAGTGACTGTATCTCCCTGTTCCTCAGTTTGTTCTCAGTGGAGAAGGTCGCCAGTTTGTTAACTATAAAATATTGTCAGTGTGTGACCTAAATCCTGAATAGAACATCTGCTCACACAAAGAATCTCTTATTGATTGACTCCCAGATGTCTTATTGCCTGGGCTGATCCCTGGTGAATGAAGACCTTGCAGGAGGATCTTTTATTCACAGTTTCTTTCTGGAGATGCTGACTTTTTACTGAACCTTCCTAAGTCCCCCAGGACAGTCAGCTATATCCACAGACATTGTCTAACTGTGCTGTCCTCACACAGACTCAGGTGATATCAAACTCCATTTCTGCCAAGATATGGACCTGAGCCAGGACTGGTGATAGTCTCAGGAGCCTTGTGACTCTGGTGCCCATTAAAGCATTACACACTAAGCCCTTCTAGGATGCCAGACCAAAAATGACACAGGCTGCCTATCATCCCTGGAGTCAAGAATCCTGGCACAGTGTTCTTGGGAGGGGTTTCTGAGCTGAGCTCTGTATGAATATCAAGAGGCCAAGCACACCATGCTCTGACCTACTACAGGAAGACCAGCCTGAGGTCCAGGTCATAGGAACATGCTCATGGGGCGGAACTGAGATTGGTTTCCCTCAACTGAGTTACTCTCATCAGACTGACCCTTTTGTCTGCAGTGACTGTCTGCAGGGCTTCAAGTTGGGAAGGGAACTTAGAAATTTGTCTACACTCTGTGTATCCTGCATTAAATATCAAAACCAAACCTGAAACAAAATGCAGAGGGGAATGGAGGTAATGTCCAGGGCTGTCAGTCCTCTGTGTGAAGTAGGATTCAACCCTCCCAACCCCCAGTCATCAGAGAACAATCACTCACCACATACATGAAGCAGCCCAGATCCTATTTCTATTTCTGAATCTGGAAGGTGAACCACTACAGTGTACATTCCTGTGTCATTCATGGTGACCTTCTTCAACAGCAAGGATCCATCCTCGGTGACTACTGCTCTTCCATTTTTTTCAGGACCACTTAAAAGAAAACTTGATGTCATCATAGAAAATGCAATTATATTATTCTTGTCCACACCATTCCCTTTGTATCGCATGAAGCCTACAACCTCATGAGGCTTATTGCACATATGCAGAAGCACATCTCTCCCTTCGTCAGCATAGGTCGACACAATACTGATTTTGGCTGTGGAGGCTGGACTCTAGAAGGTTAAGAGTGAGACTAGGGAATAAGAAAAAAATGCATCAATATTTGCATCTATGTATTGGGACAGAAAAATGAGGCCCTGAATCCTGAGTGGGTCTCTTTATCACTCAACCTTGGTCTGCAGGTGAGTGTTTTTCTGCCAAGGTCAACTGCTTGGCCCCCATTACTTCAGCACCTGTGAAGCTGTTATTTTTTTCTGTTTCAAATGGTATTCTCTAGGTGTTTGTCTTGACCATCTCCTCACAGTGCTTATACCAATGCTGCCACTCAAGGGCAGTTATAAAAAAACACATTTGCTGACCACCTTCTCTAAAGATTCTCTGCCTTCACTTTCTGATCTGTCCTGCTCTTTTTTTTTTTTTTCATGGCACTTCTGGGTACCTGACCTCACACCTACACCTTTTCTTGTCCCTCTCTCCTCCATAGAACATGGGCTTTCCGAGAGCAGGGCTTGTCTGATCTGGTATCTCCAGTGAATGCAACAGCTTGAAAATTGATGGGGATGAAAGAATGAGTTCTGTACTTCCTGGGGTTTATTTTCCCATTTCCGAGGTTTGTGGTGACGACAATGTTTAGCACCCCTGGTTAATTTTTTTCTGGTATTTTCTGACATAAATCATTATTATTATTACCAGTTTTCATAATTCAATACTCAGTGATGAATAACAGGAAATGAATAGCAATTCACATTTACCTGCCTCCCACCACTTCCAGATTATATTTTCCACTTGCTGGTCCCCTTCCCCATCCTACTCTACCTCTTGTCCTTCACCCTCAGGTTCAAGAAGAAGCCTTCCTTCTTTTCTCAGATCCCTGGTCTCCTTAGCAGACTCAGGCCAGTCTCTGTGCCAGATCCTTAGTCTATCTAAAACAAGTCCTCTTTAGGTAGTGACTGACAGGTATCCCATGGTGTATGTTGTCTGCTCTGTGGTGCCCTTTTTGAGAGAAGCTTGAGGTTCTGTGATGCTCACAAGCATCTTTGTCCAAAATGGTGCAATCTGCTGTGTGTCCTATCTGTGTGTTGAGCTTTATACTGGGCCATGATTACCAATCTTGTCATGTGGGCTGGGGGCAGGGAGTATGCACATGACCATCCACTCCCTGCTCTAGTTTTTGCCACCCTTGGCCCTTCTAACCAGTATCACCCTCCTATAATTTGGTTCCTTGGGAACTCCTGAGAGCTCTCAATACAACACAAACACACATGCAAACACATGCACATATGCTCTCTGAGACAGATACTGGTTCAGCAATATCCATTGCAGCTGCAGATACTCATTGAAACACGAGAAAAAACATACACATGGACAACTGAGTCCTGTGGGGAAATAGCTATAAGATGGCCACTCTCTCAAGTGGAGAGTGCCTCAGCCACCCTCCCTACAGGAGAGCACCCCGTTCTCCCACCTGAGCAGGCTTTTATTAGGTTTGTTTACACAAGAATTCAGGTAAATCTCATTAATCATTGCCAGGAAGTAAGGATCAAACAATAGATAACAAAGAAAGTTGAGGGCCTATTTTTAGTCAGGGTCAGATAGCTAAAGAGCTATAAAAACTTTAAGGAACAAACTTACTTCTTGTTTGGACACTTATCAGTTAATTGAGAGCATTCTAAACAAAGCAGGTTTCACAGGATTTTACACATTCTTTCTTAGGCCTGATCACCTGGGGAACCCACCCTTTCCAGCACAGGGCTGTACTACCCTCTGTCATTGTTTCAGGCTTAAGCAGAGCAAGGGAAGTAAGGCAGTCAAGAGATTAGGAGATTTTCTCACAGACAATGAGGACTCAGGCTATGTCAAAGCTGAGGGGCAAGGGTCCATCACTCCCTTTTGCTGTAGCCCCCAAAGTCCTTCCTTGGTTGCCTCCCACACAATCGTGCCTGTCTTAGGTCGCCCTCCCCTTGAGGAATCTTACCTGTCATTGGCTAACCAACCAAGCATTGGGGGCCAGGCAGGGTGAAATAAAAGGAGCAAAAATGGTGCTCCTGCTAGGGAGATAAACTTTTGTCTCCTTGCTGGCTTACAGTCCAAGGTCATTCCCTCAGCCTTAGACCTGGCGAGGATTACAGCTTCTGATACCAGGCAGGGCAGTTCCAAACAGTTCTCCAAGATGCACAAAAATAGATCAGGACACACTTAAGTTAAAGACTGACGTTTCTTAAGAAAAATACAGGCCCGGGATGTGACAAACTGCCAAAGTAGAAAATTGTGATCAGAATATTTTGTGAGTATTGTAAGTCCTGCCATGTGTCCCCTTGAGCTTGTCAGGGTTACTGCATAGCCCTTTTTTGCTAATAGTCTCTGGAAGTAGCAGGTTGGAAACAGCAGTCAAGAGGGAACCTGAGAAAAGCCTGTTGAAGCAGGGATGAAATTCAGGCTACTTCTGCATCTTAGCCAAAGCAAGGTTCCTGTGTCTATCTTTTGTGTGTCTCAATGCCATGCCCTAGATGACAGAAGCAGACCTGCAGCCAATATCAAATTGTCAGATGCTGTACAGTATTTCTGACCAGAACACTGATCATGGTGAGCCTAGTGATGAGCCTAGTGAAGAGACAACCATTGTCCTGAATATTATGAGGGCAGTGTCAGAATAACTGTCCCATCAGGGGCATGTGTTGGGCAATAAAGAGATTTCTGCTTTCAAATATCCAAAATAAGGGCCTGGTGAAGGTTCTCCTGAGGCTTTTGGAAAAGGGTGCTGGCCTGGTGTGTCAATGCAAAAATATGTCTTGTGTGTCTTCCATCATTACGTTGAAATATTGCATATAAGTCATTTCTGTGTCCCTGTCTGCCCACAGAGCCCAGGAACAGGACCATTTCCAGTGAATACTCAATTAGGATTCCTGTGTGTTCTTTTATTAGGAGATAAGAGGTTTTCTCAGATCCCTCAACACCTCTGAGATGGAATCAACCACAGATTCTGGGTTCTCTGCATCATTCAGTACAGAAAGCTTCCCTTGTTCCCCAGGACATCATGAAGTGGAGACATGTCTTCAGAGACAACAGGGAGGTTTCCCACAGACCAAGAATTTTGGTAATGAAAATTCTTCCCTCATGTCTACAAGGTCAGGGTGTATTCTTTCTTCCCCTGGCAGGAACTCCTCCAGGGGTTAAGGATCCAATGTTTTTGTCTGGTCAGCTATCTGTGAGAACAGGAAAAACACAGGCCTGGGATGATGAGACATAACTTTCAAGGTGGCACTGAGGAAGGCTGTGATTTTGGAGGAATAAATGTAGTCCAACCCCTCACTGTTAGGAAGTTTCTTTCATTCCTCCTGACCGTACGAGAAGTAAAAGGCTGACCCTAGGATGTCCCCAAGCAGGCACCATCCTCCTGTCTTGTTGACACCAGTGCCTTTGTGTGTATAAGATCATAATTTGACTCCAAGTGTCACATAGAGTGGTAAGCTTCCACTGGGCAGTTTTCCTTAGTGATTTAATGTGTGCTTATGGAACATCTGTCCTGTGTCAGGCTCCTGGCTGGGCCCTGGAAACTCCAAACAGAGTAGGAAAAGTGTGGGCCCTGTGCTCATTGACTTTACCTTGTAATACAGACAGGCTGTCAGGTAAGTCATGGCTCTAGGAACTTAATTATAATCCAGTGAAGGGGACTCAAAATAAAACTTCTGGTCCCTCCAGAGTATGTAATTGAGTCTCAGCTGGTCTGGGGAACATAGAGAGCACTTCTGATAATGTATCCACTTGGCTGATACCTGGAGAGTTAGAGGACATTTACTCCATAAAGAACAGAGAGTGTTAGGAAAAAAAAAAAAAAAAGCTTCCTCAGAAGTTTGACTTTTGAAGGGGTGAAGCATGGCTGGATGGAAGAATACACAGAATCCATTGCAGAAGCCTGAAGAGTTAGAAAGACTGTGGAATGAGTGATGTGCTTGAGGCTGGACGCTGCTGAGGTGGAGTCAGCGGTGCTCCAGAAAGCCTCCATCTGCAGAGTAATTCTGCTGTGCTCTGTGGACAAGTAGAAACATGGGCAAGAAAATGTCATGTTACAGTTTGGTATCTTCTTTTTATTTTTAGTTTTGTACTTTCTATTCAACTTATACTTTAGTCAATATTTCATAGATGCATATATAATTGTAATATAGTTATTGAATTATACTTGAATATAATGAGCTTAACATATTGAAAGCATGGAATTTATGAAATGTTTTCAGATGCATACACCAGAGAAGTCGTACAGTAAAAATAAAGACCATATCCCTTACTATTAATGTCTTCTCATGCCCTCTTGTAATCTCCTTTTTCTTCACCTCTCCAACCTCTTTTTTAGTGTTAAGGGAACTCTCTTCAGTTTTTTTTTTCATATGAATTCATTGGCACTTTCTGGAATTTTCAAATTTTTTATCATAAATTATTTAATTTGAGGCCAAATTTGGCTATTTTTACATAGTTGTCTCCTTTTATTTTCTATTTATATCTCATTTCAGGGATCCATTAATATTGATTTTCTATTCACCCTTCATGGACACTTGTGTTGCTTCCAGTTTGGGGCTCTTACAAGTAAACCTGCCATGAACTTATGTGTAGAAAAGTCTTTAATACAAAGAAACAGAACTTGTAAAACCACTGAATAGCTATAGAAATAGAAGTTAGGGAGTTACGCCTGGAAGTCTGGTCTCAAGGTCGCACTGCCACAGCCACACTCAGAGGTTAAAAAACATGTGTTACTTCACATAAAGCTGTGTCTGCCACAGCTCGCCCATCAGTTACCACAGTAGTGGAAACAATTGCCCCATCTTTCTTCCAGTTTCTAAATTATGAACCAGAACACCTCAGAAACTACATTTAATTCACATCTGGATTCTCAATGTCTAGGAGTAAAGGAGAGGTAGTATTTAATTTTTCAATCTCTGTAATACAAGGAGAACCCCCCACTCTCCGCCAAAAAGAAGCCTATATGCCAAGTACCCACTGACAATACAGAGTCCACCTGCAGGCTATGTGACTCTGGGTGAGTCACCCACCACGAGAAGAATCAGTTCTCTCATGTGATGTCACAAACATATGTTTGGTCTTTTTTCTTGGTTTTAGTAAAGAGCAGCTAACTCTTTGGGAATTCTAAGGGATGAGGGATAAAAGTGTCTTTTGTTGTGATGATGCAACTCTCAGCAGGCCTCTGGATAGTTGCAGAGTGAGGGCAGGCCACCAGAAAGACCAAGTTCTGATCAGAAGCTTGGAATCTTCATCTTTCAACATAAGAAATGTTTCAACCTGACAGGAATTTTTATGAGTGTACTTGGGCCAAACATGATGATAATTTTGGGAAGCAAAACCACAATTGACTGAGAGAATGTTCTGAAACATGGCAGTGTTGCCTTTTATTTTATACAGCACAGTGAAAGCTGGAGGCCTAAGGGGTTACATGAAATTCATGGGATATCCATTAAGGAATTGGAGGATGCCAAGTGCAGAAATCTCTGAGACTGGGTAAAAAGTAAAACAAATAGACACAATTGTTATGTTGGTTGGTACAGGAAAGATAGCAGTTAACAATAAACACAATAACCATAGTAATGAGAGGGTATGTTGCCTCTGCTATGGTGTAGTAAGGGGTCTGGAATAAGGAAAACTACCCTGACATTTTAAAGGTATATTATGTTAAAGGAAAAATAAAAATAAAATAAACACTTTAAGGTAAAGATTGACTTTCATTGGGAAAGAGATTAGCCTTGGACATGAGTACTCACCATGACTCGCTTTTAGTTAAAATTTTAATTTCAGACTGTCCTCTGTGGTTACTTCAGGTCTCTGAGTTTGTAAGCCTCACCACACAGGCCTCCCCTGAGCTCATCAGGTTTATTATATGGTCCCAATTTTGTCCACACTGCCCTCTTTGGTTATAAATCAACCTAAAAGATGCATTGGTGACCAATCGTTTTGTTTGATAATATTGTCTGAAGTGCTGGGAAGGGATTATTAGGAAGTCTTAGCGTTTGAATTGCTGAACAATAAACCAATTGTGATGCAGCAAGACCTTCACCTTGGATGGAAGTCAAGGCTGAATGTTGTCAAAAGAGAAAAGCAGGTAAATGGGAGCAGTTAGTCCCACAGATCTTTATTAGACAAACACTGTGGATCACTTCAAACCTAGTAGTTTTCCTGATCAAAATTGTGCTTTGTTTCCCTGTATTTTGCATCTTGTATTACATTTACTTATAATTTGAGGGAACACTATACACCAATCGAGTTTTACCCATCTGAGCATGAGATGGGGTCATATTTACTATGCCCATCTATTATTAATTATTCACTATTAATCTTATTTTTGCTAGTTGTACACTAGGAGGCTGTTACCTTACAATTTATTTGGGGACCAGGCTCTAAGAACACAATGCTGTGAAGTACACTTGCCATCTACAATTTCCATAGATGAGGATGGTAAGAGTTCGATAAGTACATTTTCTCCACTTCAGCAGTAGCCATGGAGGGCCGTATTTTATAGCCACTTCAGCTTTTATTTGAATAATATAGTTAACAGTCCCTATTGAGTTAGGGTATGAGGATATTCATGTAATTAGGTTCTAACATTTATTCATAAAATTCCTTTCTCAATATTTTTATTCCAGTAACCTTCCACAATTTCTTTGATCTTAGTTATTTTCTTTTCAATCAGAAATAACCAACTTAGTAGAAGAAACTACTTACTTAAAAAAATAACATTTTATAAATTTATTTTTAGAGAGAGGGGAAGGGAGAGAGAAAGAGAGGGAGGGAATCATCAATGTGTGCTTGAGTCTCACATGACCTTTCAAGGCATGTGCCCTAACTGGGAATGGAACTGGCTACCCTTTGGTTTGTTGGCTCTGCTCAATCTAGTGATCCATACCAGCCAGGGATAGACACTTGACTTTTAAGCACTCACACACATCACTTTTCTTTGTTTTGCAATAGCATTTCTTCTAAATTTCAAGAGGTTGCCAGAATGGGGGCCCTGTTCAGGTCAGGATTACATAAGGTAAACCATTAATGCATGGATTCTTGACTTTGTGCAGGAAGAATTACACAAAAGAAGCCCAGGTGATTTTGAGGTATATTTATTTATACAGGGAATGGTGACACCAGGATGTACCGAGAATAAAAAGAGAATAAGAAGAAAGACTAGCTTGGACTGCTTTGATTCTCTAAAAATATTATGGGAAACATGTGAGACTAGGAGGGGCAGAGTCAGAAAAGAGTCCTTGTGGAAAGGTTTAGGGGGGTTGCTTGGGACAAGCTGCTGCTGCCATGCTACCTTACTGTAAGTCTCCTGGGAACCTCTTAGAGATGACAAGAAAGGAAATTTACCCTCCCCTAAAAGAACAATAAGTCACTAGTTGTGCCTCACGAAATTTGCACGCTGCACTGGCTGATTAGCTTGGTGAATTGAGCATGGGCCTAGAAACTGAAAAGTCACTGGTTCGATTTCAGTGAGAGCACATGTCTGGGTTGCAGGCAAGGTCACCTTTTGGGAGCTTGAAAGAGGCAACCTATCGATATTTTGCCTGAAGCATCTATGTTTTTCTCTCTCTCATTCTATTTCCATCCACTCTCTAAAAAAGTGAATAAATAAAATCTTTTTAAAATAAAAATAAGGTGCACACAGTTTTATTTGTGTTGAGAAGTTTTATTGCTTTCAGAAGGTGAAAATTTTAGGCAAGGGCTCAGGGAAGATCTAAAGATAATATTCATCAGTGTTTTCAGATGTGCCCTTTCAGGGTGTGGTCTCCACTACTTGGTCAGTTGCAGGCCAGAAAGTCTAAATTGCATGACCAGCTGTATGCCAGAAGAGGGAAGGCCCCTGTGAAAGCAAGTTCTAGTATATTTCATTTATTGCAAAGAATCTGCGTCTTTTCACCTGGGTAAACTTTTGTATTCAGTTGTAAATTGCTCAACCACTTTGTTCAGCCACCTTTCTCAATTTCCCCATTTCACTTGCAAACAAATATTTCTAGCTTCTTACTTCTCTGCCTCAAAAGAAAAACTGTAAAGGAGCATTTTTGGTAAAATCAAAGTTATCATACACACCATAGAAATTATTATCAATTGTGTTATATGCACACTGTTTGAGAAAAGCCCAAAGAACAACTTTAAGAATTATTATGACTTATTTTAGCAGACAGGTAAAGACTATCAAACTTATAATGGTCAACATCAGTTTGTAGTTATAAAGCATTTGTCATTGTTTTGGGATAGCTATCTATCTCTGACACCAGCAACTTCTCATCCTTGAAATATGCTCGAATGTGATGAGCAGAGGCAAGCATCAGAGACACGGGCAGGTGTACATTGGCTGTTGGGTCCCTGTTATGGTTTTTTCTAACAATGGTGGCAAGTGTCTTTAATTGATGTCTCTTTCATTACATGAAATGTGTCATTGTCTTTGAAGTCATCATCATTGCATGGCAGTACACCTGTGAAATGAATATCACTAATTTATCATTCCTTATAAGTTGTTTGATAAGTTTTGATAATAATGCAGAATCTGTCATTTTAGTAAGGTTGATCTATATATCCCTCTGTTTAGATGTATAGGGTGACCAGTAACTGTTGAATGAGGAGAAAAACTATGTGTTTACCAAAAGGAGTAAATTATAGGTTAAAAGATTATTTTTGGCCAAAAGGGGTTAAACAATTCTAAAATTTTATTTAGATCAGTTTTAATTGCACTTTTTGTGTGTTTTACCAGTCCAGAAAATTATGATGACAAGCACAATGAGCATGTTATGAATAGACCATGTAGTAGAAATGTATTGCATTGTTTGCCAGGAGAAATGAGTCCCTCAGTCACTGTAACTGAGGGAGAATTCCCCAATTGGTGTTAATTTCTCCTAATAATAATTTAACCTTGTTGAGGCTGTTGCTCTACATCCAGTTGGAAAATACACACAATTTAAAGCTAACACATATTTGTATTCTTGAGATGGTAGCATTCATATAAAATTCAATTGTTATATTTCCAGTGGGCCTGGGGGAAGTGGGAAATTTTTATCGGCCTAGTTGAATAATTTTCCAGTGTTATATTTGGACAGATAGAAAATCTACTGCAGACTTTATGAGCTACAGTAAGAGGTTTCCAGTAGTATTTTTACTTCATGAGATTGTGTTTTTAAAATCCCGATGTGTTAGTTCCTATACGTGTTCAAGTATCAATGATTGACTCCCTATAGATAGGATTGGTTCCTGTTTTGGCTCTGTTTATGCTTCTTTTCTTCAAAATCCCCCCTTTTTGTCTTCAGGATGCTTTTCTTTTTCTGCAGTGTTCCACTAGAACTGTAAAAGAGGGGCTTTTTTATTTAATGAGAAGTAACAAGCATTCTCAGGTCCAAATAATTAGGGTGTTTAATATTGCCCAGATAGCTGCAGCAGCGGCTAAGTGAACTTCTTTTGCTTTTATGGTAGCAGCTTTAGAAATCTTGAAATTCTTTTTTTTCTCTAGTAATTTTTAAAAATATTTTATTGTTGTTGAATTATAGTTGTCTCCAGCTACCCCCACCACTCCCCCTCACCCCAACCATCCCCAGCTCTCTCCCTTGCTTCCATCTCTCCCACCTTGGTTTTGTCAATGAATACATTATAGTTGTTCCCGAAAATCCTTCCCACTTCCCCCCATTATCCTCTCCCACCTCCCCTCTGGTTACTGTCAGATTGTTCTAAATTTCACTGTCTCTGGTTATATTTTGCTTGCTTGTTTGTTTTGTTGATTAGGTTCCAGTTTAAGGTGAGATCATATGGTATTTGTCCCACATCCCCTGGCTTATTTCACTTAGCATAATGCTCTCCAGTTTTGATAATTTCCAAATGTTTTAATATCAATATAAGTATAACATCTAATAATTCTGCAACCTGTTTGCTGTATTTAATGTACTTGCCTGAGCAAGTTCAGATGGCAGCTGCTTCCACAACATTCTAGTGTTGTGAGCTATGCCAAGGTCATGGCTACTGTTAGTACAAATGTAGTGCTTTTGTTTTTTTGTCATGATAATCCTGAGTTAAAACAATGATTTCTGATCATTAGGAATTTCTTACTGATGCAAAAATAAACACACATTTCACTGTGTCCATCATAAAAGTTATTGCCTATCAAATTTGGTAACATTACTGTTCATTGTTCACAGATTCATATGTAAATCACATTAAGTCAGCATCAGCAAGGAGTTTCCTGTGAGCCATCCCTGGAAACAAAGAGATGGTCAGTAGACACAATGCAGCCATGGATGTCTTTATTCTGCACAGAAGGCAGCAAACTTGCTATGATAAGACTGTTACATCAAATTAAAAACAATAGGTGCAGAAATCCAGAAACTTACAGAAGTGTTGAGTATGTAGGGAATTCAGTGGACATTCAAAAGGCTGAAAACATAAAAAAAGGAGAGCCCATAGCTATCTTTTCTGTTTGTTCACATAGTGTGCCTACAGCAGAGATGACTGTCGCTTGGGGAGGGAGCTCTTTGGCTTCTGAGTCTAATCGCTGCTGACAATTCCCTATAGGTCTATGACAATCTCCATGCTTTTGAGTTAGAACTTCCAAAATGATTTTGTATAAAAAGTTAGAAAGTTTATACTTATTTTGTATCAGAAATTGAGTTTTAGGTAATTCTTTAATGATTTTACATCTTGTTTTTCTGTAGGGTTATGGCATTTCATGAATTAGGTCATGTCAATTTGACTTTAATAGATAATATAAAAACTGGAAAGAATTTAAACCCAATTGTGACAATATCCTGTGAGATCCAGGATGCTCTAAGTTTTCTCCCCTATTCTAAAAGAGAAAAAAATAAGATTCCTTTGAGTCTTTTAAAATTGAATAGTATCTATCTATAGATATGAGATGGTCCATCTATTTTCCTTGAGGTTGCAAAATTCAAGGTTATCCTTTGAGACCTGATATCCTTTTCTTGTTAGCTGTTCTGACAGATAAATTGTATTCTTTTTAAGTCTAGCACTATTCTAGAGCATAAAAGTAAACTATCCACATATTGGATCAATGTGGAAACTTTAAGAAATTTAACATTCTTTAAATCAGCTTTTAATATCCAGGAAAATAGGTGAGCTCTCTCTCTATATATATCCCTGGGGCATTTTAGTTCAAGTAAATTGGAAATCTTCCCAAGTAAAGGCAAAGAGATATTGACTGTGCATTATATTATACTGAAATGCTGAACAAAGCACTACATAAATTTATTACTGAAAAATATTTACAGTCCACAGAAATGACTGATACAAGGTATGTGGATTTGGAATCACTGGATTTCTGGAAATAACTAGTTTACTTATAGCTCTGAGAGTATGTACAAATCCCCATCATTTTTATTTGGTTTCTTTACTGACAACTTGGGAGAATTAAGGAAGCTTCTTAATTTGTCTCTTCTTAAGAGACATAATTTATGTCTCTTGTTAAGACACATAAATTATGTCTCCTTTTAAAGTAATTTGATATAATGGGGTTAATTCAAGCTAGTGCATAATGTCTTTAAGTAAAATGGCTAATGTTAGGCAGAGGCAATTTATTATCAATAGATATTTTAACAAGCTTGACTGATTGATCTTGCCAAAATCTGTACTAGAAAGGGCCAAAGTTGCATTGGAACATCCTGCAAGAAACGTTCAGTCTCAGGATGTTTTCTTCTTGTGGAAGTTGGTTTATAATGATTATTTCCACAAGTGTTTCAGTATTCAAATACATTCTACCCTTCCTGGAAAAAAAACTATGTGGGTACCCTTTGTTTCAAAAACAATTTCTCACTGTCAGGTAAACTGAGGCTGACTAGACCAGTAAAACCCTACATTACCTCATTACATTTTATAGTTGGGAGGAGACAGATTGTGACTTAAGAACATTCATTAGTTGATTAGATGTCTCTGCCACTTGCACTGAAGCTTGACTCTTAATTGGGTGTTGGTAATAACAGATAAACCAGGCCCAGTATCTACAAGGGCCTTAGGAATCTCCATAATTGTGGTAATTTTCATTTCTTTTTAACTATTAATAAGGAGAAAAGGAAACACTCTTATAATTCTCTGAGCAACCATAGGCTTGCTTTTGTATTCTTTTCTTCTTCTAAATATTCTTTCAGTTTCTTATAAGCCAATTAAAATGACTTGGCTTCCCTACGGGAGTTTCCTAGTGAAACTTATTTGGTAAATTGGTTGCTTTTCTTCCAGGAACCAGTAGGTATATTCAGTGGAGTATACCAGAATAACCATGATCTTCTATCCCCACAGTTAATTTAATTGTTTTGCAAAACCATTCATATTCTGGAGAAAATCTTTGAAGTGTTAGGTAAATTTTTATATTCCCTTTTAGTTTTAGAAATATATATATATATATATATATATATATATATATCATATATATATATACACACTCTCTCTCTCTCTCTCTCTCTCTCTCTCTATATATATATATATATAGAAAGAGTATATATATATATATATTCTCTCTTTCTCTTCTGGTTAAAAATGGTTTTCTTTTTCTGAAGGAAGCTGCTGGAATTCATGCATTGTTCTTGTTTAACTTCTATTCTCATGTGATCAAAATTTATTAGGGACAGGTAATGGAGGAGATATAAAAGAAATAAAACAGGATAAAAGAAGAAAGGGGGCAATTACAGACAAAAAAAAATCCCTCAAAGGGCAAAGGATATACTGAAGAAGTAAGTGTAGAAGGAGGAGGAATGAGGTGCTGGTGTTTATTAGTGACAGAAGACATTTTTAGTTCAGAGACGGTCCCTACATTTTTTTTATTATTTTTTTAAGAGAGGATTTATCTGTGCTTCTCTTAGATGTTTCTAATTTCCAAAAGAGATGTGTTTGCCATTTATTCAGTTAAATTTTGGAGTTCTCCTTTTTTAAAATGCTGCATCCAGAAATTAATGAGATGGCAAAAGAGTTTTGTTTTGGCCATAATAAATTGATACCTCATATTAAAATCTTTCCATTTCTGTAAGCATTTGCAAGTACAGACTTCTTATTTATTGTCTATCTGCCAGAGTAGTAATCAGGGGGCTGGAACTGAAAGCTTTTAGCCTTGGAGTCATGATTTTTTTACACCAAATTCACTTTTCTTTGGATATTTGCAGAGTGTATGGAAATTTCTAGGGATGTTGAATGGTAGCTTTAAGTGAGCTGCGTGTGGGTTGAGCTCCAAGGTGCTGTCACTTCATTAGCTGCATCAAACTCTATCATGTGTCTCAGTTTTCCTCCCAGGTACTAGGTAAGCAACCTTTATGTAAGCATACTTTTACACATCAATTTTTTCATTACAGTTGAGTTGGAATTCCCTATGAGGGCCTGCACATTTTGAGGAATTCTCTCAGACACCTGAACAGAGATTCCTAGTCACCTAAGAATACCTGAGGTTGGACCTTCTGGTAGGAAAAGCTTTTGGTCTTCAAAGCCAAAGAAGTCCAGCCTTTCATTTGTCCAGCACAATGTTTTGTTCAGACTCTCAAAGAGCAATTCCAAAGGAAACCCAAGGTTCAAATCTAGGCATCCTTTGTGTGTGTGGAAGCGGAGACGGGTTTCAACTTTTATGGTTAGCCTGGTTTTTCTCAACTTTTTACCTTTAGGTTCACTTTGAGAACTTAAAACAGTATCTCAAATAAATTCTAGCCTTTTACCTTAAAACAGGGAGGTCCATTATTCTGAGAAAAACTTAAGAAGATCACCTGATAAATTATTAGGATGGTGAGTCACAGGGGGTCCCCTACTGGTACCTAGTAAAGTGGTCCTGCCTGAGCTTCTCTGGAATCCTGCCACACTGTGCCAAGGAAATGTCAAAGTTACAAATGTACAATCATCTACAGGAAATATAGAAGTTAATTTCAAATGGGAAGCAATATTTCAACAAACTGTTAAAAGTATTCCAGAGAATGGAATTTTGCATCTTAGTTTATAATTAAAATTAAAGGAAAAGTTTAGGAGGTTGCATAAAACTTATTGGTGCTGGATTCAAGAGCTGGGAGAATGCAAAACAGGTTAAATTTCTTGGGTTGGATGAAAATTAAAAAAAAAAACAGACATAAAGATTTTTTTAATTGTTAGATATAGGATAATTAGCAGTTGAATAATATTATAACAATAAAAATGAAAGTTTATTTAATCTCTTCTCTGATACAGTGAGGGTTCTACAAAAACATATCATTCTGACATTTTAAGGTTCTATTATCAGAGATGCAAAAGACACTAGACAAAACAAAAATTGACACTTTTGATAAAATAACCAAGACTAAAACATGACTAACTGCCATGATTCAGTTTCAGTTACTAAGTTTTAATTTCTGACCATTCTATGTAGTTACTTTAGGTGTCGGTGTTCGTGAGGTTCACTGCACAGACCTCCACACAGAATTTCAGATTTAATATAGGTATTTTTTATCCATATACTCCAATTCTCCAAAATCTTTGAAAGGGAGAGGAGCTACAAATAATTAATAATGGTCAAAATTATTTAATCAATCATAACAACAAGAAGAAACTTCCAAAAAACCCACCCCTAAACATAAGGATTTCAGAGCTTCTCAGAGGGTGGGGACCAGGGAACATATGGAAGCTCCATTACTACCACCCAATGCCTACCTAACCCACTGTGTCTCTTCCACGTTGCTGATGCTGAGTGACATCTTTATAATAAACCAGTAATAGCAAATAAATCTTTTTCTACATCCTGTGTGTTTTTCTAGAGATTTATAATGCCTAAAGGGAGGTAATAACAATTCCCAAATTTGTAGTTGATTAGTCAGGAATGTGAGCAGCCTGGTCACCCTACTTGCAATTGGCATCAGCAGTAATGGCAGTCTTGTGTTACTGAGTCTGGAACTGAGGCAGGAGACAGCATTGGAAGAGCTCTGAGACTGCAATACTGTCACTGGCCAGCATTTAGCTCCCTGGTTGCCAGGAAATACCTTTTACCAATTTGGTAGAATAAATAGTAAACCAAGGCAGGAAGGAGAAAGGAGACAAGTCTCACAAACTAACTCAGCAATCCTGAGCCGGGTCTCATAATATTGCCAGATGTTCCAACATCACAAGAAACACTATATTAGCAAGAAAGAAAGTCCTTGAAATTCTATGTAACATTTCTACTATCTGGGAAAAAAAAAGCCTTGAAACTGTGCTTTCATCCCAAGGACTGAATGTGGGAGAGGGTCCCCAGTGCCCAAAGAAAGAGTCCATAAAACAACTTTGGTTAATTGCCTACCTCTGGTCACTATCTGTTTTACCAGAGAGTCTCTGATGCTTACAGAAAGAGCCAATAAATAATTTTGGAAAGTGCCCAAATTTTAATTAACTGCCTCCTGTCACGTATTTGTTTTACAATAAGATAAACGAATAAGGTTGGAGCAAGATACAGATTTGCATTAACAGACCCCCACACATACCTACGTTTAGAAAGTCACATTCCCCCAGGAAAGCTGACACCACATTTACCTGTTAATCAATATGTGAATTTTTTCCTCCTATCCCACCAACTATGTAAGTTCTCAGAACAAAGGACTTGCTCTCTCTGTCTTGGGGGCTCAGGGTGCTCTTGGCTCTCGGCCATAGGGCCTCTGGCCACCCAGCCTTAGGCTGCCCAGGGGTTTGCAACCCTGGTCTCCAGCCTCTCTCAATTTTCTCACCCTGCTTTGCCCTGAAACTTTGCCTTTCATCCCGTACTCTACTCAGTCCTGTTCTCTTCCATGGGAACAGACCACAAATAAACTGATTACATACTACTAGATTTGCTGATATGTAATCCTTTACATGTGTCAGAAAGAAGAACCATGTCTCTCCGGTCAACCGAATAGTGGGGTCTGCATGCACTCTGGGTACTCAGTGTCAGAACTACATGGAATTAATTGTAGGACATGGCATTGGAGAATTGATTGTTGATGGAAGATAAAAAACCCTTTATCTCATAGGAAAAAACATGGTTGGTGTGAGGCTAAAATTGATTGAAAGTATGCAATCTGCCTATACCAGGGGCTCAGGGCATTTGGGCAGGTTTTCTGTTCACTTCCCTCTCCCTGAGAAGCCACATTTTAAGAGGCCACATTTACTTTTTTTCTTTTCTCTGTTTTCAGAGCAAGGCCTGAGGCAGTGCATGCCCTCCCAGGAGAAATGGAGGTACAAGCTTGTAAATCTGTACACACCGTTGTCCACCCTGAAGTGGGGCTATTGGCCTGATGCCTTAAAAGCCACACATATGAAAAGAGGTTCCAAGTTGCAGTGCAATGAAAAAACATATGCAAGTATGTCAGAGGAACTTTGAAATAATGACCAACTAATGCTCTAAAATGAGAACTGCCCAGTAATTTACACTGAAGGTCCCTTAACAAAAAGAAGTGGAATAATAATAATAATTAAAAAAACATGATTGGGGGTTTCAAAGACATGAGATATGAGACTTTCTCAAGAATTATGTAAATTTTTTATGATCTTTTAAATCTGACTTATTTCTTCCCTGGCATCATTTCTGTTAGGAGCTTACTGGTTATTAGAGTCAGATCTCTTCCTGCTTTCAAACAACACAAAGTTCTGCCACCAGTTTTGGGACTGTGTTGGTGATGTTAATTTAAGAGCAGAAAACATATCTATCTACTTCTTGGTTAGCAGGCTGCATCCTTCTCTTATCTTGAGCAATATATCTCTTACAACCTGTTTTCCTGACAAGTTCCCACTTTTTTACTCACAGGTACAAGGTTGTTTTTCTTTTACCTTATACACTTTGATTGATTGATTGATTGATTGTGATTGATTTATAGGAAAGTGAAGAAATAGGGAAAGTGAGGGAGAAAAATACTGATGTGGGAGAGAAACACAGACGGGTTGCATCCTGTATTGACTGTGACAGGGACCCAACCTGCAACACAGGCATGGGCCTCCACCTCTAACTATACCAGGGACATTTTTTCCTCTGTGGTACAACACCCAACCAACTGAGCCACACCAGTCAAGTTCATATTTATTCTTCAACTGGAGATCATGACAGCCAGCTGTGGGAGCAAAGATATTTTTTCCCTTATCATTTCAATTCCTCTATTTTACCTGTTAATCAAATTAGCAGAGATGGAATAATGGAAGACAATGTACAAAGTGTATTATACTAATGGATATTCTGAAGTGAAAAATATTGAAACCCCAGGAATTATTGGATAGTTAAGACTTATATTCTATTCTGAAGATAAAGAACAAAAAGCACTGTGAATAGGCTTCAAAATGAAAAAAAAAATTGCATGGAGATTCCAAAGGAAATGAATGGTGAATAAATATTGTCTTGACATTTGTATGTGAATGTTCCTTCTTCAACTGGTCCTCCATCTAAATACTTTCTAGGCAGTTAAGAGGGGAGTTCAAAGTTTGCATATTTTTTCTGAGCCTTCTGTGTCCCAATAACAAGATCAGAATCATTACTCTGAAAAGGACAACTGGGGTGTCAACTATGCTTCCCTTCACAGCAGAGCCATGACCCTTAAGCTGGTTTAACATGACTAACTGAAAGCATAATTCTATTACACCTAGTCATTTAATTAAAGTCATTGAGTCCCTAAATTATTACCAAACAAGATAAAATAGGGTTCATCAAACTAAGTGTATCAATGTTTGACTTCTTATTATAGAAAACTTAAAACATACATTTGAATCTGCAAATAAAAAAACCCTAAGCTTCCCTTTGTGGACATCTTAATTCCTGGAAAGTAACTCAATGTGTGCTTTGATAGTATTCACAGCTGTTCAGGAAGAATTAGGAGTCCTGTTGAAACCGGGAAAGACAACAGCATTCCGGCTGCCTGTCACTACCCAACCCAATAAGAAATGACAGTGGTTAAATCTTTGTGGGCACTTTACTCAGGTGGCCTGAGATCTGAGAAGATGGTGGGCTCATACCCTAACAGACCATCTTTCTAGGCCAACGTTTCTATGCCAGGGAATACAGAAGGTGAGGTGAGGGGTTTGAAATTCAGGGAGGATTAGGTAGAAGAAACATTAACATTCCTGCCTTAAGCAGTTAACTGTTCCCTGGAACAGGTGGTCTTCTGTCCCTCCCTGAAACACAAAGGCCTGGATGCCTCCCCTTCTGCCCAAGCACAAAGTGCAATGAAGAATTGTGAAATTCAGGGAAAATCAAATTAAATAACTGTGGTGTTCTTGCCCAGGGCATTTAGGTCTTCCCAGGGGCTGGTGTTCCTCAGTCTCTCCCTGGAACACAATGGCAGGGATCCCTCCACTTGTTCCCCAGGCAGGATTCTCTTGCAGTACCACAAGAGGTCAGCTGTCTCTCTCAGGAACCATGATGGGCCTTATCTTTACTTTCTCAAACAAAACAACACTTTTAACAGAGGGTTTACTTACCAGGCTTATAACTGTTTATGTTAAACTAAAATTTTCCACCTGTTTAGTCCCCTATCACTATCATACATTATTAATGTTGCTGTTGTTTGCATTATACTGTGACCCACCCACTGGCAATTCAGGTCTATGAGGACTGAGATTATGTTTGTTTTCTTTCTAGTGATTAGAAGAGAGTCAAGTAGATGGTAGACAGAGGGGTGGTGTTTTTTTGATAAATGAGTAAAATAAATAAAAATGTGATCATGGTTAAAAGGGTAAAATATGGAACATTATGACCTCACCTAACTGGAATTCTGACCAAGATGAAGGACCAGCTAAAGTTTTTTTTTAAAGTGAAGCATCTGATAGAGAATGAGCCCAGGCAAACATAGAGCTCATGAGAGCGCAGGAATGAGAGGTCCAGGCAAAGGACACAACATGTGCAAGGGACAGTACGCAGGGATCTTCAGTGAAGTAGTGAATTTTACTGACTCATTTTGGTGATGAAGCGAGCTAACATGCCTGAGGTCCCCAGGACACAGTCAATACTAAACAGTGGCCAGTATTGTCATTTTCACATTCCTCTGGGTACCCATTTCAGGTCTACCCACTTGAGAAAAGCAATAATAGGGAAACAATACATTCTCTTCCTGACCACACAAGCAATTCATAACATTAAGCATAGATTACAGCTTGACTGATGTATTAGTGACAAGCAATGAACCACATATATATAGAGTGTGTAATCTCATGAGTGCTGACATGTGCACATACTCCATGTGAATCCATTTTGTAATAGGGTGCACCTCAGAGGGTAACCCCAAATATGGATTTGGAATGAGGTCTAGAAATCCAGGTGTCCAGGAAATATTGAAAAGATATATAGGATGTCCTCACCCCTTCCCCCAAAGGTGTGAGTTGGGGAAAGGGACACATGGAGCAGGAACATGCAGAGCTCTTTTGCACAGCCACAGCTTTGCAGCTAACCACTGGCGTGGCCACTTAACATATCTATAACCTTTAACTGGTTGTGTAGATATGTTAAATAGCTGTGGCCATGCTTTGAGCCAGGTGGATGGAATTGACTTCCGTTGAAGATATAACTGGTGGGCAGCTCCCCGTGGTTACAGAGTCTATGTGACAGCTTGGAGAAGATTGGCTCCATGATATGGAACCACACCTGCCCAGACTCATGATGGCAGCCCAATAAACTTGGAATAATACAGAAATGCTAGCAGGGCTAATTGATTGTAGGAGGAGTCAGAAATGAGGGTACAGAGGAAGTTTGGAGTAGGGATTTAAACCCAGACTCGGCAGCCATGCCAGGAGGGAGCCACACAGTTTTTCTGCAGAGTGGGGACACCCGCAGCTTTGGTGATAGAGAACACCTCAGCTTTGGCCAAGGTGGGTACTCCCATGGCTTTTGTGAGGGTGAGGCCCATGTGGCTTTGGGGTGCTAGCTTTCACCATGCTGCTTAGAAAGCAGGAGAGACTTTGCCTGGAAGAAAAGGGGTGAAAGGACTCTTGCTGGTGGGCCATGAGAAGGAGCCACATGACTGGATTAATTGGAGATCCTGGTGGCAAAACAGCAGATGGTGCCAGGAGTCTGAATCATGGACCTCTACTTTTTTCCTGAGATACTCTACCCCAGATTAGGGCAGAGGTAGAGGGAAGGACTCTGTGCATCTGTGGGTATCCTCAAGGACTTTAATATTTTAATGAAGACATTGGGTCACTACTTTAAGTCTGTATAGCTTCAAATAAACATTTCCTTTCCTTTCCACACATCTGTGGCATTGAGAGATGTCTTTCCTCTGGTGGTGGGCATAGCTAATCTGGGGGAACCTTTCGGCAATATTATATCATACCCTTCCTTGATCCTGTTCTGTAACAGTTTCATCCAAAAGTTTCTCACATGCCTTTGTAATCTCTTCCTCTTCTCCCCACCCAACCTCCAGAGTTTGCAAGCAATTACATATTTTCTTTCTTTCTCCACAGATAAGTTTGCATTTTCTGAAGTTTCATATAAATAACATCATGTAGTATGTTTTCTTTTTTATCTAGCTTCTTTAATTCAGCACAATTATTTTTGAGGTAAAATTTACACAATTAATTTAATCATTTTAAAGTGCACAATTCAGTGTCATTTACTGTAGTCAAAATGTTGGGTAACCATCATGTCTACCCATTACTGATTTTAATCACATAAAACACTATACTCACTGAGAGATTTCTCCCAATTACCTCATACCCCAACTTATGGAAAGTACAAATCTTAATTCTGCCTTTGTTCATTCTTCATTTTCTGTCCCATACACCCTATGTCAGAACCTGTGTCAGCTTGTACATCTGGTGCTCCTGTTTCAGGTGCAGTCAAGACAGGTGGCCCCAAAATAGGATTTGGAATGGGGTACAGAACCCAAGGTGTCTAGTAAATATTAGAAAGACATATAAGATGCCCTCACCCTTTCCCCCTCAGGTGTAAGTTGGGGAAAGGGATACATGGAGCAGGAATATACAGGGCTGTTTTGTACAGCAACAGCTTTGCAGCTAAGCCATGGCATGGTCATTTAACATATCAATAGCCTTTGGCTGCTCACTTAGATATATTAAATAGCTGTGGACATGCTCTGAGCCAGGGGGCTGGAAAGGGATTCTCCCTCAAGTTGTAACTGGGAGAGCAGGTTCCCTGAGTTACAGTGCTTGTGTGGGAGCTTGGACAAGATTGGCTCCATGACATAGGGCCACCACTGCCCAGACTCAGGATGGCAGCCCAGAATCTTGGAATAACACAGGAATGCTGGCAGGTGTTACTGATTGTAGGAGGAGTCAGAAATGGGGGTACAGAGGAAGATTGGCACAGGGATTTAAACCGAGACATGGCAACCATTAGACAGAGAAAGCCGTGAGGTTTTGCCAGAGTGGGGACCGCCCCCCCCCTCAGCTCTGGTAGGAGAGGACCACGCACTTTTGGGGTGCTACCTTTGGCTGAGTGGTCTGGGAAGCAGGAGAGACTCTGCCTAGAAGAAAGTGAAAAAAGAACTCTTGCCATTAGGCCATGAGAAGGTGCAACATGACTTCGGATTAATTAGAGATCCTGCCTGGATGGTGACACAGCTGACCGTGTCAGGAGCCTGGATCTCAGAGGTTTGCTTCTTTTCCTGAGTTACAGTACCCTGAATTAGGGCAGGGAGAGAAGGTAGCACTGTGGGCATCTGTGGGGTATGCTAAAGGACTTCAATATTTTAATGAAGATGTTAGGTCACTACTTTAAGTCTGTATAGCATTAAATAATTATTTTTTTTCCTTTCCACAAATCTATGGCATTGAGAGATGTCTTTCCTAATGGCCATGGACAATCGAGCCCAGCAGGGGGTCCTTTTGGTGGCAGCATATCACCCTCAGACCCTCTGTTCTGTAACACTCCTATTCATCTCAATGTCTAGAAACTAATCTGAGTGTTCAAATAATTATCCTTTCTCCCAGCTCTGTGTCTTATACCCATGTTCATTCTAGTCTTAGAGAAAGGCAGCCCCAATTCACTGCACAAGTTTCAGTGTCTCTCCCTCAACAGGTAGGTCAGACCCTCACTCATATTATTCAGCTTCATTCTGAGAATCCAAAATAAACTCTCTGTATGTCACTGATAGGACCCCCTTGTAAGGTGAAAATGCCTAAAACCCTAACACATCCCAGGTTTCACAATGTTTTCATGTGTCTCTGAGCACAATCCATTCCTCCATTTCTTTGCTCAGTCTTCACCTCTGCTTACACACAATTCACTTCTGGCCTGGTCTCCAAGGATCTGTCAAATATACCAGAGGCCACCAGGAGCAAGAAAGGAAATAGAACCAGAAAGGGATTTGTTTCCCATTTCCCAAGTCAGGTGGCAGGCTCTTTAAGGACTGGCATCTGGAATTTGTAAAAACAACAAAGAAAACAAAGAATGAGGATCCTGATGTCTTCCCTGAGCTACACATCAAAGAGGACTTGAAAGAAGCTCACTCAGTACTCGCCTGTGGGTGGCTGACATCACCGAGACCTGCATGCTCACTAGAGTAGTTGAGGTTCACAGCAGAATGTCTTTTAATATATATTTGATCTTGTTTCTTGAAGGTGCAGAGAACATGTATGTGGAATGAGAACACTGTTGATGGTAAGAGCCCTGTGGAATTGTGACCTCCCATGCTGCCAGGTCTTCATGGATTGTAAGGCAAGGCTGCATTGTGGCAACCTGGGGCCCCATGAGGATCTGGGAAGTCAGGTCATCTGTTGTGAATGTCAAGTCAGGAGAGAAGGGGGCAATGCAAATCTTTTTTTGAAAAGGATTAAAAGGTAGGGAAATTGGAAGATTTAAAATATGTTAAGGCTCAACACTTTAAGTAATATGACATGATTAGCTACTTACTGGGAAGTTATATTAAAGTAAAACATGCATGAAACCAGTTTAAAAATAAAACTAAGACTATATTAAAGACCATGCATTAGGGCGCTGAGACAAAACTCAGCACCCTTGATTGAAAGGCTGGAGAGATTTTAGAACAGAAGGATCCATGGGCATCTTTGTTTGCTATTTGGCTTTGCACAAAAGAAAAACAAAACTTTGAATACAGTCCTGACCAGAGGTCCTTACTTTTTGTATGGAAAGGCCCCAAACCAAAGTAGTTTTCACTCTTCCTCAGAGATGGGGCAGAGGTACACCAGAAAGATTAAAATTCAAAGTAATGTGTCCAAGTATTTGAGTCAGATATTCTTTGGTGTTTAACACTGGCAAAAAGTGTTCAGAAAGACTTGTATATGTTTCACAACACCAGATAAAGAATCAGGAATTGCAAATTGCAATCTAATTTCTATAAGACTTATCTGAAAAATAGATGTCAGAAGCCTATAGTCAGAAAGAACCTGTCCAAAGGTTTCTGGCTCTTGGAACTTTAAGGCATCTAAGTCAAAACAAAAATGTTTTCTTCACAGTGGGGGGAACCACAACCAAATCCCTTTCAGTGAAGACCCAGTTTTCATCTGCATCAATTCCTGCAATAATGGAGGGGAAAGAGGGAAGGAGTTTCAGGAACAAGTATAAAGGACACATAGACAAAACCAAAGGGGGGTAGGAGCAGGGTAGGAAGTGGGAGTGGCTGTAGTTGAGGGGAGTGGTAGGGGGAAAATGGAGAAATTGTGCTTGAACAACAACAAAAAATGTGAAAAAAAGAAGAGTTCTCAGTTCCTAGTAATGTAGGCACAAGAGCAAACTTGCTGAGAGTCCTTGAACTGAGCCAGGATTGCATCTCACAGGAGGCTGTGCTTTTATATCTCTCTGCACTCACTTTCTATTGATTTTTTATCACAAATCATATGAAACTAATAAGGATATTCTGCATCCTACAACATGGCTGTTGTGATTTAATTTGTTCTAATTAGTAACTTAAGTGAAAAGAACCTGACATTTACCACACAGTTTGCTATGATGCACTTTTCTTTTTTTTTTAAGTAAAACTTAAGATGGGAGATTTAACAGCCTCTTGAAGTTAGTAGGCTTCACTTTATACTTTACAAACAGTCTTCCTAAATTTGGGTGATTCCCTCTTCAACAAGAAATATCAAAATAACCTGCAGGTCAAATGTAGCTTCATAAAGAATGTGGTTATTTCTAGTTCTGTGGACACCAGTCTGAACAATGACATTTGATCCAAAACCATGTTTCTATTACCAGTAATTCTAATTATATTCTATTAATAAAAGAGAGTTATGCTAAACTTATGCAAATGAGACTACTTCCATAAAAGTAAGACACTCAAGAAGACATTTGAATTTATGGAAGAAAGTCAAACAGAGAGAAAGAGATCAGAGTTACTAACTGTATAGGTGTCTTTTAGCTTCTTGTTGTCCACAACAGTGTCCAGGTGCCCTCCACATGACCTCTGGAACAAGGACAGAAATTGAATTTTTACAAATCTATCACTTGCTTCCACTGGTAACCACATGACAACTGCCCATACTTGAGGGACACTCTGTCAGCCTCACTCTAGAGATGGTGTATATGAGACCAACCTATGGTGGGATCTGGTGTAAAATGCAACCCTAAGTCAACAGCAGTGACAAGGTCAGCTGTTATTGTTGATCATTGATGACTGAATGAAAGTCTTCTAACAATTTTCCACTTTCACAGCACATCTACTTGAAAAATGCAAAAGATTTATTCAGAGTTTAATAACAGGTGAGGATAAAAGGGTCACTCGTATTTTACAGCCATATTGAGGGTCTCACTGTCAAAGACTCTATGATTTCCATGACATCACAGTAATAATTCCCACATCCTTTATCCTGACAAAGTCCCTGGTGAAAGTTCTGTATCCACAGGAGAGCTTCATCTTCTGAAACAGCTTCAGTGTTTCCCTGTTGTACAGCCACTGAGTGGAGGTCATACTTGTATAGAAGTCAGCACCACAGTGTCCTTATGCTGTGTTACTGGTGCTGTTGACTGGAAAGTTAGCATGTTCACAAGTTCTTTGGGAAACAGAGGATGTGACAGAGAGAGAGTGGTCTTGGGACCTGGGGCCACTGTGTACCTTCAGAAATGTCAGCCACTCACTGTCCACATTTAAGCTGGTAAAGGTCACCTAAGGATGGTCCTGATCTCTGCAATTAAATGATTGCTTTTATTGAGATGACAAAGTGTAAAGAGAGGCCTGGACATCTTCTCTGATCCCAGATTACCCCAGAGTGAGCCCTGAAATGTTCTCATAGACATCTCAGTACCATCAGCACAGAGAATCCATTCTCAGCTCCTGTGTCCTATAACCTAATCCTTAGGTGAAATTTTCCTCTCTCATGAACTTTCTTGATTTAGAACTTATTTCACTTCCTAAAATCATATTGCACTCCTCATATAAGGGTTTGCATATGTTGGTGAAGGTAGGGTTATATCCCTTCTACAATTCTAGGGCCAGAGAAATTTTAGAGTTATTGGGAAGGTGTTTACCTGGTGTTAAATATTTTATTATCCCATAAAGATAGCCCAACCTGGTTGTTGTGACATCATGTTTGAATGTGTTTGTTTTTTTTTTTTTTTTAAGTATTTTGACAGCTTGAACAAGACTTACTTTCTGGTCTGGGAGTTGAATAACATGTTGAGATAACTCCCTAGGGAGACATTTTCATGGTCTTAACAAAAGACAGAGACTACAGGAGTAGAAGGAAACTTCTAAAGCCAGTAAAGTCTACACAGGAAAATTGATAGTTAACACAATATTCTATGGAGAAAAAACAAAATGCTAATAAAATATAGAACAAGGTGAGAGTTACTTTTTCCAAACCTATTCAACATAGTACTGGAATCCCTGGATGGAACAATTTGTTAAGAAGATGACATATGTGGTATCCAAATAGCAAAAAAAAGAAGAAAATTAATCTCTTCAACAGACAACTTAACCTCATAAGTAAAAATGACTAGAGATTCTTCCCTCCACACACACAAAACACTGTGAAAACTAGTAAATTCAGCCAAGTTGGAAAGGACAAAATCAACAGTCAGCACCATTCCTATTTCTTTGTAGCAATAATGAACAAACACAAAATGGATTTAAGAAACATTTTCATTTCAAGCAGCACAAGAAAGAATGAAATGCTTAGAGAAAAATGATCCAAGTATATAGAAGATGTATGCATAAAAACTACCAAATTATTCAGAAAGCAATTAAAAATTAAAAACAAATAAGAATAAAACATTTATGGTTATTGATTGAAAGACTTCTAACCATATATATATTTGATGCAGTTAGTACCAAGAACTTAAAAACACTCTAAGCACCAAAACACCCTGCCTCAACCCTCTACCAACAAGGACTCTAACAAATGCTGCCAAGCTGGTCCTCTGTCCCCACTCAATGGGATTTTGTGGGCACTGGCTACCTGTTGCAGACTCAGGATGAGAAAACTTGGGGTACTGTGGAGGCCACATTTTGCATTTCTATGGAGCTTCTGGACAAAGCTCAATCTGCCTCACCCAGACTCACCTTGGGAGAAGAGCACCAGAAATCTTGCTATGATCTAATACAGACACGGAGAACTTTAGCTTATACTCTGAAAACTGACATTCCTGGACTGGAGCCTGTGCACACCCACACATCAGCCTGCCCACCTTTCATACCACATTGTCCTTCTTTGATCTGCCTCTGTGCCCCTGACTTCTTCAGTCTCCAGTATCATGTCCTTCCTCCTTCCCAGCAGTTAGTCAGACTGCACAGATCACATACCTTCTTCTTCCTGCCTTTCTAGAAATTTCATCCTTCAGTGGCTGCTAGTCTTTCTCCAACCCTGGGATCACTTCTTATCCCTTTCCCCGCATCCCATGTCTCATTTCCCTGGGGCCATCAAGCCCTACAACTTGGGCTACTGTGCCCTTGGGAATAGGTGGGAGCATGTTTCTCTGGTGACCTCTGTTTAGGAATGCATTTCTTTTCTCAGGATTCCTACACAGCCACCCCCTCTACAACCCTCTCTTCTGACAATTTTCAGTGGTTTTGTTTTCACCTCATATATAGAAGAGCATACTTTCTGTCATTAATTCCTCAAATGAGATGTTTGGTTTCAGTATCAAAGACACTTGTGAGACTTCAAGGATCTTATTCTTTTTTTTTTTTTTCTACAAGGACATCTCACTACTCAAGACTGTATACTCACATTTGGAAGAATTGATTCCTCTCTTCCCTCACCCAAACTTCTGAACTCCAATGACTCTCTCCTTGATCTGAGGGCTCTCCAATCTGACTTTAGCTAAGATTGTGTTCTGTATTGGGGACGTATCCCAGAAATCTCTGATTGGTCACAGGACAGTGAAGGAATTGGGTGCACATGACCAAGAACTGGGGACTGCACCCAATTGTCTTTTTAAGAAGCCATTATATTTCACAGAATATAATCTCTGGTGAGAGTCAAGGTTCTATTACAGAACATCATTGAAAGATCTATACATCAGCTCCTTTACATATAATGTGAAAATGTATGTAGAATAGGAACAATGTTGATGGCTAGGGTTTGTCATGTTCACACATGAAATTTGCTATGTTCCTAACAATGTTAGTGAAAAGACCTTAATGATTCCCTTTGTTCTGATGTGACACCCTATGAGGGCAGTGGGGGAAATTTCAGACAAGAAATTTCACAAATCAAAGAATTAGCAGATGGTCACCTGTGTGTCTCCAAAGTTCATTTGGGTGGATAAGGCTTTGAGCCTGTGTGCACACTCCCTAAGAGCACTGGAGACCAGTTTCCTGAATGTGCACCACTGTGCTGAAATCCTGCTGTGTATCTTCAGGACCTTCCTCATTTGTCAGATCCTCTGGAGAAATCTGTTTTTGCCTTTCTATCCTCTGGAGGCTGTTTTCTCTCTTGTCTCAGGTTCCCCTCTCATGTGCACCTTACCTCCTCTGCTCCCATGGTCAGTTTTCCTTTTTTTTATTCTATCATTTGATCTCCTGCTAACTGTTTCTCTAAGTCATCAAAATACAAATAATTATGTGGAGGGACCCCCCCAGAAACAAACAAAGTACTCTTTCCATCTTACCACCTGTAACATCACCACACATAAAAAGTATCTTCTGCACAATATAACTCTCATGGGATCCAGTATATGACTCAGAATATTTTCAGGGGCCAATTGTTGTCTCCATCACCATATTCAAAGAACTTCAAAATGTAAATATATTTTCATCATATTTTGAAAAGCTTTCTAAATCTACCCTGTTGCAGCCCTGTGTACTTCAAGAAAGGAACTATTTTTTCTCACAGTTGCAGCTCCTCATTACCCCTGCCCTAAAGAAGTGTCCCATTGCTTACCTTTCTTTTAAACATTTGTGCTGTCAAGCATGTCCCCAGACACTCTGACTCCAGGGTGGTGACACTGGAATGAAAGTGTTCCTGGGCATTGGAGCACAGGCTGCTCAGCCTAGGGTATTTTCTATGGGTGTAAATTTACTTCATTATATCTGCGACTTTGCAATTAGCCCACCCTTCAAGTCTGATGTTATTCCTGGAACTGTGCCTAACAGACACCCTATGTCTTGAACAGATTTGGTTATTTCAACTTTGAAAGACAAAGCTTTAGATTTTCTAATGGACAATTTGACTATATTAATCATGGATGACTTTCAAAGAGTTTTGACAGATTAATGATGTGTCCCATCAACCAGTCACAAATTTTATAAGACAGTGCTTTTTATTGAAGATGGCTCTTGTCTACTACCAAATGAAATGGTTTTATTTGAGCTAGAGCTGGCCAAACAAAGAAGATGGACTGTAGAATAAAGTCAGCCATGGTTTGATTAAACAGTTACACCAGGACAAAACAAATGCTGGGAAAGAGTCTAGCTCCCTTAATCTTCTTTCATAGATCCTGCATCTAAAGTCTAAAAAGCCCTGCCCTGTCCTTACCTCAGGGAGTTTTAAGTGGGGTGTGAAAACAGTACCAATCTCCTCAGAGTGCTGAGCATGAATACATCACAGGAGAAAAAATGACAAAAATTGCTTCTTTGAAAGTCAATGCTCTTTAGTACCAAAACCATAGTTTACACGTTTAGTATTGTCAAACAGTCCATACCACTAAACACTATCTACAGATTCAATGTACATATTGTAATCCTAATGCCATTTTTTAAGGAAATAAAAAAATATCATTCTGAATGCATATGCTATTTCAAGAGACCCCGAGGAGCCCAAAGGATCTTTTAAATAAATCAAACTTAGAAGCTTGTGTTTTCAGATTCCAAAACATTATAAACCTATAGTATGTATAAAGTCTCTCACATATTCAGATTTGAAGAAACAAGGATTGTTCATCAGGGCACTTGGGGAAGGGAAAATGGGGTGTTGTTTTTTTAATGAGTACAGATTTTCAGTCTTACTGATGAAACATTGCTAGAGATCTCTTTTGCTTCGAGGAGAATATATATATCACTACTGATCTGTACACAGATTCTTGGCTCATGATGATAAATTTAAGGTTATGTGTTTTTAGTATAATTAGATAAAACATTTAAAGCAAAAATATTGGGGTAAAGAACACCAAGACTTTTGAGAAGGAACATAACTGCCTCAACAGAAGAGGTTCTAGGCATAATAAATATATATGTGGTTTGTAGCTTAATTTCCTGTTTCAAACATTTTATTTAAATTCAGTTGTTGATGGAGTCTCTGAGCCCCTGAAGAGCCCATGATGGCAAAGGAGGCTCAGGGATCTGTTGGTTTTCAGTAGCTGAAGGGCCTAAGTGGGAGGGGAAAGGTCTGACAGATGTGGAAAGACTGGTCAAACAGTTTGAGTGTGGAGGGGCATACACATTAAAAATTCAGGAAACTGAAAAGTCTACAATATAAAATTATAAACTACTAATATCAGGGACAATGGGGATGAAGATATCTTAGATGGGTTGTTTTTTGAAAATCCAAAGTAATTTTCTCTTTGTGGCAATTGAAGTGCCCTTTGTGTTTAAAAAAACTTGTGCCTCTTCTGGAGATATTAAACAGTTAGAACCTAATGATGAAGCATGTGGTCTACAGCAGAAGTGGAGGAAGGAGGACAGTTTTCCATGGCATTCACTGGTTTTTAAGGCAAAGGGAACATTTTTAAGGGGCACAAACAATGTTTCACATGATTAACTCCCTCCCATGAGCGTGCCTCACCTCAGGGCAGCAATCAACCTTCTCAGAACACCTGAAAGACATGAAGTCACAGAAATAAAGCCAGGCAACAACTTTTCTTTTCTTTCCATTTATATTTTTGAAAATCAATCACTCTTACCATCAATAGAAGTCAATGGTGCACTCATGACCCACTTTATTCTGTATTCAAATATACCATTGACACTCACAATAAAATTTAATTTAAAAATATGTTATGATTTTAAAATACACATAATATACATGTACTCTTTTACACACTTTAGGGTACATTTTAATGCTATTAACTACATTCACATTGTTGTGCAGCCATCATTGCACTTTGACATTTTGCCATTCCCATCCACAGTGCTCAAGCATCTGATCTGCCCACAGTTTCATGGACACTTGTTATTTTCTGTTGTTTTGATAATGGCTATTTTAGTGGGTGTGAGATGAAACTATATTGTATTCTTAAGATGTTTCTTCTAATGGAAATATAACTGACTTACAATATTCTATTAGTTTTAGGTGGACAACATAGTGCCTCATACTGATATGGATGCCAAGGTTATCACCACAGCAGGTCTAATTAACCTTTGTCACTCTACAAAGTTATTACAACATTATTACTACATTCCCTATGTTGTTTGGTACATATGTATTTTATAAGAGATGAGTGTGACTGACATGAGTCAGTGAACCAATAAGTGATAGCATAGCACAGAGTTCAAAAACGAGCTAGAAAAGTGAGGGAAACAGGCAGGAGGTATCTGTGGCAGCAGAACCATGTGCTCTACCCTTGGTCATTTTATTTATTCCCTCTTGCTGAGGGCAGGTGAGGACTTTGCAGATGCAGGAGTATGGAATGGCAAGTGGGCAGCAGGAAGTTGCCTAAATTCTTGCCTTTGTGGACCATTTATGTGTGCTAGTCATGAAAGAACATTTGAAAAAGTTAAAATTTTGTACATAAAAATTATTACTAGCATTTCAGGGCCTAAGACCAATGCAGAAAAGGATATTTCTCCAAATAGAAGTAAACATCTGAGGTATGGGCCTCAGTCCCTGGAGGTACAGGGAACCTGTTTGTGTGCTTAGAATTTCAAAGAGTCTACATCCAAGTTCTAGTCTTTGAAAGAGTTCAGTGTAAGGGTTCTGGAAGAGGAAAGTATGTTTGTTAGATGTGCATTATGGCTCTTGCTATACTCAGGGCTAAGAAAGCTGCAGAGGGTCTGTAGACAGAGAGCAACGCAGCGTGCATATCCCAGGAAGTAGCAACAAGTTTCTTAGTGAGGCAAATCTCTAGTCTGCTTTTGGAGACTTTTCTGGAAGCTCCATTGTCACTCTGCTTCCAAAGATATAAATAAAAATATTAAGTTAAATAAGTCATTTTTTTCTTTAAAAAAGTAGTCCATTTATGAAGTAGTGATGATTCTGGTTCATGACTTAATGAGTAAAATTTTCAAATTTTATGTTCCTCATAGTACCAATAAACAAACAAAAACCCCAGAAAAATCTTGTCAGTGCCCATCTTTGGTCAATTGCACAAAGAACCAAAAATTTTTGGTTTCTTGGACAATTCTTAATCAGATTCTTTTTCTGAGAGAACACAATTTTTTGATGTGATCACTTACAACCCCCCAAAATTTTATGTATAATTATGGTGAGAACATAAAATTATTTTTCAGTGTCTTATATTCTCACTGTGAGCAAAGCCAGTCTCTGGTTCCCTTTGGTTGAACATTCTTTCTCATATTTGTGACAACACTACACTTGGCTATAAAACTCCCTGTGTCTCTGTGTGCTATTTCAGGGTGATCATAGGAAGGTTCTGGCTTCTTTCAGCTATGCCAAAGATATCTGTTGCAAACAATGGCAGATTCCCCAGATGTAACCAAAGTTTTCTCTGAACAACATGCTTTGTGGTTTCTTATAGGTTTTTCACTTTTACACATGACCTAACTCAAGGTTTTCCCTTAATTAGAAGATGAAGACTCAGTGGCTTTTTTTTCACATTCATCAACACACACACACACACACACACACACACACACACACACACACTTCTTTTTGTTTTGTCTCTTCAATGTTCTTCTAAAGGCCAACATTTAGTATAGATCTTATTGTATAGGTTTAATGCTATTCATATTTGAGCCAAATAACTTTCTGAGTTCCTTAAATTTGAATCTCTGAAATATATCAGCAATGAAAATTTCCCTTCTGTAAGCAACACATGTGTGGGGAATGTGTTTCTGCTCATTAGACAAAAGCAATGGTTTAAAACAAGAAAGTAGAAAAAAGCCAAAATTCTCCATATGCTTTTACACTTCTACCAAGTTGTCATGTGTTGGGTCCACCCTCTGGTGGTTGAGTGACAAATTGCCCAATAGTCAAGCAATTATTTGTAACCTAGGGTCACTTTTAGGGGCAGATCCAGGAAAAGTATTATCAAGTGAATATGCAAGGTTCTTTGTTCAAAAGTCAAAAGAATTTCAGGATTGTGAAAGCAGAGCATTAAACCTACAGCAGGTTCTTCTAAGTGACTGCACAGATTTTGAGCCCATGAAGCTGGTCCACCCTATCAGGGCAAGTGTATGTGTTCATTCCCCCAGTGACTTACATGAGAAATTCAAGTCATAAAATACCTACAGACCTGCAGTTAATGTTGTATTTAATGGTGTGCACCAGGGGCTTCCCCACTATAGAGGAGTGATATGTCACGTTTTCTAAATGCCTTAGAAGACACAGATGCTCTGAAAGGTGGAAGTGGGTGACTGCCAATGTTGATGCTCTCAGACAATGACATCAGTGATGATGGTGGCACCAACAACAGAATCAGCTATTCCCATTCCTGCCAGAGTGAATGTCTTCCCTCAGTGGCCATGGATACAAATGACTGTTCTACAGAGATTTATCCCACTGTCTGTGTGACATATGCTGCCTGCCCCTTCAAAACCTTCTATGTGGTAGATGTGGACTGGATGTTCTGGGACTATGAGATGCACAGACACCATATGTCCTCTTGGCTGTCAGGCAGCCAAGAAGTGTGCAGCTGCAAGCAGTACAGTGTGTGAGAAGCCACTTTCTGGGTGATCCTTGGCACCTCTTCTGATTTCTGTTGGCTATGAAACATTGTTTATCAAACTCTCAATATAGACATCTAGCTATAGAGGGATTTTTTGATGCCCCCTCCACAGCTGATATGCTCCAATTAGCACCACTTGATGAATCTTCCCCTGATCATGGGATCCTCTGCATAAAGGTGGTTCTTGTGCTTTGAAAGTATTCCGTGAACCTAATTTTTAACATGAGATTATTGTTCCTTTTCTCATGTTATGAGGTTTTCAAATAAGAAGTCAGGTAAAAATGTAATAATGCTATTGTAAGGACCTGCTCCCCACCCCCATTTTCAGCTCTGAGAGAAATTAGGGCCACCATCCAGCAAAACCATCCTTTTTTCAGCAGCCGTGGGTGGGCCACACTGACCAAGGATGTCTCCAGGCTGAGGAAGGGAACAGGAGCAGAGATGAGGGTGGGCAGGGAGTTGGGTCTCAATCTTGATTTCAGGCAGGTCAGCTGGAGGTGGCAAAACCACTAGGCCTCCCCCACAACCTGTGAAGGAGGAGCAGCTGATATGTAAGTACTCATGGGTATGTTGCCTCACCCAAATGTGAATGGTATGCTTTTTTTAAAAGAATAACTGAGGCACAAAAAATTAAACTTTTTTCACATTCCACATTTCATGCTCATTTTTGAGTACCTATATATATGTTTTTAATATATTTTATTGATTGTGCTATTACACTTGTCCCATTCCCCCTCCTTCACTCCCCTACACCCTGCACTCCCCCTTCCACCTGCATTCCCTGCCTTTAGTTCATGTCTGTGTGCCATACTTGTAAGTTCTTGGCTTCTACTTTTCCCATACTATTCTTACCCTACTCCTGTCTATTTTCTATCTATGCTATTTATTCTCTGTACCTTTTCCCCCCTCTCTCCTCCCACTCCCCTGTTGATAACCCTCCATGTGTTCCCCATTTATGTGTTTTTGTTCTTGTTCTAGTTTTTACCTAGTTTGTTTTTGTTTTTGTTTTATGTGTGGTTGTTAATAATTGTGTTTGCTGTCATTTTACTGTGCATGTTTTTTATCTTGTATTTCCTAGATAAATCCCTTTAACATGTCATAAAATAAGGGCTTGGTGATGATGATCTCCTTTCACTTGACCTTATCTGAGAAGCACTTTATCTGCCCTTCCATTCTAAATGAAAGCTTTGCTTAATAGAGTAACCTTGGATGTAGGTTCTTGCCTTTCATGACTTGGAATACTTCTTTCCAGCCCCTTCTTGCCTGTAAGGTCTCTATTGAGAAATCAGTTGACAGTCTTATTGGAATTCCTCTGTAGGTAATTCTCTCATTATGTCTTGCTGCTTTTTAAATTCTCTCCTTCATTTTCATCTTGGGTAATGTAATTATGATGTCCTTAATGTGTTCCTCCTTGGGTCCAACTTCTTTGGGACTCTCTGAGCTTCCTGGACCTCCTGGAGGTCTATTTCTTTTGCCAGAAAGGGGAAGTTCTCCTTTACTATTTGTTCAAATAACTTTTCCACTTGTTGCTCTTCCTCTTCTCCTTCTGGTACCACTATAATTCAGATGTTGGAATGTTTAAAGATGTCCTGGAGGTTCCTAAGCCTCTCCTCATTTTTTTGAATTCTTATTTCTTCATTCTTTTTTGATTGGATGTTTCTTTCTTCCCTCTGGTGCACTCCATTGATCTGAGTCCCAGTTTCCTTCCCATAATTATTGGTTCCCTGTACATTTTCCTTTATTTCACTTAGCATTGCCTTCATTTTTTAAAATCTAAATTGTGACCAAATTCAACCAATTCTGTGAGCACCCTGCTTACCAATCTTATGAACTGCACATCTGATAGGTTGGCTACCTCTTCATTGCTTAGTTGTATTTTTTCTGGAACTTTCATCTGTTCTCTTGTTTGGGCCATTTTTTTTTTTTAAATTTTGATACTCCCGATACATATTGTGGAGTGGAGCCTTAGGTGTTCACCAGGGTGAGGCAACCCAGTTGCTGGGTTGTGAAGCTATTTGTGGAGCAGGAGTCTGACATGGAACAATGGTGTTTGCTCTGCTCTCTGCTGGATTTCAGTCACTTCCTCCACTTATCCCAAGTAAATTGGGCCCTTCTGGTGCTGATTCCCATGTGAGTGGGTTCTTTTATATTCTAGGACTCTCCAATGAACTCTCCTGTGAGGCTGGGATTATCCCCTGTCACTCCTACTCTCACAGGTGTTTTCAGGCAGTGTTTTGAGACTTTATTTCCCTTTGCTTGGACCCTGGGTTGCAGGGTTTGTTTTGCTCCCCAGTTCCATCTGTTTTTTTTTTTTTCTGAGCGTGAATGTGGGACCACCCAGCCTACCAGCTGCCTCCTGTGCAATGCCCCTCCATAATCTGCTTCCTCGCAGGGTCTGCCCGCTCCCACCTCATGTGACTGCCAGGGCCCTTCAGGCACTGTTTTGCCTCGACCACTCTCCACCCTGCTGTCTGACTCTGCCCCCAGTACTGGTCTGGGTGAACATGTCTACTTTAATACCTTGGTAGTCAGACTCCCATACAGTTCACTTTTCTATCAGTAGTGGTTGTTTTTTTTTGTTTGTTTGTTTTTAAATTACTGTTGTCCTTCTTTTGGTTTTGTGAGGAGACACAGTGTGTCTACCTATGCCTCCACCTTGGCTGGAAGTGAGTACCTATTTTTTTTGCATGTATTCCAGAAACTGTGTTAAACCCTTATAAACTTGATCTTATTTAGGCTTTAACAACACCCCTATCAATTTATACTATTAATACTTTCAGTATTGGATGAAGGGTAACTGGACAAAGGACCACACACCCAGCAAGGGCTGGGAATGGGGAGACTAAAAGCTAACTGTGTTCTGGTCTGAGTCCCTAAAACTCACAGTTCTCCAAGTCATTTATTTACAGTGTGTCTGTTTCTCTTGAGTAGATCCTAACTTCCTGGGGGGCATAGACTAAGTGTTTTTGGGGTTTAAATCCCTGGCATGTAGTAAAGCTGATATGATAAATGAGTTTCAGCCTGGCAAACATGTAGAATTTGAACCCTGCTAAAGAAGAGATCAGTTCTGGTTATGGGAGCAGAATGAGCTACAGCCTGGCATTGGGGTTAGATGTGGTTCTTGGGGCTGGGGAGGTGGGCAGAGCAAAAGGCATCTAGGAGTGGTGCAGCCAATGCTTATTGGGGTGGTGGGTGACACATCCGTATTCCCTGGGGGTTACTGGGGAGTGCTCTGCACACTAAGGCAGGACAAGTGAGTGTTATGCAACAGCCAGTGGGGACAGGGACATTGATACCAGTAGTGGTGAGACATTAAAAAGATTAATGATTGGCAAGTAAAATAGTCACAGGGATACAGCACAGCACAGGAAATAATATTGTACCAACTGTGTGTGTAGACAGGTTTGGGGTACAGGAAATAATATTGTACCAACTGTGTGTGTAGCCAGGTTTGGGCTTAGACTTTTTGGAGGATAAGTTCATTAGTTTTATCGATGTCTCAACACTGCTCTGTACAGCTAAAACTAATAGAATATTGAGTGTCAACTGTAATTCTGAAGTTTTTTTTTTTTAAAGTAAGCTTCAGTTTCTGTGAATAAAAGGGAAACCAATCTTAGTTCAGAACCTGTTTAGCAACAATTGCCACTCTGAGTTTTCTTCAGCAGAGAGGCCCCCTCAGTTACAGAGCCCTGAGAAACCTGTCAGTTTTAAAGTATCAGACAGCTTTTCTTGTTGGTCTGATTTCACAGAGTGAAGTATAAATAATGGAATTTGAGGACATCTGCCTGAACACAAAGTGTGTGTTCTCTGAACTGCAGCATGTTGCCTTTGCTGATCAAGTTAAACGCCAGAGTTTTGGGGGGAACAAAAATTGACTAATCTGTGGGGAGATGTTATGTGGCAAAAAAAAGTAGCATTTCTTTTTTAAAAATAGCCAGTTACAATAATTGACTAACTAGTAGACCAAGTGCCCATCTACCAGAGACGGGTTGAAATCACCATCATGTGAGCACATCAGTGGTTCTGATCTGAGCAGTGCACCCAGGTGAACGAGGTGAGCAAGCTCAAGTTAGCAGTTCTTTCTCTGGGTGATGGGAGCAGCGTGACTAATTACCCTTTCATAAGAGAATTTCTAAAGCCTTATCAACAATTGTCAAGGACTTACTAAAGAAAACAGGGATATAAACACAGCCAATACTGCCTAATTCTAAACAAATGAAAAGAAAAATGGGAGAAGAAATCTTTTTCAAAGATTTTATTTATTTATTTATTTATGTATTTATGTATTTATTTATTTATTTATTTTAGCAAGAGAGGAGGAGGGAGAGAAGCAGAGGAGAGACACATGAATGTGTGGTTGCCTCTTGAATGCCCCCTAGTGGGAACCTGGCATGTGCCTTACTGGGAATGGAACCAGCAACCCTTTGGTTCACAGGCCAGCAGTTAATCCACTGAGCCACACCAGCCAGGGCAAAAAGAATTTTCTTAAGAATGGTTCAAACATTTACTTACCTAAGGAGCAGCCCCTCTTTCATCTCTTTAAAAAAAATATTACCATAGGCAAATACAAACCTTAAAGTTGTCCTCTACATATTACTAGAAGTTTTAGGTATAAGAATGAATACATTCGATTTATTCCAATGGTTAAAATTAATGCTTTTTGCACTTTTGTGCCAGTGTATTGGTTAAACAATTATTTATTTATGTATGTATCTTTAAAAAGAAATTATTTTGGTTTATCTCATGAAGTAATTTCTACAGCAGACTCTAGTTTAAAAGCAATTACATGTGTGTGATTTGAAGAGAATGATGCACAAGCAATAAGATTTGTCTTAAATCCTTATTGCAAGGGCTCTTTCCATCTTTCTACTTAGCAATACAAAGCGGTTATTATTTTTGTAGAGAAAATAAATAATATATTTCTACAAGAGGAAGGCAGACCATTTATGGGCTGGTTCATATACCAAGAATTATATATATATATATTTTTAAATTCTGTGAACCTAATATCAAAACCAAAAAAGCAAACAAAACAAAACTATCAGAGAATAGGTCAGTACCCATCATTTATTGTTCAGAACAAGAGCTGAGAACTTGATTTTTATTCAAAGAAATCTTAATCAGTGTGTAAGGACCAGAGAAGACATACCTTTTTTGAGTGAACACCTAAACCCTTATAGTAGATTTTGACTCCCACTTAATTAGAAACATTACATGATTTTGTGTTTGGTATTCACACTGTGAACAGAGCCAGTTCCCAAATACCTCATGTTAAATGCCCTTTCTTGCGTTTGCGACAACACTGGACACCACTGTGGTAATCCCTGTATGTCAGTGCATGCTGCTCAAAGTGATCACAGGAAGGCTCTGTCTTCTGTGGGCCATGCTGAGAACATCTGCCCCAAAGTAAGAAATCCACCTGGGGAGGACTGAAGTCTTCTCTCCATTACATTCTTTCAGGGTGCTTGCTAATTTTTCACTTTCATGCATTATGTATACAAGGTCTTCTTTCTTCAAAGATGCTCAGCTGCTTTTCTTTCCATCACCAACACACACACACACAGATGTGAACATGTATGTGCCAAACTTCCCCTCCTGTCTTTCCAGTATTTTTCTAAAGAAGGATATTTAGTGTAAACTTTATTGTGTGTGTTTAATTCTATTCACATTTGAGCTAACAACTGAGTTTTCTTTAAATTTGAATATTGAAGTACGTCAGAGATGAAGAACTTATCTTCTGTGAGCTGGAGAGGTGAGGGTGAAATAGTTCTGCTCATTGGACACTTGTAGTGACACAAATAGTGTAGACAAAGCTCAAACTCCTCCAATCCCTTCCTAGGCCCCCTGTTTACTTTGCATAGGTGCTGCCCTCTGGTGATCACATTTCAAATGGCAGCTCCCAATAGGGTCAAACTGTTGTTTTTTTTTTTTTTTTTTGAACCCCAGGACTTGCCTAGGAGCCAAACCAGAAAAAGGCAGTGTCAAGAGAATGCAAGGCTCTTCATTGAAAAGTCAATATGATTTTCAGGATGTTGAAGGCAGAGTATTAAACCTTTCTGCAGCCCTTAGTGACTGCACAGAGTGTTAACCCTTGAAGCTAAACCTCTTCAGCAGGGCAAATGAAGGTGTTCACCGCCAAGTCCATTTCACACCAAACTCCAGTCACAAAAGCCATACAGAGTTCCTACTAGTGTCATCCTTAATGGCTTTAACTACAGACTTTATTGCTAGAAATGATCCAAAGGACAAGTTTTCTAAATGCTTCCGTGGACACACGGGCTTTGAAGGGTGGAAGTGAATGCCTACCAATGTTGATACTTTTCAGACAATGCCATTAGTGATACCAGTGACACCAGGGAAAAGATCAGCTGCAAGGGTGGGCAGTTTAGTCAAAGCATTATGTCCACATCTGTGACCATTCAGGGATCTGTCACACAGTCTGGTCTATGCTGGGCATACCCTGCAGAGTAAAAGACATGTTGTTGTGTTTCTACCTCCATCCAGTTAATGTTAGAAGAATGAAAGGTGCTGTATGAACCCTCACCCTTATTAGGTGAACCCTCTGGTTTAACCTAATAAGAGAATGACATTCAGAATTCTAGGCTTCAGGGCAAGGCCATGCTTTCTATAGCAATACTGCAATAGCTCCTGACTAGCTTTTAACTCACAGAGTGGTCAGATTCTCTAATATGGGCTTTAATGTGACAAGGCAGCCAGACCTTCTCAGATTTGGGTTCTATGGCATGCATGGATGTTAAGGTCAAGTAGGAAGAGCAGCGTTCACCACAATTAAAAGTGATAGATCTGGATTAGGCAAGGGCAGGTTGCCCAGACCATTAGCACCTACTGCTTCAGCAAGGGGCCTGTCGCATAGCTCTGAACATGGAATCACAGGAAGTTCACTGTCCCTTTCAACAAAGAAGTCAATGTCTCTACCTCCAGGTTCATTCTGGCCCTCAATTCCCCCTCCCAACCACACACAACAACAGCCACGATTTTTGTTTCTCCCTAGGCACCTAGTCAACCTAATTACACACAAATCCCCTAAAACATGGCTTACCTTTTGAATCAGCTGAGGCATGTCTCATATTATGGGATTGAGTTTTAGTTATTATCACTTCTCCAAGGCATGTGGAAAATGTGGTTCTCGGACCACACTTTAGGAGCCTGTTCCACATGTTTCCACTGGATTGAAATAGACACTGGACACCATTGACCTTCAATCTTGTCCTCATCCTCAAACCTGCCCTGCATCCCCCACCATTACCAGGCTCCACTGCAACCTCTCTGCTAGTCCGAATACCATGCATTCCAGCTCCCTTCCTGACTAAAACTTCTGTATTCATGATGTCCCAAATCTTACAAACATTCATCACTCCTCAGAGTCCTAGTCCTCAACAGGATGCTAATCTCTTCTCCCCCTTGATTTTTATCCCATGTGTCCTGTTTCATAGTATTTGCTGCCCAGTACATCTGATTTTCCCTCTTATACTAATCTTAGAATACTAAACTGAGTTGTCAAAACCTTACTCTTTCTGCCAAACCTGTGTCTCTCCCCACATATGCATCCTAGTCTGGGATAATGGCTCCTCTCTCTAACTGCACCAGCTCCAGTGGTCCTTCCCACATCACTTAGGTCAGTGCCTTACTTATATGCCTCAGCCCCATCCTGAGTGTCCTTAACAAAAGACTGCTTCATCACCTTCTTGTGTCCTCTTTAATCCATACAATGCCTAATACTCAAAGCTTTATGCTTTATACTTTTCCATCAGGTCTCTAATCAGATCCTATTTCTTTTTGACCCCTCTGTATGCACACTTCTGCATACCCATAATCCAGTTGTGACCAGAGGATTCATTAAGTCCAATGCCTCAGGGGACCCAAGTAGGATTAAAAAGTAGAACAAAAAAGACATTTGTTTCCCATTTCCTAAGTTTGGATTGTAGACACTAAAAGTAGAGTTGTGGACTTTGTTAAAATAGCAGAGACATCAGAGAAAAAGACACTGATTTGTGCCTAAATTCTAGGTCACTGGAGGAAAAAAAGAGGGACTTCCAGTGCAGGTCTACATGGGCATATTTACTAGACTTTCTAGGCTTCATGACAGAATAGTTTTCAAAACTTCGTAATCTTTTCCTTGAAGGTGAGTGAAAATGTATGTACAATGAAAACACTGTTGATGGGTAGACCACTGCAGAGTTGCAGAGGTTCACACTTGCCCTTTCTATCAGATTCTAAGACAAAGACCACTTCAAGGCAAACTCATCCTTAGAGAAATCTGGGCAGTCAGGTCATCTTTGTCTGTGGACACCAATTCAGAAGGAAAGCAGGACAAGTGGAAACAGTTACTTTGAAAATTATAGCCAGATGTTTTAAAATGGGATGATTTGAAAATAAGATAAGGATGGGCACTGTGAACGAGGTGAAAATATCTGGTAATTACAAGGAGATGCTGTCACAGTGAAAGATGCATCTAACAAATTTAAAGGGGCAAGAGAGACTTTCTTAAAAACCATATGTTAGTATAAAGAGGCAGAAAGCAACACCTTTTAAAGAGAAGGATGAGAAGATTTTAAGAACAAGAGAAAGAATCAAAGACTCTTCTCTTTGCTATTTGGCTTTACAAAAAAGAAATGTAAAGAAAAAACATTTCATGAAATCTTCCTGTTAGTTTTTTTTTTACCTCATTCTTTCAAAGGTCCTCACAGAAGTTAATCTTCAACCCTCCCAGAGAGATGAGACACAGACACACAGAGGATTAAATTTAAAGTCAGGGGTTGATGCGACCCTGGCCATCAGGATCCTTGTGTGTTGTGGCTGCAATGAACAAATTCACATAGACTACAGAAATTCTGTGGAGAAAAGGGATAGCAAATCAGCTCTCTATGTGAGAGCCAGGGCCCCAGCCTCTGCCTGGACAGACTTCTATTGCTTTTCTGGGTACACTGTATTACATTGAGGATGGTCCTCATTTACTAGTCACAGGTTAGCTGTAGGCTTTTACCTTTTACAGATAACAAAGGAATGAATGTTGTGAATTACTTGAAAGAGGAGGATGTTACAGATCAAGGCAAAAAGTGGTTGAAATGGTTACAGTCCATAATTGGGAGGTTTAGCTCAGATTTTAGGAAGTTACAGTAAGCACTTGCTGCCTCAATTCAGGGTGAGGGAGATTTAGCAAAAGCAAGCTTCATAGTGACCAAGGCCTGATTCCCCATAGGAAAAACTATGTGTAGCTGTGGTCCTGTGTGCCTGTTGCTCCCCACTTGTTTTTCACATGAAGACTAGCTGCATTTCCACACCATGTTTAGTGGTTCCCTACATGCAATCAAAAATTGCAATTCCATTTCTGAAGAAAATGTCCTAAAAGTGTGGAGGTCAGAGGTGTGCCATTAGGAAGACCCCATGTAAAGGTGTGTGACTCCAAGGAACAGGAAGGCCTCTGGTTCATAACAAAACTGCTTTCTGTACAGTGGAGGGAAACACAACTACATCTCTTTCAGCCAAGACCCAGTTTTCATGTCTATCACTTATTGCAATTTAAAAAGAGGTGCAAAACAACTAAGAATCCCTTAACAGAGCCAGAATCTGATCTCCCAAAAGTCTGTGCTTCTAGAGATTTCCATTCAGATACCACATTTTTATCTACAGTAATATTCCTTCTCTTCAAACTTAATCTCTATGGAAAAAGTGTGTAGTTGATCCTACAACATGGCTGGAGTTGCCTGATTTGGAATCATTAGTTAGCTAAGTGCAGAGAAACTGACTTCCACACTTGGTTTGCTCTGATGAAGGTTTTTCTATAGAACATATGATGGGAGTTTTGCCAGTTCAGGTTAAGGAGCTTTACCCTCACACCTTACCTGCAGTTTCTCTAGCTTTGAATGGTGTACTTTTCTCCAGGAGATACCAAAAGACCAAGAGATCAAACTTAGCTTCGTAAACTATGGGTTCATTTCTAATTCCATGGACATTGGTCTGAACTAGGACATTGGAGCTAAAGTCCTCAATTTATTACCAAAGTTTCCAATTTTATTATCAGAAAGAACAGAAATGGACTAATCAAATAGCTTTATTGACATGTGAATAACAATAGTGGAGACTTTAGAAATCTTTTGAAAGTTATCTAAGAGAAAGACTAAGGTCAGTGTTGCTACCCACATGGTTGTCCTCTTGTCCATTCCCACTGTGTACAGCTGTGACCAGGTGCATCCTCATGTTTGCGCGGAGAACTGACATAGCTCAGATTCTGTAGGCTCATCAGCTGCTCCCATTGATTATCACAGGACAACTGCTGATTCTCTGAGGGACTCAATGTCACCTCCACTAAGAACATGATACAAATGAGATCAAACCAAGGCAGGGGTTGGTTTGAAATGTGACCTGAAGTGAACAATAATGACAATGACAGCTCACATTTTTGAGTGTTTATGGACTTAATGTAAATCTTTTAGAACTATTCACCTGCAGACAAATATATTATAATAATGCAAAGAAGCTTAACTGAGAGTTCTGTAACACAGAGGAAGAAAGGATTGTCACGAATGTTCCAAAAGCAGTTTAAGGGGCCGACTTTCAACCCACATGGTGGTGTTCCATGCTTTACACTTGTAAACCCCAGCATCTTCCCTCCTGACTGGGTTTATGGTTAGTCTTTTGCGGTCCTTGGTCAGAGTCATTCTGTTTGTAAGTAGCAGAGGCATTTCATTGAGCAGCCATTGGATGAAGAGTCCATTTGTGTAGCAGGTCAAGACCAAACCATCTTCATTTTCTCTGACTCCATACCTGCTGGCTAGGAGGATAGGCACTCTCAGACACTCTGTAAAGAAACAGAGAATATGAATCTTTGAGAATGTGCTTGAGACATGGAGCCATGCTGTTTCCTCAGAAATCTCCACCTCTCACAGTCCACAGTGAGCTATGGAAAGGGCACCAGACTATGGTCCTGACTTCTGCAGAAAGAAAATTGTCTAAGTTCAGATGACAGTATGTAAAGTGAAAGCTGCATTTCCTCTCTGAGCCCATATAACCTCAGGGAGATTCTGTACCTGTTTCCTCACTCTTCTTTGTAGTAGCAGCACATAAAACCTCTTCTTAGTGCATATGGCTCATAACCTCATCATCACATACAAGTTTGCTCTCATGAGCTTTATTTATTTGGTCCTAGTACTTTTTTCACAAACATCACAAAACATCAGGTTCTACTCCTTATGAAAACATTTATATACTTTGGGGATGGCAAGGTTACCACCTTTGTCCATCTCTGGGGCCAAGGGAAGTTTACAGCAAGTGGAAAAGCATTCAGTTTTTGTTAAACAAACAAATTATTAGTCATTAAGAATGGCCCAATCCAGTGTTCATGGCTTCCACTTTGAGGATTTCTATCTAAAAGGCTTCTCACTCTGAACAAGACTTTATTTTCTTGCCAACTGAGTCAATGTCATGGTATCATTAATCTCTAGAGGGAAGGAGTTAAGGATTTAACAAAAGACATTGACTGTAGGGATAGAAGAAAAGTATTCATTTAATAAAGGCCATACATAACAGCCCAGAGCTAACACAATATTCCCCAGACCACCTGACTTCCTGGTTGACCAGAAGCCTTTCCTTGCAGCTGCACAGACTTCTGTCACGATGAGGTGTGATTCTATGGGGCACCATTATCCAGGACATCCTACAGACTGGGATTTGAGTGAAACTACAAATAAAGTCCAGAAGGAAGCAAGTAATTTGACTACTTGGGCCTCTGGCTCATGAGGTGGGTCAGGTTTTCCCAGGAAGTGTGAGTAAAATGACCCAGTGAGGCAATGAATGCCAGAGCAGCCTCCAAGGAGTGATTTAACAAAGAAAAAAGAAAGGATAGGCAGAAGCTGATAATGGCAGCAGAATCGTCTGCTTTTTCCCTTGACCATTAAAGTCTCTCTCTCTCTTGACAGCAGGTGAGGACTTGTGTAAATGAAAAATGAGTGACTTACAGCAAATGGGGAGCACTAACTTCCTGAAATTCTGGTGCTTGTGCAATTTGTGTTAGGTGGCCATGAGATAGAAATGTGGAAAAACTTAAAATTATTCTGTGTGTGAAATGATGATTAACAGCCTAGGGCCTTAAACTAATTGCAAGAAAGACTCCATTTTCTTAGAAAAAGAAGAAAAGGATCTCAGATGGCAGTCTTAGTTCCTGGAGGCACAGAAAGCCTGTCCCTCATGGACAGAATTTAAAGGATTCTGTATCCATGTTCCAGGCTTAGAAGTGATTATGGATCATCCATTCTTTTCATTCATTCCCCATTTATTTCTTCCTAATTCATCAACAGCAACTGAGTTTTTTTGTTTGTTTGTTTGTTTGTTTGTTTGTTTGTTTTTATTTCTTAGTCCCTGAGCTGGTTTCAGGGGTAGAGTGGGGAGTGACAAGACAAAACCCTTCCATTTATATCTGCTGGGAGAGACAAAACCAAAACAGGAAACAAATGAGTGATGTCAAATCCAGTTAAAGGAGGTGTGAATAGGTCAACTGAGCAGGATGCCTGGGTAATGTATACAGTGATTCTGATCATTACTGCAGGTGCTTTGGTTCTAGAGTAGAAATAGTCCATGTTTTCACTCCACAAACCAAAAAGTATTCCTATGAGCTGAGGACACTTAATAAAAAGTCTCTGAAGAAGTTTTTTGTTATTTTTTGTTGTTGTTGTTTGTTTGTTTAGAATCCAAAGACCCTCTTCTATGTTCCCCAACGTAGAGAAATGAACTCTATGGCTACAGACAGCCCAAGGCTGATGCTGATGGGCTGCTCATATTCTGTGTGACTCTACTGTAGTGACTGTATCTCCCTGTTCCTCAGTTTGTTCTCAATAAAGAAGGTGTTCAGTGTGTTAACTGTAAAATATTGTCAGCATGTGACCTTAATCTTGAAGCAGAAGAGCTGATCCAACAAAGCATTTCTTATTGAACAACTCCCAGATGTCTTATTGGTCTGGGCTGATCCCTGGTGGATGAGGATCTTCCAGGAGCATCTTTTTTTCTCAGTTTCCTCTGGAGGATGCCTACAGTTTTCTGAACTTTCCTAAGTCCCTTAGGACATTCAGCTATACCCACAGACATTGTCCAAATGTACTATCCACATACAGACTCTGGTGATACCAAACTCCATTTCTTCGAAGATGTACCTCTTGGGCCTGAGGCAGGACTGGTTACCATTAACCCGTTACACATTGAGACCTTTTGAGACACCAAATCTAAGCTGGCACAGGCTGCTTAGTTTCCCTGGTAGCAAGAACCCTGGCACAGTGTCCTGGAGAGGGGTTTCTGAGCTGCGCTCTGTGTCAGTATCAGGAGGCCTCTCAGACCATGCTCTGACCTAGTATAGCAGGGTTAGCCTCAGTTCAAGTCATAGGAACATGCTCAGGGGGCTGAACTGAGATTCAACTCCCTCTGCTCAGTTACTCTCATCAGACTGACCTATCTGTCAGCAGTGAATGCCTGCAGGGCTGCACATTGGGAAAGGAACTGAGATCTTAAGAAATTTGTCTATACTCTGTGTATCTTGCATTAAATGTCAAAATTGAATCTGAAACAAAATACAGACGGGAATGGCAGTAGTGTCCAGGGCTGTCAGTCTTGTGTGTCAAATAGGAGTCACCCCACCCAACCTCCAGTCATCGGAGAACAATCACTCACCAACCAATTGAAACAGCCCAGATGCTATTTCTATTTCTGAATCTGGAAGGTGGACAGCTACGGTGTACATTCCTGTATCATTCATGGTGACATTTTTCAATAGCAAGGATCCATCATCAGTTATCATCTGTTCTCCATTATCTCCAGGACCACTTAAATGGAAACCGGATGTCCTCATAGAAAATGCAATTACATTATTTTTGTCCACACCTTTCCCCTTGTACCACACTATGCCTACAGCCTCAGAAGGCTTATTGTGGATACGCAGAAGCACATCTTGCCCTTTGGCCGCAAAGGTTGACACAACACTGATTTCAGCTGTGGTTGGCAGGCTCCAGAAGGTTAAGAGTGAAACTAGGAAATAAGAAAAAAATGGATTAATATTTATATCTATGTATTGGGACAGAAAGATGAGACCCTGAATCCTGAGTATGTCTCCTTATCTCTCAGCCTTGGTCTATAGGTGAGTGTGTGTCTCCCGGGGTCAAGGTCAACAGCGTGGCCCCCATTACTTCAGCCCTTCTGAAGCTGTTGTTTTTTTGTTTCAAATACTATTCTCCAGGTGTTTCTCTTGGTCACTTCCTCACTGTGCTTAAACCAGTGTTGACACTCAAGGGCAGTTTTGAAAGACACATTTGCTGACCACCTTCTCTAAATATTATCTGCCTTCACTTTCTGACCTGCCCTGCTCTCATTTTTTTTCATGGCTTTTCTGGGTAACTGACCTCACATCTACACCTTTCCTTATCCTTCTCTCCTCCATAGAACATGGACTTGCTGAAAGCAGGGCTTGTCTGATCTTGTACGGCCAGTGACTGCAACAGCTTGAATATTGATGGGGATGAATGAATGAGTCCTGTACTTCCTGGGGTTTATTTGCCTGTTTCTGGGGTTTGTGGTAATGACAATGTTTAGCACCCCTGGTTATTTTTTTCTGGTATTTTCTGACATAAAACATTGTTATTATTACCAGGTTTCGTAATTCAATGCTCAGTGATGAATAAAAGGAAATGAATAGCAATCCATGGTTTCCTGCCTCCCACCACTTCAAGAATATATTTTGCTCTTGCTGGTACCTTCTCCATCCTACTCAGCTCCTTGTCCTTAACCCTCAGGTCCCAGCAGAAGCCTTCCCTCTTTTCTCAGATCCCTGGTTTTCTTAGCAGACTACAGCCAGTCTCTGTGCCAGATCCTTAGTCTACCCCAAGGAATTATCTCCTACTCACCAAGTAGCAGGATCCCTTGCCAGTGGACAAGTCCTCTTTGGGTAGAGACTGACAGGGATCCCATGGTGTATGTTGTCTGCTCTGTGTCTGCCTCTTTGATGGAAGCTTGAGGTTTGTTGAGGCTCACGGCAACCGCTGTCCCAAATAGTACAATCTGCTGTGTGTCCTACTGAGCCCTGAGCTTTATTCTGGGGCAAAGTTGCCAATCTTGTTATGTGGGCTGGGGGCAGGGAGTATGCACATGACCATACCACTCCCTGCTCTAGTTTTTGCCAACCTTGACCTTTCTAACCAGTACTGCCCTACTATAATTTGGTTCTTTGGGAACTCCTGAGGCCTCTCAACGCCACCTAAACACACATGCAAACACATGCACACATAGATAAACACACACATACCCACTCTCATGCTGTATTTAGAAAAACCCCTGGCACAGAAGCCTGGGGTTTCTGGGTTTAGGGTTTTCTCCACAGCTTCCTGTCAGATGCCCAGTTGTCTTCCTCACAACTCTCTCTCTCTCTCTCTTTCTCTCTCTCTCTCTCTGATATTTGACTCTTCCCTTCAGAGCAGTAGTTCTTGAGCTAAGTCACAGAAACCTGTCACAAGGAAGTCAATCCTGCTCTGCATCAGATCATCTGTGAAACATTGTAACATTGCGATGCCCAGGTGACACCTACAAAATGCAGCTTAAGCAGCTGTCCAGCTAATGTGAGTGCCCATTCAGAGTGAGATCCCTTGATGTGACAGTAGAACCACCTCTCCTGCTCTCCTGTGCACAAGGGAATTCTACAGATCTTGTTAAACTGCAGATTCTAACTGGGTGCAGTGGGCCAGAGGCGCTGTATCTGACAAGCTCTGTGGGAAGATTGATCTTAATTATGACCTGTGAAGCTCACTTGCAATACCAAGGTTGACAGGGGCATAGGTGTCTTGGGAGGATGACCCAATAATGCCAGCATTGGCCACTGTTGTGTCTTTAGCTTGGGTCTGTCATCACCAGACAGAGAGCTCCAGATATCACCAAAAAAGGGGATTATTTCTTTGTGACACAGAAACCCAGCTGGGCACCAGGTCTCCCCCACGTTCTCAAAAGCTCTCTGGTTTTACTTTTTTCCACATGAAGGTAACATAAATAACTCTGGGGATGAGAAGTTGTCAAGCTCAGTGCTCATTGCAGAGGGGATCCTTCTTCTATCTCAAGTTGTCACCAGACTGGCTTTTGCTTCCAGGGACAAAAACTCAAAACCAGAATTCTCAGTAGGATATGCAGTTTTTGGTGTGAAGTGGGAGATGTCCCGTGTGTCCCAGGAAGAAAGGACTGTTTTGAAAGGTCAGGTGCCTATAGGCTGCTTGGCTCTGAAGAGACTATTTCAGGTAGATCATTCCTCTCCAAGTCTTTTTGTAGGACCTGTCCTGTGCTGCTGGCTGCTAGGAAAATATTTGAGTTATCCCTGGGCTGATTCCTTGTCATCCCCTCACTTGTCCATGAAGGATGCCAGGCATGGAGTAGAGAGCAGCACAGAAACCCCTGAGAGGAGGTGCTTCTAGGCTCTGTCAAGGTGAAAAAGATCCCAAGCTTATACAGCAATGTAGTGAGTTTATCTGAGCTAAACTGACCTCATATGCCTTGGAGAAAGGACTCAAATGATTTGAACAAAGGAAGTCTTTCAGATTATTTTGTACATTATCATCAAAATAGAAGATTAAAAATTTGGTTAAAATCCAGAAGACGGTGAAAGAAAACATAGTAGTGAAATCTCCAGAATTGGGGAAAAAAAAAGGCAAAATGGAGACACATGTATTTTTTGTACATTGGTGGATAGAGGAAAAGTAACATTTAAAGGACACAGGGAAGGTGTGCAGGTGACCAGATAACGTAAAGGATGCTGTGGTCTAATATACTTGTCCCAGACTTTGTGACATGAATGGTCCAGAGAACAAAATCACTCTGATGTGTCAAACTTATGCTCTCCAAGATGCAGAAAAATGGATCAGTGCTCACTTACATTAAAGACTGACATTTCTTAAGGAAAATACAGGACTTGGATGTGACAACCTGCCAAGTTAGAAATTTCTAATTAGAATATTTTGTGAGGATTGTAAGGCCTGCCATGGGGCCCCCGGAGCTTGTCAGGGTTACTTAACAGCCCCTTTCTGTTAACAGTCTCTAGAAGAAGCAGGTGGGACAGACCAGTCAAGAGGAAGAACTAGAGAAAAGCCTGTTGGAGCAGAGCATGAAACTCAGGCTACTTCTCCATCTTAGTCAAAGCCTGGTTCCTGTGTCTATTTCCTGTGTCACTCAATGTTTTGCCATAGAAGACAGAAATAGACCTGCAGCCAGTTGTCAGATGCTGCACAGGTTTCTGACCAGTACATGGTGAGCCTAGTGAAAAGGCAGGCATTGTCTTGAATATTATGAGTCCAATATCAGGATTACTGTCCCACCAGGGGCATGTGCTGAGCAATACAGTGCTATCTGCTTTGAAGTATACAAAAGGAAGGCCTACTGAAGGTTGACCTGAGGTTTGTAGAAAAGGGTGCTGGCCTGGAGGGTCCATCCAAAGTACTTCCTGTGTGTCCACCATCACTGCATTGAAATGTAGTATATAAGTCATTCTGTGTCCCTGTCTGCTCATAGGGCAGTGAAGCAGGAGCATCTCCAGGTGAATACTCAGCTAGGGCGCCTGTGTATTCTTTTATTAGGAGAGAATAGTTTTTTATAGAATCCCAGCATCTGAGAGATGGAAGCAACTACAGATTCTGGGTTCTATGCCCCATTCTGCACAGGAAGTTTCCCAGGACATCATGAAGTGGATAAATGTCTTCAGAGACAACAGGCAGCCTGCGTCCCACAGAACAACAATTTTGAGAATGAAAAGTCTTCCCTGATGCCTACACTGTCAGGGTGTATTCTTTCTTCCCCAGGCAGAGCTCTTCTAGGGGTTAAGGATCCAGTGTTACTGTCCTCTCAAGTATCTTTGAGAACAGGAAAACCACAGACCTGGGGTGATGAGACATAACTCACAAGGTGGGACTGTGGAGGGCTGTGACTTTGGAGGAATAAAATGTAGTCCAACCCCTCACTGTTAGGAAGTTCCTTTCATTCCCCCTGACTGTATGACAAATAAAAGCCCGACCCTAGTATGTCCCCAAGCAGGTGGCATCCTCCTGTCATGCTGACACCAGCGCCTGTGTGTCTACAAGTACATAATTTTATGTCAAGTGTCACATAGCATAACAGGCTTCCACTGGGTAGTTTCCCTTACTGATTTAATGCATGTTTGTGGAGCATCTGTCATGGGTCACGCTCTTGGCTGGGCCCTGGAAACTCCAAACAGAATAGGACAAGTGTGGGAGCTGTGCTCATCGACTTTACCTTGTAACAGAGACATGCTGTCAGGTAAATCACGGCTCTAGGAACTTAATTATAATCCAGTGAAGGGCCTCAAAAGAAAACTTCTGGTCCCTCCAAAGTATGTAATTGTGTCTCGGCTGGTCTAGGGAACATGGAGTGCACTTCTGAAAAGTATCCACTTGGCTGAAACCTGGAGAGTTAGTGGACATTTACTCCATAAAGAACCAGGGGTTAGGGGGAAAAAATCTTCCTTAGAAGACTGACCTCCGTAAGGGTGTTGCATGGATGGAAGGAAAAGTAGACAGAGTTCATTTCAAGGGCTAAAGAGTTAGAAAGACTGTGGAATAAGAGATGCTGTTAAGATTGGACCCTGCTACACTATGGGTGCTGCTGAGGTGGAGTCAGCGATGCCCCAGAAAGACTCCTTCTGCATAGTAATTCTGTGTCATCCCCTGTGGACAAAGAGAAACATGGGCAAGAAAATGTCATACTACAGTTGGGTATATATATTTTTAGTTTTGTACTTTGTATTCAATTTATACCTTAGGTAATATTTCATAAGTCTAAATATAATTATAATATACTTATTGAATTATACTTGAATATAATGAGCTTAACATATTGAAAGTATGTAATTTATGAAGTGTTTTCAGATGCATGCACCAGAGACGTGGTAGAATGAAAATAAAGACCATGTCCCTCACTAGTAAAGTCTTCTCATGCCCTCTTGTAGTCTCCTTTTTCTTCATATCTCCACCTTCTTTTTAAGTGTTAACAGAACACTTGTCAGTTGATTTCACTATAAATTTATTGGAAATTTCTGGAATTTTCAAGTTTTTTATCATAATGTATTTGATGTGAGGACAAATTTGGCTATTTTGACATAGTTTTCTCTTTTTATTCTCCATTTATATCTCATTCCGGGAATGCATTAATATTGATTGTCTATTCACCCTTCATGGACACTTGTGTTGTTTCCAGTTTGGGGCTCTTACAAGTAAACCTGCCATGAACTTGTGTGTAGAAAAGTCTTTAATACAAAGAAACAGAACTTGTAAAAACACTGAATAGCTATAGAAATAGAAGTTAGGGAGTTACCCCTGGAAGTCTGGTCTCAAGGTCGCACTGCCACAGCCACACTCAGAAGTTAAAAAACATATTCTTCTTCACATAAAGCTGTTTCTGTCATAACCTGCCCATCAGTTACCACAGTAGCAGAAACAATAGCCCCATCTTTCTTCCAGTTTCTAAATCATGCACCAGTGAACCTCAGAACCTGTACTCAATTCACATCAGGATCCTCAATCACTAGGAGTAGGGGAAAGGTAGTGTTTAAGTTTTGAATCCCTCTGATAGAGGGAGAAACCCCCCTCAAAAAGAGAAGCCTATGTGCCAGGTGCTCACTGATAATACAGAGTCCACCTGCAGGCTGTGTGACTCTGGGTGAGTGACCCACCTCGAGAAGCATCAGTTCTCTCATGTGATGTTACAAAAATAAGTTTGATCTTCTTTCTTGGATTTTAGTAAAGAGCAGCTAACTCTTTGGGAATTCTAAGGGATGCAGGTGATAAGAGTGTCTTTTGTTGTGGTGATGTGACTCTTGGCAGGCCTCTGGATAGTTGCAGAGTGAGGGCAGGTCACCAGAAAGACCAAGTTCTGATCAGAAGCTTGGAATCTTCAGCTATCAACGTAAGAAATGTTTCAACCTGACAGGAATTTTTATGAGTCTACTTGGGTCAAACATGATGATAATTTTGGGAAGCAAAACCACAATTGACTGAATGTTCTGAAACATGGCAGTGTCGCCCCTTATTTTATACAGTCCAGGGAAAGCCAGAAGCCTAAGGGGTTACATGAAATCCATGGGCTATCCATTAAGGAGTTGGAAGATTCACAGTAGAGAAATCTCTGAAACTGGGTAAAAATTAAAACAAATGGGCACAATTGTGAGGTTGTTTGGTACAGGAAAGATAGCAGTTAAGAATAAACACAATAACTGTAGTAATGAGAAGGTATGTATTTTCTCCAGTGAGGGGTCTGGAATAAGGAAAACTACCCTGGCATTTTAAATGTATATTATGTTAAAGGAAAAAAAAATAAAATGAGCACCTTATTTAAGGTAAAGATTGACTTTCATCAGGAAAGAAATTGGCCTTTGATATGACTATTCACCATGACTCACTTTTGGTTAAAATTGAATTTCAGACCATCCTATGTGGTTACTTCAGGTCCCTGAGTTTGTAAGCCCCACCACACAGGCCTCCCCTGACCTCATTAGTTTTATTATGTGGTCCCAATTTTGTCCACACTGCCCTCTTTTGTTATAAATCAACCTAAAAAAATGCATTGGTGACCAGTCTCTTTTGGTTAGATAATATTGTCTCAAGTGCTAGGAAGGGATTCTTAGGAAGTGTAGTGTTTGTCTTGCTGAACAATAAACCATTTGTGATGCAGCAAGACCTTCACCTTGGATGGAAGTCAAGGCTGAATGTTGTCAAATGAGAAAAGCGGGTAAATGGGAGCAGGGAGTGCCCACAGTCCTTTAATAGACAAACACTCTGGATCATTTTGAACCTAGACGCTTTTGTGATCTAAATTGTGCTGTCTTCATTTCTCTGTATTTTGCATCTTGTATTAAATTTATTTATAATTTGGGAGCACACTATACACCAATCCAGTTTTACCCATTTGACCATGAGATGGGGTCATATTTACTATGCCCATTTATTATTAATTATTCATTATTAATCTTATTTTTGTTATGTCCACTAGGAAGCAGCCACTTTAAAATTTATTTGGGTACCAGGCTCTAAGAACACAATGCTGTAAAGAACAATTAGCATCTACAATTTCCACATGTGAGGACAGTAAGATTTTTCATAAGTACATTTCTTTTGCTTCATCAGCTGGCTTGGAGGGCCATGTTTTATAGCCACTTCAGCTTTCATTTGAATAGTATAGTTAATAGTCCGAATTGAGTTAGGGTATGAGGATATTCATATAATTAGGTTATAGCATTTATTTTATATAATTCCTTTCTCAATATTTTTATTCCAGTAAACTTCAACAACTTTCTTTGATCTAAGTTATTTTCTTTTCACTCAGAAATAAGCAGCTTAGTAGGAGAAAATACTTTACTTTAAAAAATCATTTTATAAATGTATTATTAGAAAGAGGGGAAGGGGAGAGGGAGAGAGGGAGGGAATCATCAATGTGTGCTTGAGTCTCACATGCCCCTACAGTGCATGTGCCCTAAGTGGGAATCCAACTGGGAACACTTTGGTTTGTTGGCTCTGCTCAGTCTACTGAGCCACAGCAGCCAGGGATGAACATCTGACATTTAAACTCTCTCACACACATTATTTTTTCTTCTTTTGCAATGCTATTTCTTCTAAATTTCAAGAGGTTGTCATAAAGAGTCCCTGCTCAGACCAAAATTGCCTAAGATAAACTGTTAATGCATAGATTCTCTACTTTGTGCAGTAAGAATTTCACAAAACAAACCCAGGTAATTTTGGGGGTATATTTATTTGTGTAGGGAATGGTGACACCAAGATGGACTGAGAACCAAAAGAGGATCAGAAGAGAGACTAGGTGGGGCTGCTTTGATTTTCTTAAAGTATTATGGGAAACATGCGAGACTAGGAGGGTTAGTCCTAAAATTATTGCAGAGTCACAGAAAAGGGGCCTTGTGAAAAGGTTTAGGGGATTTGCCTGGGACAAGCTGCTGCTGCCATGCTCCCTTACTGCAACTCTCCTAGGAACCCCTCATAGATGACAAGAAAGGAAATTTACCATCACCTAAAAAAAGAAAAAAATCACTAGGTGTGCCTCATGAAGTCTACATGTTGCAGTGGCTGGTTAGCTCAGTGGACTAAGCATGATCCTAGAAACTGGAAAGTCACTGGTTCAATTTCCAGTGAGAGCACATGCCTAAGTTGTGGGCGAGGTCCCCCGTTGACAGTGTACAAGAGACAACCTATCAATCTTTTTCCTCACACATCAATGTTTCTCTCTTTCTCATTCTATCTCCATCTACTCTCTAAAAAGTTGAATCAATAAAATCTTTTAAAAATAAAAACAAGAGTATACAGAGTTTTATTTGTGTTGAGGAGTTTTATTGCTTTCAGAAGGTGAAAATTTTAGGCGAGGTCTCAGGGAAGATCTCAAGATAATATTCATCAACGTTTTCAGGGGTGCCCTTTCCGGGTATGGTCTCCACTAATTGGTCAGTACCAGGACAGAAGGTGTAAATTGCATGAGCAACTATGCCAGAAGAGGAAGAGCCACCCTGAAAGCAAGTTCCAGCACATTTCACTTATTGCTACGAACCTGAGTCTTCTCACCTGGGTAAACTTTTATATCCAGCTATAAATTGCGCAACCACTTTCTTCAGCCACCTTACTCAATAATTTCCACATTTCACTTGCAAAGGAATATTTTTAGCTTCTTACTCACCTGCCTCAAAAGAAAAACTGTAAATAAGCATTTTTAGTAAAATCAAAGTTATCATATACACCATAGAAATTATTAATAGTTATGTTATATGCACATTGCTTGAGAAAAGCCCAAGAGCAACTATAAGTATTATTATTACTAATTTTAGCAGACAAGTAAAGACCATCAAACTTCCAATGGTCAACATCAGTTTGTAGTTATAAAGCTTTTGTCATTGTCTTGGGATAGCTGTCTGTATCTGATTTCAGCAATGTATCTGGTCTCATCCTTGAAATATGTTCGATTGTGATGAGTAGAGGTAAGCATCAGAGACAGGGGCAGGTGTACATTGGCTGTTGGGCACCTGATATGTTTTTTCCAACAATGGTGTCTTTAATTGATGTCTCTTCCATTACATAAAATTTGTCATTGTCGTTGAAGTCATCATCATTGCCTAGCAGTGCACCTCTGAAATGGATATCACTAATTTATCATTCCTTATAAATTGATTAATAAGTTTTAATAATAATGCAGAATGTCTCATTTTAGTAAGGTTGCTCTATATGTCCCTCTGTTTAGATGTATAGGGTGACCAGTGTCTATTGAATGAGGAGAATAGCTATATGTTTACCAAGAGGAGTAAATTTTAGATTAAAATACATTTTAGCTAAAGGGGGTTAAAGAGTCTAAAATTTTATTTAGATAAGTTTTAATTGCATATTTTATGTGTTTCACCAATTCAGAAAATTATGGTGATGGGTACAATGAGAATATTATAACTAGGCCATATATTATATATGCATTGCTTTGTTTGCCCCAAGAAATGATCACCTCAGTCACTGTAACTCAGGGAGAATTCCCCAATTCATGTTAATTTTTCTGAATAATAGTTTAACTTTGTTGAGGCTGTTCCTTTAATTCAAGAGAATACCTTCACCCAGTTGGAAATCATATACAATGTAAAACTAACACATATTTGTATTTTTGAGATGGTAGCATTCATATAAAATTCAGTTGCCACATTTCAAGTGGGTCTGGGGAAAGCAGGAAATGTATATGGGCCTGGTCGAATGATAATCTAGTGTCATATTTGGACAGATGGATCATCTGCTACAGACTTTATGAGCTACAGTAAGAAGTTTCTAGTAGTATTTTTACTTCATGTAATCCTTTATCAATAACTGAGGTCCTATGGGTAAGATTGGTTCCCATTTGACTCTGTTTATGCTTAGCTTCTTCAAACCCCCCTTTCTGTTGTCAGACCCCCTTTTCATTTTCTGCAGCAGTCCACTAGAACTGTAAAAGAGGGCTTTTATTATTTAATGATAAGTAACAAACATTCTCAGGTCAAAATAATTTGGATGTTTAATACTGTGCAGCTAGCTGCAGTATCAGCTAAGTGAATGCTTTTTTGCTTTCATAGTAGTAGCTTTAGAAGTCTTGAAATTCTTTTTTTTTCTGTAGTAATTTCCTTTTAAAAATAATTTTATTGTTGTTTAATTACAGTTGTCTCCATTTACTCCCCACCACTCCCCCTCAACCCAACCATCCCCACCACCATCCCTTCCACCTTGGTTTTGTCCATGTATTCTTTATAGTTGTTCCTGAAAAACCTTCCCTCTTCCCCCCATTATCCTCTCCAAACTCCTCTCTGCTTACTGTCAGATTGTTCTATATTTCACTGTCTCTTGTTATATTTATCTTGCTGGTGTGTTTTGTTGACTAGTTTCTAGTTAAAGGTGAGATCATATGGTATTTGCCCCCCATCACCTAGCTTATTTCAGGTAGCATAATGCTCTCCAGTTCTGATAATTCCTGAATGTTTCAATATCTGTATAACATCTAATAATTCTGCAACCCATCTGCTGTATTTAATGTACTTGCCTGAGGAAGTTCAGATGGCTTGTTGTTTCCACAACAGTCCAGTGTTGTGAGCTATGCCAAGGTCATGGCTACTGTTAGTACAAATGTAGGGGTTTTGATTTTTTGTTGTTACAATCCTGAGTTATGACGATTAATTCTGATCTTTGAGAATTTCTTACTGATGTAAAAATAAACACATTTCATTGTGTCCATCATAGAAGTTATTGCCTATCCAATTTGGTAACATTATTGTTCATTGTTCATGGATTCATATGGAAACCGCATTAAGTCAGCATCAGCAAGGAGTTTCCTGTGAGCCATCCCTAGAAACAAAGAGATGGTCAGTAGGCAAAATGCATTCATGGATGTCTTTATTTTGCAAAGAAGGCAGCAAACTTGCTGTGATAAGACTGTTACATCAAGTTACAACAATAAGTGAAGAAATTGAGAAATTTACAGAGGTATCGAGTATGATGGGAATTCAGGGCACATTGAAACGACTGGAAACATAAAAAAAAAAGGAGACCCCATACCTATCTTTTGCACTTGTTCACATAGTGTGTCTATAGCAGAGATGACTCTCACTTGGGGAGGGAGCACTTTGGCTTCTGAGTCTAATTGCTGATTAAATTTCCCAATAGATCTATGACAATCTCTATGTTTTTGAGTTAAAACTTTCAAAATGATTTTGTATAAAAAGTTAGAAAGCTTATACTTTGTGTGTCATAAATTGAGTTTTATGTAATTCTTTAGAGATTTTACATCTTTTTTTGGAGGGGTTGGTGTTTCATGAATTAGGTCCTGTCAATTTGACTTCAATAGATCATATAAAAACTGGAAAGAATTTAAACCCAATTGTGACAATATTCTGTAAGACCCAGGATCCTCTAAGTTTCTTCCCCTATTTTAAAAGAGAAAACAAATAAGATTCCTTTAGGATGTTGAAGATTGACTAGTATTCATCTTTAGATATGAAATGGTCAATCTATTTTCCTTGAGATTACAAAATTCAAGGTTATCCCCTGAGACCTGATGTTCTCTTGCTGTGCTGTTCTGACAGACAAATTGTGTCCTTTTTAAATCTAGCACTATCCTAGAGCATAAAAGTAAACTATCCATATATAAGATCAAATTGGAAACTTTAGGAGATTTAATATTCTTTAAATTAGCTTTTAGTATCTGGTAAAGTAGGTGAGCTCTCTGTACATCCCTGGAGCTTCTTAGTGCAAGTAAATTAGCAATGTTCCCAAGTGAAGGCAAAGAGATGCCAGCTGTGCATTATTTTTTTTTTACTGAAATACTGAAAAAGGCACTAAATAAATGTATTACTGAAATATATTTACAGTTCACAGAAATGGTTGACAATAAGGTATATAGATTTGGAATCAGAACATATCTGGAAATAACTATTTTATTTATAGCTCTGAGAGTATGTACACGTCTCCATTTTATTTTAATTTGGTTTCTTTACTGACAATTTGGGAGAATTACAGAACCTTCTATATAAATTATGTCTCCTTTCAAAGTAATTTGATATAATGGGTTTAATTCCCACTAGTTTATCAGGTCTTCAAGTAAAATGGCAAATATTAGTCAGAGACAAAGTATTATCAGTGGTTATTTTAATGGGAGTGTCTGATCTTGCCAATATCAGTACTAGAAAGGGCTCAAATTTGCATTGGAACATCCTGTAAGAAACTTTCCATCTAAGGATATGTTTTCTTCTTGTGGAAGTTCCTTTATAATGATTATTTTCCCAAGTGTTTCAGTATTCAAATACATTTTAACCTTCCAGGGACAAAAACTATGTGGGTGCCATTTGTTTCAAAAACAATCTCTCCCTGTCAGGTAAACTGAGGCTGATTAGACCAGTAAAACTTTAGATAGATTTTTATATCCTCTTTTAGTTTTAGGAACACACACACACACACACACACACACACACACACACACACACACACATTCTTCCAGTCTCCTCTGCATAAAAATGACTTTTTTTTTGAAGGAAGGTGCTAGAATTCATGTATTATTATTGTCTAAGTTCCATTCTCATTTAATTAAAGTTTATTAGAGTGTGGTAGTAGAGGAGAAATAAAAGAAATAAAAAAGGATAAAAGAAGAAAGAGGGCAATTCCAGACAAAAAAAAATCTCTCAAAAGGGTAAAAAATATAGTGAAAGAAATTTAGAAGGAGGAGCAATGAGGTGTGTCATTTATTAGCTACAGAAGACATTTTTAGTTCAGAGAGTCCTATTTTTTTAATTATTTTTTGAAGAGAGGATTTATCTGTGCTTCTCCTAGAAGTTTCTAATTTCCAAAAGAGATGTGTTTGCTATTTATTCAGTTAAATGTTGGAGCTGTCCTTTTTTAAAATGTTACATCCAGAAATTAATGAGATGGCAAAAGAGTTATATATTGGCCATAATAAATTGATACCTCATATTACTATCTTTTGATTTCTGTAAGAGTTTTCAAGTAAAGTCTTTTTTATTTATTGTCTAGCTGCCAGAGAAGCAATGAGAAGACTGGGACTGAGAGCTTTTAGCCTTGAAGTCATGATATTTTACACCAATTTTACTTTTCTTTTGATATTTGCTGAGGGTGAGTAAATTTCTGGGGATGTTGAATGGTAGCTTTAAGTGGGCTGCTTGTGGGTTAAACTCCAAGGTGCTGTCATTTCCTCAGTTGTATCAAGCTCTATTATGTGTCTCAGTTTTCCTTCCAGGTACTAGGTAACCAACCTTTATGTGAGCATCCTTTTACACATCAATTATTTCATTATGGTTGAGTTGGAATTCCCTATGACATCTGGCACATTTTGAGGAATTTTCTCAGACACCTCCACAGAGATTCTTAGTCAGGTGAGCATACTTGAGATTGGACCCTGAGAGAGGAAATGCGTTTGGTCTTCAAAGCTGAACAAATCCAGCCTCTCATTTGTCTAGCACAATATTTTTTTTTTTTGTCCAGACTTTCAAAGAGCAATTCCAATGGAAAACAGGTTAAAATCTAGGATTTCTTTGTTTGTGAGGTCAGAAAAGGGAGGATTTCAACTCGTAAGGTTAGCCTGGTTTTTCTCAACTCTTTACCTTTAAGTTCACTTTGAGAACTTAAAACAGTAGCTCAAATAAATTCTAGCATTTTGTCTTAAAACAAGGAGGTTCATTATTTTGAGAAAAACATAAGCAAGCTCACTTGATACACTACCAGGATGGTGAGTCACAATGGATCCCCTGCTGTTACTTAGTAAGGTGGTCCTGCCTGAGCTTCTTTGGAATTCTGCCACACTGTGCCAAGTAAATGTTAGTTACAAATGTGTAAACATGTACAGAAAATGTAGAAGTTAATTTCAAATGGGAAGCAATATTTCAACAAACTGTAAAAGTGTTCCAGAGAACTGAAGTTTGCACTTTATCATTAGAATCAAAGAACAAATTACGAAGTTTGCATAAAAGTTATTGGTGCTGGATTCGAGAGTTGGGAGAATGCAAAACAGGTTAAATTTCTTGGGTTGGATGAAAATTAAAACAATAGACATAAGGTCTTTTTGTACATTGATGGGTACAGGGTAGTTAGCAGTTGATTAATATTATAACAACAATGAAAATTTAGTTAGTCTTTTCTCTGGTGCAGTTAGGGTTGTAGAGAAACATGTCATTCTGATATTTTAAGGTTCTATTATCAAAGATGCAAAAGACACTAGACAAAACAAAGACTGATGCTTTTTATAAAATAACCCAGACTAAAACATGACTACCTGTCATGATTCACTTTCAGTTACTAAGTTTTCATTTCCAACCATTCTATGTAATTACTTTAGGTCTTGGTGTTCATAAGGTTCACTGCACAGGCCTCCACTGAGGTTTTCAGATTTAATATATGCCGGTTTTATCCATACAGTCAAATTCTCCAAAATTTTTGAAAGGGAAAGGAGCTACAAATAGTTAATAATGGTTAACTATTTAGTCAATCATACCAACAAAAAGAAATTTCCAAAATAAAACTGTAACCAGAAAAGTCACCGGCATTTGGGCTGCCTGTCATTACCAAATCCAATAAGTAATGACAGTGATTAAATCTTTCATAGGTGCTTTATTCAAATGGTCGGCGATCCGAGAAGATGGCGGGTTCATACCCTAACAAACCATCTTCCTCTTTCTTTCCTGGCCAGATCTTTTATAAGGGGGTTGGGGGAGGGCAAACAGGAGTTAGAGAGAGTTTTTGAAATTCCAAGAGGAGGGGTAGTTGCCTGGTACTGGTATCTCCATGCGGTATCTCCAGCCAGCACCCCAGAAGGTCAGCAGTTTTTTTTTTTTCCTCAGGTGCCAGATGGGCCTTATCTGTAGTTTCTAAAACAAAAAGCTTAACATACACATTACTTGCTAGATATATGGCTATTTACCTTAAGCTAAAATTTTCCAAGTTTTGAGTCCCCTATCAAAACCACTCCTAAACATAAGAATCACCGAGATTCTCAGATGATGAGAACTGAGGGAACATATGGAAGCTCCATTACTATCACCCAATTCCTACCGAGCCCACTGTGTCTCTTCCACATTGCTGATCCTGAGTAACGTCTTTATAATAAACCAGTAATAGCAAATAAAACCTTCTCTGCTTTCTGTGTGTTTTTCTAGAGATTTATATTGCCTAAGGTTAGGTAATAACAATTCCCAACTTTGTAGTTGATTAGTCAGGGATGTGAGTAGCCTGGGCACCATACTTACAATTGGCATCAGCAGTAATGGCAATCTTGTGTTACTGAGTCTTGAACCTGTGGGGCCTGCATGCACTGTGGGTACTCAGTGTCAGAACTACATGGAATTGTAGGACATGTCATTGGAGAATCGATTGTTGATGGAAGACAAAAACCCTTTATCTCATTGGAAAAAAATGTAGTTGGTATAAAACTAGAATTAATTGAAAGTATGCAGTCTGCCTATATCAGGGGCTCAGGGAACTTAACAAGATTTTTATGTTCACTCCCCTCTGTCCCTGAGAAGCCATACTTTAAGAAGCTACATTTACTTTATTGTTTTCTCTGTTGTCAGAGCAAGGCCTGAGGCAGTGCACCCCCTCCCAGGAGGAATGAAAGCACAGACATATAAACCTATAAATTCTGTTGTCTTCCCTGAAGTGGGGCTATTGGCCTGATGCCTAAAAAGCCACACACACAAAAACAAAGGTTCCAGGTTGCAGTGAAAGGAAAAAAAAATATGCGAGTATATCAGAGGAACTTTGAGATAATGGGAAGCTAATGCTCTAAAATGAGAACTGCCCAGTGATTTATATTTAAGGACATTTAACAGAATGAAATGAAAAACAAAATGATTGGGGGTTTCAAAGATACAGGATATAAGAATTTTTCAGTAATTATGTAAATTTTTCATGATCCTTTAAATTTCACTTATTTCTCCCTGGCATCATTCTGTTTGGAGCTTACTGATTATTGGAATCAGAGATCTTTCTGCTTTCAGACAACACAACATTCTGCCACTAGTTTTGGGGCTATGGTGGTGATATTATTGTAAGAGCAGAAAACAGATCTATCCACCTTGTGTTTAGCAGGATATACCCTTCTCTGATCTCAGCAAGATATCTCTTGCAACCTATTTTCCTGACAAGTTTCCACTTTTTTACTTACAGGTACCAGGTTGTTTTTCTTTTACTTTATATTATTTAATTTATTCATTGATTGATTGATTCATGGAAAGGTGAAATGATAGAGAAAGTATGAGATAGAAACACTGATGTGGGAGAGAAACATCCTGTGTGGACCCTGACAAGGACCCAACCTGTCACATAGGCATGGGTCCTGACCTCTAATCAAACCAGGGACATTTTTTGCTCTGTGACACAATGCCCAACCAACTGAGCCACACCAGTCAAGTTCCCATTTATTCTTCAACTGGAGATCATGACAGCCAGCTGTGGGAACAAAGATGTTTTTTTCTCTCATCATTTCAATTACTGTATTTCAGGTGTTAATCAGATTAGCAGAGATGTATTGACAGAAGACAATATACAAAGTGTATTATACTACTGAATATTCTGAACTGAAAAATATAGAAACCCAACAAAATATTCGATAGTTAAGACTTATATGTTATTCTGAAGATAATGAACAAAAAGCATTGCAAACATGCTTCAAAATGAAAAAAAAATCCATTTGCATGGAGATTCCAAAGAAAATGAATGTTGAATAAACATTGACTTGACATTCGCATGTGCATGTTCCTCCTTCAACTGGATCTCCATCTAAATACTTTCTAGGCAGTTAAGAGGGGAGTTCAAAGTTTGTTTTATTTTTTCTGAGCCTTCTGTTTTTCAATAACAAGATCAGAATCATTATTCCAAAAAGGACATCTGGGGTGTCAGCTATGCTTCCCTTCACAGCCATAACCCTTAAACTGGTTTAACAAGACTAACTGAAAGCTTAATTCTACTACTAATTCTAGTCATTTAATTAAAGTCATTGAGTCCCTAAATTATTACCAAACAAGATAAAATACTGAAACATAGTTTATCAAACTAAGTGTATCAACTGTTGACTTCTTATTACAGAAAACTTAAAGGATACATTTAAATCTACAAATAAAAAAATCAGTGCTGTGGTGTTCACAACTTCCCTTAGTGGGCATGTTATTTCTTGGAAAGTAACTCAGTGTGTGCTTTGATATTATCCACAGCTGTTCAGGAAGAATTAGGAGTCCTGTTGAAACTGGGAAAGACACTGGCATTCAAGCTGCCTGTCACTACATAACCCAATAAGCAATGACAGCTATTGAATCTTTATGGGCACTTTATTCACATGGCCTGCAATCTGAGAATATATGGCAGGTCCATTCCCTAACAGACCACCTTGTCTTTTCTTTCCAGGCCAACATTTTTATACTAGGGAATACAGAAGGTGAGGTGATGTTACAGGGTGCAGCCAAGCGGGGGTGTCCCAAATAGGGATTTGAAATGAGGTCCAGAACTCAAGGTGTCCAGGAAATATTAGGATGTCCTCACTCTTCCCCTGCACAGGTTTGGGTTGGGGGAAGGGACAAATGGAGCAGGGCCATTGAGAGCTCTTTTGCATAGCAACAGCCTTGCAGCTAACCTCTGGTGTGCCATTTAACACATCTATAACCTTTAACTGGTTACATAGACCTGTTAAGTCACTGTGGCCATGCTCTGAGCCAGGGTGATGGAAGGAACTTTGCCACCAAAAAATAAATGGGGGGCAGGGTTCCTGAGTTACAGTGCCTGCATGAGAGCTTGGAGAAGATTGGCTCCATGACATGGGGCCATGCCTGCCCAGACTCACGATGGCAGCCCAATAAAGCTGGAAGGATATGAGAGTGCTGGAACTGTAGCCAATTGTGGGAGGAGTCAGAAATAGGGCTGCAGAGGAAGATTAGCTTGGGGATTTAAACCCAGACACCCACCTGTTGGGAACTGCCCTGCCTGGTATCAGAAGCTGTAACCCTCACCAAGGCTAAGGCTGAGGGAACAACCTTGGGCCATAGGCCAGCAAGAAGAGAAAAGCTTATCTCCCTGGCAGGAGTGTCACTTCTGCTCCTTTCACTTCACCCTGCCTGGCCCCCAATCCTTGGTCGGTTAGCCAATGGTGGGTAAGATTACCCAAGGGGGGGATGACCTAAGACAGGCATGACCATGTGGGAGGCCCCAAGAAAGGACTTTGTGGGCCACAGCAAAAGGGGGTGATGGACTCCCGCCCCTCCGCTTTGACAAAACCGGAGTCCTCATTGTCTGTGAGAAAACCTCCTAATCTCTTGGCTGCCTTACTTCCCTTGTTCCACCTAAGCCTGAAACGATGACAGAGGGTGGTGCAGTCCTGTGCTGGAAAGGGCGGGTTCCCCCGGGGTTATCAGGCCTGAGAAAGAATATGTAAAATCCTGTGAAACCTGCTTTGTTTAGAATACTCTCAGTGAAATGATAAGGGTCCAAGCAAGAAGTAAGTTTGTTCCTTATAGTTTTTATAGCTCTTTAGCTATCTGACCCTGACTCAAAATAGGCCCTCAGAGTTCCTTGGTATTTGATCCTTACTTCCTGGCAAAGAGTAATGAGCTTTACCTGAATTCCTGTGTAAACAAACCCAATAAAAGCCTCATCCAGTGGGAGACCGGGATGTTGTCCACTAGAGAGTGGCCATTTCATACCTATTTCCCCACAGGACTCTGTTGTCCCTGTCCTGTGTATGTTTTCTCCTGTTTTGACGAGCATCCCCAGCTGCAATGGCTACCGCTGGCCTGGTATCCTCCACAGCAGAGAGAGATAAAAGCACAGCCTCTTGGGAGATGCAATATTTGCTGAGTTCAAGGACTCTCAGCAAGTTTGCTCTTGCGCCTACATTTTCAGGAACTGACAACTCCTTTTTTTCCACTTTTTATTGTTGTTCAAGTGCAATTTCTCACCTATCACCCGCCCCCAATCCAGCCATCGCCACTTCTCACCCTGATCGTACACCCCTTTGGTTTTCTCCATGTGTCCTTTATGCTTGTTCCTGAAAACTCTTCCCTCCTTTCCTCCATTATTGCAGGAACTGATGGAGATGCAAACTGGGTCTTTGCTGAAAGGGAATTACTTGTGCTTCCCTCAGCTGTGAAGAAGGCATTTTTGTTATAATTTAGAAGACATGAAGTTCCCAGAGTCAGAAACCTTTAGAAAGGTTCTTTCTGACCATAGGTTTCTGACATCTATTTTTCAGGTAATTCCTTTGGAAATGTGATTGCAATTTGCAATTTGTGATTCTTTATCTGGTGTTGTGAAACATATACAAGTCTTTCTGAGCATTTTTGGACAGTGTTAAGCAGCAAAGAATATCTGTCTCAAATACCTACACCCATTACTTTGAATTTTAATTTTCTTGGTGAACCTCTGCCCTGTCTCTGATGAAGAGAAGAAACCAACCTTGCTTGGGGACCTTTTCATACAAAATGTAAGGACCTCCTGCCAGGGTTGTATTCTGTTTTGTTTTTCTTATGTGCAAAGTCAAATAGCAAACAAAGATGCCCATGGATCCTTCTGTTCTAAATCTCTCCAACCTTTCAATCAGAATAGTTGAGTTCTGTCTCAGTGCCCTAAAGCATGGTCTTTAGTATAGTTTTACTTTTATTTTTAAACTTGTTTTGTGTGTGTTTTACTTTCACATAGTTCCCAGTAAGTAGCTAATCATGTCATCTTACTTAAAGTATTGACCCTTAACATATTTTAAATCTTCCAACTTTTCCTTACCTTATAATCTTATTTTTTAAAGGTTTCCATTGTCCTCCTCTCTTCTGATTTGATGTTCACAGCATCAATGACCTGACTTCCCAAATCCTCATGGGGCCCCAAGTTGCTTCAATGCAGCCTTGCCTTAGATTCCATGAAGACATGCCAGCATGAAAGGGAACAATTCCACAGTGCCCTTACCATCAACAGTGTTCTCATCCCATATACATTTTCCCTGCACCTTCAAGAAACAAGGTCACAGAGATTTTAAAAGACAATGTGCCATTAACTTCAACTATTCTAGTGAACATGCAGGTCTCTGTTACGTCAGCCGCCCATAGGCATGTACTGAATGCGTCTCTCTGAGCCCTCTTTGACATGTAGCTCAGGGAGGACATCACTATCCTCATTCTTTGTTTTCTTTGTTGTTTTTACAAATTCCACATGCCAGTCCTTAACGAGCCTGCAACGAGAATCGGGAGAAGGGGGATAGATCTCTTTTCTGGTTCTATTTCCTTTCTTGCTCCTGGTGGCCTCTGATATATTCAAGAAATCTCTGGAGACTAGGGCAGAAGTGAATTGTGTGTAAGCAGAGTTAAAGACAGATCAAAGTCATGGAGGAATGGATTCTGCTCAGAGACACATGATAAATTGTGAAACCTGGGATGTGTTAGGGTTTTAGGCATTTTCACCTTACAAGGGGGCCCTAACGGTGACATACAGAGAGTCTGATGTGTATGCTCAGAATAAAGCTGAATAATATGAGTGAGGGTCTGACCTACCTGTTTCACAAAACACTGTGAAAACTAATAAATTCAGTCAAGTTGAAATGGACAAAATCAACAGTCAGCGTCATTCCTATTTCTTTGTAACAATAATGAACAAACACAAAATGGATTTAAGAAACATTTTCATTTCAAACACTTCCAGAAAAAATGAAATACTTAGAGAAAAATTATCCAAGTGTGTGGAAGATGTATGCACTGAAACTACCAAATTATTCAGAAAGCAATTAAAAATTAAAAACAAATAAGTAGGAAAACATCTATGTTTATGGGTTGAAAGACTTCTAATCATATACATATTTGATGCAGTTTATATCAAGAATCTAACAACATGCTAAGCTCCAAAGACACCCTGTCTCTACCCTCTTCCAACAACTAGACCAACAAACACTGCCAAGCCGGTCCTCTGCCACCACTCAATGGGATTTTGTGGGCACTGGCTACCTGTTGCAGACTCAGGATAAGAACACTTGGTGTACTGTGCAAACCACATTTTGTATTTCTATGGGGCTTCTGGGCAAAGCTCAATCTGCCTGACCCAGAGTCACCTTGGGAGAAGAGCACCAGCAATCTTGCTATGATCTAATACAGACACGGAGAACTTTAGCTTACACTCTGAAAACTGACATCCCTGGACTGGAGCCTGTACACACCCACACACCAGCTTGCCCACCTTTCTTACCACGTTGTCCTTCTTTGATCTGCCTCTGTGCCCCTGACTTCTTCACTCTCCAGTATTATTTCCCTCCTCCTTTGCAGCAATCAGCCAGACTGCACAGACCACATGCCCTCTTCTTCCTGCCTTTCTAGAAATTTCATTCCTTAATGGATGCTAGTCTTTTTCCAACCCTAGGATCGCTTCTTATCCCTTTCCCCACATCCCATGTCTCATTTCTCTGGGGCCATCAAGCCCTACAACTTGGGCTACTGTGACCTTGGGAGTAAGTGGGAGCCTGTTTCTGTGGTTACCTCTCTTTAGGAATGCATTCTCTCTCCTCAGGTTTCCTACACAGTCACCCCCTGTACAACCCTCTGCTCTGACACTTTTCAATGCTTTATTTATCACCTCATGTATAGGAGAGCATACCTTCTGTCATTAATTCCCCAAATCAAATATTGGTTTCAGTATTGAAGACACTTTTGAGACTTTAAGGATCTTATTATTTTTTTCCACAAAGCCATCTAACTACTCAAGACCATACACTCACATTTGGAAGAATTGCTCCCTTTTGTTCCCCACCCAAACTTCCCACCTCCAGTGACTTTGTCCTTGATGGGAGGGCTGTCCAATCTGACTTTAGACTAGATTGTGTTCTGTATTAGAGACACATCCCAGAAGTCTCTGATTGGTCACAGGACAGTAAAGGAATTGGGTGCACATGACCAAGAACTGGGGTCTGTGCCCCATTGTCTTTTTAAGAAGCCATTATATTTCACAGAATATAATCTGTGGTGAGAGTCAAGGTTCTATTACAGAATATCTTTGAAAGATCTGTGTGCATCAGCTCCTTTACATATGAGATGAAAATGAATGTAGAATAGGAACAATGTTGATGGCTAGGGTTTGTCATTTTCACACATGATATTTGCTATGTTCCTGACAATGTTAGTGAAAAGACCTTAATGATTCCCTTTGTCCTGATGTGACACCCTGTGAGGGCAGTGGGGGAAATTTCAGACAAGGGATGAAGGAATAAGCAGATGGTCACCTGTATGTCTCCAAAGTTCATCTGGGTGGATAAGGCATCCAGCCTGTCTACACACTCCCTAAGAGCCCTGGAGACCAGTTTCCTGAATGGGCATCACTGAGCTGAAATCCTGCTATGTATCTGCAGGACCCTCCTCATTTGTCAGATCCTCTGGAGAAAACTGTTTCTGCCTTTCTATTCTCTGGAGGCTGTTTTATCTCGTCTCAGGTTCCCCTGTCATGTGTACCTTTGCTCCTCTGCTCCCATGGTAACGTCTCCTTTTTTATTTTATCATTTGATCTCCTGCTTAACTGTTTCTCTAAGTCATCAAAATACAAATGATTACATGGAGGGATCCCCCAGAAAATCCAAAATATTCTTTCCATCTTACCACCTGTAACATCACCACACACCCAAAGTACCTTCTGCACAATATAACTCTCACGGAATCCAGTGTGTAAATATATTTCTTTCTTTCTTTTTTTTTAAACAATGTGTAAACTAAAACCTGCACTTTTTTAAAAGATTTTATTTATTTATTTTTAGAGAGGGAAGGGAGGAAGATAGAGAGAGAGAGAGAGAGAAACATCAATGTGCGGTTGCTGGGGGTTATGGCCTGCAACCCAGGCATATACCCTGTCTGGGAATCGAACCTGCGACACTCAGTATGTAAATATATTTCAAAAACCTTTCGAAATCTACCTTGTTGCAGCCCTGTGTATTTCAACAAGGTAAGTATTTTTTTCACAATTCCAGCTCCTCATTACTCTCACCCTGAATATGTGTCCCACTGCTTACCTTTCTTTTAAACATTTGTGCTATCAAGTATGTCCCCTGACACTCTGATTCCAGGGCAGTGACACTGGAATGAAAGTGCAGCTAGACACTGATTTCCAGGTTCCTCAGCCTGGAGCAATTTCTATGGGTGTAAAATTACTTCATCATATCTATGACTTTGCAATTAGCCCACCCTTCAGGTCTGATGTTATTCCTGGAACTGTGCCTAACAGACACCCTATGTCTTGAACAGATGTAGTTATTTCAGTTATGAAAAACAAAGTTTTAGATTTTCTAATGGACAATTTGACTATATTTCTCATGGATGACTTTCAAATAGTTATGACAAATTAGTGATATGTCCAATGAACCAGTCACAATTTTTTTAAACTGTTTTTTTTTTTAATTGAAGTTGCTTTTTTAGCATTTCCAAATGAAATGGTTTTATCTGAAGAAGATTTGGCAGGAAAAAGAGAATGGACTACAGAATAAAGTTAGCCATGGTTTGATCAAACAGTTAAGCCAGACAAAACAAATGCTGGGAAAGAGTGTAGGTCTGTTAATCTTCTCTCATAGATACTTCACATAAAGTCTAAAAGCCCTGTCTTTTCCTTAGTTTAGGGAGTTTTAAGTGGGGTGTGAAAGCAATATCAACCCCCTCAGAGTGCTGAGCATGAATACATCAGAGGATAAAATTACCACAACTAGTTATTTGAAAATCCATACTCTTTAGTACTGAAATCATAGTTTACATGTTTAGTATTGTCAAACAGTCCATACCACTAAACACAATCTACAGATTCAATGTACACATTGTAATCCTAATGCCATTTTCTAAGGAAATAGAAAATACCATTCTGAATGCATATGCTATTTCAAGACACCCTGAGGAGCCCAAAAAACCTATTAAATAAATCAAACTTAGAAGCTTGCATTTTCAGATTCCAAAACATTTTAAACCTATAGTAGGTATAAAGTTTCTCCCATATTCATATTTGAAGAAACAAGGATTATTCATCAGGGCACTTGGGGAAGGCAAAATGGGGTGTTGTTTTTTAATGAGTATAGATTTTCAGTCTTACTGATGAAACATCACTAGAGATCTCTTTTGCTTTGAGGAGAATATATATACCACTACTGATCTGTAACAGATTCTTGGTTCATGACAATAAATTTAAGGTTATGTGTTTTTAGTATAATTAGATAAAACATTTGAAGGGAAAATATTGGGGTAAGGAATGCCAAGAGTTTTCAGAAGGAATATAACTACCTCAACAAAAGAGGTTCTAGGCATAATAAATATAACATATATGTGGTTTGTAGCTTAATTTCCTGTTCAAACATTTTATTTAAATTCAGTTGTTGATGGAGTCTCTGAGCCCCTCAAGAGTCCATGATGGCAAAGGAGGCCCAGAGATCTACTGATTCACAGTAGCTGAAGGGCCCAATTGCGGGGGGGGGGGGGGGTCTGACAGATGTGGAAAGACTGGTCAAAAAGTTTGAGTGTGGAGGGGCATACACACTAAAAATTCAGGAAACTGAAGAATCTACAGTTTAAAATAATGACCAATAATGCCAGGGACAATGAGGATGAAGACATCTTACTTGGATGGGTTGTGTTGGGAAATTCCCAAGTAATTTTCCCTTTGTGGCAATTGAAGTTCCCTTTGTGTTTAAAAAACTTGTGCCTCTTCTGGAAATATTAAACAGTTAGAACCTAATGATGAAGCATGTAGTCTACAGCAGAAGTGGAGAAAGGAGGAGAGTTTCCGATGGCATTCACGGGTTTTTAAGGCAAAGGGAACATTTTTAAGGGGCACAAATGATGTCTCACATGATTAACTCCCTCTCATGAGCACTCCTCACCTCAGGGCAGCAATCAACCTTCTCAGAACACCTGAAAGACATGAAGTCACAAAAATAAAGCCAGGCAACAACTTTTCTTTTCTTTTCATTTATATTTTTGAAAATCAATCACCCTCACCATCAATAGAAGCCAATGGTGCACTTAGGACCCTCTTTATTCTGTATTCAAATGTACCATTGACATTCACAATAAAATTTAGTTTAAAAATATGTTATGATTTTAAAATACACATAATATAAATATACTCTTTAAAATACTTTAGGATACATTTCAATGCTATTAACTACATTCACATTGCTGGGTGGCTATCATTGCACTTTGACATTTTGCCATTACCCTCAAGAGTGCTCAAGCATCTGATCTGCCCACAATTTCATGGACACTTATTATTTTCTGTTGTTTTGATAATGGCTATTTTAGTGGGTATAAGATGAAATTATATTGTATTTTTAAGTGTTTTTTTTTTCTAGTTGAAATATAACTGACTTACAATATTCCATTAGTTTTAGGTGGACACCAGAGTGCCTCATATTCATGTAGATGACAAGGCGATCACTACAGCAGGTCTAATTAACCTTTATCACTCTACAAAGTTATTACAACATTATTACTACATTCTCTATGCTGTTTGGTACATCCCAGTGATATATTTATTTTATAATTGCGCGTTTGTACTTTTTATTCCATTTAACCTATTTTTTTAACTGTCCTTCCATTTACAAATTTCTGGAATCTTCCAGTGTTTTCTTTGTGTGTTTTAGCCTGTTATTATTTAATTTGGTTTGTTCATTTGTCTAGCTTTGTAGATTCTACATACAGGAACATCTTACAGTATTTGTCTTTGCCTGTGAGACTGATTTTACTTAATATAATAGCCTCCAGGACTATCTGTAATATTTTGTCACAAATGACAAGACTTCATACATTTTTATGGCTGAGCAATATTTTCAATATAAATGTGAATATGCATAGTCATTTATTTATCCATCTATTGATGAACACCTAGGTTGCTTCCATAGTTTAGCTATTATCAATAAGGCACACGGCTGAGATGAACAGAGGTGATTATAACATTTTAAATTAGTGCTTACATTTTCTTCAGGTAAATGACCATAAGTTTAGTTGTTAAGTTGTATGGCAGTTCTAATTTTAATTTTTAAATAAATCTCAATGCCTTTTTGTCTAAAATTTTAATGAGACATATATTCTTACTGCAGTTTCTGAACCTAGTCACAGCACTGGACCATCACTCTCAAGCTACACTCAACTTCCTGAGTCATATTGAAATTATTATCTCTTTTTGGAAAATCTTTGAAGCCTGTTTCTCACTGAACTCCAGCATTACCACCTCTCAGTGGTCTGAGTGCCCAATACTGAAGGAGCAGCCACCAGGACCAGATTAACAATGAAAGGAGTCTTCCATGGATTGTGGATTGCTGATAGCCTCAAACAGGCTACCTAGGGCCAGACTGTGACACCCATTGGTGTCACCAGGGGAAGATCCAGAATGAAAAGATAGTGGTAAACACTAGTTTCTGAGATGAATTCTCTTCAGCCTTCTTCATGATTTGTGTTATTTTGTCTCCTGCAGAGCTTTTTAACATTTACTTCTGGTCTTTCAATTTTGTGCATTTGAAGTCACTAGTTTTTATGTTATAGTTTATTTCAAATCTCATATTTTTCTTCTCCCTTCTCTTATTCAATTTTGCCTTCTTTTCTTTTTATTTTTAGTTTAAATATTTTCTCTGTTGCTGTGACTTGTTTCCATTCCATACTCTTACTAATTCTCCCCCTTCAGTTTCTCAAACAATCTTTCCTGTAATTAGTAAACTTACATTTTCTTTCTGTTTTTTAAACTATGTTTATTCTCTCCATATCTCTATCATTCTTTGCTTGTTGGTTGTGGATATGGTGGTTATTGGTGCATTTCTTCAGTTTTATTTCTAGACCCTCACTTTTTTTATTGCAGACCTCAAATTTTACCTTTTCCCGTCCTACTCCCATTTTACATTTTATAGAAAAATCTGCATCAGAGAAAACTATGTGGTGAATGTCAGTTCCTCTTCACTTCTGTATCAAATTAGGACAAAGGAAATTAAAGAAGTTGTCCTAGCTGGTGTGGCTCAGTGTACTGAGTGCCAGCCTGTGAACCAAAGTGTTGTCAGTTCAATTCCCGGTCAGGCCACATGCCTGGGTTGTGGGCCAGGTCCCCAGTTGGGGACACACAAGAAACAACCAAACACTGATGTTTATCTCCTTCTATTTCTCCCTTCCTTCCCCTCTGTCTAAAAATAAATAAATAAAATAAAAAATAATAAAGTATTTATGTTGTAGGATCAAGAAAACTCTTGTTCCTTTGATATAACCTTTGGGGGAAAAATGGTGACTGCAGAGTATGTACAATTAGTCTCCTATGAGATGAAATCTTGGCTCTTTCCAAGGACTCTCAGCTATTTTGCTCCTGTGCCTATATTACTCAGATCTGACACCTCTTTATACATTTCAGGAGCTGATGTAGATGAAAACTATGTCTTGTCTGAAACAGATTTAGTTGTGGGTCCCCCCCACTGTGAAGAAAGCACTTTTGTTATGACCTGGAGGGCTAATGTTGCTTTACAGTCAGGAACCCTTACACAGGTTCTTTCTGAATCTAGGCCACAGACATCTGTTTTTTATAGTACTCCATTGAAAATGAAATTGCAATTTGGTAATTGCTGATCCTTTATCTGGTTTGTTGAAACATACATAAGTCCTTTTGAAAGCTTCTTGCCAGTATTAAGAACCAAAAATATCTGTCTCAAATACTTGGTCCCATTACTCAGAATTTTAACCTTTCTGCTGTTCTCATGTCCTAGTAGAATCACACCTTTGTTGGGAACCTTTAGAACCAAAATGAAAGAGGACCTCCTAGAAGAGTTTCATGAAAAGTTTTGCTTTGCTTTTGTGCAAACACAATTAGAAAACACAGATTCCCATGGTTCGTTCTAAAACCTCGCCAGCCTTTGCATTAGGGGTGTTGTGTTCTGTTTCACTGCCCTATGGCATGGCCTTTAATAGAGTCTTACATTTATTTTTAAAAGTATTTAATGTATGTTTTACCTTAACATATCATCCTTGTAAGTAACTAATCATGTTTTCCTATCCAAAAGTGTCTGTCCTTAACGTGCTTTAAAACTTTGAAATTTTTCCTTACCTCATTAATTGTATTAAAAAATGTTTCCAATACACATGCCTGTCTTCTACTTGGTGTTCACAGCAGGAGATAACCTGACTTCCCAGGTCCTCTTGTGTACCCAAATGCCTCAAAGCAGCCTTTGCTCAGAATCCATGAAGACATGCCAGCATGAAAGGGCACATTTCCACAGAGCGCTAACCACCAACAATATACTCATTCCACACCCATTTTCCCTGCACCTTCAAAACAAGATTACAGAGATTATAATGTGGAAAATCCACCCACGCTTGGGAGATAACTAAACACAAACTTTATTACGTGTGCGGGGCTCAAGGGAGTCAATTCCCAAATCCTGAGCCGAAAAGGCTGGGTTAGGGGTCCTTTTTATATACTAGTTACACAGGCAGAAAGGGAAGGGGACCAGCTGCTGAAAGCAAGCATTCAGAAGCAGGGGCAAGGTTAGTGACCTTGAGATAACGTTACAAGCAACTGGATCCTAACCTAAAAATAACTTTTACTCAGCTTTTGTCCCCACAAAACTTGCAAGTGTTACAGAGAACAGTTTCTTTTCCTGCCACAATAAAATATATCCTATCCTGAAACTCAACAACTGAAGTGAACATGCAGGTTTCTGTTACATCAGCCACCCACAGGCCCACATTGAATGATCCTCTTTCAATCCCTCTTTGACATGCAGATCAAGGCAGACACCACTGTCCTCATTCTTTGTTTTCTTTGTCCATTTTACAAATTACATATGCCTGTACTTAAAAAAAACTTGAATTCAGAACTTGAGGAATGGGAAATAAATCTCTTCTTTTATTCCATTTCCTGACCTGCTCCCTGTGACCTCTGGTATGTTTTGGAGACCTTTCCAGAGGAGGATTGTGTGTGAGCAGAGGTGAACAGACACTTCATGGAGGAATAGGATCTGTTCCAAGTCAGATGAGAAATTTTAAAGACTGGGAGTTGGCACGTTGTTAGGCACTGTATGGTTGAAAGGGCTCTAAAGGTGCCGTGCAGGAGGGTTTATTTTGGAGGCTCAGAATGAAGCTGAATAATATGAGTGAGGGTCTTACATACCTGATGAGAGAGGAGCCACTAGAGTTTGTGCAGTGAAGTGGGTGTACTGTTCTCCCAGGCTAGGATGGGCATGATGGTAAGACACAGTGTTGAGAGAATGAATAATGGTTTGAAGGCCCAGACTGGTGTACTGAAATTGAGGCAAGTGGCAAAACCAGATGTACAAGCTGGCAGGGGATATGAGATAGTGTATATGGTTCAGAAAACAAGAGGGGTTGAAGACAGAATTATTTTATTTTTTAAGGGATTTTTAAAATATATTTTATTGATTATGCTATTATAGTTGTCCCATTTCCCCAGTTCACTCCCCTCCACCCTGTACACCCTCTCCCACCCATATCCCCCTCTTTAGTCATGTCCATGTGTCATACTTATAAGTTCTTTAGCTTCTACATTTGCCATATTATTCTTACCCTCCCCCTATTTATTTTCAACCTACAATCTATACTACTTATTCTCTGTACCTGTTTCCCCTCTCTCCTCCTCCCACTCCCCTGTTGCTAACCCTCCATGTGATCTCCATTTCTGTGGTTTTGTTCCTGTTCTAGTTGTTTGCTTAGTTTCTTTTGGTTTTGCTTTAGGTGTGGTTGTTCATAATTGTGAGTATATACTAGTTACTATGTAATTGTGAGTTTGCTGTCTTTTTACTATACATGCTTTTTCTTTATCTTCTTTTCTTAGATAAGTCCGTTTAACATTTCATAAAATAAGGGCTTGGTGATGATGAACTCCTTTAACTTGACCTTATCTGAGAAGCACTTTATCTGCCCTTCCATTCTAAATGAAAGCTTTGCTGGATAGAGTAATCTGGGATATAGGTCCTTGTCCTTCATGACTTGGAATATTTCTTTCCAGCCCCTTCTTGCCTGTGAGCTCTCTTTTGAGAAATCATCTGACAGTCTTATGGGAACTTTTATGTAGGTTACTGTCTCATCTTTTGCTGCTTCTATGATTCTCTCCTTCATTTTTACCTTGGCTAATGTAATTATGATGTGCCTTGGTGTGTTTCTTCTTGGGTCCAACTTCTTTGGGGCTCTCTGAGCTTCCTGGATTTCCTGGAAGTCTATTTCCTTTTCCAGAGTGGGGAAGTTCTCCTTTATTAGTTGTTCAAATACGTGCTCAATCTGTTGCTTTTCCTCTTCCCCTTCTGGCACCCCTATAATTCGGATGTTGGAACTTTTAAAGATGTCCTGGAGGTTCCTAAGCTTCTCCTCATTTTTTGAATTTTTATTTCTTCATTCTTCCCTGTTTGGTTGTTTTTTTCTTCCTTCTGGTACACTCTATTGTTTTGAGTCCCAGTTTCCTTCCCTTCACTATTGGCTCTCTGTGCATCTTCCTTCATCTCTTTTATGGTAACCTGCATTTTTTCATGTAATTTGCACCCAAAATCAACCAATTCTGTGAACTTCCTGATCACCAGTGTTTTGAACTGTGCATCTGATAGATTTACTATATCTTGGTCACTCAAAAGGATGAGCCCTGGAGCATTGCTCTGTTTTTCTGTTTGAGACATCTCTCTCTCTCTCTCTCTCTCTCTCTCTCTCTCTCTCTCTCTCTCTGTCTGTCTCTCTGTCTCTGTCTCTCTTTTGGTCTGGTAGCTCTTGTTACAGTGAGGGGTGGAGCCCTAGGTGTTCACTGGGGCTGGGCACCCCAGTCGCTAGATTGTGACATTGTATGTGGGGGCAGGTGCAGGAGGGAACAATGGCAGTAGCTCCGCTCTCCTGGTACATCAGTCAGTCCCCACCCTGGGATCCTGGGTTGCATGCTCTGCCCTGGTGCACAACTGCTGCCTCACTGGGTCCACCAGCCACCGCTTACTTGTGTACTCAGGACCCACCCACTGCGATCTGGCATGTCCCAGAAGGCTTATGCACTCCTGGTTGCCTTATGTGCCCAGTTCTCCCTGTTCTCCGTGTGCTGGGACCTGCGCCCGGCTCCTCCTCTCCGCCCCTCCTACCAGTCTGGATGATCAGGTCTACTTCAACTTCTTGGCTGTCCAACTTCCATTCAGGTAAATTCTCTATCAGGTCTGGGTGTTATTCTGCCTCTAAATTGTTGTTCTAATCTTGGTTATGTGTGGAGGTACGGTGCGTCCACCTATGCCTCCATCTTGCCGGAAGTCCGAAGACAATTAAAGTTATTACTTTCCACAAGTTAGGGTATGGAGTAATGAAAAATGATCTCTCAAGGGATTTAGTGTTTTATGTATTTAAAATATTTTAGTACTGGACCTGTCTTGTGTAGCTCATTGGATTGAGCACAGACTATGAATCAAAGGGTTGGCAGTTCAATTCCTAGTCGGGGCGCAAGCCTGGGTTGTGGGCCAGGTCCCCAGTAGGGGACACGTGAGAGGAAATCACACATTGATGTTTCTCTCCCTCTCTCTGTCCCTTCCCAAATAAATAAATAAATAAATATTTAAAATATTTTAGTACTAAGTACACATAATGGCTACAAATATTGTCACTACAATAAATGCCACTGAATTGTTCACTTTATAATGATTAATTTTTATTATGCAAATTTTACCTCACAAAATACTTATGCTGAATTAAAGATGACAGATTAAAAAGAATATACTACATGATTTTATGTACATAAAACTTCAGTATATACAATCTTATCTATAGAGAAAGAAGGAAAATGAGTAATTTACTGCAAACTCTGGGGGTTGCGTGAGGAACAGAAGAAAGAACTAGAGAGGCATGTGAAAACCTTTTGGGTGAAATTGATACATATGGAGTGTATAGGCTTACCAACACTCATCAAATTTAAACTTCACATATATGTGGTTTATTCCCTGTCACTTATACATCTGTCAAGTTGTAATCAATGTATGATGACATGAATTGCTTGTGTGGTTAGGAAGGGAGCGTTATTTTCCTAAAATGCTGTTTTCAAATGGGCAGATATGGAATGGGTACCCAAAGCAATGCAATAATGACAACACTGGCCATTTTTTAGAACTGACTGTGTGTTGGGTACCTAAGGCATATTAGCTCACTGAATCAACAAAATTAGTCAGCAAAATTCATTTACTTCACTCAATGTTCTACCTCCTGGCCTTTGTATGTGCTGTGTCTTCTACCTGGAATTCTCATTTCTGCCCCCACACGAGATCTAGGTTTGCCTGAATTCATTCTCTATTAGATGTTCTTCATCAAAAAAAATGTTAGCTGGAACTAAATGCTGAAGGTGGTGGCAAAATAGGTCAGACCAGAGTCCACTTCCCCCTGCACATGGGTGAAACACTTAGCTGATCTCCTGAGGAACAGAGAGAACAGCCAACAGTACCCTATTATATATGAAGATGGGAGACCAAAAATTGTAGAAGACATTGAAAAATTAGATGAGTAGGTGGAAGCTGTGAACACCAGGATACCTGCTGGAAGAGGAAATGTACCAACAAAGGAACCACCAACAGATGACAACAGAAGATGGTGAAGGAGAGAGTGGAAGCCACACTACCTCAACCCAGAACCTGTCTAGAAATACAACTAAATGGTGGAAATTTTACTCAGAACAAACAACTGAACAAGAGCAAGAGAGAATCCTAAAAACCTTGTACACATGGAAGAACTAGCTTCAACACAACCTCCCCTCACCTGCACAACAGAATGCAAAAGGCAGTGGACAGAGTGACCCTAAGTTAACCAGCTGGAGGGAAAGACCCACCAAAGAAAGACTCAACAACAATAAAAATCCAAAGACATCCAGAGAGCCAACATAAATGATACCCCAAGACCAAAGAGCTCAGGAGATCAAAGAGACTGCACCACTGAATCTCACAGGTCTTCTCCCATAGAAGTTCACACCATAATCCCAGGGAGTCAGAACAGATCAATTTAAGAAGCAGAAGCTAAAAAGAAGAGTCTCACAAACAAGGGAAGACAAAGAGACAATCCCCAATTGAAAAGAAAGGATGAAGCCTCAGTAAAAATCTAAAATGAAATAGAGCCAAGTCAACTATCATATACTGAGTTCAGAACAACGGTTATAAGGAAGCTGAATGAGCTCACAGATAATTACCAAAAACTGAAGGGAAATTGCAATGAACTCATGCAAACTATATCAACATGAAAAAGGAAATAGAAACCATCAACAAGGGCCAAGAGGAAATGAAGAATACAATTTCTGAACTGAAGAACACAATAGAAGGAATCAAAAGCAGACTTGATGAAGCAGATGATCAGATCAGTGAGCTAGAGGAGAAGGTAGAAAAAAAAAACACTCAGAATGACCTAGAAAAGGAGAAGAGGCTCAGACAGAATGAAGAGGACTTAAGGGAAATGCAGGAAAATACGAAATGAAATAACATCCATATAATAGCGATACAAGAAGGAGAAGAAGAAGAGCAAGGGATAGAAAACCTGTTTGAAAAAGTAATGATAAAAAGATTCCCTAATTTGATGAAAGAAAAAGTCACACATATCCAGAAAACACAGCAAGTCCCAATCAAGTGGAACCCAAAGAGGACCACTTCAAGACACATCATAATTAAAATGACCAAATTCCAAGACAAAGAGAGAATCTTAAAGGCATCAAGGGAAAAACAGGAAGTAACATACAAGAGAGCCCCGATAAGACTAGCAGCTGACTTCTCAATAAAAATGCTCCAAGCCAGAAGGGAATAGCAAGAAATATTCCAACTAATGAGAGCCAGAGGCCTGCAGCCAAGACTACTGTATCCAGCAAGGCTCTCAATTAAAATGGAAGGCCAAATAACCACTTCTTGGACAAAAGAAGCCTCAAAGAATATACCTCCTCTAAACCAGCGCTGCAAGAGATGCTAAAGAGTTTACTTTCAGAACAGGAAGAAAAACAGTGAGAAAGAGAACACAGGTACGAAAAAATGGCAATGAACAAGTACCTATCAATAATAATCTTAAACACAAATGGATTAAATGCCCAATCAAGAGGCACAGAATAGTGGAATGGACAAGAAAACATGACCCAGAGATATGCTGCCTATAAGAGACCCACCTCAGAACAAAAGACCTACACACACTGAAAGTCAAGAGTTGGAAACCAATATTCCAAGCACTTGGGCAGGAAAAATGTCAGAGTAGCAATATTCATATTGGAAGAAATGGACTTCAAAAGAAGATATGTAAAAAAGGAAGATCACTTCATAATATTCAAGGAAGTAATCCATCAAGAAGACATAAACATTTTAAATATATATGCACCCAACATAGGAACACCCCAACATATAAAGAAAATCTTGGAGGACTTCAAGAAAGATACTGACAGCAACAAAATCATAGTAGGGGATTTTAACAACCCACTGTCAAAAATGAACTGATTTTCCAAACAAAATATCAGCAAAGACATTGTGGCATTGAACAATGCCCTAGATGAAATGTACTTAACTGATATATATAGAAAGCCTTTCATCCCAAAGAAGCAAAATACACATTCTTTTCAAATGCACATGGAACAATTTCAAAGATAGACTGCATGAGAGTAGGACCCAAGGACAAAGAGAGAGGACCAAAATAGACACAAACAGAAATAAAAGAGGAGAGATTACAACAGATACCACAAAAATCCAAAGGACTGTAAGAAATTACTATGAAGAACTATATGAAAGAAATTTGAAAACTTATGTGAATCAGACAATTTCTAGAAAAATATCATCTTCCAAAACTCAACAAAGAAGAAGCAGAAAGCCTGAACAGAAAAAAATAACAGCTGATGAAATTGAGAATACAAAACAAGCCTTAGAAAATTCAAGAAAATTGAAATTATATCAAGCATTTTTTCCAACCATAAGGTACTGAAATTAGAATCCAACCCCAAACACTCAAATTCATGGAGATTGAATAACATGCTATTAAACCATGAATGGGTCCAGAATGAGATTAGGGAAACAATCAAAAAGTTTCAGGAAACAAATGAAGCAATATTGCATGACAAATTAAAATTAACTTGCAATGATCCAAAACTTATGGGACACAGCAAACACAGTCGTGAGAAGGAAGTTCATACTGATACAGGTCTACCTAAAAAGATTAGAAACATTTCCAATGAACAACCTAACCCTATGCCTACAAGAACTCGAGCAACAACAACAAAGACAACCCAGAGTAAGTAGAAGAGAGGAAATAACCGATATCAGAGCAGAATTCAATGACATAGAGGCTAAAAGCACAATTCTAAGGATCAATGAATCCAGGAGCTGGTTCATTGAAAAGATAACAAAATTGACAAGCCTTTAAGCAAACACATCTAGAAAAATAAAGAGAGGACCCAAATAAACAAAATCAGAAATAAAAGAGGAGAGATTACAATTGAGACCACAAAAATACAAAAGATTGTAAGAAATTACTACAAAGAACTATATGCAAGAAATTTAAAAACTTAGGTGAAATGGCCAATTTCTAGAAAAATATAATCCTCTGAAACTCAACAAACAAGAAGCAGAAATCCTGAACAGACAAAAACAGCTGATGAAATTAAATAGTAATCAAAAGCTTCTGATACACAAAATCCCTGGACCAGTTTCACAGGAGAATTTTACAAAACATTTAAGGGAGAGCTAACCCCAGTCTTACACAGATTATTTCAAAAATTTCAAGAAAATGGAAGACTCCCAAACTCTTTTTATGAAGCCAGCATCATCCTATTCACAAAACCAGATAAAGACGTAACAAAGAAAGAAAAGTTCAGACCAATATCACTGATGAACAAAGATGCTAAACCCTCAACAAAATATTGTCAACTCACATCCAGCAATACCTTAAAAAGATCATACACCATGATCAAGTGGAATTCACCCAAGGGATGCAAGGATATTTGCAAATACAATACTTGCAAATCAATAAACATAATACAACACATAAACAAAATGAAAGTAAAAAATCACATGATCATATCAATAAATGCAGAAAAAGTATTTGATAAGGAATAGGACCCATTTTTGATAAAACACTCAGCAAAGAGGGAATAGAGGGAGCATTCCTCAACATAATAAAGGTAATACATGAGAGACCTACAGTCAACATCATACACAATGGACAAAATCTTAGAGCTGTCCCATTAAGATCAGGAACAAGACAAGGATGCCCCCTTTCACCACTCATATTCAACATAGTACTGGAAGTCCTAGCCACATCGATCAAACAAGAAAAAAGAATTAAAAGACATCCAAATAGGAAAGGAGGAAGTAAAACTGTCATTTTTGAGGATGACATGATAGAGTAAACAGAAAATTCTATAGACTCCACCAAAAGTCTACTCAACCTAATAAATGAATTTGGCAAAACAGTGGGATACAAAGTCAGTACTAAGAAATAAAAGGCATTTTTGTACACCAACAATAAAATATCAGAAACAGAAATCAGGAAAAAAAATTCCATTTGATATAGCAACAAGAAAAATAAAGTACCTAGGAAAAAACCTAATCAAGGAGGTAAAAGACCTGTACTCAGAAAACTACATGACACTGAAAAAAATAAATTAAGGAAGACACACACACACAAAATGGAAGCATTTGCCACGCTTATGGATTGGAAGAATTAACATCATCAAAATGGCCATACTACACAAAGTGATTTATAGATTTAATGCAATTCATATTAAAGTACCAATGACATATTTCACAGATATAGATCCAACATTTCAGAAATTTATATGGAACCATAAATGACCCCAAATAGCTGCAGCAATTTTGAGAAAGAAGAACAAAGGAGGAGGGATCACAATACCTGATACCAAACTGTATTACAAAACCACTGTAATAACAAGAGCCTGGTACTGGCATAAAAACAGGCATATAATGGAACAGAATAGAGAGCCCAGAAATAAACTCAAGTCTCTACATTCAACGAATATTTCACAAAGGGTAAAGAAGCATAAACTGGAGTACAAATAGGCTCTTCAACAAATGGTGTTGGGAGACCTGGACAGCTGCATGTAAAAAAAAAAAATGAAACTAGATCACCAACTTACACCATACACAAAGATAAATTCAAGGTGGATAAAAGAATTAAATATTAGTCGTGACACCATGAAAGTCCTAGAGGAAAACATCAGCACAAAAATCTTAGCGATGCCATACAGCAACATCTTTACTGATATGTCCCAAAAAGCAAGGGACATAAAGGAAGGAATAAACAAATGGTATCTCATCAAATTAAAAAGCTTCTGCGTGCCTAAAGAAAAGGGCATTAAAATGAAAGGAGAACCAACTTTTTGGGAAAACATATTTGACAATGATACCTTGGACAAGGGTTTGATTTCCAAAATATATAAAGAGCTGGCATGACTCCACTCCAGGAAGACAAAAAACCCAGTTAAAAAATGGGCAAAAGACTTGAATAGACAGTTCTGCAAGGAGGGCATACAGGGGGGCCAGAGACATATGAAAAGATGCTCAGCATCACTATCCATCAGAGAGAGGCAAATTAAAACTGCAATGAGATACACCAGTCAGAATGGCCATCATAAACAAATCAAAAAACAAGTGTTGGAGAGGATGTGGAGAAAAGGGAACCCTAGTGCACTGCTGGTGGGAATGCAAAGTGGTACAGCCACTATGGAAAACTGTATGGAATTTCCTCAGAAAACTCAAAATGGGACTGCTTTTTGACCAAGCGATTCCACTGCTGGGATTATACCTTAAAAGCCCTGAAACACCAATCCAAAAGAACCTATGTACCCCAGTGTTCATAGCAGCACAATTTACAATAGCCAAGTTTTGGAAGTAACCTAAGTGCCCATGAACAAATGAGTGGATCAAAAAAACTATGGTACATTTACACAATGGAATACTATGTGGTAGAAAGAAAGGAGTTCTTACCCTTTGCAACAGCATGGATGGAACTGGAGACCACTATGCTAAGTGAAATAAGCCAGATGGTGAGGGGCAAATACCATTAGATATCACTTTTAATTGGAACATAATCAACAACAAAAAAAAGCAAGTAAAATATGACCAGAGACATTGAAATTAAAAACAATTTAACATCTAGTTTGCTTCTAGCATCTAGCTATTGTAAATTGTGCTGCTATGAACATTGAGGTGCATAGGTTCTTTTGGATTGGTGTTTTAATGTTAGAATATAGTCCCAGCAGTGGAATTGCTGGGTCAAAAGACAGATCCATTTTTAGTTTTTTGAGGAAGTTCCATACTGCTTTCCATAGTGGTTGTACCAGTCTGCAGTCCCACCAACAGTTCACTAGGGACCCCTTTTCTCCACAACCTCTCCAACACTTGTTGTTTGTTGCTTTGTTTATGATGGCCCTTCTGACTGGCGTGAAGTGGTATCTCATTGTGGTTTTAATTTGCATCTCACTGATAGCTAATGATATTGAACATCGTTTCATGTGTCTGGATTTTCTGTATGTCCTCTTTGAAGAAGCATCTGTTCAAGTCCTTTGCCCATTTTTTAATTGGGTTCCTTGTCTTCTTAGAGTGTAGTTGTGTAAGTTCTTTATATATTTTGGAGATTAAACCCTTGTCTGAGGTATCATTGGCAAATATGTTTTCCCATACAATTGGTTCTCTTTTTATTTTGATACTGTTTTCTTTAGCTGTGCAGGAGCTTTTTATTTTGATGAGATCCCATTTGTTTATCCTTTCCTTTATGTCCCTTGCTCTAGGGGACATGTCAGTAAAAAAGTTTCTGCATGAAATATCTGAGATTTTCCTACCTACATTCTCCTCTAGAACTTTAATGGTGTCACATTTTATATTTAAGTCTTTTATTCACCTTGAATTTATTTTTGTATAAGGTGTAAGTTGGTGCTCGAGTTTCATTTTTTTGCATGTAGCTGTCCAGTTCTCCCAACACCATTTGTTGAAGAGGCTATTTTTACTCCATTTTATGTTGCTGCCTCTTTTGTCAAATATTAATTGACCGTAGAGCATGAATGGAGCTGGAAAGCATTATGCTAAGTGAAACAAGCCAGGCAGTGAAAGACAAATACCATATGATCTCACCTTTAACAGGAACCTAAACAACAAAACAAAGAAACAAGCAAAATATAACCAAAGACACTGAAGTAGAGGACAGGCTGACAGTGACCACAGGGGAGAGAAGAGGGAATTTCAGGGGAGAATGGGAATGGTTTACAGGAACAAATTTAAAGGACACATGGACAAAAACTAGGGGGAGGATGGTAATGGGAGGAAAGTGGGGAGGGTTGGGTGGGTGGGCTGGATTAGGAGTAAAAGGGTGAAAAGTGTACTTGAACAATAATTAAAATTAAAAAATATGAATTAAAAAATAAAATAAAATGAGGATAACAAAAATATATAGACATTTTGATAGATATACTCTTTATAGTGAGTATACTATATTTTCTAATATTAAATTATAACATTTTTATATATTTTTTTCTTTTTTTCTGTTATTTCCTTTGCTATGGTTTCTATTACCATATTCCATTACTCAAAAATCTAAATTCTTTCTGAACTCAGTGTTTAAAAAATCTACTCCAAGAAATAAAGCATTATTTTTTTTTTGCCTCAAAAACAAACAAACAAACAAAAAAACAATCTAACAAAAGCCAAAGAGAAGTGGGGAGGGGACAGTGGCAAGAAGGGTTTTCAGGGACTACTACAAAAGACACATGGAAAAAACCAAGGGGGAGGGTCGAAGCAAGGTGGGGAGGTGGGTTTGGCTAAGGTTGGTGGAAGTGATGGGGAGAAAATGCAGACAACTGTAATTGAACAACAATAAAGTAATTTATTTAAAAAAAATAAAAAAGAACTAAAACAAAATGGTTTAACTGGTCTTCACCAGGTCAGAATTATACTTTTGTGTGGTCATAATGCTCTATATTTTACACTTTTAACCATTATCATATTTGTAATTTTTAATTCATTTATTAAAGAACACTGACCCTCTGCTCACCATCTTCCTCACAGTCTTTTAATCATGAGTAAGAAAACAGACAAAATCTTAGTCTCCATAGACCTGACTTGGCAGTGAGGGAGTTACACAGTAATCCAAACAACAGTGACAACAATATTGTATAACAGTATGTTAGAATAAAGTTAGGCATACTTGGGTTGATTTTCTTTGTTCAATACAAATGTGTTGACTCAACACAGAGGATGTGAACTAACTGGAGTAGAGAGATCAGAAGATGAGAGTAGATGAAGTCAGAAATAATGAAGCCATCAGCCAGAACCTTGGCTTTGCTCTGAGTGAACTGGGGAGATACTGGAAGTTGGAAAGAAAAAAAAAAAGCAGATGGAAGTAATCTGTGTTTATTGAAGGAAACCAATGGTTTACCACCCTGCAATTTCAGTTTAAGAACATTGCTTTTAGGCTGTTTATTTGCAAACAAAACTTAGAAACAGCTGTTGACCCTCTCCACATTTCTGCAAAGAGATTCAGATAGAAAGTATGCTTCAGGTGAAAAATTGGGATGTTCACATTAGACTAATTTAATGATTATGTATGAAAAATAGAAGTGCTTGAGGAAGGCACCTATTGGCTAGGTAACCCTTGTGCCCTTCTGATACCAAGTTGCCAGGAAAAAAAATGTGTTGCCATGTAGCATCTGGTCTTCTCAATTACCTACAAAGCACTCATTCTGACATCTGAAACAAAAGTCCCAACTTTTCTTTTTTTCTTCTTTGTCCAGAATGTTTATAACCCAATGTTTCCTCACAGTCATTGGATTTTTAAGCATTCTCTGAATGTTCTATGATTATGTATTAAAAACTTTATTTCTGAGGACTTTCAGCCAAGATGGAGGCATAGGTAGACACACCGTGCCTCCTGGTACAACCAAGATAGGGACAACAACAATTTAGGAATAGAATAACAATTAGAACTGACAGAAAATTGAACAATATGGAAGTCAGACAACCAATGAGTTAAAATAGACACATTCATCCAGACTGGTAGGAGGGGTGGAGTCGGGAAGCTGGGAGGAGAAGGGTCACACGGTGCAAAGAGTGTTGGGCCAAGGTGTGTAAGACAGTACTGGGTAGACTCTGTGCACACAAGTGGTGGCTGGCAAACCCTGGCCTAGGGGTGGCAACCAGCTGACCCAGCAAGGTGACAATTATGAAGCAGGGCACTGCAAGCAACCCAGGATTCCAGTGCTGGGAAATGGAGCCTTGGGGCACTGATAGAAAACACCTGGAGGGGTTGAGGAGCAGGGAGAAACCCCCAGCCTCACGAGAGAGGTCGTTGGAAAGACTGATGGGGTGCACAAGCCCACCAACATGAGAATTAGCACCAGAAAGGTCCAGTTTTCTTGAGAAAGTGGCAGAAAGGACTGAAATCAGCAGAGAGCAGAGGAAGTGCTATTGTCCCCTCTTGGATCCCGTGCCCAAATATGTGATCCCACTGGATCACAACCCAGTGACTGGGTTGCCTGGCCCTGGTGAACACCTAAGGCTCCTCCCCTCATACATAACAGGCTTGACCAGACCAGAAAGAGGGTGGGGGGGATCTCAAACAGACAAACAAAAGCAAGTCCTGGAACCCATCTTTTTAAGTGACCAAGAGATAGCCAACCTATCAGATGCACAGATCAAAACACTGGTGATCAGGAAGCTTACAGAATTGGTTTATTTTGGTCACAAATTAGATGATAAAAATGAAGGCTACAATAAGTGAAATGAAGAAAAATACACAGGGAACCAATTGTGATGGAAAGAAAGCTGGGTCTCACATCAATGCAGTGGACCAAAAGGAAGAAAGAAACAATGACACAGAAAAGAATGAAGAAATAAGAATTCAAAAAAAAATGAGGAGAGGCTTAGGAACCTCCAGGACATCTTTAAACATTCCAACATCCAAATTATAGGAGTACCAGAAGGAGAAGAGGAAAAGCAACAAGTGGAAAAGTTATTTGAACAAATAATAAAGGATAACTTCCCCAATCTGGCAAAGAAAATAGATTTCCAGGAAGTCCAAGAAGCTCAGAGTCCCAAAGAAGTTGGACTCAAGGAGGAACACACCAAGGCACATCATAATTACATTAGCCAAGGTAAAAATGAAGGAGAGAATCATAGAAGCAGCAAAAGATGAGACAGTAACCTACATAAAAGTTCCCATAAGACTGTCAGATGATTTCTCAAAAGAGACCTTACAGGCAAGAAGGGGCTGGAAGGAAGTATTTCAAGCTATGGAAGGCAAGGACCTACATCCAAGGTTGCTCTATTCAGCAAAGCTTGCATTTAGAATGGAAGGGCAGATAAAGTGCTTCTCAGATAAGGTCAAGTTAAAGGAGTTCATCATCACCAAGCCCTTATTTTATGAAATGTTAAAGGGACTTATCTAAGAAAAAGAAGATAAAAAACACATATAGGAAAATGATAGCATATTCACAATTATTAACAACTACACCTAAAACAAAAACAAACTAAGCAAACTAGAACAGGAACAGAACCACTGAAGTGGAGAACACATGGAGGGTTAGCAACAGGGGAGTGAGAGGAGAGAGGGGGAACAGGTATGGAGAATAAGTAGCATAGACGGTAGGTAGAAAATAGACAGGGGGAAGGCAAGAATATTATGGGAAATGTAGAAGCTAAAGAACTTATGACACATGGACATGAACTAGAGGGTAGGAATGTGGGTGGGGGAGGGTGTGCAGGGTGAAAGGGGATGGAGGGGGTAATAAGACAGCTGTAATAGCATAAGCAATAAAATATTTTAAAAAGAATATTACAAACTAAAAAAACAAAGGCAAAACAAAACTTTATTCCTTCTATTGATCTGTCTGTGTTAATCTGATGATTAGCCCAGCCAAAAATTTTGAAAAGGTTGGGGGGAGAGTATTCCTATTTTTAGCCTCCTCATTAGCCAGGATTTATGAGGCTTCTGGGTTGCAAGCAGGGAATTCAGTGAGAAAACTAGTCATTCAGGTAACAGGTGAGGATACTTGGAGCAGTGTGAAGAAAAAGCATCACTTTCTGGATTTGTTCTGAGTCAAATAATTTTCTGAAGAATTTAATGTGGGGTGTAAGAAAAAGTGATGAGTGGCAAAAATACAAAGAGATTAGTAAACATTCTGCAGGAGCACCTTTAGGTCAATGATTTGCCTGGGGATACAAATCTTAAGGCATCTTGAAGTGCCTTTGAAATGTTAGTTGTCAAGTAAATAGTTGGTTATCAACAATCATGCCCAATGCATCTCTTTAATCCACTACCATACTCCAAGTGTGTCAGCCAGTACCTCATAGATTTAAAGTATAAGTACATTACATGTTTACAGAATCTACAAAGGAATGAGTAATGAACAAGCAACGTGTCTCCAGAACTTCCATACGCCACATTTCTTATTTACAAAAAAATACTGAAATACCACAGATTTACCATTAGAACAGGGGACTCATACATTTATTTGTTGTTGTCAATCATATGAAGACCTTTCTGGAGCATTTGTGCTGTACTTACTTTTGAAAATAAATTAAGCTGAACATAAAGGTACTTGAATGACATTGAAATTCAACAGGAACCCTTGTGGGAGACTTCCTGGGCCCAATTTCTCAACAACAGAAATGAGACTGGAGTCTTGCAGGCAACAACAAGCTCAGGAGACATTAATTGAAATTAGGGACATGTAAAAACAACAATACCAATGATTAAGTAGTAGTTAATTATAGGTAGTTTTACTTCCTTTTACCCAATGTGAACGTCTTTTATTTCTTTTCCTTGTCTGATTGCTGTGGCTAGGAGTTCCTGTACTATGTTAAATAGAAGTGTTGAAAGCCCACACCCTTGTCTTGTTCCTGATCTTCCAGGGAAAGTTTTTAATTTTTGCCCATTGAGTATGATGTTGGTTATAAGTACAATATGGCCTTTATCATGTTGTGGTATGCTCCCTCTACTCCCACTTTGCTGAATATTTTTTATCATAAATGGATGATGTACTCTGACAAATGCTTTTTCACCTGCATTGGTATACTCCTGTGATTTTTGTCTTTCCTTTTGTTTTTGTGATATATTACATTTATTGATTTCCATATATTCTGTCATCCTTGCATGCCTGGGATGAGTCCCAAATGATCATAGTGTGTGATCTTTTTATTGTATTTCTCATTGTGGCTTGCCAATATTTCGTTCAGGATTTTAGCATACATGTTCAGAAGCAATATTGGCCAGTGGTTTTCTTTCATTGTTGTGTCTATATTTTGTTGGGGATTAGATTGATGCTACCCCAGTCCTTTCTTATCTTGGAATTTTTAAAATAATTTGAGAATGATAGGGGTTAAATCTTCCTTTTTTTGTGAAATTCTCCTTGGAAAGTGCACTTGTACCTTTATCTCATCAATGGTAGAAGGATAAAAAGTAATTCGTGAAGCCTCTGGTGAGAACTATTTAGACAATTGCATGCTGATGTCCTCATTTTGCAGGAAGACCATGCCTTTTACAAAAATGGAAACACAATTGCAGAATGGCTCTATGCCTCAGGAAACATGGAGAGTCTGAAAGGGGCCTGTAATGTGACTAGGTAGCTAGAACTATTTACTGTGACCTGGCTGCTATCACACCCACCGACATAAGGTCAGGTGGGGAGAGCAGTAAGCATCACAGATGGGAGTGATACAACCTGGGTTAGACAGGACAAGTGGCTGAGACCATTGACATCAACCAAACCAGTACAGTGACCTGTTACATAGCTCTTACCTGTGGAATCACAGAAATCTCACTTTGAAGAGTCAGCAAAGAAATAAAAGACTGCCCTCACTCGAAGTTCATTTCAGACCTTAACCCCCACTCTCTCATACACACACTCTTTTAGTTACTCCCTTGCCTGTCACCAGATTTCCACTCATATTTACTCACTGACACAAAAATTCCCTAAACATGGCTAACTTGTTGACTCAGCTGATGCACATTTAGTACAGGAATTAAATTTGACATTTTACAGCACTCCGAGGCCTTATAAAATCTGTTTCCCCAGACCACACTTTGAGATCCAGCTTCCCACATTTCTTCTGTGTCAGAACTAGAGACTGGGCATCTCTGGCTCTTAATTGGGTTTTTACCCCCAAGACTGGCCTTCATCCTTTACCTTCCACAGGTTTAATCTCAACTTTTCTTCCAGTCTAAGTAGTCTTCACTCCAAATCTTTTCCTGAAACACATCTTGAAACCAACTCAGCTCAACTTCTGCATTCCTGGTGTTTCAATCTTACAATTTCTTTTCACTTTCAATACTCCAACCTCTCACCCTCCACTAGATGCTCAGCTATTTTTCTCCCATGTGAAAAACATGCAAAGTACTCCTACAACTCACCAACAGAACTGAATAATCTCATTTAAAATGAACAAAATTCCTGAATAAACATTTTATCAAGCAAGATTTGCAAATGGCAAAAAAAAACAGCTAAAATGTTCATATTCAGTATAATATAGAAATTGCAAACAGCAAAATCCAGGTTCAAAGTGGTTGCTTCTGATGTTGGGTTTGAGTATTGCTGCTGTGCAGGTACAGAGATAATATTACCCCGTGTGGTACCTCTAAGTCCTCCAAAGTTTTCTTCTGTTACAGTTGGGGAATTTCTCCTCTGAGCCAACTTGTTTTTAAAATATATAAGGCAGGTTTGTGTATAACATGACAAATCTATGGGGATCCCAGTGCTCAGAGCTTTAAGTGCTCTTGCTATCCAAAAAAATAATACAAACTTTCTCAGGTGTATGTTGACTATTGGGGTTTAGTCATGGAAATACAGTAGACTGAAATTAAGAGACCACCCCAAAGTTCTTCTGGTGCTTCACTGACCAGCTGACTGGCCTGATGGACAAGACGTTATTCCTTCAGGCTGCACACACCTTCCTCATCCAGCACAGGTGTGTCTCTATGAGGAACCATTTCCCAGGTCATCCTAGAGACTTAAATGTGAACCAGATAACGCATGGGGACCAGAAGTAGTCTCTTAAACAGATGAATACTCAGGTCCCAGGTTTAAGAAGTGTCTGGACATCCAAGGTGAGTATGACTGACATGAGTCGGTGAGACAATAATTGATAGTGTAGCTCAGAGCCCAAAAATAAGCTGGAAAAGTGAGGGAAACAGGAAGGAGTTATCTGTGGCAGCAGAAACATGTGCTCTGCCCCTGGTCATTTTATTTATTCCCCCTCTCCTTAGGGCGGGGGAGGACTTAGGCAAATACAGGAGTGTGGAATGGCAAGAGGGCAGTAGGAAATTGCCTAAATTCTGGTCTTTGTGGACCAGTTATGTGTGGTGGTCATGAAGTAGCAGTTGAGAAAATTAAAATTTTGTATGTAAAAATTATCTTTAACTTTTTAGGGCCTAAGACCAATGCAGAAAAGAATATTTCTCCAGAGAGAAGAAAAGCATCTGAAGTGTGGGCCTCAGACCCTGGAGGTACAGGGAAACTGTTTGTGTGCTTAGAATTTCAAAGAGTCTACATCCAAGTTCTGGTCTTTGAAAGATTTCAGTGTAAGGGTTCTGGAAGAGGAAAGTGTGTTTGTTAGATGTGCATTATGGCTCTTGCTATACTCAGGGCTAGGAAGGCTGCAGAGTGTCTGTGGACAGAGAGCAATGCAGCATGCATATCCCAGAAGTAGCAACAAGTTTCTTAGTGAGGCAAATCTCTAGTCTGCTTTTGGAGACTATTCTGGAAGCTCCATTTTCACTCTACTTCCAAATATATAAATAAAAATACTATGTTAAATAAGTCATTTTTTTTCTTTTAAAAAACAGACCATTTATGAAGTAGTGATGATTCTGGTTCATGACTTAAGGAACATAATTTTCAAATTCTATGCTCCTGATATTAGCAACAAACTAACAAAAACCCCAGAGAAATCTTGTCAGTGCCCATCTTTGGTCAACTGCACCAAGAACCAAACATTTTTGGTTTCGTGTACAAATCTTTATCAGTTTCTTATTCCAAGAGAATGTGTTTTTTTTTATGTGATTACTTACAACCCCAAAAGATTTTAACTTAAATTATGGTAGGAACATAAAATTATCATTCTGTGTCTTATATTCATGCTGTGAGCAAAGCCGGTCCCTGGCTCCCTTCAGTTGGACATTCTTTCTTGTATTTGTGACAACACCGCACTTGGCTGTAGAACTCCCTGGGTCTCTGTGTGTGCTGCTTCAGAGTGATCACAGGAAAGTTCTGGCTTCTTTCAGCCATGCGAAGGATATCTGCTCCAAACAATGGCAGATTCCCCAGATGTAACCAAAATTGTCTCTAAACAACACGTTTTGTGGTTTCTTACTGGTTTTTCACTTTTACACATTACCTAACTCAAGGTTTTCCTTTTTAGAAGATGAAGACTCAGTTGCTTTCTTTCACAATCATCAACTCACAAACACGCGGAGACACACTTCTTTCTGTTTTGTCTCTTCAATATCTTTCTAAAGACCAACATTTAGTGTAGATCTTATTGTATAGGTTTAATGCTATTCATATTTGAACCAAATAAGTTTGTGAGTTTCTTAAATTTGAATCTCTGTAGTGTATCAGAAATGAAGAATTCCCTTCTGTGAGCAACACATGTGTGGGGAATGTGTTTCTGCTCATTAGACAAAAGTAATTATTTTAAAAAAAGAGTAGAAAAAAGCCCAAACTCCCCATATCCTTTTATACCTCTTCCAAGTTGCCTTGCATTGGATACACCCTCTAATGGGTGTAATAAGTAAATGGGTGGTCCCATTACATATGGCATGTCCCAACAGGGTCAAACCATTTTTTTTTTTAAACCTAGGGCCACTCTTAGGGGCAGAACTAGGAAAAGTATTATCACCTGAATATGCAAGGTTCTGTGTTCAAAAGTCAAAAGAATTTCAGAATTATGAAAGCAGAGCATTAAACCTACAGCAGTTTCTTCTAAGTGACTGCACAGATTGTGAGTCTATGAAGCTGGTTCTCCCTAGCAGGGTAAATACATGGGTTCACTCCCAAGTGAATTCCATGAGAAACTCAGTCATAAAATATGTACAGACCTGCAATTAGTGTTATTTATAATGGTGCTAAATACAGGCTTCCCACCATAAAGGAGCAATATGTCACATTTTCTAAATGCCTTAGGAGACACAGGTGCTCTTAAGGGTGGAAGTGGGTGACTGCCAATGTTGATGCTCTCAGACAATGACATCAGTGATGGTGGTGACACCAACAACAGAATCAGCTACTTCCATTCCTGCCAGATCAAATATCTTCCCTTAGTGGCCATGGATACAAACAACTGTTCTTTAGAGATTTATCCCACTGTCTGTGTGACATATGCTGCCTGCCCCTTTAAAACCTGCTATGTGGTAGATGTGGACTGGCTGTTCTGGGACTATGAGATTCACAGACACCAGATGTCCTCTTGGCTGTCAAGCAGCCAAGAAGTGTGCAGCTGCAAGCAGTAGAGTGAGTGGAAAGCCACTTCCCGGGTGATCCTTGACACCGCTTCTGATTCCTGTTGGCTATGAAACATTGTTTATCAAACTCTCAATATGGAAATCTTGCTGTTGAAGGGATTTTTTGTGCCCCACCACAGCTGATATGCTCCAATTAGCACCACTTGATGAATCCTCCCCTAATCATGGGATCCTGTGTATAAAGGTGTTTCTTGGGCTTCAATAGTTTGCATGAAACTAATTTTTAATGTGAGATTATTGTTTATTTTCTCATGTTATGAGATTTTTTAAATAAGAAGTCAGGTGAAAAATGTAATAAGGCTTTGTAAAGATCTGCTCCCCACCTCCATTTCCAGCTCTGAGAGAGAAAAGGGCCACCACCCAGCAAAGCCATGCTTTTCTCAGCAGACTTCTCTGGACTGCACTGACCAAGGATGTCTCCAGGCTGAGGGAGGAAACTGAAACAGAGATAAGTGTGGGCAGGGAGCTGTGTCTCAATGCTGATTCCAGGCAGGTTAGCTGGAGGTAGCAAAACCACTGGGCTCCCCAACCACGTGTGAAAGAATAGCAGCTGATATCTGAGAACTTGGTGGTATGTTGCCTCCCACAAATGTGAATGGCATGGTTTTATTTTTTTAAGAATGACTGAGACACAAAAAATTAAACTTTTTTTCATATTCCACATTTCATGCTCATTTTTTGAGTACCTATATTTTTTTCATGTATTCCAGACACTGTGCTAACCTCTTATAAACTTGATCTTGTTTAGATTTTTCCAACACCCTTATTAATTTATACTATTAATACTTCCATTTTTGGATGAAGGTCTAATTGGACAAAGGACAACACACACAGCAAGTGAGGGGGCTGGGGAGACTAAAAGTTAGCTATGTTCTAGCCTGAGTCCCTAAAACCCACAGTTCTCCAAGTTATTTATTTACAGTGTGTCTGTTTCTCTTGAGTAGATCCTAACTTCTTGGGGGGCTTAGAATGAGTGTTATTTGGGTTTTAATCCCTGGTATGTAGCAAGTGAAATATAATAAATGAGTTTTAGCCTGGTAAACATGTAGGATTTGAACCTGCAGAAGAAATGATCAGTTCTGGTTATGGGAGCAGCATGTGCTAGAGCCTGACATTGGGGTTGTATGTGGTTCTTGGGGTTGGGGAGGTGGGCAGAGCAAAGGAAATCTAGGAGTGGGGCAGCCAATGCTTGTAGAGGTGGTGGGGGACACACCTGAATTCACTGGAGCTATACCAGGGAGTGCTCTGCACATCCAGGCAGGACATGTGAGTGTTATGCAGTAGCCAGTGGGGACAGGGACATTGATGCCAGTATTGGTGAGACATTGAAAAGAGAAACTATTGGATAGTAAAATAGTCACAGGGATACAGCACAGCACAGCACAGCGGGGACAAGCAATAATATTGTAATAACTGTGTGTGCTGACAGATTTTGTCCTAGACTTTTCAAGGGATTAGTTCATTAGTTTGATCAATGTCTCACCACTATTCTGTACCCCTAAAACTAATAGAATATTGAGTGTCAAATGTAATTCTAAAGTTTGTTGTTGTTGTTGTTGTTGTTGTTGTTGTTTAAAGTAAGCTTCAGCTTCAGCGAATAAAAGGGAAACCAGTCTTAGCTGAGTGCCTGTTTAGCAACAAGTGCCACTCTGGATTTTCTTCAGCAGAGAGGCCGCCTCAGTTACAGAGCCCTGAGAAACAGGTCAGTTTTAAAGGATCAGGCAGCTTTTCTTGTTGGTCTGATTTCACAGAGTGGAGCTTCAGTGATGAAATTTGAGGACATCTGCCTGAACACACAATGTGTGTTCTCTGAACTGTAGCATGTTGCCTCTGCTGGTGCAATTAGAGGCCAGAGTTTTGGGAACAAAATAAAATTCAGCTAATTATGGAGAGACATGATGTGACAACGAAGAGAAGTGGGTTTTCTTTTAAAAAAATAGCCAGTTACAATTGACTTACTAGTAGACCAAGTGCCCAACTAATAGAGATGGGTTGAAACGAACATCCTGTGAGCACATCAGTGGTTCTGATGTGAGCAGTGCACCCAGGTGAACGAGGTGAGCAAGCTCAAGTCAGCAGTTCTTTCTCTGGGTGATGGGAGCAGGGTGACTAATTACCCTTTCATAATAGAATTTCTAAAGCCTTATCAACAATTGTCAAGGACTTCCTAAAGAAAACAGTGATATAAACACAGCCAATACTGCCTAATTCTAAACAAATGAAAAGAAAAATGGGAGAAGAAATCTTTTTCAAAGATTTTATTTATTTATTTATTTATTTATTTTAGCAAGAGAGGAGGAGGGAGAGAAACAGAGGAGAGACACGTGAATGTGTGGTTGCCTCTTGAATGCCCCCTAGTGGGAACCTGGCATGTGCCTTACTGGGAATGGAACCAGCAACCCTTTGGTTCACAGGCCAGCAGTCAATCCACTGAGCCACACCTGCCAGGGCAAAAAGAATTTTCTTAAGAATGGTTCAAACATTCACTTACCTAAGGAGCAGCCCCTCTTTCACCTCTTTAAAAAAATTATTACCATAGGCAAATACAAACCTTAAAGTTGTCCTCTACATATTACTAGAAGTTTTAGGTATAAGAATGAATACATTAGATTTATTCCAATGGTTATAAATTAATGCTTTTTACACTTTTGTGCCAGTGTATTGGATAAACAATTATTTATTTAAGTATGTAACTTTAAAAAAGACATTTTTTTGGTTTATCTCATGAAGTAATTTCTACAGCAGACTATAGTGTAAAAGCAATTACATGTGTGTGATTTGAAGAGAATGATGCACAAACAATAAGATTCATCTTAAATCTTTATTGCAAGGGCTCTTGCCATCTTTCTACTTAGCAATACAAAGCAGTTATTATTTTTGTAGAGAAAATAAATAATATATTTCTACAAGAGGAAGGCAGACCATTTATGGGCTGGTTCATATACCAAGAATTATATATATATATTTTTTAAATTCTGTGAACCTAATATCAAAACCAAAGAAGTAAACAAAACAAAACTATCAGAGAATAGGTCAGTACCCATCATTTATTGTTCAGAACAAGAGCTGAGAACTTGATTTTTATTCAAAGAAATCTTAATCAGTGTGTAAAGACCAGAGAAGACAAACCCTTTTTGAGTGAACACTACCAAACACTTATAGTAGATTTTGACTCCCACTTAATTAGAAACATTAAATGATTTTGTGTTTGGTATTCACACTGTGAACAGAGCCAGTTCCCAAATACCTCATGTTAAATGCCCTTTCTTGCGTTTGTGACAACACTGGACACCACTGTGGTAATCCCTGTATGTCAGTGTGTGCTGCTCAAAGTGATCACAGGAAGGCTCTGTCTTCTGTGGGCCATGCTGAGAACATCTGCCCCAAAGTAAGAAATCCCTCTGGGGAGGACTTAAGTCTTCTTTCCATTACATTCTTTCAGGGTGCTTGCTAATTTTTCACTTTCATGCATTATGTATACAAGGTCTTCTTTCTTCAAAGATGCTCAGCTGCTTTTCTTTCCATCACCAACACACACACACAGATGTGGACATGTATGTGCCAAACTTCCCCTCCTGTCTTTCCAGTATTTTTCTAAAGAAGGATATTTAGTGTAAACTTTATTGTGTGTGTTTAATTATATTCACATTTGAGCTAACAACTGAGTTTTCTTTAAATTTGAATATTGAAGTACGTCAGAGATGAAGAACTTATCTTCTGTGAGCTGGAGAGGTGAGGGTGAAATAGTTCTGCTCATTGGACACTTGTAGTGACACAAATAGTGTAGACAAAGCTCAAACTCCTCTAATCCCTTCCTAGGCCCCCTGTTTACTTTGCATAGGTGCTGCCCTCTGGTGATCACATTTCAAATGGCAGCTCCCAATAGGGTCAAACTGTTTTTTTGTTTTTGTTTTTGTTTTTGTTTTTCCCCCAAACCCCAGTACATGCCTAGGACCCAAACCAGAAAAATTCAGTGTCAAGTGAATGCAGGGCTCCTCATTGAAAAGTCAATAAGCTTTTCAGGATGTTGAAGGCAGAGTATTAAACCTTTCTGCAGTTCTTAGTGACTGCACAGAGTGTTAACCCTTGAAGCTAAACCTCCCCAGCAGTGCAAATGAATGTTTTCACATTCCAAGTCAATTTCACACCAAAGTCAAGGCATAAAAGCCTATACACACTTACTACTGGTGTCATCCTTAATGGCTGGAACTACAGAAATGATCAAAAGAACAAGTTTTCTAAATGCTTCAGTAGACACCTGGGCTTTGAATGCTGGGAGTGAATGCCTACCAATGTTGATACTTTTCAGACAATGACATTAGTGATACCGGTGACACCAGGGAAAAGATCACCTGCAAGGGTGGGTATTTTAGGCCAAGCATTACATCCACATCTGTGACCATTCAGGGATCTGCTACACATTCCGGGCTATGCTGGACTACCCTCCGGAGTAAAAGGCATGTTGTTGTGTTTCTACCTCCATTTAGTTAATGTTAGAAGAAGAAAAGATGCTTTATGAACCCTCTGGTTTGACCTAATAAGAGAATGACATTCAGAATTCTAGGCTTCAGGACAAGGCCATGCTTTCTATAGCAATACAGCAATAGCTCCTGATTGGCTATTAAGTCCCTCAGGAGTCAGATTCTCTAAATATGAGTTGTAATGTGACAAGGTAGCCAGACCTTTTCAGATTTGGGTTCCATTGCATGCATGGGTGTTAAGGTCAAGTAAGAAGAGCAGTGTCTATCACAAATAGAAGTGATAGATCTGAATTAGACAAGGGCATGTGACCCAAACCAGTAGCAAGTACTGCTTCAGCAAGTGGTCTATCAGATAGCTTTCACCATGGAATCACAGGATTCACTGTCCCTTTCAACAATGAAGTCAACATCTCCACTCTGAGTTCATTCTGGCCCTCAATTCCCCACCCCAACCACACACAACAACAGCCACTATTTTTGCCCCTCCCCAGGCACCTAGTCAACCTACTCACACACAAATCCCCTAAAGTATGGCTTACTTGTTAACTCAGCTGAGGCATGTCCCATGTTATGGGATTGAGTTTTAGTTATTATCACTTCTCCAAGGCATGTGGAAAAGGTGGCCCTCAGACCACACTTTGAGATCCTGCTCCATATGTTTCCACTGGGTTGAAATAAACATTGGATATCATTGTCCTTCAATCTTGTCCTCATCCTGAAGCCTGCCCTGCATTCCCCATCTTTGCCAGACTCAGGGGAACCCCTCTGCTAGTCTGACTACTGCACACTCCAATACCTTCCCTGATTGCAATTTCTGTATTTGTGGTGTCCCCAATCTTACAAACCTCCATCACTATTCAGACTCCTAGTCACCAACAGGATGGTAATCTCACCCTTTCTTGATTCTTATCCCATGCCTCCTGTTTCACTACATTTTTGCCTAGTACATCTGGGTTTTTCTCTTACACTAATCTTAAAACACTAATCTGAGTCTTCAAAACCTTACTCTTTCTGCCAACCCTCTGTCTCTCACCACATATCCATCCTAGTCTGGTAAAATGGCTCCCTTCTTTTAACTGCACCAGCTGCAATGGTCCCTTCCTCATCACTTAGGTCAGCCCCTTACTTGTATGCCTCAGTCCCATCCTGAGCTTCCTTAACAAAACCTTCCTCTATCACCTTCTTATGTCCTCTTTAATCCATACAATGCCTAATACCCAAAGCCTTATGTTTTATACTTTCTTTCATGTCTCTCAGCAGATCCTATTTCTTTTTGACCCCCCAGTATGCACAACTCTGCCTACCCACAATCCACCTCTGACCAGAGGATTCAGTCAAGTGCCTCAGAGGATCCAAGTAGGATTAAAAAGTAGATCAGAAAAGACATTTATTTCCTGTTTCCCAAGTTCTGATTGTAGACACTAAAAGTAAAGGTGTGGACTTTGTAAACATAACAGAGATATCAAAGAAAAAGACACTGATTTGTACCTTGTGTTCCAGGTCACAGGAGGCAAAAAACAGGGCCTTCCAGTTCAGGCTGTGAGGGCTGATGACACAGGGTCCTGCATTTTAGTAGACTTTCTGGAGTTCCTGACAGAATATTTTTCAAATCTCCATAGTCTTTTCCTTGAAAGTGAGTGAAAATATGTGTACAATGTGAACAGGGTTGATGGGTAGTCCACTGCAGAGGTGCAGAGGTTCCCACCTGCCCTTTCCACCAGATTCTAAGACAAAGGCATTTCAAGGCAAACTCATCCTGAGAGAAATCTGGGCAGTCAGGTCATCTTTGGCTATGGACACCAATTCAAAAGGAAGGCGGGAGAGCTGAAAACAGTTGCTTGCAAAATTGCATCCAGATTTTTAAAAATGGGACAATTTGAAAATAAGGTAAGGATGGGCACTATGAGCGAGGTGAAAAGATTCGCCAATTACAAACGGATGATGTAAGAATGAAAGATGCATCTAACAAATTTAAAGAGGCAAGAGACACTTCTTAAAGACCATGTGTTAGTATAGTGAGTCAGAAAGCAACACTCTTGAAAGAGAAGTCTGAGAAGATTTTGAGAACAAGAGAAAGAATAAAAGACTCTTCTCTTTGCTGTTTGGCTTTACAAAAAATAAATGTAAAGAAAAACATTTCATGATATCTTCCCATTAGTCTTTTTACCTCATTCTTTCAAAGGTCCTCACAGAAGTTAATCTTCAACCCTCCCAGAGAGATGAGACACAGACACACAGAGGATTAAATTTAAAGTCAGGGGTTGATGCGACCCTGGCCATCAGGATCCTTGTGTGTTGTGGCTGCAATGAATAAATTCACATGGACTACAGAAATTCTGTGGAGAAAAGGGATGGCACATCAGCTCTCTGTTGGAGAGCCAGGGCCCCGACCTCTGCCTGGACAGACTTTTATTGCTTTTCTGGGTTCATTACATTGAGGATGGTCCTCATTTACTAGTCACAGGTTAGCTGTAGGCTTTTGCCTTTTGCAGATAACAAAGGAATGAATGTTGTGAATTACTTGAAGGAGGAGGATGTTACAGATCAAAGCAAAAAGTGGTTGAAATGGTTACAGTCCATACTTTGGAAGTTTAGCTCAGATTTTAGGAAGTTACAGTAAGCACTTGCTGCCTCAATTCAGGGTGAGGGAGATTTAGCAAAAGCAAGCCTCATAGTGACCAAGGTATACTGCAGGCCTGATTCCCCACAGGAAAAACTATGTGTAGCTGTGGTCCTGTGTGCCTGTTGCTCCCCACTGGTTTTCCACATGAAGGCTAGCTGCATTTCCACACCATGTTTAGTGGTTCCCTACATGCAATCAAAAATTGCAATTCCATTTCTGAAATGTTCTAAAAGTGTGGAGGTCAGAGGCCTGCAGTGAAGAAGACCCTGTGTAAAGGTCAGTGACTGTAAAGAACAGGAAGATCTGTGGTTCATAACAAAACTGCTTTCTGCACAGTGAAGGGAAACACAACTATATCTCTTTCAGCCAAATGTTTTCACCACCATCAGTGATTGCAATTTATAAAGTGCTACAAAATGACTGAGAGTCCCTGAACAAAGCCTGAATCTGATCTCCCAAAAGGCTGTGCTTCTAGAGATTTCCATTTAGACATTATGTTTTTTCTCTACAGTAACATTACCTCTCTTCAAACCTAATAGCTAAGGAAAAAGTGTGTACTTGATCCTACCACATGACTGGAGCCACATTATTTGACCTTATTAATTACCTAAGAGCAGAAGAACTGACTTTCACTACCTGGTTTGCTCTGATGGTTTTTCTACGGAATGCATGGTGGTAGTTTTGTCTCTTGAGGGTAAGCAGCTTTACCCTCACATTTCATCTGCAGTCTCTCTAGCTTTGAGTGATGTACTCTTCTCCAGGAAGTACCAAAAGACAAAGAGATCAAATTTAGCTTCATAAACTATTGATTCATTCCTAATTCCATGGGCATTGGTCTGAAATAGGAGATTTGAGCTAAAGTTCTCACTTTATTAGCAAAGTTTCCAGTTACATCTTATTAACAGAAAGAATAGAAATGGACTAAACTAATCAAATAGTATTATTGACATATAAATAACAATACTGGAGACTTTAGAAATCTTTTGAAAGCTATCTAAGAGAAAGATTAATATCAGTGTTGCTACCCACATGGGTGGCCTCTTGTCAATTCCCATTGTGTACAACTGTGACCAGGTGCATCCTCATGTTTGCATGGAGAAGTGACAGAGCTCAGATTCTGTGGGCTCATTACCTGCTCCCACTGGTTATCACATGACCCCCCTCATTCTCTGAGTGACACAATGTTAACTCCACTGTGGACATGGTACAAATGAGACCAAACCAAGGCACGGATTGGTTTGAAATGTGAACTTAAGTCAACAATAATGACAATGTCATCTCACATTTTTGAGTGTTTATTGACTTGATGTAAACCTTTTAAGAACTATTCACCTACAGACAAATATATTATAGCAATGCAAGGGAACTTAATTTGGAGTTCAATAACACAGAGGAAGAAAGGAGAGTCACTAATATAGCACAAGCAGTTTAACAGGCTGACTTTCAACCACCATGAAGGGGTTCTGTGCTTTACACTTGTAAATACCAGCATCTTCTCTCTTGACTGGGTCTATGATGAGTCTTCTGCCATTCCCGTTCAGCTTCATTCTATTTGTGAAATGCAGATAAATGTCATTTAACAGCCACCGGATGGAGAGTCCATTTATGTAGCAGGTCAAGACCACATCATCTTCATTCTCTATGACCCAGTAGCTGCTAGATAGGAGTATGAGCACTCTCAGATGCTCTGTAAAGAAACAGAGAGTATGAATCTTTGAGAATGTGCTTGAGACATGGAGCCACACTGCTTCCTAAGAGATCTCCACCACTCACAGTCCACAGTGAGCTATGTAAAGGTCACCAGAGTATGGTCCTGACATTTGCAGAAAGAACATTGTTTAAATTCAGGTGACAATATGAAAATAGAAAGCTTCACCTGCTCTCTGAGCCCATATAACCTCAGGGTGATTCTATACCTGTTCCCACACTCATCTTTGTAGTAGCAGCACACAAAACCCCTTCCTAGTGTATATGGCTCATAACCTCATTGTCAAGTACATTTTTTTTCTCTCATGAGCTTTATTGATCTGGTCCTAGTACTTTTTTCACAAAACATTACAAACCATCAGGTTCTAATCCTTATGAAAATATTTATATACTTGGGGATGGCAAGGTTACCATCTTTGTCCATCTCTGGGGCCAAGGGAAGTTTATAGTAAGTTGAAAAGCATTTCACTATTGTTAAAAAATTTGTTAGGCATTCAGGATGGCCCAATCCAGTGTTGATGGCTATACACCTTGAGGATTTCTATCTAAAAGGCTTCTACTCTGAACAAGATTTAATTTCCTTGTCAACTGAGTCAATATAATGGTATAATTAATCTCTAAAAGAAAGTATCTAAGGTTATAACAAAAGACATTAACTGCAGGAATAGAAGAAAACTATTCATATAATAAAGGCCACACATAACAGCCCAGAGCTAACATAATATTCCCCAGACCACCTGACTTCCTGGTTGACCAGAAGCCTTTCTTTGCAGCTGCACAGACTTTTATCACCCAGCTGAGGTGTGTTTCTATGGGGAACTATTTCCCAGGACATCCTACAGACTGGGGTTTGAGTGAAATGACAAATTAAGTCCAGAAGCAAGTAAGCAGTAAGTTGATTACTCGGGCCTCTGGCCCAAGACATGGGTCAGGTTGTTCCAGAGAGTGTGACTGAAATGAGCTGGTGAGGCAATGAATGCTAGAACAGTCTCCAAGAAGTGATTTAGCAAAGGAAAAAAAAAAAAGGACAGAGAGAAGCTGACAATGGCAGCAGAATCATGTGCTCTGCCCTTTACCATTAAAGTCTTTCTCTCCTGAGAGCAGGTGAGGACTTGTGCAAATGGAAAATGAGTGACTTACAGCAAATGGGGAGCACTGATTTCCTGAAATTCTGGTGCTTGTGCAATTTGTGTTATGTGGCCATGAGAAAGAAATGTGGAAAAACTTAAAATTTTTCAGTGTGTGAAATGATGATTAATACTCTAGGGCCTTAGATTAATTGCAAGAAAGACTATTTTCTTAGAGAAAGGAGGAAAGAATCTGAGATGATGGCCCTAGCTCCTGGAGGCACAGAAAGCCTGTCCCTCATGGCCAGAATTTAAAGGACTCTGTATCCAGGTTCCAGGATCAGAAGTGATTTTGGATCATTCATTCATTTCATTCATTTACCATGTGTTTCTTCCCAATTCATCAACAACAACTGAGTGTTTGTTACTTATTGGTCCATGAGCTGGTTTCAGGGGTAGAGTGGGCAGTGAGAAGACAAAGTCCTTTTAATTATATCTTCTGGGAGAGACTACACCAAAACAGGAAACAAATAAGTGATGTCACATCCAGTGCAGGGAGGTGTGAATAGGTCAACTGAGGGAGATTCCTGGGTAATGTATATAGTGATTCTGATTGTTACTGCAGGTAATTTGATTCTAGAGTAAAAATGGATTATGTCTCCATTTTTTTACTCCATAGACCAAATTGTATTCCTATGAGCAGAGGACACTTAATAAAAAAAGTCTCTGAACCATTTTTTTTTGTTTAGAATCCAAAGACCCTCTTCTATGGCCCCCAAGATAGAGAAATTAAGTCTGTGGCTACAGATAGCCCGAGTGACTCTGATGAGCTGCTCATATTCCATGTGACTCTGCTGCAGTTACTGTATCTTCCTGTTCCTTAGTTTATTCTCAAAGAAGAAGGTTGTCAGTGTATTAACTCTAAAATATTGTCAGTGAGTGACCTAAATTCTGAAATAGAAGTGCTGCTCACACAAAGAATCTCTTATTGATCGACTCCCAGATCTCTTATTGGTCTGGGCTGATCCCTTGTGAATGAAGACCTTCTAGGAGCATTGTTTTTTCTCAGTTTCCTTCTGAGTATGCCTACAATTTTCTGAACTTTCCTAAGTCCCCCAGGACAGTCAGCTATATCCACAGACATTGTCTAACTGTGCTCTCCACACACAGACTCAGGTGACACCAAACTCCATTTCTACCAAGATGTGATTCTTGGGTCTGAGCCACTACTGGTGACAGGCTCAGGAGCCTTGTGACTTAAGGGCCCATTAAACCATTGCACACTCAGCCCTTTTGATATGTCAAATCCAAAGTGGCACAGGCTGCCTTGAATCCCCGGAGTCAAGAAATCTGGTACACCTGGCTGGCATAGCTCAGTGGATTGAGCGCAGGCTACAAACCAAAGCATCGCAGGTTTGATTTCCAGTCATGGCACATGCCTGGGTTGTAGGCCACGGCCCCCAGAAACTGCACATTGATGTTTATCTCTCTCTCTCTTTCTCCCTCCCTTTCCACTCTAAAAATAAATAAGTAAAATCTTTAATAAATAAATAAATAAATAAAATCATATTTAAAAAAGAAAAAATGTACAGTGTTCTGGGGATGGGTTTCTGAGCTGAGCTGTGTATGAATATCAGGAGGCCTCTCAGATCATGCTCTGACCCTGTGTCTCAGGGTTAGCCTCAGGTCAAGTTCATAGGAACATGCTCAGTTGCCTGATGTGAGATTGGTCTCCCTCTGCTGAGTTACTCTCATCAGACTGACCCTTCTGTTGGCAGTGAATGTCTGCAGGGCTACACATTGGGAAGGGAACTGAGATCTTAAGAAGTTTGTCTACATTCTGTATATCCTGCATTGAATGTCAAAACTGAACCTAAAACAAAATGCATAGTGGAATGGAGGTAGTGTCCAGGGCTGTCAGTCCTCTGTGTGAAGCAGGAGTTGCCCCAACCAACTCCCAGTCATCAGAGAGCAATCACTCACCATATACTTCAAGTTCCCAAAATCCTATCTCTGTTTCTGAATCTGGAAGGTGGACAGCTATGGTGTATATTCCTGCATCCTTCACAGTGACCTTCTTCAATAGCAAGGATCCCTCATAAGTTATCATCAGTTATCCATTACCTCCAGGACTACTTAAATGGATACCCAATGTCATCATAGAAAATGCGATTACATTATTTTTGTCCACCCCATTACCCTTGTACCACACTATGCCTACAGCCTCAGGAGGTATATTAAGCACATGCAGAAGCACATCTTTCCCTTGAGCAGTAGAGGTCAACACAACCATGATTTCAGCTGTGGTTGGTGGGCTCCAGAAGGTTAAGAGTGAAACTAGGAAGTAAGAAAAAAAATGGATCAATATTTGTATCTATGTATTGGGACATAAAGATGAGACCCTGAATCCTGGGTATGTCTCTTTATCTCTCAGCCTTGGTCTACAGGTGAGTGTGTGTCTCCCATGGTCAAGGTCAACAGCATGGCCCCCATTACTTCAGCACCTCTGAAGCTGTTGTTTTCTGTTTCAAATACTATTCTCCAGGTGTTTGTCTTGGTCACTTCCTCACTGTGCTTAAACCAATGTTGACACTCAGGGGCAGTTTTGAAAGACACATTTGCTGACCACCTTCTCTAAAGATTATCTGCCTTCACTTTCTGACCTGTCTTGCTCTCTTTTTTTCGTGGCATTATTGGGTATCTGATATCCCATCTACACCTTTCCTTGTCCTTCTCTCCTCCATACAACATGGGCTTTCTGAGAGCAAGATTTGTCTGATCTTGGACCTCCAGTGACTGCAACAGCTTGAAATTTGATGGGGATGATTGAATGAGTGCTGTACCTCCTGGGGTTTATTTGCCCATTTCTGGGGTTTGCGATAAAGACAATGTTTAGTACCCCTGGTTAAATTTTTCTGGTGTTTCCTGACATAAATCATTATTATTATGACCAGTTTTTATAATTTAATATTCAGTGGTTAATAAAAGGAAATGAACAATAATCCACATTTTCCTGCTTCTCACCATTTCCAGATTATGAGATTTTGCTCTTAGTGGTCCTCTTCCCCATCCTACTCTGCTCCTTGTCCTTAACTCTCAGGCCCCAGCAGAAGCCTTCCCTCTTTTCTCAGATCCCTGGTATCTTTAGCAGACTCCAGTCAGTCTCTGTTCCAGATCCTTAGTCTACCCCAAGGAATTGTCTCCTACTCACCAAGCAGCAGGAGCCCTTGCCAGTGGACAAGTCCTCTTTCGGTAGAGACTGACAGGGATCCCCTGGTGTATGTTGTCTGCTCTGTGTCTGCCTCTGTGAAAGAAGCTTGAGCTTCGGTGAGGCACCTCTGTCCAGAATGGTGCAATCTGCTGTGTGTCCTACCTGAGCACTGAGCTTTACTTTGGGGCAAGGTTACCAAACTTGTCATGTGGGCTGGGGGCAGGGAGTATGCACATGACCTTCTCTGTCACCCTTGCCCTTCTAACCAGTACTGACTTCCTATAATTTAGTTCCTTGGGTACTCCTGAGGCCTCTCAACACCACACAAACACACATGCAAACACATGCACACATGGATAAACACATACACACACACTCTCATTCTGTATTTGGAAAAGCACAAGCCTGGGGTTTCTGGGTTTAAGGGTTTCTCCACAGGTTCCTCTCAGATGCCAGTAGTCTTTTCCAAGCCTCTCTCTCTCTCACATTTGACAATTCCCATCAGAGTAGTAGTTCTTGAGCTAAGTTACAGAAACCTGTCACAAGGAAGTCACTCCTGCTATGTATCAGACTACCTGTGAAACATTGTAAACATCGCAATGCCCATGTGACACCTTAAAAATGCAGTTTAGGCAGCTGTCCAGCAAATGTAGATGCCCATTCAGAGTGACATCTTTCGATGTGGAAGTAGCAGCACCCCTCCTACTCTCCCTGTGCACAAGGGAAGTCTCCAGATCCTGTTAAACTGCAGATTCTGACTGGATGCAGTGGGCCAGAGGCTCTGTATCTGACAAGCTCTGAGGGGAGGTTGATCTTAATTATGATTTGTGGAGCTCACTTCCAATAGCAAGGTTGATAGGGATATAGGTGTCTTGAAAGGATGACACAATAATGCCAGCATTGGCCTCTGCTCTGTGTTCAGCTTCTGTCTGTCAGAAGTACACAGATAGCCCCAGATATCATAAAAAAGGGGATTATTTCTTTGTGACACAGAAACCCAGTTGGGCAGCAGGTCTTCCCCATGTTCTCAAAATCTCTCTGGTTTTATTTTTTTCCTACATGAACGTAACAGAAATAACTCTGGAGATGAGAAGTGTTCAAGCTCAGTGATAATTGCAGACAGGACCCTTCTATCTCAAGTTGTCACCAGACTGACTTTTGCTTCCAGGGATAAAAACTCAAAACCAGAATTCTCAGTAGGACATGCAGTTTTGGGTGTGATGTTGGAGATGTCCTCTGTGTCCCAGGAAGAAAGGACTGTTGTGAAAGTTTGGGTGCCTGTGTGTTGCCTGGTTCTCAAGAGACAGTTTCAGGTAGACCATTCCTCTCTAAATCTGTTTGTAAGACCTGTCCTTGTGCTACTGGCTTTTGGGACAACCTCTGGGTAGACAACCCAGAAGTTGTCCCTGGGCAGATTCCTTGTTGTCAGCAGCTTTACCCATAGATGATACTAGGCATGGAGTAGAGAGCAGCACAGAAACCCCTGAGAGAGGAGGTGCTTCTAGGCTTTGTCAAGGTCAAAATAGTCCAAGCTTATACAGCAATGTAATGAGTTTATCTGAGCCAAACTGACCTCATATGCCTTGGAGGAAGGACTCAAATGCTTTGAACAATGACAGTTTTTCACATTATTTTATACATTGTCATCAAAATACAAGATGATAAAATTTGGATAAATCCAGAAGGACATGAAAGAAAACATAGCAGAGAAATGCCCAGAATTGGAAAAAAGGCAAAATGAAGAAATATATATTTTTACATTGGTCAGTAGAAGATAATTAGCATATAGAGGACACAGAGAAGGTGTGTAGGGGACCATATAGCATAAAGGATGTTGTGGTCTCATACACTTGTCCCAGACTCTGTGACATGAATGGTCCAGAGAACAAAATCACTCTGATGTGTCAAATTATACTCTCCAAGATGCACAAAAATGGATCAGTGCTCACTTACATTAAAGACTGACCTTTCTTAAGGAAAATACAAGCCTGAGATGTGACAACCTGACAAGTGAGAAATTTCTGATCAAAATATTTTGTGAATATTGTCAGGCTTGCCATGTGATCCCTGAGCTTGTCAGGGTTACTGCATGGCCCCTTTCTGCTGACAGTCTCTAGAAGTAGCAGGTGGAACCAAGAAGTGAAGAAGGAGGACCTGAGAAAACCCTTTTGAAGCAGGGGATGAAAATCAGGCATGTCCTGTACATTATGAGTCCAGTGTCAGGAGAGCTGTCCCACCAGGGGCATGTGCTGAGCCATACAGAGCCCTCTGCTTTCAAGTATCCAAAAGAAGGGCCTGGTGAAGATTCTCCTGAGGCTTTTGGAAAAGGGTGCTGGCCTGGAGGGTCCATCCAAAGTATGTCCTGTGTGTCTACCATTACTGCATTGAGATGTTGCATATAAGTCATTTCTGTACCAACAGGGTGCAGGAGCTGGCACATCTCCAAGTGAAGACTCAACTAGGGCCCCTGTGTGTTCTTTTATTAGGAGACAAGAGGTTTTTTTAGAACCCCAGAACCTTTCAGATGGAAGCAACCACAGATTCTCAGTTCTCCTGTCCCATTCTGCACAGGAAGTTTCCCTTGTTCTCCAGGACATCATGACCTAGACAGATGTTTTTAGAAACAACAGGCAGGTGTCCCCTAGACCAAGAATCTTTGGGGAATGAAAAGTCTTCCATCATGTGTACAAGGTCAAGGTGTATTCTTTCTTCCCCTGGCAGGAACTCTTCCAGGGGTTAAGGATCCAGTGTTTCTGTCAGGTCAGGTATCTGTGAGAACAGGAAAAATACAGGCCTCGGGTACTGAAACATAACTCACAAGGTGGGCCTGTGGAAGACTGTAGCATTGAAGGAATAAATACAGTCCAACCCCTCACTGTTAGGAAGATTCTTTCATTCCTCCTGATTGTATGAGAAATCAAAGCCTGACCCTAGCATGTTCCCAAGAAGGTGGCATCCTCCTGTTATGCTGACACCAGTACCTTTGTACCTATAAGAAATGTAATTTGACTGCAAGTTTCACACAGAGTGGCAGGCTTCCACTGTGCAATTCCCCTTATTTATTTAACATGTTTTTATGGAGCATCTATAGTGTGTCAGGCTCTTGGCTGTGTCCTGGAAACTCCAAACAGAATAAGACAAGTGTGGGCCCTGTGCTCATTGACTTTACCTTGTAACACAGACATGCTTTCAGGTAAATCATGGCTCTAGGAACTTAATTATAATACAGTGGAGGGGAATCAAAAGAAAACTTCTTGTCCCTCCAGAGTATGTAATTGTGTCTCGGCTGGTCTGGGGAACATGAAGAGCACTTCTGAGAAAGTATCCACTTGGCTGAAAACTGGACAGTTAGTGGACATTTACTCCATGAAAAACAGAGGGTGTTAAAAAAAAAAGCTTCCTCAGAAGATTGACTTTTGTAGGGATGATGCTTGGCTGGATGGAAGAATAGAAAGAATCCATTCTGAGAGCTTGAAGAGTTAGAAAGACTGTGGAATGAGTGATGCTGTTGAGGTTGGATGCCTGCTGCACTACGGGTGCTGATGTGGTGGAGTCAGTGGTGTCCCAGAAAGGCTCCTTTTGCAGAGTAATTCTCCCACCACCTGTGGACAAGAAAATGCCATGTTACAGTTGGGCATCTTCTTTTTTTTTAGTTTTGGATTTTGTATTCAACTTATACTTTAGGCAACATTTCATAGATTCATATATAATTTTAATATAATTATTGAATTATAGTTGAATATAATGTGCTTAACATATTGAAAGTATGCAATTTATGAAGTATTTTCAGATGCATGCACCAGAGAAAATGTACAATGAAAATAAAGACCATCTCCCTTACTATTAAAGTCTTCTCATGCCCTCTTCTATGTTGCGTGGGTCACCGGCCAGCAGTGATCACGGAATGCTGCAGATGGCTCGACGATAAACACGTGAGAAAAAACATGCACAAACAAAACTAGTTTCTGTGGAGAAGTAGGGACGAAATGGCCACCCCTTCTAGTGAGGAGCGCTCTGATTTACTGTCCATACCTGCTTTTATTGGGCTCATTTTGCATAATAATTCAGGTAAAGTACAGTACTCATTAGGGGGAAGTAAGGAACCATAGAAAACAAAGAACTCCGCCGGTCTATTGAGTTGGGTTCAAAGAGCTGTAAGACTGAGGAACAAACTAACTTCCTCCTAAGACCCTTCTCATTCAACTGAGAGCATTCTAAACTAAGAAGGTTTCACAGTAATTTACATGTTCTTTCTTAGGCCTGATCACCTGGGGAATCCGCCCTTTTCAGCACAGACCTGTACCACCCTGTCATTGTTTCAGGCTTAGGTGGAGCAAGGGAACTAAGGCAACCGGGAGACAAGGAGATTTTCTCCCAGATGCTGAGAACTCAGGCTATGTCAAAGCTGAGGAGCGAGGGTCCATCACCCCCTTTTGCTGCAGCCCCCCAAGTCCTTCTTTTGGGGGGCCTCCCAAAGTGATCATGCCTGTCTTAGGTCGTTCCCCCCGTGGGGAATCTTACCTGTCTTTGGCTAACCGACCAAGCTTTTTGGGGTTCAGTCATGAATAAAGCAGCAGAAGCAGCATTCCTGACAGGGAGGTAAGCTTTTGTCTCCTTGATGGCCTACGGTTCCAAGGGTGTTCTCTTAGCCTTAGCCTAGGTAGGGGTTACAGCTTCTGATACCAGTCAGGGCGGTTCCCAACACTTCTAATCTCATTTTTCTTCACATCTCCACCTCCTTTTTTAGCATTAAGAGAACTCTCTTTAGTTTTTTTTTTTTTATAAATTCATTGGCACTTTTTGGAATTTTCAAAATTTTTATCATAAAGTATTTGATTTGATGCCAAATTTGGCTATTTTGACATAGTTCTCTTTTTTTTATTCTCTTTTTATATCTCATTCCAGTGATGCATTAATATTATTTATTCACCCTTCATGGAGACTTATTTTCTTTCCAGTTTGGGGCTCTTACAAGTAACCCTGCAATGAACTTGTGTACAGAAAAGTTTTTAACATAAAGATTTAGCACTTGTAAAACCACTGAATAGCTATAGAAGTAGAAGATAGGGAGTTATCTCTGGAAGTCTGATCTCAAGATCCCACTGCCACAGCCCCACTCAGAGGTTAAAAAACATGTGCTTCTTCACACAAAGCTGTGTCTTCCACAGCCTGTCCATCAGTCACCACAGTAGCAAAAACAATAACCCCATCTTTCTTCCAGTTTCTAAATTATGAACCAGTGAACCTCAGAACCTACATTCAATTCACATCTGGATTATCAATCACTAGGAGTAGGGAAAGGTAGTGTTTAAGTTTTCAATGGATCTTATATAAGGAGAACCCCCCTACCCCCCAAAAGAAGCATGCATGCCAAGTGCCGACTGATAATACAGAGTTCACCTGCAGGCTGTGTGACTCTGGGTGAGTGACCCACCTCGAGAAGCATCAGTTCTCTCATGTGATGTCACAAAAATAAGTTTGGTCTTCTTTCTTGGATTTCAGTAAAGAGAAGCTAACTGTTTGGGAATTCTAAGAGATGAGGGTCATAAAAGTGTTTTTTGTTGTGGTGACATGATTCTTGGCAGGCCTCTGGATAGTTGCAGAGTGAGGGCAGGTCACCAGAAAGACCAAGTTTTGATCAGAAGCTTGGAATTGTCAGCTCTCAATGTAAGAAATGTTTCAACCTGATGGAAATTTTTATGACTCTACTTGGGCCAAACATAACAATAACTAAGGGAAGCAAAACCACAATGGACTGAGAGAATGTTCTGAAACATGGCAGTGTCACCCCTTATTTTATACAGTACAGGGAAAGCCAGAAGCCTAAGGGGTTACATGAAATTCATGGGCTATCCATTAAGGAGTCGGAAGATGCAATGTGCAGAAATCTCTGAGTCTGGGTAAAAAGTAAAACAAATGGACGCAACTATAAGTTTGGTTTGGTACAGGAAAGATAGCAGTTAACAATAAACACAATAACCATAGTGATGAGAATATATATAGTTTCTCCAGTGAGGGATCTGGAATAAGGAAAACTACCCTGACATTTTAAAGGTATGTTATGTTAAAAGAAAAAAAACCACTTTATTTAAGGTAAGATTGACTTTGGTCAGGAGAGATTCGCCTTGGAGATGAGTACTCACTATGACTCACTTTTGGTTCAAATTTTAATTTCAGACTGTCCTCTGTGGTTACTTCAGGTCTCTGAGTTTGTACGCCCCACCACACAGGCCTCCCCTGAGCTCATCAGGTTTATTATGTGGTCCCAATTTTGTCCACACTGCCCTCTTTGGTTATAAATCAACCTAAAAGATGTATTGATGACCAATCTTTTGGTTAGATAATATTGTCTCAAGTGCTAGGAAGGGATTTTTAGGAAGTTTAGCATTTGTCTTGCTGAACAATAAACCAACTGTAATGCAGCAAGACCATCACCTTGGATGGAAGTCAAGGCTGAATGTTGTCAAAAGAGAAGAGCAGGTAAATGGGAGCAGTCAGTCCTACAGGCCTTTATTGGCAAAACACTCTGGATCATTTTGAACCTAGAAGCTTTCATGATCTCAATTGTGCTGTCTTCATTTCTCTGTATTTTGCATCCTGTATTACATTTACTTATAATTTGAGGGCACACTATACACCAATCCAGTTTTAGCCATCTGACCATGAGATGGGGTCATATTTACTATGCCCATCTATTATTAATTATTCATTATTAATCTTAGTTTTGCTAGTTGTACACTAGGAAGCTGTCACCTTAAAGTTTATTTGGGGACCAGACTCTAAGAACACAATGCTATAAAGAACAATCAGCATCCAAAAGTTCCACAGGTTAGGACTGTAAGAGTTTCGTAAGTACATTTCCTCTACTTCAGCAGCAGGCATAGGGGGCGGTGTTTTATAGCTACTTCAGCTTTCATTTGAATAATATATTTAATAGTCCCTATTGAGTTAGGTTATGAGGATACTCATTTAATTAGTTTCTAGAATTTATTCATAAATTCCTTTCTCAATATTTTTATTCCAGTAATATTATACAACTTTCTTTGATCTATTTTCTTTTCACTCTGAAATAATGAACTTAGTAGAAGAAACTACTTACTTCTTTAAAAAAAGATTTTATAAAATTATTTTTAGAGATAGAGGAAGGGAGAGAGAAAGATAGGGAGGGAAATATCAATGTGTGCTTGAGTCTCACATGCCCCTACAGTGCATGTGCCCTAACTGGGAATCAAACTGGCAACCCTTTTGTTTGTTGGCTCTGCTCAGTCTACTGAGCAATACCAGCCAGGGATAAACACCTGACTTTTAAACTCTCTCAACACACACACACACACACACACACACACACACCACCTTTCCTTCTTTTGCAATAGTATTTCTTCTAAATTTCAAGAGGTTGCTAGAATGGGTCCCTGCTCAGAGCAGGATTTCCTAAAGTTAATGGTTAATACATGGATTTTTGACTTTGTGTAGGAAGATTTTCACAAAACAACCTAGGTGATTTTGAGGGTATATTTATTTAAGCAGGGGACAGTGACACAAGGATGGGCCTAGAATGAAAAGAGAATCAGAAGAAAGACTAAGTGGGGCTGCTTTGATTCTCTTAAAACACTATGACAAACATGTGAGACTAGGAGGGACTGCTCTCAGCTTATTGCAGAGTCACAGAAAAAGGGCCTTGGGGAAAGGTTCAGGGGGTTTGTTTTGGACAAACTGCTGCTGCCATGCTCCCTTATTGCAAGTCTCCTGGGAACCCCTCAGAGTTGACCAGAAAGGAAATTTACCCTCCCCTAAAAAAGAAAAACATTTCGCTAGGTGTGCCTCACAAAGTTTGCACATTGTACTGGCTGATTAGCTCAGTGTGAGCATGGGCCTAGGAAGTGAAAAGTCACTGGTTCGATTTTCAGTGAGAGCACATGCCTGGGTTGCAGGGGAGGTCACTTGTCGATGGTGTGCAAGAGGCAATCTATCAATCTTTTTCCTCACACATCTATGTTTCTCTCTCTCTTATTCTATCTCCATCCACTCTCTAAAAAATTGAACCAATAAAATCTTTTAAAAATAAAAACAAGAGTGTACACAATTTTATTTGTGTTGAGTTTTACTGCTTTCAGAAGGTGAAAATTTTAGGCGAGTTCTCAGGGAAGATCTCAAGATAATATTCATCAGCATTTTCAGGTGTGCCTTTCAGGGTGTGGTATCCACTACCTGGTCGGTACCAGGCCAGAAAGTCTAAATTGCATGAGCAGCTGTATGCCAGAAGAGGAAAGGTCACCCTGAAAACAAGGTCCAGCACATTTCATTTATTGCAAGGAACCTGGGCCTTTTCACCTGGGTAAACTTTTGTATCCAGCTGTAAATTGCTTGACCACTTTTTTAGGCCACCTTTCTCAGTTTCCCCATTTCACTTGCAAAGGAGTATTTCCAGCTTCTTACTAACCTGCCTCAAAAGAAAAACTGTACAGGAGCATTTCTGGTAAAACCAAAGATATTATATACACCATAGAAATTATTAACAGTTATTTTATATACACACTGTTTGAGAAAAGCCCAAAGAACAGCTATAATTACTATTATGACTAATTTTAGCAAACAGGTAAAACCAATTAAACTTACAATGGTTGATATCAATTTATAGTTATAAAGCATTTGTCAGTTTCTTGGGATAGCTGTCTGTCTCTGACACCAGCAAGTTCTCATCATTGAAATATGTTTGATTGTGATGAGTAGAGGCAAGCATCAGAGACAGGGGCAGGTGTACATTGGCTGTTGGGTGCCTGATAAGGTTTTTTCCAACAATGGTGGTGAGTGTATTTAATTGATGTCTCCTCCATTAGACACAATGTGGCATTGTCTTTGAAGTCATCATCATTGCCTAGCAGTGCACCTGTGAAATGGATATCACTAATTTATCATTCCTTATAAATTGATTAATAAGTTGTGATAATAATGCAGAATGTCTTATTTTAGTAAGGGTGACCTATATGTTCCTCTGTTTAGATGTATAGGGTGACCAGTGACTATTGAATGAGGATAAAAGCTTTGTGTTTACTAAAAGGAGTAAATTGTAGGTTAAAAGACTTTTTGGCTAAAGAGCGTTAAAATATTCTATAATTTTATTTGAATAAGTTTTAATTACACATTTTGTGTGTTTCACCAATCCAGAAAATCATGGTGATAGGAACAATGAGAATATTATAAATAGGCTGTATATTAGAAATGCATTGCATTGTTTGTCCAGAGAAACTGTTACAGTCTCCAGGGGGTTCTTCCCCACATATCTGGGTTCTTTTTTCCCACTGCCTGAGGAAAGATGTCTCTTAATACCAGGGATCAGTGAAAAGGAAAGGAATTTACTATTCATTTGAAATAACACAAACTAAAGTTGCCCACAAATGCACACAGTCCTCCAAACACCCTCCATGTGGCAAAAGGGAGCACTTCCAAAGCCTCATGGTCCTGACTCTCACCCAAGCCTCATGGTCCCAACCAAGACACCAAAGCCACATGGTCCTAAACAGACCCACGGTCCCAAAAAGAGAGAGACGCCCAATGGCTGCTGTGCCTCCCTTTAAATATCAGCACTAATCTTCCTCTGCAGTCCCATTTTGGTCTCCTGTCACAATTGGCCACAGCTGCCAGCATTCTGGGCAGGTGTGACCCTGTGGTGTGGAGCCAATTATCTCCAAGCTCTTCTGGACCCTATTACAAATCCCTATTTGGGTCTCCCTTCTTGGTGGCACCCTGTTACAAAATGAGTCCCTCAATCACTGTAACTCAGGGAGAATTCCCCAATTGGTTTTAATTTCTCCCAATAATAATTTAATGTTTTTGAGGCTATTGTTCTAATTCAAGAAAATGCCTCAACCCTGTTGGGAACTATATATATTATAAAACTAACACACATTTGTATTCTTGAGATGGTAGCATTCATATAAAGTTCAACTGCCATATTTCAAGTGGGTCTGGGGAAAGTGGGAAATGTAAATGGGCCTAGTTGAATGATTTTTCAGTTTCATATTTGGACAGATAGAACATCTGCTGCAGACTTTATGAGCTACAGTAAGAGGTTTCCAGTAGTATTTTTACTTCATGAGATCATGTTCTTAAAAACCCAGTATGTTAGTTCCTATACATGTTAAAGTATCAATAACAGAGTCCCTATACAAAAGATTGGTACCCGTTTGACTGTGTTTATGCTTCTTTTCGTGAAAGCCCCCCCCCTTTTTGTTGTCAGGACGCTTTTCTTTTTCTGAAGGGATCCACTAGTACTGTAAAACAGGGTTTTTTTTTATTGACATGATAAGAAGTTTCAAGCATTCTTAGGTCAAAATAATTTGGCTGTTTAATACTGCCCAGCTAGCTGCAGCATCAGTTAAGTGAATTTATCTTGCTTCCATGGTAGCAGCTTTAGAAGTCTTGAAATTCGTTTTTTTCCCCTAGTAATTTTCTTTAAAAAAACTATTTTATTGCTGTTTAATTACAGTTGTCTCTATTTACACCCCCCACCACTGCCCCTCAACCCAACCATCCCATCTCCCACCCTTGCTTCCACCCCACCCCTTGGTTTTGTCCATGTATCCTTTATAGTTGTTCCTGAAAACCCTTTTGCACTTGCCCCCATTATCCTCTACCACTTCCCCTCTGGTTACTCACAGATTGTTCTATATTTCACTGTCTCTGGTTATATTTTGCTTGCTTCTTGGTTTTGTTGGTAAGGTTCCAGTTTAAGGTGATATCATATGTTATTTTTCCCTCAGCACCTAGTTGCTCTTCAGTTCTGATAATTTCCAAATGTTTCAATATCTATATAACATTTAATAAGTCTGCAACCTTTCTGCTGTATTTAGTGTACTTCCCTAAGGAAGTTCAGATGACTTTCTGCTTCCAAAACATTCTAGTGTTGTGAGCTATGCAAAGGCCATTGCTACTGCTAGTACAAATGTAGGTTTATGGATTTTTGTCATGACAAGCCTGGGTTAGAAGAATTCATTAAAATCATTGGGACTTTCTTACTGATGAAAAAATAAACACATTTCATTTTGTCCATCATAGAAGTTATTGCCTATCCAATTTGGAAATATTACTGTTCATTGTTCATGGATTCATATGTAAATCACAGTAAGTCAGAATCAGCATGATTCTGTGAGCTTCCTGTGAACCATTCCTGGAAACAAAGAGATGGTCAGTGGGCAAAAAGCAGTCATAGATGTCTTCATTCTGCACAAAAGGCAGCAAACTTGCTGTGATAAGACTGTTATATCAAGTTGAAAACAATAGGTGCAGAAATCAAGAAACTTACAAAAGTTTTGAGTACAATGGGAATTCAGGGGACATTCAAAAGTCTGAAAGCATAAAAAAATAGAGAGCCCATAGCTATCTTTTCTATTTGTTCAAGTAGTGTATCTATAGCAGAGATGACTGTCATGCAGGGACAGAGCACTTTGGCTTCTGAATCTAATATCCGATGGCAATTCTCTACAGGTCTATGACAATCTCTATGTTTTTGAGTTAGAGTTCCCAAAATGATTTTGTATAAAAGGTTAGAAAGTTTATACTTATTTTGTGTCAGAAATTGAGTTTTAGGTAATTCTTTAGAAATTTTACATCTTGTCCCGCCCCCCCTCCCCGCCCCAGGGGTTGGTGTTCATGAATTAGGTCAGGTCAATTTGACTTTAACAGAACATATAAAAACTGGGAAGATTTTAAACCCAATTGTGACAATATTCTGTGAGACCCAGGATCCTCTACATTTTTTTCTCTTTTTTAAATGAGAATAAAATAAGATTCATCTGAGTCTTTCAAGATTGAATAGTATCCATTTTTTTAATATGAGATGGTCAATCTATTTTCTTTGAGGTTGCAAAATACAAGGTTAATCCTTTCAGGCCTGATGTCCTCTAGTTGTTAGCTGTTCTACAGACAAATTGTGTCCTTTTTAAATCTAGCACTATCCTAGAGCATGAAAGTAAACCATCCACATATCAGATCAAAGTGGAAACTTTAGGAAATTTAACATTCTTTAAATCAGCTTTTAATATTTGGGAAAACAGGTGAGCTCTCTGTATATCCCTGGAGCTTCTTAGTGCAAGTAAATTGGCAATGTTCCCAAGTGAAGTCAAAGAGATACCAACTGTGCATTATTATTATTATTATTTTTTTACTGAAATGTTGGAAAAGGCACCACATAAATTTATTACTAAAAATTATTTACAGTCCATAGAAATAGCTGACAATAAGGTATGTGGATTTGGAATCACAGGATATCTGGAAAAAACTATTTTATTTATAGCTCTGAGAATATGTACAAACCTCCATTGTTTTTTATTTGGCTCCTTTACTGACAAGTTGGGAGAACTACAGAACTTTCTATATAAATTATGTGTTCTTTTAAAGTAATGTTGTATAATAGGTTTAATTTCAGCAAGTGCATCAGGTCTTAAAGAATAATGGCAAATATTAGGCAGAGGCAAAGTATTATCAATAGTTATTTTAACAGGAGTGTCTGATTGATCTTGCCAATATCTGTACTAGAAAGGGCTCAAAGTTGCATTGGAACATCCTGCAAGAAACTTTCAGTCTCAGGATATGTTTTGTTCTTTTGGAAGCTCCTTTATACTTATTATTTTCCCTAGTGTTTCAGTAGTCAAATACATTTTACCTTTCCAGGAAAAAAACATGTGGGTGACCTTTGTTTCAAAAACAATCTCTCCCTGTCAGGTAAACTGAGGCTGATTAGACTAGTAAAACCCTATGTTACCTCATGACATTTTATAGTTAGAAGTAGACAGGTTGTGTCTTAAGAACATTCATTAGTTGATTAGATGTCCCTGCCACTTGCACTGAAGCTTCACTCTGAATTGGTGCTGGTAAGAACAGATAAACTAGCCCTAGTACCTACAAGGGCCTAAGGAATCTTTACCATTGTATTAAGTTTCATTACTTTTTAACTATTAGTAAGGAGAAAAGGAAACACCCTTATAGTTCTCTGAGCAACCATAGGCTTGCTTTTGTATTTTCTTCTGCTTCTAAATCTTCTTTCAGTTTTCTATAACCCCACTGAAGTGAATTGGCTTCTCTACAGGAGTTTCCCAATGAACCTTATTTGTGAAATCTGTTGCTTTACTTCCAGGAACCACTAGGTATATTCATTGGAGTAGATCAGAATAAACATGATCTTGTATTCTAACTGTTAATTAATTAATTGATTTGTTTTTTGCAAAACAGTGAGTGTCCTGGAGAAAATCTCTGAAATTTGAAAATGTAGGTATATTTTTACATTCTCTTTTAGTTGTGTGTGTGTGTGTGTGTGTGTGTGTGTGTGTGTAATCTTTCATTCTCCTCTGTTTAAAACTGGTGTTTTTTTCCTGAAGGAAGCTGCTAGAATTCATGCATTATTCCTGTCTAAGTTTCTAGTTTTATTTGATCAAAGTTTATTAGGAAGTGGTAGTAGAAGAGATATAAAAAAATAAGAAGGATAAAAGAAGAAAGAGGGCAATTCCAGACCAAAAGGAAATCACTCAAAGGGCAAAGAATATAGTGAAGGAAATGTAGAAGCAGGGGGAATGAGGTGGTGGTATTTATTAGTTACAGAAGATATTTTTAGTCCATAGACAGTCCCTAATTTTTTTTTTTATTTTTTGAAGAGAGGATTTATCTGTGCTTCTCCTAGAAGTTTTTAATTTACTAAAGAGATATGCTTGCCATTTATTCAGTTAAATTTTGGAGCTGTACTTTTTAAAAAATGTTGCATCCAAAAATTAATGAGTTGGTGAAAGAGTTCTATTTTGGCTATAATGAATTGATACCTCTTATAATAAAATCTTTTCATTCCCATAAGTATTTGCAAGTACAGTCTTCTTATTTATTGTCTATTTGCAAGAATGGCATTGATGGGGGCTCAGAATGAGAGCTTTAAGCCTTGGAGTCATGATATTTTATACCAGTTTTACTTTTCTTTGGATATTTGCAGAGTGTGAGTAAATTTCTAGGGATGTTGCATGGTAGCTTTAAGTGGGCTGCCTGTGGGTTGAACTGCAAGGTGCTGTCTCTTCCTGAGTTGCATCAGACTCTATCATTCATCTCAGCTTTCCTCCCAGGTAGTATATAAACAAACTTTATGTCAGCATCCTTTTACATGTCAATTATTTCATTACAGTTGACTTGGAATTCCCTATGATGCCCTGCACATTTTGGAGAATTCTCTCAGACACCTGCACAGAGATTCCTAGTCACCTAAGAATTGGACCATGAGGGAGGAAGTGCCTTTGGTCTTCAAAGCCGAGCAAGTCCAGTCTCTAATTTGTCCAGCACAATGTTTTGTTCAGACTCTCAAAGAGCAATTCCAATGGAAAGCAAAGGTTAAAATCCAGGCATCCTTTGTGTGGGGGCTGGGGGTAGGGGGGAGCATTTCAACTCTTATGGTTAGCCTGGTTTTTCTCAACTCTTTACCTTTAGGTTCGCTTTGAGAACTTAAAACAGTAACTCAAATAAATTCTAGTCTTTTACCTTAAAACAGGGAGGTCCACTATTCTGAGAAAAACTTAAGCAAGCTCACTTGATACACTATCAAGATGGTGAGTCACGGGGGTTCCCCTGCTGGTACCTAGTAAGGTGGTCCTGCTTGAGCTTCTCTGGAATCCCGCCACACTGTGCCAAATGAATGTCAAAGTTACAAATGTGTAAACATGTACAGAAAATGTAGAAGTTAATTTCAAATGGAAAACAATTGTCTCAACAAACTGAAAAAATGTTCCAGAGAATGGCAGTGTTCAACTTAGGTTATCATTAGAATCAAAGAAAAAATTATGGAGGTTGTATAAACTTATTGGTGCTGGATTCAAGAGTTGGGAGAATGCAAAACAGGTTAAATTTCTTGGGTTTGATGAAAATTAAAACAATAGACATAGTGCTTTTTTTTTTTACATTGATGGGTACAGGATAGTTAGCAGTTGATTAATATGATAACAATAACAATGAAAATTTATGTAGTCTCTTCTCTGGTGCAGTGAGGTTTCTAGAGAAACATGTCATTCTGACATTTTAAGGTTCTATTATCAAAGAGATGCAAAAGACACTAGACAAAACAAAGACTGATGCTTTTTATAGAAGAATCCAGAAGAAAACATGTCTACCTTCCATGATTCAGTTTCATTTACTAAGTTTTAATTTCCGACCATTTTATGTAGTTACTTTAGGTCTCGGTGTTCATAAGGTTCACTGCACAGGCCTCCACTGAGGTTTTCAGATTTAATATATGTATTTTTATTCATATACTTAAATTCTCCAAGATCTTTAAAAGGTAGAGGAGCTATAAATAATTAATATCGTCAATGATTTATTCAATCATAACAACAAGAAGAAATCTCCCAGAAATGCCACCCCTAAACATAAGGATCACGGAGTTTCTCAGAGGGTGGGGACCAGGGAACATATGGAAGCTCCATCACTCTCACCCAATGCCTACCTAGCCCACTGTGTCTCTTCCACGTTGCTGATCCTGAGTGACGTCTTTATAATAAACTAGTAATAGCAAATAAAGCCTTTTCTCATTCTGTGTGTTTTTATAGAGATTTATAATACCTAAGGGGAAGTAATAACAATTCCCAAATTTGTAGTTGATTAGTCAGAAATGTGGGTAGCCTGGGCACCCTACTTGCAATTGGCATCAGCAGTAATGGCAGTCTTGTGTTACTGAGTCTTGAATCTGTGGGGTCTGCATGCACTCTGGGTACTCAGTGTCAGAACTACATGGAATTGTAGGACACGCCATTGGAGAATTGATTGTTGATGGAAGATGAAAACCCTTTATCTCACAGGAAAAAACATGGTTGGTGTGAGGCTAGAATTGATTGAAAGAATACAATCTGCCTATATCAGGTGCTCAGGGAATTTGGTAAGATTTTCTGTTCACTCCCCTCTCTCCCTGAGAAGCCACACTTTAAGAAGCCACATTTACTTTATTATGTTCTCTGTTTTCAGAGCAAGGCCTGAGGCAGTGTGCCCCCACCCAGGAGGAATGGAGGTACAGGCCTGTAAACCTGTACACACTGTTGTCTACCCTGAAGTGGGGCTGTTTGCCTGATTCCTAAAAAGCCAAACACACACACACACACACACACACACACACACACACACACACACACCCAACAAAAGGGTTTCAGGTTGCAATGAAAGGAATAAAAAACATGCGAGTATACCAGAGGAACTTTGAAATAATGGGTAGCTAAAACTCTTAAAAGAGAACTGCCCAGTGATTCCCATTTAAGGTCATTTAACAGAATGAAGTGAAAATAATAATAAAAAAACATGATTGGGGGTTTCAAAAACATGGGATATAAGAATTTATCAGTAATAATATAAATTTGTGATGATCCTTTAATTTGAATTATTTATTCCCTGGCATCAATTCGGTTTGGGGCTTACTGATTATTGGAGTTGGAGGTCTTTTTTCTTTCCAACAACACAAAGTTCTGCCATCAGTTTGGGGGCTGTGCTGGTGATGTTAATTTAAGAGCAGAAAACAGATCTATCCACTTTGTGTTTAGCAGGCTACGTCCTTTTCTTATCTTAAGGAAAATATCTCTTGCAACCTGTTTTTCTGATAAGTTTCTACGTTTTTACTCACAGGGACCAGGTTGTTTTTCTTTTACCTTATATTTTTAATTGATTGATTGACTGATTGATTTATAGAAAGGTGAAGTGATGGAGAAAGAGAGAGAGAGTAACACTGATTTGGGAGAGAAATATCGATGGCTTGCATCCTGCGTGGACCCTGACATGGACCAAACTTACAACACAGGCATGTGCCCTGACCTCTAATCAAACCAGGGACATTTTTTGCTCTGTGGGACAATGCACAAGCAACTGAGCCATGCCAGTCACATTCCCATTTTTTCTTCAACTAGAGATCATGACAGCCAGCTGTGGGAGCAAATATGTTTTTTCTCTCATCATTTCAATTCCTCTATTTTAGCTATTAATCAGATTAGCAGAGACGGATTAACAGAAGACAAGGTACAAAGTGTATTATACTAATGGATATTCTGAAGTGGAAAATATAGAAACCCAACAAAATATTCAATAATTAAGACTTATATGCTATCTTGAAGATAAAGAACAAAAAGCATTGTGAACAGACTTTGTAACCAGAAAAGAAACCAGCGTTCGGGCTGCCTGTCACTACCAAATGCAGTAAGCAATGACAGCCATTGAATCTTTTATGGTCTCCTTTATTCAGATGCCCAGTGATCTGAGAGGATGGTGGGTTCATACCCTAACAGACCATTTTGTCTTTTCTTTCCAGGCCAGACCTTTTATAAGGCGCATGGGGTGGGGGTTGGTGATAAACAAGGTGCCATGAGGGCTTTGTAATTCAGAAACTGCAACATTCCTGTTCTAGGCAGTTAGCTGTCCCCAGGGGCAGTGGTGTCTGTCTCTCCCTGGAACAGGAAGGCCAGGATACATCCAACTTGTCCCCAGGTGGTAATCTCTAGCAGTGCCCCAGGAGGTGGGCTGTTTTCCCAGGCGCCAGAACTGGCCTTATCTGTAGTTTCTGAAACAAAAGCTTTAATATACACATTACTTGCTAGACTTATAACTTTTTACCTTAAGCTAAAATTTTCCAAGTCTTGAGTCCCCTATCAGCTTCAAAATGGAAAAAAAAAAAAAGCTATTTGCAGGGAGATTCCAAAGCAAGTGAATGGTAAATAAATATTAAAATATTAGTTTGGCATTTGCATGTCAGTGTTCCTCCTTCAACTGGCCCTCCATCTAAATACTTTCTAGGAAGTTAAGAGGAGAGTTCAAAGTTTATTTTATTTTTTCTGAGCCTTGTGTTTCCCAATAACAAGATCAGAATCAATATTCTAAAAAGACATCTGGCGTGACAACTATGCTGCCCTTCACAGCAGAGCCATGACCCTGAAGCTGGTTTAACGTGACTAACTGAAAACTTAATTCTACTACACCTAGTCATTTAATTAAAGTCATTGAGTCCCTAAAGTATTACCAAACAAGATAAAATACTGAAACATAGTTCATCCAACTTAGTGTATCAACTTTGGATTACTTATTATAGAAAACTTAAAACATACATTTAAATCTGCAAATAAAAAAAAATCTGTGCTGTGGTGTTCACAGCTTCCTTTTGTGGGCATCTTAATTCCTGGAAAGTAACTCAGTGTGTGCTATGATGTACACCCACTGTTCACAGCTATTATGCACAGCTGTTATGCATAGCTGTTCAGGAAGAAATAGGAATCCTGTTGAAACTGGAAAAGACACTGGTGTTTAGGCTGCCTGTCACTACCCACCCCAATAAGCAAGGACAGCGATTGAATCTTTTATGGGTGCTTTATTGAGATTGTTGGTGGTCTGAGAAGATGGTGGGTTCATGCCCTAACAGACCATCTTGAGTTTTCTTTCCAGGCCAACATTTTTATACCAATGAATACACAAGGATAGGTGAGGGGTTTTGAAATTCAGGAAGGATTAGGTAGAAGAAGCATCAACATTCCTGTATTAATCAGTTAACTGTTCCCAGGGGCAGGTGGTCATCTGTCACTCCCTGAAACACAAAGGCCCTGATGCCTCCACTTGCCCCCAGCTGGTAATATTTAGCAATGACCCAGGAGGTCGGCTGTTGTCCCAGGAGCCAAGATGGGCCTTATCTATCTTCTGTAGTTTCTGAAACAAAAGCTTTAACATACACATTACTTGCTAGGCTTATAAATTTTTACCTTAAACTAAAATTTTCCAACTCTTGAGTCACCTATCACTATGACCCCAACTCATGTCTCAGTTTAGTCTTTATGCTATCAGTACTTATGGCTGAATAAGATCTTTTGTTGTGTTTCAGTGTCATTCAAGTACTTTTACGTTTAACTTAATTTAGTTCCTAAATTGCCTACAGCAGGAATACTCCAGAAAGGTCCTGCTATCACTACAACAATGGGTTTATAAGGGCCCCTGCAGTCACGGTGACTTTGTGGAATTGATAGGGTACTCAAGACTTGGAAAATTTTAGCTTAAGGAAAAAATTATAAGTCTAGCAAGTAATGTGTATATTAAAGCTTTTGTTTCAGAAACTACAGATAAGGCCAGTCCTGGCTCCTGGGAAAACAGCCGAGCTCCTGGGGAACTGGTAAAGATTACCGCCTGGGGTCAACTGGAGGATCCAGACTTTTGTTTTTGAGGGAGAAACAGATGACCACCACCCCTGGGAACAGCTAACTGACCAGGACAGCAATGTTACAGCTTCTATCACCAAATCCTCCCTGAATTTCAAAGCCCTTACCACACCTTGTTTATTACCTGGTATAAAAACTCTGGCCTAGAAAGAGAAGGCAAGATGATCTTTTAGGGTATGAACCTGCCATCTTCTCAGATCACCAGACATTTCAATAAAGCACCCATAAAAGATTCAATCACTATCATTGCTTATTGGGTATGGTATGACAGGTAGCTCAAACGCTGGTATCTTTTTCAGTTACAGAATTGCAGTATTTTCTTGGTCAATAAGAAATATTGTGTATGGGTGTTCAGGAGACATTTTGATTGTTCATTACTTGTTCATTTGTAGATTTTGTAAATGTGTAATGAACTCATAAAATAAACTGAATGAGATGTTTGTTGGGAGCAAGAAAATTAGGAACTAAATGTGACCTTAGTAAACAGGAACCACATAGTAGCTAAAGAGAACTAATAAGGGAGACAGAGTGCAGGATGTAGTTAAGCAAACATCCTATGTCGGGCAGATGCTCTCCCCTGGGTATGCTAGATAAGCAATGCTTTGTTCATGTGTTGAGCAGATGCTCTCCCCTGGGTAGGCTAGATAAGCAATACTTTGTTTAGTTTTAAAAATATGAATTTTACCCTGTTCCCACGCACGGTCTCTATAAGCAAATAGCTAACTGCCACATCAGCTTCTGTGATAACACTTGCTTGCTTGCTCGTGCCAAAAACCCTATATAAGGGCCTAACTATAAGCTCTCAGGATGACTCTTGTCTGCAGCCTTTGTGGGTACTGTGTCTCCGGACACTCTGAGAGTTCGCCCCTGCGCAGGTTAAAACTTGGCCAATAAAGTAACATCTTTGAAACCCTGAAAGTCTCTGAAATTTGTTCTCGCCTTCGCTGGATGCTACAATGTTGAGCTAGAAGTCCCTGAAAATGGAGAAGTCCCCTACAAACCTGATCAGGTGGACAGAAATCTAACCACACCTAAGTAAGAATCAGGAAGAACCAAAAGAGGCAGAAGGCTCTGTGAGAGATAGTGAAACTAGAAAAACTGACTTTCATTTTTCTTGTCACTTACCGAACCCAATCTGCAGAGACAGGGACTGAATCTTTATAGGCCCTTTATTCTGATGGCCAGTAATATGAGAAGACAGTTGGTTTATATGTTATCTGACAATCTTACATTTCCTTCCAAGTCAGCCTTTTTTTGTAACAGAGAACAAAGTATGGTGAGGGGTTTTGAAATTCAGGGAAAATAAGATTAAAAACTGCAGTATTCTCACTCAAGGCAGTGAGCTGTTCCCAGGGCTGAGTCCTCCTCCATCTCTCCCTGGAACACAATGGCTGGGATGCCTCCACTTATCCCCAGGAGGTGATCTTTAGCAGTACCTCAGGAGGTCTGCTGTTTCTCCCAGGGGACAAGATGTACCTTGTCTGCAGTTTCTGAAACAATGGATTTAACATTTGCATTACCTACTAAGCTTATTAACTATTTACCCTAAACTAAAATTGTCCAACTCGAGTCCGATATTGCTAGCCTACATTATTATGGTCGCTGTTGTTTGCGTTATACTGTGACCCACCCACTGGCAAGTCAGGCCTATGAGGACTGAGATTATGTCTGTTTTCTTTACAGTGACTGCAAGAGAATCAACTAGATGGTCAGCACAAGGCTGGTGTTCTTTGATAAGTGAGTAAAAAACTACAAATGTGATCATGGTTAAAAGGGTAAAATATGGAGCATGATGACCTCACATAACAGGAACTTCAAAATGAAGGACCAGTTAAGGTTTTTTAAAGTGAAATATAAAATGGAGAATGAACCCAGGCTCATGAGTGGCAACAATGACAGGTCCAGGCAGTGGGTACCATGTACAAAGGACAGGAAACAGGGACATTTAGTGAAGTAATGAATTTTACTGATTCATTTTGTTGGTTAAGAGAGCTAATACAATTCAGGCACCTTGTACACAGTGACTGCTGAAAAGGGATCACTATTATCAATATTGTACTCCCATGGGTACCCATTTCAGATCTACCCTCTTGAGAACAGCAGTAATAAGAAAACACTACCTTCTCCTCCTGACCACACATGCAATTCATGACATTAAGTATAGATTACAGCTTGACTGATGTGTAAGTGACAGACAATAAACCAGAAATATGTAAAGTGTACAGTCTGATGAATGTTGGCATGTGTACACACACCATGTGAATCCATTTCATCCAAAAGTTTCTCACAAGCCTTTGTAATCTCTTCCTCTTCTCCACACCCAATCTCCAGAGTTTGCAGGGAATTACACATTTTCCTTCTTTCTCAATAAATAAGTTTGTATTTTCTGAAGTTTTATATAAGTAAAACTATGTAGTATGTTTTTCTTTTAATATGGCTTCTTTAATTCAGCATAATTATGTTATGAGGTAAATTTTACACAATAAATTTAATAATTATAAAGTGAAAAATTCAGTGTCATTTACTGTAGTCACATGTTGTATAGCTATCATGTCTACCCAGTACTGAAATATTTCAAAAACATACAACACTATACCTGCCACTACCAGTGTGGATAGAGCTGTCAGGTCCCGAGGGAAGGTGACAGGGGATTGAGAAATAAAGAGACAAAGTCTAAGCGGGGTCAGGTGGAGTCCCTTCTCTGGGATGCAGAGGAGGGAACTGTTTATTGGTGAAGTCAGGCTGTGTATAATGAGCCAGCTTTGAAGCAGAGGATGAGAAAGACAAACTGCAAGGCTAGATCCAATGTATTTTTCAAGAACATTTGCTGCTCCTTCTCAGTACAGTGACAGCAAGCAGCCAAGTCATTCTTTTCTTACAACAATCTATCAGGTAGTCTCTTGTGGCCTGGGGAAGCTATGCTGAATCTGAGGTCTGCTTCTAACTCCCTTGCACACATTATCCTTCTTGACTCTCCTCAATACCCATTGAGAGATTGCTCCCTATTACCCCATACCCTAATTCATGGAAAGTACCAACCTTAATTCTGTCTTTGTCCACTCTTCATTTTCTGTCCCATACACCCCGTGTCAGGACCCCTGCCAACTTGTACATCTGGTGCTCACACTTATCCCAAAATCAGGAAACTAATTTGAGTCTTCAAAACATTGTCCTTTCTCCCAACTCTGTGTCTTACCATTATGCTCATTCTACTCTTAAAGAAAGGCATTCCCCCTTTTCTACAGGAGCTCCAGTGTCTCTCCCTGAACAGGTAGGTCAGACCCTCACTCATATTATTCAGCTTCATTCTGAGCCTCCAGAACAAAGTCTCCTGGATGACACCTGTAGGGCCCCTTGAAACCTTAAAATGCCTAGTACCTTAACACATCCCAGCTTTTACAATTTCTCATCCTGACTCTGAGCAGACTCCAATCCTCCGTGACTTTGATCTGCTTACACACAATTCACTTCTGGCCTGGTCCCCAAGGATCTCTTAAATATACCAGAGGCCACCAGGATCTAGAAAGGAAATAGAACTAGAAAAGAGATTTCTCATTTCTCAATTCTGGTTGCAAGCTCTTTAAGGACAGACACATGGAATTTGTAAAAATAATAAAGAGAACAAAGAATGAGGACAGTGATGTCTGCCCTGAGCTGCATGTCAAAGTGAACTTGAAAGAGGCTCATTCAGCACATGTCTGTGGGTAGCTGATGTCAGGGAGACCTGCGTGTTCACTAGAGTAGTTGAGGTTAATGTCAAAATCTTTTAAAATCTCTGTGATCTTGTTTCTTGAAGGTGCAGAGAAAATGTATGTGTAATAAGAGCACACTTGATGGTAAGGGTGTTGTGGAATTGTTATCTTTCATGCTGGCACGTCTTCATGGATTGTGAGGAAAGCTGCATGAGGCAACCTGGGGCCCCATGAGGATTTGGGAAGTCAGATCATCTCTTACTGTGAATATCAAGTCAGAAGAGAGGGGGAAAATGCAAACCTTTTTTTTTAATTACAAGAAAAGAAAAAATTGGAAGATTTAAAATATGTTAAGGATCAACACTTAAAGTAAGATGACATGATTAGCTACTTACTAGGAAGTTATATTAAAGTAAAACATGTATTAAACAGGTTTAAAAATAAAAGTAAGACTATATTAAAGACCATGTGTTAGGGCACTGAGACAGGATTCAACACCCCTGATTAAAAGGCTGGAGAGATTTTAGAACAGAAAGGTCCATGGGCATTTTTGTTTGCTAATTGACTTTATACAAAAGAAAAACAAGACTTTTAATAGAATGCTGACTGGAGGTCCTCACACTTTGTATGAAAAGGTCCTGGAACAAGGTAGGTTTCTACTCTTCCTCCAGATGGGGCAGAGATACACCAGGAAGATTAAAATTCAAAGCAATAGGTCCAGGTATTTGAGACAGATAGTCTTTGGTGCTTAACACTGTCAAAAGGTGTTGATAAAGACTTGTATATATTTCATAACACCAGATAAAGAATCAGGAATTGCAAACTGCAATCACATTTCTAAAGGAATTATCTCAAAAATAGATGTCAGAGGCCTATAGTCAGAAAGAACCTGTCTAAAGGTTTCTGACTGTGGAAACATTAAGGCCTTTAAGTCATAACGAAAATCCTTTCTTCACAGTGGAGGGAACCACAACTAAATCCCTTTCAGTGAAGGCCAAGTTTGCATTTCCATCAGGTCCTGCAGTAATGGAGGGGAAAGAGGGAAGGGTTTTCAGGAACAAGTATAAAGGACACATGGAGAAAAACAAGTGGAGTAGGGTCATGGTGGAAAGTGGGGATGGCTGGAGTTGCAGTGGGAGTGGTAGGGGGAAAATGGAGAAATTGTACTTGAACAACAATAAAAAAATGTGAAAAAAAAAGAGTTGTCAGTTCCTAGCAATGTAGACACAAGTGCAAACTTGCTAAGAATCATTGAATTGAGCCAGGATTGCATGAACCAGGAGGCTGTGCTTTTCTCTCTCTCTGCAGTCACCTTTCATTTTTTTTTCACTAAATATCATATCAACCAAACAAGTGTATTCTATATTCTATGACATGACTACTGTGATTTGCATTGCCCTGATTAGTTACTGAAGTGCACAGAAGCTGACATTCACCACACAGTTTGCTCTGATGAACTTTTAAAAAGTAAAACCTAAGATGGGAGTTTAAACAGCCTCTTTAAGTTAATAGGCTTCACCTTCACACTTTACCAACAGTCTTCCTAGATTTGGGTGATTCCTTCTTCAACAAGAAATATCAAAATAACCTTCAGGTCAAAGGTAGCTTCATAAAGATTGTGGTTATTTCTAATTCTGTGGACACCAGTCTGAACAAGGACATTTGATCCAAAACCATGTTTGTATTACCAATAATTCCAATTATATTCTATTGATAAAAGGGAGAGAGCCATGCTAAATTTATGCAAATGAGCTTACTTCCATGAAGCTAAGACACTAAAAAAGACATTAGAATTTATGGAAAGAAGTCAAACAGAGAGAAAGAGATCAGAGTTACTACCCACATATTTGTCTTTTAGCAGCTTCTTGTTGTTCACAGCAGTGTCTAGATGCCCTCCATACAGCCCCTGGAATAAGGACAGAAATTAAATTTATACAAATCTATCATTTGCTTCCACTGGAAACCACATGACAACTGCCCATACTTTAGGGACACTCTGTCAACCACACTGTAGAGATGATGCATGTGAGACCCACCAATGGTGAAATCTGGTGTAAAATGCAACCTTAAGTCAACCACAATGACAATGTCACCTTTTATTATTGAACATTTATGACTCATTGCAAGTCCTCTAACAATTCTCCATTTTTACAGCGTATCTACTTGAAAAATACAAAAGATTTATTCAAAGTTTAATAACAGGTGAGGAAAAAAAGAGTTACTCATATTTTACACCCATATTGAGGGTCTCACTTTCAAAGAAACTATGGTTTTCATGACATAAAACTGATCATTCCCACATCTTTTCTCCTGACAAAGTCCATGGTGAAAGTTCTGTAGCCACAGGAGTGCTTCATTTTTTAAAACAGCTTTAGGTTCTCCCTATTGTACAACGACTGAGTGGAAGTCACACTTGTATAGCAACCAGCACCACAGTGTCCTCATGTTGCATGACTGGTGTTGTTGACTGGAAAGTTAGCACACTCACAACTTCTGTGGGAAACAAAGGATGGGACAAAGAGAGAGAGTGGACTTGGGACCAAGGCCACTATGTACCTCCTGAAATATCAGTCACTCACTGTCCATATTTAAGTTTGTAAATGTCACTTGAGGATGGTCCTAATATCTGCAGAAAAATAATAGCCTTTGATGAGATGACAATGTGTAAAGGGAGGGCTGGACATCTTCTCTGACCCCAGATTACCCCAGAATGAACCCTGAGATGTTCTCATGGACATCTCAATGTTCTCATGTCCTATAACCTAATCATTAGGTGAAATTTTCTTCTCTGGAGATTGGGTGGGGAAGAGAGGAAGGGATTTCAAAGCCATGTGAGAAACTTTTGGGTGAAATTGATACACGTGGACTGTGTAGGTATGCCAACACTCATCAGATTGTAAATTTTACATATATGTGGTTTATTGTCGGTCACTTATACATCAGTCAAGCTGCAATCAATGCACGATGACATGAATTGCTTGTATCCTCCTTCCGGAGCATATTGTTTTCTTAATAATGTTGTTTTCACGTGGGCAGACATGGAATGGGTACCCAGAGGAATGCAATAATGACAACACTGGCCATTTTAGTACTGACTATGTATTGAGTACCCCAGGCACATTAGCTCACTGAATCAACAAAATTAATCATCAAAATTAATTTTCTTCACTCAATGTTCCTACCTCCTAGCCTTTGCCCATGCTGTGTCCTCTGCCTGGCATTCCTGCTCCCAACATGAGCACAAAGTTTACCTGGGCTCATTTATATTAGATGTTTCTTCATAAAATAAATAAATAAATAAATGCCTGGTCTTCAACAGGTCAGAATTGCATTTCTGTGGGGTCATAATGTTCTATATTTTACCCTTTTAACTATTATTATATTTGTTATTTCTTTACTCATTTATCAAAAAACACCAACACTCTCCTCACCATCTACCTCTTCTAATCACAAGAAAGAAAACAAAATCTTCATCCTCATAGACCTGACTTGGCAGTGAGGGAGTCACACAATAATCCAAACAACAGTGACAACAAAATTGTATGACAGTGTGTAAGAATAAAGTAAGGCATACTTGGGGTGATATTTTTTGTCCAATTCAAATGTGTAGGCTCAGCACAGAGGATGAGAACTTATTGGAGCAGAGAGACCAGAAAATAATGGTATATGAAGTCATAAATAATGAAACCAGCAGCCAGAACTTTGGCTTTGCTCTGAGTGAACTGGGGAGACACTGGAAGGTTGAAAAAAAAAAACAACAACAACAAAAAAACACAGATGTGAGTAATCTGTGTTTACGGAAGGAAATGAATGTTTTGCCACCCTGAAATTTTGTTTTAAAGATATAGCTTTTAAGCTGTTTATTAGGAAACAAAACTTAGAGACAACTGTTGACCCTCTTGATATTTGTGCCAAGTGATTCAGAATGAAATTATGCATCATGAGAAAAATTGCTATGTTCACTTTAGGTTAGTTTGATTACATATGGGAAATAAAATTGCTTCAAGAAAGCACCTGTAGGCTAGGTAGCCCCTGTGCCCTAATGATTCTGAGTTGCCCAGAAAAAAGTCCGTTGCCATGTAGGGTCTAGTCTTCTCAACTACCTGCAAAGCACTCATTCTGACTTCTGAAACAAAAGACCCCTTTTTCCATTTTTCTCCTTGGTCCAGAATGTTTATAACTCAATTTTTCCTTACAGTCATTGGGGTTTTAATCTTCTTTGAATTCTCTATGATTATTTATTAAAAACTTTATTTCCTTCTGCTAATTGTCCTCTCTTAGTTTGATGATTAGGTCAACCAAAAAAACTTAAAAATTTGGAGGGACTGTAATCCTATTTTTAGCCAGGATTTGTGAGGCTGCTGGGTTGCAAGCAGGGGGTTTGGTGAGAAGACATGTATAGTCATTCAGGTAACAGGTGAGGATAGTTGGAGCAGTGTGAAGAAAAAAGTGTCAGTTTCTGGATTTATTCTCAGCACTGAGTCAAAGAATTTTCTGAAGAATTTAATGTGGGTTGTAAGAAAAAGTGAGGGGTGATGAAAATACACAGATTAAGAAAAATTCTCCAGGAGCACATTCAGGTCAATGATTTGCCTGGGATTACAAACCCTCAGACATTCTGAAGTAAGTGCCTTTGAAATATTAGTTGTCCAGTAAATAGTTGGTCATCAATAATCATGTCCAGTTCATCTCTATAATGCACTACCATGCCCCAAGTGCCTCAGACAGTGCCTGAAAATTTTAAAGTATGAGTTCATTACATGTTTACAGAATCTGCAAGTGAACAATCAAAGTGACTCCTGAACTACCATACACCACATTTCTTATTTACAAGGAAAATACTTTAATACCACAGTTTTACCATTAGAACAGGGGACCCTTATAAATTTATTTGTTGATGTCAATCACATGAAGACCTTTCTTGAGCATTTGTACTGTACTTACTTTTGGAAATAAATGAATTTGAACATAAAAGTACTTCAGTGACATTGAAACTGAACAGGCACCCTTTTAGGAGAATTCTTGGGCCCTTTTTCTCAACAATGGAAATGAGACTGGAGTCTTTCAGGCAACAACAAGCTCAGCAAATATTAATTGAAATTAGGAACATGTAAAAACAACAACACAAATTATTAGGCAGTAGTTAATTATAAGATGTGTTTACTTCATTTTATTCAATATGAATATCTTTTATTTCTTTTCCTTGTCTGATTTTTGTGGCTAGGACTTCCTATACTATGTTGAATAGAAGTGTTGAAAGCCCACAGCTTTGTCTTGTTTCTGATCTTTTGGGGAAAGCTTTCAGTTGTTGCCCATTCAGTATGATGCCGGCTCTGTTTCTCATACATGGCCTTTATTTTGCTGTGATGTGATCCCACTACTACAACTTTGCTGAGTGTTTTTTTTTTTTTTAATCATAAGTGGATGATGTACTCTTGTTACAGAGTGCAGCCTAGAGGGGGGTCCCAAATGGGCATTTGAAGTGGGGTCCAGAACTTAAAGTGTCCAGAAGATTTTAAGATGTCTCAATCCCCCCACCCAAGGTGTGGGTTGGGGGAAGGGACAAATGGAGCAGGGCCATTGAGAGCTGTTTTGCATAGCAACAGCCTTGCAGCTACCCTCTGGCGTGGTCATTTAACATATCTATAGCTTTTGGCTGGTCGCTTAGATATGTTAAATAGCTGTGATCATCTCTAAGCCAGGGGAATGGAAGTAACTTCCCCACCAAGACGTGACTGGGGGCAGATCCCCCAAGCTACAGCGCCTGCATGGGAGCTCGGAGAAGATTGGCTCCAGGACACGGGGCCACACCTGCCCAGACTCATGATGGCAGCCCAGTAAAGCTGGAAGGATATGAATTCTGGCATGTGAAGCCGAGTGTGGGAGGAGTGGGAAATGAGGCTGCAGAGGAAGATTGGCTGCGGGGATTTAAAATCCAGACTTGGCGGCCATTGAAAAAGAGAACCGTGCTGCTTTAGGAGAGAGAACGGTGGTGCTAATTTAGGAGGGAGAACCATGCTGCTTTGAGAAGGAGAGCCATGCGCAGCCCTGAGAGAAGAGAGAACTATACGTCTTTAACAGAGTGGAGAACCATGCGCAGCCCTGAGAAGGAGAGAACCACGCGGCTTTGGCAGAGTGAGGACTCTCCCTTCCCACAGCCACAGGAGAGAGAACCACACGGCTTTGACGGAGTGGAGACTCCTGCATCCCAGAGAGAACCGTGCTGCTTTAGGAAGGAGAACCACACAGCTTTGGCAGAGTGGGGACTCTCCCCTTCCCGCAGCCCTGAGAGGGAGAACCACGAGGCCTGGACAGAGTGGGGACCCCCACAGCTTTAGAAGGGGAACCACCACCTGGTTTTAGCAGAGATCCTGGCGACTCAGCGGAGGGTGCCGGGAACCCAGGGAGGTCTCCCAGTCGAGAGGGAGTACTAATTGGGAAGAGCCAGAGGACTGCCTGAGCTGTGGACTTCTATTTCCTTTCCTGAGATATGGTACTCTGGACTGGGCAAAGGGGGAAGGAAGGAAGGACTGTGACTGTGTTTGTGGGTGTTTTAAGGGACTTTGGGATTTTGATAAAGACATTGGGTCACTACTTTAAGTTAGTATAGCATTAAATAAACATTTCCTTTCCTTTTCACGAATCTCTGGCATTGAGAGACGTCTTTCCTCTGGCAGCGGACATAACGGACCCAGGGCCTTCTTTCAATAATAGTATATCGTCCCAGGCCCCCCTTGTCTGTTCTGTAACACTCTAACAAATGCTTTTTTCAGCGTGTATTGGTATACTCATGCAATTTTTGTCTTTCCTTCTGTATATGTGATACATTACATTTATTGATTTGAAAATACGGTACCATCCTTGCATCCCAGGGATGATTCCCAAATGACCATTGTGTGTAATCTTTTTTATTGTATTTCTGGTTGTGGCTTGCCAATATTTTGTTTAAGATTTAGCATCTTGTTGCGTGGGTCACCGGCCAGCAGTGATCACGGAATGCTGCAGATGGCTCGACGATAAACACGTGAGAAAAAACATGCACAAACAAAACTAGTTTCTGTGGAGAAGTAGGGACGAAATGGCCACCCCTTCTAGTGAGGAGCGCACCGATTTACAGTCCATACCTGCTTTTATTGGGCTCATTCTGCATAATAATTCAGGTAAAGTACAGTACTCATTAGGGGGAAGTAAGGAACTATAGAAAACAAGGAACTCTGCTGGTCTATTTTGAGTCGGGGTCAAAGAGCTGTAAGACTGTGAGAAACAAACTAACTTCCTCCTTGGACCCCTCTCATTCAACTGAGAGCATTCTAAACAAAGAAGGTTTCACAGTAATTTACATGTTCTTTCTTAGGCCTGATCACCCGGGGAATCCGCCCTTTTCAGCACAGAGCTGCACCACCCTGTCATTGTTTCAGGCTTAGCACGGGAACTAAGGCAACCAAGAGACAAGGAGATTTAAATAAGGAGATTTTCTCCCAGATGATGAGGACTCAGGCTATGTCAAAGCTGAGGAGCGAGGGTCCATCACCCCCTTTTGCTGCAGCCCTCCAAGTCCTTCTTTTGGGGGGCTCCCAAAGTGATTGTGCCTGTCTTAGGTCTTTCCCCCCTTGGGGAATCTTACCCGTCTTTGGCTAACCGACCAAGCTTTTTGGGGTTCAGTTATGAATAAAGCAGCAGAAGCAGCATTCCTGCGAGGGAGATAAGCTTTTGTCTCCTTGCTGGCTTACGCCCTGGTTCCAAGGGTGTTCCCTTAGCCTTAGCCTAGGCGGGGGTTTCAGCTTCTGATACCAGTCAGGGCAGTTCCCAACAGCATCTATGTTCATAAGCAATATTAGCCTTGATTTTCTTTCTTTGTTGTATCTATATTTGGCTGGAATTAAGCTGATCTGGCTTCATAAAAAAGACTTTGGGAGTTCTCTGTTATCTGGAATTTTTTAAATAGTTTGAGGAGAATAGGGGTTAGCTCTTACTTATTTATTTATTTTTTGTAAAATTCTCCTGTGAAACTGTCCTATCTATGGCCTTTGTGTGCCAGCAATTTTTAGCTTACTCCATCAATTTCACTTACTGTTATTGGTATTTTCAGGCTTTCTGCTTCTTGATTCAGTTGTGGAAGATTTTATGTTTCTAGAAATGTATCCATTTCACCAAAATTTTCAAATTTCTTGGCATACAGTTTTCATAATTTCTTACAATCCATTGTATTTCTCTGGTATCGAGTGTAATCTCTCTGTCATTTCTGATTGTGTTTATTTGGGTCCTCTCTCTTTTTGTTTTAATGAGTCTGCTTAAAAACTTACCAGTTTTCTAATGTTTGGAAAGAACCAGCTCCTGCATTTATTGATCCTTTAAATTGTTCTCTTAGATGCTTTGTCATTTAATTCTGATCTGATCTTGATTATCCCATCTCTTTTACTGACTCTGGGCTTTGCTTGTTGTTGTTCCTCCAGTTCTTGTAGATGAAGGGCAGGTTCTTTATGAGAAATGTTTCCGTCTTTTTTAGGTAGTCCTGGATTGCTAGGAACTTCCCTCTCAAGACTGTCTTTTATATGTCCCCTAGGCATTTAGGCTGTTATGTGTTGATATTCATTTGTTTCCAGAAACTTTTTGACTTCTTAATTGATCTCATTGTTAACCCATTAATTGATTAATAATGTGTTATTCTGTCTCCATGAGTTTGACTGTTTTTGAGTTTTTCCTGTGTAGTTGCTTTCACATTTCAAGTCATGTGGTCTGAAAAAATGTCTGATGTGATTTCAATTTTCTTGAATTTGTTGAGGCTTATTTAATGACTCATCATGTGGTTCATCTTTGAAAATGTTTCATATGTGTTTGAAAAGAATGTGCATTTTTCTTCCTGGGGATGAAAGGTTCTACATATATCTAGATTTTGAAGATACACATCTTCATTTTGAAGATCTAGTCATTGTTGACAATGAGGTGTTAAAACCCCTAAATGTGGCTGTCTATATCTTTCTTGGGGCTCTCCAAGATGTTTGTAATAAATTTGCATGCTCCAAAATTTTGTGCATATATGTTCACAATGTTTATTGCCTTCTTGATTGATTCTGCCATTGAATAGTTTGATATATCCTTCTGTGTCTTTTATTATTGCCTTTGTATTGATGTCTATTTTTTCTGATTCAAGTATTGCTACCCTGGCTTATATTTTCTGTCCATTTGCTTGGAATGATTTACTCCAACCCTTCACTTTCAGACTGGGTAAGTCTTTTCTTCTCAGGAGGGTCTCTTGCAGGCAGCATAAGTGTGGGTTATGCTTTTTTATCCATTCAGCTACCCTATGTCTTTTGATTGGTGCAGTTAATCCATTGATATTTAAGGTTATTATTGATAGGCACTCATTCATTTCATTTACTCCCTCTGTACCTTTGTTCCTCTCTCACTCTTTTTCTTCATCTTCATTTTTTAAGATATTTTTTTAATTTATATTTAGAGAGGGGGAGGGAGAGAGAAAGTGAGGGAGAAATCATCAATGTGTTGTTGCCTTTTGCACGCCTCCTACTGGAGATCTTGTCAGCAATGCAAGCATGTGCCCTAGCCTTGGAATTGAACTGGTGACCCTTTGACTCATGGCCAGCACCCAAATGCTGAGCCACAGCAGCCAGGGCTTTCTTCATCTTCTTAAATCCATTGCTGTGAATATCTTGTCATGTTGGTTTGGTAGAGATGTATTCTTTTAGCCTTCTTTATTTCCTTGGAAAGGCCTCATTTCACTTTCCTTTTTAAATGAGAGCCTTGCTGAATAGAATAGTGTTGGTTCCAGGCCTTTGCTCTTCATTACTTGCAGTTTCTTGCCATTCCCTTCTGGCTTTTAGTTTTCCTATTAAGAAGTTAGCTGCTAAGCTTATTGGAGCTCCCTTGTATGTTACTTCTTATTTCTCTCTTGGTGCCTTTAAGATTCTCTTTTTGTCTTTGACTTCTGCCATTTTCATTATGATGTGCCTTGTAGTGGGCCTCTTTGCATTGCTCTTGATTGGGACCCTCTGTGCTTTCTTGACTTGTGTGGCTTTTTCTCTCATCAAATTAGGTAAGTTTCCCATGATTGCTTTTAAAAAGAGGTTTTCTATTCCTTGCTCCTCTTCTTCTCCCTCTAGTATACATGTTTATAGATATTTTTATGTTTCATTTTGTCCAGCAGTTTCCTTAGTCACTCTTCATTCTTCTGGAGTCTTATTTTCCTTTTGTTTCTCTTTTTGGTATTTTTTTTCTACTTTGTCCTCCACCTTGCTGATTTGATCCTCTGTTTCATCTAGCCTGCATTTGACATCTTCTACTGTAGAGTTCATTTTAGAAATTGTATTTTTCATTTCTTCTTGTCTCTTGTTGATTACTTTTATATCCTTTACATGTTGATATACTTTGAAGTAATTTCCTTGTAGTTTCTCCCTGTGGTTTTTGGTAAATCTCTGTGATCTCATTGATCTTCCTTATAACCACTATTTTGAACTAAATATCTGGTAGTTGACCTGCCTCTATTTTATTTAATATTCCTTCTGAGGATCCCCCCCCTTTCCTTCCAATTTAGGGTTGTCTTCCTGTTATTTGTTTGACCCTTTCTGTTTACTTCTACTTTTTAAATTGTTCTGTTTTGACTTTCTGACTTTGTGATGAGAAGTTCAATGTTAGGAGGCCTGTGCCATTCAGTTGTACAGTTTCCTCGGATCACCTGAACTAGATGCTCTCGGGATGCTCTTTATGCCTGTTATGTTGGTTCTCTGGATGTAATTGAGTTTTTATTGTTTTGGGGTGTTTCTTTGGTGGGTGCTTTCCTCCAGCTGGTTAACTAAGGGTCACTCCTCCTGCCACATGTTATATGCTATTGTGAAGGTACTGCCAGAACAAAACCACAAGGCCAGGAAACAAACCTACACCCACAAAACAACTACCCCCCACCATCCCTCTATCAATAGTAAATGAACTAGTACCATTATTTTCAAACTATAAGACACACATCCCCCCACTGAATTTAAGAGAAATAATGGTTGTTAATGATGCTGTTCAGTTCTGTTTACATTTACATGGATGAAATCTTATGTTATTTTTGTTATTAAATACTTTACCACATATTTATTCACATTTCCCCCCTTTTCCCTCTAAAACCTAGGTGCATCTTATGGTCTGAAAAATATGTTATATAAAAGGGTATAAATAGATGAAGACCGTTATAAGAAATGAGAGGGGATATGGGGTGACTTACTGAAAGAAAAATTATTTTGAGAAGGTAAACGGAGGAACACTAATAAGAAATAGGAGTTGGAGCAATGAAAAGAGAGGAAGTAGAATTTACATCATGAACTGAAAAGGGAATGAAAATTCCACAATGGAATATGAGGGGGGAAGTGTATACTATTAGGTTTAAAAAGAAATTGAAATAATATTATAAAGTAAGAGAAAGAAAAATGGGAGGAAGTATTAAATAATTAATAAAAATATTGGAGCCAAATTGAAGAGAAAGATCCACCACAGTACTATCAACAGAAAATGAGGTAAAACTGATATAGGTGGTATGGGAATAGGAGGGAAAAAAGAAACTAAAAAGTTTAATACATGTCTAGATGAATGGGAAATGATTTTGAAATGATAGAGGGAAAGGGAATCCTTTTCATGCCCTCTTGTGATCTCTTTATTCTTCATCTCTCTACCTCCTTTTGTAGTGTTAATAAAACTCTCATCAGCTTCTTTTATAATAATTTCATATACATTTTAAGGATTTTCCAAATGTTTAATCATGAAGTATGTAATTTGAGGCCGAAGTTGGCTTCTTGACTCAACAAGATTATTTTGGCATAGCTCATTCTATTTGAATTCTAGTTATCTGTCATTCTAAGGATGCATTAGTTTTTTTCTTCCATTCACCCTTTATGGACATTTGCATTGTTTCCAATTTTGGGCTCTTACAAGTAAACCTACCATGTACATGAATGCAGAAAATTCTAGAAGGCAAAGAATTAGTATTTGTAAAATAAATTAATAGCTAGAGAAATAGAAGTTAGGATGTTACCACTGGAAGTCTGGTTTCAAGGTCCCACTGCGACAACCCCACCCAGAGGTAAAGAAACACCTGCTTCTTCACGTAAAGCTGTGTCTGCCACAGGCTGCCCATCAGTCAACACAGTAACAAAAATAATGGTTCCATCTCAGTTCCACCTTCTAAATTATGAACCAGTGCACCTCAGAAACTACATTTAATTCACATCTGGATTGTCAATCACTAGGAGTAGGGGAAAGGTAGTGTTTAACTTTTAGTCCCTCTGATATAAAAGGAAATCTAATAAAATGAAGGACATATGCCAAGTGTAACATGATATTTCTGAGCCCACCTGCAGGCTGTGTGACTCTGGGTGAGTGACCCCACCTTGACAAGAGTCACTTCTTTCATGTGATGTAATAAAAATATGTTTAGTCTTCTTTCTTGGATTTTAGAAAAAGACATCTAAAACTCCTAGAATTTTGTAAGTTACATGGTTGGTAAGTTGACTTTTGTTGTGATGACACAATTCCTGGCTGTCCTCTGGATAGTTGCAATGAGGGCAGGTCACCAGAAAGACCAAGTTCTCATAAGAAGTTTGGGATTTTCAGCTGTCAATGTAAGAAATGTTTCAACTTGAAAAGCATTTTTAAGAGTCTTTTTGATCCAAACATGACGATACTTGCAGGAAGCACAATGGACTGAGAAAATGTTCTGAAGAATGACAATTTGCCTCTTAGTTCATACTGTACCTTCAAAAGCTGGGGCCTAAGGGGTTACATGAAATCCATTGACAATAGATTAGAGATGTTGGAGAAGGAAAAGTGTAGGAATTTCTGAGATTGTTAAATACTAAAATGAATAGACACAATTTTGAGGTTGGTCATACTGGAAAGTCAGCAGTTAATGATGAACACAATAACAATAGTAATGAGAATGTCTGTTGTCTCTGCAATGGTGCAGTGAGGTGTCCAGAAAACAGAAAATTACTCTGACATTTTAAAGGTATATTATGTTTGAGGCAAAAAGACAATGAACACTCTTAGTTAAGGTAAAGATTGACTTTTGTCAGAAAAGATACCAGGCTAGGATATGACTACCCACCACGGCTCACTTTGGTTAAGAGTTTTAATTTCAGACCAACCTCTGTGGTTGCTTAAGTTTATGTGTTTCACATCCTGCTATGCAGGCCTTCTCTGAGCATGTCAGATTGAGGATGTGGCCCCTTTTTTGTCCACACTGCTTTGGTTATAATTCAGCCTAAACACTGCATTGGTGACTGATCTTTTGGTTAGTCAAAATTGTCTCAAGTGCTAGGAAAAGATTTTTAGGAAGTCTTACTGTCAGTGTTTGTCTTGCTGAACAATAAACCATCTTTGATGCAGCAAGTCATTAACCTTGGATGGAAGTGAAAGTCAAATGATCTCAAAAGAGAAAAGCAGGTAAATGGGAGTAGTCAGTCCCACAGGTCTTTATTAGACAAACACTCTGGATCATTTCTAACCTATAAGCTATGATGATCTCAGTTTTTGTGTCTCATTTCTCTGTATTTTGCGCCTTGTATAACATTTACTTACAGTTTGAGGGCACACTATAGACCAAAGCACTTTTCACAATCTGACCATGTGATTGGTTATTATCTACTATGGCACACCTATTATTAATTATTAATTAGTTAATATAAATTTGATTTCTGCTACTTTTACACTTCAAAGCTGTAACCTTAAGGCTTTTTTGTGAACCAGGTTGTGAGACATATTTGTATTCTTGAGAGGGTAGCATTTAAATAAAATTCAATTACCACATTTTCAGTGGATCTGAAGAAAGTGGGAAATTTTGTGGGTCTAGTTGAATGATTTTCCAGTGTCATATTTGGACAGATAGAACATCTGCTACAGACTTTATGAGCTATAGTAAGAGGTTTCTGGTAATATTGTTTACTTCCTGGAATCATATTTTAAAAAACCCAATGTGTTAACTCATGCACATGTTAATGTGTCAGTGATTGAGTCCCCTCAGGTAAGACTGGTTTCTGTTTGACAACATATATGTTTCCCTGGTTCCAAGTTGCACCATTAGTTGTCAGACCCCCCTGCTTTTTCTGCAGTGGTCCACTAGAACTGTGAAAGAGAGTCTTTCATTGGTTTAATAGGAAGCAACACACATTCTCAGGTCAGAATAATTTAGCTATTTAATATTCCCAAACTAGCTGCATCATCAGATGATTGAATTCCTTTTGCTTTTGTGGTAGCGGTTTTAGAAGTCTTCAAATTCTGATAATTGCCCATTGTTTCCATATCTGTATAACATCTAACAATTCTGCTACCTATTTTCTCTCTTTAAAGTACTTCCATGAAAAAGTTCAGAAGACTCGCTGCTTCCACAATATCGAGAGTTTTATACCACATCAAGGTCGAAGCTACTATTAGTGCAATTATGGGGAATTTAATTTTTTGAAAAATGACAAGACCAAGTTAGAACAATCTTTTTTCAGATCGTTTGGAGTTTCTTACTGAAGGAAATAAAAACTTCTAGTCATGTTGATCATAGACGTTATTGCCTATCTGTCTTACTCATATTACTGTTCATCGTTCACATATTCATATGTAAAGCACATCAGCGAGGAGTTTCCTGTGAACCATCCCTGGAAACAAAGAGATGGTCAGAGAATAAAATGCAGCCATGGATGTCTTTATTCTGCAAGGAAGGCAGCAAACTTTCTGTGATAATACTTTTACATCAAGTTGAAAACAATAGGTGCAGAAAGTGAGACACTTACGGAAGTGTTGAGTATGGTGGGAATTCAGTGAAGATTGAAAAGAATGAAAAGATAAAAATGGAGAGCCCATAGCTATCTTTTCTGTTTGTTCACATAATGTGTTGATAGCAGAGATGACTGTCAAGCAAGGAAAGATCTATTTTTGCTTCTAAGTCTAATTGCTGCCAATTATATCCTATAGGTCTATGGTACTCTCTATGTATTATAGTTAAAACTTTCTAAGTGTTTTAGTATAAAAATTGAGAAAATTTGTACTAAGTATGTGTCAGAATGTGTGCTTTAGATAATTATTTAGACATTTTACATCTTGCTTTCCTTTGTGGAGGGGTAGTGGGAGGCAGATTCTATGAATTAAATAAGGTCAATTTGACTTTGATGAAACATATAAAAACTGGAAAAAAATTTAAACTTATGTAACAATACCCAATGACATGCAGGATCCTCTAAATTTCTTTCCCTATGAAAAAAGAGGGAAAATAGATTCCATTGAGTCTTTCCAGGATAATTAATATCCATCTTTAGTTATGAGATGGTCAATCTATTTCACTTGAGGTTGCAGAATGAAAGCTTATCCTTTGAGATCTGATGTCCTTTCCTTGGGAGCTGTTGTAATAGGAAAATTGTGTTCTTCTGTAAGTGTAATAATTTCTAACAGCATAAAAGAAAATGAAATTGTAATATCTGGGAGAAATAGGTGGGGTTCTCTGTATTTCCCTGAGGCATTTTATTTTAAGTAAAATTGTCAATCTTCCCAAGTGAAGGCAAATGTTTGTACATTATTTTTTACTGAAGTCATGAACAAGGTACTACATAAATGTATTACCTAAAATATTTGCAGTCCTCAGGAATGGTTGATAATAAAGTATGTGGATTTGGAATCACAGGATATCTGGAAATAACTATTTTATTTATAGCTCTGAGATTATGTACAAACTCCATCCTTTTTATTTGATTTATTTACTGACAAGTTGGGATAATTACAGAAACTTCTATATAAATTATGTCTCCTTTTAAAGTAATTTGATATAATGGGCTTCATTCCAGCTAGTGCATCAGGTCTTCAAGTAAAATGGCATATATTAGGCAGAGGCAATGTATCATCAATAGTTACTTTACTAGGAGTGGCTGATTGATCTCAACAATATCTATACTGGAAAAAATCCAAAGTTCCATTGAAACATCCTGAAAGAAACTTTTAGTCTCAAGATTTCTTCTCTTCTTGTGGATTTTTTTAATAATTATTTTCCCAAGTGTTTCAGTATTCAAATGCATTTTATGCTTCCAGGAACAAATATGTGGGTGCCATGAGTTTAAACAAAATCTCTCTGTTAGGTAAACAGCCTGATTAGACTAATAAAGTCATAAGGTGCCTCATAAAATTTGTAGTGGTAAAGGGACAGGTGGTGATTTAAGAATAGTAGCCCTGGCTGGCGTAGCTCAGTGGATTGAGCACGGGCTGGGAACCAAAGTGTCCCAGGTTCGATTCCCAGCCAGGGTACATTCCTGGGTTGCAGGCCATAACCCCCAGCAACCGCACATTGATGTTTCTCTCTCTCTCTCTCTCTCTCTCTCCCCCTCCCTCCCTTCCTTCTCTAAAAGTAAATAAATAAAATATTAAAAAAAAGAATAGTCATTAGTTGAAAAGATATCTCTGCCACTGGCACCGAAGCTTCACTCTTAATTGGATGTTGTTAAGAACAAATAAATGAGTTCTAGCACCTAAAAGGGCCTTAGGAACTTCCCTTATGATAGTGATGTTATTTTCTTTTTGACTGTTACTAAGGAGAAAATGAAACACCCTTATAGTCCTCTGAGCAACCTTATGCTTGCGTTTATGTTTTTTATCCTGTTTTCAATTGTTTTAAAGTTTTCTCTATCCCTTTTTAAAGTGAACAGACTTCTCTACAGGAGTTTCCTAGTGAACGTTATTTGGTGAATCTGTTGCTTTACTCATAGGAACCCATAGGTGCATTCACTGGAGGAGGTCAGAATAGCAGTGATCTTGTGTCCCAACAGTTAAGTTAGAATTTTTTTACAAACCCATCAGAGTCCTAGAGAAAATTTTTCAAAATTTTAGGTGGATTTTTATATTCTGTTCTAGTTTTAGGAATATATATATATATATATAATCCCTCACTACTTTCTGAATAAAATGTTTTATTTTTCTGTTTTCTGAAGTGGGTTGATAAAATTCCTGGATTAATTTTTGTCTAAATTTCTAGTGTTATTTTGTTGAAGATTATTAGGGAATGGTAGTGGACAATGTATAAAGGAGATAAAAAATAAAATAAGAAATAAAGAGGGCAATATGGACTAAATTAAAAAAAAAAAAACCTCAGAGGCAAAGAATATAGTGAAGGGACTTATAGAAGGAGGAGGTATGTGGTGCTGGCATTCATTAGCTATTGGAGCTTTTCTTAGTTCAGAGAAAGTCCCTAAAAAAATTTATTGCTTTTTTAAAGACAGGACTTACGTGTGTTTCTTCTAGAAGCTTCTAATTTCCAATAAAGATATCCTTGCTATTTATTCAGTTAAAATTTAGAGCTCTATTTTTTCTTCATTTTGGAAGCCTAAATTAATTAAATGTCAAAAGATTTCTACTGTGGCCCTCCTAAATTAATAATTCTTCTAATAAAGCCTTTATTTTTGTGTAAGTACATACACAATAAATAAATCTTCTTTTATTTTGTTCATCACCAGAGTAGTGACAAAGGGGCTGGGGCTGAAAGTTTGTAGCTTTGGAGACTTGGTTTCCCACATCCATTTTACTATTTTTATTATCCATTAGCTTTTATTTATTATTCTCCCCTGGTATCATTCTTTTGGGGTTATTGGTTACTAGAGTCCAGAGGTCTTCCAGCATGCAGACAACACAAAGTACTGCATCCAGTTTTGAAACTGTATTGGTGATGTTAATTTAAGAACAGAAAACAGATCTATACACCTTGTGTGTAGTAGACTACATCCCTTTTTTGCTTGTCAATATACCTTTTGCAACCTGTTTTCTGACAAGTCTTGATATTTCTACTTACAACTCCCAGGTGTTTTTCTTTTGCTTTTTAAACTTTTAAGAAAACTATTTATCTGTTTGCTTATTGATTGATTGAGATTGATTGATTGATTTATAGATGGGGAAGGAGTAGAGAAAGAGACAGAGAGAAACACTGATGTGGGAGAGAAACATCACTTGGTTTTCTATTGTGTGAACCCTGACAAGGGACCAAACATGCAAAACAGGCATGAGCACTGACCTCTAATCAAACCAGACACATTTTTTGCTCTGTGTGAAAATGCCCAACTAACTGAGCCTGAGCAGTCAGGTTTCCATTTATTTATTTTCCTGTGCATTATTTTTTTATTTTAATTGTCCAAGTACAGTTTTCTGTCTTTTACTCCCACCCCAGCCCACCCCCTTGTGCTCACCACCTCCCTCCCATTTCCACCCCCACCCCTAGTTTTTGTCTATGTGTCCTTTATACTTGTTCCTGTAAACCCTTCCCCTTTTCCCCTGAAATTCCCTCCCCTCTCCGCTCTGTTGATTGTCAGCCTGTTCCCTATTTCAGTGCCTTTGGTTATATTTTGCTTGTTTGTTTGTCTTGTCGTCTAGGTTCCTGTTAAGGGTGAGATCATATGGCATTTGCCTTTCACTGCCTGGCTAACTTCACTCAGCATAGTGCTTTCCAGTTCCATCCATGCTGTTGCTAAGTGTAGGAGCTCCTTGTTTCTTTCTGCTGCATAGAATTCCATCGTGTAAATGTACCATAGTTTTTTGATCCATTCATTTACTGATGGGCACCTAGGTTGCTTCCAACACTTGGCTATTGTAAATTATGCTACTATGAACATTGGGGTGCATAGATTCTTTTGGATTGGTGTTTCAGTGTTCTTAGGACATAATCCCAACAGTGGAATTGCTGGGTCAAAAGGCAGATTCATTTTTAGTTTTCTGAGGAAATTCCATACTCTTTTCCATTGTTGTACCAGTCTGCAATCCCACCAACAGTGCACTAGGGTTCCCTTTTCTCCATAAACTCTCCAACACTTGTTATTTGTTGCTTTATTATGGCCATTCTGACTGGTGCAAAGTGGTATCTCATTGTGGTTTTAATTTGCATCTCTTTGATAGCTAGCGATATTGAGCATCTTTTCATGTGTCTCTGGATCCTCTGTATGTCCTCCTTGGAGAAGTATCTGTTCAAATCCTTTGCCCATTTTTTAATTGGGTTGCTTGTCTTCTTAGAGTGGAGTCATGTAGGTTCTTTGTATATTTTGGAGATTAAACCCTTGTCTGAGGTATCATTGGCAAATATGTTTTCCCATGCAGTTGGTTCTCTTTTTATTTTAATGCTGTTTTCTTTAGCCATGCATAAGCTTTTTATTTTGATGAGATCCCATTTGTTTATCTTTTCCTTTATGTCCCTTGCTCTAGGGGACATGTCAGTAAAAAAGTTTCTGTGTGAAATATCTGAGATTTTCCTACCTATGTTCTCCTCTAGGACTTTAATGATGTCCTGGCTTATATTTAAATCTTTATCCACCTTGAATTTGTTTTTGTGTAAGCTATAAGTTGGTGCTCGAGTTTCATTTTTTTGCACATAGCTGTCCAGTTCTCCCAACGCCATTTGTTAAGGAGGCTATTATTACTCCATTTTATGTTGCTGCCTCCTTTGTCAAATATTAATTGACTGTACAGACTTGGTTTTATTTCTGAGCTCTCTGTTTGGTTCCATTGGTCTATGTGTCTGTTTTTATGCCAGTACCAGGCTGTTTTGATTACAGTGGCCTTGTAATAGAGTTTGGTATCAGGTATTGTGATCCCTCCTACTTTGCTCTTCTTTCTCAAAATTGCAGCAGCTATTTGAGGTCATTTATGGTTCCATATAAATTCTTGAAGTGTTTGTTATATGTCTGTGAAATATGCCATTGGTACTTTAATAGGTATTGCATTGAATGTGTAAATTGCTTTGGGTAGTATGGACATTTTGGTGATGTTAATTCTTCTGATACATGAACATGGTGTATGTTTTCATTTGTTTGTGTCTCCCTAGATTTATTTCCTCAGTGTTGTGTAGTTTTCTGCACACAGGTCTTTTACTTCCTTGGTTAGGTTTATTCCTAGGTATTTTATTCTTCTTTTTGCTACATTAAATATGATTTTTTTCTTGATTTCTGCTTCTGCTGTTTCATTGTTGGTGTACAAAAATGCCTTTGATTTCTGGATATTGACTTTGTATCCCGATTTTTTGCCAAATTCATTTATTAAGTCAAACAGTTTTTTGGTGGAGTCCGTAGAATTTTCTATGTACACTCTCATGTCATCTGCTAAAAATGACAATTTTTTTTCCTCCTTTCCAATTTGGATGCCTTTTATTTCTTTTTCTTGTCTGATCGCTGTGGCTAAAACTTCCAATACTATATTGAATAGAAGTGGTGAAAGTGGACAACCTTGTCTTGTTCCCAATCTTAGTGGAAAACATTTTAGTTTCTGCCCATTGAGTATGATGTTGGCTGTAGGTCTCTCATATATGGCCTTTATTATGTTGAGGAATACTCCTTCTATTCCCACTTTCCTGAGTGTTTTTATCATAAATGGGTGCTGTACCTTATCAAATGCTTTTCCCCATCAATTGATATGATCATATGTTTTTTGTCTTCACTTTTGTTTATGTGATGTATTACATTTACTGATTTGCAAATATTGAATCATCCTTACATCCCTGGATTGAATCCCACCTGGTCCTGGTATATGAGCTTTTTAATGTATTGTTGGGTTCGTTTTGTCAATATTTTGTTTAGGATTTTAGCATCTATGTTCATCAGAGATATTGGCCTGAAGTTTTCTTTCTTTGTTGTGTCCTTATCTCATTTGGAGATTAGGATGATGTTGGCTTTATAAAAACAGTTTGGGAGTCTTCCATCATTTTGGATTTTTTGGAATAGTCTGTGAAGGATTAGCATTAGCTCTTCCTTAAATGTTTTGTAGAATTTTCCTGTGAAACCGTCTGGTCCAGGGCTTTTGTGTGTCAGGAGTTTTTTGGTTACTGCTTCAGTTTCATTTGCTGTTATTGATTTGTTTAGGCCTTCTGCTTCTTCTTCATTGAGTTTTGGAAGATTATATTTTTCTAGAAATTTGTCCATTTCACCTAGGTTTTCAAATTTCTTGGAATACAGTTCTTCATAGTAATTTCTTACAATCCTTTGTATTTCTGTGGTATCAGTTGTAATATCTCCTCTTTCATTTCTGATTGTGTTTATTTGGGTCTTCTCTCTTTTTTTCTTCATGAGCCTGCTTAAAGGCTTGTCAATTTTGTTTATCTTTTCAAAGAACCAGCTCCTGGATTCACTGATCCTTAGAATTGTGCTTTCAGTCTCTATGTTATTTAATTATTTTCTGATCTTGGTTATTTCCTTCCTTCTACTTGGTCCAGGCTGTCTTTGTTGTTGTTCCTCAAGTTCTCGTAGGCTTAGGGTTGGGTAGTTTGTTTGGAATGTTTCTATCTTTTTTAGGTAGGCCTGTATGGCTATGAACTTCCCTCTCAGCACTGCCTTTGCTGTGTCCCATAAGTTTTGGGTTGTTGAGAGTTCATTTTCATTTGTTTCCAGGAACTTTTTGATTTCTTCCCTTATTGCAATCTTGACACATTCATTGTTTAATAACATGCTATTTAATCTCCATAATTTTGAGTGTTTTGTTTTTTCCTTGTGGTTGGTTTCTAGTTTCAGACCCCTGTGATCCAAGAAAATGCTTGGTATGATTTCAGTTTTCTTGAATTTGTTGAGGCTTGCTTTATATTTTATCATATGGTCTATCTTTGAAAATGTTCCATGTTCATTTGAAAAGAATGTGTATTTAGTTTCTTTGGGATAGAGGGCTATATATATCAGTTGAGTCCATTTCATCTAGGGCATTGTTCAATGCCACAATATCTTTGTTGATATTTTGTTTGGAAGATCTGTCCATTTTTGAAAGTGGGGTGTTAAAATCCCCCACTATAATTGTGTTGCTGTCAATATCTTTCTTGAAGTCCTCTAAGATTTTCTTTATGTATCTGGGTGCTCCTATGCTGGGTGCATATATATTTACAATGTTTATGTATTCTTGGTGGATTCTTTTCTTGAGTGTTATGAAGCGACCTTCTGGGTCTGTGTTTTTGGCCCTTTTTTTTTTTTAAGTCTATGTTGTCTTATATGAGTATTGCTACCCAGGCTTTTTTTTTTTTGCTGTCCATTTGCTTGGAAAATTTGTTTCCAGCCCTTCACTTTCAGCCTCTGCAGGTCTTTTATCCTGAGGTGGATCTCTTTTAGGCAGCATATGTGTGGGTCATGCTTTTTTATTCATTCAGCTATTCTATGTATTTTGATTGGAACATTTAATCCATTTACTTTTAAGGTTATTATTGATAGGTACTTATTCATTGCCATTTACATACATGTGATCCTGTGTCTCTCTCTCTCTCTTCCTTACTTTCCTTAAAGCAGTCCCTTTAGCATCTCTTGCAGAGCTGGTTTGGTGGAGGTGTATTCTTTTAGACTTCCTTTGTCTGGGAAGCTTCTTATTTGGCCTTCTGTCTTGATTGAGAGCCTTGCTGGGTAAAGTACCCTTGGTTGCAGACCTCTGGTTTTCATTACTTGGAATATTTTTTCCCATTCTCTTCTGGTTTGGAGCGTTTCCATTGAGAAGTCAGCTGTTAGCCTTATTGGGGCTCCCTTGTATGTTACTTCCTATTTCTCCCTTGCTGCCTTTAAGATTCTCTCTTTATCTTGAAATTTTGCTATTTTAATTATGACGAGTTTTCAGGTCGGACTCCTTGGGTTCCTCTTGTATGGGACTCTGTGTGTTTCTTGGATTTGTGTGAATTTTCCTCTCATGAAATTAGGGAAGTTTTCCATCATTACTTTTTCAAATATGTTTCCTACCCCTTACTCTTCTTCTCCTCCTTCTGGTATCCCTATGATATGGATATTATTATGTTTCATATTGTCTTTCATTTCCCTTAATCCTTCTTCATTCTTTCTGAGCCTCTTTTCCTTTTCTTGCTCTTTCTGCATGTTTTTTTTTACTTTGTCCTCTAATTCACTGATCCAATCTTCTGCTTCATCAGTTCAGCTTTTGATTCCTTCTACTGTGTTCTTCAATTCAGAAATTGTATTCTTCATTTCCTCTTGGCCCATGTTGATATTTTCTATTTCCTTTCTCATGCTGATATAGTTTGCAGTGAGTTCATTGTAGTTTCCCTGTAGTTTCTGGTAGCTCATTGTGAGCTCATTGAGCTTCTTGATAATCATTGCTTTGACCTCAATATCTGATAGTTGAGTTGCCTCTATTTCATTTAGCATTCTTTCTGAGGCTCCCCCCTTTCCCTTCATTTAGGGGTTGTTTCTTTGTCTTCCCATTGTTCATGAGACTGTTCTTGTTAGCCTCTGCTTGTTAAATTGACCTGTTCTGGCTCCCTGTGTTTATGGTGTGAACCTCTGTGTTAGAATACATGAGATTCAGTGGTTTAGTCTCCTTGGGGTATCCTGGCATTCACAGCTTCCACCTATTCTTTTTTGTGATTAATTGAAGGGGGAAGGCAGAATGGTTTAAGACAGCAAGAGAGTATTCTATGATATTTGCATTAGCAGCCAGTAGAGAAGAAATAGGAGATCCTTTGGCTATGTATAGAGTTAACCGTGATCTTCCACCCAACTAGCCACTATTTAGAAAGGATGGAAAGAAGATAAGGCTCTTGCTAAGGAGGGAAGGATTGTGACTTGGGTCTAGAAAGCAGTGAGATTGTGGGAGGTCGGATTTTGAGGTAAGGTGAGTAAAGGATAGTATATAGGTATAGTGTGTGAGAGAATATAGTTAACCTCTATAGTAACAGAGTTCAGAAAACTGTGAAGAGAACTAAGATCTGGGTGGAGTATTGTGAAGTATTTACACTTGTGTGGAACAACTATTATTTACAATAATATTTTGAGCAACAATCATATGACAGAATCTATGTGATCTGGGTAACAAGAATAGGGAGTATAGGACCTTAAGTAGTGTGCTGAAGGAACACAAGTAATGTGAAGGACAGTAAATTTGCAATACACTATGAAAGCAAGAACAGGGGAAACCTGTAAAATGATACAATATAATCAGCCAAGCAATGAAGAATCAGAAAGAAGAGGAGTACGGAAATACTATTAAAATAAAAGATGTAAAAATAATGAAAAATAATAATACAAATATGCAATAACTTGCAGGTTCTCTGTAACAGCAAAGCGAATTTTGTCTCACTGTCTCAACTGTTGGGATGCCCCCTGTTTGGGTCCAACTCTGGTCTTTTCACAGTTTCAGGTTTTTGTTGTTGTTGTTTTGTCTCACTTGTGGCTGTTTAAAAAAAAAAGGCAGACAAAGGGAGAAAGAATACATAAAATGGGAAAGAAAGGAAGAAGAAATAAAACAAGAAAGAAGGAAAGAGGAAGTGTTGAAAGATAAAACAATAATAAAAATGTAAAAAAATGAAATACTTCTTAAAAACAAAAACAAAAACCTCTTGTTTGTTTCAAACTGGCCAACCCCATTTTTCTGGTCTTGCTGGCTGAGGGGCAATTGGTATGGCTTTTCTCCCTTCCTGTTCTACACTCAGCCAGTCTTGTGCCTACTCTTCCCAGAGATAGGCTAACGCCTCTCCCCAGAGCCTTGGATGTAGGATTCAGGTCTTCCTGAGAGTGCTCTTCCTCCCGGGGTTACTGCTGTGGACTGGGGTGCAGCACCCTCTCACTGGGTCAGGCTGTCTCAGTGCCCCAGGCTCAGGCACGGACCCTTAATGGTATGGAGGTGAACAGGGTCTTCTGCACCATCTTCCCCACCGCATTGGGATCACTGCCCTGCTAGTTGGGGATGAGGCCGAGTGTGTTGGGAACCTCCCTGGCTGGTATCAGAAGCTGAAACCCCCGCCTAGGCTAAGGCTAAGGGAACGCCCTTGGAACTGTAAGCCAGCAAGGAGACAAAAGCTTATCTTCCTGGCAGGAATGCTGCTTCTGCTGCTTTATTCATGACTGAACCCCAAAAAACTTGGTCGGTTAGCCAAAGACGGGTAAGATTCCCCACGGGGGGAAGGACCTAAGACAGGCATGATCACTTTGGGAGGCCCCGCAAAAGAAGGACTTGGGGGGGGGGCTGCAGCAAAAGGGGGGTGATGGACCCTCGCTCCTCGGCTTTGACATAGCCTGAGTTCTCAGCGTCTGGGAAAAAACCTCCTTGTCTCTCGGTTGCCTTAGTTTCCTTGCTCCACCTAAGCCTGAAACAATGACAGGGTGGTGCAGCTCTGTACTGAGAAGTGCGGATTCCCCGGGGTGATCAGGCCTAAGAAAGAACATGTAAATTACTGTGAAACCTTCTTTGTTTAGAATGCTCTCAGTTGAATGAGAAGGGTCTTAGGAGGAAGTTAGTTTGTTCCTCAGTCTTACAGCTCTTTGACCCTGACTCAATAGACCGGCAGAGTTCTTTGTTTTCTATGGGTCCTTACTCCCCCCTAATGAGTACTGTACTTTACCTGAATTATTATGCAGAATGAGCCCAGTAAAAGCAGGTATGGACTGTAAATCGGCACGCTCCCCACTGCGGGGGGGGGGGGTGGCCATTTCATCCCTACTTCCCCACAGAAACTAGTCTGTCTCTGTGCATGTTGTTTTTTCTTGTGTGTTTTTCATCGAGCCATCCACAGCGTTCCGTGGTCACTGCTGGCCGGTGACCCATGTGCAACAGCTGGCGCCCAACATGGGGCAGCGATTTGGGACCACAGAAGTGTGGGACCCCATTCGCGACCAACTTGGAACCAGCGGCTACGAGCCAACGCTGTGGACAACACATCAACTTTGGGTGGATTTGCGTGCTAACAGCGCAGGTAAGGGCCGATGACCTTGTACTCTTTCTCGGGCACGTCGCAGGATGCGTTGAATTTTCAGGGAAGTAGGTCTTTCTTTTCTAGGTTGTTTCTCTCTTTGCGACCACCTATAATTGGGTAAATGGTAATTTAATTCTCAAGTTTGGAAAAACAACCAATTTGCCTTGAAAAATGTAATCAGGTGATTTATTTTGGCCAATTAAAAGTAAATAAAAGTAAGCTTTTTCTTTAAATAAAAGAAGGAAGGTAAACATAGGTTGTAACTTATCTAAAGGGCAGAAATCTTTTCTGCGTATATTACAACAAGTTCTTAAAGAAGCAAGGTATAAGGTGAAAGAAAAGCATCTGGTTCAGCTTTTCCAATCTATAAGAAAATATTGTCCTTCATTTCCTGATAGAGGGATGTTAGACATTGATGTTTGGGAAAAAGTGGGTGAAAGGTTGAATTCTTTGCAAAACAGTGGTATATCTATTGGTGTACACACCTTTGTAACCTGGAGGCTTGTCAGGGATTCTCTTGAGTTCATTTGGACAAAGAAAACAGAGCTAGATGATGAGGAATCTGATTCTGACAGTGAAACGGTGTGCAAATTGAGTGAGCAGATCACGGAGGCCCCACCTTCACCCCCACAGAGAAGGATGGATTTTGCTCTGTATCTGCTCTGAAAAAGAAATTGAGGATTCCAGGGAAGGTTGAAACTTCACACTGTAGGAATGTAAATGGGAAACTGTAAAGATAAATGGAAAAGTAAAAGTTTTAGGAAAGAAGTTATGTGATGTTAGTTAATAATTGAAGGTATAAGGCATGGAAATGTAATCTTGGTGGATATCAGAAAGTATGGAAAAAGGAACAGAAGGTTTGTGAATGTTGCAGAAAGTCTTTGGAAGTAAATGTTTTAAGAAAGAATTATGTGGTGTGCATTAGTAATGGAAGGTATAAGGCATGAAGATGCAATCTTGGTGGATATCAGAAAGTGTATGAAAACGAATAGAGAGTTTGTGAATGTTTCAGAAGGTCTGTGGAAGTGAAAGTTTTCAGAAGCCTTGTAGATATCAGAAGGAAAAGGATTTTCCTTCACACTTTATATTTTTCTCCCTACCTGATCCCTCCAGAATTTGGCATTCTAAAGGAGTAAGTAATGACATAAGGTTTCTTTGCATAAATCTAACAAGACCAGTCGTTAATAGTGGTTATGATTTAATTGTGCCTTCCAACTATTTCCAAATCTGTCATCTCCAGAACATGACCAGAAAATGAATGAATCCAAATGGCATCATAGCATTTAACAATGCACTGCCCTCCTTATGAGTCCGACAGTTTGTTAACACCTGGTTGCACTTATTGTTTAATCAATGCTACTTCAGAATTAGTCCAACAGGCTCAAATAGATCAGGAGATCCTGACCCGCCTTTCTGCAGTTGAATCAGCACTGGACTGGACCGGTGAATGCCAGGACACTCTCATGACTCGTCAGCACCTAACCTGTGACCCTGGTTTCTCCAGACTGTGCGTCACACCGCTACAATGGAATTCCAGCCAACATACTTGGGCTGATATACAACATCGCTTGAGGGGAGCTTTCTCCACTAACTTAAAAGGACAAATTGATAAATTGCAGTTGGAGTTACACCAGCAGCTGCAGGACATTCAAGGTTTAACCAAACAGGACATTTTTCGAGCCCTTAATGAAAATATTAATTGGCTGAATCCTAAAACATGGTTTGATGGAATTAATTTGAGAATTTGGGTTTTTGGAGCTGCTGGTTGTTTACTGATTTTAATATTGATTTGTGTACTTCGGTGTATTTGCAAATTGTTTTCCCAGGGTTGTATCGGAGACCAGCAAGTAGCCACCTTTATGGAACCCTTAGCAGTCCTAACTGAAAACAAGGGAGAAGGTATGAGAAACCACTCCAGCAGGAGTAAAATTAAAACTCAACATCCACGTAAGAAAGTAGGTGATGAGTCAGTGCGCAGAACTGTACCTGTTAAGAAATCCTCTCGTAAAAGGTCAGGCTTGCATTATGTTCAAACTACCATGTGATTTGCCTTTCCTGATATCTATGTAATTTCTCTCAAAGATTGAAATGTAATCAGACCTATTACTTTTGTTTTTCCCTTAATATGTGTTCTTGCACTGAATTTAGAAATTTAGGTATTCACAACCCATAGAATTTAGTTTCTGCTTTAATTTCTATTATTGCCTTATGATGTATGTAGATGTTGCTTTTCTTCTGATTTGCATTCGAAAACAGCAAAAGTAGGTTTCACAGGCTTAACAACCACAATTGATTTTAAAAACTAAAAAAAAGGGGAGATGTTGGGAACTGCCCTGACTGGTATCAGAAGCTGAAACCCCCGCCTAGGCTAAGGCTAAGGGAACGCCCTTGGAACTGCAAGCCAGCAAGGAGACAAAAGCTTATCTTCCTGGCAGGAATGCTGCTTCTGCTGCTTTATTCATGACTGAACCCCCCAAAACTTGGTCGGTTAGCCAAAGATGGGTAAGATTCCCCACGGGGGGAAGGACCTAAGACAGGCATGATCACTTTGGGAGGCCCCGCAAAAGAAGGACTTGGGGGGCTGCAGCAAAAGGGGGTGATGGACCCTCGCTCCTCGGCTTTGACATAGCCTGAGTTCTCAGCGTCTGGGAAAAAACCTCCTTGTCTCTCGGTTGCCTTAGTTTCCTTGCTCCACCTAAGCCTGAAACAATGACAGGGTGGTGCAGCTCTGTACTGAGAAGTGCGGATTCCCGGGGTGATCAGGCCTAAGAAAGAACATGTAAATTACTGTGAAACCTTCTTTGTTTAGAATGCTCTCAGTTGAATGAGAAGGGTCTTAGGAGGAAGTTAGTTTGTTCCTCAGTCTTACAGCTCTTTGACCCTGACTCAATAGACCGGCAGAGTTCTTTGTTTTCTATGGGTCCTTACTCCCCCCTAATGAGTACTGTACTTTACCTGAATTATTATGCAGAATGAGCCCAGTAAAAGCAGGTATGGACTGTAAATCGGCACGCTCCCCACTGCGGGGGGGGGGGGTGGCCATTTCATCCCTACTTCCCCACAGAAACTAGTCTGTCTCTGTGCATGTTGTTTTTTCTCGCGTGTTTTTCGTCGAGCCATCCACAGCGTTCCGTGGTTACTGCTGGCCGGTGACTCACGCGCAACATGATTGGCTGATGCTGGAGTATTCCCCAAACAGGTTTTCTTTTTGTGAAATTGCTCCTACTCATCCTGTGGCTCCTTAAAGCCCAATTCTCCAGCCAGACCAATGATTATCCTGGTCAGTTCTCGTTACTGCAGGACTCCCAACTCTCCCAAGCCAGCGTCCATAGACTCTGCCAGTGACCCCCTCTCTGCCACTTCAAGCAATCAGGTGTCTCCCAGTGCTGTTTAAACCTTTATTGGCAAGGAGGGAGGGACCAGTTGACCTGGCTCTCTCCCAAGAATTCTGCAGCAGGACCAGTGGTGGGCACCGGGCCTGGGGCCATGGCTTCCCTGTTTCCGGAGCTGGTCCCGCAGACCTTATTGATCTGAAGCACTCTCCTTACCATCTGATCTGTCAGTGTCTGCTACAATTTCTGGTCTCTTATTTTCATATGCTAGGGTACTGTTTGCTGTTTGCTCTGTTCCTCTGTAGATCAGCTAGGTTTTTTTCCCCTGTATAGGAGGAAGTGGAATCTGCTCCCTCCTACCAGGTCGCCATCTTCCTCCATCCCTCATTTATTCTTCAACTAGAAATCATGACAGTCAGCTGTGGGAGCAAGAGATTTTTTTCTCTCACCTTTCAATTCTTCTAGCTGATCTAATAATTAATTACTAGAGGCAGATTAAGAGGAGACAACGTGCAGAGTTTATTACTCTAATACATCTTCTGAAGTGAAAAACAGAGAGACCCAAAAAAGTATTGGATAGTTAAGACATATGCTGTTCTGAAGATAAAGAAAAAAAAAAGCATTGTGGTTTGAAGCTTCAGGACACACACACACACACACACACACACACACACACACACACCATAGCATGGAGATTCCAAAGCAAATGAATAGTAAATAAATATTGGCTTGGCATTTCCATGTGAATGTTCCTCCTTCAGCTGGTTCTCCTTCTGAATACTTGCTAGGTTGTTAAAAGGAAAGTTGGAAGGAGTTTTTGAGCCTTCTAGTTCCCAATAGCAAGATCAGAATCAATATCATAAAAGGCACATCTGTGGTGGCAGCTATGCTTCCCTTCACAGCCCAGCCACTACCCTCCAGCTGCCTTAACGAATCTAACTGATAGCTCAATCCTACTACACCTAGGCATTAATTAAAGTCACTATGTACCCAAATTATTATCAAATGAGATAAAACGCTGACATTCTTTTGTCATCTAAATATAGCAACTTTTGACTTCTTGTTACAGAAAATTTAAAAGATACATTTGAACCTACTAATAAAAAATATTCCTAGCTTTGGTGCTCATCACTTCCCTATCATGGGGACCTTAATTCCTGAAAAGTAACTAAATATATGTGTTGTAATATTATCTACAGCTGTTCAGGAAGAACCAAAAGTCCTGTTACCCTGACTCATGTCTCAGATTAGTGTTCATGCTATCATTATTTATTACTTTATCAGATCAGTGGTTTTTACATGTCCCTAATTTAATTATTTATTTTCATTTTTATTTACATTGTATCGTTGTTCAAGTACAGCTGTCTCCATTTTCACTGTTCCCCATATTCCTGTCCTACCCATCACTGCCTCTCACTCTGAAGCCTACCCTCTTTGGCTTCTTCCATGTGTCCTTTCTACATGTTCCTTGATGACGCTTTCCCTGTTTTCCCACATTATCCCTCTTCCCCATACCACTCTTGTTACTATTAATTATTCTTTGTTTCAATATTTCTGATTATACTTTTTTGGCTTTTTTTTTATTATTAGGATTACTGGTGGGCACTTAGGTTACTACCAGAACTTGGTTGTTTTAACTCATGCTGCTGTGAACATTGGGATGCGTAGGATCTTTTGAATGGATGTTTCAGGATTCTTAGGGTATAATCCTAGCAGTAATAATGCTGGGTCAAAAGTCAGTTCCATTATTAGTTTTCTGAAGATATTCCACACTGTCTTCCACAGTGGCTGCACCAGTCTGCATTCTTACCAACAGTTCACTAGGATTCATTTTTTTCTACAACTTGGCCAGCACTTGTTTGTTCCTTTGGTTATGATGATCATTCTGACCAGTGTGAAGTGGTATTTCATTGTGGTTTTAATTTTCAACTCTCTTATGGCTAGTGGTGCTGAACATCCTTTCATATGTCTCTGGGTCCTCTTCATGTTCTCTTTGAAGTGTTTGTTCGGGTCCTTTTCCATTTTTTAAATTGAGTTGTGTGTCTTCCTGGAGTGGAGTCAAATGAGCTCTTTATGTATTTTGGAGATCAAACCCTTCTCTGAGGTATCATTTTGAAAGTACATTTTGCCATATGGTTGCTTCTCTTTCCATTTTGCTGATGTTTGCTTTAGCTATGCAGAAGATTTTATCTTGATGAGATCCCATTTGTTTATTATTTCCTTTATGTGCATTGCCTTAGAGGACATATCAGTGAAAATATTACTGCATGGAATATCTGAGATTTTCCTGCCTATGTTCACCTCTAGAACTTTTATAGTATCCTGAATTAATGTTTAAGTTTTTTATTCATCTTGAATATATTTTTGTTTATGTTGTAAGTTGGTAAACAGGTTTCATGTTTTTGCACATAGTTGTACACACTTGTCAACACCATTGCTGAAGACAGTATTTTTATGCCATTTTAAACATCCACCTATTTTGTCAAATATTAATTGACCATAGAGACTTGGGTATATTTTTGGGCTCTTTTATTCTCTTCCATTGGTCTATGTGTCTGTTCTTATGCCAGTACCAGACTATTTTGATTGCAGTGGCCTTGTAATATAATTTGGTTTCAGGTGTTGTGATCCCTCCTACTTTGCTCTTCCTTCTCCAAATTGCTGAGGGTATTTGGGGTAGTTTATGCTTCCATATAAATTTTTGAAATGTTTGTTCTGTACCTGTGAAATATGTCATTGGTATCTTAATAGTATTTGTGTTGAATCTATAAATTGCTTTGGGTATTATGGACATTTAGATGATGTTAATTCTTCCATTCCATGAAAATGGTATATGGTTCTATTTATGTGTTTCTTTCATAATTTCTTTCTCAATGTTGTGTAGTTTTCTGAGTATAGGTTTTTTACCTGCTTGGTAAGGTTTATTCCTAGATATTTTATTTTTTGTTGTTATAGTAAATGGGAAACTTTTTTTTCTATTTTCTGTTTCTGATCTTTCATTGATGGTGTAAAAAGATGCCTTTGCTTTTTGAATATTGACTTTGAATCTGCTGTTTTGCCAAATTCACTTACTACATCATGTAGTTTTTTGGTGGAATCTATAGGGTTTTGTATGTACATGATCATGTCCTGTGCAAACATTGGCAGTTTTACTTCCTTTTTTTCCAATTTGAATGCTGTTATTTCTTTTACATGTGTGATCACTTTGGCTAGGACTTTCCATAATACTTATAATAGAAGTGGTGAAAGCAGACATCCTTGTCTTTTTCCTGATCTTAGTGGGACTAAGATCTTAGTGGGATCTAATATCTTAGATCTCTGAAAGACACAAATTCAAGGCTGGAGAGATTTCAGAACAAAAGGAAACATGGGAATATGTGCTTCCTAAAGGACTTTAGACAAAGAAAAGCTAAACTTTTCATAAACCATGAAAAGGGGGTCATTTTATGTTTTGGTTGTAAAGTTACTCAAGTATGGTAGGGTTCTACTCTTCTTCCGAGACTGGATCACCAGAAATATTAAAATTCAATGTAATGAGCCCAGTACTTGAGTACATATTCTTTGGTTCTTAATACTGACTAGAAGCTTCCAAAAATACTTAGGTATGTTTCAAAAGGCCAGATAAAGGGTCAGCCATTACCAAATTATAATGATATTTTCAATAGATTGGTCTAACAGATATCAGAGGCCTGTAGTCAGGAACAAACTATATAAAGGTTCCTGACGGTGAGGGAACATTAAGTCCTCTAGATCATAACATAAATGCCTTCTTCACAGTGGAGGGACCCACAACTAAATCTCTTTCATCCAAGAGCCAGTTTGCATCTCCTTCAGTTCCTGAAGTTTATAAAGAGGTGTCAGTTCATAGCAATGTAGGCACAGGGGCAAAATTGATGAGATTCCTTGAACGGTCCCAGTATGCTTTACTTTTTTCATATTTCTGCTCTCACATTTTATTTTTTTCTCAAACATCATGTAAAATGAACAAGAGTATTCTTGATCCTATAAGATGGCTCAGGTAATTTACTTTGTCCTAATTAGTTACTGAAGTGAGGAGAAACTGACATTAATTACATAGTTTGCTCTGATACAGATTTTCCTATATAACATGGCAGTATTTTAAATTTATTTATTTTTTATTTTTTATGTTATATTTTTCTATTGTGTTTTTCCTGCTTTTTTCTGCATTGCTCACCCCAATCCCATCCTCCTCATCTCCCACAGTCATCCGCCACCATGGTCCATGCCCATAAAATCTCTATTTGTGTTCCTTTACTTTACTTGTTTCTCCATTTTTCCCTTCCTACTCCCCTCTGGTCACTATCATTTTCTACGTTTGTTAAAAATGCCTGGTTCTATTTACCTCATTTGTTTGTTTTGTTGATTAGGTTATACTTAGAGAGGAGATCACATGGTATTTGTCTTTTACCACCTGGCTTATCTCACTTAGCATAATGCTGTCCAGCTCCACATGCTGTCATCAATATTGGGAGCTCCTTTTCCCACTGTCTAGGATTCCACTGTTTAAAAGTACCATGGTTTTCTGATGCACTCATTTACTGATGGGCACTTAGGCTGTTTCCAGCACTTGGCTATTGTAAATAACACTGCTAGGAACATTGGGGTGCATAGGTTCTTTGGAATTGGTGATTCTGGATTCATAGAGTCTAGTCTCAGCAGTGGGATTGCTGGATTGAAACGCAGTTGCATTTTTATGCTTCTGAGGAAATTCCATACTATTTTTTACAGTGACCACACTAGTCTGCATTCCCATCAACATTATATTAGGGTACTCTTTTCTCCACAACCTCGCCAGCATCTGCTGTCTGTTGATTTATTAATGATGGGCATTCTAACCATTGTGAAGTGGTATTTCACTGTGTTTTTTTTTTAACTGTTTTGATTATTGTTCAGTCCAGTTGTCTCCATTTCCCCCACCACTCCCTCCACCCCAGCAATCCACACTTCCCACACTCGATTCTACCCCCATCTGGTTTTGCACGTGTCCTTTATAGATGTTCTTTAAAACCCATTCCCCTCCACAACCCCAGTATGCCCTCCCTTCTCCCCTCTAGTTACTGTAAGTTTATTCTTAATTCCAGTATCTCTCTAGTGTCTGCTCATGCTGAGCCCTCTCTCATATGTCTGTGTTCCCTCTGTATGTCTTTCTTGGAGAAGTGTCTGTTCAGATCCTTTGCCCATTTTCTAACTGGATTGCTTGTCTTCTTGGTGTGGAGTTGTGTGAGTTCTTTATATATTTTGGAGGTTAAATTCGTGTCTGAGATATCATTGGCAAATATGTTTTCCCATACAGTTTGTTTCCTTTCCATTTTGTTGTTTCCTTTAGCCATGCAGAAGCTTTATAGTTTGATGTAATCCCATTTGTTTATACTTTCCTTTCAATCCCTTGTCATAGGGGATGTATTAGTGAAACTATTGCAGGCTAGGATATCTGAAATTTTCATGCCTAGGTCTTCCTCTAGGACTTTTATGATGTTATGACTTACATTTAAGACTTTCATCCATCTTGATTTTATTTTGCTGTATGTTGTAATTTGATGGTCTAACTTCTTTCTTTCTTTCTTTCTTTCTTTCTTTCTTTCTTTTCTTTTCTTCTTCTTCTTTTTTTTTTCATGTACTAATCCAGATCTCCCAACACCATTTACTGAAGAGGTTATTTTTACTTTTTTATTTTCCTGCTCCCTGTGTCAAATAATAATTGACCACATAGACATGGATTTATTTCTGACCTGTCTATTCTGTTCCATTGGTTATGAGTCTGTTCTTATGACAGTACCAGATTGTTTTTATTACAATGGCCTTGTATTATAGTTAGATATCAGGTATTGTGATCACTCCTACTTTGATTTCTTTTTTCTCCAAATTGCTGAGACCATTCAGATGTATTTATGGTTTCATGTAAATTTTTGAAATATTTTTTCTATATCTGTGAAATATATCATTAGCATTTTCATATGGATTGAATTGATTCTATAGATTGTCTTTGGTAATATGGACATTTTAAGGGTGAAAATTCTTCCAGTCCATGAACATAGTATGTGCTTCAATTTATTTGTGTCTTCATTAATTTTTTTCTTCAGTGTTGTATAAACCTCTGAGTAGAGCTTTTTTACCTCTGTGGTTAAATTCATTCCTTAATATTTTATTTTTCTTTTTGCTATAGTAAATGGAATATTTTTGCTAATTTATATTTCTGATATTTCACTGTTAATGTACAAAATGCCTTTGTTTTTTTGAATGTTGACTTTGCATCCTGATATGTTGACAAATTCATTTATTAGATCCAGTAGTTTATTGGTGGTGTTCATAAGGTTTTCTATTTACATTATCATGTCATATGGAAACAGAGAAAGATTTACTTTCTCCTTTCCAATTTGGATGCTTTTCATTTCTTCTTCCTGTAGGAGCACTGTGGTTAAAGTTCTAACACTATGTTGGATAGAAATGGTTAAAATATACACCCTTGTCCCTGATCTTAGTGGGAAAGCTTTTGTCCATAGTATTTTCATATGATCCTCTGTATTTCTGTATTGGTTGCAGTTTCACCAGTTTCATTTCTAGTTTTATTTATTTGAGTCATACGACTTATTTTGTTGATGAGCCTGGTTAAAGGCCTGTTGGTTTTGTATGTCTTTTGAAAGAACTAGCTCCTGGATTATTTTTTAGTTTCTATTCCATTTAATTCTGCTCTATCTTGATTATTTCCTTCATTCTGCTTGCTTTGGGACAAGATGGGAGTTTTACCAGCCACTCAGTATTAGGAACATTCACCATCATACCACATCTGCATTCTACCTAGTTTTGCATGGTTCTCTGTTTTCCTTGGTTTTGGTACTTCCATAGACTGTGATTTTCTGGCAGTTCTGGTTGTATTTTGGTTTTACATTTCTTGTTACTGTCCTTATGTTTGTGTGAGGAGACAACATGTGTATATCTACACCTCCTTCTTGGCCAGAAGCCCAAAAGGAAGCTTTTTAACTAGAGTGGCTAACAGGTTCGCTGATGGGAAGAGCACCCACCCTTCCATCTCTTTTGAAAAGGTTTTGCCCTGGCAAATACAAACTTCAAAATTCTTTTCTAAAAATTAATGAAAAGTTTAGTATTATGAATGAATAAATTAATCTTATTACAACAGTTATATTAATGTGTTTTTTGCATTTTTATATCTGGGTCATGGGTAAATTTTTATTTATTTATGTTATAAAATATATTATTAAGGCTTATTTAAGTAAGTATCCTCTGCATCAGCTATAGTTTAAAAGCAGTTACATGTGTGTGATTTGAGAAGAATGATGTATATTCAATAAGACTCCCCTGAAACCTTTCTTTTATGGACATTCCGTCTTTCTAGTTAGCAATACAAGATAGTCTTCAGTTCATATGAACAGCATGTTAGTATATAAATAGCACTAGGCATTTCCTAAATAAGTCACAGGTCAATAAGTTCAATTGTGCAGTTGTGAAGTATAATGTGAAAGAGGTTTTGAAACCTTAACGCTAGGTAATCTGCTATGTTTCCAACATGTTTTTGGCTGCCTGAAGAGAGTGGTTTCCTTCTTATCTGCAAAATGGTAAACTCTGCTTCTTTGACTAGCTGCCCAATTAGCATATTTTATGTTGTACTTTTTTTTTTTTTGCTTTTGCACTTGCTTTTGAATTAGAAGCAATATGGCTTGCTCATATGTCTACTATGTAAAGTCCAAACAAACCTCTCAGATTATTGTTGTTCAAATTGTGAAAAATATGTTCTTAAAATTAAAATGTTTCCAAGTCCACCTAGGGTATATTTAACCTCATCATACTGCTAACCGTATAAGTGGCTGTGTCAAAACATCATCATAAGCTTCTCTGAACAAAATGTTGCTTTAACAGAGTCACATTCAATGATATAAAGCCCTGCAAGTTCATGCCAAGCTGCTTGTTCACAGTAAGTTGTCTCAGACCCTTATTCAGTTCATGACTGGGGTCTAAACTTTCCCCCTGAGCATTTCCTCTATGGCATTCAAATATAAATATTATTTTATGAGATTTCTTTTCTCTATATTTTAACTTTTTCTTGAATTGTTTCTTGAGACATTGGAAAGCCCTGAGACCTTCCTAATATTCTCAGAATGTTAATTGGTTTTAAAATTAAACAATCAGGTCATTGGTTGTTTCTCCCTGTATAGATGTCTTTAATGTCCACCCCTTCAGGAAATAATTAGAATTTGTTCATATAATTTTTTCTACTTTATTGGCTCACATAAATTAAAAATATAACAAAAACTAATCCAATTTCTAGTTCATTAGTGGCCAATATTTTTGCATGAATAAAATTATGTTATTTTTTACTAAATCTCTTAATAACATATCTAAAGGATGAGTCAATGACATCATAGTATTGATGTGCACATATACAATTGGAGTGCTTGTTTGTTTCTAATGAGAATGGTATGGTACCATGCAATAGGCTTTATTGTTCACATTACAAAAAAAAATATCAAATATTTCTTTAAGGAGACACTTCATAAACTAAGTGTGCCAATGTGGTTTTAAAAAACTAAATATCTATAATGGATAAATTGCTTGCCTTTCTCCATCCTAATTGAAGGAATTGTAATTATACATTGAAAATATTTGTAATTCAAAAATTACTTTGACAACATTCTATTTACATAGCATCCAATGTAGTAGATAGAACAAATAAGAACATAACAATTAAACAATATTTTTAAAGCCTCAGTAGTATATGACCTGTTTCTGTGAAAAAAATCTGTGTGATGTCCTGCCCAGGGTCTGTGCCTTGGGCCCCACAGGATAGCTAAGGTAGTTGAAAAAAGCCCACCACATGAGGTGGAATTGGGAAGCGAATATCCCTGCAATAGAACAGCTCCCCAACCAGGCACTTAAAGCTGGATTGATAATAGGAAGAGGTAAGGGTGGGGGAAAGTGCATTCCCAATGCTAAAACTGTAAACTTAAGAGCCTGCATGGCTTTGCCAATGAACTGCTTCATAGGACAAAGTCCAGGGAGGTTGAGTCCACACTGTGAATGGTTTGAAGGGACAAAGGCTCACCTGAGGGAGGGACATGGAAAGAAATCAGAGTAGAAATGAAATCTTACTGGGTAAAGCAGTTGAATGACTAAATCCAAGAGAGACCTCCCAAAGCTTTCTTTATAGTGATAAGCCCTCTAAAGAAGAGCAAGGTGGGAAGCAGTAGAGAGAGTGGATGGGTTGCAGGGTTTACTCTCTCATGTACTATGGTCAGGGAAAACATCCATGTCTCTGTGACATTTGAATGAGACCTAAACAGAAGTAGAGGGGGTTATGGAGGACTTAAACCCATCTGAGGTAATGGCTGGTGACACCTGATTTGGCCTGATTAGTTACCTAAGTGCAGAGGAATTCACTTTCACCACATATTTTTCTCTGGTGGAGTTTTTTTCTATAAAAGATAAGATGAAAGTTTTAACAGTCACCTGAGTTCAGAAAGCTTCACCCCGAGAATTCACCTGCATTATCTCTAGATCTGGGTGGTGTCCTCTTCTCCAAAAGATCCCAAAGAACCAGGAGGTCAAACTTAGCTTCATAAGGTGTGAGGTCATTTCTAATTCCATGGACATTTGTCTGAACTAAGAAAGATGACCTTTAGTGTTGGTTTTATTACAAGAGCTTCTAAGTAGATATTACTAACAAAAAGAACAGAAATGTATTGAAGTTATGGAAATAATTTATTGACATATAAATAAGAATAATCAAGGCTTTAGAAATGTCTTAAAAGAAATAGAAACACAAAGATCAGTGTTAATACTGACAGAAGTGTCCTTTTGTCCATTCTCATTGTCAACAACAGTGTCCACGTGCCCTCCACATGTTTACATGAAGGATAGAGCTCAGATTCTATGAGCTCATCACCTGCTGCCACTGTATCACAGGACCAGTGCTCACCTTGTGTAGGACACAATGTCACCTCCACTGTGGACATGGTACAAATGAGACCAACCCACCGAGATGACAGTTGTTTGGAATATGACCTTAATGCAATAATAATGACAATGTCTGCTTACATTTTTGAGTGTTTATTGATTCAATGCAAATCTTTTAAGAATTATTCATCTTCAACAAAACCTATTATAATGCTGCAAAATATTTTATTTATAATTTAATAACTTATGGCAGGAAATGAGTGTCACTCAATTTCACATGCAACACAACAGGAAAACTTGTAGTAGACATGATGGGGTTGAAAACTTCACACTGGTAAGTCCCAGCATCTTCCCTCTTCACAGGGTCTATGGTGAGGCTTTGGTGGACTTTTGACACCTTCATGCGCTCATTGAGCTCCAGATTCATGCCATTGAACAACCACTGAATGGAGAGTGCATTTGTGTTGCAGGTCAAGACCACAGTATCCTTATTCTCTGTGACTGTGGTGTTGCTGGCACCCAGGGAGACCATTAAATCAGGTTCTGTGGAGGAACAGGGAATGCGATGGATTGAGAATTGGCTTGAAACATGGAACCATCCTACTTACTCAGATCTCAGCCACTTACCATCCACAGTGAGCTATGTAAGGCTTACCAGAATATGTTCCTGACATTTGCAGACAGATAATTGTCTAAGTTCATGTGAAATTATGTATGGAGACAGCTGCAGCTCCACTCTGACCATATATAATCCCAGGGTGATTCCATTCATATTCCCTCAATCATCTTCATTAGCAGCTCTCAAAATCCCTTTGCAACCCATAGGTGCTATAACCACATTATCAGATAGAATTTTACTCTCTTGAGCTTTCATTGATCTTTTCCTAAAACATTTTTTTCCCTCAAAACATTAGATCCTAGTCCTTATGCGAACTTTTGTCCATGTTGTGGAAGGCAGGCTTACCACTTTGTCTATCTCTGGAGCCAAGGAAAACTACAGTAAGCAGAAAAACATTTAGCTTTTGTTAAATAATTTACTAGGTGATAAAGACTATTCAGTGGAGAAAAGATAGTCTTTTCAACAAACAGTGTTGCACAGCAATATTCACATGCAAACAAGTGACAGGGGTCATTGTCTGACACCGCACACAAAAATTCAATCAAATAGATCAAATTCTTGAGGTTAGACGCCAAACTATAAATGCTTAGAAAAGTATGGGGAGAAGCCTTATGGCATTGATTTGGCAATGATGTATGAATATGACACTAAGAACACAAGAAGAAGATAGACAATTTGGATTTTGTCAAAATGAAAATTTTTTCTTCATGAAAAATATAAAGAAGTTGAAAGGTGTCCTATGAAATGGGAACAAATATTATGCAAATCATATGGAAAATATAAGGTTAATGTCTAGAATATACAAAAGGTTTTCTAAAATTCAACAGCAATCACAAAAGACATGTAAAGTGACTTAAAAATGAACAAAACACTTCAATAGACATTTTTCCAGAGAATATATGCAATGGGCCAAAAGTCACAGAAAAAATTCTCAACACCACTGCTATTCACAAAAATGAAAGTCAAAACTCCCCAGGTTGAATACCTTGCTTGTGATGTTGGTATGGTTAACTTTGCTCTGCAAGTAAAAAATAAAAATTGCCCTGTGTAGTACCTTTCCTTTCTCCAAAAGCTTCTTCAACCAGAGTTGGCACCTCTCACATCTCATCTCAGTCAACTTGGGTCTTTGAAAGCACCCAGGACATCTGTGAATCACTAAAAAATGCATTGGAATCTGGGTGCTCAGAGAATGTATGGCCTCCAGCTATATGTATGGGGAAAAGTACCAATTTTCTCAGGTGTCATTTAAAATTCAATGTTTGATTAAGGAAAGACATAAGATTGCGAGTCAGATATACCCCTGTAATTCTGGTTGTTCACAGACCACCTGACTGTCTGGTTGACAAGAATTGTTTCCTTTTAGCTGCACAGACTTCTATTGCTCAACTGAAGTGTGTTTCTATGAGGTATCATTTCCCAGGACACCCTGGAGACTGTGGTTTGTGCATATATAACACAGAGAGAGCAGGGACAAGTGAAAGGTAAGATGACTACTCAAGATTCTGGGCCAAGAGTTGGGTCAGGTATTTTAAGGTGAGTGTGAACCGAATTAGTCAATGAGCCCAATGGGTCAGTGGGCCACAAAATTATTGAGCAAAATCCAAGAAGTGATTTAGGAAAGAGGAAAAAGGGCAAGCAGAAGCTGATTAAGGCAGCAGAATCAAGTGTTCTGCCTTTGACCTTTAAAGTCATTCTCTCTCCCCTGTGGGAAGGTAAAGACTGGTGCAAATGCAAAACAAGGATCTTATAGAAAGTGGTGTCATGGACTTGCTGAAATTTTGACCTTGTGGACAATATGTGTCAGGTGTCTATGAGATAGAAATTTGGAAAAAAAAACTTAAAATTCTTCTGTATGTAAAAATTATTATTAACAGCCCATGGCCTTAGAGGTATTGCAGAAAGACTATTTTATTAGAGAAAAATAACTGATCTGAGATGATGGTCTCAGTTCCTGGAGGAACAGAAAGCTTGTCCCTCATGTCAAGAATTTAAAAGATTCTGAATCCAGGTTCCAGGATCTGAAGTGATTTTGGATAATTCACTCATTCATTCACTCATTTTATCACCATTTATTTCTTCCTAATTCAACAGCAACTGAATGTTTGTTACATATTGGTCCCTGAGTTTGTTTCAGGCATAGAGTGTGGAGTGAAAAGGCAAAGTCCTTTCTTTATACCTTCATGGGGTGACTATACCAAAAACAAAAAGCAAGTAACTAAGTGATGTGAAGTCCAGTGGCTGAAGGTGTAGATAGGCCATGTGAGGGGGACACCTGTGCAGTGATTCTGATTGTTACTACAGGTAATTTGTTCTAGAGTAAAAATACATTATTCCCCCTTTTTGTCACTACACAGGCCAAAAGGTACTCCTGTGAGATAAGCATGCTTAAGACAAAAGAATCTGTACCAACTTGTTAGTGTAAAAATCCAAAGACACCCTCATATGGTCTCTAGGGTAGAGAAATTAAATCTGAGGCCACAGTCTCACTTTGAGAGACTCTGATCAGCTGTTCATGGTCTATGTGACTCTGCTGTAATGAATGTATCTCTGGGTTCCTCTGTTTATCCACAAGAAATATTTGGCTGCTAAGTTGTGAGTGTACAAACTGTACAATATTTACAGCATCTGACCTTAACCAGGGAAAGAAGAGCTGTTCAATTAAGGGACATCTCTTATTGATCAACTCCAAGAGAGAATCTCCTAGTCTGATCCCTGGTGAAAAAGGAGCTGTCAAGAGCATCTTTTCTTCTCAGTTTCTTTCTGGGGATGCTGACCTTCTTCTGAACCTTTCTAAGATCCCCAGGACAGTAGGTTATACTGGGACATTGCTTAACTGTGCTCTCCACATACAGACTCAAATGATACCAAACTCCATTTTTGCCAAAATGTGACTCTTGGTCCTGAGTTCTGACTGGTGACCAGATCAAAATCTGTGTGTCTTGGGAACCCATTAAACCCTTTGTCATTTGGCCTTTCCCAGGAGCTCAAACACAATTTGGCACAGGCCCACCACAGTCCCTGGGTTCCAGATCCCTAAGACAAGGTTCTAGGGAGGAATTTCTGAGCTGATCTCTATAAGAATTTCAGGGGGCCTCTCAGACCATGCTTTGATCTAGTACATCAAAGTCATTCACAAGGTCAAGTTTATAGGCAGGTGCTCAGGGGGGCTGAATGAGATGGGACTCCCTCTGCAGAGTAATTTCCACCACAATGATCCTTCTGTCTGCAGTGACTGTCCACAGGGGTACAATTTGAGAAGGGAACTGATAGCTTAGGAAATTTGTCTATACAAAATCCAACCTGGAACAAAATGGGGAGAGAATAAAAGCAGAATTCAGGGTTGTCTGTCCTGGGTATGAAGAAGAATCCACCCCACCCAATACCGAGTGTTCAGAGAGTAATCACTCACCATATACGATAAGCCGCCCCGATCCAATTTCTTTTATTACATCTGCAACGTAGACTACCACGGTGTACATTCCTTCATCTTTTATGTAGACATTATCTATCAGCAAGGATCCATCAGCGTTTATTCTCTCCCGTCCACTGTATGCAGGACCTTTTATGTCATATCTTAGGTATGTTACAAGAAATGCAATCATATGACTTCTATCAGTCTTTTGCCCCCTGTACCATACGTAGGCTGTAACATTGGGAGGTGTATTGTGGAGAGGTAGAAGCGCAGCTTCCCCTTCAGCAATAGAAGTCGGTACAATAGAGACTTCAGCTGTGGTGGGCTGGCACCAGAAGTGGAAGAGTGAGACTGGGAAAGAAAAAAAAAAATATGTTTGTATGTATACATTGTGATGGATAGATGAGTCTGAATCCTGAGAAGGTTTCTTTATTTCTGAGCCTTGGTCTACAGGTGAGTGTGTGTCTCCCAGGGTCAAGATCCACAGCATGGCCACCATTATTTCAGCACCTCTGAAACTGTTACTTTTTTTGGTTTCAAGCAGTCTTCTCTAGGTGTTTTCGTGCTCATCCCCTCATTATGCTCAGACTCTTTCTTATATTCAGGGCCATTTTTTGGAAGACACTATGCTGACAACCTTCTCTAAAGATTCTCTCTCTTTGCTACTTTTTTCCCATGGGTCTTATGCATATGTCACATAACATCTAGGTCTTTCCTTTTCCCCCCTCTACTCCTGAACATGGCCTCAAATTAAAGCAGGGCCTTGTTGGATCTTGTACCTCCAGGGACTAGACAGGCTGCAGGTACTTGGACTAGAATGAAAAAGCAATCTCAGGGTTGTACCATGTAGGGTATATTTGAGCATTTGTCAGGTTGGTGGTAAAGACAATGCCTAGCACCCCTGGTTAAGATTTTATTTTTTATACTCTTCCCTGACAAAAATTATTATTATTATTATTATTATTATTATCATCATCAGTTTGTATTATTCATACTCAATGATGAATAACAGGAAAAGAACAGCAATTGAGGTTTTCCTGCTTCTCACCACTTCTAGATTACGAGATTTTTCTCTTTCTGACCCCTTTCCTAATCCTACTCTGCTACTTGTCCTTCACCCTCAGGAGCAAACCAAAGCCTTCCCTCTTTTCTCTGAGGACTGGTCTCTCAGCAGATCCCAGGCAACCTCTGTGTCAGATCCTTAGTCTACACCAAGGAATTGTCACCTACTTACCAACCAGTAGGAGCCCTTGCCAGTGGACATGTCCTCTGTAGGTAGAAAATGATAGGGATCCCATGGTGTATGTTGTCTGCTCTGAGTTGCCTCCTAGAGAAAACCTGAGGTTCTGTAAGGCTCACAGGCACCTCGGTCCTGAATGGTGCAATCTGCTGTGTGTCCTGTTTGTAGGCTGAGCTTTATTCTGGGGCATGTTTACTATTCTTGTCATGTGGGCTGGGGGCTGGGTCTCTGCACAGGATCATCTCACTCCCTGCCTTCATTATGCCTCCCCAGTCCCTGCTTACCAGTACTGCTCCTCTGCATTTTGGTTCCCTGAGAAGTCCTGCAGTTTCTCAACACCACACACATGCACACATGCATATAAACCCACACATAAACACATACTTTCATGCTGTGTGTGAAAAGTAATAGACTAGGTTGCCTGTATTTCAGACATTCCCAAGAACTTTCTGTCAGCTGCACATAGGCCTTTCCCTCAGCCCTCTCCCTATCACATTTGAGTTTTCTTTTCAGAGCAGGTGTTCTGAAGCTAGGTCAGAAAAACCTGTCACAACCATATCAACCCAGCTGTGCATAAGATCACCTGTGAAACTTAGTGAAGATTACAATGCCGAGGTGACACCTTAACAATGCAGCTTTGTCAACTGTACAGCTAATGTGGGTGTCCATTCAAAATGAGATGTCTTCTTGTGAAGGTTGAACCACTTTTGATGTCCTCTCCACAGAGAAAGTCTCCAGATTCTGTTAAATTACAGATTCTAAAGGGGAGGAAGTGGGCTAGAGATTCTGCATCTGACAAACTCTCAGGAGACGTAGATCTTCCTGCCCTGTATGTTGCACTTGCAATAGCAAGGCTAATGGGAGCAATTTTACCCCTGAGAGGAGGACCCACTCATGCCAGCACTGACTTGCGCTGTGTCTTAGTCTGTGGTCTCTCAGCAGAGAACAGGGAGTCCTTGCTGTCCTCAAAATATGGGGATCATTTCTGTTTGTGACACAGAAACTCAGGTGGGAATCCAGTCTTCCTTATGTTCTCAAATTCTCTGCTCTGAGAAGCTTTTCTTTCTTCTCAGCAGGAAGGTCACAAAAATGAGTCTGGCAGTGATAAGGGTCAAGTATGGTGATATTTACATAGAGGACCCTTCTTCTATCTCAGGTTGTCACCAGACTGGATTTTGCTTCTAGGGACAAAGATTCAAAGACAGAAGTCTCAGTAGGATCTGCAGATTTTTAGGAGTGAATTGTTAGGTGTCCTGTGTGTCTCATGAAGAAAGAATTGTGGGGAATGATCATGTGCCTGTGGGTTTCCTGGTATTCCAAAGAGTTTCATGTGTCTCCATGTCTGTTTATTGGACCTGATCTTGTGTTTCTGACTGTGGGACAACCTCTGATTTCTGCCTGAGAGGTCAACAGACCTCTCTTCTTGTGGTCAACAGACTTGACCATGGATGATGCCAGACATAGTAGAGATAGCAGCACAGAAACCCCTGAGGGAGAAGGTGATCCCAGGCCCTGTCAAAGTAAGAAACTTCTAAACCTGAAAGCAATGCAATGTGTTTATCTGAGCAAAACTGACTTCATACACCTGGGAGAAAGGACTCAAATCCTTTGAAGAAAGGCAATTTTGCAGCTTGTTTTGTACATGATAATCAAAGTACAAAGTGAAAATATTGCATAGGATGCATTAGAAGTTGAGAGATAAAATAGCAGGGAAATCTCCAGAGTTGGAAAAAAGCAGAAAAGGGACACACATACTTTTTACATCAATGGATACAGATTACTCAAATTTACAAGATAGAGAGAAGGTATTTAAAATACTGGATAACATAAAGGGTTCTGTGTTATACTTTTGCTCCAGATTCTGTCAGTTTGATTGGTCCAGCAAAAGATATCATTGTGATCTGTCAAAGTTATCCTCTCCAAGATGCAGAAAAAAAGGATCAGGGCTCACTCAAGCAGAATATGGAACTTGCCTAAGGAAAATATAGGCCTGGGATGTGGCAACCTGCGATCACCTACTAAGCTAGAAATTTCTGATTAGAATATCCTGAGAGGCTTGTCAGGCCTGCCATGTGGCCCCCTAAGCTTCTCAGGGTTTCCACAGAGCCCCTTTCTGTAAATAGTCTCTAGAAGTAGCAGGCGGGACAGAGCAGTCAAGAGGGAGGGCCCAAGAAAAGATCATTGAATCAGGGCATGAAAATCATGCTCCTTCTCCATCTTCTTAACCAAAGCCAGGTCCCTGTGTTTATTTCCTGTGTGTCTCAATGTTGTCCCCTAGAGGACAGAAGTAGAACTGCAGCCAATGTCAGGGGCTTTACAGGGATCCTGATCAGTGCAGGGTTAGCCCAGTGAACAGGCAGGCATTATTGAGAGTACTGTGAGTCCAGTGTCAAGAGAACTGTCCCACCAGGGAAATGTGCTGTTTCAGACAGAGCTCTCTGTTTTCAAATGTTCAAAGGAAAGTCCTGGTGAAGGTCCTTAAGACTTTTGGAGAGGGTCCTGACCTGGAGGGTTGATCCCCAAAATGTCCTGTGTGTTCGCCATCACTACTTTGGGATGTTGCATATGAGTAATTTCTGTGTCTCTGTCTTCCCACAGGGCCTAGGAGCTGGAGCATCTCCATGTGCATACTCAGCCAGGGCCCTGTGTGTTGTATTGTTAGGAGAAGAGAGGTTCATGTTGAACCCTCAGCTCCTCTGAGATGGAAGCAAGAATAGATTCGGGGTTCCCTTGTCCTATTCTGCACAGGAAATTGCCCTTGCTCCTCAGGGCATCATGATCTAGACAGATGTTTTCAGAAACAACAGTCTGGTTCTCCACAGAGAGGAATTTTGGGAATGAAATGTCATCCCTGATTCTTATAAGGTAAGTGTATGTTCTTTCCTCCCCTGGCAGTAACTCTTCCAGAGGTAGAGTATCCTGAGTTTCTGTTAGGTCAGGTATCTGTGAGAACAGGAAAAACAGAGGCCCTGGGTGATGAGACATAACTCACAAGGTGGGCCTGTGGAGGGGTGTGATTTTGGAGAAGTAATATGTGTTCCAACCTGTCACTGTTAGGAGGATCCTTTCATTCCTCCTGAATGGTGAGAAGTGAAAGCCTGACCCGAGGATGTCCTCAAGGAGGCTGTGGCCTCCTCTCATGCTGACACCAACTATTTGGGTTTTTAAGAAATATAATGTGACTACAAGTATCACACAAACTGACAGGCTTCCATTGTGCAGTTTCCCTTATTGATTTAATGAGTGTTTAAAGAGCATCTGTCATGTGTCAGGCTGTTGACTGGGCCCTGGAAACTCAAAAGAGAACAAGAAATGTGTGGTCACTGTGCTTTTTGAGTTTACCTTGTAAGAACAACAGGCTCTCTGAATTAACCATAAAGAAGTGAAGGGTTATAATGGAAAACTTCTGGAGCATTTACAACACATACTTTAGTCTCAGCTGGTTTTGGGATGACAGAGAGCACATCTGTGAAAGGACTCTTAGCTGAGACCTAAAGAGTTAGTAACCATTTTCTACTTGAAAAACAGAGGGTGTTAAAAAAAATTGCCTGACAGGGACTAACCTTTGATGGACTGACCCTAGCCTGGTTGCAGGACAGGACACCATTCACGTGGGGAGCTTGAAGAGTCAGGGAGACTGTGAATGATTGATACTGGCGAGGTTGGTCCCTGCTGGGCTGTGGGTGCTGGTGACCTGGGGAGATCAGCCATGCCCAGAAAGGCTCCAGCCTGTAGAATAATTCTGCTGCCCCTGCTGGACACACAGACAAATGGGGAAGAAAATACGTTATTGTTTGGTATTTTTTTGTTTGGTTTTGCACATTCAATTCAAATTATACTTCAAGCTATATTTAATTTATGTATGGATAATTTTAATATATTTATTGACTTATAGTTGAATTGAAAGTATACAGTTTATGAAGTATTTCACATGCATGCACCAGAGAAGTTGTACAATGAAAATAAAGACCATGTGTCTTGCTATTAGAGTCTACTCATGTTCTCTTGCAATCTCCTTTTTCTTCACCTTTGCACCACTTTTTTCAGTGTTAAGGAAATTATCAAAGGCTGTTTTCTTATTATAAGTGCTTTTGCACTTTCTGGAATTTTCAAATGTTTATCATAAAGTATATAAATTTAGGCTGAATTTGTCTTCTTGGTGCAACACAATTATTTTGACATAGTTTTTTCCTTTTATTCTCTAGTTTTATGTCATTCCTGGGATGCATTAACTTTACCTATTCACCCCTTTATGGACATTTACGTTGTCTCCAATTTGGGACTATTAAACTAAACCTTCCATGAACATGAATGTAGAACAAACTTTAACACATAGAGCACTGTTTTCAAAACCTTAACACATTAGAGGAATGGAAGGTAGGGAGTTGCCACAGGGAGTATGGTCTGAAGGTGGCACAGCCACAGCCCCACCCAGAGCTACAGAACCACCTGCTTCTTCACATAGAAATGTGACTGCCACAGCCAACCATCAGTCAACACAGTAGCAAAATTAAAGACTTCATCTACATTTCAGCTCCCAAATGACACACAAGTGCACCTCAGAGGCTGAATTTAATTCACTCTGGATTGTCCATCCCTATGAGCAGGGGAAATGTTCTGTTTAAACTTTTGATTCCTCTAATATAAACTAAAACCTAAAAAAAATAAGCATGTTGTAAATTGTGCTGCTATGAAAGACCAATACCATACGATCTCATCTATAAATGGAATGTAATCAACAAAACAAACAAACAAGAAAAATATAACCAGAGATAATGAAATTAAGAACAAACTGATGGTGGCCAGAGGGGATGCAGGAGGGAGTAGTATTAGCAGGGAAAGGGAGGAAGTGTTTTCAGGAACATCCATAAAGTGCACTTGGAAAAAGTCAAAGAGGGGTAAGATAAAGGGTGGGAATTAGGGATGGCTGGGGTTGTCAGGGGTCAAAGACAGGTATATTGAACAACAATTAAACAAGTAAAAAACAAGTTAAGCATACATGCCTAGTATTAACAGAAAATACACAGAACGTCTGAGTCTATTTGCATGCTGTGCAATTCTGGGGTTGACCTACACCCAAGAAGCCTTGATTCTCTCATTTGATATCATAGAAATATGGTTGACCTTCTTTCTTGGATTTTAGAAAGAACATCTAAAACACTGGACATTTTCTAAATATTTAGGGTGATAAGAATTTCTTTTGTTTTGATGAGGCAATTCTTGGCAGGCCTCTGGATGGTGGCACAGTGAGGGCAGGTCACCAGAAAGACCAAGTTCTAACAAAAAGCTTGGAATTTTCCGTTGTCAATGTAAGAGATGTTTCAAACTGAAGTGTATTTTTGTGAGTCTACTTGAACCAAACATGATGATGATTGTGGGGAAGAAAAACCTCAATGAATTGAGAAAATGTTCTGAAGAACAGCAAATCTGCACCATATTTTGTACAGTACTGTCACATCCAGGGGTCTATGGGGTTATGTGATGTTTATTGACAATAGATCAAGGAGGTGGGAGAAAGCAAATGCAGAAATCTCTGACTGGGTAAAAAGTAGAACAAATAGACACATATATTTGTTAACTTGGTTGGTATAGGAAAGTCAGCATTAAGAATTAATACAATAACAGCCCTGGCTGATGAAGCTCAGAGGGTTGAACACAGGCCTAGGAACCAAAGGATTGCCAGTTTGATTCCCAGTCAGTTCACATGCCTGGGTGGTGGGCCCAGTCCCCAGTGAGAGGCAACCACACATTGATGTTTCTCTTCCTCTCTTTCTCCTCCCTTTCCCTTCTCTCTAAAGATAAATAAATAAAATCCTAAGAAAAAGAATTAACTCAATAACAATAGTAATGAAAAGATATGTGGTCCCAGGTCTCTGCTTTGCTGCAGGGAAGGGTCTGAGAAAAATAAAATTACCCTGACATTTTAAAGATAAGTTATGGTAAAGGGAAAAGATAATAAACACCCTCAGTTAAGGTCAAGATTGACGTTTGTCAGGAGAGAGAGCAGCTTAGGATATGACTACCCACCATGACTCACTTTGAATTAAGAGTTTTAATTTCAGACCATCTTCTGTGGTTATTTAAGTTTATGTACGTTGAAAGTCCCACCATGCAGGCTTTCCCTGAGCTTGTCAGGTTGAATATTTGGCCCCTTTTTATGTCCGCACTGCTTTGATTATGAATCAGCTGAAACAATGCATTGGTGACTGATGTTTCAGTTAGACAATATTGTCTCAAGTGCTAGGAAGGGAATCTTAGGAAGTCTTACTGTCAGTGTTTTCCTTGCTCATTGATAAACCACTGGTGATGCAGCAAGACCTTAATCTTGGATGGAAGTCAAAGCTTCTGAAAAGAGAAAAGCAGGTAAATTGGGGGCAGTCAACCCATAGACCTTTATTAGAAAAGCACTCTGGATCAATTTGAACCTATAAGCTATCACAGACTAAGATTTGCTATTTCATTTTTCTGTGTTTTGCATCTTGAATAACATTTTCTTACAGTTCGAGGGTGCACTATGTGTTAAACCACTTTTAAGAGTCTGACCACGATATGGAATCTTATTTGCTATGAGGTACCTATTATTATTAAGTGTTCATTTTTAATCTGATGTCTGCTAGTTGTACACTTGGAAGCTGTCACAGTAAGGTTTATTTGGGGCCAGGCTGTGAGAACACAATGTAAATTACAATTACAGTCTGAAAGTTCAACAGGTGAGGAGGTCAGCAGGAGTTTCAGAAGTACCGACCTCTGCTTCAGGATCAGATAGAAGGGCTGTGTTTTATAGCCCCTTCAGCTCTCATTTGAATTAACATAGTTAGTAGTCCTTTCTGTGTTTGGGTGTAAGGACATTCACATAATTTTGTTTTGGCATTTATTTATAAAACTCTTCTCTCTATATTTTCATTCCAGTAACCTTCTACCAGTTTCCTTGATCTTAGTTTGCCTCTTTTTCCTCATTCAGAAATAAATAATTTACTAGAAGAAACTACATAATTTTTACCTCTTAAAACACATCCATCACTTCTTTTTGAAGTTGCATTTCTTTTCAATTTCAAAATGTTACGAGAAATGGGGACTAGCACAGGGCAGGTTAGCCAAAAGGTTTCCAGTGGTGATGACTTCTTGACTTTGTGCAGGAAGAATTCCCCAAAATAAGCACAGGTAATTTTGAGAATATGTTTATTAAACAGGGAGGCAGTCAAACAAGGTTAAACCTAGTTAAAAATATTAGCAGAAGAAAAACTGGGTGGGGCTACTGTGGCTCTATTACCACATTATGAGAAGGATGTGAGACTAGGAGGGACTGCTCTCAGCTTACACCTGAATCACAGAGAAGGGGATTTGTGAAAAGGTTTTGGGGAGTTTGCCTAGGGTAAGCTGCCCATTGCTCCCCTGGTTGCAAATCTTGTTTAGGACCCCTCAGAGATTGGAAAAAGAAAGTTAACTGAAAAAATCAGTTGATGTGGTTCCAAAAGGGTGCACACTGGATTCTTTTTCTTGAAAAGTTTTATTCCTTTCCAAAGGTAAAAATTTTAAGTGAGGTCTCACAAAGGTATCAATACAATATTCACCAGCTTTTTCAGATGTGCCCTTGCAGGGCTGTGATCTCCACTAATTAGTCAGTACCAGGGCAGAAGGTCTAAATTACATGACCAGCTGTATGCCAGGCATGGAAACTACAACCTGAAACCAAGGTCTAGCATATGTTTTCTTCATTGCCAGGCACCCAGGACTTCTCATCCTGGTGGCCTTGGTATCTGGCTGTAAATTGCTCTCCCAGTTTTTTTGGCCATCTTTCTCAGTTTCCCAATTTCACTTGCCAATGAATATTCCTAGACTCTTACTACCCTGTGTGAAAAAAAAACATGAAAAGGATATTTTTAATAATATAAAAATTATCTTATACACCTTAGAAATTATTAACAGTTGTGCTATGTACACACTGAGAAAAGCTCAAAGAAAAAGTATAATTATTTTTATGACTAATATTATCAGACAGATAAACACATTAAAACTTATAATATTGATCATTAATTTCTCAATTTATAAATTTAATGTTGAATTCAATGAAAGTATTGCTTCTTGGAATATCTGAGATTTTCCTGCCTATATCCATCTCTAAGACTTCTATAGTGTTGTGACTTTTTAAAGTCTTTTATCCACCATGAATCTATTTTTGTGTGTGTTGTAAGTTGGTGAACAAGTTTTGCTTTTTTGTTTTTGCATGTGGCCATGCAGACCTCCCACATCATTTGTTGAAGAGGCAATTTTTACTCCATTTTATCCTTCTGCCCACTTTGTCAAATATGAATTGACCATAGAGACTTGGGTTTATTTCTGGGATCTCTATTCTCTTGCATTGATCTATGTATCTGTTTTCATGCCAGTACCAGACTATTTTTATTTCAGTGACCTAATAATAGTTTGGTATCAGGTATTGTGATCCTTCCTACTTTGTTCTTTTTTTCTGCAAAATGCTGTTTGGGGTAGTTTATGCTTCCATATAAATTTTTGAAATGTTTGTTCTATACCTGTGAAATATGTCATTGGTATTTTAATAGGGTTTGTGTTGATCTATAAGTTGCTTTGGCTATTGTGGACATTTAGATGATGTTAATTCTTCCCATCGATGAACACAGTATATGCTTCTATTTATGTGTTTCTTAATTTCTTTCTTCAGTGTTGTGTAGTTTTATGAGTATAGGTCTTTTACCTCCTTGGTAAGGTTTATTCCTAGATATTTTATTTTTTGTTCCTATAGCAAATGGGAATTTTTTCTCTCTGTTTCTGCTATTTCTTTCATTGTGTTAAAAATGCCTTTGTTTTGGAATATTGACTTTGAATCCTGCTGTTTTGCCAAATTCACTTACTACATCATGTAGTATTTTGTTGGAATCTATAGGGTTTTCTGCATACATGAGCATATCCTGTGCCAACAGTGAGTTTTACTTCCTCCTTTCCAATTTGAATATTTTTATTTTTGTGTGTGATCACTGTGGCTAGGACCTCCAGCATTACTTAGAATAGAATTGGTTGAAAGCAGACATCTTTATCTTGTTCCTGGTCTTAGAGGGAAAGCTTTTAGTTTTAGCCCATTGATTATGATGATGGCTGTTTTTTTTTTTCATACATGATCTTTATGAAGTTGAGGTGTGCTTCCTCTACTCTCGCTTTGCTGAGTGTTTTTATCATAAGTGGGTTCTTCCCCTTATGAAGTGTTTTTTCACACCTCATGATAAGATCCGGAGATTTTTTTTTCATTCCTTTGGTTTGTGTTGTCCTGTGTTCATTGATTTGTGCATATTATACTATTCTTTCACATGTCCCTGATTTTAATTAGTATTTTCTGAGCTTGTTGCTGCCTGAAAGACTCCAGTCACATTTCTATGGTTGAAAAATTGGAATCAGAAAGGAATTCTTATTGGAATCAGAATTGGAATCAGGAGTTGGAATCAGAATTGGAATGAAACTTGTGGATTCTAGGTGCTCAGAACAAATCCAGAAACTGTAACTTCTTTTCACACTGGTCCAACCATTCTTACCTGTCACCTGGATGATGCACTTGTGTTATTACTGAGCTTTCTGCTTGCAATCCAGCAACCTTACTTATGCTGCCTAATTTGGAGGCTAAAATATAATAAAATTGTCCCTTCCATCTTCTAAATATTTTAGGATTGCCTAAGCATAAAACAAAAACAAAAACAAACAAACACAGATTAGCAGAAATAAATAAAGTTTTTAACATATGGTCATGGATAATTCACATAAGCTTGAACATTGCTATGACTGTAAGGAAACATTGGGTACATAAACAAATTTGAAAAAGGAGGAAAAAGGGAAAGTGGTGTCTTATATTTCAGAAGTCTGAGAGTGCTTTACAGGTAATAGAGAAGAGCAGAAGCAAACAGCAAGAAAACTTGGGGGCAACACAGAATCATTGGGACAGAATGGGTATCTAGACAACAGATGCCTTCCCCAAAATCCTCTCATGTACCACACATAGTCAAGTAGCCTAAAGTGAATTCTCCTGAAGCACTTTTTATGTCTGAATCCTTGGCAGAAATGTAAAGAGGGTCAACAGTATTTTCTATGTTTTATTTCCTAATAAATAGCTTAAAATCAATATACTAAAACCAAATTGGCAGGGTGACAAAATGTTGGTTACTTTCAATAAACCAGATTACTCACATGTCTTTTTTTTTTTCTTTCAACATTCTAGTAGCTCCCCACTACACCAGAGTGAAGTCAAGGTTCTAGCTGATGGAATCTTTATTTCTGACTTCATCTGCTCTCATCTTCTGATTTCTCTGTTCTAATAAGTTCACATCCTCTGTGCTGAGCCAACATATTAGAATTGAATGAAGAAATTTACCCAAGTATACCTTACTTCATTCTAACATACTGTCAAACAATATTGTTGTCACTGTTGTTTGGATTATTGTGTGACTCCCTCACTGCCAAGTTTGGTCTATGAGGTCTGAGATTTTGTCTATTTTCTTTGCAGTGATTAAAAGACTTCCAGGGAGGCCCTGGTTGACGTAACTCAGTGGATTGAGTGTAGGCTGCAAACCAAAGCATCACAGGTTTGACTCCCAGTCAGGGTACATGCCTGGGTTGCAGGCCACGGCCCCCAGCAACCATACATTGATGTTTATCTCTCTCTCTATCTCCCTCCCTTCCCTCTCTAAAAATAAATAAATAAAATCTTAAAAAAAATAAAATCTTAAAAAAAAAGACTTCCAGGGAGATGGTGAGCAGAGGGTCAGTGTCCTTTGATAAATGAGTACAAAAAATATAAATGTGGTAATGTTTAAGATGATAAAATGTGGACAATTATGATCTCACATAACAGGAATCATGGCCTAGGTAAAAGAACACTGAACATATTTTTCAAAAGAGGAACATCTAATAGAGAATGAGTCCAGGCAAACCTAGAGCTAGTGAGGTGGTAGGAATGAGAGATCCAGGCAGAGGACACAGCATTTGCAAAGGCCAGAAGGTAGAAAAGTTCATTGAACTAAATGAATTTTGTCATTGAATGAGCTAATGTGCCTCAGGTACAGAATACAGTCCTTACTAAAAAATTGCCAAAGCTCTTATTGTTGCACTCCTCTGGGAAGCATTTCCAGGTCTGCCCACTTGGAAACAGCACTAATAGAATAACAATACACCCACACCCTGATGACACAAACAATTCATGATATTAAGCATGGATTACATCTTGACTGATATACAAGTGACAGGCAATAACCCACATATCTGCAAGGTATACCATCTGCTCAGTGTTGATACTCACACAAATTCCGTGTGTTTCCATTCACCCAAAGCTTTTCACTTGCCTTTTTAATCCCTTCATTTTCTTCCCCACAACCACAAGACTTTTCAGGTTATTACTCATTTTCTTTCTTTCTGGGTAGATTCATTTGCATTTTCTGAAATCTTACATAGATTGAGTCATGTAGTATGTTCTCTCTCTTTTTTTTAATATTTTATTTATTTATTTTTTAGAGAGGGAAGGGAGAGAGAGAGAGAGAGAGAGAGAGAGAGAGAGAGAGAGAGACATCAATGTGCGGTTGCTGGGGGTTATGGCCTGCAACCCAGGAATGTACCCTGGCTGGGAATCGAACCTGGGACACTTTGGTTCCCAGCCCGCGCTCAATCCACTGAGCTATGCCAGCCAGGGCTGTATGTTCTCTTTTTAATCTGGCTTTTTAATTCAGCATAATTATTATACGAGGCAAATTTTACACAATAAAAATTGAAAAATCAGTGGCATTAAGTTTAATCACAATTTTGTGCAACTAACATGTGTACCTGGTACTAAAATATTTTAATTACTCTTAATAAACATTATAGCCATTGAATGATTGCCCCCCATTTCCTTGTACACTAACTTGTGGAAAGTACCAATCTTTAATTTGTCTTATCCTCCTCCTTTTTTTCTGTCCCATGTATCCTGTCCCTTGACCCCTGATGACTTGTGTATCTGATGGTCCCACTAGTTCCAGTGTCAGGAAACAAATCTGAGTTTTCAAAACATTATCCTTCCTCCCCTCCCTATGTCTTACCCTCATGCCCATCCTAATGTGGATGAATGGCAACCCCACTTCACCTAACCAGCTCCAGTTGCCCCTCATACAACAAGTAGGTCAGCCCCTCACTCATATTATTCAGCTTCATTCTGAGTCTTCAAACTAACCCTCCTGCATGGAACCTTAATTCTCTTTGAAAGATATAATATCTAACACCTTCACAACTCCCAGCCTTCACAATTTCTCATTTGACACTGGGCAGACCCTATTCATGATTTTGCTCTGCATTCACCTCTGCTTACACACAATCCACCTCTGGACAGGTTCCCAAGATTCTCAATCCAGCACACCAGAGCCACAGGGAGCAGAAATTGAGTAGAACCAGAGAAGATATTTATTTATGATTTCATAGTTCTGGATGCAGGCTCTTTAAGGATAGGCCTGTGGAACTTATAAAAACAAAAAAAGACAAGGAATGAGGAGAATGATGTCTACTTTGAACTGCAGGTCACATGGGGCTTCAAAGTGGCTCATTCAATGCAGGTCTGTGCATGGCTAACATAGCAGAGACCTGAATATGTACTAGTTATTTGTGTTTTATGATAGGGTGTCTTTTTTTGTGTCTTGAAGGTACAATGACAATGTATGTGGAATGAATGCACTGTTGACAGGTTGTTGCAATATATCCTTTCTTGCCAGCATAGATTCATGGATTCTGTCCCATGCTCCTTTTGAGGTCACCTGTGGACCTAGGAAGAACTGTAAACTCAGGTCTTCGCTAGCTTTGAACATCCAGTCAGAAGAGAGGTAAGACAATTGCAAATATTTTTTTTTTTTTAGTTAAGTAGGTAAGTAACATTTTGGAAGATTTTAAGATGTATTAAGAATTGATCCTTTGAGTAAGAAGCCATGGTTAGCTAGTTAAAGGGAGGTTATGTTAAAGAAACACATGAATCAAGCAAGTTTAGAATGTCAGTGGCTTAGATTCAGAAATAACCCATGTAGGGTTACATTCACCCTCCACATCATAACAAAAATGCTTTCTTCACAAGTACTGCCAGAACAGAACCACAAAGACCAGAAAACAAACCCACACCCCCAAAAATAACTACCTCCCACCATCCTTCTATCAACAGAAAATGAACTAGTACCATTATTTTTAGACTATAAGACATACATCCCACCCCCCAAATTAGGAGTAATAATGGTTGTTAATGCTGCTGTTGAGTTCTGTTTACATTTATATCCATTAAATATTATCTTATCTGTTATTAAATATTTTACCAAGTCTCTGCTTCATTTTTTTCCCTATTTTCCTCCTCTAAAACCTAAGTGCATCCTATGTTCTGAAAAATATGGTATATAATAAGGGTATAAAAAGATGAAAACTATTATAAAAAAGAGAGGGGATATGGGATGACTTACTGAAAGGAAAATGATTTTGAAAAGTTAGAGGGAGGAGCACTAATAAAAATGGAAGTCGGAGCAATGCAAAGAGAGAATGTACAATTTACATCATGAATTAAAAAGGGAATGATGAATATGCAATGGAATATGAGGGGGGAGCATATAATATTAGGTTTAAACAGAAATTAAAATGATATAAAAAATAAAGTCAGAGAAAACAAGAGGGGGCAATATTAAATAATTAACAAAAATATAGGAACCAAATTGAAGAGAAAGATCTACCACAGCACTATCAACAACAGATGAGGTAAAATTAATATAGGTGGTATGGGAATAAGAGGGAAAAAAGAAACAAAATTTTTAATACTTGTCTAGAGGAATGGGAAATGATTTTTTGAAATGATAAAGGGAAAGGGAATATTAAGAGTGAGGAACAAAAAGCAGTCTAATGCAGAGAATAATTAAAATTTGGGATGTATGAAAAAAGAATAAAAGGAAAAGGAGAATGAAGAAAAATAAAAAGGCAGGATCAAAGAAAAGTAGAAGTCAAAAATAGGTAAAGACAGTGCAGAATTAAACATTTTAGAAGAAAAAAAAGAGAAAAGTGAAGGGACCAGTGAAATTTGATATTTGAACCACAAAATTAGTGAAGATCTCAACATAAAATTGAAAAAAATGTGGAACAACAACTATCCTACCTACCACTAACTAGCAAAGATTGCTAAAGGTGGAGAGAGAATGGGGGCATTTTAAGAAGGAGGGGAAGGAAGCGAGATGACCATTGACAAGAAAATTGGTTTCAAGCCCTGGCTGGCATAGCTCAGTGGACCGAGCATAGGCTGCGAACCAAAGCATCACAGGTTTGACTCCCAGTCAGGGTACGTGCCTGGGTTGCAGGTCATGACCCCCAGCAACCGCACATTGATGCTTCTCTCTCTCTCTCTCTCTCTCTCTCTCTATCTCTATCTCTATCTCTATCTCTATCTCTATCTCTATCTCTATCATCTCCCTCCCTTCCCTCTCTAAAAAAATTAATAAATAAATAAAATCTTAAAAAAAGAAAAGAAAAGAAAATTGGTTTCCTGTGTCTGGATGGGGGATAAATATTAAGAGTGTGGAATGGAAACAAGTTGTAGAAAGAGAAAAAGCAAAATTTGAAATGAAAGTAGTGTGAGGAAAAAAGGAAGGTAAATGTGGTGAGAGACAGGAGGGGAAAATATATGAACTGAAGTTAAACTATAGGATAAAATCTGGTAACTTCAATATGCACAATCTTACAAACCTTCATTGCTCTTCAGACTCCTAGACCCCAAAGGGATTCTCATATCCTTCTTTCCCTTGATTCTTATCCCATATACCATGTTTCAAAGCTGTTCTTGCCTAGTGCACCTGGTTACCAGAACATTGATATTTAGTGAGATCCATCTCACAGGAGGTACAAAACAAGGTCTTCCAGTGCACACTTGTGGGGGGCTGATGTGACAGAGACCTGCATGTTTACAAGAGTTTCAGAGTTTCACGACAGGATATTTTTATAATCTCAGAAACTTGTTCCTTGAGAATGAGAGAAAATATATGCAGAATGAGAACACTGATGTTGGTTAAGCTGCTATAGAAGTGCAGTGTTTTATTTCTTTTTCTCAGATTCTAAGACAAAGGTCATTTTACTCAACCTTGTTCCCAGAACAATTTAGGTAGTCAGGTCACCTTATGCTGTGGACACAAATTCAGGGTGGAGGCAGGACAACAGGAAATATGTATTGAAAATTTTCAGCCAGATTAAAAAATATTTGGTATATTTGAAAATATAGTAAGGATGGGCAACTGTAAGCAAGATGACAGGATCAGGTAATTATAGGTACCAGTAGGAGATGTCAGAGTGAAACATGCTTCACACAAACTTAAGAGAAAATATATACTTAATTAAAAACCATGCATTAACATAGTGATCCAGAACTCAGCACCCATGAAACAGAAGGCTGTGAAGATTTTAAGAACAGGTGAAAGAATCAAAGTCATCTCTTTTTGCTAATTGGCTTTACAGAAAAGAAAATTGAAACTTTTCATAAAATCTATATTGGACATCATTTTGCCTCCTGGTTTTAAAGGTTATTGCCCAAGTTAGGCTTCTACCTCCCACAGAGACTTATACACAGGCTCAGGAGGATTAAATTTTAAGAGCTGGATGCAGGACTTTGCGACAGATACTCGCTAAATCATAACACTGGCAAGACAATTTTAAGGACTCTTGTGTATTTCAAGTGGGTAAAATAAGGATTTGTAATTACAAGTTGCAATTACATTTCTACAGAAAATGCTCTAAAATATGGGGGTCGGAGGCTTGAGATAAGAAAGGACCACTCTATTCTATGCAGCATAAAGAAAAAGGAGCTCCTACCTTTTGTGACAACATGGATGGAACTGGAAAATATTTGCTAAGCAAAATAATCCAGGTGGTGAAAGACAAATACCATATGAACTCACATTTAACAGGAACCTAATCAACAAAACAAACAAACAAGCAACATATAACCAAAGACACTGAAATAGAGAACAGGCTGACAGTGACTAGAGGGAAAAGTGGAGGAAATTTCAGGGGGAAAGGGGAAGGGTTTGTAGGAACAAGTATAAAGGACACATGGAGAAAAACAAGAATGGTGGTGGAAATGGGAGGGAGGTGGGAAGGGCTTGGCGGGTAGGCTTGGATGGGAGTAAAAGGCAGAAAACTGTACTTGAACAATTAAGAAAAAAAAGAAAGGACCTCTCTGAAGGTTGATGACTCTGAGGAAACATTAAGGCCTCTAGGTCACAATGAAACCAGAAAAGACCCTAATGTTCAGGCTGCCTGTCAGTACCAAACCCAATAAGCAATGCCAGTGATTGAATCTTTATGGGCACTATATTCAGATGGCAGGCTATCTGAGACTATGGTGGGTTCCTACCCTAACAGGCCATCTTGTCATCTCTTTCTATGCCAGACATTTTATAACGGGGGAATAAACAAGGTGCAGTGAGGGCTGTAAGATTTAGAGGCTGCATCATTCCTATCCCGGGCAGTTAGCTGTTCTCAGGAGAGGGTGGTCGTGTGTGTGTGTGTGTGTGTGTGTGTGTGTGTGTGTGTCTCCCTGAAACACAAAGACCCAGATGCCTCCAATAGTCCATAGGGGATTATTTTTAGCAGTACCCCAGGATTTCAGCTGTGTTCACAGGAGGCAGGATGGGCTTTACTGTAGATTCTGAAACAAAAGCTTTAACATACACATTATGTGCTGGACTTATAACTTTATACCTTAACCTAAAATTTTCCAAATCTTATTGATGAGTCCTCTATCAATATAAAATCTGCTTGTGCACAGTGGAGGGATACACAACTATATCTCTTTCAGCCAAGATCCATTTTGCATCTACATCAGTTCCTGCAATTTATAAACAGGTGAAAAATAACTGAGACTCCCTGAACAGAGCCAGGATTTGATCTCCCAGAAGGCTGTGCTTCTAAAGTTTTCCATTCAGACATTACATTTATCTCTACTGTCACTTCCCTGTTCATCAAAATTAATCACCAAGGAAGAATTCTGTTCTTGATCCTCCAACATGGCTGGTGTCACCTGATTTGTCCTGATTAGTTAACTAAGGGCAGAGAAACTGACACTTACCAAATAGTTTCCTTTGGTAAAAGTTTTTCTATAAAACATATAACAGGAACTTAACAGCCACTTGAGAGTAGGAAGCCTCACCCTCATACTTCACCTCCATTTCTCTAGGTTTAGGTGGTGTCCTCTTCTCTAAGAGGTACCAAAAATCAAAGATGTCAAACTTAGCTCTGTAAACTGTGAGGTCTTTTCTAATTCCATGCACAAGGTTCTGAACTAGGACATTGGAGCTAAAGCTTTGGTATTATTGCCACAAAAGATAACCCATTATATCTTTTTAATAAAAACAACACAAATGTACTGGACTCATAACAATAATTTTATAGATATATAAGCAACAGAGACTTTTAGACACAAGCAAAAATCAGTGTTGCTACTCACATAGGTATCATCATGTCCATTCCCATTGTCTACAACTGTGTCCTGGTGCCTCTATGTATTTGCATGGAGAAGAGACACTGCTCAGATTCTCTAAGCCCTTCACCTGATCCCATTGGTTATCATGTGACCACTGTTCATCCTCTGAGGGCCACAGTGTCAGCTACACTGTGGACATGGTACACATGAGACCAAACTGGTGGTAGGTTTGGTCTGAAATGTGACTTTAAGTCAAAAATAATTACAATGTTAGCTCAGATTGTTGACTGTTTATTGACTCAGTGCAAATTTTACTCTTCACCTTCGGAATAAATCTATTCTAATAATGCAAGAAAACCTCTTATTTAGAGTATACCAACATAGAGGGGGAAGGGAGAGTCATTCAACTTTCACATCCAGCTGAAGGGCCACACTTGCAACAGAACTAATGGGGTTGGAGACTTCACACCAGTAATTCCCAGCATCTTCCCTCTTGACAGGATCTATGGTGAGGCTTCCATGGTCCTTGGACAGCTTCATTCACTCTGTGGACTGCAATTCTGTGCCATTGAACAACAACTGGATGATGAGCTCATTTGAGTAGCAGGTCAAGACCACAGCATCTTTATCCTCTGTGACTGTGGTGTTGTTGGCTCAGAGGGTGGACACTCTGACATACCCTGTGGAGAAACAGAATGTGACTCATTGAGAATGGTCTTGAGACATGGAGCCATGCTGCTTACTCAGAGATCTCAGTCACTCATAGTCCACAGTGACTTAAATAAAGGTCACCAGAGTAAGGTTCTGACATTTGCAGAGCATAATTGTGCATATTCAGGTGACAATAAGTAAGGAGAGAGCTGTACCTCCTTTCTGACCCCATATAACCTTCAGGTGATTCCTTAAGTGTTCTTACAGACATCTGTATCACAGCAACACACAGAAACCCTTCCCAGTTCATGTGTCTTATAACCTTATCATCAGTTACAATGTTTCTCTCATGAGCTTTTCTTGATCTTTTTTGAGAAATTTTTTGATTTCAAAAAGCATCCTACTACTTACATAAGACTTTATGTGTGTTGGTGAAGGCAGGCTTACCAACTTTTTATTCCATCTCTACAGCCAAAGGAAGATTACAGTAAGTGGAAAAGAATTTAGCTTTTGTTAAACAATTCATTAGGCAATAAAAATGGCCCAAACCAGTCTTCATAACTGTAGACCTTAAGGATTTCTGTCTAAAACACTTTTAATTCTGAACAAGATTTTATTTCCTGGCCTACTCATTCAATGTCATGTTGAAATGAATCTCTAGAGGGAAGTGGTTATGGTTTTAATGAAAAGCACTGACTGTAGGTATAGAAGAAAACTACACACTGTAATAAAGGCCATACATAAAGGCCCAGAGTTAACATAATATTCCATGGATACAGTAAAAAAAAATAGTAATATTATGAACAAGAAATAGATGCTATATTTTTCCACATATTAAACAGAGTACTGGAAATTTTGACTACAACATTTTTTCCAGAAGATGAAACAACTCGTATCCAAATTGGTAAAAAAATATATCATTTTTTAAAAGATAGAACAATTTTGTATGTAGAAAACCATAAAGTTTCTGACACAAGAAAACATACACACACATTTAGAACTAATAAATAAGGCAAAATTGCAGGAAATAAAAATAAACACTTAAGATCACTTTCTTTTCTTGCAACAACAATAAAGAATTTGAAAGCAAAATTAAGAAAAAATATTCCATTTTCTATAGCATCAAAAGACTAGTATACAAATGAATAAACTTAATTAATAAGGTAGAAATTGTATACAGTGAAACCTACCAAACATTTTTCAAAGAACTTAGACACAAATAAATGGAAAAACATACATGTTAATTTATTGGAAGACCCCAAACTATCTACATATTTTACACAATCACTATCAAAACCTCAAGATCTTCCTAGCAAAAATAAGAAAATTCACCCTACATTTCATAAGGAAATTCAATGAACCCCAAATTGTTTAAATGGTGTTTAAAAAAGAATGCAATAGAAGGTCTCATGTTCCCTAAGCTCAAAACTTACTGCAGAGCAAAGGTAACTAATATAGTGTTACACTGGCACAAAAACTTCTGTTGATCAAAGACACACTCAAATGGTGTCAATGAAAAGTCCTAGACTATTCAATGGGGAAAAGATAAACTTTTTAACAATGATGTTGAAAAGGAATATCCACATGCAAACAATTGACATAGATTGTTATCTTATACTATACACAAAAATTAGGTCAAAATAGATCAAATTGTAAAGGTTAGACCTAGAGGTTTAAAATGCTTAGAAAAAGTACAGAGAGAAGCATTATGACATTAAGTTGGCAGTGATTTTATGAGTATGATACTAAGAATACAGGCAAAAAATAGACAATTTGGATTTTGTCAAAGTGAAAAATTATCTTCACAAAAAGCACAAGAGATTGAAAGGTGACCTATGAAATGGAAAAAGTATTTTGCAAATCCTATGGAAAATATAAGGTTAATGTCTAGAATATACAAAACATGTACAACTCTACAAGGACAAAATGAATAATCTGATTTATAAAGGGACAAAGCACCTGAGTAGAATTTTCTCCAGAGAATATATATAAATGGCCAATAGTCACAAGAAAATATGCTCAAAACACTATTATTAAATAAAATGAAAATCAAATCTGTCAAGGTCAAATTTGTTCCTTGCGATGCTGGATGTGGTTAAGTTTACTCTGCTTAAAAGAGGAAAAAATGGCCCTGTGTGGTATTTTGATATCTCCAAAAGCTTCTTCAACTATAGTTGGCACTTCTCATATCTTAATAACTTGACTCTTAGAAATAATAAGGCAGATCGATGTATCACAAAAAATATTTGGGAATCTGAATGCTCAGTGAATGTATGGCCTCCAGCTATACATCTGGGGGAAATACAGACTTCCTCAGGTGTTAGTTTAGTATCAGTGTTTGGTTATGGAAAGACATAGGAATGGGAGTCAGTGATACCCCCGCACTTCTGGTTCTTCACTGATCACTGACTGACTGCCTGGCTAAGAAGAAACCTTGCCTTCCAGTTGCACAAATTCCTATCACCCAGCTGAGGTGTGTTTCCATGAGGCACTATTTCCCAAGCCATCTAGAGACTGGGGTTGGAGCAGAAATAACACATAAGGAACAAAAACAAGCCAGTGGTAATTTGACTACTCAGGCCTCTGGGTGAAGACTTGGGTCAGGTTTTTCTAAGTGAAGGTGAATGAAATGAGCCAGTGAGCCAATAAAAAAATAGAGCAAATTTCAATAAATGATTTGGAAAGAGGAAAAGGGACAGATAGAAGCTGATTATGGCAGCAGAATCATGTGTTCTGCCCTTGATCATTAAAGTCATTCTCTCTCCTCTGAGGGCAGGTGAGGACTTGGGCAAATGCAAATGGTGTAAGTTATAGCAAATGGGGAGAACTGACTTCCTGAAATTCTGGTGCTAGTAGGCATTTTTTGTTAGGTGACTCTGAGATGGAAATTTGAAGAAAACTTAAAATTCTTCTGTATGTCATTATTATTATTATTAATATCTTGGGGTCCAGGACCAATTGCAAAAAGATCTATTTTATTAGATAAATGAAAAGGATCTGAGATGATGGTCTTAGTTCTTGTAGGCACAGAAACATTGTCCCCTATGATGAACATTCCAAGGACTCTGAATCCAGGTTCCAGCTCTGCAGAAATTTTGGCTCATACATTTATTCATTCAATCACCATTTATTTCTTCCTAATACATCAAAAGCAACTGAATATTTGTTACATGTTGGTGCTACACTGATTTCAGGGGTAGAGTGGTGATTGAGAAGGCAAGTCCTTTCCTTTATATCTGGTGGGTTAGAATGCACCACAATGGGAATCAAATAAGTGATGTCAAGTCCAGTGCAGGGAGTGTGGCTGGGCCACCTGAGGGGGAGGCCTGGGTAATCTATGCAGTGACTCTGACTGTGACTGCAGGTAATTGGATTCTGGAGTAAAATAGATTATTTCTTCATTTTGCTCAATCCACAAAACAAAGGGTATTCCCATGATCAGAGGAGGCCTAAAGAAAAAGTATCTGAACCAATTCATTTGTTTAGGAACCCAAGGAGTCCCTCATATGTCCCCTGAGGTAGAGAAATCAAGTTTATGACTACAGCCTTCAAAAGACTCTGAACAGCTGCTCATGGGTTGTGTGTCTGATTTACTGACAGTACCTTCCTGTTTCTCAGTTTATTCTCAATGAATATTTAGCTGCCAGGTTGTCAGTGCAGCAACTGTCAAATATTTACAGGATCTGACCTAAATCTTGAAATAGAAGAGCTGCTCAAATGAGACACCTCTTACTGATGGACTTCAAGACAGAATCCCCTGGGCTTATCCTTGGTGAATGAGGACCTTCCAGGAGTATCTTTTTTTCTCAGTTTCTTTCTGGGGATGCTAATCTTTTTCTGAAACTTCCTAAGTCCCCCAGGAGAGTCAGCTAATATCCAGAAATATTGTCTGACTGTGCTCTCCACAAACAGACTGAGGTGACACCAAACTCCATTTCTGCCAAGATCTGATTTTTGTGCCTGAGCCAGAACTGGTGACAGGCTCAGGAGCCTTTTGACTTGACATCCATCACATACACATTCTTCCCTTTCAAGGACCACAAACCCAAACTGGCACAGCCTCTGCAGTGTCCCTGTAATCAAGATGCCTGGCACAGTATTCTGGGAAGAGTTATTGAGTTGAGCTCTGTATGAATGTCAGGAGGCCTTTCAGACCATGCCCTTACCTAGTATTGCAGGGTCAACCTCAGGTCAAGTTCATAGGAACATGCTCCAGGGCCTGAACTGAGACTGGGTTCCCTCTGCTGAGTTACTCTCATTAGACTGACCTTTCTATCTGCAGTGACTGTCTGCAGCGCTGCAAGTTGGGAAGGGAAGTGAGATCTTAGGAAGTTTGTCTACACTCTGTGTGTCCTGCAATAGATGCCAAAATCCAGCCTGAAACAAAATGCAGAGGGCAATGGAGGCAGAATCTAGAAATATCAGTTCTGTGCTGGAAGTGGAATTCACCCCACCCGACACATAGAGGTCAGAGAGCAATCACTCACGGTATACATTGAATTGTCCATATCCTATTAATATTTTGGAATTTTGTTCTTTCAGTGGGATGGTGTAGATTCCTGTGTCTTTCATGGTGACCTTCCTTAAGTGCAAAGACCCATCATAGTTTATTGTCACTCATCTATTTGGTGGACCTCTTATATGGTAGTTTGCAGTTTATGCAAGAAATGCAATTTTATGATTGTTGTCCAAAACTTCCCCTCTGCACCATACAAGGTGTGTAGCATCAGGATGCTTGTTGCAGATACTTAAATGAACATCCTCCCTTTCGGCAGCATTTTTCAACCACATATCCAGTTGGGCTACGGTGGACAAGCACCAGAAGTTTAAAAGTGAGACTAGAAAATAGGAAAAAGAAATTGATCAATATTTGTATCTTTGTATTGAGTTGGAAAGATGGGGCCCTGAATCCAGAGCAGGTCTCCTTATCTCTCAGCTTTGGTCTGCTTTAGAGTGTGTGTCTCCCATGGTCAAGGTCAACCGCATGGCCCCCCATTACTGCTGAATGTAACTTCAAGTACCTCTGAAACTGTTACTTCTTCTGTTTCAAGTACTCTTCTCTAGGTGTTTGTTTCACTCACCCCTTCACTATAATTAGAACATTTCTGACGATCAGGAGTATTTTTGAAAGACACCTTTGCTGACCATCTCCTCTAACGTATCTCTGCCTTCATTTTCTGACTGTCCTCCTGTTTTTTTTTTTTTCATGACTGTTGTGGGTAACTGACCTCACATTTAGACCTTTCCTTGTCCTGCTCTCATCCGTAGATCATGGACTTGATGAGAGCAGGGCCTCTCGGATCTAGTACTTCTAGTGACTCCAACCACCTAGAAATACATGGGGTTGAATGGATGAGCTTTCCTAGGGTCCTCTAAATCATGGGATGCATTTACTGATTTCTGAGGTTTGTGGTAAAGATAATGCCTAGCATCCCTGGATGATTTTTTTCTGCTGTTCCCTGACATATATCATTATTATTACCACTTTGATAATTCAATACTCAGTGATGAATTGAACAGGAAATGAATAGCAATCCAGGTTTTCCTGCCTCCCACCACTTCCAGATTATGAGATTTTCCTCTTGCTGAGCCCCCTTCCCCATCCTACTCTTTCCTTTTGTCCTTTACACTCAGGTCCAAACAGAAGACTTCCCTTTTTTTCTCAGAGCACTGGTCTCTCCATCAGATCCCAGCCAGTCTCTGTGTCAGATCCTTAGTCTATCTCAAGGAATTGTCTCCTACTAAGAACCACCAGGAGCCCATGCCAATGGATAAGTCCTCTGTGGGTAGAGACTGAAAGTGACCCAATGGTGTATGTTGTCTGCTGAGTCTTTCAGAAAAGCCTGAGGTTCTGCAAGGCTCACAGGCACCCCTCTCCAGAATGGAGCAATCTGCTGTGTGTTCTTCCTATAAACTGAGCTTTATTCAGGGACATGTTTACTGTTCTTGTCATGTGGGCTGGGGGCACGGTTTGTACACAGGACCCTGCAAGCCTCGCCTTCAGTTTTTTCCACCCTTGTCCATTCTGACCAGTGCTGATCCCCTATATTCTGCCTCCTTGAGAACACCTGAGACTTTTCAGAACCACACAGACACCCACAAGCACACATGCATATAAACACACACACCCACACACACACCCTCATGCTGTGTTAGGAAAAGCACAGGCCTGAGGTGTCTAGCTTTCAGGGTCTTCACACAGCTTCCTGTATGTTGCCCAGTAGTCTTTCCCACAGCCTCTCTCTTTCACACTTGACTTTTCCCTCCAGAGCAGGTGTTCTTGAGCTAAGTCAGAAAAACCTAAAACAGGGATATTACCCCTGCTGAGCATTGGATCACCTATGAGACATTGCAAACATTGCAATGCCCAGGTGACACCTTAAAAATGCAGCTTCAGCAGCTGTCCAGCTAATTTGGTTGTCCAATCAAAATGAGGTTTCTTCATGGGACGGTAGAATCTTTTCTATTGCCCTTCTGTGCAGAGGGGATATCTTCAAGATCCCTTTAAACTGCCAGTTCTGACTGGGCTGCAGTGGGTCAGAGACTCTGCATCTGACAAGCTCTCAGGAGAGGATTGTCCTACTGAGCTGTAGTGTACACTTGCGTTAGCAAGGCTGATGGAGCACATACATCCCTGAAAGGGTGAGACACTCATGACAGCATTGGACAATGCTGTGTCTTCTTGGTCTTTGCTCTGTCATCACCACACAGAGAGCCTCTGGTGTCCTGAAAATATCTGTAATATTTCTGTTTGTGAGACAGAAACCAAACTGGGCAGCAGGTCCTCCCCATGTTCTCAAGTGCTCTGACAAGCTTTTCCTTTCAGCATGAATGTCACAGAGATGAATCTGGCAGTGAGAAAGGTCAGCCTTGTGAAAATTTCAGTGGGGACCCTTCTTCCATTTCAGGTTGTCACCAGACTAGATTTTTCCTCTATGGACAAAGATTTAAAACAAGAACTCTCTGTAAGATGTGAAGATTTGGGGTGTGAAGTGGGAGATGTCCTGAGTGTCCCATGAAGAAAGGCCTTTGGTGAAAGGTGAGGTGCCTGTGGGTTTCCTGGTTCTCAGGGATCAGCTTAATGTAGACCTCACACTGCACATGTGGTCGTTGGACCTGTTGTTGCGCTCTCTGGCTGTTGGGATGACATCTGAGTTCTGCCTGGTTGGCTTTCTTGTGGTCACTAGATGCCCATGGATGAAGCCAGGCATGGGGTAGAGAACAGCACAGAAACCTCCGAGGGAGGAGGTGCTCCCAAGCACTGTAGAGAGAAAAAAAAAGTCCAAACCTTTAGAGCAATTTAATGAGATTATTTGAGCCATAATGATCACATATGCTGGGCATGTAAGTCTCAAATCCTGTGAAGAAAGGAAGTTTTGCAGCATTTTGCAGTTTATACATTATAATCAAATTAGAACTTGAAAAATGTTGCATAAACTTTCTTAATAGGTGACAGAAAACATAGTGGGAAAATCTCTAGCATTGGGTGGGGGGAAGGCAAAATAAAGAAACATATATTTTTTTACATTGGTGGATAAAGAAAAATTCACATTTACAGGACACAGAGAAGGTGTGCAGGGGACCAGATAACATAAAGGATGTTATGAAAAGAATAAAAAGTCATCCCTGATTCCTATAACGTCAGGGTATGCTCTTTCCTCCCTCCTAGTAACTCTACCAAGGATTGAGAATCCAGAGTTTCTGTCAGATTGGCTATCTGTGAGAAGAGGAAGAATACAGGCCCTGGGTGATGAGACATAACTCACAAGGTGGATCTGTGGAGGGCTATGATTTTAAGGGGAATAAAATAGACTTCAACCCCCACTGTTAGGGGTATCTTGTCCTTCCTTCTGACTGTACGAGAAGTAAAAACCTGAACCTAGGATGTCCCCAAGTAGGCAATGCATTCCTGTCATGCTGACACCAATGCCTTTGTGTCTATGGAAACATAATTTGACTACAAGAGTGATGTGTGCTTCCCCTTATTGATTTAATAAGCATTCACAGAGCTTCTGTGATGTGTCAGGCTCTAGGATGGGCCCTGGGAACTCCAAGGAGAATAAAACATGTGTGGGCCTTGTGCTTATCAAGTTTGCTTGTAACAGAGACAAGGTCTCAGACAAATCATGGCTCTAGGGGATTAGTTATATTTCAGTGAAGGGGCATGAAAGAAACCCTGGGTGCACACACAGCATGTACTTGAATCTTCGCTGGTTTGGGGATCATCAGGAGAACTTTTGACAAAGTGTCCTTTTTGCTGACACCTGAAGGATTTGTGGACTTTTTACCCTTGAGGAACAGAGGCTGTTAAGGGGAAAAACAAAACAAAACAAAACAAAACAAAACAAAAACAAAAACAAAAAAAAACAGCTGCCTGCAGAGGACTGACCTTTGGTGGGCTGATATTTGGCTAGATGAAGGAGTGTACAGAGTTGGCTCCCCTAGATGAGGAGCTTGAAGAGTTAGGAAGAATGTGTAATAACTGATATTTTGAGGTTGGCCTCTGCTGGGCTGTGGGTGCTGCTCTGTTGGGGTCAGCTGTGCCCCAGAAAGTATCCAGCCTGCAGAGTAATTCTGCCACACCCTGGTGAACAAGCAGTAAAATGGGCAAGGAGATATCATATTACAGTTAGTTTTCTTTTAGTTTTGTACTTCCTATTCAACTACACTTTAGAAAATATTTCAGGGGTATATATAATTTTAATATATTTTTAAATTATAGTTGAATATAATAAGCTTAACATATTGAAATCATACAATTTATATTTTTCCAGATGCATGCACCAGATGATTTATAATAATTAAAGATCATGTCTCTTGCTATTAATGTCTTTTCATGCCCTCTTGTGATGTCTTTATTCTTCATCTCTCCATCTCCTTTTTGTAGTGTTAATAAAACTCTCATCAGCTTCTTTTATTAAAAAAAATCATATACATTTTCAAGATTTTCCAAAGTTTTATCATGAAGTATGTAATTTTAGGCCGAAGTTGGCTTCTTGACTAAACAAGATTATTTTGGCATAGCTCTTTCTTTTTAAAATCTAGTTATCTGTCATTCTAAGGATACATTAATTTTGTTCTTCCATTCACCCTTTATGGACATTTGCGTTGTTTCCAATTTTGGGCTCCTACAAGTAAGCCTGCCATGAACAAGAATGTAGAAAATTCTATAAGGCAAAGAATTAGTATTTATAAAACAAATGAAAAGCTAGATAAATAGAGAGTTACTCCTAGAAGTCTGATTTTAAGGTCCCACTGCGACAACCCTACCCAGAGGTAAAGAAACACCTCTTTCTTCACTTAAAACTGTGTCTGCCACAGCCCACCCTTCAGTCAACACAGTAAGAGAAATAATGGTTCCACCTCAGTTCCAGCTTCTAATTTATGAACCAGTGCACCCCAGAAACTACATTTAATTCACACCTGGATTGTCAATCACTAGGAGTAGGGAAAAGGTAGTGTTTAAGTTTTAGTCCCTCTGATATAAAAGGAAACCTAATAAAATGAAGGATGTGTGCCAAGTGCCTCATGACATTTCTGAGCCCAGCTGCAGGCTGTGTAACTCTGGGTGAGTGACCCCACCTCGATAAGAGTCACTTCTCTCATGTGATGTCATAAAAATATGTTTGGTCTTCTTTCTTGGATTTTAGAAAAGGGTATCTACAATCTCTGTATTTTTGTAACTGATGTGGGTCGTAAGGGCACTTTTGTTGTGATGATGCAACTCCTGACATGCCACTGGGTACTTGTAGAGTGAGGGCAGGTCACTGGAAAGACCAAGTTCTGATAAGAAGTTTGGAATTTTCTGCTGTGAACTTGAGAAATGTCTTAACCTGAAAATAATTTTTAATAGTGATTCTGAGCCAAATATGCTGATAGTTTCAGGAAGCAAAATCACAATGGACTGAGAAAATGTTTTGAAAAATGGCAATTTGCCCCTTAATTTATACAGTACCTTCAAAGGCTGGGACCTGAGGGGTTATATGAAATTCACTAGTAATAGATTAGAAATGTTGGAGAAGGAAAAGTGCAGGAATCTCTGAGATTGTTAAAGACTAAAACGAATAGACACTATTTTGAGGTTGGTTCGTACAGGAAAGTCAGCAGTTAACAATGAACACAATAGCAATAGTAATGAGAAGGTATGTTGTCTCTGCTTTGGTGTAGTAAGGTGTACAGAAAACAGAAAATTACCCTGACATTTTAAAGATATGCTTTGTTTGAGGCAAAAAGACAAAGAACACTCTCAGTTGAAGTAAAGATTGACTTTTGTCAGAAAAGATACCAGGCTAGGATATGACTACCCACCACGGCTCACTTTGGTTAAGAGTTTTAATTTCAGACCATCCTCTGTGGTTGCTTAAGTTTATGTGTTTTACATCCTGCCATGCAGGCCTTCCCTGAGCATGTCAGATTAAGGATGTGGCCCCTTTTTTTTCCACACTGCTTTGGTGATAAATCAGCCTAAACAATTAATTGGTGACTGATCTTTCAGTTAGTCAATATTGTCTCAAATGCTAGGAAAACATTTTTAGGAAGTCTTACTGTCAGTATTTGTCTTGCTGAGTAAACCATCCATGATGCAGCAAGCCCTTAATTAACCTTGGATGGAAGTCAAAACTGAAAGATCTCAAAAGAGAAAAGCAGGTAAATGGGAGCAGTTGGTGCCACAGGCCTTTATTAGACAAACACTCTGGATCATTTCTAACCTGTAAGCTACTATGATGTAAGATTTTCTGTCTCATTTCTCTGTATTTTGCACCTTGTATAACATTTACTTTCAGTTTGAGGGCACACTATAGGCCAAAGCACTTTTCACAATCTGACCATGTAATTGGTTCTTATTTACTATGGCCCACCTGTTATTAATTATTAATTAGTCAATATAAATTTGATTTCTGCTAGTTTTACACTTGGAAGCTATAAACTTAAGGTTTATTTAGGGGGTTATTATTTAAGGTTGTGAGACATATTTGTATTCTTGAGAGGGTGGTATTTTAATAGAATTCAATGACCATATTTCAAGTGGGTCTGAAGAAAGTGGGAAATGTATATGGGCATAGTTGAATGATTCTCCAGTGTCATATTTGGACAGACAGTACATCTGCTACAAACTTTATGAGCTATAGTGAGAGGTTTCTGGTAATATTGTTTACTTCATGGAATCATACTTTTAAAAACCCAATGTTTTAGCTCATGTACTTATTAAAGTATAAATGATTGAGTCCCTTCACATAAGGCTGGTTTCTGTTTGACACCATGTATTTTTCTCTGGTTCCAAGTTGTCCCATTAGGAGTCAGACCCCCTTTTGCTTTTCTGTGGTGGTCCGCTAGAACTGTGAAAGAGAGTCTTTCATTGGTTTAATAGGAAGCAATAAGCATTCTCAGGTCAAAGTAATTTGGCTGTTTAATACTGCCTGCCTAGCTGCAGCATCAGATGAGTGAATTTCATTTGCTTTCATGGTAGCAGCTTTAGAAGTCTTCAAATTCTGATAATTGCCAATTGTTTCAATATGCGTATAACATCTAATAATTCTGCAAACTATTTTCTATCTTCAATTCACTTCCTAGAGTAAATTCAGAAGTCTCTCTGCTTCCACAACATCAAGAGTTTTGAGCTACACCAAGGGCATAGCTACTATTAATGAAAATATGGAGTATTTGATTTTTTGAAAATTGACAAGCACAAGTTAGAAAATTGTTTCAGATTATTGAGAGTTTCTTAATTGGGTAAATAAAAATCTTTAGTTGTGTCCATCATGGAAGTTATTGGTAACATTAATATTAACAATAATTATTCAGCTTGGTACCATTATTGTTCATTGTTCACAGATTCATATGTAAACCACATTAAGTCAGTATCAGCAAGGAGTTTCCTGTGAACCATCCCTGGAAACAAAGAGATGGTCAGTGGGCAAAATGCAGCCATGGATGTCTTTATTCTGCAAAGAAGGCAGAAAACTTGCTGTGATAAGACTCTTACATCAAGTGAAAATAGTAGGTACAGAATGTGAGACACTTACAGAAGTGTTCAGTATGATGGGAATTCAGTAGAGATTCAAAAGAATGAAAACATAAAAAATGGAGAGCCCATAGCTATCTTTTCTGTTTGTTTGTATAACATGTCTAACTGTCATTCAGGGAGTGAGCTGTTTGGCTTCTGAGTCTAACTGCTGATGTTAAGATCGCATGGGTCAAAAATAATGTCTCTCTTTGAGTTAAATCTACCTAAGTATTTTTGTATGAAGAGTTAGAAAATTTTTACTTAATATGTCTCAAAATGTGGGCTTTAGATAACATTTTAGAGATTTTCATCTTGTTTTTTTTTGGGGGGGGAGGGGGCAGATTCCTTGAATTTGACTTTAATAAAACATACAAAAACTGGAAAAATTGTTAATGCAATTGTGACAATAGCCAGTAAAAGCCAGCATCCTCTAAGTTTCTTCCTCTGTTTTAAAAGAGGAAAAATAAGATTCCATTGAATCTTTTGAGGCAAATTAATATCCATCTCTAGGTATGAGTTGTCAATCTATTTTATTTGAGGTAAACAAAATGGAAGCTTATCCTTCGAGACCTGATCTCCTTTTCTTGCTATCTGTTCTGAAAAGTAAATTGTGTCCTTTTTAAATCTTTTTAAATTGTGTCCTTGAGCACAAAAGTAAATCAAATCTTAATCTGTGAGAAATAGGTAGGGCTCTCTGTATCCCTGGGACATTTTAGTCCAAGTAAATTGGCAATCTTCCCAAGTGAAGGCAAAGAGACATTGAATGTGCATTATTTTATACTGAAGTGCTGAACAAGGTACTGCATAAATGTATTACTGAAGACTTCACAGTCCACAGATGTGAATGATAATAAGGTATGTGGATTTGGAATCACATGATATCTAGAAATAACTATTTTATTTATAGCTCAGGTTATGTACAAGTCTTCATCCTTTTTATTCAGTTTCTCCACTAGCAAGTTGGGAGAATTACAGAAGCTTCTATATAGATTATGTCTCCTTTTCAAGTAATTTGATATAATGGGCTTCATTCCAGCTAGTGCATCAGTTCTTCAAGAAAAATGGCAAATATTAGGCAGAGGCAAAGTATCATCAATAGTTATTGTAATAGAAGTGGCTGATTGATTTCGACATCTGTACTGGAAAGATCTCAAAGTTCCATTGGAACATCCTGCAAGAAACATTTAGTCTCACGATGTGTTTTTTCTTCTTGTGGAAATTCCTTTATAATTATTATTTTCCCCATTGTTTCAGTATTCAAATACATTTCACCCTTTCAGGAAAATAATATGTGGGTGCCATGAGTGTAAACAAAATCTCTTCCTGTGAGGTAAACTGAGGCTGCTTAGACCAGTAAAAGTGTATGTTACCTCATAACATTTTATAGTTGAAGCAGACAGGTTGTGACTTAACAACATACATTAGTTGGTTAGATGTCCCTACAATCTGCACCAAAGCTTTACTCTTAACTGGGTGTTGTTAAGAAGAGACAAAGTAGTCCCAATACCTACAAGGGCCTTAGGGATTTCCCCTGTTATAGTAATTTTAATTTCTTTTTAACTGTAAGTAAGGAGAAAAGGAAAGATATTTGTATTTCACTGAGCAATCATATGCTTGCTTTTGTATTTTTTTCTTGTTTTCAATCTTTTTTAAAGATTTCTATATCCTCTTTTAAAGTGAACAGACTTTTGTACAAGAGTTTCCCAGTGAACATTATTTGGTGAATTTGTGGCTTCACTCCCAGGAACCCATAGGTGCATTCAATAGAGGAGGCCAGAATAGCTGTGACCTTGTGTCCAAACAGTTCAATTAGAAGTTTTTGCAAAATCACCAGAGACCTGGAGAAAGTCTCAAAATTTTTAGGTAGATTTTAATACTCTTATTTAGTTTTAGAAATATATATAATCCTTCACTGCCCTCTACATAAAACAAGGTTTTATTTTTGTCTGTGTGTTTGTTCATTTTGTTTTTGGTTTTGTTTTTGTTTTTGTTTTTGTTTTCCTAAAGGGAGCTGCTAGAATTCCTGGATTATTTTGTCTAAATCTCTATTGTCATTTTCTCTAAGATTATTAGGGAGTGGTAGTGGAACAGATATAAAGGAGAAAAAAAAGGATAAAATAAAAAAGAAGGCAATTCAGACTAAATCAAAAAGTAACTCAGAGGCAAAGAATACAGTGAAGGGACGATGGAAGGAAGGGGTATGTCGTGCTTACATTTACTACCTATAGGAAAATTCTTTAGTTCAGAGACAGTCACTAAAAGTTTTTGTTATTTTTAAGAGGTGATTTATCTGTGCTTCTCCTAGAAGCTTCTAATTTCCAATAAAAAATACTGGCCATTTATTCAGTTAAAATTTAGAGTCCTGATTTTTTAAAATTTTGAATGTCTAGATTAATTAGATGTCAAGAGATTTCTACTTTGGCTCTCCTAAATTGACACCTCTTCTAATAAAATCTTTTCATTTCTCTAAGCACTTGCAAATAAAGTCTTTTTATTTATTGTCTATCTGCTAGAGCAGTAATGAGAGGACTGGTGCTGAGTGATTTTAGCCTTGGAGGCTTGGTTTCCCACATCCATTTTACAATTTTTTATTATCTTTGAAAGCTAAATTGTTTCTCCCTTGACATCATTCTTTGGGGGTTATGGGTTACTAGAGTCCAAAGGTCTTACTGCTTTCAGATAACACAAAGTCCTGTACCCAGTTTTGGGATTGTATTGGTGATGTTAATTTAAGAGCAGAAAACAGATCTATCTACCTTGTGTTTAGCAGGCTTCGTTCTTCTCTAATTGTCAATGTATCTCTTGAAACCTGTTTTCCTGACAAGTTTCCACATTTTGACTTACAGCTGCCAGGTGTTTTCCTTTTACCTTTTATTCTCCTATAAAACTTTCTTTCTTTCTTTCTTTCTTTCTTTCTTTCTTTCTTTCTTTCTTTCTTTCTTTCTTTCTTTCTTTCTTTCTTTCTTTCTTTTCTTTCTTCTCTTTCCTTCCTTCCTTCCTTCCTCCCTTCCTTCCTTCCTTCCTTCCTTCCTTCCCTCCTTCCTTCCTTTCATTTATAGAAGGAGAAGAAATGGACAAATAGAGGGAGAGAAACATTGATATAAAAGCAAAACATCAACCAGTTATGCCTCCTGTTGACCTTGACAAGAGACCAAGCCTGAAACACAGGCATGTGCTCTGACCTCTAAATAAACCAGAGACATTTTTTGCTCTGTGGGACAACCCTCTGAGCCACAACAGTCAGGTTTCCATTTATTATTCAACTAGAGATCATGACAGCCATCTGTGGGAGAAAATGATGTTTTTTTCTCTCACCTTTCAATTGCTCTATTTATCCAATAATCAAATCAATAGAGGCAGGTTAGTATAAGACAATGTACAGAGTCTGTTTTACTAATGAATATTCTGAGGTAAAAAACATAGAGATCCAAATAAGTGTTTGTTAGTTAACACATGGTGTTCTGAAGATAAAGAAAAAAAGTATTGTGGTTCGAAACTTCAGCACACACACACATACACACACACACACACACACACACACCCCATAGCATGGAGATTCCAAAGCAAATGAATAGTAAATAGATATTGGCTTGGCATTTCCATGTGAATGTTCCCTCTTCAGCTGGTCCTCCTTCTAAATACTTGCTAGGCAGTTAAGAGGGAAGTTCTCACTGTTTTCTTTCTTTTTTTTTTTTGAGGTTTCTGGTTCCCAATAACAAGAGCAGAATCCATACTCTAAAAGGCACATCTTGGGTGGAAACTATTCTTCCATTCACATTCCAGCCACTACCCTCCAGATGCCTTAACAAATCTAACTGAAAGCTCAATCCCACTACACCTAGGCATTAATTAAAGTCACTATGTACCTAAATTATTATCAAACAAGATAAAAATACTGACATTCTTTTGTCAATCTAAGTGTAGCAACTTTTGACTTATTACACATTATTTAAAATTACATTTGAACCTGCTAATGAAAATATTCTGAGATTTGGTGTTTCCCCTGATCCCCTGTCCATAGGGAAAGGCTCCAGATGTTGTTAAATTGCAGATTCAGTGGGTCAGAGACTCTGCATCTGACAAACTCTCAAGAGAAAGTGATCTTACTATCCTAAATGGTACACTTGCAATAGCAAGACTAATTGGGGCTCATTTACCCCTGAGAGGAGGACCCACTTACGCCAGAATTGATCACAGCAGTGTTGTGTCTTGGTCTGTGGGCTGTCAGCATAGCACAGAGAGCTCCAGGTGTCCTCAAAATGTGGGGATTATTTCTGTTTGTGACACAGAACCCCAGGTTGGAATTCAGTCTTCTTCATGTTCTCAGATGCTTTGAGAAGGTTTTATTTCCTCCCAACAGGAAGGTCACAGAGACGACAATGAGGGTGAGAGGTGTCAAGCTGGGTGATACCCAGGGATGGAACCCATCTTCCATCTCAGGTTGTCACTATACTGAACTTCGCTTCCAGGGACAAAGATTCAAAGACAGAGTTGCAGTAGGACCTGCAGCTTTTGGAAGTGAAGTGGGAGGTGTTCTGTGGGTCCCAGGAAGAAAGGACTGTGAGGAAAGATCAGGTGTCTGTGGGATTCCTGGTCCTCCAAGGAGTTTCATGTCTGTTAATTGGACCTGTCTTTGTGCTTCTGGCTGTGGGACAACCTCTGCCTTTTGCCTGAGAGGTTTTCTTGTGGTCACCAGACTTGCCCATGGATGATGCCAGGCATAGGGTTGAGAGCAGCACAGAAATCCCTGAGAGAGAAGGTGCTCCCAGGCCCTGTCAAAGTAAGACACTTTCAAACCTGAAAGCAAGGCAATGAGTTTATCTGAGCAAAGCTGACCTCATATGCCTGGGAGAAAGGACTCAAATCCTTTGAAGAAAGGCCATTTTTCATATTATTTTGTGCATTATAATCAAAGTACCAAGTGAAAACATTGCATAGAATCCATGAGGAGGTGAGAGATAAGATGGAAGGGAAATCTCAAGAATTGGAATAAAAGCATAAGGGAGAAACATACCTTTTACATTGATGGGTACAATATTATTAATGTTTACAAGATAGAGAGAAGGTGTGCAGAGGACCAGATAACATAAAGTGTTCTGTGTTATCTATCATACACTTGGTTCAGATTCTGTGCATTTGAATGGTCTAGCAAAAAAAATCATTCTGATCTGTCAGTTATCCTATCCAAGCTGCAGAAAAATGGATCAGGACTCACTCAAACTAAAGACTGATCTTTCCCAGGGAAAGCATTGGACTGGGATGTGCCAGCCTGCCATCACCTGTCCAGTTAGAAATTTCTGATCAGAATATTTTGTGAGGATTGTCAGGCCTGCCATGTGCCCCCCTCCCCCCACCCCCGAGCTTCCCAGGGTTGCTGTCCAGCCCCTTTTTGTTAACAGTCTCTAGAAGTAGCAGGTGGGACAAAGCAGTGAAGAGGGAGTACCCGTGAAAAACCTGATGAAGCAAATGAACAAAATCAAGCTTCTTCTCCATCTTCTTAGTCAAAGCCAGATTCCTGTGTCAATTTCCTGTGTCTCTCAGTGCTGTCCCCTAGAGGACAGAGTAGAACTGCAGCAAATGTCAAGGGTATTACAAAGACCCTGTTTAGTGAAGGCTGAGCTCAGTGAACACGCAGGAATTATTGAGAGTAGTGTGAGTCCACTGTCAGGAAAATTGTCCCACCATGGGGATGTGGTGTTTCACACATTTCTCACTATTTTCAAATATTCAAAGGAAGGGCCTAGTGAAGGTTCTCCTGAGGCTTGAAGAGGGTGTTAGCCTGGAGGTTTGTTCCCAAAAATGTCCTGTGTGTCCTCCACCACTACATTGAGATGTTGCATATGAGTCACTTAGGTGACCCTATCTTCCCAAGTGGCCTAGGAGATGGAGCATCTGTTTGTGAACACTCAACATGAAGCCTTTTGTGTTGTTTGTTGGGAGAAGGAAGGTTCTTGAAGAACCTCAGCCCCTCTGAGATAGAAGCCACCACTGATCCTAGGTTCCTCTGTCCCATTGTGCAGAGAAAGTTTTCCTTGTTCCCCAGGACATCATGACCTAGACAGATGTCTTCAGAAACAACAGGCAGATGTCCCACAGAACAGGAATTTTTGGAATGAAGAGTCATCCCTGATTCTTAAAAGGTCAGAGTGTGCTCTCTCCTGCTGTTACAGAAACTCTTCCAGGGGTTGAGGAAACTTAGTTTCTGTCAGTTCAGGTGTCTTTGAGAACAGGAAAAACACAGGCCTTTGGTGCTGAGACATAACTCACATGGTGGGACTGTGAAGAGCTGTGATTTTGGAGGAATAACATGCAGTCCAACCCCTCATGGTTAGTAGATTCCTTTCATTCCTCCTGAATCTATGAGAAGTAAGAACCTGACCCTAGGATATTCCCAAGGAGTCAGTGGCTTCCTCTCATGCTGACACCATTGCCTGTGTGTCTATAAGAACATAATTTCACTGCAAGTGCCATGCAGAGTGACAGGTTTCCACTGTGCAGTTTCCCTCATTGATTTACAGAGTGTGTATAGAGCATCTGATATGTTTCATGCTCTTGGCTAGGCCCTGGAAACTCCAAAGAGAATAAGACATATGTAGGACCTGTGCTCATTGAGTTTACCTTGTAACAGCAACCAGATCTCAAATAAATCATGACTGTAAGGAATTAATTATAAAATAAGAGAGTGGTCATAAAGGAAAACTTCTGGAGCATTTACAGCACAAAGGAAAATTTCTGGAGCATTCACAGCAGGTACTTGAGTCTCAGCTAGTCTGGGGATCACAGAGAACACATCTGAGAAAGACTCTTGGCTGAGACCTAAAGACTTAGTAAACATTTTCTACTTGAAAGACAGGGTGTAAAAAAAAATTGCCTGCACAAGACTAACCTTCGGTGGGTTGTCATTAGCCTGAAGGGAGGAGGGGACACAATCCAGGTAAGGAACTTGAAGAGTTAGGGAGACTGTGGAATGATTGATACTAGTGAGGTTGGTCCCTGCTGGGCTGTGGCTGCTGCTGATTCAGGAAGATCAGTGATGCCAGAAATTCTCCTGCCTGCAGAGTAATCTGCTGCCCCCTGCTGCACACACAGAAAAATGGGCAAGAAAATGCCATGTTACTGTTAGATATTTCTTTGTTTGGTTTTGTGCTTTCCATTCAACTTATACTTTAGACAATATTTAATTTATGGATGGATAATTTTAACATATTTGTTGACTTATAGTTAAATATTATAAGCTTAACTTATTGAAAGTATCTAATTTATATAGTGTTTTCAGAAGCATGCACCTGAGACATTGTAGAATGAAAATAAAGACCATATCCTTTACTATTAAAGTCTTCTCATGTCCTCTTGCAAGCTCCCTTTTCTTCATCTCTGCACCACCTGTTTTAGCGTTAATGAAACTCTCAAAGGCTGTTTTCTTTTTATAAATTCTTTAGCATTTTCTGGAATTTGCAAATTTTTATCATAAAGTATATAAATTTAGGCTCAGATTTTCTTCTTGGTGCAACACAATGATTTCAATATAATTCTTTGTCCTTATTCTCTAGTTATATCTCATTCCTGGGATGTATTATTTTTTTCTATTCACTGTCTTATGGACATTTGTGTGTTCTCCAATTTGGGACTATTAAATTAAACCTGTCATGAATATGAATGTAGAAAACCTTTATACATAGAGCAGTGTTCTAAAATCTATGAGGAGCTAGAGGAATGGAAGGTAGGGAGTTGCCACATGAAGTCTGGTCTCAAGGCCTCATGGCCACATCTCCATCCAGAGGTACATAATCACCTGCTTCTTCACATAAAACTGTGTCTGTCACAGCCTATCATCAGTTAACACAGTAGCAGAAATAATGACTCCATCTCCCTTCCAGCCTCCAAAAGACACACAAGTTCATCTCAGAGGCTGAATTTAATTTACATCTGTATTGTAAATCACTATGAGTGGGAGAAAGCTTCTGTTTAAGCTTTCAAACTCTCTAATAAGAAAGGACACCTGAAAAAATTAAGCATATTGTAAATTGTGCTTCTATGAAAGACAAATGCCATATAATCTCATCTATGAGTGGAACTCAATCACTAAAAATAAACAAGCAAGAAAAATATAACAAGAGATATTGAAATTAAGAACAAACGAACAGCTACAGGGGAAGCGGGAGGGGATACTATTAGGGGAAAAGGGGGGAGTGGTTTTGAGGAACATGTATAAAAGGCACATGGACAAAATCAAAGGGGGTTAGGATTAAAGGTACAAATTGGGGGTGGCTGTGGTTGGGGGCACAAAGACAAGTATATTTGAAAAAAAATAAAAATAAAGTCACAAAAAAGTTAAGCATACATGACTAGTGACAATAGAAAATGCACAGAAATTTTGAGTCTGTTTGCAGGCTGTGCAACACTGGGAGTGACCCACACCAGAGAAGCCTCTGAGTCTCTCATGTGATGTCATAGAAACATGCTTGATCTTCTTTCTTGGACTTTAGAAAGAGCATCTAAAATGTTTGAAATTTTCTAAGTGATGAGGGTGATGAGTGTCTTTTTTCGTGATGAGGCAACTTTTGAAAGGCCTCTGAATAATTGCAGATTGAGGGCAGGTCACCTGAAAGACCAAGTTCTAACAAAAAGCTTGGAATTTCCCCTATCAAGGTAAGAGATGTTTCAACCTGAAGAGTATTTTTGTGAGTCTACTTGAACCAAACATGACCATGATTGTGGGGAAGAAAAATCTCAATGGATTGAGAAAATGTTCTGAAGAATGGAAAATCTGCATCATATTTTATACAGTGTTGTCACATCCAGGGACCTAAGGGGTTATGTAATATTTATTGATAATAGATTAGGGAGGTGGGAGAAAGCAAAATGCAGAAATCTCTGTGACTGTGTAAAAAATAGAACAAATATAAAAATACATTTGTTGACTTGGTTGGTATAGGAAAGTCAGCAGTTAAGAATTAACACAATAACAGTCCTGGCTGGTGTAGCTCAGTAGATTGAGCTCCAGACTACAAATTAAAAGGTTGCCAGTTCAATTCCCAGTCAGGTCACATGCTTGGTTTGTGGACCCGGTCCCCAATGAGAGGCAATCACACATTGATGTTTCTCTCCCTTTCTTTCTGCTTCCTTTCCCTCTTTCTATAAAAATAAATAAATAAAATCTTAAGAAAATAATTAACTCAATAACAATAGTAATGAGAAGATATGTGGTCCCTGGTCTCTGCTTCACTGCAGGGAAGAGTCTGAGAAAAGTAAAATCACTCTGACATTTTAAAGGTAAGTTATGGTAGAAGAAAAGACAATAAACAACCTCAATTAAGGTAAAGATTGACCTTTGTCAGGAAAGAGACCAGCCTAGGACATGACTACCCACCATGACTCACTCTGGGTTAAGAGTTTTAATTTCAGACCCTCTTCTGTGGTTACTTAAGTTTATATGTTGTAAGTCCCACCATGCAGGCCTTCCCTGAGCTTGTCAGGTTTAGTATGTCACCCCTTTTTATGTCTGCACTGCTTTGGTTATGAATCAACCTAAACAATGCATTGGTGACTGATGTTTCATTTAGACAAAATTATCTCAAGTGCTACGAAAGGAATCTTAGGAAGCCTTAGTGCCAGCATTTGTCTTGATGAATGATAAACCATTGGTGATGCAGCAAGACCTTAATCTTGGATGGAACTCAAAGCTTCTGAAAAGAGAAAAGCAGGTAAATGTGGGGAAGCAAGCCCACAGGCCTTTATTAGAAAAATACTCTGCATCATTTTGAACCTCGAAGCTATTAAGTATTGCTATTATACGGTGCAACCAAGAGGGGGACCCACATAGGGATTTGGAATGGGGCCCAGAACTCAGGGTGTCCAGGAAATATTAGAAAGACATATAAGATGTCCTCACCCCTTCCCCTTCAGGTGTGAGTTTGCGGAAGGGTCAAATGGAGCAGGGCCATTCAGAGCTGTTTCGCATAGCAACAGCTTTACAGCTAACCTCTAACATGGTCATTTAACATATTATAACCTTTAATTGGTTGCATAGATATGTTAAATAGCTGTGGCTATTCTCTGAGCCAGGGGGATGGAAGTAACTTCCCCACCAAGACCTAACTGGCAGGTCTCCTGAGTTACAGTGCCTGCATAAAAGCTTGGAAATGATTGGCTCCAGGACATGGGCCATGCCTGCCCCGACTCATGATGGCAGCCCAGTAAAGCTGGAAGTTATATGAGAGTATTGGCAAGTGTATCCAATTGTGGGAGGAGTTGGAAATGGGACTGCAGATAAAGATTGGCACAAGGATTTAAACCCAGACGTGGCAGCTGTTGGAGGGAACATTACAGCCAGTGCAGAGAGAGTGTCACTCAGTTTTTAGCAGAGTGGGGACTCCTGCAGCCCTGTGAGAGAGAATCACCATGCCACTTTAGCAGAGAACCGCCACTTGGCTTTGGCAGAGTGGTGACTCCCCTCCTTGCAGCCATTGTGGAGAGAGAACCATGTGGCTGTAGCAACAGAAAGGAGAGAACCACACGCTTCTCGCAAGAGTGGGGATTTCCATGGCCATTGTGCAGAGAGGACCACGTGGCTGTGGCAGTGCAGAGAGCCATGTGGCTTTGCCAGAGTGGGGACTCCTGCAGCTTTAGTAGGGAGAACCACCACCTGGCTTTAGCAGACATCCTGGTGACACAGCTGACAGTGTCAGGAACCAAGGGAGGCCTACCAACTGAGACAGATTACTGGGAAGAACCAGGGGCTGCCTGAGTCAGGGACTTTATTTCTTTTCCTGAGATATGGTACCCCAGACTGGGCAAAGAGGGGAGGAAGGACTGTGTTTATTTGTGGGTGTTTTAAGGGACATTGGGATTTTGATGAAGACATTAGGTCACTACTGTAAGTCTCTATAGCATTAAATAAACATTTCCTTTCCTTTTCACATATCTCTGGCATTGAGAGATGTCTTTCCTATGAGGCAGCAGACATAACTAGCTTAGTGGGGGGTCCTTGAGATAACAGTATAACACCCTTGGCCCCATTTGTTCTATAACATTGCTGTCTCATTTCTCTGTGTTTTGCATACTGAATTACTTTTCCTTATAGTTTGATGGCACACTATACAACAGACCACTTTTAACAATCTGATCATGAAAAGGAATCTTGTTTGGAACAATTGTTACAAAGGGACAATTGCTATAAAGGAACAATTGTTAATTGTTCATTTTCAATCTGATGTCTGCTTGTTGTACACTTGGAGGCTGTCACCATAAGGTTTATTTGGGGCCAGACTGTTAGAACACAGTGTAAATTACAGTTATAGTCTAAAGATTCCACAGGTGAGTGGGATGGTAAGAGTTTCATAAGTAACTGCCCTCTGCTTCAGGATCAGATATGAAGGACTGTGTTTTATAGCCACTTCAGCTTCCATTTGTATTAATATAGATAGTAGTCCTTGCTGCATTAAGGTATGATGACATTCACATAATTTTGTTCTAGCATTTATTTATAATTTTTCTCAATATTTTTGTTCCAGTATCCTTTTACCAGTTTCCTTTATCTTAGTTTGCCTCTTTTTACTCAGAAATCAACAACTTCTTAGAAGAAACAACATGATTTTTTCCTCTTAAAACACCGTCAAATGCTTTTGCATTTGCATTTCTTCTAAATTTCAAAATGTTACAAGAACTGGGGCCTAATCCAGGGCAGGTTTGCCAAAGGTTAGCCAGTGCTGCATTGATTCTTTATTTTGTGCATGAAAAATTCCCCAAAATAAGCCCAGGTAATTTTGAGGGTATGTTTATTAAAGTGAGTTGGGGCCAGTGAAACAAGGTTAGGCCTAGAATAAAAGGAGTAGCAGAAGAGAAACTGGATGGGTAGGGCTACTGTGACTCTATAACAACATTATGGGAAAGAGGTGAGACTAGGAGGGGCTGCACAATCATAGAAGAAGGGATTTGTGGAAATGTTACAGAACAAACAAGGGGGGCCTGGGACGATATACTATTATTGAAAGAAGCCCCCAGGTCCGTTATGTCCGCCGCCCGAGGAAAGAAGTCTCTCAATGCCAGAGATTCATGAAAAGGAAAGGAAATGTTTATTTAATGCTATACAAACTTCAAGTAGTGACGCAATGTCTTTATCAAAAATCCTAAAGTCCCTAAAAACACCCACAAACAGACACAGTCCTTCCTTCCTTCCCCCTTTGCCCAGTCCAGAGTACCGTATCTTAGGAAAGGAAATAGAAGTCCATGGCTCAGGCAGTCCTCTGGTTCTTCCCAGTTAGTACTCCATCTCGACTGGGAGACCTCCCTGGGTTCCCGGCACCCTCAGCCGAGTCTCTGGGATCTCTGCTAAAACCAGGTGGTGGTTCTCCCTTCTAAAGCTGCGGGGGTCCCCACTCTGGCAAAGGCACATGGTCCTCTCTCCCAGGGCCATGGGAGTCTCCACTCTGTCAAGGACGCATGGTTCTCTCCCTCAGGGCCGCAGGAGTCTTCACTCTGCTAAAGCTGTGTGGTTCTCTCTCAGGGCTGCGGGAAGGGAGAGTCTCCACTCTGTCAAGGCCCCGTGGTTCTCCCTCTCTCAGGGCTGCGGGAGTCTCCACTCTGTCAAGGCCGCATGGTTCTCCCTCTCTCAGGGCTACGGGACGGGAGAGTCCCCACTCTGTCCAGGCCACGTGGTTCTTTTTCTCAGGAATGCGGGAGTCTCCACTCTGCTAAAGCTGCGTGGTTCTCTGTCTCAGGGCTGAGCATGGTTCTCCTCTTTCAGGGCTGCACATGGCTCTCCTCTTCTCAATGGCTGCCGTGTCTGGGTTTAAATCCCCGCGCCAATCTTCATCTGCAGCCACATTTCCGACTCCTCCCACACTCGGCTTCACATGCCAGAACTCATACCCTTCCAGCTTTACTGGACTGCCATCATGAGTCTGGACAGGTGTGGCCCCATGTCATGGAACCAATCTTCTCCAAGCTCCCATGCAGGCGCTGTAACTCAGGGAACCTGCCCCCCACTTACACCTTGGTGGGGTAGTTACTTCCATTCCCCTGGCTCAGAGCATGGCCACAGCTATTTAACATATCTAAATGACCAGCCAAAGGCTATAGATATGTTAAATGAGCACACCAGAGGTTAGCTGCAAGGCTGTTGCTATGCAAAACAGCTCTCAATGGCCGTGCTCCATTTGTCTCTTCCCCCAACCCACACCCTGGGTGGGGGGGTGGAGACATCTTAAAATCTCCTGGACACCTTAAGTTCTGGACCCCATTTCAAATGCCCATTTGGGGTCCCCCCTCTTGGCTACACCCTGTGACAGAAAGATTGTAGGGGGTTTGCCTAGGGTGAACTGCTGCTACCCATTGTTCCCCTGGTTGCATGTCCTGTTTGAGACCCCTCAGAGATTAGAAAAAGAAAGTTAATAAAAAAAATAAGTTGATGCGGTGCCAAAAGGGTGCACACTGGATTCTTTACCTGGAAGACTTTTATCCTTTTCCTTCAAAGGTAAAAATTTTATGCAAGGTCCCAGGGAAGATCTCAATACAATATTCATCACCTTTTTCAGATGTGCCCTTGCAGGGCTGTGATCTCCACTAATTGGACAATAACAGGGCAGAAGATCTAAATTACATGACCAGGTATATGCCAGTCATGGAAAGGCCAGTCTGCAACCAAGGTCTAGCACATGTTTTGTTGGTTGCCAGGCACTCAGGTCTTTTCACCATGGTGGCCTTGGTATCTAGATGTAAATTGTTCTCCCAGTTTGTTCAGCAATCTTTCTTTGTTTCCCAATTTCTCTTGCCAATGAATATTCCTAGACTCTTATCACCCTGCCTCAAAAGAAAAACCATGAAAAGGGCATTTTTGATCATATAAAAGTTATCTTATACACCTTAGAAATTATTAACAGTTGTACTATATACACACTATTTGAGAAAAAAACAAAAAAGAAGTATAATTATTATTATGACTCATATTATCAGACAGGTAAATACATTAAAACTTGTAACATTATTCATCAGTTTATGAATTTATACATTTAACATTGAATATTGATGAAAATATTGCTGCATGGAATATGATATTTTCCTGCCTATGTTCCCCTCTAGGACTTTTATAGTGTTGTGAATTTTTTTAAAATCTTTTATTTACCTTGAATACATTTTTCTGTATGTTGTAAGTTGGTGAAAGGGTTTCTTTTCTTTTCTTTTACTTTTGCTTTTGCATGTAGCTGTGTAGACTTCTCAACACCATTTGTTGAAGAGGCTATTTTTACTCCATATTATGCTTCTGCCCACTTTGTCAAATATTAATTGACCATAGAGACTTGGGTTTATTTCTGGGCTCTCTATTCTGTTCCATTGGTCTATGTGTCTGTTCTTGTGCCAGTACCAGACTCTTTTGATTACAGTGGCCTAATAATATAGTTTGGTATTAGGTGTTGTGACCCCTTCTACTTTGATCTTCTTTCTCCAATTGGTAAGGCTATCTGGGGTAGTTTATGCTTCCATATACATTTTTGTAATGTTTGTTCTATGTCTGTGGAATATGTCATTGTTGTTTTAATAGTGTTTGTGTTGAATCTATAAATCGCTTTGAGTATCATGGACATTTAGATGATGTTAATTATTCCAATCCATGAACGTGGTATAGAACGTGCTTCTATTTATTTGTTTCTTCCTTAATTTCTTCAGGTTTGTGTGGTTTTCTGAGTATAGATCTTTTACCTCCTTGGTAAGGTTTACTCCTAGATATTTTATTTTTTGTTGCTATAGTAAATGGGAATGTTTCCTGTTTCAAATATTTCACTGATGGTGTAAAAATACCTTTGATTTCCTAATATTGACTTTGAATCTTGCTGTTTTGCCAAATTCAGTTAGTACATCATGCAGTTTTTCGGTAGAATCTATAGGGTTTTGTATGTAAATGATCATGTCCTGTGCAAATAGTGACAGTTTTACTTCCTCCTTTCCAATTTGAATGCTTTTTATTTCTTTTTTAAAGTACTTTTTATTGATTATGCTATTACAGTTTTCCCAATTTTTCCTCCTTTATCCCCCCATCCACCCTGCCTCCCAGCACTCCAGTATCCCACCCCCTGCTTTGTTTATGTCCATGGGTTGTACATATAAGTTCTTTGAGTCCTCTGTTTCCTATATCATTTTTATCTCTCTCCACATATTTTATAACTACTAATTATGCTTCTTCTTCCCTGTGCCTTTTTCCTGCTATTCCTCCATTCCCCCACTCCACTGAACTCCCTTTGTGTGGTGGCCATTTCTTTGATTCTGTTCCTGTTCTGGTTGTTTGCTTAGTTTTTGTTTTCTTTGTTTTTCCTTTCTTTTAGGTTCATTTGTTGATAGTTGTGAGCTTGTTGTCATTTTATTGTTCATATTTTTTATCTTCTTTTTCTTAGATAAGTCCCTTTAACATTTCATATAATAAGGGCCTGGTGATGATGAACTACTTTAACTTGACCTTATCTGGCAAGCACTTTATCTATCCTTCCATTTTAAATGAAAGCTTTGCTGGATAGAGTAATCCTAGATGTAGGTCTTTGCCTTTCATGACTTCAAATACTTCTTTTCAGCCCCTTCTTGCCTGTAAGATTTCTTTTGAGAAATCCACTGATAGCCTTATGGGAACACTTTTGTAGGTAACTGTCTCCTTATCTCTTGCTGATTTTAGGATTTTCTCTTTGTCTTTAATCTTGGGTAACTTAATGGTGATGTGCCTTGGTGTGTTCCTCTTTGGGTCCAACTTCTTTGGGACTCTCTAGGCTTCCTGGACTTCCTGGATGTCTATTTTCTTCACCAGATTGGGGAAGTTTTCCTTTATTATTTGTTCAAATAAGTTTTCAACTTATTGCTCATGGTCTTCTTCTTTTTTCTGGCACCCCTACTATTTGGATATTGGAATGTTTCAGGTTGTCCAAGAGAATCATCAGCCTCTCTTTATCTTTTTGGATTCTTGTTTCTTCATTCTGATCCAGTTTGTTTCAAATTGTTGCTTTAAACCCTGGTTTCCTTCTTGTCACTGTTGGTTCCCTGAATATTTTGCTTTATTTCATTTTGGGTATCTTTCATTTGTTCTTTTATTTTTTAACCAAGCTCAGTCAGTTCTGTGAGCATTTTGACTACCACAGCTTTAAATTTTCCATCACATAGGTTGGCAATTTCCTCATTGCTTAGTCCTCTTTCTGAGGTTTTGCTGTGTCCTTTCATTTGGGCCATATTTCTTTTTCTTGGTGCAGCTGATAGGTTGTAAGGGAGTGGGGCCTTAGGTATTCACCCAGGCAGGGGACCCTCTTTGTTGTGCTGCCTGTGTGGGAGGGGCCAGAGAGGGAACATTGAAGCTGGTCTGCTCATCTCTAGTGCACTTTCCAACAGACTCTTGTGTCAGACTGGAAGTATCACTCACCATGGCAAACCCAGCCTTATCCCTCAGTCAGCTCTGATTCTCAATGTTCCCCTTAAGTCAGTCCCTCCCACACTGCTCTGCTTAGCTTGGCAGTCAGCCCCACCCTTCAACCACCTTGCTGTGATTTTTCTGAGTCAACCTGTGTGGTCTGCCTTACTGGTCTGGTTGTTCTGGTTGATTTTTTTTCCTTAATCCTTTGGTTGTTGGAATTCCGTGCAGTTTGATTTTCTTGTGATTTTTATTGTTTATTGATTTTAGATTGGTTGCTATCCTCCTTTTGGTTGTGAAAGGAAGTAAAGAGTTTCTACCTATGCCTCCATATTGGCTGGAACTCATCTCTAGTGCACTTTCTTTTTATTTCTTTTTTTTATGTGTGAACACAGTGGCTAGGACTTTCAATACCACTAGAATAGAATTGGTGAAAGCAGACATCCTTGTCATGTTCCTGACCTTCATGGGAAAGCTTTGAGTTTTAGCCCATTAATTATGATGTTGGCTGTTGTTTCTCATACATGGCCTTTATCAAGTTGAGGTATACTCCCTCTACTCCCACTTTGCTGGGTGTTTTTTTTTTTTTTTTAATCACAAGTGAGTGCTGTATCTTATGAAATGCTTTCCCACGTGTAGGTATAAGATCCTAATATATTTTTTTTTCTTTCCTTTTGCTTGTGATGTATTACCTTTATTTATTGGTACATATTATCCCATCCTTGCACATGTCCTTAATTTTAATGAGTATTTTCTGAGCTTGTTGCTGCCTAAAAGACTCCAGTCCCATCTCTATGGTTGAGAAATTGGGATCAGAAAGTGTCCAAGAGGGGAACCTGCTCAGTTTCTATATTATTCAAGTACTTTCATGTTTAACTTAATTTACTTACAAAAATGTACACAGCATGAATGCCCACAAAAGGTCCTGATGTGACTTATAACAACTAATGGGTTTATAAGGGCCTTCTGCATTCATGGTAGCTATGTGGTATTATTGTATTTTCTCGGTCAAAAAGCAATATTGTGTGTGGGTATCCATGAGACATTTTTATTGTTCATTGCTTGTTCATTTGGAGATTCTGTAAATGTTTAATGAATTCAAACTGGAAACTTACCAGTCACTGTCTGAGGCACTGGGAACACACTAGTGGTTGAAGAAGACAAACTGGACATGATTGTTCATGTCTAAGTACTTACATAACCACTAATATTTAAAAGGCACTTCAGGGTGCCTTAAAATTTTAATCCCATCCAAATAATTGACCTCAATGTGCTTCTCCAGAATTTTTCTGAATCCCTTTTTATTTTCACAAGACCTCTCTTCTTACAACACACATTAAATTCATCAGAAAACTCTTTGACTCTAGATGCTCAGAACAAATCCAGAAAACAGTAACTTCTTTTTGTGCTTGTATAACCAAGCTTGCAGGTTACCTGCATGATGCACTTGACTTATTACTGAACTCTTTGCTTGCAATCCAGCAGTCTTACTAATTCTGGCTAATTTGAAGAATAAAAAATAATAATATTGTTTATTCCACCTTCTAATTATTTTTGGCTTTCCTAATCATCAAAATAACAAACACAGATTAGCAAAAAGAAATAGTTTTTAACATATAATCATGGGTAATTCAGATAAGATTAAATATTACTATGACTTTAAGGAAACATTGGGTACATAAAAAATTTTTGAAAAAGGAGAAAAAAGGGAAAGTGGTGTCTTATATTTCAGAAGTCAGAGAGTGCTTTGCAGGTAATTGAGAAGAACAGATCCGAATGGCAAGAACAATTGGTGGGCAACTCAGAATCAGTGGGACAGAGTGGGTCTCTAGACAACAGGTGCCTTCCTGAAGCCCTCTCATGTATCACATGTAGTCAATTACACTAAAGAGAATTCTCCTGAAGCACATTTCCTGCCTGAATCCCCTGGTAGAAATGTAAAGAGGGCCAACAGTATTTTCCTCTGTTTTATTTCCTAATAAATAGCTTAAAATAAATATACTAAAACCAAATTTTCAGGTTGGCAAAATGTTGGTTACTTTCAATAAACACAGACTAGCCACATTTGTTTTTTCTTTCAACCTTCTAGTGATTCCCCACTTCACTCAGAGTAAAGTAAAAATTCTGGCTGATTGATTTATTATTTCTGACTTCATATACTAACATTTTCTGGTCTTTCTGTTCCAATAAGTTCGCATCCTCTGTGCTGAGCCAACATGTTGGAATTGAACAAAGAAAATCACCCCAAGTATGCCTTACTTCATTCTAACACACTGTCATACACTATTGTTGTCACTGATGTTTGGATTATTGTGTGACTCCCTCACTGCCAAGTCTGGTCTATGAGGTCTAAGATTTTGTCAATTTTCTTTGTACTGATTGGAAGAGTGTCAGGGAGATGGTGAACAGAAGGCAAGTGTCCTTTCATATATGAGCACAAAAATTACAAACGTGATGATGTTTAAGGGGGGTAAAATATGGACTATTACATTCTCACATAACAGGAATTCTGACTTAGGTAAAAGACCAGTTAAAACATTTTTAAAAGAGAAGAATCTAATAAAGAATGAGCCCAGGGAAACCTAGAGCTCATTAGGTGGCAGGAATGAGATATCCAGGGAGAGGATACAATGTGTGTAAAGGCCAGAAGGTAGGAAAGTTCATTGAACAATCCTAGGTTCCCAGGGTTCTCAGTCCAACACACCAGAAGTCACAGGGAGCAGAAAATGAATAGAACAAGTGCAGAGATTTGTTTCCCATTTCCTAATTCTGGATGCAGGCTCTTTAAGGACAGGCATGTGGAAATTGCAAAAAGAACAAAGAAAACAAAGAATGAGGATAGTGATGTTGTTACAAAACAAACAAGGGGGACCTGGGACGATATACTATTATTGAAAGAAGCCCCCAGGTCTGTTATGTCCGCCGCCCGAGGAAAGAAGTCTCTCAATGCCAAAGATTCATGAAAAGGAAAGGAAATGTTTATTTAATGCTATACAAACTTCAAGTAGTGGCCTAATGTCTTTATCAAAAATCCTAAAGTCCCTAAAAACACCCACAAACAGACACAGTCCTTCCTTCCTTCACCTTTTGCCCAGTCCAGAGTACCGTATCTCAGGAAAGGAAATAGAAGTCCATGGCTCAGGCAGTCTCTGGTTTTTCCCATCTAGTACTCCATCTTGACTGGGAGACCTCCCTGGGTTCCCAGCACCCTCAGCCGAGTCTCCGGGATCTCTGCTAAAACCAGGTGGTGGTTCTCCCTTCTAAAGCTGCGGGGGTCCCCACTCTGGCAAAGGCACATGGTCCTCTCTCCCAGGGCCATGGGAGTCCCCACTCTGCCAAAGCTGCATGGTTCTCTCTCTCAGGGCTGCAGGAAGGGAGAGTCCCCATTCTGTCCAGGCTATGTGGTTCTCCCTCTCAGGGCTGCGGGAGTCTCCACTCTGTCAAGGCCGTGTGGTTCTCCCCTCAATGGCTGCCGTGTCTGGGTTTAAATCCCCATGCCAATCTTCCTCTGCAGCCCCATTTCCAACTCCTCCCACACTCGGCTCCACATGCCAGAACTCATATCCTTCCAGCTTTACTGGACTGCCATCTTGAGTCTGGGCAGGTGTGATCCCATGTCATGGAGCCAATCTTCTCCGAGCTCCCATGCAGGCACTGTAACTAGGGGGACCTGCCCCCCAGTCCCATCTTGGCGGGGAGGTCGCTTTCCATCCCCCTGACCTTGAGCATGGCCATAGCTATTTAGCATATCTAAGTGACCAGCCAAAGGCTATAGGTATGTTAAATGACCATGCCATGGATTACCTGCAAAGCTACCCTGCATGTTCTTGCTCTGTGTGCCCCTTCCCCCAACTCACACCTGTGGAGGAAGGGGTGAAGACATCTTAAAATCTCCTGGACACCTTGAGTTCTGGACACCATTTCAAATGCCCATTTGGGGTCCCCCCCCTTGGCTGCACCCTGTAACAATGTGTGCCCCGAGCTGCACATCAAAGAAGGCTTGAGAGAGACTCATTAAGTACATGCCTATGGGTGGTTGACGTCACAGAGACCTGCATGTTTAATAGAGTGTTGAGGTTAAATGAGAGAATATCTTTTAAAATCTCTGTGATCTCATTTCTTAATGATGCAGGGAAAATATATGTGGAATGAGTACACTATTGATGGTCAAGGTGCTGTCGAAATATGCTCTTTCATGCTGCTATGTCTTCTAAGATGCTGAGCAAAGGCTGCTTTAAGTCAACCTGGAGACTCAGGAGGATCTGGGAAGTCAGTGTGGGAGGTTGTTCTGCATGGCGTGGGCCCAGCTCCCACTGGGAGTTGCACAGGACCCATACTCATGATAGTTTTTCCTGTGGGGAATGAGGCCTGAGATGTACCTAGGTTGCTATTAGTCTTGCTTTTTGCTAAAACTCCCTCACCCTGAATTGAAGACATTTACTGCAAAGCAACTTCCTAAAAAACATGCTAAACATTCCAAGGATGAGTAACCTGGTCCAACTACTTTTGCCTTTTCATTTGCAAATGTCCCTCTTCTGTGATATAATTACCAGGATGCTCTTCTTTGTTTTCTGTATCAGGAAACCACCTAAAGTGAACCTGTGCATAGTTAATGAGGACTTTCTTGTAATGTGCCCAGTAAGACAATAAAAGATCATTGGAGCCAAGGCCAAGGATTTTGCTCCCCTTGAGAGAAGAGCCATCCCATCCCTGTTCTTCCACAGGACTTAGTAGGCCCTCTGAGTTTGTCTCATATTTCATCCATAATGACATGGACCCCAGGAGCTGGGTCTGAATCAAGTCAGGTCATCTACTGATGTGAACATCAGGTAAAAGAGAAGCAAGACTATTGGAAACTTTCTTTAAATCAGCAAAATAAGGAACATTTAGAATATTTAAAAATATGTTAAGGATAGAGACTTTGAGTAAGACCACATGATTAGCTAGTTACAGGGAGGTTATGTTAAGGTAAAACATGTATTCAATAACTTTAAAAAGAAGAGAAAGACTTTGTTAAAGACCATGAAATAGGGCAGAAAAGCAGAATACAACTCATCTGAGACAAAGGCTGGAGAGATTTCAGAAGAGAAGAGACCATGGGAAGGTGTGTTTGCTAATTGAGTTTACACAAAAGCAAAGCAAAACTTTTCATGAAATTCTGATGGGAAGTCCTTTTACATTTTGGCTGTAAAGGTCCCCAACAAAGGTTTGTCTCTGCTGAACAGCAGGAAGATTAAAATTCTAAGTAATGGGAGCAGGATTTTGAGACAGATAATCTCTGGTTCTTAACACTGGCAAGAAGCTTTCTAAAAGCCTTCTGAATGTTTCAAAGGAACAGATAAAAGATCACCAATTATCATATTGCAATTACATTTTTAATGGAGTAGTATAAACAGTAGATGTCAGTGGCTTAGATTAAGAAAGAATTCATGTAAAGGATCCTGACTCTGAGAGAACTTTAGCCCTCCAGATTCTAATAAAAATGCTGTCTTCACAATGGAGGGACCCACAACTGAATCTCTTTCAGCCAAGTCTCAATTTGCATCTCCATCAGTTCCTGCATTTTATAAAGAGGTGTCAGCTCTGAGTGATGTAGGCACAGGGGCAAAATAGCTGAGAGTCCTTGAACAGAGCCAAGATTTCATCTCCCAAGAGAGAATGTTGAATGTCAAGTGTAATTCTAAAATTTTTAAGAAAAGTAAGCTTCAACTTCAGTGAATAAAAGGGAAACCAATCTTAGCTCAATGCCTGTTGAACAACAAGTGCCAGTCTGGGTTTTCTTCAGCAAAGAGGTCCCCTCAGTTACAGAGCCCTGAGAAATAGTTCAGTTTTAAAGGATCGGACAGCTTTTATTGCTGGTCTGATTTCACAGAGTGGAGCATCGATGATGGTATTTGAAGACATCTGCCTAAACACAGAGTGTGTGTTCTCTGAACTGCAGCATGTTGTCTCTGCTGGTACAGTTAAAGCTCAGTCTTTTGAAAACAAAATAAAATTTGGCTAATCTCTAGAGAGATGTGATATGGCAAAAAAGAGAAGTGGCTTTCCTTTAAAAAAATACCCAGTTACAATAATTGACTTACTAGTAGACCAAGTGCCCAACTACCAGAGACAGATTAGAACCAACATCGTGTGAGCACATCAGTGGTTCTGATGTGAGCAGTGCACCCAAGGTGAACGAGGTGAGCAAGCTCAAGTCAGTAGTTCTTTCTCTGGGTGGTGGGAGCAGGGTGACCCATTCCTAAGACGATTTTTAAAAGACTTCTCATCATATTCAACACCTTAAAGAAAACCAGGACATAAACACAGCCTGTATTGCCTAATTCTAAACAAAAGAGAAATGGGAGAAGAAAGATTTTTTTCAAATATTTTATTTATTTATTATTTAGAGAGAGAGGGGGAGGAAGGGAAAAAGAGGGAAAACACATTAATGTGTGGTTGCCTCTCAAACACCCACTACTGCTAACCTGGTATGTGCCCTGACTGGGAATGAAAACAATAACACTTTGGTTCAGAGGCCAGCACTCAATCCACTGAGCCTCAGCCACAGGGCAGAAAGATTTTTAATGAGTGTCTCAAACATTCACTTACCTAAGGAGCACACTGCCTTCCAGCTCTTTGACAAAATTATTAAAATAGGCAAATTCAAATCTTAAAAATCTTCTCTAAATATTAATAGAAGTTTTAGCTATATGAATGAATAAATTCAATTTATTCCAGTTATTATAAATTAATGCTTTTTTGAACTTTTGTACCTGTGTCATGGCTAAATTTTTTTTGCTTATGTATTTTTAGAAACAAATGATTATGGTTTATTTAATGAAGTAATTTCTGCAACAGACTATAGTTTAAAAGCTGTTATATGTTTGTGATATGAAGAGAATGATGCACAATAAATAAGATTCATCTTATATCTTTATTTCAAGGACTTTTCCCATCTTTACACTTAGCAATAAAAGGCATTTCATATTGTTTAGAAAAAATATGGAATATTTTTCTACAAAAAGAAGGCACAGCATTTATAACTTGGACCAAGAACTGAGATGTTTGGATTTTCTTAAACAAATCTTAACTGGTGTGTAAGGACCAGAGAGGACATATATTTTCTGAGTCAACACCTAAACCCTTAAGTAGATTTTGACTCCCACTTAATTTGAAATATTAAATAATTTTGTGTTTGATATTCATTCTGTGAACATCGCCATTTCCCAACTACCTTATGTTCAATGTCATTTCTTGTATTTGTGACAACATAAATTACATGTTGTTGTATTTCTCCCTCAATTTAGTTAATGTTAGAAGAAAGAAAGGTGCTTTATGAACCCTCTAATTTGACCTAAAAAGAGAATGACATTCAGAATTCTAGGCTTCAGGGCAAGGCCAAGCCTTCTACAGCAATACTGCAACAGCTCCTGACTGGCTTTTAACTCCCAGAGGAGTCAGATTGCCAAAATATGGGCTGTAATGTGACAAGGTAGCCAGATCTCCTTAGATGTGGTTTCTATGGCATGCACGGATGTTCAATTCAAGTAGGAAAAGCAGCATCCATTACAAATAGAAGTGATAGATCTGGATTAGACAGGGACAGGTATCCCAGACCATTAGCACTTACTGCTTCAGCAAGTGGCCTGTCACATATCTTTCACCATGAAATCACAGGAAGTTCACCATCACCTTCAACAAAGAAGGCAACATTCATTCTGGTCCTCAATTCCCCCTCCCAAGTGCACACACAATCAGCCACTATTTTTGCTTCTCCCCAGCCACCTAGTCAACCTACTGACACACAAATCCCCTAAAACATGGCTAACTTGTTGAGTCAGCTGATGGGACTCAGCTTCTTGACTTGGACCAGATTATGGGATTGAGTTTTAGTTGTACTCAGTTCTCTAAGGCCATGTGGAAATGGTGGCTCTCAGAGCACACCTTGAGAGTCTGCTCCACACGTTTCCACTGGGTCAGAATAGAGACTGGACACCATTGACCTTCAATTGTGTCCTCATCCTCAAGCCTTTCCTGCATTCCCCACCTTTGCCACTCTCCATTACAACCCTTTTGCTACTCTGACTACCACACCCTCCAACTCCCTTCCTGATTAAAATTTATGTATTCATGTTGTCCCCAGTCTTACAAACTTTCATCTCTCTTCAGACTCCTAGTCCCCAACAGTATGCTCATCTCATCTCTCCCTTGATTCTTCTTCCATGTCTCCCGTTTCATAACATTTGTTGCCTAGTACATCTGGTTATCCCTCTTATACTAATCTTAGAATACTGATCTGCACCTTCAAAACCTTACTCTTTTGGCCAACCCTGTGTCTTTCCCCTCATAGACATCTTAGTCTGGGAGAATGGCTCCCCTTTCTTAACTGCACCAGCTCCAATAACCCCTCCCTCATCATGTAGGTCAGCCCCTTACTTGTATGCCTCAGTCACATCCTGAGCTTCCTTAACAAAACCTTCCTTCATCACCTTCTTATGTCCTCTTTGATACACATAGTGCTTAATACCCAAAACCCATATGCTTTATATTTTCTCATCAGGACTTTGAGCAGATCTTTTTGAGTGCCCTGTATGCACAATTCTAGCTACCTACAATCCACCTCTGACCAGAGGATTTAGTCCAATACCTCAGATGACCCAAGTAGGATTAAAAAGTAGACCAGAAAAGAGATTTATTTCCCATTTCCCAAGTTCTGATTGTAGACACTGAAGGTAGAGGTGTGGACTTTGTTAACATAACAGAGAAATAAAAAAATAAAGACACTGATTTGTGTCCTGAGTTCCAGGTCACAGGAGGCACAAAACAGGGTCTCCCAGTACAAGCCTGTGGGGGCTGATGTCAAAGAGACCTACATGTTTATTAGACTTTCTGGGGATCATGGCAGCATAATTTTCAAACCTCCATAAGCTTTCCCTTGAAGGTGAGTGGAAATGTATGTACAATGCAAACACTGTTGATGGGTAGGCTACTGCCAAGTTGCAGAGGTTCACACCTGTCCTTTCTATCAGATTCTAAGACAAAGGCCACTTCAAGGCAAACTCATCCTGAGAGAAATCTGGGCCATCAGGTCATCTTTGGCTGTGGACACCAATTCAGAAGTAGGGCAGGACAGCTAGAAACAGTTATTTGGAAAATTGCAGCCAGATTTTTTAAAAATGGAAGATTTGAAAATAAGGTAAGGATAGGTACTGTGAGCAAGGTGAAAAGATCTGATCATTAGAGGTAGGTGATGCCATAGTGAAAGATACATCATACAAGTTTAAAGAGGCAAGAGAGACTTTATGAAAGGCTGTGCATTACCATAGTGAGAAAGAATGCAACACACTTGAAAGAGAAGACAGAAGATTTTAAGAACAAGAAAAAGAATCATACACCTCTGTTTCTTATTTGGCTTTACAAAAAAGAAATATAAAGTAAAGCATTTCATGAAATCTTGCCAGTATGTCTTTTTACCTTGTGGTTTTAAAGGTCTTCACACAACTTAGGTTTCTGCTCTCTCAGAGAGATGAGACATAGACACCAGGAGGATTGAATTTAAAGTCACAGATATATGCCCTCCTGACAGATACACTTTGACTTATAACATTGGCAAGAAGATTTTAAGGAGACACATGTGTGTTTCAAATGGGCAATAAAAGAATCTGAAATTACAAATTGCAATTCTATTTTTGAAGAAAATGCTCTAAAATATGGAGGTCAGGGTCCTGCAATTAGGGAGAACCTGTGTAAAGGTCACTGATTCTGAGGAACATGAAAGCCTCTGGGTCATAATAAAAGTGCTTTCTGCACAGTGGAGGGAAACACAACTACATCTCTTTCAGCCAAGACCCAGTTTTCATCTTGATCAGTTATTGCAATTTATAAAGAGGTGCAAATTACCAGTTATTTATAAACAGGTGCAAAATAGCTGAGTTTTCCTGAACAGAGCAAGAATCTGATCTCCCAGAAGGCTGGGCTTCTGGAGATTTCCATTTAGCCACTACATTTTTCTCTACAGTAACATTCCCTGTCATCAAACATAATCCCTAAGGAAGAAGTGTGTACTTGATCCTAGGACATACCTGGAGTCACATGGTTTGACCTCATTAGTTACCTAAGTGCAGAGGAGCTGAATTTTATCACTTGGTTTACTCTGATGAAGGTTTTTCTATAAAACATATGATGGGAGTTTTGTCACCTGAGGTCAAGGAGCTTCACCCTCATACTTTGCCTTCAGTCTCTAGCTTTGAGTGATGTACTCTTTCCAAGAGGTACCAAAAGAACAGGAGATCAAACTTAGCTTCATAAACTATGGGTTCATTTTTAATTCCATGGGTATTTGTCTGAACTAGGGCATTTGAGCTAAAGTCCTAGCTTTATTACCAAGGTTTCCAATTACATCTTATTAACAAAAAGACCAGAAATGTACTAAACTTATTCAAATAGTTTTTTGTCGTTGTTGTTTTTTTGTTGCCCAAGTACAGTTGTCTGCTTTTCTCCCACCATCCCCATCCCCAACTCCACCCCAGCCATCCCCACCTTCCTCTCCTGATCCCATGCCCTCTTGGTTTTGTCCATATGTCCTTTCTAATTCTTCCTGAAAACCCTTCCCATTTTTCCCCCATTATCCCCTTCCGCCTCCCCTCTGGTTACTGTCAGTTTTTTTTTTTTTAATTTCAATGTCTCTGGTTATATTTTGCTTGCTTTTTTTTTTTGATTAGGTTGCACTTAATGGTTAGATCATATAGTATTTGTGATTCACTGCTTGGTTTATTTCACTTAGCATAATACTCTCTAGTTCCACCCATGCTGTCACAAATGTAAGAGCTCCTTCTTTCTGCTGTGTAGTATTTTGTTGTGTAAATGAACCATACTTTTTTGATCCATTCACAAATAGTTTCATTGACATATAAATAACAATACTGGAGACTTTAGAAATCTTTTGAAAACTATCTAAGATAAAGATTAAGATCAGGGTTGCTACCCACATGGGTGTCCTCTTGTCCATTCCCATTGTCTACAACTGTGACCATGTGCCTCTTCATGTTTGCATTGAGAAATGACAGAGCTAAGATCCTGTGAGCTCATCACCTGCTCCCACTGACTATCATACAATCACTGCTAATTCTCTGAGGGACACAGTGTTAACTCCACTGTGGACATGGTACAAATGAGACCAAACCAAGGCAAGTGTTAGTCTGAAATGTGACCTTAAGTCAACAATAATAACAATGTCAGCTCACATTTTTGAGTGTTTATTAACTTAGTGTAAATATTTTAAGAATTATTCACCTGCAGACAAATATATCATAACAGTGCAAACAAATGCAATTTAAAGCTCAATAACACAGAGGAAGAAAGGAGGGTCAGTCATAATGCACATAAAGTTCAAGACCCTGACTTTCAGCAGACATGATGGGGTTGAACACTTTACACTTGTAATCCCCAGCATCTCCCCTCATAACGGGTTTTATGATGATTCTTCTGCCATCTGACTTCAGCTTCATTCTGTCTGTGAACTTCAGATCCATGCCATTTAAAAACCACTGGGGGAATTTTCCATTTGTGTAGCAAGTCAAGACCACACGATCTTCATTCTCTCTGACTACATAATTGCTGGCTAGGAGGATGGGCACTCTCAGATACTCTGTGGAGAAACAGAGAATGTGAATCTTTGAAAATTTGCTTGAGACATGGAGCCATGCTGCTTCCTCAGAGATCTCCACCACTCACAGTCCACAGTGAGCTATGTAAAGGTCACCAGAATATGGCCCTGGCATTTGCAGAAATAAACTTGTTCAAGTTCAGGTGATAGTATGTAAAGTGAAAGTTACACCTCCTCTCTGAGCCTATATAACTTCAGGGGGATTCTGTACCTATGTCCTCACTCTTCTCTGTAGTAGCAGTACACAAATCCCCTTCCCAGTGCATATGGCTCATAACCTCATCATCAGGTACAATTTTTCTCTCATGAGCTTTATTGACATTGCCCTAGAACTTTTTTTTGACTTCACAAGACATCAGATTCCACTCCTTATGTGAATATTTATGTTTTGGGGAAGGCAAGCTTACCACCTTTGTCCATCTCTGGGGCCAAGGGAAGTTTACAGCAAGTGGAAAAGCATTCAATTTTTTTTTGTAAATTTTATTTATTTATTTTTAGAGAGGGAAGGAAAGGGGAGAGAGAGAGAGAGAATGAGAGCAAGAGTGAGAGCGAGAGTGAGAGCGAGAGAGAGAGACATCAATGTGTGGTTGCTGGGGGTCATGGCCTGCAACCCAGGCATGTACCCTGACTGGGAATTGAACCTGAAACACTTTGGTTCGCAGCCCATGCTCAATCCACTGAGCTATGCCAGCCAGGGCTTAGCATTCAATTTTTGTTAAAACAATTATTAGGTATTAAGGATGGCCCAAGCCAGTGTTCATGGATCACACCTTGATGATTTCTATCTAAAAGCCTTCTCACTCTGAACAAAAATTTATTTCCTTGCCAACTGAGTCAATATCATAGAATAGTTAATCTATAGAGGGAAATAGTTAAGGTTTTAATAAAACACATTGACTGTAGAAATAGAAGAAAACTATTCATGTAATAAAGGTCATACATAACATCCCAGAAATAACACAATATTCCCCAGACCACCTTACTTCCTGGTTGACCAGAAGCCTTTCCTTGCAGACACACAGACTTCTGCGACCCAGCTGAGGTGTATTTCTATGGGGCACCATTTCCCAGGACATGCTAAGGGTTTGAGTGGAACAACACATAAAGTCCAGAAACAAGCAATCTAATAATGGCAACAGAATCATGTCCTTTGACCTTGACCATTCAAGTCATTCTGTCTCCTCTGAGGGCAGGTAAGGACTTGTGCAAATGCAAAATCAGTGTCATACAGCAAGTGTGGAGCATAGACTTGCCAAAATTCTGGTCCTTGTGGAAATTTGTGTTGGGTAGCTATGAAATAGAAATGTAGAACAACTTAAAATTATTTTGCATGTGAAAATAATGATTAATACCCCAGGGCCTGAGACTAATTGCAAGAAAGACTATTTTATTAAAGAAAAAGAAAAAAAAGGACCTGAGATGATGGTCTTAGTTCCTGCAGGCACAGAAAACTTGTACCTCATGGCAAGAATTTAAAGGACTCTATATCCAGGTTCCAGACTCCAATGTGATTTTGGATCATTCGTTCATTCAGTCATTCACTCATCCCCCTTTTATTTCCTCCTAATTCATCAACAGCAACTCAGTGTTTGTTACTTATTGGTCCCTGGACTGGTTTCAGGAGTAGAGTGAGGAGTGAGAAGACAAAGTCCTTTCATTTATATCTGCTGGGAGAGACTGCACCAAAACAGGAAATAAATAAGTAATGTCAAATCCGGGTCAGGGAGGTATGGATGCACCTCCTGAGGGAGATGCTTGGGTAATGTATACAGTGATTCTGATTGTTACTGCAGGCACTTTGGTTCTAGAGTAGAAATATGTTATGTCTCAATTTTTTTTCACTCCAAAGAGCAAATTGTATACCTATAAGCTGAGGATACTTAATACAAAAACTTTCTGAGCCATTTTTTTTTGCTTTAGAATCCAAAGACCCTCTTCTACGGACCCTGTGGTGGAGAAATTCAGTCTATGGCTACAGATAGCCCAAGAGCGACTCTGATGAGCTGCTCATATTCTCTGTGACTCTGCTGCAGTGAGTGTATCTCCCTGTTCCTCAGTTTATTCTCAGTGAAGAAAGTTGTCAGTGTGTTAGCTATAAAACATTGTCAGTATGTGACCTACATCTTGAAATGGAAGAAAGAGCTGCTCAAATGAAGCGTCCCTTATTAATGGACTCCTAGATCTCTTATTGGTCTGGGCTGATTCCTGGTGAATGACAACCTTCCAGGAGCATCTTTTTTCTTCAGTTTCTTTCCTGGGATGCTGACCTTTCTCTGAAGCTTCTTAAGTCCCCCCGCCCCCCACCCCAGGACAGTCTGCTATATCCACAGACATTGTCTAACTGTGCTCTCCACACACAGACTCAGGTGACACCAAACTCCACTTCTGCCAAGATGAGTCTCTTGGGCCTGAGCCAGGAGTGGTGACAGGCTCAGGAGCCTTGTGACTCAGGCCCATTAAACCTTTACACACTGAGCCCTTTTGAGGACCCCAAACCCAAACTTGCACAGGCTGCCTTGCATCACTGGAGTAAAGAAACCTGACACAGAGTTCTGGGGAGTGGTTTCTGTGCTGAGGTCTGTATGAATATCCAGAAGCTTCTCAGACCATGCTCTGACCTAGTATAGCGGGGTCAGCCTCAGGTCAAGTTCATAGGAACATGCTCAGGGGGTAGAACTGAGATATGTCTCCCTCTGCTGAGTTACTCTCATCAGACTGACTTTTCTGTCTGCAGTGACTGCAGGGCTACAAGTTGGGTAGGGAAGTGAGATCCTAAGAAGTTTGTCTACACTCTGTGTATTCTGCATTAAATGTCAAAAATGAACCTTAAACAAAATGCAGAGGGGAATGGAGGTATTTTCCAGGGCTGTCAGTCCTGTGTGTGAAGTAGGAGTCACCCCTCCCAACCCCCAGTCATCAGAGAGCAATCACTCACCATATACGTCAAGTTGTCCAAACCCTATTTCTTTTTTTGAATCTGGAAGGTGGGCCACTATTGTATATGGTCCTGCGCTCTCCATGGTGACCTTCTTCAACAGCAAGGATCCATCATTGGTGATCATCTCTTCTCTAATGTTTTCAAGACCACTTAAATGAAAACTTAATGTCATAATAAAAAACGCAATTACATTATTTTTGTCCACGCCTTTCCCCTTATACCACACATAGACTACAGCCTCAGGAGGTTTATTGCGGATACGCAGAACCACATCCTCCCCTTCGGTACAATAGGTGGACACAATACTGAGTTGAGCTGTGGTGGGCAGGCTCCAGAAGATTAAGAATGAGACTAGGAAAAAGAAAAAAAAATGATCAGTATTTGTATCTATGTATTGGTACCTGAATTCTGAACAGGTATCTTTATCTCTCAGCCTTGGTCTGTAGGTGAGTGTGTGTCTCCCATGGTCAAGGTCAACAGCATGGCCCCCATTACTTCAGCACCTGTGAAGCTGTTATTTTTGTCTGTTTCAAATACTCATCTCCAGGTGTTTATCTAGCTCACCTCTTCACTGTGCTTAGAGCCCTTTTGAAACTCAGGAACAGTTTTGAAACACATTTTTCTGACCACCTTCTCTAAAAATTATCTGCCTTCACTTTGTGGCCTGTCTTACTCTGTTACTTTCATGGCTGTTGTGTGTACCTGACCTCACATCTACACCATTCTTTGTTCCTCTCTCCTCTATAGAACATGGACTCAATGAGAGCTGGGCTTGTCTGATTTTGTACCTCCAGTGACTACAACAGCTTGGAAATATATGGGAATGAATGAATGAGTCCTGTACCTCCTAGGGTTTATTTGCCCATTTTGGGGGTTTGTAGTAAAGACAACATCTAGCACCCCTGATTAAATTTTTCTAGTGTTTCCTGACATAAATCATTATTATTGTTATCAGTTTTCATAATTCAATACTCAGTGATGAATAACAGGAAACAAACAGCAATCCAGGTTTTCCTGCCTCTCACCACTTACAGATTATGAGATTTTCCTCTTGCTGGGTCCCCTCTGTTGGGGACCACCCTGCCTGGTCTCAGGAAACTGTAACTCCCCATGACTTAGGCTGAGTGAGAGACCTCCAGAGCAGGAGCCATTAAGGAGACAAAACTTATTTCCCTGGCATGAACGCTTCCTGTTCTGTGCCTGACCTCCTAAGCTTGATCAGTTAGCCAATGACAGGTAAGATTTCCCACAGAGGGAATTTCCTAAGACAGGCATGATCACATGGAGGCTTCTGGGAAGAGACTCAGGGCTGTGGAATTGAAGGGGTGATGGATATCAACCCCTGCCCCCTTGGCTTTGTCAAAGACTGAGTCCTTGTTCTTAGATGTGAGAAATCCAAGTCTCCTGGCTACTTTTGTCTTCTCTGTAAACTCAGGCCTGTGGAAATAGCAGGGGCGGTGCACCCTAGTCCAGAAATGGCAGACCCCCAAGCTAATCAGGCCTGGGACATAGAATATGCAAAATCTTGTGAGAACTGTTTGCTAGAGGATGTTATTAAATTAGAATATGAAGGCACAGACAGGAAACCAAAACTAGCCCTTTAATCAATGTGTTAAAACTCCAACCTCTACCCAGAATCACAGCGGGGGTTCTGTCTGCATCTTTGTAAGTCACCTACTTCTTTTGATATTTTCTGCCAGACTGTGAATCCACAAACTAAGTCGGTATTCTCAGTAAAAATCTGCTTGGGAATGGATATGGGTGCTCCCCAATAGAGAGAGTGGCTGTTCCGTTCCTACTTCCCCACAGGACCTGGTTGTCTCTCTGCATGTTTTTCTTATGTGTCAATGAGCCATCTGCAATGTTCCTGCTCACTGTGGGCTGGTGAGCATACTTCACCCTTCCCCATCCTACTTTTCCCTTTTATACTTTACACTGAGATTCAGACAGAAGACTTCCCTTATTTATCAGAACAAGGTCTATTCAGCAGACCCCAGGAAGTCTCTGTGTCGGATCCTTAGCCTACTCCAAGGAATTGTCTCATACTTACCAACCAGCAGGAGCCCTTGCCAGTGGACAAGTCCTCTGTGGGTAGAGACTGAGAGGGACCCCATGGTGTATGTTGTCTCTTCTGTGGCTGACTCTAAGAGAAGTGTCAGGTTCAGTGAGGCTCACAGGCACCTCTGTCCAGAATGGTACAACCTGCTGTGTGCCTTACCTGTGGGCTGAGCTTTATTCAAGTTTAAGATTACAATTTTTGTCATGTGAGCTGGGGGCAGGGTGTATGCAGATTACCATCCAACTGCCTGCTCTAGTTATTGCCACCCTTTGCTATTCTAACCAGTAGTGCCCTGCTATAATTTGGTTCCCTGAGAACTCCTGAGGCCTCTCAACACCACACACACACACACACACACACACACACACACACACACACACACCACACAAACACTCACTCTCATGCTGTATTTGGAATAGCACAAGCCTGGAGTTTCTGGATTTCAGGGTTTCTCCACAGCTTCCTGTCAGGTGTCCAGCAGTGTTTCTCACAGCCCTCTCATAAATTTGACTCTTCCCTTCAGAGCAGTAGTTCTTGAACTAAGTCACAGAAACCTGTCACAAAGAAGTCACTCCTGCTATGCATCAGATCACCTGTGAAACCTTGTAACATTGCAATACCCAGGTGACACCTAAAAAATGCAGCTTATGCAGCTGTCCAGCTAATGTGGGTGCCCATTCAGAGTAAGATCCCTGGATGTGAAAGAAGAACCACATCTCCTGCTCTTCTGTGTACAAGGGAAGTCTCCAGATCCTGCTATACTGCAGATTCTAACTGGGTGCAGTGGGCCAGAGATTCTGTATCTGACAAGCTATGAGGGGAAGTTGATCTTAATTATGGCCTCCGGAGCTCACTTGCAATAGCAAGGCTGAGAGGGACACAGGTGTCTTGAGAGGATGACACACTACTGGCAGCATTGATCTCTGCTATGTCTTTAGCTTGGGTCTGTCAGCACTACACAGAGTCCCACATATCATCAAAAAAGGGAATTATTTGTTTGTGACCCAGAAACCCGTCTGGGTACCAGGTCTTCCCCATGTTCTCAGAAGCTCTGTGGTTTTATTTTTTTTTCCCCTATGAAGGTAACAAAAATAACTCAGCAGACGAGAAATGATCACACTTGGTCATAATTGAAGAGCGGACCCTTCTTCTATCTCAGGTTGTCACCAGATTGGCTTTTGCTTCCAGGAATACAAACTCAAAATCAGAATTCTCAGTAGGACAGACAGTTTTGGGTGTGAAATAGGAGATATCCTCTGTGTCCCAGGAAGAAGGGACTGTTGTAAAAGGTCAGGTGGCTATGGGCTGCCTGGTTCTCAAGAGACAGTTTCAGGTAGACCACTCCTCTCCAAGTCTGTTTGTAGGACCTGTCCTTGTGCTGCTGGCTGTTGAGACAGCCTCTCAGTTATCCCTGGGAAGATTCCTTTTGTCACAAGACTTGCCCATGGATGATACCAGGCATGGAGTAGAGAGCAGCACAGAAACCTTTGAGAGAGGAGGTGCTCCTAGGCTATGTCAAGGTAAACAACAACAACAACAACAACAAAACCAACTTCAAATTTATTCAGCAATATAATGAGATTATCTGAGCCAAACTTAGCTCATATGTCTTGGAGATAGGACTCAAATCCTTTGAAGAAAGGCAGTTTTTCAGCTTATTGTATACATTATCATTCAAGTAGAAAATGATAAAATTTGGTTAAAATCCAGAAGGAGGTGAAAGAAAATACAGCAGAGAAATATCCAGAATTGTAGAAAAAGGTAAAATGGAGAGACATACATTTTTTTACATTGGTGAGTTAGAGGATAATTAGAATTTACAAGACACAGAAAAGGTGTGCTGGGGACCAGATAACCTAAAGGATGCTGTGATCTCATACACTTGTCCCAGACTGTGACATGAATGGTCCAGCAAAGAAAATCACTCTGATGTGTCAAAGTTATGCTCTTGAAGATGCACAAAAATGGATCAGGGCTCACTTAAGTTAAACACAACCTTTCTTAAGGAAAATACAGGCCTGTGATGTGATAACTTGCTAAGTTAGAAGTTTCTGATCAGAATATTTTGTGAGTATTTTCAGGCCTTCCATGTGGCCCCCCGAGCTTGCCAGGGTTATGTCACAGTCCCTTTCTGTTAACAGTCTCTAGAAGTAGCAGGTGAGACAGAGAAGTCAAGAGGCAGGAACCAAGAAAGACCTGTTAAAGCAGGGGATGAAAATCAGGCTACTTCTCCATCTGAACCAAAGCCTGGTTCCTGTGTCTATTTCCTATGTATATCAAAGTTGCATCCCAAATATGTCTTGTGTGTCTTCCATCACTACATTGGGATATTGGATATACCTCATTTCTGTGTCCCTGTCTGCCCACAGAGCCCAGGAACTGGAGCATCTCCAGGTCAATACTTAACTAGGGCTCCCGTTTGTTCTTCTTTAGGAGAAGAGTGGTTTTCTTAGAGCCCTCACCCCATTGAAATAGAAGCAACTACAGATTCTGGGTTCTCCTGTCCCATTCTGACATGAAGTTTCCCTTGTTCTCTAAGACATCATGAACTGGAGACATGTCTTCAGAGACAACAGGCAGGTGTCCCACAAACCAAAAATTTTGGGAATGAAAAGTCTTCCCTCTTTCCTATATGGTCAGGGTGCATTCTTTTTCCCCTGGCAGAAACTCTTTCAGGGGTTGAGGATCCAGTGTTTCTGTCAGTTCAGGTATCTGTGAGAACAGGAAAATGATAGGCCTGGTCTGATGATACATAACTCACAAGGTGGGGCAGTGGAAGGCTGTGATTTTGGAGGAATAAAATGAAGTTCAACCCCTCACTGTTGGGAAGTTTCTTTCATTCCTTTTGACCATATGAGAAATAAAAACCAAACCCTAGGATGTATCCAAGCAGGTGGCATCCTCCTGTCATGCTGACACCAGTGCCTTTGTGCCCATAAGAACATAATTTGACTACGAGTGTCACACAGTGACAAGCTTCCACTGTGCAGTTTCCCTTATTGATTTAACAAGTGTTTGTGGAGCATGTGTCAGGGTCCTGGCTGAGCCCTGGGAACTTTAAACAAAATAAGACAAGTGGACCCTGTGTTGCTTGACTTTACCTTGTAACACAGACAGGCTGTCAGGTAAATCAAGGCTCTAGGAACTTAATTATAATTCGGAAAAGGGCCTCAAAACAAAACTTCTGGTCCCTCCAGAGTATGTAATTGAGTCTCAGCTGGTCTGGGAAACACAAAGAGCACTTCTCAGAAAGTATCCTCTTGGCTAAAACCTGAAGAGTTAGTGGACATTTACTCCATAAAGAACAGAGGGTGTTAAAAAAATGTTTCCTCAAAAGACTGACCTATGTAGAGGTGATGCTTGGCTGGATGGAAGAGTAGACAGAGTCCACTGTGGAAGCTTGAAGAGGTAGAAAGACTGTGGAATGAGTGAAACTGTTGAGGTTGGTCCCCTGCTGCACTATGGCTGCTGCTGAGGTGGTGTCATCAGTGTCCCAGAAAGGTTCCATCTGCAGAGTAATTCTGTCACACCTGTGGACAAGCAGAAACACGGGCAAGAAAATGTCATGTTACAGTTGAGTGTCTTCTTTTTTTTTTTTTAGTTTTTTACTTTGTATTGAACTTATACTTTAGGCAATATTTCATAGATGTATATATAATTTTAATATAGTTGTTGAATTATGATTGAATATAATGAACTTAACATATCGAAAGTATGCAATTTCTGAAGTGTTTCCGGATGCATGCACCAGAGAAGTTGTACAATGAAAATCAAGACCATGTCCTTTACTATTAAAGTCTTTTCATGCCCCCTTATACTCTTGTTCTTCACTTCTCCACCTCCTTTTTTTAGTGCTAAGAGAATTCTCCATTTTTTAATTATTATTATAAATTCATTGGCATTTTCTGGAATTTTCAAAATTTGTATCATAAAGTGTTTAATTTGAGGCCCAATTTGGTTATTTTATATATTTATTTCTTTTTATTCTCTAGTTATATCTCATTACAAGGATGCATTAATTTTGTCTATCTATTCACCCTTTATGGACAATTGTGTTGTTTCCAATTTTGGGCTCTTACAAGTAAACTTTCTATGATCACACATGCAGAAACATCTTCAAGACAAAGAATCAGTGCTCATACAACCATCAATAGCTAGAGAAACGGAAGTAAGGGAGCTGCCCCTGGAATTCTGTTCTCAAGGTCTCACAGTCACAGCCCCACCCAGAAGTACAGAAAGAAACACCTGCTTCTTCACATAAAGCTGTGTGTCTGCCACAGCCCACCCATCAGTCAACACAACAGCAAAAATAATGGTCCAATTTCCCTTTAGTTTCTGAATTATGAACCAGTGCACCTCAGAAACTGCATTTAATTCATATTTGGATTCTCAATCACTAGGAGTAGGGGAAAGGTAGTGTTTAACTTCTGAATCCCTTTGATATAAGATGGATCACCCCTTAAAAGAACCATATATGCCAAGTGCCCCCTGATAATACATAGTATGTCTGAGTCCACCTGCAGGGTGTGTGACTCTAGGTGAATGAATCCACCTCAATAAGCCTCAGCTCTCTCATGTGATGTCATAAAAAATATGTTTGGCCTTTTTGTTGGATTTTAGAAAACAGCAGCTAAGTCTTTTGGAATTTTCTAAGTGATGTGGGTGATACAGTGTCTTTTGTTGTGAAGAAGCAACTCTTGGCAGTCCTCTGGATAGTTTCACAGTGAGGGCAGGTCACAGGAAAGACCAAGTTCTCATCAGAATCTTGGGATTTTTAGCTGTCAACATAAGAAATGTTTCAACCTGATGGGAATTTATATAAGTCTACTTGGGACAAATATGACAATAATTGTGGGAAGCAAAACCACAGTGGATTGAGAGAATGTTCTGAAACATGGCAGTGTCACCCTTTATTTTATACAATACAGGGAAAGCCAGAGGCCTGAGGTGTTACACAAAATCCATGGGCTATCCATTAAGGAATTAGAGGATGCAAATTAGAGAAATCTCTGAGACTGGGTAAAAAGTAAAACAAATAGACACAATTGTTATGTTGGTTGGTACAGGAGAGATAGCAGTTAACAAAAAACACAATAACCATAGTAATGAGAAGGTATGTGGTCTCTGCTATGGTGCAGTGAGGGTTGTGGGAAAAAGAAAATTACTCTGACATTTTGAAGGTATGTTATGGTAAAGGAAAAAATAAAAACAAAATAAACACCTTATTAAGGCAAAGATTGACTTTTGTCAGGAAATAGATTGGCCTTCGACATGACTACTCACCATTACTTGCTTTTTGTGAAATTTTTAATTTCAGACCATCCTATGTAGTTACTTCAGGTCTCTGAGTTTGTGACTCCAAACACACAAGCCTTTCCTGAGCTTGTCAGGTTCAGTATGAGGCAACTTTTTCTTTTTGTCTACACTGCCCTCTTAGGTTATAAATCAACCTAAAAGATGCATTGGTGACCAATCTTTTGGTTAGATAATATTGTCTCAAGTGGTAGGAAGGGATTCTTAGGGAGTCTTAGCATTTGTCTTGCTGCATGATAAACCATTGGTGATACAGCAAGAACTTCACCTTGGGTGGAAGTAAAAGCCAAATGTTCTCAAAAGAGAAAAGGAGATAAATGGGAAGAGTCAGTCCCACTGGCCCTTACTAGAAAAACACTCTGGTCTTTTTGAACCTATGATCTATTATGGACTCAGTTGTGATGTCTCATTTCTCTGTGTTTTGCATCTTGTATAACATTTACTTACAGTTTGAGGGCAGACTATACACCAATCCAGTTTACCCATCTGACCATGGAATGGGGTCACATTTACTATGGCCCACCTATTATTAATTGTTAATTATTCATTATTACTCTGATTTCTGCTAGTTGTACACTTGGAAGCTGTCACCTTCAAATTTATTTGGGGATCGGGCTGTAAGAACACAATGTTGTAAAATACAATTACCTTTTAAATGTTCTACAGGTGAGGACAGTAAGAATTTCATAAGTATATGTCCTCTGCTTTAGCAGCAGGCATGGAAGGCTGTGTTTTATAGCCACTTCAGTTTCCATTTGAATAATACAGTTAGCAGTTCCTATTGAGTTAGGGTATGAGGATATTCATATAATTAGGTTCTAGCATTTATTCATAAAATTCCTTTCTTGATATTTTTATTCCAGTAACCTTCTACAACTCTCTTTGACCTTAGTTTTTCACTCAGAAATAACCAACTTAGTAGGATAAACTACTTACATTTAAAAAAAAAGATTTTATACATTCATTTTTGTAGAGAAGGGATGGGAGAGAGAAAGAGGAGAGAAACATCAATGGTGTTTAACTGTGACCTGCCCCCTACAGGGCATTTCCCTAAATGGGAATGAAACTGGCGACCCTTTGCTTTGTTGGCTCCACTGAGTTTACTGTGCCACACCAGCCAGGGATAAACATCTGACTTTTAAGCTCCCACACACATCACTTTTTCTCCTTTTGCAATAGCATTTCTTCTAAATTTCAAGATGTTACCAGAATGGGGGCCCTACCAAGGGTAGAATTACCTAAGCTTGACCATTAATGCATGGATTCTTGATGTTGTCCGGGAAGAAATTCACAAAACAAGCCCAGGTAATTTTGAGGGTATATTTATTTAAGCAGGGGACAGTGACACAAGGCCAGGCCTAGAATAAACAGAAAATCAGAAGAGAGACTGGGTGGGGCTGCTTTGATTGTCTTAAAACATTATGGGAAAGATGTAAGACTAGGAGTGGCTGCTCTCAGCTTATTGCAGAGTCACAGAAAAGGGTCCTTGTGGAAAGGTTTAGGGGGGTTGCCTGGGACAAGCTGTTGTTGCCATGCTCCCTTACTGCAAGCGTCCTGGGAACCTCTCACAGATGACAAGAAAGGAAATTTGCACTCCTCTAAAGACAGAAAAACAATTCAGTAGGTGTGCCTCAAGAAGTTTGCATGCCACCCTGGCTGATTAGTTCAGAGGACTTAGGCTGTGTTTCAGGCCAGGTCGCCTTTTGAGAATGTGCAAGAGGCAACCTATCTATCTTTTCCTCACATATTGATGTTTCTCTCTCATTCTATCTCATCCATTCTCTAAAAAAAATGAATAAATAAAATATTTAACAATAAAAACAAGAGTGCACACAGTTTTATTTGTGTTGAGAAGTTTTGTTGCTTTCAAAAGGTGAAAAATTTAGGCAAGATCTCAGGAAGATCTCAAAATAATATCCATCAGCATTTAGAGATGTGCCCTTTCAGGGTTATGGTCTCCATTAAATAGTCAGTACCAGGATAGAAGGTCTAAATTTCATGAGAAGCTATATATATGCCAGAAGAGGAAAGGCCACACTGAAAGCAATGTCCAGCACATTTCATTTATTGCTACAAACCTGGGTCTTTTCACCTTGGCAGACTTTTGTATCCAGCTGTTAACTGCTCCACTAGTTTGTTCAACCACCTTTCTCAATTTCCCCATTTCACTTGCAAAAAAAATATTTCTAGCTTCTCATTAACCTACTTCAAAAGAAAAACCATACAGGAGCATTTTTGGTAAAATAAAAGTTATCACATACACCAAAGAAATTATTAACAGTTTTGTCACATACACACTGTTTGAGAAAGGCTCAAAAAACAACTATATGTATTATTAGGATTAATTGCAGCAGATAGATAAATGCTTTCAAACTTATAATATTCAACATCAGTTTGTAGTTATAAAGCATTTGTCAATGTCTTGGCATAGCTGTCTGTCTACGACACCAGCAACTTCTCATCCGTGAAATATGTTTGATTATGATGAGTAGAAGCAAGCATCAGAGATAGGGACAGGTGTACTTTGGCTGTTGGTCCCCTGATCAGATTTTTTCCAACAGTGGTGGTGAGTGTCTTTAACCGATGTTTCCTCCATTAGACAAAATGTGTCATGGTTTGAATTTGTCATCATTGTCTAGCAGTGCACCTGTGAAATGGATATCACTAATTTATCATTCATTATAAGTTGATTAATAAGCTGCGATAATAATGTAGAATGTCTCATTTAGTAAGGTTGCTCTATATGTCCCTCTGTTTAGATGTATAGGGTGACCAGTGACTATTGAACGAGGAGAAAAGTTCGGTGTTTATCAAGAGGAGTAAATTTTAGGTTAAAAGGCTTTTTGGCGAATGGGGGTTAAATGATTCTAAAACTTTATTTAGATAAGTTTTAATTGCACATTTTGTATGTTTCTCTAATCCAGACAATCACGGTGATGGGCACAATGAGGATATTATAAATAGGCCATTTATTAGAAATGTATTTTATTGTTTGCCCAGAGAAATGAACCCCTCAGTCACTGTAACTCAAGGGAGTATTCCATAATTGGTATTAATATCTCCCAATAATAATTTAAAGTTTTTGAGGCTGTTTTTCTAATTCAAGAAAATGCTTCAGGACAGTTGAAAAATATATGCAGTTTAAAACTAACATATGTTTGTATTCTTGAGATGGTAGCATTCATATAAAATTCAATTTCCATATTTCAAGTGGGTCTTGAGAAAGTGGGCAATGTATATGGGCCTAGTTGAATGACTTTCCAATGTCATATTTGGACAGATAGAACATCTGCTGCAGACTTTATGAGCTGCATAAGAAGTTTCCAGTAATATTTTCACTTCAGAAAATCATGTTTTTAAAACCCCAAAGCATTAGTTCCTGTACATGTTAAAGAATCAATAATTGAGTCCCTATAGATCAGACTGGTTGCTGTTGGACTCTGTATATGCCATTCTTCTTCAAATACCCCTTTTTCTTGTCAGGCCCCCTTTTATTTTTCTTCAATGGTCAACTAGAACTGTAAAAATAGGCCTTTATTGATTTAAGAAGTAACAATCATTCTCAGATCAAAATAAGTTGGCTTTTTAATACTTCCCAGCTAACTGCAGGATCAGCTAAGTGAATTTCTTTTGCTTTCATGGTAGCAGCTTTAGAAGTCTTGAAATTCTTTTATTTTCTCTAGTAATTTTCTTGTTAAAAAATATTTTATTTTTTGTTTAATTACAGTTGTCTCCATTTACCTCCCAACTCCACCCCAACCATCCCCAGCTCCTTCCCTTACTTCCACCACCCCTTTGGTTTTCTACATGCATCCTTTATAGTTGTTCCTGAAAATCTTTCCCCATTTCCCTCCATTATCCTCTCCCACCTCCCATCTAGTCACTGTCAGATTGTTCTAAATTTCACTGTTTCTGGTTACATTCGGCTTATTTACTTGTTTTGTTGATTCGGTTCCTGTTAAAGGTGAAATCTTATGGTATTTGTCCCTCATCACCTGGCTTATTTCACTTAGCATAATGCTCTCCAGTTCTGATAATTTTCAATCATTTCAATATCTGCATAAAATCTAATAATTCTTCAACCTATCTGATGTATTCAATGTCCTTGCGTGAGCAAGTTCAGATGGCTTGGTGCTTCCACAACATTTTAATATTGTGAGCTATGCCAAGGTCTTGGCTACTGTTAGTACAAATGTAGGGTTTTTGATTATTTTGTCATGACAAGCCTGAGTTAGAACAATTAATTCTGATTGTTGGGACTTTCTTACTGATGTAAAAATGAACACTTTTCAGTGTGTACTTCATAGAAGTTATAGCCTATTCAATCTGGTAATATCACTGTTCATTTTTCATGGATACATATGTAAACCAAATTAAGTCAGCATCAGCAAAGAGTTTCCTGTGAACAATCCCTGGAAACAAAGAGATGGTCAGTGGGCAAAATGCCATCATGGATGTCTTTATTCTGCACAGATGGCAGCAAACTTGCTGTGATAAGATTGTTACATCAAGTTGAAAACAATAGGTTCAGACATCAAGAAACTTACAGAGGTATTGAGTATGATGGGAATTCAGTGGAGATTCAAAAGACTGAAAACATAAAAAAAAGAGAGCCCACACCTATTTTTTGCATTTGTTCACATAATGTGTCTAGAGCACAGATGACTGTCATGCAGGAAGGGAGGACATTGGCTTCTGAATCTAATTGCTGATGACAATTCCCTATAGATTTATGACAAGCTCTATATTTTTGAGTTAGAACTACCAAAATGATTTTGTATAAAAAGTTAGAAAGTATATACCTATTGTGTGTCATAATGTGAGCTTTATATAATTCTTTAGAGATTTTACATCTTGATTTTTTTGGTGGGGGGGGGGCATTTCATGAATTTAGTCAGGTCAATTTGACTTTAATAGATCATATAAAAACTAGAAAGATTTTAAACCGAATTGTGACAATATCCTGTGAGATCCAGGATCCTCTAAGTTTCTTTCCCTATTTTAAAAGAGAAAAAAAATAAGATTTCTTTGAGTCACTAGTATCTATCTTTAGATATGAGATGGTCAATCTATTTTCCTTGAGGTTGAAAATTCAAGGTTATCCTTTGAGACCTGATGCCTGTTTGTTGTTAGCTGTTCTGACAAGTAAAGTGTGTTCTTTTTAAGCCTAGCACTATCCTAAAACATAAAAGTAAACCATCCACATATTGGATCAAAGTGAAGGCTTTAAGAAATTTAACATTATTTAAATCAGCTTTTAATATCCAGGAAAATAGGTGAGCTCTCTGTAAATCCCTGGGGAATTAGTGCAAGTAAATTGACAATTTTCCCAAGTGAAGGCAAAGAGATATTGACTGTGCATTATTTTTTACTGAAATACTGACCAAGACACTACATAAATGTATTACTGAAAAATATTTACAGTTCATAGAAATGGCTGATAATAAGGTATATGGATTTGGAGCCACAGGTTATCTGGAAAGAACTATTTTATTTATAGCTCTGAGAGTATATCAAAGTCTCCATCATTTTTTATTTGGTTTCTTTACTGACAATTTGGGAGAATTATAGAAACTTCTATGTAAATTATGTGTCCTTTTCAAGATATCTTGTATAATAGGTTTAATTCCAGAATGGTCACCAGATCTTAAAGAATAATGGCAACTATTAGGCAGAGGCAAAGTATTATCAAGAGTTATTTTGACAGGAGTGGCTGATTGATCTTGCCAATATGTGTACTAGAAAGGGCTCAAAATTACATTGGCACATCTTGCAAGAAATATTCAGTCTCAACATATGTTTTCTTCTTGTGGAAGTTCCTTTATAATGATTATTTTCCCAAGTGTTTCAGTATTCAAATACATTGTACCCTTCTAGGAAAACAACTATGTGGGTGCCCTTTGTTTCAAAAACAATCTCACCCTTTCAGGTAAACTGAGGCTGATTAGATCAGTAGAACCCTACCTTACCTCATGACATTTTATTGTTGGAAGGAGACAGGTTGTGATTTAAGAACATTCATTAGTTGATTACATGTCCCTGACACTTGCAATGAAGATTTTCTCTTAGTTGGGTGTTGGTAAGAACAGATAAACTAACCTCAGTACCTACAAGGGCCTTAGGAATCTTCACCATTGTAGTAACTTTCATTTATGTTTAATTATTAGTAAGGCAAAAAGGAAACATCCTTATAATTCTCTGAGTAACCATGAGCTTGCTTTTGTATTCTTTTCTTCTTCTAAATCTTCTTTCAGTTTCCTATAAACTGATTAAAGTGAATAGGCTTCTCTACAGGACTTTCCCAGTGAAACTCATTTGGTAAATCTGTTGCTTTACTTCCACAAACCAGTAGGTACATTCATTGGACCAGATCAGAATAACCATGATCTTGTATTTTAACAGTTAATTTAATTTTTTTGCAAAGCCATCTGTGTCCTGGAGGAAGTCTTTGAAATTTTAGGTAGATTTTTATGCTCTTTTTTAGTTTTAGGAATGTGTGTGTGTGTGTATGTATGTATATATACATACATAAAATCTCTCATTCTCCTCTGGTTAAACCTTGCTTTCTTTTTCAGAAGGAAGCTGCTAGAATTCACTGTTGTCTGCGTTCTATTCTCATTTGATTAAAGTTTATTAGAGAGTGGTATTGAGGAGATATAAAAGAAATAAAAAAAAGGATAAAAGAAGAAAGAGGGCAATTCCAGAACAACAAAAGAATTCCTCTAAGAGCAAAGACTATAGTGAAGGAAATGTAAAAGGAGGAAGAATGAGATGCTGTCATTTATGAGCTACAGAAGACATTTTTAGTTCAGACAGAGTCCTTAATTTTTGTTACTATTTTTTGAAGAGAGGATTTATCTGTGCTTCTCTTAGAAGTTTCTAATTTCCAAAAGAGATGTGCTTGCCATTTATTCAATTCAATTTTAGAGCTGTCCTTTTTAAAAATGTTGCACCCAGAAATTAGTGAAATGGTGAAAAAGTTCTACTTTGGCCATCATAAATTGATACCACTTATATTAAAATCTTCCCATTTATGTAAGTATTTGCAGGTAAAGTCTTCTTATTTATTGTCTATCTGCCAGAGTAGTAATCAGGGGGGTGGGACTGAGAGCTTTTATCCTTGGAGTCATGACTTTTTACACCAATTTCCCTTTTCTTTGGATATTTGCAGAGTGTGAGTAAGTTTCTAGGGATGCTGCATGGTAGCTTTAAGTGGGCTGCTTATGGATTTGAGCTCCAAGGTGCTGTCACTTCCTGAGTTGCATCAAACTCTATCATGTGTCTCAGTTTTCCTCCCAGGTATTAGGTAACAAACCTTTATGTAAGCATCCTTTTTCACATCAATTATTTCATTACAGTTGAGATGGAATTCTCTATGAGGTCCTGCACATTTTTGGGAACTCTCTCAGACACGTGCACAGAGATTCTTAGTCAACTAAGAATATCCGAGATTGGACCTTGAGGGAGAAAGTGCCTTTGGTCTTCAAAGCCAAACAACTCCAGTCTCTCATTTGTCCAGCACAATGTTTTGTTCAGACTCTCAAAGAGAAATTCCAAAGGAAAGCCATGGTTAAAATCCAAGATTCCTCTGTGTGGGGACCAGGTTAGGGAGAGTTCAACTCCTGTGGTTAGCCTGGTTTTTCTCAACTCTTTACCTTTAAGATCACTTTGAGAACTTAAAACAGTAGCTCAAATAAATTCTAGCGTTTTACCTTAAAACAGGGAGGTCCATTATTCTGAGAAAAACTTAAGCAAACTCACTTGATACACTACCAAGATGGTGAGTCACAGTGGGTGCCCTGCTTGTACCTAATAATGGGGTCCGGCCTGAGCTTCTTTGGAATCCTGCCACACTGTGCCAAATAATTGTCAAAGTTACAGATATGTAAACATGTACAGAAAATGTAGAAGTTAATTTTAAATAGGAAACAATATTTCAATAAACTGAAAAAGTGTTCCAGAGAATGACAGTTTTCACCTTATTTTATAATTAAAATCAAAGGAAAAATTATGGAGGTTGCATAAAACTTATTGGTACTGGATTAGAGTTGGAAGATGCAAAACAGGTGAAATTTCTTGGGTTGGATGAAAATTAAAACAATAGACATAAGTTTTACATTGATGTGTACAGGATAGTTAGCAGTTGATTAATATGATAACAATAACAATGCAAAATTATTTAGTCTTTTCTCTGGTGTGGTGAGGGTTCTAGAAAAACATATCATTCTGACATTTTAAGGTTCTATTATCAAAGATGCAAAAGACACTAGACAAAACAAAGACTGATGTTTTTTATAAAAAAAAAACGGACTAAAACATGACTACCTGCCATGATTCAGTATCAGTTGCTAAGTTTTAATTTCCGACCATTCTGTGTAGTTACTTTAGATCTTGGTCTTTATAAGGTTCACTGCACAGGTCTCCACTGAGGTTTTCAGATTTAATATATGTATTTTTTCCATGTACTCCAATTCTCCAAAATCTTTAAAAGGAAAAGAGCTACAAATAATTAATAATGGTCAACTATTTAATCAATAATAACAACAAGAAGAAACTTCCCCAATAATCACCCCTAAACATAAGGATTGCGGAGCTTCTCAGAGGGTGGGGACCAGGGAACATATGGAAGCTCCGTTACTATCACCCAATGCCTCCTAGCCCACTGTGCCTCCTCCCCATTGCTGATTCTGAGTGATGTGTTTCTAATAAACCAGGAATAACAAATAAAGCCTTTTCTCATTCTGTGTGTTTTTCTAGAGATTTGTAATACCTAAAGGGTGGTAATGACAATTCCCAAATTTGTAATTGATTAGGCAGGAATATGAGTATCCTGGGTACCCTACTTGCAATTGGCATCAGCAGTAACAGCAGTCTTGTGTTACTGAGTTTTGAACCTGTGGGTTCTGCATGCACTCTGGGTACTCAGTGTCAGAACTACATGGGATTATAGGACATGCCATTGGAGAATCGGTTGTTGATGGAAGATAAAAACCTTTTACATCATAGGAAAAAATCTGGTTGGTGTGAGGCTAGAAGTCATTGAAAGTATGCAATCTGCCTATATCAGGTGCTCAGGGAATTTGAGAAGATATTATGTTCACTCCCCTCTCTCCATGAGAAGCCACACTTTAAGAGGCCACATTTACTTTTTTTCTTTTCTTTGTTTTCACAGAGCAAGGCCTGAGGCAGTGTGTCCGCTCCCAGGAGGAATGAAAGCACAGGCCCATAAATCTATACACACTGTTGTCTACCCTCTAGTGGAGCTATTTGCCTAATGCCTAAAAAGCCACACACACACACACACACACACACACACAGATTCCAGGTTGCAGGGAAAGACAAAAAAAAAAAAAAACACATGCAAGTATATCAGAGGAACTTTGAAATAATGGGCAGCTAATGCTCTAAAATGAGAACTGCCCAGTGATAAGGTCATTTAACAGAATGAAGTGGGGAAAAAACATGATTGGGGGTTCAAAGACATGGGGTATAAGAATTTCTCAGTAACTATGTAAATTTTTCATGATCTTTTAAATGACTGATTTCTTCCCTGGCATTATTTCTGTTTAGGGCTTACCGGTTATTAAAGTAGGATCTCTTCCTGCTTTCAAACAACACAGAGTTCTGCCACCAGTTTTGGGACTGTGCTGGTGATGTTAATTTAAGAGAAGGAAACAGATCTATACTCCTCATGTTTATCAGGCTGCATCTTTCTCTTATCTTGAGCAAGATATCTCTTGCAAACTGTTTTCCTGACAAGTTTCTACTTTTTTACTCACAGGTACAAGGTTATTTTTATTTTGTCTTATATTCTTTAATTGATCGAGTGATTGAATGATTTATAGAAAGGTGACATGGATAGGTTACATCCTGTGTGGAAGCTTGACAGTGGACCAAACCTGCAACATAGGCATGTGCCCTGACCTCTAATCAAACCAGGGACATTTTTTGATCTGTGCACAATGCCCAACCAACCGAGCCATGCCACTCAGGTTCCCATTTATTCTTCAAATGGAGATCATGACAGCCAGCTGTGGGAGCAAAAATGTTTTTCTCTCACTATTGCAATTTCTCTATTTTAGCTATTAATCAGATTAGCAGAGACAGATTAACAGAAGACAGTGTACAAAGTGTATTATACCAATGTACATCCTGAAGTGAAAAATACAGAAACCCAAAGAAGTATGGGAGTGTTAAGAATTATATGCTATTATGAAGATAAAGAACAAAAAGCATTATGAACAGGCTTCAAAATGCAAAAAAAAAATGCATTGAGATTTCAAAACAAAGGAATGGTAAATAAATATCAGCTTGGCATTTGCATGTCAGTGTTCTTCCTTCAATTGGTCCTCCATCTAAATATTTTCTAGGCAGTTAAGAGAGGAGTTCAAAGTTTCTTTTATTTTTTTTTGATGAGTCCCCCATCACTGTGACCCCAACTCATGTCTCAGTTTAGTCTTTAATACTATCAGTATTTATGGCTGAATAAGATATTTTGTTGTGTTTCAGTATCATTGAAGTACTTTTACGGTTAACTTAATTTAGTTTAAAAATGGCCTTCAGCATGAATCCTCTATAGAGGTCATAATGCCACTACAACAACAATGGGTTTATAAGCACACCTACAGTCACGATAACTTTGTGGTATGGTTGCATTTTCTTAGTCAATAAGAAATATTATGTATAAGTGTTCAGGAGATATTTTGATTAGTAATTACCTGTTCATTTGTAGATTTTGTAAATGTGTAATGAACTCATAAAATAAACTGACTGAATAGGGTGTTGAGCTACAAGTCCCCTCAAATGGAGATGTCCCCCACAAACCTGGCTTGGTGGACAGAAAGCTAACCACACATGAGTAAGAAGCAGAAAGAACCAGAAGAGGCAGGAGGCTCTGTGAGAGATAGTGAAACCAGAAAAACCGGCTTTTATGCTGCCTGTCACTTACCGAACCCAATCAGCAGAGACTGGTATTGAATCTTTATGGGCCCTTTATTCAGAGGGCCAGTGATCTGAGAAGACATTGTGTTTATATCCTTACTGACCATCTTACATTTCCTTCCAAGACAGCCTTTTTATAACAGAGAACAAAGTATGGTGAGGGGTTTTGAAATTCAGGGGAAATTAGTTTAAAAACTGCAGTATTCTTGGCCAGGGCAGTTAGCTGTTCACAGGGGTGGGTCCTCCTCTGTCTCTCCCTGAAACACAATGGCCTGGATGCCTCCACTTGTCTCCAGGAGGTGATCTTTAGCAGTGCTTCAGGAGGCCGGCTGTCTCCCCCAGGAGCTAAGATGGGTCTTATCTGCAGTTTCTGAAACAATGGCTTTAACATATGCATTACCTACTAAACTTATTAACTACCCTAAACTAAAATTTTCCAATTCTTGATTCTCCTGTCACAATCATACATTATTAGGGTCCCTGTTGTTTGCATTTTACTGTGATCCACCCACTGGCAAGTCAGGCCTATGAGGACTGAGATTATGTCTGTTTTCTTTTCAGTGATTACAAGAGAATCAACTAGATGGTCAGCACAAGGCTGATGTTTTCTGATACATGAGTAAAAAGCTACAAATGTGATAATGATGAAAAGGGTAAAATATGGAGCATGATGACCTTACATAACTGGAATTCTAAAATGAAGGATCAGTTAAAGTTTTTTAAAGAGAAATATCAAATAGGGAGTGAGCCCAGGCAAACAGAGCTCATGAGGGGGCAGGAATGAGAAGTTCAGGCATAGGACACCATGTGCAAAGGACAGGAAGCAGGGACCTTTAGTGAAGTAATGAATTTTACTGACTCATTTAGGTGGTTAAGAGAGCTAATATAATTGAGGTACCCCATACACAGTAAGCACTGAAGAATGGCCACTATTGTCATTATTGCACTCCCGTGGATATCCATTTCAGGTCTACCCACTTACAAATAGCAGTAATACAAGCCTGGCTGGCATGTCTCAGTGGATTGAGTGCGGGCTGCAAACTAAAGCATCGCAGGTTCAATTCCCAGTCAGGGCACATGCCTGAGTTGCAGGCCACAGTCCCCAGAAACCGCACATTGATCTTTTTCTCTCTCTCTCTTTCTCTCTCCCTTCCCTCTCTAAAAATAGACAGATAAAATCTTTTTTTTTTAAGATTTCAGCCTGTGAATCAAAAGGTCACCAGTGCAATTAATTTTGAATTTTGCCATTTTCATTATAATGTCTCTTGGAGTCTCTTTGCATTGTTTTTGATTGGGACCCTCTGTGCTTCCTGGACTTGTGTGGCTTTTTCTCTCATCAAATTAGGTAAGTTTTCCATGATTGCTTTTTCAAACAGGTTTTCTATTCCTTGCTCCTCTTCTTCTCACTCTGGTGTCCTTATTATATGGATATTATTATGTTTCATGTTGTCCAGCAGTTCCCTTAGCCCCTCTTCATTCTTTTGGATTTTTTTTTCTTTTCTTGCTCTTTCTGAATTTTTTTTTCTACTTTGTCCTCCAGCTTGCTGATTTGATCCTGTGTTTCATCTAGCCTGCTTTTAATACCTTGTATTGTATTCTACATTTCAGAAATTATATTCTTCATTTCCTCTTGGCCCTTGTTGATTGTTTTCATTTCCTTTTCCATGCTTATATAGTTTGCAGTGCATGCCTTGTAGTCTCCCTGTGGTTTTTGGTAAATCTCTGTGAGCTCATTCAGCTTCCTTATAACCACTGTTTTGGACTGAATATCTAATCATTGACTTGCCTCTATTTCATTTAGTACTCCTTGTGAGGACTCCCCCTTTCCTTTCAATTGTGGTTGTTTCTTTCTCTTCCCATTATTTGCTTGGTTCTTCTTGTTTGCTTCTGCTTCTTAAATTGATCTGTTTTGACTTCCTGACTTTGTGATTAAAAGTTCTACATTAGGAGGCCTGTGCCATTCAGTGGTACAGTCTCCTCGAATCACATGAATGAGATGCTCTAGGAATGGTTTTTATGTTTCTTATGTTGGTTCTCTGGGTGTAATTGGGTTTTGATTGTTTTGAGGTATTTCTTTGGTGGGTCCTTCCAACTGGTTGACTGAGTTGACTGGTTGACTGAGGGTCATTCCTCCTACCATGTGTTATGGGCTTTTGTGAATGTACTGCCAGAACAATATCATAAAGACTAGGAAAGAAACCCAAAAGCACAAGAATAACTACCCCCCAGCATCCCACTATCAACACAAATGAATGAATACCACATTTTTGGACTATAAGACACACATTTCCACATCCCCCCAAATTTGGGATGGGTAATGTTTGTTAATGCTTCGGTTGAACTCATTTTACATTTACATTGGTAAAATATTATTTATGTTATTAAATATTTTACCACTTTTTTGCTTCAATTTTTCCCCTATTTTCCTCCTCTAAAACCTAGGTGCATCCTATGTTCTGAAAAGTATGGTATATAATAAGAGTGTAAGTAGATGAAGACTATTATAAAAAAGAGAGAGGATATGGGATAGGTTACTGAAAGGGAAATGATTTTGAGAGGGTCGAGGGAGGAGAACTAATAAGAAATGTGAGTTGGGACAATGCAAAGAGGAAAAGTAAAAATTACACCATAATTTAAAAAGGGAATGAAGAATGTGCAATGGAATACAAGGAGGGAAGCATATAGCATTTCATTCAAACAGAAATTAAAATAATATAAAATAAAATAAAGTCAGAGAAAGAAAAATGAGGGGAAAATATTAAATAATTAACAAAAATATAGGAACCAAATTGAAGACAACAATCCACCACAGTACTATCAACAACAAATGAGTTAAAATTAATGTAGTTGGTATGGGAATAAGAGGGAAAAAAGAAATAAATACAGCTCATTAAATGTCTAGAGGGATGGGAAATTATTTTGAAATGATAAAGGGAAAGGGAATACTAAGAGTGAGTTACACAACCCAGTCTAATACAGGGAAAAATTAAAATTTGGGATGTATGGGAAAGGAAAAAAAAGGGGGAAAAAAGGAGAATGAAGAAAATAAAAAGGAAGGGTGAAAGAAAAATAGAAGACAGACAGACAAAAACAGGTAAAGATAGGGCAAAATTTAAAATTTTAAAGGAGAAAAAAAAGAAAGAGAGGGGACCAGTAAAATGTGATATTTGAACCACAAAATTAGTAAAGATCTCTACATAAAATTGAAAAAAAATGCAACAACAACTACCCTACCTACCACCAACTAGCAAAGATGGCTAAATGTGGAGAGAGAGCGGGGGCATTTTAAGAACAGGGGGAAAAGGAAGTGAGATGACCATTGACAAGAAAATGGGTTTCCTATGTCTGGATGGGGGAGAAATAGTAAGAATGTGGAATGGAAACAAGTTGTAGAAAGAGAAAAAACAAAATCTGGAATGAAAGCAATGAGAGGAAAGAAGAAGGTAAATGGGGTGAGACAAAGGAGGGGAAAATATATGAATTGAAATAAACTATAGGATAAAATCTGGTAACTTCATATGCACAATCGTACAAACCTTCATTGCTCTTCAGACTCCTAGAACCCAAAAGGATTCTCATCTCTTTCTTTCCCTTGATTCTTATCCCATATGTCATCTTTCATAACTTTTCTTGCCTAGTGCACCTGGTTACCAGGACACTGGGATCCATGGATCTCAATACCTGAGATCCATGTCACAGGAAACACAGAACAGGGTCTTCCAGTGCAGACCTGTGGGGGGCTGATATGACAGGGACTCGTGTGTTTATAGGAGTTTCAGAGTTTCACGACAGAATATTTTTACAATCTCTGTAAACTTGTTCCTTGAGAGTGAGTGAAAATGTATGTACAATGAGAACACAGTTGTTGGCTAAGCTGCTGCAGAGGTGCAGTGTGTTGGTGTCCATCATGCCTGGTCTCAGGAAGTTGTAACCCCCGTGGCTAAGGCTGAGTGAGAGATCGCTGGACTAGGAGACACTAAGAGATTAGCTTATTTCCCTGGTAGGAACTCTGTTTCTGCTCCTTGTCTGTCCCCCAATGCTTGATCAGTTAGCCAATGATGGGTATAATTCCCCAAGGAGGGAATGATGTAAGACAGGCATGATCACAAGGAGGCCCCAGGGAAGGACTTGAGGGGCTGTGGAAAAAGGGGGTGATAGACTCTCGCCCCTCGGCTTTGACAAACCCTGAGTCCTCATTCTGCCTGAGAGACATCCAAATCTCCAAACTGCCTTTGTCTCCTCTGCCTGACTCAAGCCTGTGACAATAACAAGGGGTGGTGCAGTCCACACTGGGGACTGCAAACTTCCAGGGATGATCAGACCTGAAAAGGAATATGTAAATTTCTGCAAAGGCTGCTGCGGAGGATGCTCTTTTTTTTTTCAGATTTTATTTATTTATTTATTTGTTTGTTTGTTTGTTTATTTAAATATTTTATTTATTTATTTTTAAAGAGAGAAGGGAGGGAGAAAGAGGGAGAGAGAGAAACATTAATGTGCACATGCTGGGGGTCATGGCCTGCAACTCAGGCATGTACCCTGACTGGAAATTAAACCTGCAACACTTTGGTTTGCAGCCCGCACTCAATCCACTGAGTTATGCCAGCCAGAGCAGGATGCTCTTAATTAGAATATGAAGGCCTGGGCAGAAAATGAATTTAGCTTCTCAAGTTCTGCAGTTTTTTAGGTGATAAGTTCCCACCTCAGTGGGAGCCCGTTTTAGTTCTTTGAACATTATCTGTTGTTTGATCCTTACTGCCTGAGAGTGATCGATGAACTTTACCTGTATCCCCATGCAAATTGACACCCAGTAAAAACCCTGTGAGGGGAAGGATTGGGGTGCTCTCCTTTGAGAGAGTGGCCGGACGCTCAGAGGCACCCTCCCCTTGAGAGGGTAGCCAGGCCATCCCTTTTCCTCCACACAGGACTCAGTAGTCCGTGTGAATGTCTCATATCTCATCCATGATGCCTCGGACACTGTGGGCTGGTGTCTGTCAGCAGTGTTTTATCTCTACCCTTTTTCTCAGATTCTAAGACAAAGGTCATTTTAATCAACCTTGTTCCTAGAACAATCTAGGTAGTCAGGTCACCTTATGCTGTGGACACCAATTCAGGAGTGAGGCAGGACAATGGGAAATATGTATTGAAAAATTTCAGCCAGATTAAACACATTGGCATATTTGAAAATACAATAAGGATGGGCAACTGTGAGCAAGATGAAAGGGTCAGGTAATTATAAATAGGTGATGTCAGAGTGAAACATGCATCACACAAATTTAAGATGCAAGAAATACTTTATTAAAAGCCATGCATTAACATAGTGATCCAGAACTCAGCACCCATGAGAGAGAAGGCTGTGAAGATTTTAAAAACAAGAGAAAGAATCAAAGGCATCTCTGTTTTCTAATTGTCTTTACAGAAAAGGAAATTGAAACTTTTCATAAAATCTTTACAGGATGTCATTTTGCCTCCTGGTTTTCAAGGTCCTCACCCAAGTTAGGCTTCTACATCCCACAGAGACTTATACACAGACACTCAGGAGGATTAACTTTTAAGAGATTGACACAGGACTTTGTGAGAGATACTCACTAAATCATAACACTGGAAAGAAAATTTTAAGGATTTTTGTGTATTTAAAGTGGGCAAAATAAAGATTCTGTGATTACAAGGTACAATTACATTTCTAAAGAGAATACTCTAAAATATGGAGGTCTGAGGCCTGCAATGAGAAAGGACCTCTCTAAAGGTTGATGCCTCTGAAGAAACAGTAAGTCCTCTAGGTCAAAATGAAACTGGAAAAGACACCGGTGTTTTGGCTGCCTGTCACCACCAAACCCAATAAGCAATGACAGTGGTTGAATCTTTATGGGGACTTTATTCAGATGGCCTGCAATCTGAGAAAATGGTGAGTTCATACCCTAATAGACCATCTTGTCCTTTCTTCCTAGTCCAGACTTTTTATAACTGGGGAATAAACAAGGTGTGGTGAGGGCTTTGAGATTCAGAGGCTGCAACATTCCTATACTAGGCAGTTAGCAGTTCCCAGGGGAGGGAGGTCATGAGTGTGTGTGTGTGTGTGTGTGTGTCTGTGTGTCTCCCTGGAACACAGACACTCAGATGCCTCAATGTGTCCCTAAGGGGGTAATTTTTAGCAGTACCCCAGGAGGTCAATGTGTTCAGAGGAGCCAGGATGGGCTTTATCTGTAGTTTCTGAAACAAAAGCTTTAACATACAAGTTACATGCTGGGCTTATAACTTTTTACCTTAAGCTAAAATTTCCCAAGCCTTGAGTTCCCTATCAATAACAAACCTGCTTGTGCACAGTGGACGAAATCACAAGTACCTCTCTTTCAGCCAAGGTCCATTTTGCATCTACACCAGTTCCTACAATTTAGAAACAGGTGAAAAATAATTGAGACTCTGTGAAAAAATCCAAGATTTGCTCTCCCAGAAGGCTGTGCTTCTAAAGTTTTCCTTTCAAACATTACATTTATCTCTACTGTCAGTTTCCCATTCATCAAAATTAATCACCAAAGAAGAACTGTGTTCTTGATACTACAACATGGCTGGTGTCACCTGATTTAGCCTGATTACTTACCTAAATGTGGAGGAACTGACACTTACCAAATAATTTGCTTTGATAAATGTTTTTCTATAAAACATATAATGGGAATTTAACAGCAAATTGAGGTTAGGAAGCCTCACCCTCACACTTCACCTCCATTTCTCTAGCTTTAGGTGATGTCCTCTTCTCCAAGAGGTACCAAAAGACCAAAGAGGTCAAACTTAGTTCTATAAAGTGTGAGGTCTTTTGTACTCCCCTGCATAAAGTTCTGAATTATGACATTTGAGCTAAAGCTTTGGTATTATTACCAAAGTTTCCAATTATATCTTTTTAACAAAAAGAACAGAATGGTACTAAACTCTTAACAATAATTTTATGATATATAAGCCACAGAGACTTTTAGACACAAACAAAAATCAGTGTTGCTACTCACATGGGTATCCTCATGTCCATTTCCATTGTCTACAACCATGTCCTTGTGCCTCCATATCTTTGCATGGAGAGGAGACATTGCTCAGATTCTCTAAGCACTTCACCTGATCCCATTGGTTATCACATGACCACTGTTCATCCTCTGAGGGACACAGTGTCAGCTACACTGTGGACATGGTACACATGAGACAAAACTGACGGTGGGTTTGGTCTGAAATGAGACTTTAAGTCAAAAATAACGACAATGTTAGGTCAGAATTTTGACTGTTTATTGACTCAATGATAAAAAAAATTAAGCACTATTCACCTTCAGAATAAATCTATTCTAATAATGCAAGAAAACCTTTTATTTAGAGTATAACAGCATAGGGCAGGAAAAGACAGTCACTCAAATTTCACATCCAGCTCAAGAGGCACACTTGCAACAGAACTGATGGGGTTAGAGGCTTCACACTGGTAATTCCCAGCATGTTCCCTCTTGACAGGGTCTATGGTGAGTTTTCGTTGGTCTTTGGACAGCTTCATTCACTCTGTGGTTTGCAATTTTGTGCTATTGAACAACCACTGGATGGTGAGTGCATTCAAGTAGCAGGACTGGACCACAGAATCTTTATTCTCTGTGACAGTGGTGTTGCTGGCTCGGAATGTGGGCACTCTCAGATATCCTGTGAAGAAAAAGAGAATGTGATTTATTGAGAATTGGCTTGAGACATGGATCCATGCTACTTCCTCAGAGATCTCAGCCACTCACAGTCCACAGTGAGCTATGTAAATGCCGCCAGAGTAATGTTCTGACTTCTACAGAAGAATAATTGTGTATATTCAGGTGAGAATATGTAAGGAGACAGCTTTAGCTCCTCTCAGACTCTACATAAGCTTCGGGTGATTCCTCAATTGTTCTTGCAGACATCTGTGTTGTAGCAGCACACAGAACCCTTTCCCAGGCCATGTGTCCTATAACCTCATCATCAGGTACAATTTTCCTCTCATGATATTTCCTTGATCTTTTTCTAGAACTTTTTTTACGTCAAATATAGCCTACTTCTCACATAAAATTTTATGTGTGTTGGTAAAGGCAGGCTTATCACCTTTGTCCATCTCTATAGCCAAGGGAAATTTACAGTAAGTGGAAAAGCATTTAGCTTTTGTTAAATAATTCATTAGGCAATAAAAATGGCCCAATCCAGTCCTCATGACTGTAGACCTGAAGGATTTCTGTCTAAAACACTTTTAAGTCTGAACAAGATTTTATTATGTGGCCTACTCATTCAATGTCATGTTGAAATTAATCTTTAGAGGGAAGTGGTTATGGTTTTAACAAAAAAAAACACTAATTGTAGGAAGAGAATAAAACTATACACTATAATAAATACTATACATAAAAGCCCAGAGTTAACACAATGTTCTGTGGAGAGACTCAAAATATTTTAGTAATATCACAAAGAAGAAATAAATGCTATAATTCCATATATTCAACAAAGTACTGGAAGTTTTGACCACAGCATTTTTGCCAGAATATGAAACAATTTGTACCCAAATTGGTGAAAAAGAAAAAAAAAATCCCTTTTGAAAAGATAATATAATCTTATGTATAGAAAACCATAAAGTTTCTGATACACACAAACATACACACACACTTAGAACTAATAAATAAGGCAAAGTTGCAGGAGATCATATCAACACTTATGGTCACTTTCTTTTTTTCCAACAGCAATAAAGAATTTCAAAGCAAAATTTTATAAAAATGTTCCATTTTTCTATATCATCAAAAGAGTAGAATACAAAGGAATAAATGTAATTAATTAGGTAGAAATTGTGTACAGTGAAAACTACCAAACATTTTTGAAAGAAATTAGGCACAAATAAATGGAAAAACATACATGTTAATTTATTAGAAGACCCCAAACTATCTACATATTTGACACAATCACTATCAAAACCTCAATGCCTTCCTTGCAGAAATAGAAAAAGCCATCCTACACTTCATATGGAAATTCAATAAACCCCAAATTGTTGAAATGGTGTTTAAAAAAGAATGCAATGGGGGTCTCATGTTTTCTTAGCTCAAAACTTACTATAGAGCTAAGGTAATCAAAACAGTGTGACACTGGCATGAAAAATCCTTTTCATCAAAAAGGTATGATCAAATGGTGTCAATGAAAAGATCTAGACTATTCAATGGAGAAAAGATATACTTTTTAACAATAATTTCAGAAAGGAATATCCACATACAAACAATTGACATGGATTGTTGTCTTATACTATACACAAAAATTAGGTCAAAATAGATCAAATGCAAACCATGAAGTTCTGTAAGGCTCACAGACACCTCTGTCAAGAATGGCACAATCTGCTGTGTGTCCTACCTGTGCACTGAGCTGTATTCTGGGGCAAGTTTACCATTTTTGTCATGTGGGCTGGGGGCAGGGTTTGCATACAGGACCCTGAAACCTCCCACCTTCAGTTTTTTCCACCCTTGCCCCTTCTGACCAGTGCTGATCCCCTGTATTCTGCCTCCTTGAGAACTCCTGAGGCTCCTCAGAACCACACAGACACTCACAAGCACAAATACATATAAACACACACACACCCCACACACACCCTCATGCTGTTTTAGCAAAAGCACAAGCCTGAGGTGTCTGGATTTCAGGGTTTTCACACAGATACCTGTCGAGTGCCCAGTATCTTTCCCACAGCTGCTCTCTTTCACACTTAACTTTTCCATTCAGAGCAGGTGTTCTTGATCGAAGTCAGAAAACCCTAAAACAGGAATATTACCACTTCTGTGCATATGATCACCTGTGATTCATTGCAAACATTGCAATGCCCAGGTGATACCTTAAAAATGAAGCTTCAGCAGCTGTCTAGCTAATTTGATTGCCCAATCAGAATGAGAGCCCTTCCTGTGAGGGTAGAATCACTTCTATTGCCCCTTCTGTGCAGAGGGGATGTCTTCAAGATCCCTTTAAACTGCCAGTTCTGACTAGGCTGCAGTGGGTAAGAGACTGCATCTGACAAGCTCCCAGGAGAGGTTGATCCTACTGAGCTGTAGTGTACACTTGCATTAGCAAGGCTGATGGGGCACATATATCCCTGAAAAGGTTACCCACTAATGCCAGCATTGGACACTGCTGTGTCTTGGTCTTTGCTCTGTCAGTCCCACACAGAGAGCCTCTGGCACCATGAACATATCTGTAATATTTCTGTTTGTAAGACAGAAACCAAGCTGGGCATGGGGTCCTCCCCATATTCTCAAATGCTCTGAGAAGGTTTTATTTCCTCCCAGCAGGTATGTCAGAGATGCATCTGGCAGTGAAAAGGGTCAGCCTTGTGAAAATTTCAGTGGGCACCCTTCTTCTATCTCAGGTTGTCATTAGATTGTATTTTGCTTCAAGGGTCAAAAACTTAAACAAGAACTCTCAGCCAGATGTGAAGGTTTGGGGTGCGAAGTGGGAGATGTCCTGAGTGTCCCAGGAAGAAAGGCCTTTGGTGAAAGGTCAGGTGCCTGTGGGCTACTGGTTCTCAGGAACCAGCTCAATGTAGACCACCCACTCCACATGTGGCTGTTGGACCTGTTCTTGTGCTCTCTGGCTGTTGGGACAACATCTGAGTTCTGCCTGGGTGGATTTCTTGTGGTCTCTAGATTCCCATGGATGACGCCAGACATGAGGAGCAGCACAGAAACCCCCGAGGGAGAAAGTGCTCCCAGGCCCTGTCAAAATGAAAAAAAAAATATCCAATCCTTTAGAACAATTTAATGAGATTACATGAGCCATAATGACCACATATGCTGGGCATGCAGTTCTCAAATCCCGTGAAGAAAGGAAGTTTTGCAGCATAGTTTATAATTATACTCAAAGTAGAGGTTGAAAAATTTACTGAAAATACCTTAGTAAGTGAGAGAGAACATAGCATGAAAATCTCAAGAATTGGGAAAAAAGGCAAAATAGAGAAACATGTATTTTTTACATTGGTGGTTACAGGAAAATTCACATTTACAGGACACAGAGAAAGTGTGCAGGGAACCAGATAACATAAAGCATGTTAAGTAAAAGAATGAAAAACCATCCCCCATTCCTATAATGTCAGGGTATACTCTTTCCTTCCCTGGTAGTAACTCTACCAAGGATTGAGGATCCAGAGTTTCTGTCAGATTGGCTATCTGTGAGAAGAGGAAGAATACAGGCCCTGGGTGATGAGACATAACTCACAAGGTGGATCTGTGGAGGGCTATGATTTTAAAGGGAATGAAATAGAGTCCAACCCCCACTTTTAGGAGGATCCTGTCCTTTCTTCTGAGGGTATGAGAAGTAAAAACTTGAACCTAGAATGTCCCCAATCAGGCAATGGCCTCCTGTCATACTCACACCAATGCCTTTGTATCTGTGGAAACATAATTTGACAGCAAGAGTCACACAGAGTGACAGCCTTCCATTTTGTGCTTTCCTTTATCAAATTAATGAGCATTCACAGAGCTTCTGTGATGAGTCAGGCACTTGGTTGGCTCCTGGAAACTCCAAGGAGAATGAAACATGTGTGGGCCTTGTGCTTATCAAGGTTGAGTTGTAACAGGGACAGGGTCTCATATAAATCATGGCTCTATGGGATTAGTTATAATTCAGTGAAGGGGCCTGAATGAAAACTTTGGGTGCACACACAACATCTACTTGAATCTTAGCTGGTTTGGGATCATAGAGAGAAATTTTGACAAAGTGACCTCTGTGTTGACACCTGAAGATTTTATGGAACAGAGGACCAAATTGAGGAACAGAAGCTATTAAGAAAAATCAGCTGCCTGCAGAGAACTGACCTTTGGTGGGCTGATATTTGGCTAGATGGATGGAATGAGGAGCTTGAAGAGTTAGGAAGAATGTGTAATGATTGATAATTTTGAGGTTGGGCTCTGCTGGGCTGTGGGTGCTGCTCTGTTGGGGTCAGTCATGCCCCAGAAAGTATCCAGCCTGCAGAGTAATTGTGCCACACCCTGGTGGCCAAGCAAAAAATGGGCAAGAAGATGTCACATTACAGTTAGTTTTCTTTCAATTTTGTTCTTTCTATTCAATTATACTTAAGACAATATTTCATGGGTAATAATTTTAATATATTTTTGAATTACAGTTGAATATAATAAGCTTAAAATATTGAAAGCATACAATTTATGATATTTTTCCTGATGCCTGCACCAGATAATATGTTATAATTAAAGACCATGTCCCTTACTATTAAAGTCTTTTCATGCCCTTTTGTGATCTCTTTATTCTTCATTCCTCCACATCTTTTTTTACTGTTAATAAGACTCTCATCAGATTATTTTATTATAAATTCATATACATTTTAAAGATTTTCCAAATTTTTATCATAAAGTATGTAACTTTAGGCAGAGGTTGTCTTCTTCACTCAACAAGATTATTTTGACATAGCTCTTTCTTTTTAAACTGTAGTTATCTGTCATTCTAAGGATGCATTAATTTTGATTATCTATTCACCAATTATGGATATCTGTGTTGTGTCCAATTTTGGGGTCTTCCAAATAAACCTGCCAAATAATGAATGAATGAAACCTGCCATGAACATGAATGCAGAAAATTCTATAAGGCAAATAATTATTGTTTATAAAACAAATGAATATCTAGATAAATAGATGTCAGGGAATTGCCCCTGTAAGTCTTATTTGAAAGTCACACTGCCACAGCTCCACCCAGAGGTAAAGAAACACCTGCTTATTAACATAAAACTGTCTGCCACAGCCCACCTATCAGTCAACACAGTAACAGAAATAATGGTTTCATCTCAATTTCAGCTTGTAAATTATGAACCAGTACACCTCAGAAACTGCATTTAATTCACATCTGGATTGTCAATCACTAAGAGTAGGGGAAAGGTAGTGTCTAACTTTTAGTCCCTCTGATACAAAAGGAAACAATAAATGAAGGATATTTACCAAGTGCACATGGCATTTCTGAGTCAACCTGCAGGCTGTGTGACTCTGGGTGAGTGACCCCACCTTGATAATCATCACTTCTCTCATGTGATGTCATAAAAATATGTTTGGTCTTTTTTCACGGATTTTAGAAAAGGACATCTAAATCCTTTGGAATTTTGTAAGTGATGTGGGTGGTAAGTGGACTTTTGTTGTGATGATGCAACTCCTGGCTGGCTTCTGGATAGTTGCAGTATGAGGGCAGGTCACCAGAAAGACCAAGTTCTCATAAGAAGTTTGGAATTTTCAGCTATGAACTTAAGAAATGTTTCAACCTGAAAAGAATTTTTAATAGTGATTTTGAGCCAAACAACACAATACTTGCAGGACTCAAAAATCACAATGAACTGAAAAAATGTTCTGAAGAATGGCAATTTGCTCCTTAGTTCATACAGTGCCTTCAAAGGCCAGGGCCTAACGGGTTACATGAAATCTGTTGGTAGTAGATTAGAGATGTTGGAGAAACAAAAGCACAGGATTCTCTGAGATTGTTGAAGACTAAAACAAATAGACACAATTTTGAGGTTGGTTCATACAGGAAAGTGAGCAGTTAACAATGAACATGATAGTAATAGTAATGAGAAGGTATATTGTCTCTGCTATGATGCAGTGAGGTGTCCAGAAAACAGAAAATCACCCTGACATTTTAAAGGTATGTTATGTTTGACACAAAAAGACAATGAACACTCTCAGTTGAGGTAAACATTGACTTTTGTCAAAAAAGATACCAGCCTAGGACATGACTACCCACCACAACTCACTTTGGTTAAGATTTTTAATTTCAGACCATCCTCTGTGGTTGCTTAAGTTTATGTTTTTACATCCCACCATGCAGGCCTTCCCTGAGCTTGACAGGTTTAGGATGCGGCCCCTTTTTTGTCCACACTGCTTTGGTGATAAATCAACCTAAATGATGCATTGATGACTGATCTTTAGGTTAGACAATATTGCCTCAGTGCTAGGAAGAGATTTTAAGGAAGTCTTACTGTCAGTGTTTGTCTTGCTGAACAATAAACCATCCATGATGCAGAAAGCCCTTAACCTTGGAAGGAAGTCAAAGCTGAATGATCTCAAAAGAGTAAAGCAGGTAAATGGGAGCAGTTGGTGCCACAGGCCTTTATTAGACAAACACTCTGGATCATTTCTAACCTGTAAGCTACTATGATGTAAGATTTTCTGTCTCATTTCTCTGTATTTTGCACCTTGTATAACATTTACTTACAGTTTGAGGGCACACTATAGGCCAAAGCACTTTTCACAATCTTACCATGTAATTGTTTCTTATTTACTATGGCCCACCTGTTATTAATTATTAATTAGTCAATATAAATTTGATTTCTGCTAGTTTTACACTTGGAAGCTATAAACTTAAGGTTTCTGGGGGGACCATGTTGTGAAACATATTTGTATTCTTGAGAGGATAGCATTTAAATAGTATTCAATTATCATATTTTCAGTGGATCTGAATAAAGTGGGAAATGTATATGGGCCTAGTTGAATGATTTTTCAGTGTCATATTTGGACAGATAGAGCATCTGCTGTACACTTTATGAGCTATAGTAAGAGGCTTCTGGTAATATTGTTTACTTCCTCGAATCATATTTTTAAAAAACCAATGTGTTAGCTCATGTACTTGTTAAAGTATCAATGATTTAGTCTCTTCAAGTAAGACTGGTTTATGTTTGACACCATATATGGTTCTCTGATTTCAAGTTGCACCATTAATTGTTAGTCCCCCTTTTCTTTTTCTGCAGTGGTCCAGCAGAACTGTAAAAGAGAATCTTTCATTGATGTAATAGGAAGAAGCATGCATTCTTATGTCAAAGTAATTTGGCTGTTTAATACTGCCTGCCTAGCTGCAACATCAAATGAGTGAATTCCATTTGCTTTCATGGTAGCAGCTTTAGAAGTCTTCACATTCTGATAATTGCCAATTGTTTCAATATGTGTATAACATCTAATAATTCTGCAACAAATTTTCTATCTTTAATTCACTTCCCAGAGTAAATTCAGATGTTTCTGCTTCCACAATATCAAGAGTTTTGAGCTACATCAAGGGCATAGCTACTATTACTGGAATTATGAAGTATTTTATTTTTATGAAAATTGACCAGCTCAACTTAGAACAATTATTTCAGATTGTTGGAAGTTTCTTACTCAAGGAAATAAAAACCTTTAGTGTGTCCATCATAAAATGTATTGCCTATCCAGCTTGTTAATAATACTGTTCATCGTTCATGGATTCATATGCAAAGTACATTAAGTCAGCATCTGCAAGGAATTTCCTGTGAACCATCTCTGGAAACAAAGAGATGGTCAGTGGCCAAAATGCAGCCATGAATGTCTGTATTCTACAAAGAAGGCAGTGAACTTGCTATGATAAGAGTGTCACATCAAGTTGAAAACAATAGGTGCAGAAAGTGAGACACTTACAGAAGTGTTGAGTATGATGGGAATTCAAAGGAGATTCAAAAGAATGAAGCCATAAAAAATGGAGAGCCCATGGCTATCTTTTCTGTTTGTTTGCACGTGTCTACAGCAGAAATGACTGTCATGCAGGGAGAGACCTCTTTGGTTCTAATTATTGATGATAATATCTCATAGGTGAAAGGTAATGTATGCTTTTTTAGTTAAATCTTCATAAGTATCTTTGTATGAAGAGTTAGAAAAATTTTACTTAATATGTGTTAGAATGTGGGCTTCAGATAATATTTTAGAGATTTTACATCTTGTTTTTTGGGGAAGGGGGCAGGTTCCATTAATTTTACTATAATAAGGTATACAAAAACTGGAAACATTGTCAATGCAATTGTGACAATAGCCAGTAATAACCAGCATCCTCTAAGTTTCTTTCTCTGTTTTAAAAGAGGAAAAATATGATTCCATTGAGTCTTTCAAGGCTAATTAATATACATCTTCAGATATGAGATGGTTAATCTATTTGATTTGAGGTAAACAAAATGTAAGCTTGTCCTTTGAGACCTGATCTCCTTTTCTTGCTAGCTGTTCTGAAAAGTAAATTGTGTCATTTTTGAGTCTAGTAATGTCCTAGAGCATAAAAGTAAATCAAATCTTAATCTCTGGAAGAAATAGGTGGGGCTCTCTGTATCTACCTGGGACATTATGACCTCACATAACTGAAATTCTCATCTAGATAAAGGATCAATAAAACATTTTTTCAAAGAGAAGCATCTGATAGAGAATGAGCATACACATACCTAGAGCTTATGAAGGGCATGGATGGAGGTCCAGTCAGAGGACACAGCATGTACAAAGGGCAGGAGGTAGGAAATTTGAGTGAAGTAAATGAATTTTACTGACTCATGTTTGTGATTGAATGAGATAATGTGCCTCAGGTACAGAGTATGCAGTCAGTGCTAAAAAAAAATGCTGCAGTTATCATTATTGCACTTTTGTGGGTACACTTTCCGGGTCTGCCCTCTTGGAAATAGCACTAATAGGAAAACAATACATTAACCTCCTGACCACACAAGCAATTCATAACATTAAGCATAATTAGAGCTTGACTGATATATAAGTGACAAGCAATAACCCACATACATGCAAGGCTTATAGTCTGATGAAGGATGGCATGGACAAACACTCCATGTGTTTCAATTTCACCCAAAGCTTTCCACATGCCTTTGAATCTCTTCCTCTCCCCACCCAACCTCCAGAATTTTCAGACAATTACTCCTTTTCTTTCTTTCTTGGTAGATTAATTTGCTTTTTCTGAAATTTTATATAAATAAAAACATTTAGTATGTTCTCTTTTTAATGTGGCTTTTTAATTCAACATAATTAGTATATGAGGTAAAATTTACATACTATAATGGAACAGTTCAGTGGCATTCAATTTAAAAACAATGCTGTGCAGCCAACATATCTACCTGGTTAAAATAATTTAATCACTCTCAAAAAATACTGTACACATTGAAAGACTGCTCCCCATCATCCCGTACCCTAACTTGTTGAAAGTACCAATTTTAATTCTGTCTTCTCCTCCACCTCATTATCTGACCCATATACCCTAATGACACCTGTCAGCAGGTGCTTCCACTTGTCTTAATGTCAGGAAACTAATGTGAGTCTTCAAAACATTATCCTTCCTCCCCTCCCTGTGTCTCATCCTTATGTTCACCTGAGGGTCTGACCTTCATCTTAGTGTGGAAGACAGGCACCCCACTTCACCCAACTAGCTCAAGTGGCCCTTCATGCAACAGGTAGGTCAGACCCTCACTCATGTTATTCAGCTTCATTCTGAGTCTCCAAACAAAACCTCCTGAATGGCACCTTAAACAAACAATGCCTAAGTTCCTCTCACCGCACAGACTTCACAACTTCTCACCTGACTCTGAACAGACCCCCTTCCTCCATGATTTCATTCTGTGTTCACCTCTGCTCACACACAATCCACCTCTGGACAGTTTCCCAAGAATCACAGTCCAACACACCAGAGCCACAGCGAGCAACAAATGAATATAACCAGAAAAAAATATTTATTTCCCATTTCCTAATTCTGGATGCAGGCTCTTTAAGGACAGGCATGTGGAATTTGTAAAAAGAACAAAGAAAACAAAGAATGAGGACAGTGATGTCAGCCCTGAGTTGCACGTCAAAGAGGGCTTGAGGGAGGCTCTTTCAGTACATGCCTGTGGGTGGCTGATATAACAAAGACCTGCATGTTTACTACATAGTTGAGTTTCAGGATAGAATGTCTTTTATCATCTCTGTGATCTCGTTTCTTGAAAGTGCAATGAAAAAAGCTGTAGAATGAGTACTGTGTTCATAGTTAGGGCATTAAAATGTGTCCTTTCATGCTGGCACAGATTCATGAATTCTAAGCCAACCTTACTTTCAGGCAAGCTAGGAACCCAGAGGATCTGGGAAGTCTGCTCATCTCCAGCTCTGAACATTCAGTCAGAAGAGAGGCAAGACGACTGCAAACATTTTTTTTAATGTAAGGGAAAAAATGAAAGATGTAAATATGTTATTTTGACACTATGAGTCAGATGACATGATTAGTTAGTTACAGGGAAGTTGTGTTAAAGAAAAACATGCATCAAACAGATTACAAATAAAAGCAAGACTTTATTAAAGTTCATGCAATAGGGTAGTATCTTGTGACCGTTCAAGACCTGGCAGGTTCACAGTATTTGTGCAAGTGGAAGAATATTCATGGAGCTGTGGGGATGCTTGTTGTGCCTTTATTCAAGGGTGGGTGATCCAAGCATGCTGCAGGCTATTGTCTCCCTGCATGTCTCTGTGTGGCACAATTCATGTCACATGACCCCTTGTGTGGCAAATGTCATGGCCCCCAGCAGGGTGTCTCTACCTGCTTAAATACTGGAGGCAAACAAAGCTAGTTTCCAGCCAGAAAATTATAAAACATGGCACTATTCTGTGAATGTGAGCTCACTTCACATTATGGGAACAGTATATTAGACCCAATCTGAAAGCTACGAGAACATTACTTATCAGTCCCATTCCAGGTTGTGGGAACACTGCATCCATTAGCTACCCAGACACCAGGGTGAGGAAGCTAGACTGCTTCCACTTACCCTACAGTCAGTGAGAAAGAACTGAACAACCAAAATTCAAATGCTGGGGAGATTTTAGAACAGAAGGAACCATGGGGATCTGTGTTTCTTAATTGACTTTAGACAAAGAATAGCAAAATTTTGCATAAAACCTGAAGAGGGGGACATTTTATGTTTTGGTTGTAAAGTTACTCAAGTAAGGTAGGTTTCTACCCTTCCTTATAGACAGGCATACCAGGAAGATTAAGCTTCAATGTAATGAGCCCAGTGTTTAAGACAGCTATTCTTTGGTTCTTAACACTAGCAAGAAACTTTCAAAAGCACTTAGGTATGTTTAAAAAGACTAGATAAAGAATCAGTCATTACCAAATTACAAATATATTTTCAACAGAATGGTCTAAAAAATAGATGTCAGAGTCTGTCGTTAGGAGGAAACTAAAGGTTTCTGACTGTGAGGGAACTTTAAGTTCTTTAGATCATAACACAAATGCCTTCTTCTCAGTGGAGGAACCCACAACTAAATCTCTTTCAGCCAAGAGTCAGTTTGCAGCTCCATCATTTCCTGATATTTATAAACAGCTTTTAGTTCCTAGCAAAGGAGGCACAGGGGCAAAATAGCTGAGAATCCTTGAACAGAGCCAGGATTTCAGCTCCCAGGATACTATACTTTCACATATCTCTGCTCTCACCTTTTATTCTTTTTTTGTTCAAACATTATATAAAGCAAACAAAAAAAGTGATGATCCTGCAAGATGGCTGCTGTAATTCCCTTTGTCCTGATTAGTTACTCAATTGAAGAAAAACTGACATTCACCACACTGTATGCTCTGATGCAGATTTTTCTAAAGAGTATAAGAATTAAAAGATTAAAAAAAAATTTATGTAATGTCATTCAGTTATAGTTGTCCTACATTTTTGTCCATTGCTCATTCCTACCCTCTTTCCCCAACTCCCACAATCACAACCATTGTCCATGCCCATGAGTCCTCTATTTGTGTTCCTTTCATTGTCCCTTTCCTTCTTTTCCTCCATTTCCCCCTCTCCCCTTCACTCTGCTCAGTATCTGTTTCTTCTTCATTTATAAATCTCTAGTTCTATATCACTCATTTGTTTTGTTGATTAGGTTTCACTTATAGGTGAGACCATATGGTATTTGTCTTTTACTGCCTGGCTTATCTCACTTAGCGTGATGTTCTCCAGCTCCATCCATGTTGTCACAAAGGGTAGGAGCTCCTTCTTTCTTTCTGCTGTGTAGTATTCCATCATGTAAATGTACCATAGTTTTTTCATCCACTCATTTACTGATGGGACCTTAGGCTATTTCCAGCACTAGGCTATTATAAATAATACTGCTATGAGCATTGGGGTGCAGAGAGTCTTTTGAATTGGTGATTTAGGATACTTAGGGTCTAGGCCCAGCAGTGGGAACGTTGGGTCAAAAGTCAGTTCCATTTTTAGTTTTCTGAGGAAATTCCATACTGTTTTCTACAGTGGCTGCACTAGTCTACATAGCCACTTACAGTGTATTAGGGTACCATTTTCTCCAGATCCTTGCCAACACTTGTTGTTTGTTGATTTATTAATGATGGCCATTCTGGCAGGTGTAAAGTGGTATCTCATTTTGGGGGATACATCCCTGTTTTGTTCCCCATCTTAAGAGGAACACTTGTAGCTTTGTCCTGTTGAGTATGATGCTGGCAGTGACTTGGTCATATGTGGCCTTTATATGTTTAGTTATGTTTCCACCATTCTCATTTTGCTGAGAGTTTTGATCAAAAATGCATGTTGGATTTTATCAAAGCTTTTTCCACATGTATTAATATGATGATGTGATTTTGAATCTTCACTTTGTTTATGTGGAGAATCACATTTATTTATTTGTGAATGTTGTACCAACTCTGCACTCTTGAAGTCAATCCCACTCAATCATGGTATATGATCTTTCTGATGCATTGCTGTATTTAGTTTGCTAATATTTTGTTGAGTATTTTAGCATGGATGTTCTTCAGAGATATCCACCTATAATTCTCTTTCCTTGTAGTGTCTTTATCTGGCTTAGGAATTAGAATAATGTTGGCTTTGCAAAATGAGTTCAAGAACCTGCCCACATCTTGAATTTTATGAAGTCATTTGATAAGGAGAGGTATTAGTATTTGTTATGTTTGGAAAAATTCACTTGTGAAGCCATCTGATCCAGAGAATTTGATTGTTGGGAGTGCATTTTGTTACTGCTTCAATTTCAGTAGGTGTAAACTGTCTACTCAGATTATCTGATTCTTACTGATTTCTTTGAAAGACTGTATGCTTCTAGGAATTTATTTGTTTATTCAGGTTGTCTAATTTGTTGTCATATAAATGTTCATATTTTCTTACAATCTTTGTATTTCTTAGGTGTATATTGTATTTCTACAATTTCATTTCTGATTGTATTAATTTGCAACCTTTCACTTTTCCCTTGATGAATCTTTTAACAGTTCTGTCATTCTTGTTTATCTTTTCCAAGAACCAGCTTAGATTCATTGTTCTTTTTTGTCATTTATTAGACTCTATTTCATTTATTTATGCTCTGATCTTTATTATTTTCTTCCATCTACTCACTTTGCACTTTGTCTGTTGTTCTTTTCCAATTTCCTTTAAGTGTGAAATTAGATTGTCTATTTGAGTTTTTTCTTACTTTTCTGAGATAGGCCTGTATGCTATGACTTTCAGTCTTAGGATTGCTTTCTCATTGCCCCAGAGACTTTGGGTTTTTGGTTCCTTATTTTTATTTGTGTCAAGGTAACTTTTTATTTCTTTCTTGATCTCATTGTTGACCAGTTCCCTGTTTAGTAACATGTTATTTAGATCCCATGTCTTGCTTGTTTTCTACTTTTCTCCTTGTGATTAATTTCTAGTTTCAGAGCATTGTAGTCAGAGGCAATTCTTTATATTATTTGAGTATTTACAAATTACTTGAGCCTTGTTTTGTGTCCTTGGATGTCATCTATCCTAGAAAACATCCCATGTGCACTTGAAAAGTATGTCTACTTTGCTGCTTTGGGGTGAAATGCTCTGAAGATATAAATTAAATCCAGTTGAGCCAGTGTGTCATTTAAGGCCACTCTCCCCTTCTTAATTTTCTGCCTGGAAGTTCTATCTATTGATGTCAATGGGGTGTTAAAATCAATGACTATGATTGTATTCCTCTTCATTGATATTTGCTTTACATATTTAGGTGCTCCTATGTTGGTTACCATAATATTTTTTAGAGTTATATCTTCTTGTTGGGTTGTTCCCTTTATCATTATGCCATGTCTTTCTTTGTCTCTTACTATAGCCTTTGTTTAAATTTTAAGGTGCCCAAACTTCTGTCATCTCTGTGTCACACTGGGAAAAGAGTTGTCTTAGGTCCCAAATTAAACACATTACAACACATAATCACAAAATAATCTTATAATCTTTAAAGTAAATGTATGACTTTGTGTTGGGCTCTATTCACAGCTATCCAGGGCAGCATGTGGCCCATAGGATGCAGGTTGGACTCTCCTGAAATTCCTTTTTTCTTTTTTGTTTTTGATATAAGCACTGCTACTATAGATTTGTTTTCCGTCCCATTTGCATGAAATCTCTTTCTGACACTCTACGTTTAGTCTGTGTTACTTTTGATCTGACATGAATCTCTTGGAGGAATTTTATCTATGGGTCTTGTTTTCTTATCCATTCAGCTACCTTATGTCTTTTGGTTGAAGTATTTAAGCTATTTAGATTTAAGGTGATTATTGATGGACATATATGAAGTGTTATTTTATTGTTAGACTCTTTTCGTCTGGTTTTGTTTTCTTTCTCCTCCTCCTTCTCTTTCTTCTCCTTCTCTTTCTCCTTCTCCTCCTCCTCCTTCTTCTTCCAAAAGCAAGCCCCTTAACTTTTGTTACAGAACTGCTTTGCTAAAGAGAACTGGTCTGCCTAACAATTGCAAATGTAGCCCAGCCTTATCGGAAAACCAGAAGGCATGAGTTGGCACACAGGAGCCAAACACACCAATTAGCTTTCCGATGGGAAACCAGGCCTGCATTATACCTACACTGCTTTGAGGCTTGTTCTTGTTAAAACTCCCTCACCCTGAGTTGAAGCAGTAAATATTTACTGCATATCTTTTTTTTAAAAATATTTTATTTATTTATTCTTAGAGAGGGAAGGGAGGGACAAAGAGAGAGAGCGAGAGAGAGAGAGAGAGAGACATCAATGTGCGGTTGCTGGGGGCCATGGCCTGCAACCCAGGCATGTGCCCTGACTGGGAATCGAACCTGCGACACTTTGGTTCGCAGCCCGTGCTCAATCCACTGAGCTACGCCAGCCAGGGCCTTTACTGCATATCTTTAAAGTAACTTCCTAAAGTCTGTGCTAATTCTCCCAAAGACAGAGTGTAACCAGAACAATCACTCATATAACTTCCTTGCATTTCAAATATTTTCCCCTGTTAATCTGTAAAAAGTAATCAGTAACATACATTCTTTTGTTATCTGAAAAAAAGTCATCACCTAAAGCAAACCTGAGCATAATGAATGAGAACTTCCTTTGATACATGCTATTAGAAAAAAATAAAAACCTGTCCAGGATGATCTGGCTAAAAAAGTAAAGTAATGTAAAATTATATTTCAAACAAATAACAATAAAAAGAAGTAAGGGTAGCAATTCCAAGAAGAGGGAAACTGTCTAAGCCAAATTTATTAGGCAAGTATTATCCTAATTCCATTATCAGATAATCACACTACAATGAAAGAAAAGTTATATGTAATTATCCCTCATAAGTGGAGATCCCAAAATCCTCAAAAAATTTAGAAATCCAGACTCAACAATAGATTAAAAAGATCATACAACATGATCAAGTGGCATTTGTTCTGGGGATGCAGGGTTGCTACAATATATGCAATTAGATAAAATGCAATATACCTCTTAAACAAAAAGGAATATAAAGCCACAAGATCACAACAATAGTCTAAGAAAAAAAAACATTTCATAAAATCCAGCATCCATTTATCATAAAAAAATTCAGCAAAGTAAGAATAGAGAAAACAAAGTCTATATATGAAAACACCACTGCCAACATCACATTCAATGGGCAAAAAGTAAAGGTGTTACCTTTAAAATCAAGAACCAGACAACGTTATCCACATTCACCAGTCTTATTCAACATAGCACTGGAAAAGCTACCAACAATCATAGAAGATGAAAATCTGAACTGCAGCCAAATTAGAAAAGAGGAAATAAGGCTTATTAATCCTATTTTACATGATATTCTATGTAGAAAACCTTACAGCTGAACAAAAAATCTTCTGGATCAAATAAATGAACTCAGCAAAGTAGAGGGCACAAAATTAATATTCAGAAATTGGTAACACATTTATATAGTAATACTGAACTATCATAAAGAGAAACTAAAAACAGCCCCATTTACTATTGGAAAAACCAAACAACAAAAATCTAAGGTACATAAAAAAAAAGTAAGCAAGGAGGTAAAGACGTCTACTGTGAAAGCTATGGGACACTGAAAAAGAAATCAAGAAAGATACAAATCAGCAGAAGTATATAGCATGTTCATGTAATGGAAGCATTAACATTATGAAAATGCCCAGGCTACCCAAGGGAATCTCCACATTTAATGCAATTCTTATCATAACACCAATGGCATGTTTCACAGTTCTAGACCATATAGACTAAAAATGTATATGGAACCAAAGGAAAAACATGCAAATGGCTTTAAAAAGACTGAAAGAAAAAAAAAAACCAAAGGTACAGAGATTACAATGACTATACTATACAAATACAGGGATTATAAATACTATACTATACTATATAACAAAACTATACTATAAGAAAGTTTTATGTAAAACAGCTTTGTACAGTAAAAAAAAAACAACAGACAAACATATTCAATGGAAGTGAAGAGAGAGCCCACAAATTAACCTGCCCCTCTGTGAATAATTAATGTTTAACAAAGGATACAAGATCATACAATGGAGTAAAGACAGTCTTTTTAATAAGTGCTGTTGGGAAAATGGAACAGTACAGGCAAAAAAAATGAAATGAAACCACCAACTTACACCATACAAGAATAAACTTAAAATGGGTAAAAGATTTAAATGAAAGTTGCAAAAACATAAAAATCCTAGAAGAAAACATAGGCAGTGAAATCTCAGACATCTCCTATAGCAATACTGTTTCTACTATGTCTCATAGGGCAAGGAGAAGAAATAAAAATAAAAATAGACAAATGAAACTACATCAAATTAAAAAGCTTTTTTCACAGCAAAAGAAACCATGAACAAAATGAAAAGAGAAACCACTGTATGAAAGAACATATTTGGAAATGATATATTGGAGAAGGGGTTGATTTTCAAGCTACATAAACCCCTTACAGAACTCAACATCAGGAAGACAAAAAATCTAATTAAAAAATTGTTGATGGACCTGAAGAGACACTTTTCTGAAAAGGACATGCAGATGGCCAACACACATATGAAAAAAGGTTCAGTCAATGTCAGTAATCACCAGAGAGATGCAAATTAAAACTACAATGACACAACACTTCACACCTGCCAGAATGACTGCCATCAACAAATCAACCTACAAGTGCTGCTGAGGATGGCCAGAAAGGAAAATCCTAGTTCAGTGTTGTTGAATATGCAGATGGGTGTAGCCAGTGTGGAGTTGTTTTTTTTTTTTTTCCAAAAATAAAAGTAAAAATGATGGTGATCTAAAATGATAGAGGAGTGGGAATTACAAAAACTTTCTCCCAGAACCAATCTGAAATTACAACTAAATTGTGGAGTAATCACCCAGAACAAACAATTAAACAATAGTGAGAGGGAACCCTTATAACCAGGGATGGACAGAAGAATCAGCTTCAGCACAATTTGACTGGTAGAAAGAGCAGTAGAGACAAAAGAGGGCAGGCTGGATACCCACTGGTGGCAGCTGAAATGCTGGAGGGATATTTAGCAGCCAGTTGGATCCCTCTCAGGAGTGTGGGCTCTAAACTTTAAGGTGGATTCCCCAGGACCAGAGCTCAAAAAGTACACAGAAAACAACCAGTGGTGAAAAGTGGCAGCAATGTTCTCTGCCAGAGATGGATGGCTGGAGATGCAAAGTGCTATTTAGAGGGCCAATGCACAGATTTTCATTTGCAGGCACTTACCCCAGACTCCTGCAAAGACATGGGCTAAGTGGGCTAGGTACACATGAGGAGAGACTTGCAATGACAGCTTTTGGGAGAACTGAGAGAGTAGCCACCAGGATCCTAGTGCTGAGTCATTTCTTATATGGCAGCAACCACCTACTCAGGCAGACCACTCTCCTCCCAGCAGCAGCAGCCTGAGGGGAAACAATAGTCCCAACACCAGTAGGGATTCTGCCCTGCCCTATGGTGATTAAGCCTTACTGCTGAGGGGAGAGTGACTACATAACAGCTAATAGAGACAGCCACAGACAGTAGATCCCTGGAAATCTTGAACAGGCTGCCTAAAATCAGATAGGGTCAATATCTGACATCAGCAGAGGTGGACCCAGAAAGAAAATACAGTGGTAAAACAAGGCTACTGAGATAAAATCCACTATGGTCTTCTCCATGATTAGTGATAGATTCTTTCCTGCATTTATTTTTAATGTTCATTTCTTGTCCATCAAGTTTGCGCATATTAAGTTGCTAGATTTTATACTATGGCTTATTTCCATTCACATGTTTCCCCCCTCCCCTGTTTTACCTATTTACACTCATTATTTTCATTGTAAATGTTGTTTTCTCTCTTGCTACCTGTACTATTTTTCCCCTGGCAAGCCTCACAAAACCAATTTTATTGTCAATGGATATCTCACATCCTATTTCCCTGCACTTAAAATACCCGCATTCTTTCTCTACCTTTAGCAATCTTTATTAGATTATTGTGGGTAGGGTAGTTTTTGCATTTCTTTAACTTTATCTCTAGATCTTCACTAAGTTTTTATTTCAAATCTCAAGTTTTGTTGGTCACCTCTCCTACTCTTTTTTATATCTCAAATTTGTAATTTTGCTCTGTCTTAGCCTGTTCTTTTTTTCTTATTTTTTCTTTCATCCTGCCCTTTTATTTATTTATTCTCCTTTTTTATTTTTATTTCACCTCAAATTATAATTTTACCCTCTCTCAGCTTGTTTTTTGTTCCTCACTATCAGTACTCCTTTTCACCTTGTCATTTCAAAATGATTAACCATTCCTCTGGACATCTCTTAGCTTTTCCTTCTTCCTTTTCCTGCTATCATTTCTATCTCATCTATATTAATTTTAGCTCATTTGTTGTTGATAGTGTTGTAGTTGATCTTTCTCTTTAATTTGACTCCTATATTTTTTATTCTTTATTTACTTTTTTCCTCCCTTTTTCTTTCTCTTTGTGACTTTTCTTTTCTTTTCATTTCTTTTTTTTTTGTTTAAACCTAATACCATATATTTCCCTTCTGTTACACCATTGTGTCTTCTCCCTTTCTTTTTTTTTCATATATAAATTTTACTTTCTCTCTTCACATTACTCCAACTCCTAACTCTTATTAGTGTTCCTCCATCTACCCTCTGAAAATCATATTTCTTTTAGTTTGATATTTCATATTTGCTCTCTTTTCTTATAATCATCTTAATCCCTTTACACCATTATTTATACTGGTTCATTTACTGTTGATAGTCGGATTGCAGGATGTAGTTATTTTTCTTGATGTAGGATTGTTTCCTGGGCTTTGTGGTTTTGTTCTGGCAGCACCTGCACTACTGCATACAAGACATGGTTGGTGGAGTGATCCTCAGTCAACAGACTGGAGGGAAGGACTCACCAAAGAATGACCAAACTATAGTCACAACCCAATTACATCCAGAGAGCCAACATAAACAGTATAAAGGGCATCCCAAGAGCATCAAGTTCAGGAGATGGAGGAGACTGCACCACTAGAGGAAAGGTGGAAGCTGCAGAAAGAGTGTGAAATGAAATAGAGGCAAGTAAACTATCAGATATTGAGTTTGAAACAATGGTTATATGGAAGATTAATGAGCTCAGTGAGAATTGCTGAAAACTACAGGGAAGCTAGGATAAACTTACTGCAAACCATAGCAGCATGAAAAAGGACATAGAAAAATCAACAAGATTTAAAAGGAAATGAAAAATACAATTTCTGAATTGAAGAACATGTTAGAAAGAATCAAAAGAAGGCTAGATGAAGCAGAGGTTAAAATTAGTGAGCTGGAAGACAAGGTAGAAAAAAAAAACCTCCCAGAAAGTGGAAAAAAAAGGAAAAACATACAAAAAGAAGAAAGAGGCATTGAGAGACTGTAGAACAACATGAAATATAATAATATCCATATAATAGGGATTCCAGAAGGAGTAGGGGAGAAAGGAATAGAAAACCCATTTGAAAACATAATGGTGGGAAACATCTCTAATTTGATGAGCCAAAATGTCACAGAAATCCATGAAGCACACAGGGTTCCAATCAAGAGAAACCCAAAGAGGATCGCTCTAAGATACATCATAATTAAAGTGGCAAAATTCAAAAACAAAGACAGAATCTTAAAGGCAGCAAGGGAAACACAGGAAGTAACATACAAGGGACAACCAAAAGGGCTAGCAGTTGACTTCTCAACAGAAACATTACAAGCCAGAAGGAAATGGGGAAAGAAGTTCCAAAAAATAAAAACAAAGATCTGCCAACAAGACTATTCTACTCAACAAGACTCTCAATTAAAATGGATGGTGAAATAAGGAGTTTCCCAGAAAAAAAGGCTAAATTAATACACCTCCACTGAAGCAGCAATGCAAGATATTCTAAAGGACTTGCTTTAAGAATATGAAAACAAAGATAAAGAGAGGAACACAAGTACAGAGGGAGTAAATGAAATGAATAAGTACCTACCAATACTAACCTTAAATGGAAATGGATTAAATGTTCCAATCAAAAGACAAAGGGTACCTGAATGAATAAGAAAACATGACCTACACAAATGCTGACTACACAAAACTCACCTGAGAACAAAAGTCCTACACAGACTCAAAGTGAATGTTTGGGAAAAATATTTCAAGTAAATGGACAGTAAAAAATCCAAGGTAACAATACTTATATCAGACAAAATATTTAAAGCAAAGGCCATAAAAAGAGACACAGAAGGACACTTCATAATACTCTAGGGAGGAATCCATGAAGCAGACATAAACATCCTAAACATATATGTACCCAACATAAGAGCACCCAAATATACAAGAAACATCATGGAGAACTTCAGGAAAGATATAGATAGGAACAGAATTACAGTAGGGGATTTTAACACCATACTGTCAACAATGGCTAGATCTTCAACACAAAACATCTACAAGGATATTGTGGAACTGAATGACACATTACATCAAAAGGACTAAATTGATTTATATATAGAACCATTCTTCTCCAAAGAAGCATAATATACATTCTTTTCAAATGCACATGGAACATTTTCCAAGATAGATCACATGATTAGACACAAAAGAAGCCTTAACACATTTTTAAATATTGAAATTATGTTAAGCATTTCTTGAGACTGCAAGTGCTTGAAACTATAAATCCCCCCCAAAGAGAAAAATCTCCAAAACATTCAAAAGCATAGAGACTGAAGAGCATGCTATTAGTCAATTAATGTATTAATAATGAGATCAAGAAAGAAATCAAGTAGTTTATGGAAACAAATGAAAATGAACACACAACAGTCAAAAACCTATGGGGCACAACAAAGGCAGACCTGACAGGGGACTTCACAGCAATATAGGCCTACCTAATAAAGATAGAAACCTTTCAAATAAACAACCTAACCCTACAACAACAAGAACTGAAGGAAGAACAACAAAGAAAGTCCAGAAGAACTGAAAGGAAGGAAACAATCAATACCAAAGCAGAATTAAATGGCATACAGAATAAAAGAACAATTCAAAGGGTCAATAAATCCAGAAGCTGGTTGATTGAAAAGATAAAATTGAGAAGTCATAAACAGTCTTATCAAAAAAGAAAGAAAGAGAAAGAAAGAAAGAAAGAAAGAAAGAAAGAAAGAAAGAAAGAAAGAGAGAGAGAAAAGGGAAGTCAACCCAAATAAATAAAATCAATAAATGAAAAAGGAGAAATTACAACTGACACCACAGAAATAAAATGAATTGTAAGACATTATTATGCATAAATAAATGCTAAAAATTTTGAAAACCTAGGTGAAATGGACAAATTCCAGAAAAATAAAATCTTGTGAAACTGAATCAAGAAGCAGCAGAAAGACTGAACAGGTCGATAACACCTTGTGAGAGTAAAACAGTAATAACAATAATAATAATAATAATATTTCCTGGAACACAAAAGTCCTGGACTGGTCATGTTAACAAGATAATTTTACAAAACATTTAAGGAAGAGCTAACTCTGATTATTTTCAAAGAAGAAGAAGGGGAAGGAAAGGAGAAGAAGAAGAAGAAGAAGAGGAAGAAGAAGGAGGAGTGGGAGGGGAAGGGGAGGAGGAGGAGGGAAAGAGGAGAGGAGGAGGAGGACAGGAGGGAAGACTTCCAAACTCCCCTTTGAGGTCAGCATCATGGGTATCTCAAAATAAGATAAAGACACAACAAAGAAAGAAAACTACAGGCCAATATCACTGATGAACATAGATGCTATAATCCTCAACAAAATGTTGGCAAACCACACCCAGCAATACATTAAGAAGATCATGCAGAATGATCTAGTTGTATTCAATCTAGGGATGCAAGGATGGTACAATATTTGCAAATCAGTAAACATAATACATCACATAAACAAAGTGAAAGACTAAAAATCGCATGATTATATTAATAGAAGAGGAAAAACTATTTATAAGATACAGTGCCCATTCAATGGTTAAAACATTCAGCAAAGTGGAATAGAGAGAGCATACTTCAACATGATAAAGGTTATATGTGAAAAACGTACAGCCAATATCATACTCAAAGGCAAAAACTAAAATCTTTTCCAATTAAGATTAGGAACAAGACAAGAATGTCTGCTTTCACTGCTTCTATTCAAAGTAGCATTGTGAGTCCTAGCCACAGTGATCAGACAAGAGAAAGTAATCAAAGACATTCAAATAGGAAAGGAGAAAGTGACACTGTCATCATTTGCAGATGACATGATAATGTACATAGAAAACCCTACAGACTCCACTTACAGACTCAAAAATCTAATCCACTTGTTAAATGGACTTGGTAAAGATGTGGATTACAAAGTCAATATTCAAAAATCAAGGCATTTTTTTTTACCCAACAACAAGATATCAGAAACAGCAATCAGGAAAAAAAAATATGATTTGCTCTAACAACAAGAAAAATAAAGTACCTACAAATAAACCTAACCTGAAGATAAAAGACCTATACTCAGAAAAGAACAAACACAAAAAAATTAAGGAAGACACAAATAAATGAAAGCATATACCATGTTCATGGATTAGGAGAATCAACATCATCAAAATGTTCATATTACCCAAAACAATTTATATATCTAACACAATGCACATTAAAATAACAATGGTGTCTTTCAGAGATATAGAACAAGCATTTCAAAAAGTTATATGGAACCATAAATGACCCTGAGTGGCTGCACAAATTTTGGAAAAGAAGAACAACATAGGAGGGATCACAGTACCAAATATCAAACTATATTACAAGGCTACTATAATTAAAACAGTCTGGTACTGACATAAGAACAGACACATAGACCAATGGAACAGAAGAGACCCCAGAATCTCTAATAAACCCAAATCTCTATGGTCAATTAATATTTGACAAAGGGGGAAGAATCATAAAATGGAGTAAAAATAGTCTCTTCAAAATATGGTGTTTGTTGACCTGTAAAGCTACACACACACACACAAAAAAAGGAAAGAAAAAAAGAAAAAGAAACCTGACCACCAACTTGCATCATACACAAAAATAATCTCAAGATGGATAAAATACTTAAATATAAATCATGACACATTGAAAGTCCTAAAAGAGAGCATAGGCAAGAAAATCTCAGATATTCCATGCATCAATATTTTCACCAATATCTCCCCTAGAACAAGGGACATAAAGGATAGAATAAACAAATGGGACCTCATTTAAAAAAAAATCTGCATGGCTAATGTAAACATCATCAAAGGAAAGGGAGCAACCATATGGGGAAATATATTTGAAAATGAAAACTCCGACAAGATTTTGATATCTAAAACATATAAAGAACTCACTTGACTCCAACCCAGGAAGGCAAATAATTCAATTAAAAAGCGGGAAAAGGACCTGAATAGACACTTCTCCAAGGAGAATATACAGAGAGCCCAGGACATATGAGAGGATGCTCAGTATTACCACCCCTCAGAGAGATGCAAATTAAAACCACAGTGAGACACCACTTCACACTGGTTAGAATCACCAATATTAACAAATCCACAAACAAGTTCTGGAGAGGTAGTAGAGAAAAAGGAACACTAGTCCATGGTTGGTGTGAATGCAGACTGCTGTAGCCACTGTGGAAAACAATATGGGATTTCCTCAGAAAACTAAAAATTGAACTGTCTTTTGACCCTACAATTCCACTGCTGGGATTATACCATAAGAATCCAAAAACACCAATTCAAAAGAACCTATGCACCCTCATGTTCATAGCAGCATTTTTTACAATAGTCATGTGCTGAAAACAACCTAGTGCCCATCAGTAAATGAATCAATCAAAAATCAATGGTACATTTACACGATGGAATGCCATGCAGCATAAAGAAAGGAGCTCCTACCCTTTGTGACAGCTTGGTTGGATCTGGAGAGCATTTTGCTATGTGAAATAATTCAAGTAGTGAAAGAAAAATACCATATGATCTCACCTCTAAGTGTAACCTAATCAAAAAAAGAAAAAATCAAGCAAAATATAACCAGAGACATTGAAATAAAGAACAAACTGACAATAACCATAGGGGTGGGTGGAGAGGATAATGGTGGAAAGAAGAAAAGGGTTGTCAAAGAGCATGCATAAAGGACACATAGAAAAAGCCAAAGAGAGGTAGGATTAAGGGTGAGAAGTAGGGTTTGGTGGGGTGGGGTAAAGTCGTGGCAGGAAAATGGAGACAACTCTAATTGAGCAATAATAAAGTAAATGACTGAGCAAGTAGAGCAACAAACTATTTGGTTTCCTTCTTACCAGAAAAATGGTAAGCTCTGATTATTTGACTAGCTGCCCATTAGCATATTTTATGTTGTACTTTTTTGTTTTTGCACTTGCTTTTGAATTAGAAGCAATATGGCTTGCCCATATGTAAAGTCCAAACAAAGCTCTCAGATTACTGTTGTTCAGTTTGTGCAAAATACCTACTTAAAAGTAAAATGTTTCCAAGCCCACCTAGGGTATACTTAACCTCATTACCCTGCTAACAGTATAAGTGGCTGTGTCAGAAAGTCATCATAAGCTTCTCTAAACAAAAGGTTACTTTAACAGAGTCACATTCAATGATATAAAGCCCTGCAAGCTCATGCCAGGCTTCTTGTTGTCCAACAAAGTGTTCCAGACCCTTATTCAGTTACTCACTGGTCTCCAATCTGTTCCCCTGAGCATTCCAAACAGCAATTTAAAGTCTTTTTTTCAGCCATGTTAGTTTAATTTTCATGTACAATTTGTTCATATAGCTGTACAGTATCTTCTTATCTTTCCATGGCCTCAAACTCATGCCACTTAGTTAGTTGACTCTGGGACTGCCAGAGAACTATACTCTCAACTTCTGCAGACAAAACAATGCCAAGTCATCAAGCTACAGATTGGGCCTATAATCATCACTTATACATGTACAATCAAAATGTCATCTTGAAGCCTAGTAGCATATTCCTGACTTGATTCCTCTATGGCTTTCACAATTTGCTCACTATTTCATGATTTATTTTCTCTATATTCACTATAGAGATTTATTTTCTCTATATTTTAACTTTTTCTAGATTTTTCCCTGAGATATTGGAAAGCCCTGAGACATTCCCAAAATTCTCAGAATCTTAATTTGTTTTAAAATTAAATAATCAGGTCATCAGTGGTGTCCCTTTGTATAGATGCCTGTATGCCCATCTCTTCAGGAAATAATTAGAATTGGTTTATAAAATTTCCTCTGTTTAATTCATCACATAAGTTAAAATATAAAAACTAACCCTATTTCTAGTTTATTAATGAGCAATATGTTTTCATGTGTAAAATTAAGTGTTTTTTTGCTATATCTATTAATAACATCTAAAGGATGGGTCAAAGACATACCTAATATTGATGTGCACGTATATGATTGAAGTAATTTTAAGTTTCTAATAAAAATGATTGTGGCTGCCATGGAACAGGCTTCATTGTTCACACTACAAAAATTATCAAATACTTTTTTAAGAAGAAGAAGCTTCATGAACCAAGGGTGCAAGTGTGGTTTAAAAAACTAAATATGCATGTTCAGTAAATTGCTAGCCTTCCACCATGCTAACGAATGGAAATATAATTATATACTGGAAATATTTGTAATTCAAAAATTACTTTAACAGCACTCTATTTATATTAGCATCCAAGGGAGTAGATAGAATAAATAAGAACATAAAAATTAAAGAAATATCTTTAAAACCGCTGTAGTCTATGCCTTGTTTCTGTGGAGAGGTCTGAGTGATTTCCTGCCCAGGGTCTGTACCCTGGGCCCAATAGGATAGCTAGGGTAGTTGAAGAAAGCCCACTAAAGGTAGTGGAACTGGGAAGAGAATTTTCCTGCAATAGAACAGCTGTCACCTAGGCACTTCAGGCTGGATTGACAATAAGAAGAGGTAAGTGTGATGGAAAGTGCAGTCCCAATGCTAACACTGTAAAATGAAGAGCCTGAGTGGCTTTGCCAACCACCTGCCTCACAGGACATAGTCCAGGGAGGTTGAGTACACATGTGAATGGTTTGAGGGAACAAAACCTCACCTGAGGAAAAGACATGAAAAGAAATCAGAGTAGAAATGAGAGCCTAGTAGGTAAAGCAGTTGAAGGAATAAATCCGAGAGACACTTCCCAAAGATTTGATGATGGTGATAAGCCTTCTAAAGAAGATCAAGGTGGGAGGCAGTAGTTAGAGAGTGGATGGGTTGGGGAATTACTTTCTTATGTAAGATGGTCTGGGAAAACATCCATGTCTCTGTGACATTTGAGTGAGGCCTAGAAAGGAGCAGATGGTGTTATGGAGGACTTAACTGGTGACATCTGATTTGGCCTGATTAGTTACCTAGGTGCAGAGGGACTGACTTTCACTACATATTTTTCACTGATGAAGCTTTTTTCTATAAAACATAAGATGAAAGATTTAAGTCACCTGAGGTAAGAAAGCTTCACCCTGAGAATTCACCTTCATTCTCTGTAGGTCTGGGTGGTGTCCTCTTCTCCAAGAGATACCATAGACCAAGGAGGTCAAAATAAGCTTCATAATTTCTAATTCCATGGGCATTGGTCTGAACTAGGAAATGTGAGCTAAAGTGTTGGTTTTATTAACAAGGCTTCCAATTATTTATTACTAACAAAAAGAACAGAAATGTAGTGAACTTTTGGAAATAATTTTAGTGACATATATATATATATGAATTATCAAGGCTTTAGAAATTTTTGAGGGAAAGAGAAAAAGAAAGATCAGTGTTGCCACCCACATGAGTGACCTCTTGTTAATTCCCTTTGTCTACATCAATGTCCATGTGTCCTCTACATGTTTACATGAAGAAGGACAGAGCTCAGATTCTATGAGCTCATCATCTGCTCCCACTGATTATCACAAGACCACTGCTCATCCTCTGAAGGACACAATGTCACCTCCACTGTGGACATAGTACAAATGAGACGAACCCAAGATGAAAGTTGTCTGGAATATGACCTTAATTCAACAACAATGACAATGTCTACTTACATTTTTGAGTGTTTATTGATTCAATGCAAGTCTTTTAAGAACTATTCACTTTCAAGAAATCTATTGTCATGCTGTAAAATATTTTATTTAGAATTTAATAATTTATGGCAGGAAATTAGTGTCATTCACATTCACATGCAGCACAACTGGCAAACTTTTTATAGATGAGATGGGGTTGAAAACTTCACACTGGTAAGTCCCAGCATCTTCCCTCTTCACAGGGTCTATGGTGAGGCTGTAGTGGGATTGGGAAATACTTATGCGCTCACTGGATGGCAGTATCCTACCGAGTGGCAGTATTGTACCATTGAGCAACCAGTGATACATGAGTGCATTTGTCTTGCAGGTGAAAACCACAGCATCTTGATTCTCTGTGACTGTGGTGTTACTGGCATTGAGGGAGACCACTAATTCAGGCTCTGTGGAGAAACAGGGAAGTGACTGATTAAGAATGGGGTTGAGGCATGGAACCGTGCTACTTACTCAGATCTCAGACACTCATAGCCCACAGTGAGCTATGTAAGGTTTACTAGAGTATGTTCTTGACATTTGCAGAAGGATAATTCTCTAAGTTCATGTGAATTTATGTAAGCAGACAGTTGCAGCTCCAATCTTACCATATGTAATCCCAGGGTGATTACATTCATATTCCCTCAGTCATCTGTGTTAGCACTTCACAAAACCCCTTCCCAGCCCATAGGTCCTATAACTTCATGGATAGAATTTTTTTTCTCTTGAAATTTTACTGATCTCTTACCAAGACTTTTTTTTCCACAAAACTTTAGATCCCACTCCTTATGTAAATTTTTATCCATGTTGTGAAAATCAGGTTTACCCCTTTGTCCATCTCTGGAGCCAAGGAAATTTATAGTAAGCAGAAAAAGCATTTAGCTTTTGTTAAATAATTTATTAGGCAGTAAAGACTGTTCAGTGGAGAAAGGATAGTCTTTTGCACAAACAGTGTTGTACTGTGATGTTTGCATGCAGACAAGTGACTTGGGTCATTGTCTGATCCCACATACAAAAATTCAATCAACAGATCAAATTCTAATAGTTAGACCCAAAACTATAAAATGCTTAGAAAAGTATAGGGAGAAGCCTTATGACATTGGTTTGGCAATGGTGTTATGAATGTAACACGAAGAACAAAGGTAAAAAATATGACAATTTTGATTTTTTCAAAATGAACATTTTCTCTTCATCAAAAATTAAAACAGGTTGAAAGGTGACCTATGAAATGAGAGAAAATACTTTGCAAATCATATGGAAAACAAAAGGTTTATGTCTAGAATACACAAAAATTTTCTACAACTCAAGTCACAACATAAAAACTGAGTTAAAAATACACACACATACAAACTGACTTAAAAATGAACAAAACCCTTCAATAGACATTTCCCCAGAGAATATATGGAACAGGCCAAAAATCACAGAAAAAATGCTCAACACCACTATCATTTACAAAAATGAAAGTCAGATCTCTCCAGGTTGACTTGGTTGCTTGTGATGTTGAGTGTGGTTAACTTTGCTCTGCAGGTAAGAGAATAAAAATTGCCCTGTGTAGTACCTTTCCTTTCTCCAAAAAATTCAACCAGAGTTGGCACCTCTCGCATCTCAGTAAACTTGAGTCTTTGAAAGAACCCAGGAGGTCTGTGCATCACTAGAAAATGCTTGGGAATCTGGGTGCTCAGAGAATGTATGGCCTCCAGCTATATGTCTGGTGGTAAGTACAGACTTTCTCAGGTGTCATTTAAGTATCAGTGTTCAGTTATGGAAAGACATAAGATTGGGAGTCAGATATACACTTGTAATTTTGATTCTTCACTGATCACCTTACTGCCTGGTTGACAAGAAGTGTTTCCTTGCAGCTGCACAGACTTCTATCACCCAGCTGACTTGTGTTTCTATAAGCCACCATTTCTCAGGACATCCTAGAGCCTGGGGTTTCTACAGATTAACACATAGAGTCCAAGTGCAAGCCAGTAGTAAATTGACTACTCAGGCCTCTGTGACAAAGAGTGGGTTAGGTCTTTTGAGTTGAGTGAGACTCAAATTAGTCAGTGAGTGAAATGGGTCAGTGAGCCAAAAAAATGATAGAGCAAAATCCAAGTGATTAAGGGAAGAGGACAAAGTACAGGCAGAAGGTGATTAAGGCAGCAGATTCAAGTTCTCTGCTCTTGACCATTAAAGTCATTCTCTCTCCCCTGAGGGCAGGTAAAGACTGGCACAAATGTAAAACAAGTGTCTTATGGCAAGTGCTGTCACACACTTGCTGAAATTCTGGACCATGTGGACAATTTATGTTAGGTGGCTGTGACAGAGAAATTTGGGAAAAAACTTAGAATTCTTCTGTATGTGAAAATTATTATTAACAGCCCAGGCCCTAAGAGCAATTGCAGAAAGACTTTTATTACAGAAAAGAAACTGAGCTAAGATGATGGTCTCGGTTTCTGCAGGCAAATAAATCTGTCCTGCATGGCAAGAATTTAAAGGACTCTGAATTCAGCATTCAGGCTCAGAACTGTTTTTGGATCATTCATTCATTCATTCATCCACCATTTCTTTCTTCCTAATTCATTAAAAAACAACTGAATGTTTGTTTCATGTTGGTCCCTGAGTTTGTTTCATTAATAGAGTTGGGAGTGAGAAGGCATAGTCCTTTCTTTATATCTGCTTGGAGTGACTCTACCAAAAACAAGGAGCAAATAAGTAGGTGATATGAAGACCAGTGCCTGGAGGTATGGATAGGCCAGGTGAGGGGAAGGTTGTGCAGTGATTCAGATTGTTAATGCAGGTAATTTGTTCTAGAGTAAAAATACATTATTTCTCCTTTTTGTCACTACACAGGCCAAAAGGTATCCCTGTGAGATGAGCATGCCTAAGACAAAAGCATCTCCACCAGTTCATTGGTTTAAAAATCCAAAGACATCATCATATGGTCTCTAGTGTAGAGGAATTAAATCTAAGGTCACAGACAGACCTTGAGAGACTCTGATTAGTTTTTCATGCTCTCTGTGACCCTGCTGTAGTGACTGTATCTTCAGGTGCCTCAGTTTATTCTCAAGCAGTATTTGCCTGCTAAGTTGTGAGAGTGCACACTGTAGAATGTTTACAGTATCAGACCTTAACCAGGGACAGAAGAGCTGCTCAGATAAGAGACATCTCTTATTGATCGACTCCAAGAGAGAATCCTCTGGGCTGATCCCTGATGAATAAGGAGCTTCCAGGAGCATCCCTTTTTCTCAGTTTCTTTCTGGGGATGCTTACCTTCTTCTGAACCTTTCTAAGACCCCTAGGACAGGCAGTTATACACAAGGACATTGCTTAACTGTGCTCTCCACACACAGACTCAAATGATACCAAACTCCATTTTTGCCAAAATGTGGCTCTTGGGCCTGAGCCCTGACTGGTGACCAGCTCAGGATCAGTGTGTTGGGCACTCATTAAACTGTTTCACACTCAGGCTTTTCCAGGATCTCAAACACAACTTGGCATAGGTCCACCACTGTCCCAGGGTTCAAGATCCTGGGAGAAGGTTCTGGGGAGGAATTTCTGAGCTAAGCTCTGTGAAAATTTTACAGGGCCTCCCAGAACATGCCTTGACCTAGCACATCAAAGTCATTCTCAAGGTCAAGTTTATAGGCAGGTGATGAGAGGGCTGAACTGAGTTGGCATTCCCTCTGCAGAATAACTTCCATCATGATGATCCTTCTATCTACAGTTACTCTCAATGAGGGTGCAATTTGGGAAAGGAACTGATAGTTTAGGTAATTTGTCTACACAAAATCCAACCTGAAACAAAATGGTGAGAGGAATGGAAGCACAACTCAGGGATGTCTTTCCTGTGTGTGAAGTAAAGACACCGACCCAACACCTAGTGGTCAGAAAGCAATCACTTACCATATAAGATGAGATTCCCTATTCCAACATCTTTTATTACATCTGTAATGTAGACCAACATGGTGTACATTCCTGAATCTTCCATGGTGACATTGTCGATCTGCAAGGATCCATTAGAGTTTATTTTCTCTCGTCCGCTGTATGCTGGACCTTTTATATCATCTCTTAAGTGTGTTATAAGAAATGCAATCATATCATTACTGTCCATGCTTTGTCCCCTGTACCATATAAAGGCTGTAACATTGGGATGGGTACTGTTGAGAGGTAGAAGCACAGTCCCTCCTGCAGGTTCAAAGTGCACCCCAATAAATATTTGAGCGGTGGTGGGTTGGCAGCAGAAGTTGAAGACTGAGACTGGAAAAGAAGAAAAAAAGATCTATGTTTGTAAATATATATTGTGATGGAAAGATGAAGCTCTGAATCCTGAGAAGGTCTCTTTATTTCTCATCTTTGGTCTACAGGTGAGTGTGTGCTTCCCATGGTCACAGTTCACAGCATGGCCCCCATTATTTCAACACCTGTGAAACTGTTACTTTTTCTGTTTCTAACAGTCTTCTCTCTGTGTTTTCTTGTTCACCCCCTCATTATGCTCAGACTCCTTCTTACACTTACAGGCATTTTTTTTAAGACACTTTGCTGACAACCTTCTTTAAAGATTCTCTCTCTTCACTTCATTTTTCTGATGGGTCTTGTGCATACCTCATATAACATCTAGATCTTTCCTTTTCTCTCTCTCCTCCCAAACATTGGCTCAAATAAAGCAGGGCCTTGTTGAATCTTGTACCTTCAGGGACTTCAACAGGCTCCAAGCACATGGAGTGGAATGAATAAGTATTCCTATGGTTGTACCATGTAGGGTACATTTGAACATTTCCTAGGTTGGTGTTAAAGAGAGTGCCTAGCACCCCTGGATTAGTTTTTTATTTTTTCTAGTGTTTCTTAACATAAATCATTATTATTATTATCAGATTGTATTATCGATACTCAATGATGAAAACCAGGAGAAGAGCAGAAAGTGAGGATTTCCTGCCTCTCACCACTTCCAGATTATGAGATTTTCCTTTATTTTACCCACTTCCCAGTCCTACTCTGTTCCTTTCTCCTTCACCCACAGATTCAAACAGAAGCCTTCCCTCTTTTGTCAGAACACTGGTCTCTTCAGCAGATCCCAGCCAGTCTCTGTGTCAGATCCTTAGTCTACTGAAAGCAATTGTCTCCTACTTACCAGCCACCAGGAGCATTTGCCAGTGGACAAGTCCTCCGTGGGTAGAGATTAACAGGGATCCCATGGTGTATGTTTTATGCTCGGTGGCTGCCTCTTTGATAAAAGCCTGAGGTTCAGCAAGGCTAACAGGCACCTCTGTCCAGAATGGTGCAATCCACTTTGTGTCCTACCTGTGTGCTGAACTTTATTCTGTGGCTTCTTTACTATTCTTGTCATGTAGGCTGGGGGTGGAGTCAGTGCCCAGGACTCTCCCACTCCCTGCCCACATTCTGCCACCAAGTCCCTACTCACCACTACTTCTCTCCTATATTTTGGTTCTCTGGAAATTCCTTAGCTTTCTGAACAGCACACACATGCACACATGTATCTAAACACACACACAAACACACACTCTCATGCTATGTTTGGAAAGCCCTAGACAGGATTTTCTGGATTTCAGACATTCCCAAAACCTTTGTGTCAGATGCGTATTCGCTTTTTCCAAAGCCCTCTCTCTCTGTCACATTTGACTTTTCCCTTCAGAACAGATATTCTGAAGCTCAGTTAGAAAAGCCTGCCAGGAGGATATCAACCCAGCTGTACATCAGATCACCTGTGAAACTTAATGAACATCACAATACCCAGGTGACACCTTAAAAATGCAGCTTCAACAGCTGCCCCACTAATGTGAGTATCCATTCAAAATTAGATGTCTAAATGTTCAGTTTGAACCACTTCTGATCTCCTGTGCACAGAACCTGTTCAGATTCTGTTAAATTGCAGATTCTGAAGGGGTTGCAGTGGGCCAGAGGCTCTGCATCTCACAAGCTCTCAGGAGAAGTAGATCTTCCTGCCCTGTAGGGTACACTTGTAATAGAAAGGTGAATGGGGGCACATTTACCCCTGAGAGGAAGGCCCACTCATGCCAGCAGTGACCTGTGCTGTGTCTTGGTCTGTGGTCTCTCAGCAGAGCACAAGAAGTCCTGGGTGTCCTCAAAATATGGGGATCATTTCTGTTTGTGACTCAGAAACTCAAATGGAAATCCAATCTTTTTCATGTTTTCAAATGCCCTGAGAATGATTTAGTACCTCTTAACAGGAAGGTCACAGAGATGAATTTGGCAGTGAACAGGGCCAAGCATGGTGATAATTGCATAGAGGACCCTTCTTCTGTCTCAAGTTGTCAACAGACTGGAATTTGCTTCCAGGGACAAAGATTCATATCCAGAAGTGTCAGTGGGTTCTGCAGTTTTTAGGTATGAAGTGAGAGGTGTCCTGTGTGTCCCAGGAAGAAAGGACTCTTGGGAAAGGTCAGGTGCCTATGGGTTTCCTGGTCCTCCAAGGAGAGTTTCATGTCTCTCTCTGTCTGTTTATTGGACCTGTCTTTGTGCCTCTGGCTGTGGAACAACCTCTGATTTCTGCCTGAGAATTAAGAAATCTGTCTTGCGGTCACCACACTTGCCAATGGATGATGCCAGGCATAGGGTAGGGGGCAGCACAGAAACCCCTGAGGGAGGACGTGCTCCCAAGCCTGTCAAAGTAAGAAACTTTCAAACCTGAAAGCAATGCAATGAGTTTATCTGAGCAAAAGTGACCTCATATGCCTGGGAGAAAGGAAGCAAATCCTTTGAAAAATGCAGTTTTGCAGCTAGTTTTCTACATGGTAATTAAAGTACAATGTGAAAATGTTGCATGGATTCATTAGGATTTTAGAGATAACATAGCAGGAAAAGCTCCCTAATTTGAAAAAAAAGACAAAAGGGACAAACATAGTTTTCATATCGATGGGTACAATGGGTACATTACTCAAATTTATAAGATAGAGAGGTGTTCAGAGGACCAGATAACATAAAGGGTTCTGTGTTATCATACACTTACTCCAGATTCTCTGTGTTCCAATGGTCCAGCAAAGGAAATCATTGTGATCTGTCAAAGTTATCCTATCCAAGATGCAACATAAATAAATAAATAAAAATAAAATAAAATAAAATTAGAGCTCACTCAAGCTGAAGATGGAACTTTCCTAAGGAAACTAAAGGCCTGGCATGTGAGAATCTGCCATCACCTGTCCAACTTGAAATTTATGATCAGAATATCCTGAACGCCTTGTGAGGCATGCCATGTACCCCCTAAGCTTGTCAGGGTTCTTGCACAGCCCTTTTTGTTAACAGTCTCTAGAAGTAATAGGTGGGACAGAGCAGTCAAGAGGGAGGGCCCAAAAAAAGGTCACTGAAGCAGGGGATGAAAATCAAGCTCCTTCATCATCTTCTTAGCCAAAGCCTAGTTCCTGAGTCTATTTCCTGTGTGTCTCAAAGTTGTCGCCTGGAGGACAGAAGTAGAACTGCAACCAATATCAAGGGCTTTCCAGGGACCCTGATCAGTACAGGGTGAGCCCAGTGAAAAGGCAGGCATTATTGAGAGTATTGTGAGTCCAGAGTCAGGAGAACTGTCCCACCAGGGGAATGTGCTGTTTCAGACAGAGCTCTCTGTTTTCAGATGTTCAAAGGAAGGTCCTGGTGAAGGTTCTCCTAACGCTATTGGAGAGGGTGTTGGCCTGGTGGGCTGATCCCAAAAATATGCTGTGAGTCTTCCATCACTACATTGGGATGTTGTGTATGAGTTATTTCTGTGTCCCTATTTACCCTCAGGACCTAGAAGCTGGAGCATCTCCATGTGAATACTCAACCAGGGTCCTGTGTGTTGTTTTGTTGGGAGGACAGAGGTTCTTATAGATTCCTCAGCTCCTCTGATTTGGAATAAACTACATATTCTGGATTTTCCTGCGTTATTTTGCACAGGAAGTTTCCCATGACATAGACAGATGTCTTCAGAAACATCAGGCAGGTGCCCCACAGACACACATTTTGGAATGAAAAGTCTTCCCTGATTCTTATAAGGTCAATGTTTGTTCTTTCCACCACTGGCAATAACACTCCCAAGTGTAGAGGATCCTGAGTTTCTGTCAGGTCAGCTATCTGTGAGAACAGGAAAAACACAGGCCCTGTGTGGTGAGACAAGTTCTTCCACTTGTCGCAGTGTAAGGAAACTAACCTGAGTTTTCAACACATTATCCTCTTTCTCAACTCTGTGTCCTACACTCTTGTTCAACCTAGTCTGGTAGAAAGGCACCCTCACTTCTCTGCAGGAGCTGCAGTGGCTCCTCCCTCAACAGGTAGGTCAGACCTTCACTCATATTATTGAGCTTCATCCTAAGCCTCCAAAACAAACCCCTCCATATGGAACCATTAGGGTCCTTTGAAACATTCAATGCCTTACACCCTCTCACCTCCCAGACTTCACAATTTCTCATGTGACTCTGGGCAGACTCCATTCCTCCATCACTTCACTCTGTGTTCACCTTTGCTTACACACAATCCACCTCTGAACAGGTCCCCAGGGATCTCAGTCCAACACACCAGAGGTCACAGGGAGCAGAAAATGAATAGAACAAGTGCAGAGCTTTATTTCCCATTTCTTAATTCTGGATGCAGGCTCTTTAAGGACAGGCATGTGGAATTTGCAAAAAGAACAAAGAAAGCAAAGAATGAAGACAATGATGTCTGCCCAGAGTGTCATATCAAAGAGGGCTTGAGAGAGGCTCATTCAGTACATGCCTATGGGTGGCTGACATCACAGAGACCTGCATGTTTACTAGAGTTGTTGAGGTTAAGTAACAGAATATCTTTTGTAATCTTGTTCCTTGATGATACCGGGAAAATGTATGTGGAACAAGTACACTGTTGATGGTCAAGGTGCTGTCGAAATACACCCTTTCATGCTGGTACATCTTCTAGTATTCTTAGCAAACGCTGCTTTGAGCCAACCTGGGGACCCAGGAACATCTGGGAAGTTAAGTCATCTCCTGCTGTGAACATCAAGCAAAACAGAGGCAAGATTATTGGAATCTTTCTTTAAATCAGCAAAATAAGAAAAAATTACTATATTGAAAAATATGTTAAGGATAGAGACTTTGAGTAAGACCACATGATTAGCTAGTTATAGGGAAGTATGTTAAAGTAAAACATACATTCAATAAGTTTAAAAATAAGAGAATGACTTTATTAAAGACCATGGAATAGGGCAGGAGAGCAGAACACAACTCACCTGAGATAAAGGCTCGAGAGATTTTAGAAGAGAAGGGACCATGGGAAGGTGTTGAGTTTACACAAAAGCAAAGCATTTCATGAAATTTTTCATGAAATTCTGATGGGAAGTCCTTTTACCTTTTGGCTGTAAAGGTCCCCAACAAAGGTATGTCTCTACTGAACAGCAGGAAGATTAAAATTCTAAGTAATGGGACCAGGACTTTGAGACAGATATTCTCTGGTTCTTAACATTGGCAAGAAGCTTTCAAAAAGACTTATGTATGTTTCAAAAGAACAGATAAAGAATCAGCAAATATCAGATTACAATTACATTTTTAATGGAGTAATATAATCTCCTAGATTCAGAAAGAACCCGTGTAAGGTTTCCTGACTCTGAGGGAACATTCGCCCTCCAGACCATAACAAAAATGCTTTCTTCACAGTGGATGGACCCATAACTAAATCTCTTTCAGCCTAGTCTCAGTTGGCATATCCATCAGTTCATGAATTTTATGAAGAGGTGTCAGTTCTGAGTGATGTAGGCACAGGGACAAAATATCCAATAGTCCCTGAAGAGAGCCAAGATTTCATCTCCCAAAGAGGCTGTACATTAGCATCTCTAAGCAGTCACCTTTTTTTGCTGTTCAAATGTCATGTCAAATGAAGAAGAGTATTCTTGATCCTTCAACAGGGCTTCTGCAATTTGCTTTGTCCTGGTTTGGTAGGTCTTTCTTTTCTAGGTCGTTTCTCTCTTCGCGACCGCCTATAATTGGGTAAATAGTAATTTAATTCTCAAGTTTGGAAAAACAAAAGATTTGCCTTGAAAAAAGTAATCAGGTGATTTGTTTTGGCCAATTAAAAATAAATAAAAGGAAGCTTTCTCTTTAAAAAGAAAAAAAAGGAAGGTAAACATAGGTTGTAACTTATATAAAGGGCAGAAAGCTTTTCTGCGTATATTACAACAAGTTCTTAAAGAAGCACAGTATAAGGTGAAAGAAAAGCATCTGGTTCAGCTTTTGCAATCTATAAGAAAATATTGTCCTTCATTTCCTGATAGAGGGACGTTAGACATTGATGTTTGGGAAAAAGTGGGTGAAAGGTTGAAATCTTTGCAAAACAGTGGTATATCTATTGGTGTACACACCTTTGTAACCTGGAGGCTTGTCAGGGATCCTCTCGAGTTCATTTGGGCAAAGAAAACAGAGCTAGATGATGAGGAATCTGATTCTGACAGTGAAACGGTGTGCAAATTGAGTGAGCAGATCACGGAGGCCCCACCTTCACCCCCCACAGAGAAGGATGGATTTTGCTCTGTATCTGCTCTGAAAAGGAAATTGAGGATTCCAGGGAAGGTTGAAACTTCACACTGTAGGAATGTAAATGGGAAACTGTAAAGATAAATGGAAAAGTAAAAGTTTTAGGAAAGAAGTTATGTGATGTTAGTTAATAATTGAAGGTATAAGGCATGGAAATGCAATCTTGGTGAATATCAGGAGTATGAAAGAAAGGTTAGAAGGTTTGTGAATGTTGCAGAAAGTCTGTGGAAGTAAACGTTTTAAGAAAGAATTATGTGGTGTGTGTTAGTGATGGAAGGTCTAAGGCATGAAGATGCAATCTTGGTGTATATCAGAAAGTGTATGAAAAAGAATAGAGAGTTTGTGAATGTTGCAGAAGGTCTGTGGAAGTGAAAGTTTTAAGAAGCCTGGTAGATATCAGAAGGAAAAGGATTTTCCTTCACACTTTATATTTTTCTCCCTACCTGATCCCTCCAGAATTTGGCATTCTAAAGGAGTAAGTAATGACATAAGGTTTCTTTGCATAAATCTAACAAGACCAGTCGTTAATAGTGGTTATGATTTAACAGTGCCTTCCAACTCTTTCCAAATATGTTATCTCCAGAATATGACCAGAAAATGAATGAATCCAAATGGCATTATAGCATTTAACAATGCACTGCCCTCTTTATGAGTCCGACAGTTTGTTAACACCTGGTTGCACTCATTGTTTAATCAGTGCTACTTTAGAATTAGTCCAACAGGCTCAAATAGATCAGGAGATCCTGACCCGCCTTTCTGCAGTTGAATCAGCACTGGACTGGATTGGCGAACGCCAGGACGCTCTCGTGACTCGTCAACACCTAACTTGTGACCCTAGTTTCTTCAGGCTGTGTGTCACACCGCTACAGTGGAATTCCAGCCAACATACTTGGACTGATATACAACATCGCTTGAGGGGAGCTTTCTCCACTAACTTAAAAGGACAAATTGATAAATTGCAGTTGGAGTTACATCAGCAGCTGCAGGACATTCAACGTTTAACCAAACAGGACATTTTTCGAGCCCTTAATGAAAATATTAATTGGCTGAATCCTAAAACATGGTTTGATGGAATTAATTTGAGAATTTGGGTTTTTGGAGCTGCTGGTTGTTTACTGATTGTGATATTGATTTGTGTACTTCGGTGTATTTGCAAATTGTTTTCCCAGGGTCATATCAGAGACCAGCAAGTAGCCACCTTTATGGAACCCTTAGCAGTCCTAACTGAAAACAAGGGAGAAGGTATGAGAAACCACTCTGGCAGGCGTAAAATTAAAACTCAACACCCACGTAAGAAAGTAGGTGATGAGTCGGTGCGCAGAACTGCACCTGTTAAGAAATCCTCTCATAGGAAGTCAGGTTTGCATTATGCTCAAACTGCCATGTGATTTACCTGTCCTGATATCTATGTAATTTCTCTCAAAGATTGAAATGTAATCAGACTTATTACTTTTGTTTTTCCCTTAATATGTTTTCTTGCACTGAATTTAGAAATTTAGGTATGCACAACCCATAGAATTTAGTTTCTGCTTTATATTTCTATTATTGCCTTATGATGTATGTAGATGTTGCTTTTCTTCTGATTTGCATTCAAAAACAGCAAAAGTAGGTTTCATAGGCTTAACAACCACAATTGATTTTAAAAACTAAAAAAGGGGGAGATGTTGGGAACCGCCCTGACTGGTATCAGAGGCTGAAACCCCCGCCAAGCTAAGGCTAAGGGAACGCCCTTGGAACCGTGAGCCAGCAAGGAGACAAAAGCTTATCTCCCTGGCAGGAATGCTGCTTCTGCTGCTTTATTCATGACTGAACCCCCCAAAAAGCTTGGTCGGTTAGCCAAAGACGGGTAAGATTCCCCACGGGGGAACGACCTAAGCCAGGCACGATCACTTTGGGAGGCCCCCCAAAAGAAGGACTTGGGGGGGGGGCTGCAGCAAAAGGGGGGTGATGGACCCTTGCTCCTCGGCTCTGACATGGCCTGAGTTCTCAGCGTCTGGGAGAAAATCTCCTTATCTCTTGGTTGCCTAGTTCCCTTGCTCCACCTAAGCCTAAAACAATGACAGGGTGGTGCAGCTCGGTACTGAGAAGTGCAGATTTCCCGGGGTGATCAGGCGTAAGAAAGAACATGTAAATTACTGTGAAACCTTCTTTGTTTAGAATGCTCTCAGTTGAATGAGAAGGGTCTTAGGAGGAAGTTAGTTTGTTCCTCAGTCTTACAGCTCTTTGACTCCCAACTCAATAGACCCGCAGAGTTCTTTGTTTTCTATAGTTCCTTACTTCCCCTAATGAGTACTGTACTTTACCTGAATTATTATGCAAAATGAGCCTAATAAAAGCAGGTACGGATGGTAAATCAGCGCGCTCCCCACTAGGGGGGGGTGGCCATTTCTGTCCCTACTTCCCCACAGAAACTAGTTTGTCTCTGTGCATGTGGTGTTTTTTCTCGTGTGTTTATCGTCGAGCCATCTGCAGCATTCCGTGGTCACTGCTGGCCGGTGACCCACGAGCAACACACGTTTTTCTGTAGAACATAAGATGGGAGTTTAACAGCCCCTTGAAGTTAGAAAGCTTCACCCTCCCACCTCACTTAGAGTGAAGTGACTATTACATGACCTCATGTAGAATCATTGTCAGCTTGTACCTTAGTGTTGAGGTTATCTACAATTGGAAACAAAGTTCAGGTGTGCTGCTGGGTAGAGATTACAATCAGCAAGAGAGGGATCACCAATAACACCAAGATTTTAGAGCTGAGCATAGAAAGGATGGAGTTGACCTTGACTGAAAGTGGAAAAGATCTGAGAGGATCAGGTTGACAGTTTGGGAGAATGAAGACCTTGTTTGTCCATATGATACATTACAGGTGCCCTAATAATGACTAAAATAGATTTCCTAAAATGGCTTAACTCATATGCTATTAAACCTGTTTGAAAGCCCACAGATAACTCAGACGCTAAACACAGCAATCCCCTAAATCTCTGTAAACAAATTAAATGTGAGAGTTCTAGAAGAAGGAAGTGGTCTTGTGGGATATGTGTTGTGCCTCTCCCAGCACTCAGGGCCATGTTGCTGTTGAGTCCTTCACTGTTGCTACAGAGACTGCACATGGACTGTGCCTGGAGATCAGTGCAGTGTGTGCATTTCAGAGAAAGTAGCAGCATGTTTCATTTGTGAGGCAAATCTTTAGTCCAGTTTTGAAGATCATTCTGGAGGCTCCAAACTCAATGTGCTTCCAAATATATGACTAAAATAAATTAATTTAAATAAGTACTACTATTCTAAAAAATGCAGACCATTTATAAACTGGTGTTTATACTGGTTCACAAACTGAGGGTTATTATTTTCAAGTTCTATGCTTCTTATATTAAAAAAATTCAAAACTAACACAAAAACAGGTTAGTGTCCTTCTAATGGCATTTGCACAAAAAGTCACAATGTTTGGTTTTCTCAGACAAACCTTAATCACTGTGTAATGCCCAAAGAAGACATTTTTTAATGTGATCATCTGCAACTCCAAGGATATTCTAACTCCCACTTGTGTCCGGAACATAAAATTACTATTCTAAGTCTGATATTCACACTCTGAGAAAAGCCAGTTCCCAGACCTGACCTGTTGGATATTAGTTCTTATGTTTGTGACAACACCAGACATCACTGGGACAAGCCCTGTGTCCCTGCCTGTGCTGTTCAATGTGATCACAGGAAGTTTCCATCTTCTCTGTCTGGGCCATAATCAATATATTTGACCCAAACAAACACAACTCCTCAAATGGAACCAAAGCATTTCTCAATAACATTCTTTGAGGTTCTTTATTTTTGTAACATTTTGGAATTTTCTAATTCAAGGTCTGCTCTCATGGAAATGAGGACTCATCTGCTTTTTATCTGATCACCAACACACACACACACACACACACACACACACTTACCACTGTGTCTCTCTAATATTTTTCTGAAGAGGACTATTTAGTGTAGACTATTGGGTCTATTTGATGATATTCAGTTTCAAGCCAACTAACTGTGATTTTTTAAAAAATTTAAAACTCTGAAGTACATCAGAGATAGAGAACCATCCTTCTGTTAGCTACAGATGTGGGGGAAGTGTGGACCTGCTCATTACACACTTATAATGGCAAAAATAAAGTGAAAAAGCCCAAAGCCCCTCCACATACCTTTACAGCTCCTCCAAGTTCTGTTGTGTTTGGTATTACCCTCTGGTGGTCATGTTACAAATTGCACTCCCCAGTAGAATCAAACCATTCTTTTCAAACTGGTCACTCTAAGAATCAGAGCCAGAAAAAGAAGTACCAAATGAAAATGCAAGGCATTATGTTCAAAATCATTAATAATTCTATGAAGGCAAAAGCAGAGATTAAACCTACCCACAGTCTATTCTAAGTGACTTCACAGATTGCAAGGCCATGAAGCTGGACATTTGTAGCAACAAAAATAGATGTGGTCAACCACCAAGTCAGTTCCACCCCGAACTCATCATAAAAAGCCTACAGAACTGCAATTAATGTCATCCTTAATGGTGAAAACTAGAAACCTTCCTGATAAAGATGTGCTAAATGACAAGTTTTTGAAATTCTTTAGACATGTCCTCTGACTGATAACATTGCATGACTGCTGATGTTAATGCTCTAAGACAATGACATCAGTGATGACAGTGACATCAGTGACAAACATCAGCTCTAGTGATCAGCAGTTAAAGTGAAACTTAAGCTGTAGGGACACCTACATGTGTGACCATTCAGGGATCTGCTACATCTATGAGACTTTCATGGTTCCAATACTCTGGGACATGCTGTACTTACTCTCCAGAGTAACCAACAAGTGGCTATGCTTGACCACTCCAGCACTGTGACCTGTCACATAACTCTTCTGTGTAGAATAACAGACAGTCCACTCTGACAGGAAGAGAAAGGATCCACTGACTTTAAGTTTATCCTGGCCCTCAATCTCACCCCTCACATGTACACTCCATCAGCCACCACCTTGGTTGTCCTGGGGCCTGGCTATCTTGTTGACTCAGCTGAGTGAGGTCTTGAGGTACAAGGGTGAGTGAGATTTGGCTTTTCACAGCTCTCCCAAGCCATGTGAAAACTGCATCCCCAAGAACACACTTTGAAAATCAGCTTCACACTTCTCTACTGGATCAGAAGTAGAACGAACACTTCTGCCTTTAGATGTGATTTCACCACCAAGGTTGTTCTGTATTCCCCACCTACATTAGTCTCCTTTCTAACTCCTTTTGTAGTCTGAGTATCCCACACTCCAACTACCTTCCAGACCCCAATGCACAAGATCCCTTCACACATATTCTGGGATCAGTGTATCCCTGCCTTATAATATTTTATTGCTCTGCAGACTCCTAGCACTCCACAATGCCCATTTTCATCCCTGTGTGTCCCATATCAGTGACTTCTGTCCCATGTCTCCTGTAAACCTCTACATCCGATACTTCGTCTTGTCCCACTCTTAGAGAACTAATCTGCATCTTCAATACATTATATTTTTTTCCCAACCGTGTGTCTCACCCCTCATGCCCATCCAAATCTGAATAAATGGAACCCCCAATTCACACCATGAGCTCCATGTGTCTTCCCTCAGCAGGAATGTCAGCCCCTCACTCAGTTTTTAGCCTAATCCTAAGACCCCCTGAAGCCCTCCTTTATTGCATCCTATTCCCTCTTGTACCCATATAATGCTTAACCTCAAACATCCCATGGTTTACCATTCTCATCCTGACTTTAAATACAACCAACCCTTCAACACCCCTCCCCCTGCTCTATGAATACCTCTGCTTATCAACTCCTGGTTGGGTCTCCAATTATTAACAGCCAAATAACCCAGAGGCCACAAAACACAGGAAGAAAATCATAACCAGAGAACAATTATATTTCTCCTTACAAGGGTTTCCTTCCAAATAATCTAAGGACATGTATGTGTAATTGTAAAAACAACAAAGAATCAAAACACTGAAGTCTGGCCTGAGCTCCCCATCATGGAGGGTCCAAAATAGACTCTTTTAGTTATAGGCCTGCCCTTGGCTGATGTGACAGGGATCAGTTTATTTATTAGAGTTGTTTAGTTCCAGAATAGAATATCTCACATGTCTGAGAATTTAATGACTAAATGCAAGTCATCTAAAAGCTTTCTATTTTATCAACAAGTTCATTTGAAAAGTTCAACATATTTTATTTAGAGTTTAATAAAATAGAGGATGAAGGCCAGGAATACTTCACATCCAGCCTGAGGGGTACACTTCCAAAAAAATAGCACATGACAACTAGAGACAAACACAATGTCACATTATCTAGATGGCTTAGTAGGGCTCATATGCCCCAAAGGTAGGAAGTAAATGCTTGCTCATGTCAATTCACTAAGTCTATGACATCAGTGATGACAGTGCCACCAGTGATAAAATCAGCTTAGTGGTGAGCAATTTCAGCAAAGCATAAGTTGTGGGGACATCCCCATCTGTGACCATGCAGGGATCTGCCACCTCTGTGAGACTTTTATGGCTCCAATGGTCTGGGCCATGCTGGTCATATCCTCCAGAGTGAAGAACAAGTTGCTGTACTTGTACCTTTATCTCATCAATGATAGAAGGACACAAAGTAATCTGTGAAGCCTCTGGTGAGAACTACTTAGACAATTACATGCTGATGTCCTCAGTTTGCAGCAAGACCATGCCTTTTACAAAAATGAAACCACAGTTGCAGACTGGCTCTATGCCTCAGGAAACATGGGGAGTCTGAAAGGGGGCTGCAATGTGAGTAAATGGCTAGAACTACTCATTGTGACCTGGGTGCTATCACACCCACCAATATAAGGTCAGCTAGGGAGAGCAGCATCCATGACAAATGGGAGTGATACATCCTGTGTTAGACAAGGGCAAATGGCTGAGACCATTGTCATCAACCAATCCAGTACAGTGATCTGTTACATAGGTCTTACCTGTGGAATCACAGAAAACTCACTTTGAGGAGTCAGCAAAGACATAAAGGTCTCCACTCACTCCAAGTTCATTCCAGACCTTAACCCCCACTCTCTCATATACACACTCTTTTAGTCACTCTCTTACCTGTCACCAGATTTCCAGTCATGTTTACTCACTGACACAAGAATTCCCTAAATGTGACTAACTTGTTGACTCAGCTGATGAACATTTTGTACAGGAATTAAATTTGACATTTTACAGCACTCCAAGGTCCCATGAAATCTGTTACCCCAGACCACACTTTGAGAGCCAGCTTCACACATTTCTTCTTTGTCAGAACTGGAGATTGGACATCTCTGGCCCTTAATTGGGGGAAGGGTCACATGCAGCAGGGCCATTGAAAGCTATTTTGTATAGCAACAGTTTTGCAGCTAACCTCTGGTGCGATTATTTAACACATCTATAACCTTTAACTGGTTACCTAGATATGTTAAATAGCTGTGGCATGCTTTGAGCCAGGGGAATGGAAGTTACTTCCATGCCAGATGTAACTGGGGAGCAGGTCCCATGATTACAGTGCCCACACTAGAACATAGAGATGATTGGCCCCACACCATGGGGCCATGCCTGCCCAAACCCACTATGGAACCCCAGTAAAGCTAGAAGGATATGGGAGTGCTGGCAAGTGTAGCCTATTGTGGGAGGAGTCAGAAATGGTGCTGCAGAGGAACGCTGGCTCAGCAATTTAAAACCCAGATGCCACAGCCATTGGAGAGAGGACCACACAGCTGTGGCAATAGAAGAGAGAGCTGCTCGGCTTTGGCAGTATGTGGACCCCTGCAGCTTTATTAGGGGGAACCACCAAGCTGCTTTAGGAGAGAACTGCCACTGGGCTTTGGTAGAGTGGTGACTCTGCCCTTCCCCACAGTTTTGCACAGGAGAACCACAAGGTTTTGCCAGATTGCAGACCCCCAGAGCTCTGGTAGAAGAGGACCACACAGCTTTGGGGTACACCCTTTGGCCACATTGCCTGGGAAGCAGGAGAGACTGCCTGGAAGAAGGGTGAAAGAACCCTTCTTAGTATGCCATGAGAAAGTGTCACATGGCTTTGAATTAATTGGATATCCTGCCTGGATGTTGACACAGCTGATGGTGCCAGAAGCCTGGATTCTGAACATTTGCTTCTTTTCCTGACTTATGGTACCCTGCATTAGGGCAGGGGGAGAAGGAAGCACTGTGGGCAACTGAGGGTATCCTAAAGGACTTTGATATTTTAATAAAGATATTAGGTCAATACTTTTAAGTCTGTATAGCATTAAATGAACATTCCTTTTCCTTTTCACAAATCTCTGGTACTGAGAGACGTCTTTCCTATAAGGCAGCAGATATAACAAACCTGGAGGGTTCCTTTCGGTAATAGTATATCAGTGTACCCCCCTTAGCCCCTTTGTTCTGTAGCAGTTATTGGCATCCCTGGGTGAGCCAATAATCCCCCCCTGCAGTCTGTTCTGTAACAAGACCATTAGCACCTACTCCTTCAGCAAGGGGCCAGCCACACAGCTTTCACCATGGAATCACAGGAACTTCACCAACACCTTCAACAAAGAAGGCAACATTTCCACTCCGAATTCATTCTGGCCCTCAATTTCCTGTCCCAACCACACACACCATCGACCACTATTTTTGCCTCTCCCCAGGCATTAGTCAACCCACTAACACAGAAATCCCCGAAAACATGGCTACCTTCTTGACTCAGCAGATGGGACTCAGCTTCTTGACTTGTCTCATGTTATGGAATTGAGCTTTAGTTATTCTCAGTTCTCCAACGTCATGTGGAAACAGTGGTCCTCAGACCACACTTTGAGAGCCTGCTTCACATGTTTCCACTGGGTTGAAATAGAGACTGGACATCATTGACCTTCAATTTTGCCCTCATCCTCAAGCCTGCCCTGCATTCCCCACCTTTGCTAGGCTCCACTGCAACCCCTTTGCTAGTCTGACTACCACACCCTCCAACTCCCTCCCTGACTAAAATTTCTGTACTCATGGTGTCCCAAATCTTACAAACTATCATCCCTCCTCAGAATCCTAGTCCCCAACAGGATGCCCATCTGATTTCTCCCTTGATTCTTATCCCATGTCTCCTGTTGCACAACATTTGTTGCTTAGTACATCAGGTTTTCCCTCTTATACTAATCTGAGAACACTAATCTGAATCTTCAAAACCTTACTCTTTTGGCCAACCCTGTGTTTCTCCCCACATACCCATCCTAGTCTGGGAGAATGGCTCCCCTCTCTAAACTGCCCCAGCTCCAATGGCCCCTCCCTCATCACTTAGGTCAGACCCTTACTTATATGCCTCAGCCCCATTCTGAGATTACTTAACAAAGCCTCCTTCATCACCTTCTTATGTCCTCTTTAATCCACACAATGCCTAACACGCCAAACCCATATGTTTTGTACATTCCCATCAAGACCCTGAGCTGATCCTATTTCTTTTTCACCACATGTATGAAAACCTCTGTCTACCAACATTCTGCCTCTGACCAGAGGGTTCAGTCCAATGCCTCAGAGGACCCAAGTAGGATTAAAAAGTAGACCAGAAAAGACATTTATTTCCCATTTCCCAAGTTCTGATTGTAGACCCTAAAGGTAGAGGTGTGGACTTTGTAAGCATAACAGAAAAATCAAAGAAAAAGACACTGATTTGTGTTCTGAGTTCCAGGTCACAGGAGGCACAAACCAGTGTCTCCCAGTAAAGGCCTATGGGGGCTGATGTCACAGGGACCTGCATGTTTACTAGACTTTCTAGGGTTTTTGACAGAATGATTTTCAAACCTCTGTAAGCTTTTCCTTGAAGGTGAGTGAAAATGTATGTACAATGCAAACACTGTTGATGTGTAGGCCATTACAGAGGTGCAGAGGTTCACACCTGTCCTCTCTATCAGATTCTAAGACAAAGGCCACTTCAAGGCAAACTCATCCTGAGAGAAATATGGGTAGTAAGGTCATCATTGGCAGTGGACACAAATTAGGAAGGAAGGCAGGACAACTGAGAACAGTTACTTGGAAAATTGCAGCCAGATTTAAAAAAAAATTGAATGATTTGAAAATCAGGTAAGGATGTGCACTGTGAGTGAGGTTAAAAGATCTGCTTATTACCAGTAAGTGATATCAGAGTGAACGATGATTCACACAAATTTAAAGAGGCAGGAAAGACTTTCTGAAAGACCATGCATTAGTATAATGAGCCAGAATGCAACGCCCAAGAAAGAGAAGTCTGAGAAGATGTTAAGAACAAGAGAAAGAATCAAAGAATCTCCTGTTTGCTATTTGGCTTTACAAAAAAGAAAGGAAACGTAAAGCATTTCATGAAATCTTCCCAGTATGTCTTTTTACCTCATGCTTTCAAAGGTCCTCACAGAGGTTAATCTTCTACCCTCCCAGAGAGATGAGACACAGACACCAGAAGCATTAAATTTAAAGTCAGGGGCTGATGCAGATCCTGGTCAGCAAAATCTGTGTGTGTTGTGGCTCCTATGAACAAATACACATGGCAGAAATCCTGTGGAGAAAAGGGATGAAAGGCTGCTCTTTAATGAGAGAGAGGGCCCCGGGCCCCCACTTGGACAGGCTTTTATTGCTTTTCTGGGTACATTACGGTGAGGATCGTCCTCATTTACTATGCACAGTTTGAGCATAGGTGATTACCTTTCACATATAACAAAGAAAAAAGTGTTGCTAATTACTTGGAAGAGAAGGATGTTACAGATCAGAGGGAAAAGTGCTTGAACTGGTTACACTCCATACTTGGGAGGTTTAGCTCAGATTTTAGGAAGTTACAGTAAGCCCTTGCTGCCTCAACTCAGGGTGAGGCAGTTTTAACAAAACAAGTCTCATAGCAGCCTAGGTACAATTCAGGCCTGATTCACCACCAGAAAATGTATCCATGGGCATGACCCCTGTGTGCCGGAGCTCACTTCCCACTGGCCATTCTGAGTGGGAGCTGGGCTACAACCCAGGCCAAATGGCTCCCTACAAGTGGCTTATGCCCTTGAAACATACACTCTGAATCATAACACTGGCAAGAAGATTTTAAGGAGACTCGTGTATTTCAAATGGACAATAAAAGAATCAGCAATTACAAATTGCAATTCTATTGCTGAAGAAAGTGCTCTAAAAGTGTGGAGGTCAGAGGCCTGCAATCAGGAAGAAACTATGTAAAAGACAGTGACATTGAGGAACAGGAAGGCCTCTGGGTCATAACAAAACTGCTTTCTGCGCAGTGGAAGGATACACAACTACATCTCTTTTAGCCAAGACCCAGTTTTCATCTCCATGACTTACTGCAATTTATAAAGAGGTGCAAAACAACTGAGAGTCCCTGAATGAGCCAGAATCTGATCTCCCAGAAGGCTGTGCTTCTAGAGATTTCCATTTGCACACTACATTTTTCTCTGCAGTAACATTTCGTGTTTTCAAACACAACCCCTAAGGAAGAATTGTGTACTTGCTTCTACTACATGGATTGAGTCACGTGATTTGCCTTCATTAGTTACCTAAGAGCAGAGGAACTGACTTTCACCACTTGGTTAGCTCTGATGAAGGTTTTTGTATAGAATACCTGGTAAGAGTTTTGTTACTTGAGGTTAAGGAGCTTCACCCTCACACTTCACCTGCAGTCTCTCTAGCTTTGAGTGCTGTACTCTTCTCCAGAAGGTACCAAAAGACAAGGAGATCAAACTTAGCTTCATAAACTATGGGTTCATTTCTAATTCCATAGGCATTGGTCTGGACTATGGCATTTGAGCTAAAGTCCTGGGTTTGTTACCAAAGTTTCTTTCTAATTATATCTTATTAACAGAAAGAACAGAAATGCACTAAATTAATCAAATACTTTTATTGACATATAAATAACAGTACTGGAGACTTTAGAAATTTTTGAAAGCTATCTAACAGAAAGAGTAAGATCAGTGTTGGTACCCATATGTGTGCCCCCTTGTCCATTCCCATTGTCTACCACTGTGACCAGGTTCCTCTTCATGTTTACATGGAGAAGTGACAGAACTCAGATTCTATGAGTTCATCCCCTGCTCCCTTTGGTTATCACAGGACCACTGCTCATTCTCTGAGGGACACAATGTTAACTCCACTGTGGATATAGCACAAATGAGACCAAACCAAGGCAGGGGTTGGTTTGAAATGTGACCTTAAGTTACCAATAATAACAATGTCAACTCACATTTTTCAGTGTTTATAGACTTAATGTAAATCTTTTAAGAACTATCCCCCTGCAGGCAAATATAATAATGCAAAGAAACTTAATTTAAAGTTCAACAACACAGAGGAAGGAAGGAGGGTCACTAGTATTGCATATGCAGTTCAAAGGGTCGACTTGTAACCATCATGATGGGGTTTGATCCTTTACACTTGTAAACACCAGCATCTTCCCTCTTGACTGGGTCTATGATGAGTCTTCTGTCATCCTCAATCAGTTTAATTATCTTTGTGAACTTCAGATTTATGTCAATGAACAGCCACTGAATGGAGAGTCCATTTGTGTAGCAGGTCAAGACCTGCTACAAAATAATTTGGCTGTTTAATACTGCCTGGCTAGCTGCAGCATCAGCTCAGTGAATTTCTTTTGCTTTCATGGTAACAGCTTTAGAAGTCTTGAAATTCCTTTTTCTCTATTAATTTTCTTCTAAAAATATTTTATTGTTGTTTAGTTACAATTGTCTCCTTTTACCCCCCAACTCTCCCCCTCACCCCAACCATCCCCACTGCCCTCCCTGGCTTCCATCTCCCCCACCTTGGTTTTGTCCATGTATCCTTTATAGTTGTTTGTGAAAACCCTTCCCTACTTTACCGCATTATCCTCTGCTACCTCCCCTCTGGTTATTGTCAGATTGTTCTAAATTTCTCTGTCTCTGGTTTTATTTTGCTTGCTTGTTTATTTTGTTGATTAGGTTCCAGTTAAAGGTGAGATCATATGGTATTTGTCCCCCATCACCTGGCTTATTTCACTTAGCATAATGCTCTCCAGTTCTGATATTTTTCAATTGTTTCAGTATCTGCATAACATCTAATAATTCTTCAACCTATCTGCTGTATTTAATGCACTTGTCTGAGCAAGTTCAGGTGGCTTGGTGCTTCCACAACATTCTAGTGTTGTGAGCTATGCCAAGGTCATGACTACTGTTAGTGCAAATGTGGGGATTTTGATTTTTTTGTCATGACAAGCCTGAGTTATAACAATTAATTCTGATTGTTGGGAGTTTCTGACTGATGTAAAAATAAACACATTTCATTGTGTCCATCATAGAAGTTATTGTCTATCCAATTTGGTGATATTATTGTTCATTATTCCCAGATACATACGTAAACCACATTAAGTCAGTATCAGTAAATGGTTCCTGTGAACCATCCCTGAACACAAAGAGAGGGTCAGTAGGCTCAATGCAGTCATGGGTGTCTTTATTCTGCAGAGATGGTAGCAAACTTGCTGTGATAACATTGTTACATCAAGTTGAAAACAATAGGCACAGGAATCCACAGCCTTACAGAATTGTTGAGTATGATGGGAATTCAGTAGACGTTCAAAAGACTGAAAAAAAAAAAGAGAGAGCCCATAGCTATCTTTTCTGTCTGTTCATATAATGTGTCTATAGCAGAGATGACTGTCACACAGGGAGGGAGCACTTTGACTGCTGAGTCTAATTGCTGATGACAATTCCCTATAGGTCTATTGCAATCTCTACGTTTTTCAGTTAGAACTGCCAAAATTATTTAGTATAAGAAGTTAGAAAGTTTATAGTTATAGTGTGTCAGAAATCAAGTTTTAGGTAATTCTTTAGAGATTTTACATCTCATTTTTGGAGGGGTTTGGCATTTCATGAATTAGGTCCTGTCAATTTGACTTTAACAAATCATATAAAAACTGAAAAGATTTTAAACTCAATTATGACAACATCCTGTGAGACCCAGGATCCTCTAAGTTTATTTCACTATTTTAAAAGAAAAAAAAATAAGATTCCTTTGAGTCTTTCAAAATTGACTAGTATCCATCTTAGATATGAGATGGTCAATCTATTTTCTTTGAGGTTGCAAAATTGAAAGTTATCCTTTCAGGCCTGATGTCCTTTTGTTGTTAGCTGTTCTAATGGGTAAATTGTGTTCTTTTTAAGTCTATCACTGTCCTAGAGCATAAAAGTAAAGTATCCACATATTGAATCAAAGTGGAAACTTTAAGAAATTTAGCATTATTTAAATCAGCTTTTAATATCTGGAAAAATAGGTGAGCTCTCTGTATGTCCCTGGGGCATTTTATTCCCAGTAAATTGGCTGTCTTCCCAAATGAAGGCAAAGAAATATTGACTGTGCATTATTTTTTTACTGAAATGTTGAACAAGGCACTGTAACTGGAAAAGATACCGGCATTCAGGCTGCCTGTCAGTACCAAACCCAATAAGCAATGACAGTGATTGAATCTTTTATGGGCTGTTTATTCAGATGGCCAATGATCTGAGAACATGGTGGGTTCATACCCTCACAAACTATCGTCCCTTTTCTTTCCTGGCCAGATTTTTTTTATAACAGAGAAAAAAACAGGTGCAGTATGAGCTTTGAAATTCGGGGTGGATTAGGTCGGCAAAGCTGCAACACTCCTGTTCTGGGCAGTTAGCTGTTTTCAGGAATGTTGGTCATCTGTATCTTTCTGGAACACAAAAGGTCTAGATGTCCCCATGTGGTAATCTCCAGCAGTGCCCCACGAGGTCAGCTCTTTTCCCAGGAGCCAGGATGGGCCTTATCTGTAGTTTCTGAAACAAAAGTCTTAACATACACATTACTTGCTGGACTTACAACTTTTTGCCTTAAGCTAAAATTTCCCAAGTCTTGGTCCCCTGTCAGCACTACATAAATTTATTACTGAAAAATATTTACAGTCCACAGAAATGGATGATGATAAGGTATGTGGATTTGGAATCACAAGATATCTGCAAATAACTATTTTATTTATAGCTCTGAGAGTATGTGCAAGTCTCCATTTTTTTATTGGTTTCTTTACCAACAGGTTGGGAGAATTACAGAAGCTTCTATATAAATTATGTCTCTTTTTACAGTAATTTGATGTAATGGGCTTCATTCCACCTAGTGCATCATGTCTTCAAGTAAAATGTCAAATATTATTCAGAGGCAAAGTATAATCAATACTTATTTAATGAGAGTGGCTGATTGATCTTGCCAATATCTGTACTACCAGGGCTCAAAGTTGCATTGGAACATCCTACAAGAAATGTTCAGTCTCAGGATGTTTTCTTCTTGTGGAAGTTCCTTTATAATTATTATTTCCCCAAGTATTTCAGTATTCAAATACATTTTACACTTCCAGGAAAAAAAAAAAACTATGTGGGTGCCCTTTGTTTCAAAAACAATCTCTCCCTGTAAAGTAAACTGAGGCTGATTAGACCAGTAAAACCCTGTGTTGCTGTAGCTGGAAAAGACAGAGGCATTCGGGATGCCTGTCACTACCAAACCCAATAACTAATGACAGTGATTGAATCTTCATGGGTGATTTATTCAGATGGTCAGTGATCTGAGAAGATGGTGGGTTCATACCCTAACAAACCATCTTCTCAGATCACCAGACATCAGAATAAAGCACCCATAAAAGACTCAATCGCTGTCATTGCTTATTAGGTTTGGTAGTGACAGGCAGCCAAAATGCCAGTGTCTTTTCTGGTTTCATATTTTGGTGACTCTGTTCCAGGACAGACTTTGGGAGTCTGGTAAGTCTGGGTATTTGGTGGGGAGTTCCATTGGCTGCCTGGACTGAGAGGCCCTGGGGTTTTGGAGTTGGAGAATCCAAAGCAACTGCCAAGTGATTTCACTTGGGGATTCTCCCCCACTTCTCCCAGTACTTCTCCATGTGCATCACACTGGGTTGAATCCTTGTGCTTTCTGGTTCAGGTTGAAATCCCGGTTCATGATTTATGTTGTCTGTTCTGTTTTGGGTACCTTTTGTTTGGAGCTCCATGGAGCTCTGTCTGGTAGAATGGGGGGAAAAGCCTCCATTCCGTGAAACGGCCCTTTGGGGGCAGTTCTAATTTGTCAATTTATGAGAGTATATCTAGAGCATATGTTGTTTTGTTGTAGTACTGTCCTGTTTGTGTCCTGTATAATTTAGACTCAGTAGAGCACTGGTCAGTAAATGGGCCTTTAAATTACTGTATTATACTATAAGTAGAGTTGTTTTGTTAAAAATCAGGGAACAAAATACCTTATGTAGATTTTTTTTTAGTTTTCATGATAAAGATGCATACATAGTTATGTATGCATCTTTAAGAAAATTAATTCCTAGATGTATTATATGAAAGAAGAACAATCCCTAAACAGAACCCCAACAAAGGGAAAAAAAAAGAAAGCAATACCAAGGACAGTGTCCACTTGAGGACTGGTCAATAGACTACTCAGATGCCAAAGGTCCGAGGGTAGAAATATTTGTCAACTTTTGTGGACATCTTTTCAGAATGGGTACAAGCCTATCCCACTAGAACAGAGGAATCTTCAGAAGTAGTGAAAACATTATTGAAGGAAGTAATCCCTCACTTTGGCCTCCCTAGCAGCATCCAAATTGGTAATGGACATGCTTTTATTTAAAAAAATTACACAGGAGGTTAGTAAATTTTAGGAATCAAATGGAGACTCCACGTGGCATGAAGACCTCAGACTTCTGGGAAGTAGAGAAGATCAATCACCTTAAAGAAAAATATAGCCAAGCTGTGTCAAGAAACTCATCTCCATCAGGATCAAGCTTTACTTATTGCCCTGCTGAGTATAAGGGTGTCTCCTCAAAGTGGGATTCACTTGATTCCCTATAAAATTGTGTACAGGTAGCCATTTCAGGTCACAATTGAGGTGAGGAATATGTGTATAGATAAAAAAACTGAAAGTAAAGAAATATGTGAAACATTTAAGTCAGAACTTAGCTGTGATGATTGACCTTGCCTTTATTAGAGACTTCTTTCCCACAGGTTTGCTACATTCCTTTAAGCCTGCAGACAAGATGCTACTCAAGATCTTGGTGACAACATCTCCAAAAACCCAACCAAGAAGAAAGTAGACTGGACCTTGGGACATATTCCTCACCACCCCTACCATGGTGAAACTGGTGGAAATAAAACCTTGGACTCATCACACTAGAATAAAGAAAGCACTGTAGGAAGATCTGAAAGCCATTTTTGAAAAACAATGACTTGTGTTCTTTTCTTTACCTCTTGTTTAACCCCTTGTTATGGAAAACTTATTCCATTCAAACAAGATGAAAATATTTGGGTATATTTAACAAAAATTGTTCTGAATATTTCTGAATTTTGCTTTGCAGGAGGAAGTTATGTTGAACAAACTTTCACTTCATGTCTTATAAGTGTACTGTACTCCTCTGAAAAGCCTTAGAAATTATACTGTGTTTAAGCATATCAAAAAGAAAATGATCTACTCTGATATTTATAATTGGAGACCAGTACTAACTATGAAGGACAGGGAACCGTTTTCTTTGAAAGTTGCTAATAAAGCCTCAGATAGAAAGTATGAAACTTTTGTCAACTGTACTAAAACTGTCTTGTGTTCTCAGCAGTTGTGAAAATGAATTGCACCACCACCACTAATGTATCTTATGCTTATGCTCATGTTAAATTGCAAACAGGATGGTTTCTGATATAGAAAATGTCTATTCCTATATTCCAGCAAACAGGTCTGGAGGACCATGCTCTCTGGAAAGACTGACAGTGTTTATGCCTCAGAAGCCCCACTTGACCTGGGTTCGATGAGATCTCTCCCTTATACCTGATTGTATCAGTGACTTACACCTTTTAGCCCTGCTGACTATGTGTCTTTAACTATATTTGCAATGCCAACCATGGTAGCTTATTGAATGTAGAAATAAGCAGATTAGCCTGTGCTATGGCAAAAGCTTTGAATGCCACCTCACAAGCCATCAGTCAAGGACTAGGGCAAGTCAGATAAGAAGTACTGGAAAGCCGTGTAGCTATAGACTACCTTTTTTTAAGGCATAATCATGGATGTGAAAATTTAAAGGACTCTGCTGTTTTAACTGATAGTTCACAGCTCATAGAACAAAAAGCAAAGCAAGAAAATAATGTAATGTCTAATGTAAAACACAGAGAGAGATTCTTTGGCATTGACTTGTTAAAACTAACCTCCTGGCTGTCTAGTACACCTGGTCTTTGAGAGACATTTATTGTTTTTATCCTTGTCATTTTCTTCAGTATCATAGCTTGTTGTTCATACAATGTGTCTCCTTATTTAAGTCTGCAATTAGGTGTATTCCTAACCACCACCCCCAACCACAGGATAGTCCAATGCTAAGTTCTGATCTCATAGAAAGTAGATAGTTTAATACTAATGGCGGGGAATGATAGGGGATTCAAGACTTGGAAAATTTTAGCTTAAGGAAAAAGTCATAAGTTTGTCAAGTAATGTGTATACTAAAGGTTGTGTTTCAGAAACTAGAGATAAGGCCCATCCTGGATTCTGGGAAAAGAGCTGGCCGCCTGGGGCACTGATAGAAGATGACTTCCTGGGGACATCAGGACCTTTTGTGTTTCAGGGAGAGCAGAGGACCACCCTGCCCTGGAAGCAGCCAACTGCCCAGAACAGGAATGCTGAAGCTTCCCTCCTCTAATCCTACCTGAATTTTAAAGCCCTCACAGCTCCTTGTTCATCCACTAACCCCCACCTTATAAAAATTCTGGCCAGGAAAGAGAAGGAAATGACCTACTAAGGTATGAACCCACCATCTTCTAGATTGAAGGCCATCTGAATAAAGTGCCCATAAAGATTCAATCACTGTCATTGCTTATTGGGTTTGATAGTGACAGGCAGCCTGACTGCTGTTGTCTTTTCCAGTTACCTATTGGCTTGACATTTGCATGTGAATGTTTCTCCTTTAACTGGTCCTCCATCTAAGCACTTTCTAGGCAGTTAAGAGGGGAGTTCAAAGTTTGTTTTATTTTTTTCTGAGCCTTTTGTTTTCCAATAACAAGAACAGAATCAATATTTTAAAAAGGACACCTGGGGTGTCAACTATGCTTCCCTTCACAGCAGAGCCATGACCCTTAAGCTGGTTTAACAAGACTAACTGAAAGCTTAATTCTACTACATCTAGTCATGTAATTACAGTCATTGAGTCCCTAGATTATTACCAAACAAAATAAAATACTGAAACATAGTTCATCAAACTAAGTGTATCACCTTTTGACTTCTTATTACAGACAAATTAAGACATACATTTGAATCTGCAAATAAAAAAAAATCTGTGCTGTGGTGTTCACAGCTTCCCTTTGTGGGCATCTTAATTCCTGGAAAGTAACTCAGTGTGTGCTATGATATTATGCACAGCTGTTCAGGAAGAATTAGGAGTCCTGTTGAAACTGGGAAAGACACTGGCATTCAGGCTGCCTGTCACTACCCAACCCAATAAGATATTATAGCTATTGAATCTTTATGGGCACTTTACTCAGATGACCTGTAATCTGAGAATATGGTAGGTTCATAGGCTAACAGACCACCTTGTCTTTTCTTTCCAGGCCAATGTTTTTATACCAGGGAATATACAAAGTCAGGTGAGGGGTTTTGAAATTCAGGGAGGATTAGGTAGAAGAAACATCAATATTCCTGTCTTAAGCAGTTAACTGTTCACAGGGGCAGGCGGCCTTCTGTCCCTCCCTGAAACACAAAGGCCTGGATGCCTCCACTTCTACCCAGGCACAAAGTGCAATGACAGGTTTTGAAATTCAGGGAAAATTATATTAAATAACTGCAGTATTCTTGCCTAGGGCAGTTAGTCTTCCCAGGGGCTGGTGTTCCTCAGTCTCTCCCTGGAACACAATGTCTGGGATGCCTCTACTTGTTCCCCAGGCAGTAATCTTTAGCAGTAACCCAAGATGTCAGCTGTCTCTCCTAGGGTCCAGGATTGGCCTTATATGTAGTTCCTGAAACAAAACAATAGCTTTAACATATGGATTATTTACTAGGCTTATAAAAATTTATGTTAAATTCAATTTTCCAGCTGTTGAGTCCCCTATTACTGTCATACATAATTATTGTTGCTGTTGTTTGCATTATACCATGACCCCCCACTGGCAATTCAGTTCTATGAGAACTGAGATTATGTCTGTTTTATTTCCAGTGATTAGAAGACAGTCAATAAGATGGTCAACACAGAGCTGGTGTTTTCTGATAAATTAATAAAAAAATAGAAATGTGATCATGGTTAAAAGGGTAAAATATGGAGCACTATGACTTTACATAACTGGAATTCTGACAGAGATGAAGGACCAGTTACAGTTTTTGTTTTATTCATTTATGTTTTTAGTGAAACATCTGACAGAGAATGAGCCCAGGCAAACATAGAGCTCATGAGGGGCAAGAATGAGAGGTCCAGACAAAAGACACAGCATGTGCAAAGGACACAAGAAACAGGGACTTTTAGTGAAGTAGTGAATTTTACTGACTCATGTCGGTGATGAAGTGAGCTAACATGCCCGAGGTACCCAATACACTGTCAGTGCTAAACAGTGGCCAATATTGTCATTTTGGCATTCTTCTGGGTACCCATTTCAGGTCTTGGAAATAGCAGTAATAGCAAAACAATGCCTTCTCATCCTGGCCACACAAGCAGTTCATGACATTAAGCATTGACTCCACCTTGACTGATGTGTTAGTGACAAGCAATAAACCATACATATATAAAGTGTACAATCTGATGAGTGTTTACATGTGCACACACAAAATGGGAATCCATTTTGTAACAGTGCAGCACAGCAGGGGGCCCCGAATAGGAATTTGGAGTGGGGTTCAGAACTCAAGGTGTCCAGGAAATATTAGAAAGATATATAGGATGTCCTCACCCTCCACCACAGGTGTGAGATGGGAGAAGGGACACATGGAGCAGGGCCATTGCGAGCTGTTTTGCATAGCAACAGTTTTGCAACTAACCTCTGGCATGGTCATTTAACACATCAGTAATCTTTAGCTGATTGCATAGATTTGTTAAATGGCTGTGGCCATGCTCTGAGCCAGGGGGATGGAAGGAACTTCCCCCCAAGATATAAGTGGGAGGCAACTCTCCCTAGTTACAGTGCCTGTGTGAGAGCTTGGTGATGATTGGCTCTACAACATGGGGCCACTCCTGCCCAGAGTAATGATGGCAGCCCAGTAAAGCTGGAAGGGTATGGGACTGTTGGCAAGTGTAGCCTATTGTAGGAGGAGTCAGAAATGGGGCTGCAGAGGCAGACTGGTGTGGGGATTTAAACCAATCCTTGGCAGCCATTGAAGAGAGGGCCACAACTAGCGGAGAAAGAACCACAGGGTTGCAGCCATGTAAGGAGAACCACATGCCTTTGGCAGAGTGAAGACCCCTATAGCTATGAGATGAATTACCATGTGGCTTTATCAGAGAATCACCATGCAGCTTTAGCAGAGAATTGCCACGCAGCTTCAGCAGAGAACAATCGGCTTTACCTGGAGATCCCGGCAACACAGCTGATGGTGCTGGGAACCAAGGAAGGTGTACCAGCTGAGCACAAATTGTTGGGAAGAACCCGGGCTGCCTGAGCCATGGACTTCTATTTCTTTTCCTGAGATATGATACACAAGATGAGGCAAAGCAGGGAAGGAAGGACTGTGTGTGTTTGTGGGTGTTTTAAGGGACTTTGGGATTTTGATGAAGGCATTAAGTCATTACTCTTAGTCTGCATAACTTGAATAAATAATTCCTTTCCTTTTCACCAATCTCTAACATGGAAAGCTTTAATTTGCTGGCAAAGGGAAAGACGAACCTAGTACAGGGGGATCCCAGGAGAAGGGGAGATCAATTCAGTAGCATTGTGGGACCCTCTTCCCTGGTGGTCAATAAGGGAAAATCATGGGAGACTACATGTGCAGTAGCTTTAAAGTAATATAACTATTTGTACATGCACAGTAAAAGCCCACCTAAGCCAGCCAGGAAGGATCCCCTTTATAAGAATAGAGTCCCTCCAGCTCATGAAGTCAGTCTCTGCTTAAAGTTGGCCCACTCCCATGTTCTCTACTATAAACTCTGTGTGTTCAGTTCAATTTTTTGTCCTGATCACCAAGAACCTGGTTACCTGTGCCCACCTGTGATAACCTTACCCCTTCCCTCAACAGGTGTAAGAATGGGAAAGGGACACATGGAGCAGGAACATGCAGAGCTGTTTTGTACAGCAGCAGCTTTGCAGCTAACTTCTGGCATGGCCATTTAAGATATCTATAAACTTTAACTAGCTGCATAGATATGTTAAATAGCTGTGGCATGCTTTGAGCCAGGGTGATGGAAGCAACTTCCACCCAAGATGTAACTGAGGGTTAGCTACCCCTGGTTACAGTGCCTGCATGAGAGCTTGGAAAAGATTGGCTCCATGACATGGTGCCACACCTGCCCAGACTCACTATGGCAGCCCAGTAAACTTGGAATAATGCAGGAATGCTAGCGGGTGTAACTGATTGTAGAAGAGTCAGAAATGGGGGTACAGAGGAAGGTTGGTGTGGGGACTTAAACATAGACTGGCAGCCATGTGAGGGGAAATCCACGTGGTTTTGGCAGAGTGGGGACCCCTGCAGCTTTGGTGAGAGAGAACCATACAATTCTGGCGGGGGGAGTGGGGTCCTTGGTTTTGGCAAGAGTGGTGACCTTGTGGCTTTGAGGTGCCCCCTTTGGCCACATGGTTTAGGAAGCAGGAGAGACTTTGCCTGGAAGAAAAGTTGTGAAAGAACTCTTGCTGGTGGGCCATGAGAAGGTGTAACAAGGTGCAGCCAGTGGGGGGTGGGCAATAAACATTTGGAATGGGGTCCAGAACTCAAGGTGTCCAGGAAATATTAGGATGTCTTCATCACTTCCCCTACAGGTGTGAGTTGAGGGAAGGTGCAAATGGAGCAGGGCCATTGAGAACTGTTTTGCATAGCAACAGCTTTGTAGCTAACCTCTGACATTGTCATTTAACATATATATAACCTTTAATTAGTTGCATAGATATGTTAAATAGCTGTGGCCTGGCTCTGAGCCAGGAGGATGGAAGTAACTTCCCCACCAAGACCTAACTGGGAGGTAGGTTCCCTGAGTTACAGTGCTTGCCTGGGAGCTTGGAGAAGATTGGCTCCATGAGATGGGGCCACACCTACCCAGAATCATGATAGCAGCCCAGTAAAGCTGGGAGGATATGAGAGTACTGGCAAGTGTAGCCAGTTGTGGGAGGAGTTGGAAATGGGGCTTCAGAGGAAGATTGGTGCAGGGATTTAAACCCAGATGTGGCAGCCATTGGAGAGAACATTATAGCCAGTGCAGAGAGAGAAACACTCGGTTATTAGCAGAGTGGGGACTCCTGTAGCCCTGTGGGAATCACCATGCCTCTTGAGCAGAGAACTGCTACTCGGCTTTGGTGGAGTGGTGACCCCTCTCCTTGCAGCCATTGTGGAGAGAGAACCATGTGGCTGTGGCGATAGAAAGGAGAGAGCCACACGCTTCTGGCAAGAGTGGGGACTTCCTCGGCCATTGTGCAGAGAGGACCATGTGGCTGTGGCAGTGCAGAGAGAGGACCACTCAACTGTGGCAGTGAAGGAGAGCCACTTGGCTTTGCCAGAGTGGGGACCCCCGCAGCTTTAGTAGGGGGAACCACAACTCAGCTTTAGCTGGAGATTCCAGCAATAGTAGCTGATGGTTCCTGGAACCAAGGAAGGCCTACCAGCCAAGATGGATTACTGGGAAGAACTGGAGGCTGCCTGAGCCACAGTCTTCTATTTCTTTTCCTGAGTTATGGTACCTCAGACTGGGTAAAGGGGGGAAGAAAGGACTGTGTGTGTTTGTGGGTACTTTAAGGGACATTGAGATTATGATGAAGACATTAGTTCACTACTTTAAGTCTGTATAGCATTAAATAAACAACTCCTTTCCTTTTCATGAATCTCTGGCATTGAGAGATGTCTTTACTATAAGGCAGTGAACAATTGAGCCTGGTAGGGGGCCCTTTCGATAATACTATATCACCCAGGCCCCTCTTTGTTCTGCAACAAAGGTGCCACATGACTTTGGATTAACTGGAGATCCTGGTGACAAGACTTCTTCTTCTTTTCCTGAGATACAGTACCCCAGATTAGGGCAGAGGAAGAAAGAAGGATTGTGTGCATCTGTGGATATCTAAAAGACTTTAATATTTTAGCAAAAACATTGGGTCACTATACTAAATCTGTATAGCTTCAAATAAATAACTTCCTTTCCTTTTCACAAATCTCTGGCATTGAGAGATGTCTTTCCTCTGGTGGTGACCAGAGGAAAGCTAATCTGGGGGGTCCTTTAAGTAATAGTATATTGTACCCCTCCTTGGTCCTGTTCTGTAAGAATTTCATCTAAAAGCTTCTCACATGCCTTTGAAATATCTTCTTCTTCTTCCCACCCAACTCCCAGAGTCTGCAGGCAATTACATATTTTCTTTCTTTCTCAATAGATAAGTTTGAATTTTCTGAAGTTTTACATAAATAAAATAATGTAGCATGTTTTCTTTTTTATTTGACTTCTTTAATTCAGCATAATTATTTTATGAGGTAAAATTTACACAATAAATTTAATCATTTAAAAGTGAACAATTCAGTGGCATTTGCTGTAGTCACAATGTTCTATAGCCATCACATCTACCCAGTATTGATTTTAGTCACATAAAACTCTGTACCCATTGAGAGATTCTTACCCATTACCCTATACCCTAACTCGTGGAAAGTACCAACCTTAATTATGTCTTTGTTCATTCTTCATTTTCTGTCCCATACATCCTGTGTCAGGACCCCTGCCAGCTTGTACATCTGGTGCTCCCACTCATCTCAAGTCAGGAACCTAATCTGACTCTTCAAAACATTACCCTTTCTTACAATTCTGTGCCTTACTCTCATGTTCATTCTAGTCTTAGAGAAAGTCACCCTCAATTGACTGCATGAGTTACAGTGTCTTTCCCTCAACAGGTATGTCAGACCCTCACTCATATTATTCAGCTTCATTCTGAGCCTCCAAAACAAACCCCCCTGTATGGCACCTTTAAGACCCCTTGTAAGCTTAAAATGCCTAACTCCCTTACTTCACAATCCCAGACTTCACAGTTTCTCATGTGTGTCTGAGCAGAATCCATTCCTCTATGACTTTGCTCTTTCTTCACATCTGCTTACACACAAGTAACTTCTACCTTGGTCCCAAGGAACTCTGAAATATACCAGAGGCCACCAAGAGCAAGACAGGAAGTAGAACCAGAAAAGAGATGTATCTCCCCTTTCTCAATTCTCCTTGCAGGTTGTTTAAGGACAGGCATGTGGAATTTGTAAAAACAACAAAGAATGAAGACAGTGATGCCATCCATGAGCTGCACGTCAAAGAGGGCTTGAGAGAGGCTCATTCAGTACATGCCTGTGGGTGGCTGACGTCACCGAGACCTGCATGTTCTCTAGAATAGTTGAGGTTAATGGCAGAGCATCTTTTAAAATCTCTGTGATCTTGTTTCTTGAAGGTCCCGGGGAAATGTATGTGGAATGAGAACACTGTGGATGGTGAGGGTACTTTGGAATTGTGCACTTTCATGCTGGCACTTCTTCATGGATTCTGAGACAAGGTTGCACTAACACAACAGGGGCCCCAGGAGGATCTGAGAAACCAGGTCATCTCCTACTGTGAATATCAAGTCAGAAAAGAGGAAAACAATGCAAACCTTTAAAAAATTACAAGGTAAGGAAAAATTGGAAGATTTAAAATATGTTAAGGATCAACACTTTAAATAAGATGACATAATTAGCTACTTTCTGGGAAGTTATATTAAAGTAAAACATGCATCAAACAAGTTTAAAAATAAAAGTAAGACTGTATTAAAGACCATGCATTAGGGCAGTGAGACAGAACTCAACTCCCCTGATTGAAAGGCTGGAGAGATTTTAAACAGAAGGATCCATGGGCATCATTGTTTGCTAAATGGATTTGTACAAATGAAAAACAAAACTAAAAACAGTCCTATCAGAGGTCCTTAACTTTTGTATGAAAAGGTCCCCAACCAAGGTAGGTTTCTACTCTTCTTCAGAAACTGGACAGAGGTACACCAAGGAGATTAAAACTTGAAGTAATAGGTCTAGGTATTTGAGACATATATTCTTTGGTGTTTAACACTGGCAAAAAGAGTTGAAAAAGACGTGTATATGCTTCACAACACCAGATAAAGAATCAGGAATTGCAAATTTCAGTCACATCTCTAAAGGAATTATCTGAAAAATACATGTCAGAAGCCTATAGTCATAAAAAAAAAAAAGCCTGTCTAAAGGTTTCTGACTCTGGGAACTTTAAGACATCTAAGTCATAACAAAAATGCCTTCCTCACCGTGGAGGAACCACAACTAAATCCCTTACAGCCAAGACCCAGTTTGCATCTCCATCCATTCCTGTAATAATGGAGGGGAAAGAGGGAAGGATTTTTAGGAACAAGTATAAAGGACACATGGACACAACCAAAGGGGGGGTAGGATCAGGGTGGGAAATGGGAGTGGCTGTTGTTGTGGGGAGAGATGGGGGAAATGGAGAAATTGTACTTGAACAACAGTAAAAAATGTGAAAAAAAAAAGCTTGTCAGTTCCTAGAAATGTATGCACAAGTGCAAACTTTGCAGAGAATCCTTGAACTGAGTCAGGATTGCATCTCCCAGGAAGCTGCGCTTTTATATCTCTCTGTACTCACCTTCTATTTTTATTTTTCTGATAAAAAAAATCATATGAAACTAATAAGGATATTCTGTACCCTACAACATGGCTATTGTGATTTACTTTGTCCTGATTATAACCAAAGTGAAAAGAAATTGACATTGACCACATAGTTTGCTGTGATGCATTTTTTAAAATAAAACCAAACATGAAAATTTTAACAGACTCTTGAAGTTTGAAGGCTTAACCTTTACACTTTACCAACAATCTCCCCAGATTTTAGTGACTCCCTCTTGACCAAGAAATATCCAAATAACCAAAATGTCAAACTTAGCTTCACAACGAGTGTGGTTATTTCTAATTCTGTGGGCATCAGTATGAACAAGCACATTTGACCCAAAACCATGTTTGTATTACCAAGAATTCTAATTATATTATATTAATAAAAGGGACAGAATCATGCTAAACTTGTGCGAAGAAGCCTTCTTCAATGAAACTAAGATACTCAAGAAGACATTCAAATTTATGGAAAGAAGCCAAACAGAGAGAAAGTGATCAAAGTTACTGCCCACACAGGTGCCTTTTAGCTGCTTCTTGTTGTCCACAACAGTGTCCAGGTGCCCTCTACATGACCCCTGGAACAAAGACAGAAATTGAATTTGTATAAATCTATCACTTGCTTCCACTGGAAACCACATGACAACTGCCTATGCTTGAGGGACACTCTGACAACCTCACCATAGAGATGGTGCATGTGAGACCAACCAATGGTGGGATCTGGTGTAAAATGCAACCTTAAGTCAACCACAATCACAATGTCAGCTTTTATTATTGAGCATTTATGACTCAGTGCAAGTCCTCTAACAATTCTCCACTTTTAAAGCATATCTACTTGAAAAATACAAAAGATTTATTCAGAATTTAATAACAAGTGAGGAAAAAAAGTCACTCATATTTGACACCCATATTGAGGGTCTCACACTTTCAAAGAAACTATGGTTTTCATGACATCATACTGATCATTCCCACATCCTTTGTCCTGACAAAGTCCATGGTGAAAGTTCTGTACCCACAGGAGAGCTTCATCTTCTAAACAGCTTCAGGCTCTTCCTGTTGTACAGCCACTGAGTGGAGGTCATACTTGTATAGTAGCCAGCAACACAGTGTCCTTGTGCTGTGTGGCTGGTGCTGTTGACTGGAAAGTTAGCGTATTGACAAGTTCTGTGAGAAAGAGAGGAAGTGACAGACAGAGAGTGGGCTTTGGACTGGGGTCCACTGTGTACCTCCAGAAATATCAGCCACTCACTGTCCATATTTAAGTTGGTAAGGGTAACCTGAGGATGGTCCTGATATCTGCAGTTAAATGATTCCTTTTGTTGAGATGGCAATGTGTAAAGGGAGGGCTGGACATTTTCTCTGACCCCAGATTACCCCAGACTGAGCCCTGAAATGTTCTCATGGACATCTCAGTACTATCAGCACAGAGAACCCCTTCTCAGCTCCTGTGTCCTATAACCTAATCATTAGGTGAAAATTTAATTTTTCATGAACTTTCTTGATCTTAGAATGTATTTCACTTCATAAAATCATGTCCAAATCCTCATATAAGTGTCTGGGTATTTGGGGAAATTAGGCTTATATTCCCTGTACAACTCTGGAGCTAGGAGGATTTTATACTTATAGGGAAAACATTTACCTGGTGTTAAATATTTTATTATTCCATAAAGATAGCCCAACCTGGTTGTTGTGACCTTGTATTTGAAGGAGTTTTTTGTAAATAGTTTTATAGTTTCAACAGGATTCACTTTCAGGTCTGCAGGTTGACTAACATGCTGAAATAACTCCCTAGGGAGACACTTTTATGGTCTTAACAAAAGACAGGAATTGCAGGAGTAGAAGGAAACTACTCAAGACAGTAAAGGCCACACAGGAAAACCCATAGTTAACACAATATTCCATGGAGAAAAAAACAAAATTTTAACAAAATATAGTACAAGGTGAAAGTAACTTTTTTCCAACCTATTCAAAATAGTACTGGAATCTCTGGATGGTACAATTTGTCAAGAAGATGACATATTTGATATTCAAATTGGAAAAAAGGAAGAAAATTAATCTCTTCAAGAGACAACTTAACCTTATAAGTAAAAAAAAAAGACTAGAGATTCTTCCCTCCACACACACAAAACACTGTGAAAACTAATAAATTCAGTCAAGTTGGAAAGGACAAAATCAATAGTCAGCATCATCCCCATTTCTTTGTAACAATAATGAACAAACCCAAAGTGGATTTAAGAAACATTTTCATTTCAAATGGCACCAGAAAGAATGAAATGCTTAGAAAGAAATGATCTAAGTATGTGGAAGATGTATGCACTGAAGCTACCAAATTATCCAGAAAGCAATTAAAAATTAAAAACAACTAAGTAGAAAAACATCTATGTTTCTGGATTGAAAGACTTTTAATCATATACATATATGATGTAATTTGGATCAAGAACTTAAAAACACAGCAAACTCCAAGACACTCTGCCTCCACTTCCTTCCAACAGGGACCCCAACAACCACTGCCAAGCTGGTCCTCTGCCCCCACTCATTGCTATTTGGTGGGCCCTGACTACCTGTTGCAGACTCAGGATGAGAAAACTTGGGGTACTGTGGAGGCCACATTTTGCATTTCTATGGAGCTTCTGGGTAAAGCTCAATCTGCCTGACCCTGACTCACCTCGGGAGAAGAGCACCAACAATCTTGCCTTGTTCTAATACAGACATTGAGAACTTTAGCTTACACTCTGAAAATTGACATTCCTGGACTGGAGCCTGTGCACATCCTCACACCAGCTTGCCCACCCTTCTTACCACATTGTCCTTCTTTGATCTTCCTCTGTGCCCCTAACTTCTTAAGTCATTGATATCATTCCCCACCTCCTTCTCCCCAGCAATCAGCCAGACTGCACAGACCACATGCCCTCTCCTTCCTGCCTTTCTAGAAATTTCATCCTTCAGTGGCTGCTAGTCTTTTTCCAACCCTCAGATCACCTCTTATCCCGTTCCTCACAACCCATGTCTCATTTCCCTGGGGCCCTCAAGCCCTACAACTTGGGCTACTGTGCCCTCGGAAATAAGTGGGAGCATATTTCTAAGGTTAACTCTGTTTAAGAATGCATTCTCTCTTCTCAGGATTCCTACACAGCCACCCCCTGTACAACCCTCAGCTCTGATACCTTTCAATGTTTTTTGTTGTTTTTGTTTTTCACCTCATGTATAGAAGAGCACACCCTCTGTCATTAATTCCCCAAAATCAAATATTTGGTTTCAGTATCAAAGACACTTGTGAGACTTCAAGGATCTTATTCTTTATTTCCACAAAACCATCTTACTACTCAAGTCCAGACACCCACATTTGGAAGAATTGCTCCCTCTTTTTCCCCACCCAAACTTTTCAACTCCAGTGACTCCTCGATGGGTGGGCTCTCCAATCTCACTTTAGCCAATATTGTATTCTGTATTGGGGATGTGTCCCAGAAGTCTCTGGTCACAGGACAGTGAAGGAATTGGGTGCACATGACCAAGAACTGGGGCCTGCACCCCATTGTCTTTTTAAGAAGCCTTTATATTTCACAGAATATAACCTGTGGTGAGAGTCAAGTGTCTATTAGAGAATACTTTTTGAAATTCTGTGCATCAGTTCCTTTACATATGAGGTGAAAATGGATGTAAAATAGGCAGAATGTTGATGGTTAGGGTTTGTAATTTTCCACACAGGAAATTTGCTGTGCTCCTGCCAATGTTAGTGAAAAGACCTTATGATTCCCTTTGTCCTGATATGACACCCTGAGAGGGCTGTGGGAGTATTTTCAGACAAAGGATGAAAGAATGAGCAGATGGTCACATGTGTGTCTCCAAAGTTCATTCAAGTGGGTAAGACATTGAGCCTGTCTACACAGTCCCTAAGAGCCTTGGAGACCAGTTTCCTGAATGCACATCACTGAGCTGAAATCCCACTGTGGATCTGCAGGACCCTCCTCCCTTGTCAGATCCTCCAGAGAAATCTGTTTTTGCCTTTCTATCCTCTGGAGGCTGTTTTCTCTCCTGTCTCAGATTCTCCTCTCATGTGCACCTTAACTCCTCTGCTCCCATGGTCACATCTCCTTTTTCATTTTGTTATTTGATCTTCTGTTAACTGTTTCTGTAAGTCATCAAAATAAAAATAATTACATGAAGGGACTACCCAGAAAATCCATAAGTCTTTCCATGTTACCACCTGTAACATCACCACACACACAAAGTATCTTCTGCAGAATATAACTCTCACAGGATCCAGTATATGACTCAGGATATTTTCAGGGGCCAATGATTGTCTCCACCACCATATTCAAATAACTTCAAAATTTAAATATATTTTCTTCATATTTCAAAAAGCTTTCCAAATCTACCCTGTTGTAGTCCTGTGTACTTCAACAAGGTAAATATTTTCCTCACAGCTGCAGGTTCTCATTACCCCCGCCCTGAATAAGTATCTCCTTGCTTACTTTTCTTTTTAACATTTGTGTTGTAAAGCATGTCCCCAGACACTCTGATTCCAGGGTGGTGACACTGGAATGAAATTCCAGCTGGGCACTGGTGCTCAGGCTCCTCGGCCTGGAGCATTTTCTATGGCTATAAAATTACTTTGTCATATCTGTGACTTTGTAGTTAGCCCAGCCTTCACATCTGATGTCATTCCTGGAACTGTAGCTAACAGACACCCTATGTCTTGAACAGATTCGGTTATTTCAACTATGAAAGACAAAGTTTTAGGTTTTCTAATGGACAATTTGACTGTATTTCTCATGGACAACTTTTAACTAGTTATGAAAAATTAGTGATGTGTCCAATGAACAAGTCACAATTATTTTGTAAAGCACTGGTTTTTGATTGAAGATGGTTCTTGTCTGCTACCAAATGAAATGGTTTTATTTGAGCTAGAGTTGGTGGAAAAAAGAGGATGGACTACATATTGAAGTCAGATATGGTTTGATCAAACAGTTAAACAGACAAAAGAAATGCTGGGAAAGAGTTTAGCTCCCTTAATCTCCTTTCATAGATCCTACATCTAAAGTACAAAAAGCCCTGTCCTGTTCTTACCTCAGGGAGTTTTAAGTGAGGTGTGAAAGCAGTATCAGCCTCCTCAGAGTGCTGAGCATGAATACATCACAGGAAGAAAAAAGTACAACTGCTTCTTTGAAAGTCCATACTCTTTAGTACCAAAACCATAGTTTACATGTTTAGTATTGTCAAACAGTCCATATTACTAAACACTATCTACAGATTCAATGTACATATTGTAATCCTAATGCCATTTTCTAAGGAAATAAAAAAAATATCATTCTCAATGCATATGCTATTTCAAGACACCCTGAGAAGCCCAAAGAAAGGATCTTTTAAATAAATCAAACTTAGAAGCTTGTGTTTTCAGATTCCAAAACATTATAAACCTATAGTATGTATAAAGTCTCTCACATATTCAGATTTGAAGAAACAAGGATTGTTCATCAGGGCACCTGGGGAAAGCAAAATGGGGTGTTTTTTAATCAGTATAGATTTACAGTCTTATTAATGAAATATTGCTAGAGATCTCTTTTGCTTCAAGGAGAATATATATACCACTACTGAACTGTACACAGATTCTTGGTTCATGACAATAAATTTAATGTTATGTGTTTTTAGTACAACTAGATAAAAATATTTGAAGGGAAAATATTGGGATAAAGAATGCCAAGACTTTTGAGAAGAATATAACTGCCTCAACAGAAGAGGTTCTAAGCATAATAAATATAACATATATGTGGTTTGTAGCTTAATTTCCTGTTTCAAACATTTTATTTAAATTCAGTTATTGATGGAGTCTCTGAGCCCCTCAAGAGCCCATGATGGCAAAGGAGGCTCAGGGATCTGTTGGTTTTCAGTAGCTGAAGGGCCCAAGTAGAAGGGGAAAGGTTTGACAGATGTGGAAAGACTGGTCAAAAAGTTTGAGTGTGGAGGGGCATACACATTAAAAATTCAGGGAACTGAAGAGTCTACAATATTAAATAATGGACCAATAATGTCAGGAATGATGAAGAAGAAGACATCTTAGATGGGTTGTGTTGGGAAATTCCCAAGTCATTTTCCCTTTGTGGAGTTTGAAGTGCCCTTTGTGTTTAAAAAACTTGTGCCTCTTCTGGAGATATTAAACAGTTAGAACCTAATGATGAAGCATGTAGTCTACAGCAGAAGTGGAGGAAGGAGGACAGTTTTCCATGGCATTCACTGGTTTTTAAGGCAAAGGGAACATTTTTAAGGGGCACAAACGATGTCTCACATGATTAACTCCCTCCCATGAGCATGCCTCACCTCAGGACAGCAATCAACCTTCTCAGAACACCTGAAGGACATGAAGTCACAAAAATAAAGCCAGGCAACAGGTTTTCTTTTCTTTCCATTTATATTTTTGAAAATCAATCACCCTCACCATCAATAGAAGCCAATGGTGCACTCAGGACCCTCTTTATTCTGTATTCAAATGTACCATTGGCACTCACAATAAAATTTAATTTTAAAAATATATGTTATGATTTTAAAATACACATAATATACATGTACTCTTTTAAACACTTTAGGATACATTTCAACGCTATTAACGACATTTACATTGCTGGGCGACCATCATTGCACTTTGACATTTTGCCATTCCCAGCAACAGTGCTCAAGCATCTGATCTGCCCACAATTTCATGGACACTTGTTATTTTCTGTTGTTTTGATAATGGCTATTTTAGTGGGTGTGAGATGAAACTATGTTGTATTTTTAAGATATTTCTTCTAATGGAAATATAACTGACTTACAATATTCTATTAGTTTTAGGCGGACAACATAGTGCCTCATACTGATCTAGATGACAAGGTTATCACCAGAGCAGGTCTAGGTACCCTCTGTCACTCTACAAAGTTATTACAACATTATTACTAATTCCCTATGTTGTTAGGTACATCCCAGTGACACATTTATTTTATAAGTGCACGTTTGTATCTTTTATTCCATTTAACCTATTTTTAACTGTCCTTCCACTTACAAATTTCTGAAATCTTCCAGTGCTTTTTTTTTTTGTATGTTTGAGCCTGTTATTAGTTAGTTTGGTTTGTTCATTTGTCTAGCTTTGTAGATTCTACATACAGGAACATCTTACAGTATTTGTCTCCGTCTGTTAGACTGGTTTTACTTAATATAATACCCTCCAAGACTATCTGTAATATTTTGTCACAAATGACAAGACTTCATACATTTTTATGGCTGAGCAATATTTTCTTTTTTTAAAATATTTTTTATTTATTCACTTTTAGAGAGGGAGGGAGACAGAGAGAGAGAGAGAGAGAGAAACATCAATGTGTGGTTGCTGGGGGTTATGGCCTGCAACTCAAGCATGTACCCTGGCTGGGAATCGAACCTGTGACACTTTGGTTCCCAGCCTGCACTCAATACACTGAGCTAAGCCAGCCAGGGCTAATATTTTCAATATAAATGTGTATATACATAGATACCTGATATATATATATATATATATATATATATATATATATATATATGAAATATTATATGTATTTCTATATCTATATATCTAATCTAATACTATATATAATATTTCTTTTATCTACCTATTTATTGATGAACACCTAGGTTGCTTCCATAGGTTGACTATTATTAATAAAGGACAAGGCTGTGATGAATAGAGGTGATTATAACATTTTGAATTAGTGTTTACATTTTCTTCAGACTAATGACCAGAAGTTAAATTGTTAAGTTGTATGGTAGTTCTAGTTTTAATTTTAAAATAAATCTCTTTACTTTTTTTATTAAAATTTTTAATGAGACGTATATTCTTACTGCAGTTTCTGAACCTAATCACAGTATTGGACTGTCACTCCCTCAACTGCCTGGGTCATATTGAACTTACTTTCCCTTTTTTGGAAAATCTTTGCAGCCTGTGTCTCACTAAACTCCAGCATTACCACCTGTCAGTGGTCTGAGTGCCCAATACTGAAGGAGCAACCACCAGGATCCCTGTGCTGAATCCTTCCCCAGACTGCAGGAGCCATCTTGCTCAGGCAGAGAACTCCTCTCTGAATGGCATCCACCTGAGGGGAAGCAATAGCCTTGCTCACAGGAATGAGTCTGCCCCACCCTATGGTGCTTAAACCTGACTGCAGATTACAGATTGAACAGATTCACAATTGAAGGAGACTGCCATGGACTGTGGATTGCTGATAGCCTCAAACAGGTTACCTAAGGCAAGACGGTGACACCCACTGGTGTCACCAGAGGGAGATCCAGAATGAAAAGACAATGGTAAACACTAGTTTCTAAGATGAATTCCCTTCAGCCTTCTCATGATTTGTGTTAATTTGTCCCCTGCAGAGCTTTTTATCACTTCTTGTCTTTTAGGTTTGTGCATTTGAAGTCACTAGTTTTTATGTTATAGTTTATTTCAAATCTCATATTTTGCTCCTCTCTTCTCATACTCCATGTTGCCTTCTTCTTTCCTTCTTATTTTTAGTTTAAATTTTATTTTCTCTGTTGCTGCAACTTCTTTCCATTCCATACTCTCACTAATCCTCCCCCTTCAGCTTCTCAAACAATCTTACTTGTAATTAGTAATCTCACATTTTTTTCTGGTTTCAAAATACCCCTATTCTCTCCATACCTCAATCAATCTTTGTTTGTTGGTTGTGGATGTGGTGGTTATTGATGCATTTCTTCAGTTTTATTTCTAGGTCCTCATTATTTTTGTATTGCAAACCTCAAATTTTACCTTTCCCCTATCCTACTCCTATTTTATGTTTTATAGAAAAATCTGCATCAGAGAAAACTATGTGGTGAATGTCCGTTCTTCTTCACTTCTGTATCAAATTAGGACAAAGTAAATTAAAGCAGTTGTCCTAGCTAGTGTGGCTCAGTGTACTGAGTGCCAGCATGTGAACTAAAGGGTTGTCAGTTCACTTCCCAGTAAGGGCACATGCTTGGGTGGTGGGCCAGGTCCCCAGGTGGGGAACCCAAGAAGCAACAAAACACTAATGTTTATCTCCTTATATTTTTCCCTCCCTTCCACTCTTTCCAAAAATACATAAATAAAATGTAAAAAAAAATAATAAAGCACTTATGTTGTAGGAGTCAAGAAAACTCTTGTTCATTGATATGCCACTTAAGAAAAAAAACTGGGGACTGCAGAGAGATATACAATTAGTTTCCTGGGAGATGAAATCTTGGCTCTTCAAGGACTCTCAGCTATTTTGTCCCTGAGCCTACATTGCTCAGATCTGACAGCTCTTTATAAAATTCAAGAGGTGATGGAAATTTCAAACTAGGTTTTGGCTGATAGAGATTTAGTTGTGGGTCCCTCCACTGTGAAAAACGCATTTTTGTTATAACCTGGAAGGTTAATATTGCCTCAGAGTCAAAAACCCTTACAAGGGTTCTTTCTGAATCTAGGCCACTGACATCTATTTTTTATAGTACTCCATTGAAAATGAAATTGCAGTTTGGTAATTGCTGATCCTTTATCTGGTCTGTTGAAACATACACAAGTCTTTCTGAAAGCTTCTTGCCAGTATTAAAGACAAAAGAATATTTGTCTCAAATACTTGGTCCCACTACTTAGAATTTTAACCTTCCTGGTGTTCTCATGTCCTAGTAGAAGCACACCTTTGTTGGGAATTAGAGCCAAAATGAAAAAGACCTGTTATCAGAATTTCATGAAAAGTTTTGCTTTACTTTTGTGTAAACTCAATTAGCCATCACACATTCCCATAGTTCCTTCTAAAATCTTTCCAGGCTTTTTATCAGGGGTGTTGTGTTCTGATTCACTGCCCTATGGCATGGCCTTTAATAGAGTCTTACGTTTATTTTTAAAAGTATGTAATGTATGTTTTACCTTAACATAACATCCTCATAAATAGCTAATCATGTTTTCCTATCAAAAGTGTCTATCCTTAACATGCTTTCAAACTTTGAATTTTTTTCTTATCTCATTAATTGTTTTAAAAAATGTTTCCAATACACATGCCTGTCTTCTACTTGGTGTTCACAGCAGGAGATGACCTGACTTCCCAGGTCCTCTTGTGGACTCAAATGCCTCAAAGCAGCCTTTGCTCAGAATCCACGAAGACATGCCAACATGAAAGGGCTCATTTCCACAGTACCCTAACCATCAATAATGTACTCATTCCACACACATTTCCCCTGAACTTTCAAAACAAGATCACAGGCATTGTGAAAGATATGCTATCCTGAAACTCAACAACTGAGTGAACATGCAGGTCTCTGTTACATCAGCCACCCACCGGCCCACATTGAATGATGATCTCTCAAGCCCTCTTTGACGTGGAGCTCAGGGCAGACATCACTGTCCTCATTCTTTGTTTTCTTTGTTCATTTTACAAATTACATATGCCTGTCCTTAAAGAGCCTGAATCCAGAACCTGGGAAAGGAAAATAAATCTCTTCTCTTGTTCCATTTCTTGCCCTGTTCCCTGTGACCTCTGGTGTGTTTGGTTGAGACCTTTATGGGACCTTTCCAGAGGTGGATTGTGTGTACAGTGGTGAACACAGAGTGAAGTCATAGAGGAATGGGGTCTGTTCAGTCAGACGAGAAATTTTAAAGCCTGGGAGTTGCAGGTTGTTAGGCACTTTATGGTATGAAGGGGCCCTAAAGGTGACATGCAGGAGGGTTTATTTTTGAGGCTCAGAATGAAGCTAAATAATATGAGTGAGGATGTTACTTACCTGATGAGAGAGGAGTCCCTGGAGCTTGTGTGGTGAAGTGGGAGTGTCATTCTCCCATATTAGGATGGGCATGATGATAAGACACAGGGTTGAGATAAAAATAATGTTTTGAAGACCCAGATTAGTTTTATGAAATTGAGGGAAGTGGCAAAACTAGATGTACAAGCTGGCAGGGTATATGAGACAGTGTATATGGGCCAGAAAACAAGAGGGATTGAAGACAGAATTAAAGTTGGTACTTTCCACAAGTTAGGGTATGGGGTAATGGGAAGCGATCTCTCAAAGGATTTAGTGTATTTTTATGTAATTAAAATATTTTGGTACTGTCCTTGGCTGGTATGGCTCAGTGGATTGAGCACAGGCTGCAAACCAAAGGGTCGGCGGTTCAATTCCCAGTCAGGGCACATGTCTGGGTTGCTGGCCAGGTCCCCAGTAGGGTGCATGTGAGAGGCAACTGCACATTGATGTTTCTCTCCCTCTCTTTCTCCTTTCCTTCCCCATAAATAAATAATAAATAAACAAATACATAAAAAATAAATATATCTAAAGATATTTTAGTACTAAGTACACATGATGGCTACAAATATTGTCACTATGATAAATGTCACTGAATTGTTCACTTTATACTGACTAATTTCTATTATGTAAATTTTACCTCTTACAATATTATGCTGAATTAAAGAAGACATTAAGAAGAGAACATACTACATGATTTATAAAGTAGTATACATGAAGTATATAAAACTTCAGTATATGCAATCTTACTTATAGAGAAAGAAAGAAAATGAATAATTTCCTGAAAACTTTGGAGGTTGGGTGGGGAACAGAGAAAGTATTAGAGAGGCATGTGAAAGTCTTTTGGGTGAAATTTATACATATGGAGTGTGTAGGCTTACCAACACTCATCAGTTTTAAACTTTAAATATATGTGGGTTATTTCCTGCCACTTATACATCAATCAAGCTGTAATCAATGCCCAATGACATGAATTGCTTGTGTGATCAGGACAGAATCATATTGTTTTTCTTATAATGCTGTTTTCAAAGGGGCAGATATGGAATGGGTACCCAGAGGAATGTAATAATGACAACACTGGCCATTTTTTAGAAATGACTGTGTATTGGGTACCTCAGGCACATTAGCTCACTGCATCAACAAAATTAGTCAGCAAAATTCATTTACTTTACTCAATGTTCTACCACCTGGCCTTTGCATGCACTGTGTCCTCTACCTAGAGTTCTCATTCTTGCTCCCTGCTCCCTACATGGGGTCTAGGTTTGCCTGGACACATTCTCTATGACATGATTCTTTATCAAATAAATTTAACTGGAACTAAATGCTGAAGATGGTGGTGAGATAGGTGAAATCAGAGTCTGCACATGGGCGAAACACCTAGACTATCTTTTTAGGAACAGACAGAACAGCCAACAGTACCCCAGCATATATGGAGATTGGAGACCAAAAATTGTAGAAGACATTGAAAAAATCAGAGGAGTAGGTGGAAGCTGTAAACAGCAGGATACCTGCTGGAAGAGGAAACCCACCAACAAAGGAACCATCAACAGATAACAACAGAAGAAAGTGAAAGAGAGAGTGGAAGCCACATTAACTCAACCCAGGACCCATCTCGAAATACAACTAAATGGTGGAGAAATTACTCAGAACAAAAAACTGAACAAGAGCAAGAGAGAATCCTAAAAACATTGTACACATGCAAGAACCAGCTTCAACGCAACCTTCCCACACCTGCACAACGGAATACAAGAGGTGTGGACAAAGTGACCCTCAGTTAATCAACTGGAGGGAAAGACCCAACAACAATCAAAACCCAAAGACATACAGAGAGCCAACATAAACAACAGCCCAAGACCAGCGAGCTCAGGAGATCAAGGCAACTGAACCACTGAACCTCACAGGTCTTCTGCCATAGAAGTTCAAACCATAAACCCAGGGAGTCAGAACAAATCAATTTAAGAAGCAGAAGCTAACAAGAAGAGTCTCACAAACAATGGGAAGACAAAGAAACAATCCCCAAATGAAAAGAAAGAAGGAAGCCCTAGAAAAACAATGCTAAATGAAATAGAGCCAAGTCAACTATCAGATATTGAGTTTAAAGCAATGGTTATGAGGAAGCTAAATGAGCTCACAGAGAATTACCAGACACTAAAGGGAAACTAAAATGAACTCACTGCATACTATATCAACATGAAAAAGGAAATAGGAACTGTGAAGGGCCAAGAGAGAATGAAAAATGCAATTTCTGATATGAAGAATACAATAGAAAAATCAAAAGCAGGTTTGATGAAGCAGAGGATTTGGTCAGCGAGCTGGAGGACAAGGTAGAAAAGAACACCCAGAATGAGCAAGAAAAGGAGAAGAGACTCAGAGAAAATGACAAGGGGTTAAGAGAAATGCAGGACAACATGAAACATAATAATATTCTTATAATAGCGATACCAGAAGAAGAAGAAGAATAGCAAGGGATAGAAACCTGTTTGAAAAAGTAATGATAAAAAGATTCCCTAATTTGATGAAAGAAAAAGTCACACAAATCCAGGAAATACAGAGAGTTCCAATTAAGAGGAACCCACAGAGGCCCACTTCAAGACACATCATAATTAAAATGGCAAAAATTCCAAGACAAAGAAATAATGATAATGACAGTAAGGGAAAAAGAAAAAGTAACGTACAAGGGAGCCCCAATAAGACTAGCAGCTGACTTCTCAATGGAAATGCTCCAAGCTAACGTGAATGGCAAGAAATATTCCAAGTAGTGAGAACCAGAGGCCTACAACCAAGGCTACTTAACTCAGCAAGGTTCTCAATCAAGATAGAAGGCCAAATAAGGAGCTTCCTGGACGAAAGAAGCCTCAAAGAATATAACTCCTTCAAACCAGCTCTGCAACAGATGCTAAACAGTTTGCTTGAAGGACAGGAAGGAAAACAGTGAAAGAGAAAGGAACACAGGTATGAAAAAATGGCAATGAATAAGTACCTATCAATAATAACCTGAAATACAAATGGATTAAATGCCCCAATCAAAAGGCACAGAATAGCAAAATAGATAAGAAAACATGACCCATACATACGCTGCCTATAAGAGACCCACCTCAGAACAAAAGACCTACACAGACTGAAAACAAAGGGCTGCAAACCAATATCCCAAGCAAATGGACAGGAAAAAAAGTCAGAGTAGCAATACTCATATTGGAAAAAATAGAGTTCAAAAGTAGATACGTAAAAAGGAAGGTCACTTCATAATACTCAAGGAAAGAATCCATCAAGAAGACACAAACATTGTAAATATATATGCACCCAACATAGGAGCACTCCAATACATAAAGAAAATATTGGCGAACTTCAAGAAAGATATTGACAGCAACACAATCATAGTAGGGAATTTTAACACCCTACTGTCAAAAATTGACAGATCTTCCAAACAAAATATCAACAAAGTCATTGTGGCATTGAACAATGCCCTAGATGAAATGGGCTTAACTGATATATAGAGAGAGAGCCATTCATTCCAAAGAAGCAAAATACACACTCTTTTCAAATACACATGGAACATTTTCAAAGATAGACCACATGATAGGACACAAAACAAGCCTCAACAAATTCAAGAAAATGGAAATTATATCAAGCATTTTCTCTGACCACAAGGAATTGAAACTAGAAACCAACCTCCAGGAAACACTCCAACTCATGGAGATTGAATAGCATGCTATTAAAAAATGAATGGGTCAAGAATGAAATTAGGGAAGAAATCAAAAAGTTCCTGGAAACAAATGAAGCAATGTTGTATGACAAATGATAATGAACTCACAACAATCCACAACTTATGGAATACAGCAAAAGAAGTCCTGAGAAGGAAATCCAATAGTGATACAGGCCTACCTAAAAATGATAGAAACATTTTCAGTGAAGAACCTTATCCCATGCCTACAAGAATTAGAAGAACAACAACAAAGACAACACAGAGCAAATAGAAAGAAGGGACTAAGCAAGATCAGTGCAGAATTAAATGACATAGAGACCAAAAGCACAGTTGCAAGAATCAATGAATCCAAGAGCTGGTTCTTTGAAAAGTAAACAAAATGGACAAGACTTTAAGCAGGCTCATCAAGAGGAAAAAGAGAGAGAGAGAGAGAGAGAGAGAGAGAGAGAGAGAGAGAGAGAGAGAGAGAGAGAGAGAAGACCCAAATAAACACAATAAGAATGAAAGAGGAGAGATTACAACTGATACCACAGAAATACAAAGGATTGTAAGAAATTACTATCAAGAACTGTATGTCAAGAAATTTGAAAACCTAGGTGAAATGGACAATTTCTGGAAAAATATAATCTTCTAAACCTCAACAAAGAAGAAGCAGAAAGCCTGAACAGATGAATAACAGTTGATAAAATGGAAACAGTAATCAAAAAGCTTCTGACACACAAAAGCCCTTGACCAGACAGTTTCACAGGAGAATTTTACAAAGAATTTAAGGGAGAACTAATCCCAGTCCTCCACAGATTATTCCAAAAAATTCAAGAATATGGAACGTTCCCAAACTTCTTTTATGAAGCCAGCATCGTTCTTATCCCAAAACCAGATAAAGACATAACAAAGAAAGAAAACTTCAGGACAATATCACTAATGAACATAGATGCTAGAATTCTCAACAAAATATTGACAAACCACATCCAACAATATGGTCATACACCAAAAGATCATACACCATGACCAAGTGGGATTCATCCCAGGGATGCAAGTATAGTACAGTATTTGCAAATCAATGGACATAATACACCATGCAAACAAAACAAAAGTCAAAAATTCCATGATCATATCAATAGACATGGTAAAAGCATTTGATAAGGTATGGCACCCATGTATGATTAAAAAAAACTCAGCAAAGAGGGAGTAAAAGGAGCATACCTCAACATAATAAAGGCCATACGTGAGAGACCTACAGCCAACATCATAAGCAATGGACAAAACCTTAGGGCTTTCCTATTGAGATCAGTAACAAGACAAGGATGCCCGCTTTCACCACTTCTATTCAACATAGTCCTGGAAGTCCTAGCCACATCAGTCAAATAAGAAAAATAAATAAAAGACATCCAAATTGGAAAGGAGGAAGTAAAACTGCCATTGTTTACCGATGACATAATAATGCACAAAGAAAATTCTATAGACTCCACCAAAAAACTACTCAATCTAATAAATGAATTTGGCAAAACAGCAGGATACATAGTCAATACTCAGAAATCAAAGGCATTTTTGTACACCAACAATGAAATATCAGAAACAGAATTCAGGAAAAAAAATTCAATTTGATATAGCAACAAGAAAAATAAAGTACCTAGGGAAAAAAACTAACAAAGGAGTTAAAAGACCTGTATTCAGAACACTACACAATGCTGAAGAAAGAAATTAAGGAAGACACACACAAAAAATGGTAGAATGTACCATGCTCATGGATTGTAAGAATTAACATCATCAAAATGTCCATACTACCCAAAGGAATTTGTAGATTCAATGCAATCCCTATTAAAGCACCAATGACATATTTCACAGATATTGATCAAACATTTTAGAAATTTATATGGAACCATAAATGACCCCAAATAGCTGAAGCAATTTTGAGAAAGAAGATCAAAGCAGGAGGGATCACAATACCTGATATCAAACTGTATTACAAGGCCACTGTAATCAAAAGAGCCTGGTACTGGCATAAAAACAGGCCCATAGACCAAAGGAATAGAACAGAGAGCCCAGAATTCAACCCAAGTGTCTACAGTCAATTAATATTTGACAAAGGGAGGGAAAGCATAAATTGGAGTGAAAATAGCCTCTTCAACAAATGGTGTTGGAGTTCTGGACAGCTACATGAAAAACAAAAACAAAAACAAAAACAAAACAAACAAACAACAAAAAAAAAAAACCCTGAAACTCGATCACCAACTTACACCATACACAAAAATAAAATCAAGGTGGATAAAAGTTGTGACACCATGAAAGTCCTAGAGTAAAACATTGGCCGAAAAATCTCAGATATTCCATGCAGCAGCATGCTTACTGATATGTCCCCTAAAGCAAGTAACATAAAGGAAAAAATAGAGAAATGGGACCTCATCAAATTAAAAAGCTTCTGCATAGCTAAAGAAAATGACATTAAAATGAAAGGAGAACCAACTATAGGGGAAAACATATTTGCCAATGATACCTCAGGCAAGGGTTTGATCTCCAAAATATGTAAAGAACTCGCATGACTCCATTCTAGGAAGACAAAAACACAATTAAAAAAAATGGGCAAAAGACTTGAAGAGACACTTCTCCAAGGAGGACATACAAGGGGACCAGAGACATATGAAAAGATGCTCAGCATCACTAACCACCAGAGAGATGCAAATTAATACCACAATGAGATACCAATTTGCACTGGTCAGATTGGCCATCATAAAGAAATCAACAAATATTAGAGAGAATGTGGAAAAAGGGAACTCTACTGCACTGTTAGTGGGAATGCAGAGTAGTGCAGCCTCTGTGGAAAACTGTATGGAATTTCCTCAGAAAACTCAAAATGGATCTGCCTTCTGACCCAGCAATTCCACTGCTAGGATTACATACTAAGAATCCTGAAACACCAATCCAAAAGAACCTATGCATCCCAGTGTTATAGCAGCACAATTTACAGTAGCCAAGTGCTGGAAGCAACCTAGATGCTCATCAGCAAATGAGTGGATGGAAAAACTATGGTACATTTACACAATGAAATTCTATGCAGTAGAAAGAAAGAAGGAGCTCCTACACTTTGTAACAACGTGGATGGAACTGGAGAGCATTATGGTAAGCAAAATAAGCCAAGCGGTGCAAGACAAATACCATATGATCTCACCTTTAATTGGAACATAATTAACAAAAGAAAATATAACCAGAGATATTGAAAGTAAGAACAATCTAATAATAGCCAGAGGGAAGGTGGGAGGGGACAGTGGGGAGAAGCATTTTCAGGAACTACTATAAAGGACACATGGAAAAAGCAAGGGGTAGGGTGGAAGCCAGGCAGGGTGGTGGGTTTGGTTAGGGTTGGTGGAAGTGATGGGCAGAAAATGCAGACAACTACAATTGGACAACAATAAAGTAGTTTAGTTAATTTTTTAAAAAAAACAGCTATAAAACATTCTTTAACTGGTCTTCACCAGGTCAGAATTATACTTCTGTGATGTCATAACGCTCCATATTTCACCCCTTTCATGATTATTAAATTTGTAATTTTTAATTCATTTATCAAAGAACCCCAACATTCTGCTCACCATCTTCCTGACAGTCTTCTAATGTTGAGTAAGAACACAGACAAAATCTTAGTCCTCGTAGACCTGACTTGGCAATGAGGGAGTGAGGGAGACACACAATAATCCAAACAACAATGATAGTAATATTGTAGGACAGTGTGTTAGAATAAAGTGAAGCATACTTGGGGTGATTTTCTTTGTTTAATTCAAATGTGCTGGATCAGCACAGAGGATGTGAACTGACTGGAGTAGAGAGAGCATCAGATGAGAGTAGATGAAGTCAGAAACAATGAAGCCATCAGTCAGAACCTTGGCTTTGTTCTGAGTTAACTGGGGAGACACTAGAAGTTTGAAAGGAAAAAAAAGCATATGTGAGTAATCAGTGATTATTGAAGGGGGCCAAGGTTTTGCCACCCTAAAATTTTAGTTTAAGGGTATTGTTTTGTTTATTAGGAAACAAAACTCAGAAAAAACTGTTGACCCTCTCCACATTACTGCCAAGAGATTCAGATAGAAAGTATGCTTCAGGAGAAAAATTGGGATGTTCACTTTAGGCTAATTTTATTACATATGGGACATAAAAGTGCTTCAAGAAGGCACCTGTTGGCTAGGCACCCCCTGTGCCCTACTGATAATGAGTTGCCAAGAAAAAATTCTGTTGCCATGTAGGATCTGGTCTTCTCAATCACCTGCAATGCACTCATTCTGACTTCTGAAACAAAGACCCCATTTTCCTTTTTTTTCCTTTGTCCAGAATGTTTAAAACTCAATGTTTACTCACAATCATTGGATTTTTGAGCATCTGCGAATTCTCTATGATTATATATTAAAAATTGTATTTCCTTCTGCTAATTGGACTTTCTTAGTTTAATGATCAGCCCAGCCAAAACATTTTTAAAGGTGGGAGGGACAGTACTCCTATTTTTAGCCTCCTCATTAGCCAGGAATTGTGAGGCTGCTAGGTTGCAAGCAGGGGGGTTGGTGAGAAGACAAGTTTGGTCATCCAGTCAACAGGTGATGATAGTTGGAGCAGTGTGAATTATAAGTGTTGATTTCTGAATTTGTTCTGACCACTGAGTCAAAGAATTTTCTGAAGAAATTAATGTGGGGTATAAGAAAAAGTGAGGAGTGGCAAAAATACAAAGAGATTAAGACAAATTCTACAAGAGTACATTCAGGTCAACGATTTGCCTGGGATTACAAATCTTAAGGCATCCTAAAGCGCCTTTGAAATATTAGTTATTAGGTAAATAGTTGGTCACCAACAATCATGCCCAATGCATCTCTTTCATCCACTACCATGCCCCAAGTGTCTCTGCCAGTGCCTGATAGATTTAAAGTATGAGTTCATTACATGTTTACAGAATCTACAAAAGAATGAGTAATGAACAATCAAAATGTCTCCTGAACTACCATACACCATATTTCTTATTTACAAGGAAAATACTGTAATATCACAGATTTACCATTAGAACAGTGGGCCTGTATAAATCCATTTGTTGTTGTCAATCACATGAAGACCTTTCTTGAGCATTTCTGCTGTACATATTTTTGGAAATAAAGTTGAACATAAAAGTACTTGAATGATGTTGAAACTGAGCAGGCATCCTTGTGGGAGACATCTTGGGTTCATTTTCTCAGCAAAAGAAATGGAAGTGGAGTCCTTCGGGCAACAACAGGCTCAGCAAATGTTAATTGCAATTAGGGACATGTAAAAACAACAATACAAATTATTAAATAGTAGCTAATTATAGGCACTTTTACTTCCTTTTATCCAATGTGAATGTCTTTTATTTCTTTTCCTTGTCTGATTGTTGTGGCTAGGTCTTCCTATACTATATTGACTAGAAGTGTTGAGAGCCAACATCCTTGTTTTGTTCCTGATCTTACAGGGAAAATTTTCAGTTTTTTCCCACTGAGTATGATTTTGGTTGTAAGTTTCTTGTATGTGGCCTTTATTATGTTTAGGTATGCTCCCTCTACTTCACTTTGCTGAGTATTTTTTGTCATAAATGGGTAATGTACTGTAACAAATGCTTTTTTCAGCCTCTACTGATATGATCATGTGATTTTTGTCTTTCCTTTTGTTTATGTGATATATTATACTTATTGATTTGCAAATATTGTAGCATCCTTGCATCCTTGGGATGAATCCCAAATGATGATGATGTGTGATCTTTCTATTGTATTTCTCATTGTGCCTTGCCAATGTTTTGTTTACCATTTTAGCATCTATATACATAAGCAATATTGACCAGTGGTTTTCTTTCTTTGTTGTGTTTATATTTGATTGGGGTTTAGGCTGATTCATAAAAATACTTGGAAGTCATCCCTCATCTTGGAATTTTTAGAATAGTTTGAGGATAAGGGTTAGCTCTTCTTTAATTTTTTTTTGTGAAATTCTCCTTTGAAAATGTACTTGCACCTTTATCTCATCAATGATAGAAGGATAAAGAGTAATTTGTGAAGCCTTTGTTGAGAACTACGTAGACAATCACATGCTGATGTCCTCAGTTTGAAGCAAGACCATGCCTTTTACAAAAATGGAACCACAGTTGCAGACTGGCTCTGTGCCTGAGGAAACATGGAGAGTCTGAATGGGGAATGTAATGTGACCAGGTAGCTAGAACTACCGGGTCATTCATCATGAGCTGGATGATATCACACCCACCAACATAAGGTCAGGAGGGGAGAGCAGCATCCATCACAGCTTGGAGTGATACACCTTGGGTTAGACAAGGACAGGTGGCTGAGACCATTGTCATCAACCAATCCAGTACAGTGACCTGTTACATAGCTCTTACCTGTGGAATCACAGAAAGCTCACTTTGAGGAGTCAGCAAAGACATAAAAGTTTCCACTCACTCCAAGTTCATTCCAGACTTTAACGCCTACTTGCTGATACACACACTCTTTTAGTCACTCCCTTACCTGTCACCAGATTTCTAGTCATATTTACTCACTGACACAAGAATTCCCTAAATGTGGCTAACTTGTTGACTCAGCTGATGCACATTTTGTACAGGAATTAAATTTGACATTTTACAGCACTCCGAGACCCTATGAAATCTGTTACCCCAGACTACACTTTGAGAGCCAGCTTCACACACTTCTTCTGTGTCAGAACTGGAGACTGGGCACTCTGGCCCTTAACTGGGGTTTTATCCTCAAGACTACCCTTCATCCTTTACTTCCATAGGTGTCATCTCAACCTTTGTTCTAGTCTGACTACTCTTTACTACAACATTCATCCTGACAAAAATCTCTAAAGTAACTCAGCTCAACTTCTGCATTTGTGGTGTTTTAATCTTAAAATATCTCTTCACTGTGAATACTCCAACCTCTCATTCTCCACTAGATGCTCAGCTATTTTTCTCTCATGTGAAGAATATGCAAAGTGCTCCTACAACTCAACAACCACAACAGAACCAAATAACCTTATTTAAAATCAACAAAATTCTTCAATGCACACTTTATCAAGCAATACATGCAAATGGCCAATAAACACATAAAAATATGCTCGTATTCAGTATAATATGGACATTGCAAATCATAAAATTCAGGGTCAAATGGTTGCTTCTGATGTTGGCTGTGAGTATTGCTGCTGGGTAGATACAGTAAGAATATTACCCTGTGTGGTCCCTGTGAGTCCTCCAAATGTTTCTTCAATTAGAGTTCATAAATTTTACTTCTCAGCCAACTTGTTTCTTAAAGAAATAAGGCAGGTCTGTGTATGATAGGACAAATATATGGGGATCCCGATGCTCAGAGCTTTAACTGCTCTTGCTGTACCAAAAATAACACAAACTTTCTCAGGTGTCTGTTGATTATTGGGGTTTGATCATGGAAATGCAGTGGACTGGAAGGCAGAGACCACCCTGAGCTTCTTCTGATACTGCACTGACCAGCTGACTGGCCTGGTGGACAAGGCATCATTCCTTCAGGCTTCACACACCTCCCTCACCCAATGGAGGTATGTTTCTATGAGGCACCACTTCCCAAGTCAACCTGCAGCCTTAAATCAGAACTGAATAACACATGGGGACCAGGAAACAGGTTGTTAAACAGCTGACTACTGAGGCCCCTGGACCAAGAAGTTTGTCTGAACATCCGGGATAGTGTGACTGACATGAGCCAGTGATCCAATTAGTAAAAGAGCAGAGTCCAGAAATGAGCTGGGAAAGTGAGGGAAACAGGCAGGAGCTATCTGTGGCAGCAGAACGATGTGCTCTGTCCTTGGCTATTTTATTTATTCCTTCTCTACCGAGGGCAGGTGAGGACTTGTGCAAATGCAGGGTGTGGGACAGCAAGTGGACAACAGAAAGTTGCCTAAATTCTGGCCTTTCTGGACCATTTATGTGTGATGTTAATGAAATAGCATTTGAAAAAATAAAATTTTGTATGTAAAATTATTATCAGTATTTTAGGGCCTAAGACCAATGTAGAAAATTTTTTTTCTCCAGAGAGGAGCAAAGCATCTGAGACATGGGGCTCAGCTGCTGTAGGTACAGGGAGCCTCTCTGTGTGCTTAGAATTTCAAAAAGTCTACATCTGAGTTCTAGTCTTTGAAAGATTTCATTGTAAGTGTTCTGGAAGAGAAAAATGTGTTTGTTAGATGTGCATTATGGCTCTTGCTATACTCAGGACTAAGAAGGCTGCAGAGCGTGTTTAGAAGGCACCAACTGCGTGTTTAGATAAGTTTGAGCCTAGACTTGTTAGGGAATAAGTTCATTAGTTTCATCTATGTCTCACCACTACACTGCACACCTAAAACTAATAGAATATTGAATGTAAAGTATAATGCTAACATTTTTAAGAAAATTAAGCTTCATTTCAGTGACTAATAGGGAAACCAATCTTAGCTCATTGCCTGTTTAGCAACAAGTGCCACTCTGGCTTTTCTTTTTCACAGAGGCCCCTCAGTTACAGAGCCCTGAGAAACCTGTCTGTTTTAAAGGATCAGGCAGCTTTTCTTGCTGGTCTGATTTCGCAGAGTGGAACATCGATGATGAAATTTGAGGACATCTGCCTGAACACACAGTGTGTGTTTTCTGAACTATAGCATGTTGCCTCTGCTGGTGCGGTTCAAGGCTAGAGTTTTCCAGGGGTTGGGGGAATTTGGCTAATATATACAGAGATGTGATGTGGCAAAAAAGAGAAGTAGGTTTCCCTTTTTAAAAATAGGCAGTTACAATAATTGACTTACTAGTAGAACAAGTGCCCATGTACCAGAGACGGATTGAAATCACCATCATGTGAGCACATCAGTGGTTCTGATGTGAGCAGTGCACCCAGGTGAACAAGGTGAGCAAGCTCATGTCAGCAGTTCTTTCTCTGGGTGATGGGAGCAGGGCGACTAATACCCATTCATAATAGAATTTCTATAGCCTTATCAACAATTGTCAAGGCTTTCCTAAAGAAAAGAGGGATATAAACACAGCCAATACTGCTTAATTCTAAACAAACCAAAAGAAAAATGGGAGAAGAAATCTTTTTCAAAGATTTTATTTATTTATTTATTTTTTAGCAAGAAAGGAGGAGAGAGAGAAACAGAGGAGAGAGACATGAATGTGTGGTTGCCTCTTGAATGCCCCCTAGTGGGAACCTGGCATGTGTCTTACTGGGAATGGAACCAGCAACCCTTTGGTTCACAGGCCCGAAGTCAATCCACTAAGTCACACCAGCCAGGGCAAAGAGAATTTTCTTAAAACTGGTTCAAACATTCACTTACCTAAGGAGCAGCCCCTCTTCCATCTCTTTAAAAAATTATTACCATAGGCAAATACAGATTTTAAAATTGTTCTCTAAATATTAATACAAGTTTAAGGTATATGAATGAATAAATTCAATTTATTCCAATGGTTATAAATTAATGCTTTTTGCACTTTTGTGCCATTGTATTGGCTAAACCATTATTTATTTATGTATGTATCTTTAAAAAGAAATTATTTTGGCTTGTCTCATGAAGTAATTTCTATAGCAGACTATAGTTTAAAAGCATTTACATGTGTGTGATTTGAAGAGAAAGATGCACAAGCAATAATATTTCTCGTAAATCTTTATTTCAAGGACTTTTGCCATCTTTCTGCTCAGCAATACAAAGCATTTATTATTTTTGGAGAGAAAATAAGTAATATTAATCTACAAAAAGAAGGCAGACCATTTATGGGCTGGTTCATATACCAAGGATTATATGTATATTTTTTTTTAAATTCTGTGATCCTAATATCAAAACCAAAGAAGCAAACAAAACAAAACTATCAGAGAATAGGTCAGTACCCATCATTTATCACTCAGAACAAGAGCTGAGAACTTGATTTTTATTCAAAGAAATCTTAATCAGTGAAAGGACCAGAGAAGACATACATTTTTTGAGTGAACACCTAAACCCTTATAGTAGATTTTGACTCCCACTTAATTAGAAACATTAAATGATTTTGTGTTTGGTATTCACACTGTGAACAGAGCCAGTTCCCAACTACCTCATGTTAAATGTCCTTTCTTGCGTTTGTGACAGCACTGGACACCACTGTGGTAATCCCTGTATGTCAGTGTGTGCTGCTCAAAGTGATCACAGGAAGGCTCTGTCTTCTGTGGGCCATGCTGAGAACATCTGCCCCAAAGTAAGAAATCCCTCTGGGGAGGACTGAAGTCTTCTCTCCATTACATTCTTTCAGGGTGCTTGCTAATTTTTCACTTTCATGCATTATGTATACAAGATCTTTCTTCAAAGATGCTCAGCTGCTTTTCTTTCCATCACCAACACACACATACAGATGTGAACATGTATGTGCCAAACTTCCCCTCCTGTCCTAAAGAAGGATATTTAGTGTAAACTTTATTGTGTGTGTTTAATTCTATTCACATTTGAGCTAACAACTGAGTTTTCTTTAAATTTGAATATTGAAGTACATCAGAGATGAAGAACTTATCTTCTGTGAGCTGGAGAGGTGAGGGTGAAATAGTTCTGCTCTTTAGACACTTGTAGTGACACAAATAGTGTAGATAAAGCTCAAACTCCTCCGATCCCTTCTGAGGCCCTCTGTTTACTTTGCATAGGTGCTGCCCTCTGATGATCACATTTCAAATGGCAGCTCCCTATAAGGTCAAATGTTTTGTTCCAACTTCAGGTCATGCTTAGGAGCCAAACTAGAAAAAGTCAGTGTCAAGGGACTGTGGTCCTCCTGGTTGAAAAGTCAATAAGCTTTTGAGGATGGTGAAGGCAGAATATTAAACGAACCAGCAGCTCTTAGTAACTGCACTGAGTACGGACCCAGGAAGCTAAACTTCCTCAGCAGGGCAAAGGAATGACTTCATCCTCCAAGTCAATTTCACACCAAACTCCAATCACAAAAGCCATACACACTACTAGTGTCATTCTTAATGGTTTGAACTACAGGCTTTCTTGGTAGAAATGACCCAAAGGGCAAGTTGTCTAAATGCCTCAGTAGACACCTGAGCTTTGAAGGGTGGAAGTGGATGCCTACCAATGTTGATATTTTTTCAGACAATGGCATTAGTGACACCAGTGACACCAGTGACACCAGGGAAAAGATTAGCTGCAAGGGTGGGCAGTTTAGGCCAAGCATTACATCCACATCTGTGACCACTCAGGGATCTGCCACACATTCTGGGCTATGCTGGACATACCCAGCAGAGTAAAAGACATGTTGTTGTGTTTCTACCTCCATTCAGTTAATGTTAGAAGAATGAAAGGTGCTTTATGAACCCTCTGGTTTGACCTAATAAGAGAATGACATTCAGAATTCTAGGCTTCAGGGGAAGGCCATGCTTTCTATAGCAATACTGCAATAGCTCCTGATTGGCTTTTAACTCCCACAAGATTCAGATTGCCTAAATTTGGGCTGTAATGTGACAAGGTAGCTAGACCTCCTCAGATTTGGGTTCTATTGCATGCATGGATGTTAATATCAAGCAATAAGAGCAGAGCCCATCACAAACAGAAGTGATAGATCTGGATTAGACAAGGGCATGTGACCCAGACCTTAAGCACCTACTGCTTCAGCAAGGGGTCTGTCACAAAGCTTTCACCATGGAATCACAAGAACTTCCCTGTCACTTTCAACAAAGAAGTCAACATCCACTCTGAGTTCATTCTGGCCCTCAATTTCCCCTCCCAACCACACACACCATCAGCCACTATTTTTGCCTCTCCCCAGACACCTAGTCAACCTACTTACACACAAATCCTCTAAAACGTGGCTAACTTGTTGACTCAGCTGAGGCACATCTCATGTCATGGGATTGAGTTTTAGTTATTATCAGTTCTCCAAGGCCGTGTGGAAACGATGGCCCTCAGACCATACCTCGAGAGCCTGTACCATATGCTTCCACTGGGTTGAAATAGAGACTGGACACCATTGACCTTCAATCTTGTCCTCATCCTCAAGCCTGCCCTGCATTCCCCACCTTTGCCAGGCTCCACTGCAACCCCTCTGCTAGTGTAACTACCAGAGATTCCAACTGTCTTCCTGATTAAAATTTGTGTACTCATGATGTCCAAAATCTTACACACTTTCATCACTCCTCAGAATCCTAGTCCTCAACAGGAAGTTCATCTCATCTCTCCCTTGATTCTTGTTCCATGTCTCCTGTTTCACTACATTGGTTGCCCAGTGCATCTGATTTTCCCTCTTATACTATTCTTAGAAGACTAAACTGAGTCTTTCAAACTTTCAAATCTTTACTCTTTCTGTCAACCCTGTGTCTCTCCCCACATACCCATCCTAGTCTGGGAGAATGGCTCCCCTCTCTTACTGCACCAGCTCCAGTGGCCCCATCCTCATCACTGAGGTAAGCAAGCCACTTACATGTATGCCTCAGCCTCGTCCTGAGTTTCCTTAATTAACAAAACCTCCTCAGTCACCTTCTTATGTCCTCTTTAATCCATACAATACCTAATACCCAAAGCCTTATGCTTTACACTTTCCCATCAGGTCTCTGAGCAGATCCTATTTCTTTTTGAGTGCCCTGTATGCACAACTCTGCCTACCCACCATCCACCTCTGACCAGAGGATTCAGTCCAATGCCTCAGAGGACCCAAGTAGGATTAAAAAGTAGACCAGAAAAGAGATTTATTTCCTGTTGCTGAAGTTCTGATTGTAGACACTGAAGGTAGAGGTGTGGACTTTCCAAACATGACAGAGAAATCAAAGAGAAAGACATTGGTTTGTGCCCTGAATTCCAGGTCATAGGAGGCACAAAACAGCATCTCCCAGTGCAGGTCTGTGGGGCCTGATGTCACAGGGACCTACATGTTTGCTAGACTTTCTGGTGTTCATGACAGAATAGTTTTCAAACCTTGGTAATATTTTCCTCGAAAGTGAATGAAAATGTATATACAATGCAAACACTGTTGATGGGTAGGCCCCTGCAGAGGTGCCAAGGTTCACACCTGCCCTTTCTATCAGATTCTAATACAAAGGCCACTTGAAGGCAAACTCATTCTGAGAGAAATCTGGGCAGTCAGGTCATGTTTGGCTGTGGACACCAATTCAGAAGGAAGGCAGGACAACTGGAAACAGTTACTGGGAAAATTATAGCCAGATGTTTAAAAATGGGATGATTTGAAAATAAGATAAGGATGGGCACTGTGAGAAAAGCGAAAAGATCGGGTAATTACAAGGAGATGCTGTCAGAGTGAAAGATGCATCAGACAAATTTAAAGGGGCAAGAGAGACTATCTTAAAGACCATGTGTTAGTATAGAGAGCCAGAAAGCAACACCCTTTAAAGAGAAGGATGAGAAGATTTTAAGAACACGATAAAGAATCAAAGACTCTTCTGTTTGCTATTTGGCTTTACAAAAAAGAAGTGTAAAGACAAACATTTCATGAAATCTTCCCAGTTTGTCTTTTTACCTCATGCTTTCAATGGTCCTCAAAGAAGTTGATCTTCAACCATCCCGGAGAGATGAGACACAGACACCAGGAGAACTAAATTTAAAGTCAGGGGCTGATGTTTATCCTGGTCAGAAGAATCCATGTGTGTTGGGGCTGCTATGAACAAATACACATGGACTATAGATATCCTGTGGAGAAAAGGGATGGCACGTCAGTTCTCTAAGTGAGAGCCATTGCTCTGGCCTCTACCTTGACAGGCTTTTATTGCTTTTCTGGGTACATAACATTGAGGATGGTCCTCATTTGCTATGCACAGGTTGGCTGTAGGCTTTTACCTTTTACAGATAACAAAGGAATGAATGTTGTGAATTACTTGAAAGAGAAGGATGTTACAGATCAAGGCAAACAGTGGTTGAAATGGTTACAGTCCATATTTGGGAGGTTTAGCTCAGATTTTAGGAAGTTACAGTAAGCACTTGATGCCTCAAGTGAGGGTGAGGGAGTTTTAGCAAAAGCAAGCCTCATAATGGCCAAGGTACAATGTAGGCCTGATTCCCCACGAGAAAACCTCTCCATAGCTGTGGTCCTGTGTGCCTGTTGCTCCCCACTTGTTTTCCACATGAAGGCTAGCTGCATTTCCACACCATGTGAAGTGGTTCCCTACATGCAATAAAAAATTGCTACTCCATTTCCTAAGAAAATGTTCTAAAGGTGTGGAGGTCAGATGCCTACAATCGGGAAGAACCTGTGTAAAGGTCAGTGATTCTGAGGAACAGGAAGGCATCTGTTTCATAACAAAACTGCTTTCTTCACAATGGAAGGAAACACAACTACATCTCTTTCAGCCAAGACCCAGTTTTCATTTCTATCCCTTAATGCAATTTATAAAGAGGTGCAAAACAACTGAGAGCCCCTGAACAGAGCCAAAATCTGATCTCCCAGAAGGCTGGGCTTCTGGAGATTTCCATTCAGATACCACATTTTTTTCTATAGTAACATTTCCTCTCCTCAAACATAATCCCGATGGAAAAAATGTGTACTTGATCCTACAACGTGGCTGGAGTCACATGATTTGACCTCATTAGTTACCTAAGAGCAGAGGAACTGACTTTCACCACTTGGTTTGCTCCAGTGAAGGTTTTTCTATAGAACATATGGTGGAAGTTTTGCCAGTTCAGGTTAAGGAGCTTCACCCTCACACCTTACCTGCAGTTTCTCTAGCTTTGAATGATGTACTCTTCTCCAGGAGGTACCAAAAGACCAAGAGATCAAACTTAGCTTCGTAAACTATGGGTTCATTTCTAATTCCATGGGCATTGGTCTGAACTAGGACATTGGAGCTAAAGTCCTCACTTTATTACCAAATTTCCAATTATATCTTATTAACAGAAAGAATAGAAATGGACTAAACTAATCAAATAGTTTTATTGACATGTAAATAACAATAGTGGAGACTTTAGAAATGTTTTGAAAGTTATCTAAAAGAAAGACTAAGATCAGTGTTGCTACCCACCTGGGTGTCCTCTTGTCCATTCCCTTTGTCTACAATTGTGACCACGTGCATCCTCATGTTTGCATGGAGAAGTGACAGAGGTCAGATTCTGTGAGCTTATCACCTGCTCTCACTGGTTAGCACAGGACAACTGCTGATTCTCTGAGGGACACAATGTTAACTACACTGTGGACATAATACAAGTGAGGCCAAACCAAGACAGGGGTTGGTTTGAAATGTGACCTGAAGTGAACAATAATGACAATGACAGCTCACATTTTTGAGTGTTTATTGAATTAATGTAAATCTTTAGGAACTATTCACCTGCAGACAAATATATAATAATAATGCAAAGAAACTTAACTTAGAGTTCTGTAACTCAGAGGAAGAAAGGAGGGTCACAAATGTAGCAAAAGCAGTTTAAAGGGCTGACTTTCAGCCCACATGGTGGTGTTCCATGCTTTACACTTGTAAATCCCAGCATCTTCCCCTGTGACTGGGTTTATGATTAGTCTTTTGTTGTTCCTGGTCAGAGTAATTCTGTTTGTAAGTAGCAGAGGCCTGTCATTGAACATCCACTGGATTATGCGTTCTTTTGTGTAGCAGTTCAAGACCAGAGTATACGTAGTCCCACTGACTGTATGCCCTCCAGCTTGGATGACGGGCACTGTCAGATACTCTGTAAAGAAACAGAGAATGTAAATTTTTGAGAATGTGCTTGAGACATGGAGCCATGCTGCTCCCTCAGAGATCTCCACCACTCACAGTCCACAGTGAGCAATGTAAAGGTCACCAGAGTATGTACTTGACATTTGCAGACAGAAAATTGTCTAAGTTCAGGTGATGGTATGTAAAGTGGAAGATGCATTTCCTCTCTGAGCCCATATAAGCTCAGGTGGATTCTATACCTGTTTTCTCACTCATCTCTGTAGCAGCAGCACAAAAAACCCCTTCCCAGTTCTTATGGCTCATAACCTCATCATCAGGTACAGTTTTTCTTTCATTAGCTTTATTGTTCTGGTCCTAGAACTTTTTTCACAAACATTGCAAAACATCAGGTTCTACTCCTTATGAAAATATTTATATACTTTGGGGATGGCAAGGTTACCACCTTTGTCCATCTCTGGGGCCAAGGGAAGTTTACAGCAAGTAGAAAAGCATTCAGTTTTTGTTAAACAAATTATTAGTGATTAAGAATGACCCAATCCAGTGTTCATGGCTTCCACTTTGAGGATTTCTATCTAAAAGGCTTCTCACTCTGAACAAGACTTTATTTTCTTGCCAACTGAGTCAATGTCATGGTATCATTAATCTCTAGAGGGAAGAAGTTAAGCATTTAACAAAAGACATTGACTGTGGGAATAGAAGAAAGGTATTCATGTAACAAAGGGCATACATAACAGCCCAGAGCTAACACAATATTTCCCAGACCACATGACTTCTTGGTTGACCAGAAGCCTTTCCTTGCAGCTGCACAGACTTCTATCACCCAGCTGAGGTGTGATTCTCTGGGGCACCATTTCTCAGGACATCCTCAAGACTGGGGTTTGAATGAAACAACAAATAAAGTCCGTAAGCAAGCAAGCAGCAGGTTGACTACTCGGGCCTCTGGCTCATGAGGTGGGTCAGGTTTTCCCAGGAAGTGTGAGTGAAATGAGCCAGTGAGGCAATGAATGCTAGAACAGTGTCCAAGAAGTCATTTAGCTAAATAAATAAATAAATAAATAAATAAATAAATAAATAAGGATAGGCAGAGGCTAATAATGGCAGCAGAATTGTCTGCTTTTCCCTTGAACATTCAAGTCTCTCTCCCCTGACAGCAGGTGAGAACTTGTGTAAATGGAAAATTACATTTAAGAAAATTACAAATTAAGAGTGACTTACAGCAAATGGGGAGCACTGACTTCCTGAAATTCTGGTGCTTGTACAATTTGTGTAAGGTGGCCATGAGATAGAAATGTGAAAAAACTTAAAATTATTCTGTGTGTGAAATGATGATTAATAACCTAGGCCCTTAAACTAATGGCAAGAAAGACTATTTCCTTAGAAAAAGAAAAGAAAAGGATCTGAGATGATGGTCTTAGTTCCTGGAGGCACAGAAAGCCTGTCCCTCATGGTCAGAATTTAAAGGACTCTGCATGCAAGTTCCAGCCTCAGAAGTGATTTTCGATCACTCGTTCATTTCATTCATTCCCTATTTATTTCTTCCAAATTCATCAACAGCAACTGAGTTTGTTGTTGTTGTTGTTGTTGTTGTTTACTTATTAGTCCCTGAGCTGGTTTCAGAGGTAGAGTGGGTAGTGAGAAGACAAAGTCCTTTTATTTGTATCTGGTGGGAGAAAGTGCACCAAAGAAGGAAACAAATAAGTGATGTCAAATCCAGTTCAGGGAGGGATTGATGGGACACCTGAGTGGGATGCCTGGGTAATGTATACAGTGATTCTGATTGTTACTGCAGTTACTTTGGTTCTAGAGTAAAAATAGTCTATGCCTCCATGTTTTCACTCCACACACCAAAAAGTATTCCTATGAGCTGAGGACACGTAATAAAAAAAAAGTCTCTGAATCAGTTATTTTGGTTCAGAATCCAAAGACCCTCTTCTGTGTTCCCCAAGGTAGAGAAATTAAGTCTATGGCTATAGGCAGCCCAAGAGTGAGTTAAATGAGCTGCACATATTCTGTTTGAGTCTGCTAGAGTGGCTGTATCTTCCTGTTCCTCTGTTTGTTCTCAATGAAAAAGGTTATCAGTATGTTAACTGTAAAATATTGTCAGCATGTGACCTTAATCTTGAAACAGAGGAGCTGCTCCAAAATAACATTTCTTATTGAACAACTCCCAAATGTCTTATTGGTCTGGGCTTATCCCTGGTGAATGAGGACCTTCCAGGAGCATCTTTTCTCCTCAGTTTCTTTCTGGAGATGCTGACCTTCTTCTGAAACTTCCTAAGTCCCCCAGGACAGTCTGCTATATCCCCAGACATTGTCTAACTGTACTCTCCACACACAGACTCAGGTAACACCAAACTCCATTTCTGCCAAAATGTGACTCCTCGGCCTGAGGCAGGACTGGTCACTGCCTCGGGAGCCTTGTGACTCAGAGGCCCATTAACCTTCACACACTGAGACTGTTTGAGACACCAAATCCAAAATGGCACAGGTTGCCTTGTGTCCCTGGTTTCAAGAAACCTGGCACAGTATTCTGGGGAGTGGTTTCTGAGCTGAGCTCTGTGTGAGTACTAGGAGGCCTCTCAGACAATGCCCTGACCTAGTATAGAGGGTTAGCCTCAGTTCAAGTCATAGGAACATGCTCAGGGGGCTGAACTGAGAATGGTATCTCTCTGCTGCATTTCTCTCTTCAGACTGACCCATCTGTCAGCAGTGAATGCCTGCAGGACTGCACATTGGGAAAGGAACTGAGATCTTAAGAAATTTGTCTATACTCTGTGAATCCTGCCTTAAATGTCAAAATTGACTCTGAAACAAAATGCAGAGGGGGATGGCAGTAGTGTCCAGGGTTGCCAGTCATGTATGTGAAATAGGAGTCACCCCACCCAACCTCCAGTCATCAGAGAGCAATCACTCACCAAACAAGTGAAGCAGCCCAGATGCTATTTCTGGTTCTGAATCTGGAAGGTGGACAGCTACAGTGTATGGTCCTGTATCATTCACGGTGACATTTTTCAATAGCAAGGATCCATCATCAGTTATCATCTGTTCTCCATTATCTCCAGGACCACTTAAATGGAAACCGGATGTCATCATAGAAAATGCAATTATATTATTTTTGTCCACACCTTTACCCTTGTACCACACTATGCCTACAGATTCAGGAGGCTTATTGTGGATACGTAGAAGCACATCTTGCCCTTCAGAAGCAAAGCTGTCCAAAACATGGATTTCAGCTGTGGTGGGCAGGCTCCAGAAAGTTAAGAGTGAAACTAGGAAATAAGAAAAAAATTGATCAATATTTATATCTATGTATTGGGACAGAAAGATGAGACCCTGAATCCTGAATGGGTATATTTATCTCTCAGCCTTGGTCTGCAGGTGAGTGTGTGTCTCCCACGGTCAAGGTCAACAGCATGGCTCCCATTACTTCAGCACATCTGAAGCTATTACTTTTTTTTCTGTTTCAAATACTATTCTCCAGGTGCTTGTCTTGGTCACCTCATCACTGTGCTTAGAGCAACGCTAACACTCAGGGGCAGTCTTGAAAGACACATTTGCTGACCGCCTTCTCTAAAGATTCTCTGCCTTCACTTTCTGACCTGTCCTGCTCTTTTTTTTTTCATGCCTTTTCTGGGTACCTGACCTCACATCTACACCTTTCCTTGTCCCTCTCTCCTCCATAGAACATGGACTTTCTGAGAGCAGGGCTTGTCTGATCTTCTAGCTCCAGTGACTGCAACAGCTTGAAAATAGATGGGGATGAATGAATGAGTGCTGTACCTCCTGGGGTTTATCTTCCCATTTCTGGGTTTTGTAGTGATGGCAATGTTTAGCATCCCTGGTTTTTTTTTTTAATATTTCCTGACATAAATCATTATTATTATTACCAGTTTTCATTATTCAATACTCAGTGATTAATAACAGGAAATACACAGCAATCCACATTTTCCTGCCTCCCACCACTTCCAGATTATGAGATTTTCCTCTTGCTGGGCCCCCTTACCCATCCTACTCTGCTCCTTGTCCTTCACCCTCAGGTCCAGACAGAAGCCTTCCCTCTTTTCTCAGATCCCTGGGTCTTTAGCAGACTCCAGCCAGTCTCTGGGTCAGATCCTTAGTCTACCCCAAGGAATTATCTCCTACTCACCAAGTAGCAGGAGCCCTTTCCAGTGGACAAGTCCTCTGTAGGTAGAGACTGACAGCGATCCCATGGTGTATGTTGTCTGCTCTGTGGTGCCTGTTTTGAGAGAAGCTTCACTTTTGGTGAGGTTCACAGCAACCACTGTCCCAAATGGTACAATCTGCTGTGTGTCCTACTGAGCCCTGAGCTTTATTCTGGGGCAAAGTTACCAATCTTGTCATGTGGGATAGGGGCAGGGAGTATGTACATGACCATACCACTCCCTGCTCTAGTTTTAGCCACCCGTGGCCCTTCTAACCAGTACTGCCCTCCTACAATTTGGTTCCTTGGGAACTTCTGAGGCCTCTCAGCACCACACAAACACACATGCACACACATATGCACACACAAACACCCACTGTCATGCTGTATTTGGAAAAGCACAAGCCTGGGTTTCTGGGTTTTAGGGCTTTTCCGCAGGTTCATGCCAGGTGCCCAGTAGTCTTTTCCAATGCCTCTTTTACATTTGACTCTTCCATTCAGAGCAGTAGTTCTTGTGCTAAGTCACAGAAACCTGTCAGAAGGAAGTCAATCCTGCTATGTACCACATCACCTGTGAAACAGTATAACATTGCAATGCCCAGGTGACACCTAAAACTGCAGCTTACGCAGCTGTCCAGCAAATTTGGATGCCCATTCAGAGTGAGATCCTTTGATGTCAAAGTAGAAGCTCCTCTCCTGCTGGCCTGTGCACAACGGAAGTCTCCAGATCCTGTTAAACAGCAGATTCTGCCTGGATGCAGTGGGCCAGAGACTCTGTATCTGACAAGCTCTGTGGGGAGGTTGATCTTAATTATCATTTGTGGAGCTCACTTGCAATAGCAAGGTTGACAGGGACATGGGTGTCTTGGGAGGATGACTCACTAATGCCAGCATTGGCAACTGCTGTGCATTTAGCTTGGGTCTGTCAGAACTACACAGAGAGCCCCAGATATCATAAAAAAAGGGGGTTATTTATTTGTGACACAGAAACCCAGCTGGGCACCAGGTCTCCCCCATGTTCTCAAAAGCTCTCTGGTTTTATTTTTTTCCCACATGAAGGTAATAGAAATAACTCTGGGAATGAGAAGTGTTCAAGCTCAGTGATAATTGCAGAGGGGACTCTTCCTCTATCTGAGGTGGTCACCAGACTGGCTTTTGCTTCCAGGGACAAAAACTCAAAACCAGAATTCTCAGTAGGACATGCAGTTTTGGGTGTGAAGTGGGAGATGTCCTCTCTGTGTCCCAGGAAGAAAGGATTGTTGTGAAAGTTTGGGTGCCTGTGTGCTGCCTGGTTCTCAAGAGACAGTTTCAGGTAGACCATTCCTCCCCAAGTCTTTTTGTAGGACCTGCCCTGTGCTGCTGGCTGCTGGGAAAACCTCTGAGTTATCCCTGGGCAGACTCCCCATGCTTGTCCATGCAGGATGCCAGGCATAGAGTAGAGAGCAGCACAGGAACCCCTAAGAGAGGAGGTGCTTCTGGACTCTCTCTGGGTAAAAAAAAAACTCCAAGCTTATACAGCCATGTAATGAGTTTATCTGAGCCAAACTGACCTCATATGCCTTGGAGAAAGCACTCAAATGATTTGAACAAAGGCAGTTTTTTCAGATTATTTTATACATTGTCATCAAAATAGAAGACAAAAATTTAGACAAAATCCAGAAGAAAGTGAAATAAAACATAGCAAAGCAATCTCCAGAATTGAAAAGAAAAAGGCAAAATGGAGACACACATATTTTTTACATTGGTGGGTAGAGGATAATTACCATTTAGAGCACACAGGGAAGGTGTGCAGGGGTCCAGATAGCATAAAGGATGTTGTGGTTTCACACACTTGTCCCAGACTCCGTGACGTGAATGGTCCAGAGAACAAAATCACTCTGATGTGTCAAACTTATGCTTCCCAAGATGCACAAAAGTGGATCAGGGCTCACTTACATTAAAGACTGACCTTTCATAAGGAAAATACAAGCCTGCGATATGACAATCTGACAAGTGATAAATTTCTGATAGAAATATTTTGTGAGTATTGTCAGGCTTGACATGTGATCCCTAAGCTTGTCAGGGTTACTGAATGGCCCCTTTCTGCTGACAGTCTCTAGTAGTAGCAGGTGGGACAGACCAGTCAAGAGGGAGGACTGGAGAAAGGCCTTTTGGAACAGGGCATGAAGCTCAGGCTACTTCTCCATCTTGGTCAAAGCCCAGTTCCTGTGTCTATTTCCTGTGTATCTCAATGTTGTGCCCTAGAGAACAGAAGCAGACCTACAGCCAATGTCAGATACCACACAGGGTTTCTGCCCAGTACATGGTGAACCTAGTGAAAAGGTATGCATTGTCTTGAATATTATGAGTCCAGTGTGAGGATCACTGTCCCACCAGGGGCATGTGCTGAGAAATACAGTGCTTTCAGCTTTCAAGTATCCAAAAGGAGGGCCTAGTGAAGGTCCTCCTGAGGTTTGTGTAAAAGGGTGCTGGCCTGGAGGATGCATCCAAAGTATGTCCTGTGTGTCCACCATCACTGCATTGGTGGTGATGTAGTGGTGGTGAAGTATGTAAGTCATTTCTGTGTCCCTGTCTGCTCATAGGGTGGTGAAGCAGGAGCATCTCCAGGTGAATACTCAACTAGGACCCCAGTGTGTTATTTTACTAGGAGAGAATAGGTTCTTTTAGAATCCCAGCACCTGAGAGATGGAAGCAACCACACATTCTGGGTTCTATGTCCCATTCTGCACAAAAAGTTTCACTTGTTCCCCAGGACATCTTAAAGTGGGGACATGTCTTCAAAGACAACAGGCAGTCTGTGCCCCACAGACCAAGAATTTTGGGAATGGAAAGTCTTCCCTGATGCCGACAAGGTCAGAGTGTATTCTTTCTTTCACAGGAAGCAGCTCTTCCAGGGGTTGAGGATCCAGTGTTTCTGTCCTCTCAGGTATCTTTGAGAACAGGAAAACCACAGACCTGGGGTGATGAGGCATAACTCACAAGGTGGGAATGTGGAGGGTTGTGACTTTGGAGGAATAAAATGTAGTCCAACCCCTCACTATTAGTAAGTTCCTTTCATTCCTCCTGAATGTATGAAAAATAAAAGCCCGACCCTCGCATGTCCCCAAGCAGGTGGCATCCTCCTGTCATACTGACACCAGTGCCTGTGTGTTTACAGGAACATGATTTTATGTCAAGTGTCACATAGTGTGACAGGTTTCCACTGGGTAATTTCCCTTACTGATTTAATGCATGTTTGTGGAGCATCTGGCATGGCTGGGCCCTGGAAACTCCAAACAGAATAGGACAAGTACGGGCCCTGTGCTCATCGACTTTTCCTTGTAACAGAGACATGCTGTCAGGTAAATCAGGGCTCTGGAAACTTAATTATAATCCAGTGAAGGGGACTCAAAAGAAAACTTCTGGTCCCTCCAGAGTATGTAATTGTGTCTCGGCCGGTCTGGGGAGCACAGAGAGCACCTATCAGAAAAATATCCACTGGGCAGAAACCTGGAGGGTTAGTGGACATTTACTCCATACAAAACAGAGGGATTGAAAAAAAATCTTCCTTAGAAGATTGACATTGTAGGGGTGATGCTTTGCTGCTTGGAAGAGCAGACAGAGTCCATTGCAAGGTATAAAGAGTTAGAAGGACTGTGGAATGAGAGATGCTGTTGAGGTTGTTCCCCTGCTGCACTATGGGTGCTGCTGAGATGAAGTCGGCGGTGCCCCAGAAAGGCTCCTTCTTCAGAGTAATCCTGTCGCCCCCTGTAGACAAGTAAAAACACAGGAAAGAAAATGTGATGTTAAGTTGGGTATCTTCTTTTTTTTCTTTTTTGTTTTCTACTTTGTATTCAATTTATACCTTAGGCAATATTTCATAGATATAAATATAATTGTAGTATTCTTATTGAATTATAGTTGAATATAATGAGCTTAACATATTGAAAGTGTGCAATTTATGAAGTGTTTTCAGACACATGCACCGGAGAAGTTGTACAATGAAAATAAAGACCATGTCCCTTACTATTAATGTCTTCTAATGCCCTCTTGTAATCTCCTTTTTCTTCACTTCTCCACCTGCTTTTTAAGTGTTAACAGAACCCTCTTCAATTTTTTTCATTATAAATTCATTGGCACTTTCTGGAATTTTCAAAATTTTTATCATAAAGTATTTGATGTGAGGCCAAATTTGGCTATATTGACATAGTTCTCTCTTTTTATTCTCTATTTATATCTCATTCCAGGAATGTATTAATATTGATTATCTATTAATCCTTCATGGACACTTGTGTTCTTTCCAGTTTGGGGCTCTTACAAGTAAACCTGCACACATGAACTTGTGTGTAGACAAGTCTTTTACACAAAGATTCAGCACTTATGATACCACTGAATAGCTATAGAAATAGAAGTTAGGGAGTTACCCCTGCAAGTCTGGTCTCAAGGTCGCACTGTCACGGCCACACTCTGAAGTTAAAAACAACATGTTCTTTTTCATATAAAGCTGTGCCTGTCACAGCCTGCCCATCAGTTACCCCAGTAGCAGAAACAATAGCCCCATCTTTCTTCTAGTTTCTAAATCATGAACCAGTGAACCTCAGAACCTGCACTCAATTTACATCAGGATTCTCAATCACTAGGAGTAGGGGAAAGGTAGTGTTTAAGTTTTGAATCCCTCTGATAGAAGGAGAAACCCCCCTCAAAAAGAGAAGCTTATGTGCCAGGTGCTCACTGATGATACAGAGTCCACCTGCAGGCTGTGTGACTCTGGGTGAGTGACCCACCTCGAGAAGCATCAGTTCTCTCATGTGATGTTACAAAAATAAGTTTGATCTTCTTTCTTGGATTTTAGTAAAGAGCAGCTAACTCTTCGGGAATTCTAAGGGATGTGGGTGATAAGACTGTCTTTTGTTCTAATGACGCAACTCTTGGCAGGCCTCTGGATAGTTGCAGAATAAGGGCAGGTCACCAGAAAGATCAAGTTCTGATCAGAAGCTTGGAATCTTTAGCTGTCAACGTAAGAAATGTTTCAACCTGACAGGAATTTTTATGAGTCTACTTGGGCCAAACATGGTGATAATTACTGGGAAGCAAAACCACAATTGACTGAGAGAATGTTCTGAAACATGGCAGTGTCGCCCCTTATTTTATACAGTACAGGGAAAGCCAGAGCCTAAGGGGTTACGCAAAATCTATGGGCTATGCATTAAGGAATTGGAGGATGCAAAGTGCAGAAATGTCTGAGACTGGGTGAAAAGTAAAACAAATGGACACAATTTTGAAGTTGGTTGGTATGGGAAAGATAGCAGTTAAGAATGAACACAATAACAATAATAATGAGAGGGTATGTATTGTCTCCAGTCAGGGGTCAGGAATAAGGAAAACTACCCTGACATTTTAAAGGTATGTTATGTTAAAGGACAAAACTAAAAAGAAAATAAACACCTTATTTAAGGTAAAGATTGACTTTCATTAGGAAAGAGATTGGCCTTCACTACACATGACTACACACCGTGATTCACTTTTGATTAAAATTCAATTTCAGACCATCCTATGTGGTTACTTCAGTTCCCTCAGTTTGTAAGCCCCACCACACAGGCCTCCCCTGACCTCAGCAGGTTTATTATGTGGTCTCAATTTTGTCCACACTGCCCTCTTTGGTTATGAATCAGTGTAAAAGATGCATTGGTAACCAATCATTTTGTGAAATAATATCTCAAGTGCTGGGAAGGGATTCTTAGGAAGTCTCAGCATTTGTCTTGCTGAACAATAAACCAATTGTGACACAGCAAGACTTTCAACTTGGACGAAAGTCAAGGCTGAATGTTGTCAAAAGAGAAAAGCAGGTAAATGGGAGCAATCACTCCCATAGGCCTTCATTAGACATACACTCTGGATCATTTTGAACCTAGATGCTTTTGTGATCTAAATTTTCTGTCTTCATTTCCCTGTATTTTGAATCCTGTATTACATTTACATATAATTTGAGGGCACGCCATACACCAATCCAGTTTTACCCATGTGACCATGAGATGGGATCATATTTACTATGCCTATCTATTATTAGTTATTCATTATTAATCTTATTTTTGCTAGTTGTGCACTAGGAGGCTGTCACCTTACAATTTATTTGGGGACCAAGCTCTAAGAACACAATGCTGTGAAGTACAATTACCATCTACAATTTCCACAGATGAGGACAGTAAGAGTTTCATAAGTACATTTCCTCTGCTTCAGCAGCAGGCATGGAGGGACGTATTTTATAGCCACTTGAGCTTGCATTTGAATAACATATTGAACAGTCCCTATTGAGTTAGGGTATGAGGATATTCATGTAATTAGGTTCTAGCATTTATTTATAAAATGCCTTTCTCAATATTTTTATTCCAGTAACCTTCAACAATTTATTTTATCTTAGTTATTTTCTTTTCACTCAGAAATAACCAACTTAGTAGGACAGACTACTTACTTAAAAAGAACATTTCATAAATTTATTTTTAGAGAGAGGAAGGGAGAGAGAAAGAGGGAATCATCAATGTGTGCTTGACTCTCACATGCCCCTACAGGGCATGTGCCCTAACTGGGAATTGAACTTTTGTTTGTTGGCTCTGCACAGTCTACTGAGCCACAGCAGCCAGGGATAAACACCTGACTTTTAAACTCTCACACACACATCACTTTTTCTTCTTTTGCAATAGCATTTCTTCTAAATTTAAAGAGGTTGACAGAATGGGGGCCTGCTCAGGTCAGGATTACCTAAGGCAAACCGTTAATGCATGGAGTCTTGACTTTGTGCAGGAAGAATTACACAAAAAAACCCCAGGTGATTTTGAGGGTATAGTTATTTAATCAGGGGATGGTGACAGACGGATGGACTGAGAATAAAAAGAGAATCAGAAGAGAGAGTAGGTGGGGCTGCTTTGGTTCTCTTAGAGCATTATGGGAAGCATGTGAGTCATGTAGAATCATAGTAGAATCACAGAAAAGGGTCCTTGTGGAAAGGTTTAGGGGGTTTGTTTGAGACAAACTGCTGCTGCCATGCTCCCTTACTGCAAGTCTCCTGGGAACCTCTCACAGATGACAAGAAAAGAAATTTACCCTCCCCTAAAAAAAAGAAAAATAATTCACTAGGTGTGCCTCATGAAGTTTGCATGCTACATTGGCTGATTACCTCGGTGAATTGAGCATGGGCCTAGAAACTGAAAAGTCACTGGTTCGATTCTCAGAGAGAACACATGCCTGGGTTGCAGGCAAGGTTTCCTGTTGGGAGCGTGCAAGAGGCGACCTATTGATCTTTTGCCTCACACATCGATGTTTTCTCTCTCTCATTCTATCTCCACCCACTTTCTAAAAAAATGAATAAATAAAATCTTTTAAAAATAAAGACAAGGTGCACACAGTTTTATTTGTGATGAGAAGTTTGATTGCTTTCAGAAGGTGAAAATTTTAGGCAAGGTGTCAAGATAATATTCATCATCATTTTCAGGTGTGCCCTTTCAGGGTGTGGTCTCAACTACTTGGCCAATACCAGGCCAGAAGGTCTAAATTTCATGAGCAGCTGTATGCCAGAAGAGGGAAGGCCATCCTGAAAGCAAGGTCCAGCACATTTCACTTATTGCTATGAACCTGTGTCTTCACCTGGGTAAACTTTTGTATCCAGCTATTAATTGCTCAACCACTTTGTTCAGCCACCTTTCTCAATTTCCCCATTTCACTTGCAAACAAATAGTTCTAGCTTCTTCCTTCCCTGCCTCAAAAGAAAAACTATAAAGGAACATTTTCGGTAAAATCAAAGTTACCGTATACACCATAGAAATTATTAATAGTTGTGTTATATGCACACTGTTTGAGAAAAGCCCAAAGAACAACTTTAAGTATTATTATGATTAATTTTAGCAGACAGGTAAAGACCATCAAACTTATAATGGTCAACATCAGTTTGTAGTTACAAAGCTTTTGTCATTGTCTTGGGACAGCTGTCTATCTCTGATACCAGCAACTTCTCATCTTTGAAATATGCTCAAATGTGATGAGCAGAGGCAAGCGTCAGAGACAGGGGCAGGTGTACATTGGCTGTTGGGCCCCTAATATGTTTTTTTCCAACAATGGTGGCAAGTGTCTTTAATTGATGTCTTTTCCATTACATGAAATGTGTCATTGTCTTTGAAGTCATCATCATTGCCTAACAGTGCACCTGTGAAATGAATATCACTAATTTATCATTCCTTATACGTTGATTAACAAGTTTTGATAATAATGCAGAATGCCTCATTTTAGTAAGGTTGATCTATATGTCCCTCGGTTTAGATGTATAGGGTGACCAGTAACTATTGAATGAGGAGAAAAACTATGTGTTTACCAAAAGGAGTAAATTGTAGGTTAAAAAGGGTTTTTTTTTGCTAAAAGGGGTTAAAAGATTCTAATATTTTATTTAGATAAGTTTTAATTGCACATGTTGTGTGTTTCACCAATCCAGAAAATTATGGTGATGAGCAGAATGAGAATATTATAGATAGACCATATATTAGAAATGCATTGCACTGTTTGCCAGGAGAAATGAGTCCCTCAGTCACTGTAACTGAGGGAGAATTCCCCAATTGGTGTTAATTTCTCCTAATAATAATTTAACCTTGTTGAGGCTGTTGCTCTACATCCAGTTGGAAAATATACATGATTTAAAGCTAACATATATTTGTATTCTTGATATGGTAGCGTTCATATGAAATTCAATTGTCATATTTCAAGTGGGTCTGTGGAAAGTGGGAAATGTATATGGGCCTAGTTGAATGACTTTCCCGTGTCATATTTGGACAGATAGAAAATCTACTGTAGACTTTATGAGCTACAATAAGAGGTTCCAGTAGTATTTTACTTCTTGAGATCATGTTTTTAAAAACCCAATGTGTTAGTTCATATGCATGTTAAAGTATCAATAATTGAGTCCCTGTGGATAAGATTTTTTCCCCTTTTTGACTCTGTTTATGCTCCTTTTCTTCAAAGTCCCCCCTTTTCATTAGACGATGCTTTTCTTTTTCTGTAGGGGTCCACTAGAACGATAAAAGAGGGGCTTTTTTGATTTAATAAGAAGTAACAAGCATTCTCAGCTCAAAATAATTTGGCTGTTTAATACTGCCCAGATACCTGCAGCACCAGCTAAGTGAATTTATTTTGCTTTCATGGTAGCAGCTTTAGAAGTCTTGATTTTTTTTTTCTCTAGTATTTTTTAAAGTATTTTATTGTTGTTGAATTATAGCTGTCTCCATTTACTCCCACCACTTTCCCTCAACCCAACCATCCTCACTGCTTTCCCTTGCTTCCATCCCCTCCACCTTGGTTTTGTCCATATACCCTTTATAGTTGTTCCTGAAAATCCTTTCCCACTTCCCTCCATTATCTTCTCCCACCTCCCCTCTGGTTAGTGTCACATTGTTCTAAATTTCACTGTCTCTGGTTATATTTTGCTTGCTTGTTTGTTTTGTTGATTAAGTTCCAGTTTAAGGTGAGATCATATGGAATTTGTCCCTCATCCTCTGGCTTATTTCACTTAGCACAATGCTCTCTAGTTCTGATAATTTCCAAATGTTTTAATATCAATATCAGTATACCATCTAAAAATTTTGCAACCTGTCTGCTGTATTTAATGTACTTGCCTGAGGAAGTTCAGATGGCTAGTCACTTCCACAACATTGTAGTGTTGTGAGCTATGCCAAGCTCATTGCTACTGTTAGTACAAATGTAGTGCTTTGGATTTTTTTGTCATGATAACCCTGACTTAGAACAATTAATTCTAATCATTAGGAATTTCTTACTGATGCAAAAATAAACACATTTTATTGTGTCCATTATAGAAGTTATTACCTATCAAATTTTGTAACATTGCTGTTCATTGTTCACAGATTCATATGTAAACCATATTAAGCCAGAGCATCAGCAAGGAGTTTCCTGTGAAACATCCCTGGAAACAAAGAGATGGTTGGTAGACACAATGCAATCATGGATGTCTTTATTCTGTACAGAAGATCACAAACTTGCTGTGATAAGACTGTTACATCAAATTGAAAACAATAGGTGCAGAAATCCAGAAACTTACAGAAGAGTTGAGTATGTTGGGAATTCAGTGGACATTCAAGAGACTGAAAACAAACAAACAAACAAACAAACAAACAAACAAACAAACAAACAAACAAAAAAGCCCTGGCTGGCATAGCTCAGTGGATTGAGCACAGGCTGCGAACCAAAGTGTCGCAGGTTTGATTTCCAGCCAGGGTACATGCTTGGGTTGCAGGCCATAACCCCCAGCAACTGCACATTTCTCTCCCTCTCTCTCTCTCTCTCTGTCTCTCTCTCTCTCTCTCTCCCCCTCTCTCTCCCCCTCCCTTCCCTCTCTAAAAGTGAATAAATAAAAAATTTTAAAAAAAGAGACTAAAAACATTAAAAAAAGGAGAGCCCATAGCTATCTTTTCTGTTTGTTCACATAGTGTGTCTATAGCAAAGATGACTGTCACTTGGGGAGGGAGCACTTTGGCTTCTGAGTCTAATTGCTGCTCACAATTCCCTATAGGTCTATGACAATCTCCATGTTTTTGAGTTAGAACTTCCAAAATGATTTTGTATAAAAAGCTAAAAATTTTATACTTATCATGTATCAGAAATTGAGTTTTATGTAATTCTTTAATGATTTTACATCTTGTTTTTCTGGAGAGTTATGGCATTTCATGAATTAGTTCATGTCAATTTGACATTAATAGGTCATATAAAAATGGAAATAATTTAAACCCAATTGTGACAATATCCTGTGAGACCCAAGATCCTCTAAGTTTCTTCCCCTATTCTAAAAGAGAAAAAAAAAAAAGATTCATTTGAGTCTTTCAAAATTGAATAGTATCTATCTATTATATATGAGATGGTCCATCTATTTTCCTTGTGGTTTCAAAATTCAAGTTTATCCTTTGAAACCTGATGTCCTTTCATTGTTTGCTGTTCTGACAGATAAATTGTATTCTTTTTAAGCCTAGAACTATTGTAGAGCATAAAAGGAAACTATCTACATGTTGGATCAAAGTAGACACTTTAAGAAATTTACTATTCTTAAATCAGCTTTTAATATCAGGAAAATAGGTGAGCTCTATGTATATGCCTGGAGCAATTTAGTTCAAGTAAATTGGCTATCTTCCCAAGTGAAGGCAAAAATATATTGACTGTGTATCATTTTTTACTGAAATGCTGAATGAGCCACTACATAAATTTATTACTGAAAAATATTTAAAGTCCACAGAAATGGCTGATATAAAGTATGTGGATTTGGAATCACTGGATATCTAGAAATAAATATTTTAATAAATATTTATAAATATTTTCTTAGAGTATGCACAAATCTCCATCTTTTTTATTTGGTTTCTTTACTGACAACTTGGGAGAAATAAGGAAGCTTCTTAATTTGTCTCCTCTTAAGACACATAAATTATGTCTCCTTCTAAAGTAATTTTATATAATGGGCTTAATTCAAGCTAGTGCATCAGGTCTTTGAGTAAAATGGCTAATGTTAGACAGAGGCACAGTATTATCAATAGATATTTTAACAAGCTTGACTGATTGATCTTGCCAAAATCTGTACTAAAAAGGGCTGAACATTGCATTGGAACATCCTGCAAGAAACTTTCTATCTCAGGATATTTTCTTCTTGTGGAAGTTCCTTTATAATGATTATTTCCACAAGTGTTTCAGTATTCAAATACATTTTACCCTTCCTGGAAAAAAAACTATGTGGGTACCCTTTGTTTCAAAAACAATTTCTCGCTCTCAGGTAAACTGAGACTGACTAGACCAGTAAAACCCTACATTACCTTATTACATTTTATAGTTGGAAGGAGAGAGATTGTGACTTAAGAATGTTCATTAGTTGATTAGATGTCCCTGCCACTTGCTCTGAAGTTTTACTCTTAATTGGGTGTTGGTAAGAGCAGATAAACTAGGCCCAGCATCTACAAGGACTTTAGGAATCTCCATAATTGTGGTAATTTTCATTTCTTTTTAACTATCAGTAAGGAGAAAAGGAAACACCCTTATAATTCTCTGAGATACCATAGGCTTGCTTTTGTATTATATTCTTTTACTAAATATTCTTTCAGTTTCCTATAAACTGATTAAAATGACTCGGCTGCTCTTCAGGAGTTTCCCAGTGAACATTATTTGGTAAATTGGTTGCTTTTCTTCCAGGAGCCAGTAGGTACATTCATTGGAGTATACCAGAATAACCATGATCTTCTATCCCCACAGTTAATTTAATTGTTTTACAAAACCTTTCATGTCTTGGAGAAAATCTTTGAAATTTTAGGTAAATTTTTTATCCTCTTTTAGTTTTAGGTATATATATATATATATATATATATATATATATATAGAGAGAGAGAGAGAGAGAGAGAGAGAGAGAGAGAGAGAATATATTCTCTCTATCTCTTCTGGTTAAAAATGGTTTTCTTTTTCTGAAGGAAGCTGCTAGAATTCATGCATTATTCTTATTTAAGTTCTATTCTCATTTGATCAAAATTTATTAGGGAATGGTAGTGGAGGTGCATTGGGAACTGCCCTGCCTGGTATCAGAAGCTGTAACCCCGACCAAGGCTAAGGCTGAGGGAATGAATGACCTTGGACCATAAGCCACCATGGAAACAAAAGCTTATTTCCTTGGCAGATAAGTTTCTGCTCCTTTCACTGCATCCTGCCTGGCCCCCAATTCTTGGTTGGCTAGCCAATGATGGGTAAGATTCCCCAAGGGGGGAACAAGCTAAGATAGGCATGATCTCATGGGAGCCCCCCAAGGAAGGACTTTGGGGGCTATAGCAAAAGGGAGTGATGGACCCTCACCCCTCAGCTTTAACATAGCCTGAGTCCTCATTGTCTGTGAGAAAATCTCCTTATCGCTTGATTGCCTTCTTCCCTTGCTCCACCTAAGCCTGAAACAATGACAGTGTGGTTCAGCATTGTGCTGGAAAGGGCGGGTTCCCTGGGTGATCAGGCTTAAGAAAGAATATGTAAAACCCTGTGAAACTTGCTTTGTTTAGATTGCTCTCACTTGAATGATAAAGGTCCAAGGAGGAAGTAAGTTTGCTCCTCAACGTTTTACAGCTCTTTGACTCTGATTCAAAATAGGCCCTCAGACTTCCTTGTTATCTATTGTTTGATCAGTACTTCCTAAAAATGAGTAATGAGCTTTACCTGAATTCTTATGCAAACAAAACCAATAAAAAGCCTCTCAGGTGGGGGAAATGGGGCGCTCCCCACTAGAGAGAGTGGCCATTCCGTTCTTACTTCCCCACAGGACCTGGTTGTCTCTGTGTATGTTTTTCTCACGTGTTGAAGAGCCATCCACAGCGTTCCACAGTCACTGCTGGTTGGTGATGAAGACAGAGGAGAAATAAAAGAAACAAAAAAGGATAAAAGAAGAAAGTGGGCAATTCCAGACAAAAAAAAAATTCCTCAAAGGGCAAAGAGTATAGTGGAGGAAATGTAAAAGAAGGGGGAATGAGGTGCTGACATTTATTAGCTACAGAAGACATTTTTAGTTCAGAGAGTCCCTATTTTTTTTTATTATTTTTGAAGAGAGGTTGCATTTGTGCTTCTCCTAGAAGTTCCCAATTTCCAACAGAGATGTGCTTGCCATTTATTCAGTTAAGTTTTGGATTTCTCCTTTTTTAAAATGTTGCATCCAGAAATTAATGAGATGGCAAAAGAATTCTATTTTGGCCATAATAAATTGATGCCTCTTATATTAAAATCTGTCCATTTCTGTAAGTATTTGCAAGTAAAGTCTTCTTATTTATTGTCTATCTGCCAGAGTAGTAATCAGGGGGCTGAAACTGAGAACTTTTAGCCTTGGAGTCATGGTTTTTTACTCCACTTTAACTTTTATTTTGATATTTGCAGAGCATAAGTAAATTTCTAGGGATGTTGAATGGTAGCTTTAAGTGGGCTGCTTGTGGGTTGAACTCCAAGGTGCTGTCACTTCCTGAGTTGCATCAAATTCTATCATGTGTCTCAGTTTTCCTCCCAGGTACCAGGTAACCAACTTTTATGTGAGCATCCTTTTGCACGTGAATTATTTCATTATAGTTGAGTTGGAATTCCCTGTGAGGTCCTGCACATTTTGTGGAATTGTCTCAGACACCTGAACAGAGATTCCTAGTCACCTAAGAATACCTGAGATTGGACCATGAGAGAGGAAGTGCCTTTGGTCTTCAAAGCTGAACAACTCCAGTCTCTCATTTGTCCAGCACAATGTTTTGTTCAGACTCTCAAAGAGCAATTCCAATGGAAAGCCAAGGTTAAAATCCAGGCATCCTTTGTGTGTGTGGTGGGGGGCAGTTTTCAACTCTTATGGTTAGCCTGATTTTTCTCAACTCTTTATCTTTAGGTTCACTTTGAGAACTTAAACCAGTAATTCAAATAAATTCTAGCCTTTTACCTTAAAACAGGGAGGTCCATTATTCTGAGAAAAACTTAAGCAAGCTCACTCAATACACTATTGTTACAGGGTGCAGCCAAGAGGGGGACCCCAAATGGGCATTTAAAATGGGGTCCAGAACTCGAGGTCTCAAGGTGTCCAAGAGATTTTAGGATGTCTTCAACACCCCCCCAAGGTGTGGGTTGGGGGAAGGGACAAATGGTGCAGGGCCATTGAGAGCTGTTTCACATAGCAACAGCCTTGTAGCTAACCTCTGGTGTGGTCATTTAACATATATATAGCCTTTGGCTGGTCACTTAGTTATGTTAAATAGCTGTGGCCAGGCTCTGAGCCAGGGGAATGGAAGTAACTACCCTACTAAGGTGTAACTGGGGGGAAGATCCCTGAGTTACAAGGCCTGCGTGGGAGCTTGGAGATGATTGGCTCCAGGACTTGGAGCCACACCTGCCCAGACTCATGATGGCAGTCCCGTAAAGCTGGAAGGATATGAGTTCTGGCATGTGAAGCCGAGTGTGGGAGGAGTCAGAAATGGGGCTGCAGAGGAAGACTGGCACGGGGATTTAAACTGAGATGCAGCAGCCATTGGGGAGAGAGAACCACACAGCTTTAGCAGAGTGAAGACTCCCGCGGCCCTGAGGGAGAGAACCATGCGACCTTGACAGAGTGGAGACTCCCACAGCCCTGAGCGGGAGAACCACATGGACCTGGCAGAGTGGGGACTCCCATGGCCTGGGAGAGAGGACCACGTGCCTTTGCCAGAGTGGAGACCCCTGCAGCTTTAGGAGATAGGGTACTCTGGACTGGGCAAAGGGGGAAGGAAGGAAAGACTGTGTCTGTTTGTGGGTGTTTTAAGGGACTTTAGAATTTTTTGATAAAGACATTAGGTCACTACTTTAAGTTTGTATAGCATTAAATAAACATTTCCTTTCCTTTTCACAAACCTCTGGCATTGAGAGATGTCTTTCCTCTGGCGGCAGAAATAATGGACCTGGGGGCTTCTTTCAGTAATAGTATATCATCCCAGCCCCCACCCCTTGTTTGTTCTGTAACACTATCAGGATGGGGAATCACAATGGGTCCCCTACTGGTACCTAGTAAGGTGGTCCTGCTGAGCTTCTCTGGAATCCTGCCACACTGTGCCAAGTAAATATCAAAGTTACAAATGTACAAACATGTACAGGAAATGTAGAAGTTAATTTCAAATGGGAAGCAATATTTCAACAAACTGAAAAAGTGTTCCAGAGAATGAAATTTTGCATCTTAGTTTATCATTAGAATCAAAGGAAAAGTTCAGGAGGTTGCATAAAACTTATTGGTGCTGGATTCGAGAGTTGGGAGAATGCAAAACAGGTTAAATTTCTTGGGTTGGATGAAAATTAAAACAATAGACATAAGGTTTTTTTTAAAATTATTAGGTATAAAATAGCAGTTGATTAATATTATAACAATAAAAATGAAAATTAATTTAGTTTCTTCTCTGGTGCAATGAGGGTTCTAGAAAAACATATCATTCTGACATTTTAAAGATCTATTATCAAAGATGCAGAAGATACTAGACAAAACAAAGGTTGACACTTTTGATAAAATAACCAAGACTAAAACATGACTAATTGCCATGATTCATTTTCAGTTACTAAGTTTTAATTTCTGACCATTCTATGTAGTTACTTTAGGTGTCGGTGTTCGTGAGGTTCACTGCACAGACCTCCACAAAGGATTTCAGATTTGATATAGGTATTTTTATCCATATACTCCAATTCTCCAAAATCTTTGAAAGGGAGAGGAGCTACAAATAATTAATAATGGTCAAAACTATTTAATCAATCATAACAACAAGAAGAAACTTCCAAAAAAGCCACCCCTAAACATAAGGATTTCAGAGCTTCTCAGAGGGTGGGGATCCAGGGAACATATGGAAGCTCCATTACTACCACCCAGTGCTTACCTAGTCCACTCTGTCTCTTCCACATTGCTGAGGCTGAGTGACATCTTTATAATAAACCGGTAATAGCAAATAAAGCTTTTTCTACTTTCTGTGTGTTTTTCTAGAGATTTATAATGCCTAAAGGGAGGTAATAACAATTCCCAAATTTGTAGTTGATTAGTCAGGAATGTGAGTAGCCTGGACACCCTACTTGCAATTGGCATCAGCACTAATGGCAGTCTTATGTTACTGAGTCTGGAACTGAGGCAGGAGACAGCATTGGAAGAGCTCTGAGACTGCAATACTGTCACTGGCCAGCATTTAGCACCCTGGTTGCCAGGAAATACCTTTTACCAATTTGGTAGAATAAATAGTAAACCAAGGCAGGAAGGAGAAAGGAGACAAGTCTCACAAACTAACTCAGCAATCCTGAACCTAGTTTGATTATATTGCCAGGTGTCCCAACATCACAAGAAACACTATATTAGCAAGAAAGAAAGAAAGTCCTTGAAATTCTATGTAACATTTCTACTATCTGGGAAAAAAAAGCCTTGAAACTGTGCTTTCATCCCAAGGCCTGAATGTGGGAGAGGGTCCCCAGTGCCCAAGAAAGAGCCCATAAAACAACTTTGGTTAATTGCCTACCTCTGGTCACTATCTGTTTTACCAGAGAGTCTCTGATGCTTACAGAAAGAGCCAATAAATAATTTTGGAAAGTGCCCAAATTTTAATTAACTGCCTCCTGTCACGTATTTGTTTTACAATAAGATAAACAAATAAGGTTTGGAGCAAGATACAGATTTGCATTAACAGACCCCCACACATACCTATGTTTAGAAAGTCACATTCCCCCAGGAAAGCTGACACCACATTTACCTGTTAATCAATATGTGAATTTTTTCCTCCTATCCCACCAACTATGTAAGTTCTCAGAACAAAGGACTTGCTCTCTCTGTCTTGGGGGCTCAGGGTGCTCTTGGCTCTCGGCCATAGGGCCTCTGGCCACCCAGCCTTAGGCTGCCCAGGGGTTTGCAACCCTGGTCTCCAGCCTCTCTCAATTTTCTCACCCTGCTTTGCCCTGAAACTTTGCCTTTCATCCTGTACTCTACTCAGTCCTGTTCTCTTCCATGGGAACAGACCACAAATAAACTGATTACATACTACTAGATTGGCTGATATGTAATCCTTTACGTGTGTCAGAAAGAAGAACCATGTCTCTCCGGTCAACCGAATAGTGGGGTCTGCATGCACTCTGGGTACTCAGTGTCAGAACTACATGGAATTGTAGGACATGGCATTGGAGAATTGATTGTTAATGGAAGATAAAAAACCCTTTATCTCATAGGAAAAAACATGGTTGGTGTGAGGCTAAAATTGATTGAAAGTATGCAATCTGCCTATATCAGGGGCTCAGGGCATTTGGGCAGGTTTTCTGTTCACTCCCCTCTCTCCCTGAGAAGCCACACTTTTAAGAGGCCACATTTACTTTCTTTCTTTTCTCTGTTTTCAGAGCAAGGCATGAGGCAGTGCATGCCCTCCCAGGAGGAATGGAGGTACAGGCTTGTAAATCTGTACACACTGTTGTCCACCCTGAAGTGGGGCTATTGGCCTGATGCCTTAAAAGCCACGCATATGAAAAGAGGTTCCAAGTTGCAGTGCAATGAAAAAGCATATGCAATATGTCAGAGGAACTTTGAAATAATGGCCAACTAATGCTCTAAAATGAGAACTGCCCAGTAATTTACATTGAAGGTCCCTTAACAAAAAGAAGTGGAATAATAATAAGAATAATAAAAAAACATGATTGGGGGTTTCAAAGACATGGGATATGAGACTTTCTCAGTAATTATGTAAATTTTTCATGATCTTTTAAATCTGACTTATTTCTTCCCTGGCATCATTTATGTTAGGAGCTTACTGGTTATTAGAGTCAGATCTCTTCCTGCTTTCAAACAACACAAAGTTCTGCCACCAGTTTGGGGACTGTGTTGGTGATGTTGATTTAAGAGCAGAAAACATATCTATCTACTTCTTGGTTAGCAGGCTGCATCCTTCTCTTTTCTTGAGCAAGATATCTCTTGCAACCTGATTCCTAACAATTTTCCACTTTTTTACTCACAGGCAACACGTTGTTTTTCATTTACCTTATATACATTAATTGACTGATTGATTGATTGATTGATTGATTGATTGATTGATAGAAAAGTGAATAGAGAAAGTGAGGGAGAGTATCACTGATGTGGGAGAGAAACATCAATGGGCAATATCCTATGTTGACCCTGATAGGGACCCAACCTGCAGCACAGGCATTGGCCCTGACCTCTAATCAAACCAGGTACATTTTTTGCTCTGTGGCACAATGCCCAAACAACTGAGCCATACCAGTCTGGTTAGCACTTATTCTTCAATTAGAGATCATGACAGCCAGCTGTGGGAGCAAACATGATTTTTCTTTCATCGTTTCAATTCCTCTATTTTAGCTCTTAATCAAATTAGCAGAAACAGATTAGTGGAAGACAAGGTACAAAGTGTATTATACTAATAGATATTCTGAAGTGAAAAAGATAGAAACCTAAAGAAGCATTGAATAGTTAAGATTTATATGCTAGTCCAAAGTGAAAGAACAAAAAGCTTTGGGAACAGGCTTCAAAATGAAAAAAAAAATCCATTTGCATGGAGATTCCAAAGCAAATGAAAGGTGAATAAATATTGTCTTGACATGTGTATGTGAGTGTTCCTCCTTCAACTGGTCCTCCATCCAAATACTTTCTAGACAGTTAAGAGAGGAGTTCAAAGTTTGTTTTATTTTTTGCTGAACCTTCTGTTTCCCAATAACAAGATCAGAATCATTATTCTAAAAAGGACATCTGGGCTGTCAGCTTTCCTCCAGAACAGAGTCATGACCCTTAACCTGATTTGACATAACCAACTGCAAGCTTAATTGTACTATATCTCATCAATTAATTAAAGTTATTGAATCCCTAAATTATTACCAAACAAGATAAAATACGGTTCATCAAACCAAGTGTATCAACTTTGGACTTCTTATTATAGAAAACTTAAAACATGCATTTGAATCTGCAAATAAATAAAAAAATCCGTACTGTAGTGTTCACAGCTTCCATTTCTGGACATCTTAATTCCTGAAAAGTAACTCAGTGTGTGCTTTGATAGTATTCACAGCTGTTCAGGAAGAATTAGGAGTCCTGTTGAAATGGGGAAAGACAACAGTGTTCCTGCTGCCTCTCACTACCCAACCCGATAAGAAATGACAGTGGTTGAAACTTTGTGGGCACTTGACTCAGATGGCCTGAGATCTGAGAAGATGGTGTGTTCATACCCTTATAGACCATCTTTCCAGGCTAATGTTTCTATGCCAGGGAATACAGAAGCTGAGCTGAGGGATTTTGAAATTCAGGGAGGATTAGGCAGAAAAAACACCAACATTCCTGTCTTAAGCAGTTAACTGTTCCCTGGGGCAGGTGGTCTTCTGTCCCTCCCTGAAGCACAAAGGCCTGGATGCCTCTCCTGCCCAGGCACAAAGTGCAATGAAGAATTGTGAAATTCAGGGAAAATTAGATTAAATAACTGCAGTGTTCTTGCCCGGGGCAGTTAGGTCTTTCCAGGGGCTCGTGTTCCTCAGCCTCTCCCTGGAACACAATGGCAGGGATGCCTTCACTTGCTCCGAAGGCAGTAATGTTTAGCAGTGCCCCAAGAGGTTAGCTGTCTTTCCCAGGAGCCATGATGAGCCTTATCTTTACTTTCTGAAACAAAACAACAGTTTTAACATAGGGATTACTTACCAGGCTTGTAACTATTTATGTTAAACTACAATTTCCCAACTGTTTAGGCCCCTATCACTATCATACATTATTATTGTTGCTATTGTTTGCATTATACTGTGACCCACTCATTGGCAATTTGGGTCTATGAGGACTGAGATTATGTTTGTTTTCTTTCTAGTGATTAGAAGAGAGTCAAGTAGATGGAAGACACAGGGCTGGTGTTTTTTGATAAATGAGTAAAGCAAAGAGAAATGTGATAATGGTTAAAAGGGTAAAATATGGAGCATTATGACCTCACATAACTGGAATTCTGACTGAGATGAAGGACCAGTTAAAGTTTTTTAAAGTGAAACATCTGACAGATAATGAGCTCAGGCAAACGTAGTGATCATGAGGAGGAAGGAATGAGAGATCAAGGCAAAGGACACAACATGTGCAAAGGACAGGAAGCAGGGATCTTCAGTAAAGTAGTGAATTTTACTGACTGATTTTGGTGATGAAGTGAGCTAACATGCCTGAGGTACCCAGTACACAGTCAGTACTAAACACTGTCAAGTATTGTCATTTTTACATCCTCTGGGTACCCATTTCAGTTCTACCCACTTGGAAACAGCAATAATAGGAAAACAGTACATACTCCTCCTGACAACACAAGCAATTCATGACATTAATCATAGATTACAGCTTGACCGATGTATTAGTGACAAGCAATGAACCACACATATGTAGAGTGTTTAATCTCATGAGTGCTGACATGTGCACATACTCCATGTGAATCCATTTTGTAATAGGGTACACCTCAGAGGATAGCCCCAAATATGGATTTGGAATGAGGTCTAGAAATCCAGGTGTCCAGGAAATATTGAAAAGATATATAGGATGTCCTCACCTCTTCCCCCAACAGGTGTGAGTTGGGGAAAGGGACACATGGAGCAGGAACATGCAGAGCTCTTTTGCACAGCCACAGCTTTGCAGCTATCCTCTGGCATGGCCATTTAACATATCTATAACCTTTAACTGGTTGCATAGATATGTTAAATAGCTGTGGCCATGCTTTGAGCCAGGTGGATGGAATTGACTTCCCTTGAAGATAGAACTGGTGGGCAGCTCCCCGTGGTTACAGAGCCTATGTGAGAGCTTGGAGAAGATTGGCTCCATGACATGGAACCACACCTGCCCAGACTCATGATGGCAGCCCAATAAACTTGGAATAATACAGAAATGCTGGCAGGGCTAATTGATTGTAGGGGAGTCAGAAATGAGGGTACAGAGGAAGTTTGGAGTAGGGATTTAAACCCAGACTCGGCAGCCATGCCAGGGGGGAACTACACAGTTTTTTTTTTGCAGAGTGGGGACCCCCGCAGCTTTGGTGATAGAGAACACCTCAGCTTTGGCCAGGGTGGGTACTTCCATGGCTTTTGTGAGGGTGAGGCCCATGTGGCTTTGGGGTTCTACCTTTCACCATGTTGCTTAGAAAGCAGGAGAGACTTTGCCTGCAAAAAAAGGGGTGAAAGGACTCTTGCTGGTGGGCCATGAGAAGGTGCCACATGACTTTGGATTAATTGGAGGTCCTGGTGGCAACACAGCTGATGGTGCCAGGAGTCTGAATCACGGACCTCTACTTTTTTCCTGAGATACTCTACTCCAGATTAGGGCAGAGGGAGAGGGAACGGCTCTGTGCATCTGTGGGTATCCTCAAGGACTTTAATATTTTAATGAAGACATTGGGTCACTACTTTAAGTCTGTATAGCTTCAAATAAACATTTCCTTTCCTTTTCACACATCTGTGGCATTGATTGATGTCTTTCCTCTGGTGGTGGGCATAGCTAATCTGGGGGAACCTTTTGGCAATATTATATCATACCCTTCCTTGATCCTGTTCTGTAACAGTTTCATCCAAAAGTTTCTCACATGCTTTTGTAATCTCTTCCTCTTCTCCCCACCCAACCTCCAGAGTTTGCAAGCAATTACATATTTTCTTTCTTTCTCCACAGATAAGTTTGCATTTTCTGAAGTTTCATATAAATAACATCATGTAGTATGTTTTCTTTTTTATCTAGCTTCTTTAATTCAGCATAATTATTTTGAGGTAAAATTTGCACAGTAAATTTAATCATTTTAAAGTGCACAATTCAGTGTCATTTACTGTAGTCAAAATGTTGGGTAAACATCATGTCTACCCATTACTGATTTTATTTTATTTTATTTTATTTTTAATTCAGTGTCTTTTTTTTAATATTTTATTTATTTATTTTTTAGAGAGGGAAGGGAGGGAGGGAGAGAGAGAGAGAGAAACATCAATGTGCAGTTGCTGGGGGTTATGGCCTGCAACCCAGGAATGTACCCTGGCTAGGAATCGAACCTGGGACACTTTGGTTCCCAGCCCGCGCTCAATCCACTGAGCTACGCCAGCCAGGGCTCCATTACTGATTTTAATCACATAAAACACTATACTCACTGAGAGATTGCTCCCAATTACCTCATACCCCAACTTATGGAAAGTACAAATCTCAATTCTGTCTTTGTTCATTCTTCATTTTCTGTCCCATACACCCTATGTCAGAACCTGTGTCAGCTTGTACATCTGGTGCTCCTGTTTTGGGGTGCAGTCAAGACAGGCAGCCCCAAAAAGGGATTTGGAATGGAGTACAGAACCCAAGGTGTCTAGGAAATATTAGAAAGACATATAAGATGTCCTCACTCCTTTCCCCTCAGGTGTAAGTTCGGGAAAGGGATACATGGAGTAGGAACATACAGGGCTGTTTTGTACAGCAACAGCTTCAGAGTTAATCCATGGCATGGTCATTTAACATATCTATAGCCTTTGGCTGGTCACTTAGATATATTAAATAGCTGTGGACATGTTCTGAGCCAGGGGGATGGAAAGGGATTCTCCCTCAAGTTGTAACTGGGAGAGCAGGTTCCCCAAGTTACAGCACCTGTGTGGGAGCTTGGACAAGACAGGCTCTATAATATAGGGCGACCCCTACCCAGACTCACGATGGCAGCCCAGCATCTTGAAATAATACAGGAATGCTGGCAGGTGTTACTGATTGTAGGAGGAGTCGGAAGTGGAGGTACAGAGGAAGATTGGCACAGGGATTTAAACCCAGACATGGCAACCATTAGACAGAGAAAGCCGTGAGGTTTTGCCAGAGTGGGGACCACCCCCCAGCTCTGGTAGGAGAGGACCACGCACTTTTGGTGGTGCTACCTTTGGCTGAGTGGTCTGGGAAGCAGGAGAGACTTTGCCTAGAAGAAGGGTAAAAAAAGAACTCTTGCCAGTAGGCCATGAAAAGGTGCCACATGACTGAATTAATTAGAGATCCTGCCTGGATGGTGACACAGCTGACAGTGTCAGGAGCCTGGATCTCAGAGGTTTGCTTCTTGTCCTGAGTTACAGTACCCTGAATTAGGGCAGGGGGGGAAGGAAGCACTGTGGGAATCTGTGGATATTCTAAAGGACTTCAGTATTTTAATGAAGATATTAGGTCACTACTTTAAGTCTGTATAGCATTAAATAATAATTTTCTTTCCTTTCCACAAATCTCTGGCATTGAGAAATGTCTTTCCTATTGGCCATGGACAATTGGGCCCAGCAGGGGGTCCTTTTGGTGGCAGCATATCACCCTTGGCCCCTCTGTTCTGTAACACTCCTACTCATCTCAGTGTCTGGAAACTAATCTGAATCTTCAAAACATTACTCTTTCTCCCAGCTCTGTGTCTTACTCTCATGCTAATTCTAGTTTTAGAGAAAGGGACCCCCAATTCACTGCACAAGTTACAGTGTCTCTCCCTCAACAGGTAAGTCAGACCCTCACTCATATTATTCAGCTTCATTCTGAGAATCCAAAATTAACCCTCTGTATGTCACTGATAGGACCCCCTTGTAAGGTGAAAATGCCTAAAACCCTAACACATCCCAGGTTTCACAATGTTTTCATGTGTCTCTGAGCACAATCCATTCCTCCATTTCTTTGCTCAGTCTTCACCTCTGCTTACACACAATTCACTTCTGGCCTGGTCTCCAAGGATCTGTCAAATATACCAGAGGCCACCAGGAGCAAGAAAGGAAATAGAACCAGAAAGGGATTTGTTTCCCATTTCCCAAGTCAGGTGGCAGGCTCTTTAAGGACTGGCATCTGGAATTTGTAAAAAGAACAAAGAAAACAAAGAATGAGGATCCTGATGTCTTCCCTGAGCTGCACATCAAAGAGGGCTTGAAAGAGGCTCACTCAGTACTCGCCTGTGGGTGGCTGACATCACCGAGACCTGCATGCTCACTAGAGTAGTTGAGGTTCACAGCAGAATGTCTTTTAATATATATTTGATCTTGTTTCTTGAAGGTGCAGAGAACATGTATGTGGAATGAGAACACTGTTGATGGTAAAGGCACTGTGGAATTGTGCCCTTCCATGCTGCCAGGTCTTAATGGATTGTAAGGCAAGGCTGCATTGTGGCAACCTGGGGCCCCATGAGGATCTGGGAAGTCAGGTCATCTCCTGTTGTGAATGTCAAGTCAGGAGAGAAGGGGGCAATGCAAATCTTTTTTTTTTTTGAAAAAGATTAAAAGGTAGGGAAATGGGAAGATTTAAAATATGTTAAGGCTCAACACTTTAAGTAAGATGACATGATTAGCTACTTATTGGGAAGTTATATTAAAGTAAAACATGCATGAAAACAGTTTAAAAATAAAACTAAGACTATATTAAAGACCATGCATATGGGCACTGAGACAGAACTCAACACCCCTGATTGAAAGGCTGCAGAGATTTTAGAACAGAAGGATCTATGGGAATCTTTATTTGCTATTTGACTTTTCACAAAAGAAAAACAAAACTTTGAATACAATCCTGACCGGAGGTCCTTACTTTTTGTATGGAAAGGCCCCAAACCAAGGTAGTTTTCACTCTTCCTCAGAGATGGGGCAGAGGAATACCAAGAAGATTAAAATTCAAACTAATGGGTCCAGATATTTGAGTCAGATATTCTTTGGTGTTTAACACTGGCAAAAAGTGTTCAGAAAGACTTGTATATGTTTCACAACACCAGATAAAGAATCAGGAATTGCAAATTGTAATCTGATTTTTACAGGAATTATCTGAAAATTGATGTCAGAAGCCTATAGTCAGAAAGAATCTGTCTAAAGGTTTCTGACTCTTGGAACTTTAAGGCATCTAAGTCAAAACAAAAATGTTTTCTTCACAGTGGAGGGAACCACAACCAAATCCCTTTCAGCAAAGACCCAGTTTTCATCTCCATCAATTCCTGCGATAATCGAGGGGAAAGAGGGAAGGATTTTCAGGAACAAGTAGAAAGGACACATAGACAAAACCAAGGGGGGTAGGATCAGGGTGGGAAGTGGGAGTGGTTGTAGTTGGGGGGAGTGGTAGGGGGAAAATGGAGAAATTGTACTCGAACAACAATGAAAAGTGTGAAAAAAAAGAAGAGTTGTCAGTTCCTAGCAATGTAGACACAAGAGCAAACTTGCTGAGAGTCCTTGAACTGAGCCAGGATTGCATCTCCCAAGAGGCTGTGCTTTTATATCTCTCTGCACTCACTTTCTATTGATTTTTATCACAAATCATTTGAAACTAATAAGGATATTCTGTATCCTACAACATGGCTGTTGTGATTTAATTTGTTCCCGTTAGTAACTTAAGTGAAAAGAACCTGACATTTACAACACAGTTTGCTCTGATGAACTTTTCTTTTTTTTTTTTAATAAAACCTAAGATGGGAGATTTAACAGCCTCTTGAAGTTAATAGGTTTCACCTTCACACTTTACCAACAGTCTTCTTAGATTTGGGTGATTCCCTCTTCAACAAGAAATATCAAAATAACCTGCAGGTCAAACGTAGCTTCATAAAGACTGTGGTTATTTCTAGTTCTGTGGACACCAGTCTGAACAAGGACATTTGATCCAAAACCATGTTTCTATTACCAGTAATTCTAATTATATTCTATTAATAAATAAGAGTCATGCTAAACTTATGCAAATGAGACTACTTCCATAAAACTAAGACACTCAAGAAGACATTTGAATTTATGGAAGTCAAACAGAGAGAAAGAGGTCAGTGTTACTAACCACATAGGTGTCTTTTAGCTTCCTGTTGTCCACATCAGTGTCCAGGTGCCCTCCACATGACCCCTGGAACAAGGACAGAAATTGAATTTTTACAAATCTATCACTTGCTTCCACTGGTAACCACATGACAACTGCCCATACCTGAGGGACACTCTGTCAACCTCACTGTATAGTTGGTGCCCCTGAGACCAACCAATGGTGGGATCTGGTATAAAATGCAACCTTAAGTCAACAGCAATGACAATGTCAGCTGTTATTATTGATCATTGATGACTGAATGCAAGTCTTCTAACAACATTACATTTTCACTGCACATGTACTTGAAAAATACAAAAGATTTTTATTCAGAGTTTAATAACAGGTGAGGAAAAAAGGGTCACACGTATTTCGCACCCATATTGAGGGTCTCACTTTCAAAGACACTATGATTTCCATGACATCACAGTAATAACTCCCACATCCTTTCTCCATACAAAATCCATGGTGAAAGTTCTGTAGTCACAGGAAGCTTCATCTTCTAAAACAGCTTCAGGCTCTCCCTGTTGTACAGCCACTGAGTGGGGGTCATATTGTATAGCAGCCAACACCACATTGTCCTTATGCTGTGTGACTGGTGCTGTTGACTGGAAAGTTAGCATGTTCACAAGTTCTGTGGGAAACAGAGGATGTGACAGAGAGAGAGTGGTCTTGGGACCTGGGCCACTGTGTACCTCCAGAAATATCTGCCACTCACTGTCTATATTTAAGTTGCTAAAGGTCACCTAAGGATGGTCTGGACCTCTGCAATTAAATTATTGCTTTTATTGAGATGACAATGTGTACAGAGAGGCCTGGACATCTTCTCTGATACCAGATCACTCAAGAGTGAGCCCTGAAATATTCTCATGGACATCTCAGTACCATCAGCACACAGAATCCATTCTCACCTCCTGTGTCCTATAACTTAATCATTAGGTGAAATTATCCTCTCCCATGAACTTTCTTGATCTTAGAACTTAGTTTACTTTTTAAAGTCATGCCCTACTCTTCATATAAGTATTTGTGTATTTTGGGGAAGGTAGGATTATATCCCCTGTACAACTCTGGGGCCAGGGAAATTTTATAGTTAGTGGGAAGACATTTACCTGGAGTTAAATACTTTATTATTTTGTAAAGATAGCCCAACCTCGTTGATGTGACATTGTATTTGAAAGTGTTTTTTGTAAATATTTTGATAGCTTGAGCAAGACTTACTTTCTGATTTGCAAGTTGAATAACATGCTGAGATAAGTTCCTAGGGAGATATTTTTATGGCCTTAACAAAAGACAGAGACAGCAGGAGTAGAGGAAAACTTCTTCAGCTAGGAAAGAACACACAGGAAAACCCATAGTTAACACACCATTCCATGGAGAAAAAAACAAAATTCTAATAACATATAGTACAAAGTGACAGTAACTTTTTTCCAACCTATTCAACATAGTACTGGAATCCCTGGATGGAAATTTTGTTAATAAGTTGACATATTTGGTATTCAAATGGGAAAAATGGAAGAAAATTAATGTCTTCAAAAGACATCTTAACCTCATAAGTAAAAAAGACTAGAGATTCTTCCCTCCACACACACAAAACACTGTGAAAGCTAGTAAATTCAGCCAAGTTGGAAAGGACAAACTTAACAGTCAGCACCATTCCTATTTCTTTGTAACAATAATGAACAAACACAAAATGGATTTAAGAAACATTTTCATTTCAAGCAACACCAGAAAGAATGAAATGCTTAGAGAAAAATGATCCAAGTATACAGAAGATGTATGCATTAAAACTACCAAATTATTCAGAAAGCAATTAAAAATTAAAAACAAATAAGAATAAAAACATTTATGTTTATTGATTGAAAGACTTCTAACCATATACATATTTGATCCAGTTAGTACCAAGAACTTAAAAATACTCTAAGCACCAAAACACCCTGCCTCAACCCTCTACCAACAAGGACTCTAACAAGTGCTGCCAAGCTGGTCCTCTGCCCCCACTCAATGGGATTTTGTGGGCACTGGCTACCTGTTGCAGACTCAGGATGAGAAAACTTGGGGTACTGTGGAGGCCACATTTTGCATTTTTATGGAGCTTCTGGACAAAGCTCAATCTGCCTCACCCAGACTCACCTTGGGAGAAGAGCACCAGCAATCTTGCTATGATCTAATACAGACACGGAGAACTTTAGCTTACACTCTGAAAATGGACATTCCTGGACTGGAGCCTGTGCACACCCACACATCAGCCTGCCCACCTTTCATACCACATTGTCCTTCTTTGATCTGCCTCTGTGCCCCTGACTTCTTCAGCCTCCAGTATCATGTCCTTCCTCCTTCCCAGCAGTTAGCCAGACTGCACAGATCACATGCCTTCTTCTTCCTGCCTTTCTAGAAATTTCATCCATCAGTGGCTGCTAGTCTTTTTCCAACCCTGGGATCACTTCTTATCCCTTTCCCCGCATCCCATGTCTCATTTCCCTGGACCATCAAGCCCTACAACTTGGGCTACTGTGCCCTTGGGAATAGGTGGGAGCATGTTTCTCTGGTGACCTCTGTTTAGGAATGCATTCTCTCTTCTCAGGATTCCTACACAGCCACCCCCTCTACAACCCTCTCTTCTCACAATTTTCAGTGGTTTTGTTTTCACCTCATATATAGAAGAGCATACTTTCTGTTATTAATTCCTTAAATGAAATGTTTGGTTTCAGTATCAAAGACACTTGTGAGACTTCAAGGATCTTATTCTTTTTTTTTCTACAAGGACATCTTACTACTCAAGACTGTACATTCACATTTGGAAGAATTGCTCCCTTTCTTCCCTCACCCAAACTTCTGAACTCCAATGACTCTCTCCTTGATCTGAGGGCTCTCCAGTCTGACTTTAGCCAAGATTGTGTTCTGTATTGGGGACGTATCCCAGAAATCTCTGATTGGTCACAGGATAGTGAAGAAATTGGGTGCACATGACCAAGAACTGGGGACTGCACCCCATTGTCTTTTTAAGAAGACATTATATTTCACAGAATATAATCTGTGGTGAGAATCAAGGTTCTATTACAGAACATCATTGAAAGATCTATGCATCAGCTCCTTTACATATAAGGTGAAAATGCATGTAGAGTAGGAACAATGTTGATGGCTAGGGTTTGTCATTTTCACATATGACATTTGCCATGTTCATGACAATGTTAGTGAAAAGACCTTAATGATTCCCTTTGTCCTGATGTGACACCCTGTGAGGGCAGTGGGGGAAATTTCAGACAAGGGATGAAAGAATTAGCAGATGGTCACCTGTGTATATCCAAAGTTCATTTGGGTGGATAAGGCTTTGAGCCTGTGTGCACACTCCCTAAGAGCACTGGAGCCAAGTTTCCTGAATGGGCACCACTGTGCTGAAATCCTGCTGTGTATCTTCAGGACTTTCCTCATTTGTCAGATCCTCTGGAGAAATCTGTTTTTGCCTTTCTATCCTCTGGAGGCTGTTTTCTCTCCTGTCTCAGGTTCCCCTCTCACGGGCACCTTTCCTCCTCTGCTCCCATGGACAGGTTTCCTTGTTTTATTCTATCATTTGATCTCCTGCTAACTGTTTCTCTAAGCCATCAAAATAAAAATAATTACATGGAGGGACCCCAGAAAAATCAAAGTACTCTTTCCATCTTACCACCTGTAACATCACCATACATAAAAAGTATCTTCTGCACAATATAACTCTCATGGGATCCAGTATATGACTCAGGATATTTTCAGGGGCCAATTGTTATCTCCACCACCATATTCAAAGAACTTCAAAATGTAAACATATTCTCTTCATATTTTTGAAAAGCTTTCTAAATCTACCCTGTTGCAGCCCTGTGTACTTCAAGAAAGTAAATGTTTTTTCTCACAGTTGCAGCTCCTCATTACCCCCACCCCGAATAAGTGTCCCATTGCTTACCTTTCTTTCAAACATTTGTGCTGTCAAGCATGTCCCCAGACACTCTGATTCCAGGGCAGTGACACTGGAATGAAAGTGTGCCTGGGCATTGGAGCACAGGCTCTTCAGTCAGGAGTATTTTCTATGAGTGTAAATTTACTTCATCATATCTACAACTTTGCAATTAGCCCACCCTTCAAGTCTGATGTTATTCCTGGAACTGTGCCTGACAGGCACCCTATGTCTTGAACAAATTCGGTTATTTCAACTATGAAAGACAAAGCTTTAGATTTTCTAACAGACAATTTGCCTATATTTCTCATGGATGACTTTCAAAGAGTTTTGACAAATTAGTGATGTATCCCATCAACTAGTCACAAATTTTATAAAACAGTGTTTTTTTTTTTTTTTATTGAAGATGGTTCTTGTCTGCTAACAAATGAAATGGTTTTATTTGAGCTAGAGTTGGCCAAACAAAGAAGATGGGCTGCAGAATAAAGGCAGCCATGGTTTGATCAAACAGTTACACCAGGACAAAACAAATGCTGCGAACAAGTCTAGCTCCCTTAATCTTCTCTCATAGATCCTGCATCTAAAGTACAAAAAGCCCTGTCCTGTCCTTACCTCGGGGAGTTTTAAGTGGGGTGTGAAAGCAGTATCAACCTCCTCAGAGTGCTGAGCATGAAAACATCACAAGAGAAAAAATGACAAAAACTGCTTCTTTGAAAATCCATACTCTTTAGTACCAAAACCATAGTTTACATGTTTAGTATTGTCAAACAGTCCATACCACTAAACGCTATCTACAGACCCAATGTACACATTGTAATCCCAATGCCATTTTCTGAAGAAATAGAAAATATCATTCTGAATGCATATGCGATTTCAAGACACCCTGAGGAGCCTAAAGGATCTTTTAAATAGAAGCTTATGTTTTCAGATTCCAAAACATTATAAACCTATAGTATGTATAAAGTCTCTCACATATTCATATTTGAAGAAACAAGGATTGTTCATCAGGGCACTTGGGGAAGGCAAAATGGGGTGTTGTTTTTTAATGAGTATAGATTTTCAGTCTTACTGATGAAACATTGCTAGAGATCTCTTTTGCTTCGAGGAGAATATATATACCACTACTTATCTGTACACAGATTCTTGGTTCATGACAATAAATTTAAGGTTATGTGTTTTTAGTATAATTAGATAAAACATTTAAAGCAAAAATATCGGGGTAAAGGATGCCAAGACTTTTGAGAAGGAACATAACTGCCTCAACAGAAGAGGTTCTAGGCATAATAAATATAACATACATGTGGTTTGTAGCTTAATTTCCTGTTTCAAACATTTTATTTAAATTCAGTTGTCGATGGAGTCTCTGAGCCCCTCAAGAGCCCATGATGACAAAGGAGGCTCAGAGATCTGCTGGTTTTCAGTAGCTGAAGGGCCTAAATGGGAGGGGAAAGGTCTGACAGATGTGGAAAGACTGGTCAAACAGTTTGAGTGTGGAGGGGCATACACATTAAAAATTCAGGAAACTGAAAAGTCTACAATATAAAATTATAAACTACTAATATCAGGGACAATGGGGATGAAGATATCTTAGATGGGTTGTTTTTCGAAAATCCAAAGTAATTTTCTCTTTGTGGCAATTGAAGTGCCCTTTGTGTTTAAAAAAACTTGTGCCTCTTCTGGAGATATTAAACAGTTAGAACCTAATGATGAAGCATGTGGTCTACAGCAGAAGTGGAGGAAAGAGGACAGTTTCCCATGGCATTCACTGGTTTTTAAGGCAAAAAGAATATTTTAAGGGACACAAACAATGTTTCACATGATTAACTCCCTCCCATGAGCACGCCTCACCTCAGGGCAGCAATCAACCTTCTCAGAACACCTGAAAGACATGAAGTCACAAAAATAAAGCCAGGCAACAAGTTTTCTTTTCTTTCCATTTATATTTTTGAAAATCAATCACTCTTACCATCAATAGAATCCAATGGTGCACTCAGGACCCTCTTTATTCTGTATTCAAATGTACCATTGGCACTCACAATAAAATTTAATTTAAAAAATATATGTTATGATTTTAAAATACACATAATATACATGTACTCTTTTAAACACTTTAGGATACATTTCAATGCTATTAACGACATTAACATTGCTGGGCGACCATCATTGCACTTTGACATTTTGCCATTCCCAGCAACAGTGCTCAAGCATCTGATCTGCCCACAATTTCATGGACACTTGTTATTTTCTGTTGTTTTGATAATGGCTATTTTAGTGGGTGTGAGATGAAACTATATTGTATTTTTAAGATGTTCCTTCTAATGGAAATATAACTGACTTACAATATTCTATTAGTTTTAGGCGGACAACATAGTGCCTCATACTGATATAGATGACAAGGTGATCACCACAGCAAGTCTAATTAACCTTTGTCACTCTACAAAGTTATTACAACATTATTATTACATTCCCATGCTGTTTGGTACATATGTATTTTATAAGAGATGAGTGTGACTGACATGAGTCAGTGAACCAATAAGTGATAGCATAGCACAGAGTTCAAAAACGAGCTAGAAAAGTGAGGGAAACAGGCAGGAGGTATCTGTTGCAGCATAACCATGTGCTCTGCCCTTGGTCATTTTATTTATTCCCCCTCTGCTGAGGGCAGGTGAGGACTTATGCAGATGCAGGAGTATGGAATGGCAAGTGGGCAGCAGGAAGTTGCCGAAATTCTGGCCTTTGTGGACCATTTATGTGTGCTAGTTATGAAAGAGCGTTTTAAAAAGTTAAAATTTTGTACATAAAAATTATTACTAGCATTTCAGGGCCTAAGACCAATGCAGAAAATATTTCTCCAGAGAGAAGCAAACATCTGAGGCACGGGCCTCAGTCCCTGGAGGTACAGGGAGCCTGTTTGTGTGCTTAGAATTTCAAAGAGTCTACAACCAAGTTCTAGTCTTTGAAAGGGTTCAGTGTAAGAGTTCTGGAAGAGGAAAGTGTGTTTGTTAGATGTGCATTATGGCTCTTGCTATACTCAAGGCTAAGATGGCTGCAGAGTGTCTGTGGACAGAGAGCAATGCAGCACGCATATCCCAGGAAGTAGCAACAAGTTTCTTAGTGAGGCAAACCTCTAGTCTGCTTTTGGAGACTTTTCTGGAAGCTCCATTGTCACTCTGCTTCCAAATATATAAATAAAAATATTAAGTTAAATAAGTCATTTTTTTTCTTTAAAAAAGTAGTCCATTTATGAAGTAGTGATGATTCTGGTTCATGACTTAAGGAGTAAAATTTTCAAATTTTGTGTTCCTCATAGTAGCAACAAACAAACAAAAGCTCCAGAGAGATCTTGTCAGTGCCCATCTTTGGTCAATTGAACAAAGAACCAAAATTTTTTTGTTTCTTGGACAATTCTTAATCAGATTCATATACCGAGAGAACACATTTTTTGATGTGATCACTTACAACCCCAAAATATTTTATCTATAATCATGGTGAGAACCTAAAATTATTTTTCAGTGTCTTATATTCTCACTGTGAGCAAAGCCAGTCTCTGGTTCCCTTTGGTTGGACACTCTTTCTCATATTTGTGACAACATTATATTTGGCTGTTGACACAGGGAGTCAACACAGAGACTCCCTGTGTCTCTGTGTGCTGTTTCAGGGTGATCACAGGAAGTTTCTGGCTTCTTTCAGCTATGCTAAGGATATCTGCTCCAAACAATGGCAGATTCCCTAGATGTAACCAACGTTTTCTCTGAACAACATGCTTTGTGGTTTCTTATAGGTTTTTCACTTTTACACATGACCTAACTCAAGGTTTTCCCTTACTTAGAAGATGAAGACTCAGTGGCTTTTTTTTCACATTCATCAGTACACACACACACACACACAGACACTTCTTTCTATTTTGTCTTTTCAGTATTTTTCTAAAGATCAACATTTAGTATAGATCTTATTGTATAGGTTTAATGCTCTCCATATTTGAGCCAAATAACTTTCTGAGTTCCTTAAATTTGAATCTCTGAAGTATATCAGAAATGAAGAATTCCCTTTTGTGAGCAACACATGTGTGGGGAATGTGTTTCTGCTCATTAGACAAAAGCAATGGTTTAAAAAAAGAAAGTAGGAAAAAGCCAAAATTCTCCATATGCTTTTACGCTTCTACCAAGTTGTCTTGTGTTGGGTCCACCCTCTGGTGGTTGAGTGACAAATGACCCAATAAGTCAAGCAATTATTTTTAACCTAGGGTCACTTTTAGGGGCAGATCCAGGAAAAGTATTATCAAGTGAAATGCAAGGTTCTTTGTTCAAAAGTCAAAAGAATTTCAGGATTGTGAAAGCAGAACATTAAACCTACAGCAGGTTCTTCTAAGTGACTCCACAGATTTTGAGCCCATGAAGCTGGTCCGCCCTATCAGGGCAAGTGTATGTGTTCATTCCCCCAGTGACTTCCATGAGAAATTCAAGTCATAAAATACCTACAGACCTGCAGTTGCATTTAATGGTGTGCACCAGGGGCTTCCCCACTATAGAGGAGCGATATGTCACATTTTCTAAATGCCTTAGAAGACACAGATGCTCTGAAAGGTGGAAGTGGGCGACTGCCAATGTTGATGCTCTCAGACAATGACATCAGTGATGATGGTGGCACCAACAACAGAATCAGCTACTCCCATTCCTGCCAGAGCAAATGTCTTCCCTCAGTGGCCATAGATACAAACGGCTGTTCTACAGAGATTTTTCCCACTGTCTGTGTGATATATGCTGCCTGCCCCTTTAAAACCTTCTATGTGGTAGATGCGGAGTGGAAGTTCTGGGACTATGAGATGCACAGACACCAGATGTCCTCTTGGCTGTCAAGCAGCCAAGAAGTGTGCAGCTGCAAGCAGTAGAGTGAGTGGGAAGCCACTTCCCTGGTGATCCTCGGCACCTCTTCTGATTTCTGTTGGCTATGAAACATTGTTTACCTAAACTCTCAATGTGGAAATCCAGCTGTAGAAGGGACTTTTTGGAGCCCCACCACAGCTGATATGCTCCAATTAGCACCACTTGATGAATCTTCCCCTGATCATGGGATCCTCTGCATAAAGGTGGTTCTTGTGCTTCAAAAGTATTGTGTGAAACTAATTTTTAATGAGCCATTGTTGTTTCTTTTCTCATGTTATGAGGTATTTTATAAGAAGTCAGGTAAAAAAATGTAATGAGTTTTTTATGAGAACCTTTCCCACACTTCCATTTTCAGCTCTGAGAGAGAACAGGGCCACCACACAGCAAAGCCATGTTTTTCTCAGTGGCCTTGTGTAGGCTACAGTGACCAAGGATGTGTCCAGGCTGAGGGAGAAAATCACAGCAGAGATGAGGGTAGGCAGAGAAATGGGTTTCAATCCTGATTCCAGGCAGGTCAGCAGGAGGTAGCAAAACCACTAGGCCTCCCCAGCCACAAGTGAAGGAGGAGCAGCTGATATCTGAGTACTTGGGGGTGTGTTGCCTCCCCAAAATGTGTATGGTATGCTTTTGTAAAAAGAAGTAGTGAGACACAGAAAATTAAACTTTTCCGTATTCCACATCTCCTGCTCGTTTTTGAGTACCTTCATTTTCTGAGTACCTACATTTTTTCATGTATTGCAGACACTGTGCTAAGCCCTTATAAACTTTATCTTATTTAGTCTTTCCAACACCTCTATCAATTTATATTAATACTTCCATTTTTGGATGAAGGCTAATTTGACAAAGGACCACACTCACAGCAAGTGAGGTGGATGGGGAGACTGAAACCTAGCTGTGTTGTAGTCTATGTCCATAAAACCCACAGTTTTCCAAGTTATTTATTTACAGTGTGTCTGTTTCTCTTGAGTAGAACCTAACTTCCTGGGCAGATAGACCGAGTGTTATTTGAGTTTGAATTCCTGACATGTAGTAGACTAGATGTGATAAATGAGTTTCAACCTGGCAAACATGTAGGATCTGAACCCTTAAGAAGAATAAATCAGTTCTAATTACAGGAGCAGCATCAGCTAGATTCTGGCATTGGGATTAGATGTGGTTCTTGGGGTTGGGGAGGTGGGCAGAGCAAAGGACATCTAGGAGTGGGGCAGCCAATGCTTTTAGGGGTGGTTGGTGACACACTTGAATTCACTGGGGGTTCACTGGGGAGGGCTCTGCACTCCCAGGCAGGAAATGTGATTGGTATGCAGTAACCACTTGGGACAGGGACATTGAAACCAGTAGAGGTGAGATATTAAAAAGACAAACTATTGGATGGTAAAATAGTCACAGGGATGCACAGTACAGCACAGTGGGTATAGGCAACATTATTGTAATAACTGTGTGTGGCGACCAGTTTGGTCCTAGACTTGTCAGGGGATCAGTTCATAAGTTTTATCAATGCCTCAGCACTACCCTTTACACCTAAAACTAATAGAGCATTGAAAGTCAAGTGTAATTTTAAAAATTTTAAGAAAAGTAAGCTTCAGCTTCAGTGCATAATAGGGAAAACAACCTTAGCTCAGCACCTGTTTAGCTCTGGGTTTTCTTTTTCATCGAGGCCCCCTCAGTTACATAGCCCTGAGAAACATGTTAGTTTAAGAGGATCAGGCAGCTTTTCTTGCTGGTCTGATTTCAGAGAGTGCAACATTGATGATGGAATTTGAGCACATCTGCCTGAACACACAGTGTGTGTTCTCTGAACTGCAGCATATTGTCTCTGCTGGTGCAGTTAAAAGCCAGAGTTTTGGAAACAAAAGAAAATTTGGCAAATCCTTGGGGAGATGTGATATGGCAAAAAAAAAAAGAAGTATCTTTCCTTAAAAAAATAGCCAGTGACAATAATTGACTTACTAGTAGACCAAGTGCCCCACTACTAGAGACAGGTTGAAACCAACATGATGTGAGCACACCAGTGGTTATGGATGTGAGCAGTGCGCCCCGGTGAATGAGGTGAGGAAGCTCAAGTCAGCAGTTCTTTCTTTGGGTAATGGGAGAAGGGTGACCCATTCCTAAGAGGGTTTCTATAAGACTTCTCAGCATATTTAATGCCTTCTTAAAGAAAACCAGGATGTAAACACAGCCTGTATTGCCTAATTCTAAACAAACCAAAAGAGAAATGGGAGAAGAAAGATTTTGTTCAAGATTTTATTTATTTATTTTTTTAGAGAGGGACCAGAAGGGAGGGGAAAAGAGAAGAGACTCATTAATGTGTGGTTGACTCTCAAACACCCACTACTCGGAACCTAGCATGTGCCCTGACTGGGAATGAAAACAGCCACCATTTGATTCACAGGCCAGCATTCAATCCACTGAGCCACACCAGCCAGGGCAGAAAGGTTTTTAATAAGAGTGTCTCAAACATTCACTTTCCTAAGGAATATACCGTATTCCAGCTATTTGACAAAATTATTACCATAGGCAATAACAAATCTTAAAATTGTCATCTAAATATTAATAGAAGTTTTAGCTGTATGAATGAATAAATTCAATTTATTCCAATGGTTATAAATTAATGCTTTTTTCACTTTTGTGCCTGTGTCATGGCTAATTTTTTTTTTACTTACTTATGTATTCTTAGAAAGAAATGATTATGGTTTATTTAATGAAGTAATTTCTATAACAGACTATATTTTAAAAGCTGTTACGTGTGTGATTTGAAGAGAATGATGCACAATAAATAAGACTCTGGTTAAATCTTTATTTCAAGGACTTTGCCCATCTTTCCACTTAGGAATACAAAGCATTTATTATTTTTGTAGAAAAAAAATAAGTAACATTTTTTCTACAAAAAGAAGACAGACCATTTATAGTTTAGACCAAGAGCTAAAAAGTTTGTTTTTTCCTCAAACAAATCTTAACCAGTGTCTAAGGACCAGAGAGGACATATATTTTTTTTTTGAGTGAACACCTAAACCCTTAAGTAGATTTTGACTCCTACTTAAATTGAAACATTAAATGATTTTGTGTTTGATATTCACACTGTGAACAGAGCCAGTTCCCAACTACCTCATGTAAAATGTTCTTTCTTTCATTTGTGACAACACTGGACATCCCTGAAATAATCCCTGTATCTTAGTGTGTGCTGCTCAAAGAAATCCCAGGAAGGTCACACTGAGAACATCTGCTCCAAAGTAAGAAATCACTCTGGGGAGAACTGAAGTCTTCTTTACATTACATTCTGTGAGGGTACTCACTAATTTTCCCTTCTTTTTTTCTAAAACATTTTATTGATTATTCTATTACAGTTGTCCCATTTTCCCCCTTTATTCCCCTCCACGCTGCAAACCCCCTCCCACCTTCATTCCCCCACTTTAGGTCAAGTTCATGGATCATACACATAAGTTCTTTGGCTTCTACATTTCCAGTACTACTCTTAACCTCCCCTAGTGTATTTTACGCCTACCATTTATTCTACTTATTCACTCTACCTTTCCCCTCTCTGTGCACCTCTCACTTCCCTGCTGATAACCCTCCATGTGATCTCCATTTCTGTGATTCTGTTCCTGTTCTAGTTGTTTGCTTAGTTTGCTTTTTTGTTGTTGTTGTTTGCTTGTTTTTTAAGGTTCAGTTGTTAATAGCTATGAGTTTGTTGTCATTTTACTGTTTGCATTATTTATATTCTTTTTCTTAGTTAAGTTCCTTTAACATTTCATATAATACGGGCTGGGTGATTATGAATTCCTTTAACTTGACCTTATCTGGGAAGTGCTTTATCTGCCCTTCCATTCTAAATGATAGCTTTGCTGGATAGAGTAATCTTGGGTGTAGATCCTTGCCTTTCATGACTTGGAATACTTCTTTCCAGCTTCTTCTTGCCTGCAAGGTTTCTTTTGAGAAATCAGCTGCTAGTCTTATGAGAACTCCTTTGTAGGTAACTCTTTCCTTTTCTCCTGCTGCTTTTAAAATTCTATCCTTATTTTTAATCTTGGGTAATGGAATTATGATGTGCCTTGGTGTGTTCCTCCTTGGGTCCAACTTCTTTGGGACTCTATGAGCTTCCTGAACTTCCTAGAAGTCTATTTCCTTTGCCAGATTGGGGAAGTTCTCCTTCATTATTTGTTCAAATAATTGTTCGATTCCTTGCTGTCCCTTTTCTCCTTCTGGCACCCTTATGATTCAGATATTGGAACATTTGAAGATGTCCTGGAGGTTCCTAAGCCTCTCCTCATTTTTTTGAATTCTTGTTTCTTCATTCTCTTCTGGTTGAATGTTTCTTTCTTCCTTCTGCTCCAAACCATTGATTTGAGTCCCAGTTTTCTTCCTGTTACTGTTGGTTCCCTGTATATATTGCTTTATTTCACTTTGGGTAGTCTTTATTTGTTCCTTCATTTTGCAAGTGAGCTCAATGAGTTCTATGAGCATCCTGATTACCAGTGTTTTGAACTGTTCATCTGATATGTTGGCTATCTCTTTGTGCTTAGTTTTATTTTTTCTAGAGCTTTGATCTGTTCTTTCATTTGGGCCATTTTTTTTCTCTTGGCATGCCTGTTAAGTATAAGGGCAAGAGCCTTAGGGTTCACTAGGGAGGAGCAATCCACATGGCTGCCTTGTGGCCCTGCATGTGGGTGAGGAGTCCAAGAGGGCACAATGCTGCTTGCTTCACTCTCTGCCAGTTTTCAGTCACTTCTGCCACTACCCACAATCAAATTGGGCCCTTCTGGTGCTGATAAGTCAGGAAAGTCATCTCTCAATGCCAGAGATTTGTGAAAATGAAAGGAAATGTTTATTTCATACTATACAGACTTAAAGTAGTGACTTAATGTCTTCATTAAAATACCAAAGTCCTTTGGGATACCCTCAGATGCCCACAGTGCTTTCTTCTCCCAGTGTCCTAATTTGGGGTACCATAACTCTGGAAAAGAAGCAAACATCCAGGATCCAGGTTCCTGACACCATTAGCTGTGTTGCCATCCAGGCAGGATCTCCAATAAATCCAAAGCCATGTGGCACTTTCTCATGGCCTACTGGCAAGAGTTCTTTGTACCCATTTTCCAGGCAAAGTCTCTCCTGCTTCCCAGACCATATGGCCAAAGAGAGCACCCCGAAGCTGTGTAGTCTTCTTTTACCAAAGCTGCAGGGTTCTGCATTTTGGCAACACCACATGGTGGTTCCCCTACTAAAGCCATGGGGGTCCCCACTCTGGCAAAACCTCATGGCGCTCTCTTCCAAAGCTGTGGGGGTCCACAGTCTGGCAAAACATCATGGCTTTTCTTACAATGGGTTTTGTGTCAGGATTTAAATCCCTGCATCAGTCTTCCTTGGTACCCCCATTTCCAAGTCCTCCTACCATCTGTTACACCTGCCAGTATTTCTGTACTATTCCAAGTTTTCTGGGCTGCCATCATGAGTATGAGCAGGGGTGGCCCCATGTCATGGAGACAATCTTCTCCAAGATCCCATGCAGGTTCTGTAACTCGGGGGACCTGCCCCCCCAAGTCACATTATGTGGGAGAGTCACTTTCCATCCCCTTGGTTCCAAGCAGGGCCACAGCTATTTCACATATCTAAGCAACCAGCCAAAGGCTATAGATATGTTAAATGGCTATGCCATGGATTAGCTACAAAGCTGTGGCTATACAAAACAGCCCTTCATGTCCCTGCTTCATGTGTCCCTTCCCCCAACTCATACCTGTGGGGGGGTGAGGACATCTTATATGTCTTTCTAATATTTCCTAGATACCTTGAGTTCTGGACCCCATTCCAAATCCCTATTCACCCCCCCCCCCCACCCCGCTCTTGGCTACTCCCTGTAGCATACCTATGACTCTGTTTTGGGTAAAAGTTCCCCCTAATTTTTGACTTTTCTGCATTATGTATACAATATCTTCCTTCTTAAAAGATGAAGACTCAGCTGCTTTTCTTTCCATCACCTACACACACACACACACACACACACACACACACACACACATGTGAACACTTACATGTCAAACCTACCTTCCTATCTTTCCAGTATTTTTCTAAAGAAGGATAGTTAGTGTAAACTTTGTTGTATTTGTTTAATTCTATTCACATTTGAGCCACCAACAGAGTTTTCTTTAAATTTGAATCTTGAAGTACATCAGAGATAAAGAACTTACTTTCTGTGAGCTGAAGAGGTGAGGGTGAAATCGTTATGCTCATTAGACACTTGTAGTGACACAAATAGTGTAGATAAAGTGCAAAACTCCTCCAATCTCTTCATAGCCCCTCCTGGTTCCTATGCATTGGTTCTGCCCTCTGGTGATCCCATTTCAAATGGCAGCTCCTTGTAGGGTCAAACTGTTTTTACAACCCCAGGTCATGCCTAGGAGCCAAACCAAAAAAAGTCAGTGTCAAGTGAATACAGGACTCCTCGCTGAAAATTGAATATGATTTTCAAGATGGTGAAGGTAGAGTATTAAACATACTAGCAGCTGTTAGTGACTGCACAGAGTGTGACCCCATGAAGCTAAACCTCCCCAGCAGGGCAAATGAATGTGTACATCCTCCAAGTTAATTTCACACCAAATTCAAGTCACAAAAGCTCTACAGACTTATTAATGTCATCCTTAATGGCTTGAACTACAGGCTTTCTTGCTATAAATGATCAAAAGGGCAATTTTCTATATGCCTCAGTAGATACAAGGGCTTTGAAGTTTGGAAATGAATACATACTAATGTTGATACTTTCCAGACAATGACATTAGTGATACCAGTGATACCAGGGGAAAGGTCAGCTGCAAGAATGGGTAGTTTATGCAAAGCATTACATCCACATCTGTAACCATTCAGAAATCTGCCACACAGTCTGGGCTATGCTAGACATACCCTCCAGAATAAAAGACATGTTGTTGTGTTTCTGCCCCCATTCAGTTAATGTTAGAAGAATGAAAGGTACTTTATGGACCCTCTGGTTTAACCTAATAAGAAAATGACATTCAGAATTCTAGTCTTCCGGGCAAGGTCATGCTTCTACAACAATACTGCAATAGCTCCTGATTGGCTTTTAACTCCCAGAGGAGTCATATTGCCAAAATATAGGCTGTAATGTGACAAGGTGGCCAGACCTCCTCATATGTTGGTTCTATTGCATGCACGGATGTTCAGTTCAAGTAGGAAGAGCAGTGTCCATCACAAATAGAAGTGATAGATCTGGGTTAGATAAGGGCAGGTTTCCCAGACCATTAGCACCTACTGCTTCAGCTAGGGGCTTGTCACATAGCTTTGACCATGGAATCACAGGAAGTTCACTATCACTTTCAACAAAGAAGTCAACATCTCCAGTCTGAGTTCATTCTGGCCATCAATTCCCCTCCCAACCACACACACCATTTGCCACTATTTTTGCCTCTCCCAAGGCATCTAGTCAATCTAATAATACACCAATTCCCTAAAAAATGGCTAACTGTTGACTCAGCTGATTGGACTCAGGTTCTTGACTTGGCTCATGCTATGGGGTTTTTTTTAGTTATTCTCAGTTCTCCAATGCCATGTGGAATTGTGGCCCTCAGACAACACTTTGAGAGTTTGCTCCATTTGTTTCCACTGGGTCAGATTAGAGACTGGACACCATTGACCTTCAATCTTGTCCTCATCCACAAGCCTGTCCTGCATTCCCCACCTTTTCCAGGGTCCACTGTAACCCCTCTGCTAGTCTGACTACCACACCCTCCAGCTCCCTTCCTGACTAAAATTTCTGTACTCATGGTGTCCCCAGTCTTACAAACTTTCATCACTCTTCAGATTACTAGTCACCGACAGGATGCCTATCTCATCTCTCCCTTGATTCTTATCCCATGTCTCCTGTTTCATAACATTTGTTGCCTAGTACTTCTGGTTTTCCCTCTCATACTAATCTGAGAACACTAATCTGAGTCTTCAAAACCTTACTCTTTTGATCAATCTTATGTCTCTCCCCACATATCCATTCTAGTCTGGGAGAATGTCATCCTTAATGCCTGGGAGAATGGCTCTCCTCTCTTAACTGCACCAGGTCCAATGGCCCCTCCCTCATCACTTAGGTCAGCTCCTTACTTGTATGCCTTAGCACCATTCTGAGCTTCCTTAACAAAACCCTCCTGCATCACCTTCTTATGTCCTCTTTAATCCATACAATACCTAATACCTAAAACCCATGTGCTTTATACTTCCCATTAAGGACTCTGAGCAGACCCTATTTCTTTTTGAACCCCCGTATGCACACCACTGTCTACCCACATTCTGCCTCTGACCAGAGGATTCAGTCCAATGCCTCAGAGGACCCAAGTAGGATTAAAAAGTAGACCAGAAAAGACATTTATTCAATTTTCCAAGTTCCAATTTAGACACTAAAAGTAGAGGTGTAAACGTTGTAAAAATAACAGAGAAATCAAAGAAAAAGACACTGATTTGTTTCCTGAGTTCCAGGTCACAGGAGGCACAAAACAGGGTCTCCCAGTGCAGGACTGTGGGGCTGATGTCACAGGGACCTGAATGTTTACTAGATTTTCCAGGTTTTATGGCAAAATAATTTTCAAACATCCATATGCTTTTCCTTGAAGGTGATGAAAAAGTATGTACAATGTGAACACTGTTGATGGGTAGGCCACTGCAGAAGTGGAGATATTCACACCTTTCCTTTCTACCAGATTCTAAGACAAAGGCCACTTCAAGGCAAACTCATCCTGAGAGAAATACTGGTAGTCAGGTCATCTTTGGCAGTGGACACCAATTCAGAAGGAAGGCAGGAGAACTGAGAACAGTTACTTGGAACATTGCAGCCAGATTTTTAAAAAATGAATGATTTGAAAATCAGGTAAGGATGAGCACTGTGAGTGAAGTGAAAAGATCTGATAATTACCAGTAGGTAATGTCAGAGTGAAAGATGCATCAAACAAGTTTAAAGAGGCAAGGGATACTTTATTAAAGACCATGTGTTACTATAGTGTGCCAGAATACAACACCCCTGAAAGAGAAAGCTGAGAAGATTTTTAAGAACAACAGAAAGAATCACAGACACCTCTGTGTCCTATCTGGGTTTTCACAGGAAAAAAAATGTAAAGTAAACCATTCCTTGAAATCTTCCCAGTATGTCTTTGTACCTCGTGGTTTAAATGATTCTCACACAAGTTATTCTGCTACCCTCCCAGAGAAATGAGACACAGACACCAGGAGGATTTCATTTAAAGTCGTGGGCCTATGTCCTAATAACAGATACACTCTGAATTGTAACACTGGCAAGAAGATTTTAAGGAGACTCATGTACATTTCAAATAGGCAATAAAAGAATCTGAAATTACAAACTGAAATTCTATTTGTGAAGAAAATGCTCTGGAAGTGTGGAGGTCAGAGGCCTCCAGTCAGAGAGACCTGTGTAAAGGTCATTGACTCTGAGGAACATGAAAGCCTCTGGGTCATAATAAAACTTCTTTCTTCACAGTGGAGAAAAACACAACTACATTTCTATCAGCCAACACCCAGTTTTCATCTCTATCACTTATTGCAATTTACAAAGAGGTGCATGTTCCCAGCTACTTGTAAACAGGTGCAAAATAGCTGAAGGTTGCTGAACAGAGCCAGAATCTAATTTCCCAGAAGCCTGTGCTTCTGGAGATTTCCATTTAGACATTATATTTTTCTCTACAGTAACATCCCCTCTCATCAAATATAATCCTTAAGGAAGAAGTGTGTACTTGATCCTAAAACATAGCTGGAGTCATATGGCTTGACCTTATTAGTTACCTAAGTGCAGAAGGACTGACTTTTACCATTTGGTTTGCTCTGATGAAGGTTTTTCTATAAAACATATGATGAGAGTTTGATTAACTTGAAGTTAAGGAGCCTCACCCTCACATTTTGCCTGCAGCCTCTCTAGCTTTGAGTGCTGTACTCTTCTCCAGCAGGTACCAAAAGACTAAGAGATCAAAGTTAGCTTCATAAACTGTGTATTCACTCCTAATTCCATGGGCCTTGATCTGAACTAGGACATTTGAGCTAAAGTCCTGGCTTTATTATCAAAGTTTCCTATTATATCTTATTAGAAAAAGGAACAGATATTTACTAAACTTATTCAAATAGTTTTTTCTTATTGTCATTTTTTTTATTGTTGCTCAAGTACACTTGTCTTCTTTTCCCTCTGCCATTCCACCATTCCCCACCCCAGCCATCCCCACCTTCCTCTCCTGATCCCATGCCCTCTTGGTTTTGTCCATGTGTCCTTTACAATTCTTCCTGAAAACCTTTTGCCCCTTTCTCCCTCTTTATCCCCTTCTTTCTCCACTCTGGTTATTGTAAGTTTGCTTTTAATTTCAATGTCTCTGGTTATATTTTGCTTGCTTGCTTGTTTCACTGATTAGGTTCCACTCAAAGGTTAGATCATATGGTATTTGCCTTTCACTACCTGGTTTATTTCACTTAGCATAATGCTCTCTAGTTTCATCCATGCTGTCACAAAGGTAGGAGCTCATTTGTTCTTTCTGCTGCAGAGTATTCCATTGTGTAAATGTACCACAGTTTTTTGATCCATCCACAAATAGTTTTATTGACATATAAATAACAATACTGGAGACTTTATAAATCTTTTGAAAGTTGTCTAAGAGAAAGTTAAGATCAGTGTTGCTATCCACATGAGTGTCCTCTTGTCCATTTCTATTGTCTACAATTATGACCAGGTGCCTCTTCATGTTTGCATGGAGAAGTGACAAAGCTCAGATTCTGTGAGTTCATCACCTGCTCCCTTTGGCTATCACACAACCACTGCTAATTCTCTGAGTGACACTATGTTAATTCTACTGTGGACATGGTACAAATGAAACCAAATTAAGGCAAGTATTGGTTTGAAATGTGACCTTAAGTCAACAGTAATGACAATGTAAGCTCACATTTTTGTATCCTTATTGACTTCATGTAAATCTCTTAATAAGTATTCATGTGCACACATATGTATTATAATAATGCAAAAATTAATTTAGAGTTCAATAACTCAGAGGAAGGAAGGAGGGTCACTAATATAACACCTGCAGGTGAAGGGGCTCACTTTCAACCCAGGTGATAGGGTTTGATGCTTTACACTTATAATTTTCAGCATCTTCCCTCTTGACTGGGTCTATCGTGTTTTTTTCTGCCATCCATAATCAGCTTCATTCTGTCTATGAACTTCAGATCCATGCCATTGAACAGCCACTGGACAGAGAGTCCATTTGTGTAGCAGGTCAAGACCGCATCATCTTCATTCTCTATGACTCCATAGGTGCTAGCTAGGAAGACAGCCACTCTCAGAAGCTCTGTAGAGAAACAGAGAATGTGAGTTTTTGAGAATGTGATTGACCCATGGAGCCATACTGCTTCCTCAGAGATCTCTACTACTCACAGTCCACAGTGAGCTATGTAAAGGTCACCAGAGTATGGTCCTGACATTCACAGAAAGAAAATTGTCTAAGTTCAGGTGACAGTATGTAAACTGAAAGTTGTACCTCCTCTCTGAGCTCATATAATCTCAGGGGGATTCTATACCTGTTCCCTCACTTCTCTCTATAGTAGCAATGCCCAAAAACCTCTTCCCAGTGCATATGGCTCATAAGCTCCTCCTCAGGTACAATTTTTCTCTCATGAGCTTTATTGATCTTTTCCTAGGACTTTTTTTTTCACTTCACAAAACATCAGGATTCACTCCTTATGTGAACATTTATATACTTTGGGGAAGGCAAGCTTACCACCTTTGTCCATCTCTGGGGCCAAGGGAACTTTACAGAAAGTGGAAAAGCATTCAACTTTTGTTAAAAAAAAATTATTAGGCATTACAAATGGCCTGAGCCAGTGTTCATAGATTACACTTTGAGGATTTCTATCTAAAAGGCTTCTCATTCTGAACAAGACTTTATTTCCTTGCCAACTGAGTCAGTATCATAGTATAATTAATCTCTAGAGGGAAGTAGTTAAGGTTTTAACAAAAGACATTGACTGTAGGTAGAGAACTATTCATATAATGAAGGCTGTACATAACAGTCCAGAGCTAACACAATATTCCCCAGACTATGTGACTTCATGGCTAACCAGAGCCTTTCCTTGCAGATACACAGACTTCTGTCACACAGCTGAGATGTGTTTCTATGGGGTACAATTTCCCTGAACATCCAAGAGACTGGGGTTTGAGTGAAATGACACATGAAGTCCAGAAGCAAGTAAGCTGATAATGGCAGCAGTATCATATGGTCTGCCCTTCACCATTCAAGTCATTCTCTCTCCTCTAAGGGCAGGTAGGGACTTGCACAAATGCAAAATCAGTGTCACATAGCAAGTGTGGATCATGGACTTGCTGAAATTCTCATCCTTGCTGCAGTGTGTGTTAGGTGGCTATGAGATCAAAATGTGAAAAAAAAAAAACTTATCATGTGTGTGAAAATGCTGATTAATACCCCAGGGCCTAAGACTAATTTCAAGAAAGACTATTTTCTTAGGTAAGAAAACAGAAAAGAAAAGGATCTGACATAATGGTCTTAGTTCCTGGAGACACAGAAAACCTGTACCTCACGACCAGAATTTAAAGGACCCTGTATTCAGGTTCCAAGCTCCAAAGTGATTTTGGATCATTCATTCACTTATTCATTCACTCATTCCCCATTTATTTCTTCCTAATTCATAAACAGCAACTCATTATTTGCTACTTAGTGGTCCCTGAGCTGGTTTCAGGAGTAGAGTGAGGAGTGAAAAGACAAAGTTCTTTCATTTACATCTGCTGGGAGATACTGCACCGAAAAAGGAAACAAATAAGTGATGTCAAACACAGTGCAGGGAGGTGTGAATAGGCCACCTGAGGGGGATGCCTGGGTAATCTATACAGTGATTCTTATTGTAAATGCAGGTAGTTTGGTTCTAGAGTAAAAACAGATTATGTCTCCATGTTTTCACTCTACAGACAAAATTGTATTCCTATCAGCTGAGGACACTTCATAAAAAAGTCTCTGAACAATTTTTATTGCTTAGAATTCAAAGACCCTTTTCTATGGTCCCCAAGGTAGAGAAATTCAGTCTATGGCTACAGACAACCCAAGAGTGACTGTGATGAGCAGCTCATATTCTGTGTGACTCTGCTGTAGTGACTGTATCTCCCTGTTCCTCAGTTTGTTCTCAGTGAAGAAGGTTGTCAGTGTATTAACTGTAAAGTGTGGTCAATATCTGATCTAAAGCTTGAAATAGAAGAGCTGCTCAAACAAAGCATCTTTTATGGACCGACTCCCAGATCTCTGATTGTTCTGGGCTGATCCCTGGTGAATGAGGACCTTCCAGAAGCATCTTTTTTTTTCTCAGTTTCTTTCTGGAGATGCTGACCTTTTTCAGAACCTTCCTAATACAGTCCTCCCCTAATACAGTCTGCTATATCCACAGACATTGTCTAACTGTACTCTCCACACACAAACTCAGGTGACACTAAACTCCATTTTTGCCATGATGTGAAACTTGGGCCTGAGCCAGGAGTGGTGACAGGCTCAGGAGCCTTCTGACTTAGGCCCTTTAAATCATTACACACTCAGCCCTTTCAAGGAGTCCAATCCCAACCTGGCACAAGCTGCCTTGCATCCCTGGAGTGAAGAACCCTGTCACAGGGCTCTGAGGAGGGGTTTCTGAGCAGAGCTCTGTATGAATATCAGGAAGCTTCTCAGACCATGCTCTGACCTAGTATAGCAGGGTCAGCCTCAGGTCAAGTTCTTAGGGATATGCTCAGGGGGCAGAACTGAGATTGGTCTCCCCCTGCTGAGTTATTCCCATCACACTGACCCTTCTATTTGCAGTGACTGTCTGCAGGGTTGCAAGTTGGGAAGGGAACTGAGATATTAAGAAGTTTGTTTACATTCTGTGTATTCTGCATTAAATGTCAAAACCGAACCTGAAACAAAATGCAGAGTGGAATAGAGGTATTGTCCAGGGTTGTCAGACCTTTGTGTAAAGTAGGAGTCACCCCACCCAACCCCCAGTCATCAGAGAGCAATCACTCACCATAAATATCAAGTTGCCCAAATTCTCTTTCTGTTTCTGAATCTGGAAAGTGGGCCATTATGGTGTACATTCCTATGTCCATCATGACAACCTTCTTCAACAGCAAGGATCCATCATCAGTTAATATCTGTTTTCTGTCATTTTCAGGACGGCTTTAATGGAAACTTAACATCAGAATAAAAAATGTGATTGCATTATTTTTATCAATGCCCTTTCCCTTGTACCACATGAAGACTATAGCCACAGGAGGCTTACTGCTGATACGCAGAACTACATCATCCCCTTTGGCACAGTGGGTAAACACAATGCCTAGTTGGTCTGTGGTGGACAGGCTTCAGAATATTAAGAGTGAGACTAGGAAAAAAGAAAAGAATGGATCAATATTTGTTTCTATGTATTAGTACCTGAATCCTGAGCAGGAATCTTTATCTCTCAGCTTTTGTCTACAGGCGAGTGTGTGTCTCCCATAGTCAAGGTCAACAGCATGGCCCCCATTACTTTAGCACCTAGAAGCTATTATTTTTTCTGCTTCAAATACTCATGTGCGGGTGTTTGTCTTGGTCACCTCTTCACTGTACTTAAATCAATACTGACTCAGGGGCAATTTTGAAAGACACTTGCTGACCACCTTCTCTCAAGTTTCTCTGCTTTAACTTTCTGACCTGTCCTGCTCTGTGTTTTTCATGGCTGTTGTGGATACTTGATCTCACATCTACACCTCTCCTTGACCCTTTCTCCTCCATTGAACATGAGCTTTGTGAGAGCAGGCTTCTCTGATCTAGTACCTCCAGTGACTGTAACAGCCTGGAAATACATGGGATTGAATGAATGAGTTTTCCCAGGGTCCCAGGGTAAATCATGTGGTGTATTTGCCCATTTTTATAGTTTGTGATGCAGACAATATCTAGAACCCCTGGTTAAATTTTCCCTGCTGTTTTCTGACAATAATGATTATTATAATCAGTTTTTATAATTCAACACTCAATGTTGAATAATCATAAATAAAGAGCAAGTGAGGGTTTTCCACATGTCATCACTTTTAGATTATGAGATTTTTCTCTTGCTGAGCCCTTTTTGCCATCCTGCTGTTCTCCTTTCTCCTTCACCCTGAGGTCCAAACAGAAGCCTTCCCTCTTTTTGCACAGCACTGGTCTCTTCAGCAGACCCTGGCTAGTATCTGTGTCAGATCCTTAGTCTACCCCAAGGAATTGTCTCCTATTTACCAACCAGCAGGAGCTTTTGCCAATGGACAAGTCCTGTGTGGGTAGAGACTGAAGGATACCCCATGGTGTATGAGGTCTTCTCTGTGGCCACCACTTTGAGAGAAGCTTGAGGTCCTGTAAGGCTCACAGGCGCCTCTGTCCAGAATGGTGCAATCTGCTGTGTGTCCTACCTGTGTGCTAAGCTTTATTCTGGGGCACATTTACAATTCTTATCATGTGAGCTGGAGGCACGAAGTATGCACATGACTATTCTACTCCATGCTCTAGTTTTTATCACCCTTGGTCTTTCTAACTAGTACTGCCCTCCTATAATTTGTTTCTCTGGAAACTACTGAAGCCTCTCAACACCACACAAAAACACATTCAAACACATGCACAAATGCATAAACACACACACACACACACACACACACACACACACACACACAGAGTCATGTTATATTTGGAAAACCACACAAACCACAAGCCTAGGATTTCTGTGGTCAGGGGTTTCTCCACAGGTTCCTGTCAGGTATCCAGTAGTCTTTCTCTCATCTCTCTCTCTCTCTCTCTCTCTCTCTCTCTCTCTCTCTCTCTCTCTCTCTCTCTCTCTCTCTCTCACACACACACACACACACACACACACACACACACACACACATTTAACTATTCCCTTCAGAGCAGGAATTCTTGAGCTAAGTCACAGAAGTGTGTCACAAAGAAGTCATTCCTGCTCTGTATCAGATCACTTGTGAAACATTGTAAACATTTCAATGCCCAGGAGACACCTTAAAAATGCAGCTAAAACAGCTCTCTAGCTAATGCAGGTGCCTGTTCAGAATGAGAAACCTTCTTGTGAAAGTAGAACCACCTCTCCTGCTCTCCTGTGTACAGGGAAAGTTTCCAGATCCTGTTAAACTGCAGATTCTGGCTGAGTTCAGTGAGCCAGAAATTCTGTATCTGATAAGCTCTGAGGGGAGGTTGATATTAATGGCCTGTGGAGATCACTTGGAATAGCAATGCTAATGGAGACACAAGTGTCTTGACAGGATGACACACTAATGCCAGCATTGGTCTCTGCTCTGTCTTTAGCTTGGGTCTGTCAGAACCAGAAAGAGAGCCCCAGATATCATAAAAAAAACAGGGGATTATTTGTCTGCAACCCAGAAACCCAGCTGGGCACCAGCTCTTTCCCATGTTCTCAAAAGCTCTCTGGTTTTATTTTTTTCAACATGAAGGTAACAAAAATAATGCTGGTGATGAGAAGTGGTCAAGCTTGGTGATAATTCCAGAGGAGACCCTTCTTCTATCTCAGGTTGTCACCAGACTGGCTTTTGCTCCCCAGGATAAAAACACAAAAACAGAATTCTCAGTAGGACATGCAGTTTTAGGTATGAAGTGGGAGACGTCCTCTGTGTTCCAGGAAGAAGGAGCTGTGGTGAAATGTTGGGTGCCTGTGGGCTGCCTGGGTCTCAAGAAATGGTTTCAGGTAGACTATTCCTCTCCAAGTCTCTTTTTTGGACCTGTCCTTCTGCTACTGGCTATTTGGAAAACCTCTCACTTATCCCCAGGAAGATTCCTTGTGGTCACCAGACTTGCCCATGGATGATAGCAGGCATAGAGTAGAGATCAAAACAGAAACCTCTGAGAGACGAGGTTCTCCTAGGCTCTGTCAAGGTAAAAAATAGTCCAAGCCTTTACAGCAAAGTAATGACTTTATCTGAGCCAAACTGACCTCACATGCCTTGGAGAAAGGACTCAAGTGCTTTGAACAAAGGCAGTTTTTCAGATTATTTTATACATTATCCTCAAAGTAGAAGATGATAAAATTTGGATAAACCCAGAAGGAGGTAAAAGAAAACATAGCAGAGAAATCCCCAGAATTGGAAAAAAGGCAAAATGGAGAAAGATATATATATATTTTTTTTACATTTGTGGGTAGAGGATAATTAGTAATTATAGGACACAGAGAAGTTGCACAGGGGACCACATAACATAAAGTATGCTGTGGTATCATACACTTGTCCCAGACTGTGACATGAATGGCCCAGTGAAGAAAATCCCTCTGATGTGTCACAGTTATGCTCTCCAAGAAGCACAAAAATGGGTCAGTGTTCACTTAGTTTACAGACTGACCTTTCTTAAGGAAAATGCAGGCCTCGGATGTGACAACCTGCCATTACCTTCCAAGTTAGAACTTTCTGATCAGAATATTTTTTGAGGATTGACAAGCCTGCCCTGTGGCCCGTGAGCTTTTCCAGGTTACTGCATGGCCCCTTTCTGTTAACAGTCTCTAGAAGTAGCAGGTGGGACAGAGCAGTCAAGAGGGAGGACAAGAGAAAATCCTGTTGAAATAGGGGATGGAAAATCAGGTTATTTCTGCATCTTAGTCAAAGCCCAGTTCCTGTGTCTATTTTCTACGCATCTCAATGTTTCTGCCTAGAGGACGTAGACCTGCAGCCAATATCAGGGGCTGCACAAGGTCGCTGATCAGTACAGGGTAAACCCAAAGGAAAAGCAGGCATTGTACCAAATATCATGAGTCCAGTGTCAGGAGAAATGTCCCACTAGGGGAATGTGCTGTGTCAGACAGAGCACTCTGCTTTCAAGTATCCAACAGAAGGGCCTGGTGAAGGTTCTCCTGAGGCTTTTGGAAGAGGGTGCTGGCCTGGAGGGTCCATCCAAAAAATGCCCTGTGTGCCTGCCATCACTACATTGGGATGTTGCATATAAGTAATCTGTGCCCCTGTCTATCCACAAGGCCCAGGAGCAGGAGCATCTCCAGGTGAATGAATACTCTACCAGGGGCCCTGTGTGTTCTTTTGTTAGGGGAAGAGAGGTTCTTGTAGAACCCTCAGCCCCTCTGAGATGGAAGCAGCCACAGATTCCAGGTTCTCCTGTCCCGTTCTGCACAGGAAGTTTCCCTTGTTCCTGAGGACATCATGACCTATGCAAATGTCTTTAGAAACAACAGGCAGGTGTCCCCCATATCAGGAATTTTGGGAATAAAAAATCATCCCTGATTCCTATAAGTTCAGGGTGTGCTCTTTCTTCCCCTGGCAATAACTCTACCAGAGGTTGAGGATACAATGTTTCTGTCTAGTCAGGTATCTCTCAGAATAGGAAAAACACACACCTGGGGTGATGATACATAACTCACAAGGTGCGACTGTGGAGGGCTGTGAATTTGGAGGAATGGAATGAAGTCCAACCCCTATTATTAGGAGGTTCTTTTCATTCCTCCTTAATGTGTGAGAAATAGAAGGCTGATTGAAGGATGTCCCTAAGGAGATAGTGGTTTCCTCTCATGCTGACACCAAAGCCTTTGTGTTTATAAGAAATGTAATTTCACTGCAAGTGTCATGCAGAGTGACAGGCTTCCCCTGGGGAGTTTCCCTGGGCAGTTTCCCTTATTGATTTTACAAGTGTTTACAAAGCATTTGTCATATGTTAGGCTCTTGGCTGAGCCCTGGAAACTCCAAACAGAATAAGACAAGCATGGACCCTATGATCATTGACTTTGCCTTGTAACACAGACAGGCTGTCAGGTAAATCATGGCCAAAGTTGATTATATTGACAGAGATCTTTCTTTTTATTCTCTAGTTATATCTCATTCCAGGGATTCATTAATTTTGTTTACCTATTCACCCTTTATGTATATTTGTGTTGTTTCCAATTTTGGGCTCTTATAAGTAAACCTGCCATGAACATTTTTGCAGAAAAGTCTTTAACAGAAACAATCATCGCTTGCCAAAATATAGTCTAAGACACTGAAATAGACGACAAGCTGACAGTGACCAGAGGGGAGAGGGGAGGGAATTTCAGGGGAGAATGAGAAGGGTTTATAGGAACAAATATAAAGGACACATGGACAAAAACTTGGGGGGCATGGAAATGGGAGGGAGGTTGGGAGGGATGGGTGGGTGGGTTGGAATGGGAGTAAAGGACAGAAAACTGTACTTTAACAATGATTAAAATACAATTTAAAAGGAAAAAAAAGAATCATTGCTTGTAAAACCACTGAATAGCTATAGAAATAGAAGTTAGGGAGTTACCCCTGGATTCTGGTCTCAAGGTCACATGGTCACAGCCCCACCAGGAGGAACAGAAACATCTGCTTCTTCACATAAAGCTGTGTCTACTTCATGTGCCTCCACCAGTCAACACAAAAGCAGAAATAATGGTTCCATCTCATTTCTAGCTTCTAAATTATCATCCAGTGCACCTCAGAAACTGAATTTAATTTACATTTGGATTCTCAATCACTAGGAATGGGGAAAGTTGGTGTTTAAGTTTTCAATCCCTCTGATATAAAGGGAAACCCCCACAAAAAAGAAACCAAATGCCCACTGATAATACAGAGCATGTCTGAGCCCACCTGCAGGTTGTGTAACTCTGGGTGAGTGCCCCTACCAGGAGAAGTCTCAGGTTTCTCATGTGATTTCATGAAAATATGTTTGGTGTTCTTTCTTGGACTTTAGAAAAAAAGCAGCTAACTCTTGGAATTTTCCAAAAAGTGATGAGGGTGATAAGAGTGTCTTTTGTTGTGATGACGTGACTCTTGGCTGGCCTTGGTGTAGCTGCAGAGTGAGGGCAGGTCACCAGAAATACCAAGTTCTGATCAGAAGGTTGGAATTTTCAGCTATCAACATAAGGAATGTTTCAACCTAATGGGAATTTTTATGGCTCTACTTAGGCCAAACATGACAATAACTCCTGGGAAGCAAAACCACAATGGCCTGAGGGGATATTCAGAAACATGGCAGTGTTGCCCCTTGTTTTATACAGTACAGGGAAAGCCAGAGGCCGAAAGGATTACATGAAATCCATGGACTATCCATTAAGGAGTTGGGGGATGCAAAATAGAGAAATCTGAGACTGGGTAAAAAGTAAAACAAATAGACACAATTGTTATGTTGGTTGGTACAAGAAAGGTAGCAGTTATCAATAAACATAATAACCATAGTAATGAGGAGGTATGTGGTCTCTGCTATGGTGCAGTGAGGGGTATGGCAAAAGAAAATTACCCTGAAATATTAAAGGTATGTTGAGTAGGGACAAAAACTAAAAATAAAATAAACACCCTAGTTTAAGGTGAAGATTGACTTTTGTCAGGAAAGATACTGGCCTACAACATGACTATTCCCCAATATTCACTTTTGGTTAAAATTTTAATTTCAAATCATCCAATGTGGTTACTTTAGGTCTCTGAGTTTCTGAGACCAGCCACACAAGCCTCCCCTGAGCTTCTCAGGTTTCATATGTGGTCCTTTTTGTCTACACTGCCCCTTTTTGTTATAAATCAACCTAAAAGATACATTGATGACCATATGATGGTTCGATAATATTGTCTCAAGTGCTAGGGAGGGATTCTTAAGAAGTCTCAGTGCCAGAATTTGTCTTGCTGAATGATAAACCATTGATTATGCAGCAAAACCTTCATCTTGGATGGAAGTCAAAGCCAAATGATCTCAAAAGAGAAAAGCAGGTAAATGGGAGCAGCTGCTGCCACAGGCCTTCATTAGAACACTCTGGATCATTTCTAACCTATAAGCTTTCATGATCTAAGTTGTCCTGTCTCATTTTTCTGTGTTTTGCAACTTGTGTAACATTTACTTACAATTTGAGAGCAAACTATGCACCTATTCAGTTTTACCCATCTGATCATGGGATGAGGTCATATTTACTATGGTGCACCTATTATTTATTATGAATTATTACTCTGATTTCTGCTAGTTGTACACTTGGAAGCTGTCACTTTAAAGTGTATTTGGTGATCATGCTGTAAGAACACAATACTGTGAAGTACAATTACCATCTGAAAGTTCCACAGGCAAGGACAGTAAGAGTTTCATATATGCATTTCCTCTGCTTCAGCAGCAGGCATGGAGGACCATGTTTTATAGGCACTTCAGCCTCCATTTGAATAATACAATTAGCAGTCCCTACTGAGTTAAGGTATGAGGATATTCATATAATTCGGTTCTAGCATTTATTAATAAAATTTATTTCTCCATATTTTTATTCCAGTAATATTCTACAACTTTGTTTACTCTTACTTATTTTCTTTTCACTCAGAAATACCCAACATAGTAGGGCAAATGACTTACTTTTTTTAAAAAAAGATTTTATAAATTTATTTTTAGAGAAAAGGGAAAGGAGAGAAAGAGGGAAACATTAAAGTGTGTTTTTCTCTCATGCACCCCATACAAGGCATGTGCCTTAACTAGGAATTAAACTGGCAACCCTTTGGTTTGCAGGCTCCACTCAATCCTTTGAGCCACACCAGCCAGGGATAAACACCTGACTTTTAAACTCTCTTAAAGCACATACACATCACTTTTGCTCCTTTTGCAATAGATTTCTTCTAAACTTCAAGATGTTAAAGTGTGACCTAAGGTTAACCATTAATGCATGGATTCTTGACTTAGTGCAAGAAGAATTTCACAAAACAAGCCCAGGAATTTTGAGGATATATTTATTTAAGCAGGGGGTAGTGACACAAAGATGGACCTAGAATAAAAAGAGAATCAGAAGAGAGGCTGTGTGGGGCTGCTTTGATTCTCTGAAAACATTATGGGAAACATGTGAGAGTAGGAGGTGCTGCTCTCAGCTTATTGCAGAGTCATAGAAAAGGGGCCTTGTGGAAAAATTTAGGGCATTTTCTTGGGACAAGCTGTTGCTGCCATATTCCTTTATTGCAAGTCTGGTGGGAACCCCTGACAGATTAAATGGATATCTACCCTCCCATAAAAAAAAAAAAAGAAACAGTTGAGTACATGTGCCTCAGGAAGTTTGCAGGCTGCCCTGGATGGTTAGCTCAGTGAGCTGACCCTTGGTGTGTAAAGTGAAAAGTCACTGGTTTGATTCCTAGTGAGAGCACGTACCTGGGTTATGGGCCAGGTTCCCTGTTGATGGTGTGCAAGAGGCAACCTGTCAATCTTTTTCCTCATATATTACTGTTTCTCTCATTCTATCTCCATCTACTCTCTAAAAAAAGGAATAAATAAAACCTTTTAAAAATAAAAACAATAGTGCACATAGTATAATCTGTGTTGAGTTTTATTGCTTTCAAAGGATGAAAATTTTAGGAGAGATCTCAGGGAAATCTCAAGATAATATTCATCAGAGTTTTCAGGTGTTCCCTTCAGGACTGTGGTCTCCACTAATTGGTCAGTATCAAGTCAGAAGGTTTAAATTCCATGAGCAACTATATGTCAGAAGAGGAAAGGCCACCCTGCAAGCAAGTTCCAGCATGTTTCATTTGTTGCAAAGAACCTGGGTCTTTTCACCTGGGTAGACTTTTGTATGCAGGTGTAAATTACTCAACCACTTTGGTCAGTGACCTTTCTCAATTTCTCCATTTCACTTGCAAAAGAATATTTCTAGAGTCTTACTAAGCTGCCTCACAAGAAAAAACATAAAAAGAGCATTTTTGCTAAAATACAAGTTATCACATACACCTATAGAAATTATTAACAGTTGTGCTATATGCACAGTGTTTGAGAAAAGCCCAAAGATCAACTATAATTATTATTATGGCTAATATTAGCAGATAGGTAAATACATGCAAACTTATAATGTTCCACATCAATTTGTAGTTATAAAGCATTTGCCAATGTCTTGGGATAGCTGTCTGTCTCTGACACCAGCAACTTCTCATCCTTGATATATGTTTGATTGTGGTAAGTAGAGGCAAGCATCAGAGACAGGGACAGGTGTTCTTTCGCTGGTGGGCACCTGATAAGGTTATTTCCAACCATGGTGGTTAGTGTCCTTAACTGATGTCTCCTCCATTAGATAAAATGTGCCCTTGTTTGAATTCATCCTCATTGCCTAGCAGTGCACCTGTGAAATGGATATCACTAATTTATCATTTGTTATGTTAATTAATAAGTTTTTGATAATAATGCAGAATGTCTCATTTAGTAAGGTTGCTGTATATGTGCCTCTGTTTAGATGTATAGGGTGACCAGTGACTATTGAATGAGGAGAAAAGCTATGTGTTTACCAAGAGGAGTAAATTTTAGGTTAAAAGGCTTTTTGGCTAATGGGGGTTAAAAGATTTTTTTAATTATTCAGATAAGTTTTAATTGCACATCTTGTATGTTTCAACAACCCAGAAACTTATGGCGATAGACACAATGGGAAATTATAAATAGGCCATGTATTAGAAGTTCATTACATTATTTGCCCAGTGTAATTGAAACCAGAAAAGACACTGACATTCAGGCTGCCTGTCACTACCAAACCCAATAAGCAATAAGAGTGATTGAAACAAAAGCTTTAACATATACATTACTTGCTAGGCTTATAACTTTTTATCGTAAACTAAAATTTTCCAACTCTTGAGTCCCCTATCATTCCCCACTGTTAGTATTAAACTATCTCATCTCTATGAGATCAGCTTCACATGTAAATATTCATTTTGTTGTTGGGCGTGTAACTTGGCATTGGACTGTCCAATGGGGGGTCTAGAGAAACACCTGATTGCAGACCTACAGAAGGAGGCACATTGTATGCAACAACAAGCTATGATACTGAAGAAAATGTCAAGGATAAAAAAAAACAATAAATGCCTCTTGAATACCAGGTATATTAGGCAGCAAGGGGGTTAGTTTAGACAAGTCAATACAAAAGAATCCCTCTCTCTGTTGTATATTGGACACCACACCATTTATTTGTTTTACTTTATGCTCTATGAGCTGTGAACTACCAGTTTGGATAAAACAGCAGAGTCTTCTAAATTCTTAACATCCATGATTATGCCTTAAAAGAAGGTAGACTATAGTTGTATGGTTTTACAGTACTGCCTCTCTGACTTGTCCTAGTTCTTAACTAATGGCTCTGATGGCTTGTGAGGTGGCATTCAAAGCTTTCACCATAGCGTAGGCTAATCAGCTTATTTCTAGATTCAAATAGGTTACCATGGCTGGCATTACAAATAGAGTTAAAAACACATATTCAGAAGGGCCAAAAGGCCTAAGTCACTGGTATAATCAGGTATAAGGGAGAGATCCTGTGAAACCGGGATCAAGTGGGATTTCTGAGGCATAAACACTGTCAGTCTTCCAAGACAGCATGGTCCCCCAGAACTATTTGCTGAAACATAGAGATAGGCAGTCATTCCATGTATCAGAAACCATCCTGTGAGCAATTTAACATGAGCAGAAGCATAAGATATGTCAGTGGTGGTGGTACAACTCATCTTCACACCTGCCGAGAGAACAAGACAATTTTAGTACAGTTGGCAGAAGCTGCACACTTTCTAGCTGGGGTAAATTAGTGACCTTTAAGGAAATCATTTCCCTGTCCTTTATAGTTACCTCTGGTCCCAAATTATAAATACCAAAATAAGTCACTTTCTTTTTGATATGATCAAACACAGTATAATTTGTAAGGCTTTCCAAGGGAGTACAGCACCTATAAGACATGAAGTGAAAGTTTGTTCAGTATAAGTTCCTCCTGCAAAGCAAGCATCAGGAATATTCAGAACAACTTTTGCTAAATATACCTAAATACTTTCACCTTGTTTGAAAGGAATAAGTTGTCCATAACAAGAGGTATACCAAGAGATAATGAAGAGAACATAAGTCATTGTTTTTAAAGATGACTTTCAGATCTTCCTCCAGTGCTTTCTTTATTCTGATATGATGAATCCAAGGTTTTGTGTGTTTTTTTGTTTTTTTTTTTTTGTTTTTTCATTAGCTTGACCATGCTGGGGGTGGTGAGGAGTATGTCCCAAGGACCAGTCCACTTTCCAGATAGTTGGCTTTCTGCAGATGTTGTCACCCAAATCTTGAGTAACACCTTGTCTGCAGGCTCAAAGGAATGCAGTAAACCTGTGGGAGAGAAGTCTCTAATATAATTGAGGTTTTTCATCACAACTAAGATCTAATTTAGATGTACATTTTCTTTACCTTCAGTTTTTTTTATCTATATACATATCTCTCACCTAATTGTGACCTGAAATGGCCACCTGTACACAATTTCATAGAGACTCAACTGAATCCCACATCAAGGAGCCACCCTCATCCTAAGCAGGACAAAAGGTTAAGATTTACCCCAATGGAGATGAGTTTCTTGACACAGCTTGGCTATATTTTTCTTCAAGATGTGATTCATCTTCTCTACCTTTCCAGAAGCCTAAGGTCCATACCATGTGGAGTCTCCACTTGATTCTTAAAATTTACTAATCTCCTGTGTACTTTCTGAAACAAAAGCAGGTCCCTTATCACTCTTCATGCTGCCAGGGAGGCCAAAGTGAGGGATTATTTCCTTCAGTAAAGCTTTCATTTCCTCCAAGGATTTCTCCATTCTAGCAGGATAAGTTTCTACCCATGCTGAAAAGGGTGTCAACAAAGGCTAACAAATATTTCCACTCTCAGACCCTTGGCATCTGGATAAAGTCTATTTCGCAGTTCTCAAGTGGACACTGTCCTTGGTATTGATTTCTTTGTCTTCTGTGATGGGGATCTGTCTTGGGGTTGTTCTTCTGGCACACAGAATGCCTAACAATTACTTTTCTTATGGCTCTAAAATTCCAGGACCTATGAGCCACAGTTTGACATAGGTGGTTAATGAAACTCTTTCACTGTGTGGCAAATGTTTCATGACTGGATCTACTAAATGATCAGGAAAAGAGTGTAGCTCCTTTCTTATTCTTTTTTATCTGCTATCAGGGCCTTCTTCATCAAAACCACAGCCCATAGCTTTCTCAAAGTGTCAGGGTCACTTAGCTTTCAGGGTCAAATCGTGACAAGTACAGAACAGGTACCAAGGGCATTATAAACATTCCTTTAGCAGCTACTTTTGCTGTCCATTCAGCCAGATTGCTTTCTTTAGCCACTTTATCATCCTCTTTCTGATGCCCTGGGCAGTGCATAAATGCCACCTGTAAAGGTAGCTAAACAGCCTCTAATAATTTTAAAATTTCAGCTGTGTGCTTACTCTCCTTTTTATTGGAGGTTAATAGTCCTCTATCCTTCCATATTGAACCATGTGAATAAAAAATCAAGAAAGCATACCCTGAGTTGATGTACACATCCACTCTCTTTTCCTGCAACAATTCCAGAGCCCTTGTCAGTGGGATCAGTTCAGCTTTCTGAGCAGAAGTTCCTGGTGGCAATACCTAGGCCTCCACTGTTCCCTCAAGATTCACAACTGCATGCCCAGCCTTTCTGCTTCCTTTTTCCATATAACTGCTTTCATCTGTATAGAAAGTCCATTCTGCTTCTTCTAAAGGATGGCTCTGCAAATCAATTCTAGAATACACTTCATCAGTTCTCTCAGCTCAGTCATGTATTAGCACAGGCGAGTCAAACTCTGGGAGAAGAGAGGCAGGGTTTAACTTACTTAGTTTTGAGGGAGACATTGGGATTGTTGGGAAGAATGGCTCGGTACCTGCCCATTCTTCCAGCAGTGAGCCACATATTTCCCTTTTGCTCCAGCAGACTCAACACTGGCTGGGACACATAACTGGTATAGGCTGTCCCAAGGAAAACTTTTTCAGCTTCCTGCTAGAGCTTGCAGGTGGCTGCCACGCTCAAGCAGGCTGACCACCCCTGGACATTGTGACCTAATTTCCTTGACAATTATCTGGTGGGCTCAAATGTCACTAAATATTTGGGTGAGGAATCCTAGGGCAATGCCCTGTCTCTCACCCACATATTATTGAAAGGGCTTCAGTAAGTTTGGAAGCTCCAAGGCCAGTGCAGAAGCCAGGTGAGCCTTCAGGGACTCAAAAGCTTGAGTGCATTCCTTTGTCCACTCTAAAGGGCTATATTCTAGTCCCTTCAGAGCCTCAGACAGTGGTTTAACAATGAGCCCAATGTTTGGAATGCAAATGCAGCAGTTGCTTGCCATCCCCAGGAATCTCCTTAACTGTTTCCTGGTGTTGGGAGGGGTCCTCTGTGGACTTTTGTTTCACTGCCTGCACCATATTCAGACTTTTCTGCTCAGGGATGACTTTCCCTTTCCCTCAAGGAGGCATCTTTTATAATATTCAAAGAAAGGAAGGCCATCCCCCTTAGGGCCCTGGTTGGGCTCAGTTACAGGTATTGCCCTGGAAGGGCTGAGAGCCCCATATGTATTTTCTTGGTGCAATCTCCGAGCCTTTTTATTTGCCTTATGTAACACCAGCCTCTGCTCATCCCCCATAAGCAAATAATACAATAAGGCTTGTATGTCTGTCCAATTGGGATGATGGGTGACAAAAACTGACGCAACCTAATCAGTCATTTTAGCAGGTTCATGTCCATAAGAAGGGTCTGAACTTTTCCAGTTTGACAGATCTGGTGTAGAAAACAGAGTATGGGCCTAATAATATCCAGCAGGCTGGCCCTCTAGCCCTGCTCCCACTGGAAGTCTCCAAAAAGGATACTGCCCTTCCCTGGTAGGGGCTTTTCCTCCGATAAATTTATTTCCTTGACTGATTTTAGATGGTGATGCCAGTTCAGGCACACTTTCCCCATTTCCCTCATCCAAGTAGATCCTCTGGGGCTGTGGGAACTCTGACCAGCTTGTACAGGTCATAATGTCTACATCTTCCTGGTCCTTCTCCTATATATGAATTTCTACCTTTCACATGAAAATTCTTTTTTCTCTGAACCATTAATGTATTTCCTTTTAATTCTTCCTCTTTATTATGTAAACTAAAAAAAAAACTTCTAGGTAAGGCATTTTGTCCCACTTCCCTGATTTTTTACAAAACAACACTAGTTACAGTATAACATAGTAAGTTGAAGACCCATTCAGTGCCTAGCACTCTCCTGAGTCTAAATTATACAGGACACAAGCAGAACAGTATTGCAATAAAACCACATATGCTCTAGATATGTGATCATATGTCGATGATTTAGCCACAACTGGCCCCAAAGTACTGTTCGCCAGAATGAAGGCTTTTTCCCACATTATACCAGGTGAAGCTCCAAACAGAGGGTACCAAAGCCAAATCAAAAGACTTCCTTTTCCAGACAGAGCTCCTTCAGACAGAGGGTGCCCAAACCGAATTGGATACCATCTTTTCAGACTGAACTCTGTAACCTAGAAAGGTACCTTTACCAGATGACCTAAGTCATGACCCGGGATTTTAACCTGAACCAGAAAGTGCAACAATTCAATACAGTGTGATGCATGATTAGAAGTGCCAGGAGTGAGGGGGAGAATCCCCAAGTGAAACCACTTGGCAGCTGCTTGGGATTCTCGGAATCCAAACTCCCCAGGCCTTCCAGCCCAGGCAGCCAATGGGACTCCCCGCCAAATATCCAGACTTACCAGAGAGTCCCAAAATCGGTCCCGGAACAGCATCACCAAAATATGATACCAGAAAACACACTGGTATTCAGGCTGCCTGTCACTACCAAACCCAATAAGCAATGACAGCAACTGAATCTTTATGGGTGCTTTATTCAGATAGCCCACAATCAGAGAAGATTGTGGATTCATACCCTAACAGACCATCTTGTCTTTTCTTTCCAGGCCAGACTTTTTATAACAGGGAATAGGAAAATAAACAACGTGCAGTGAGGGCCCTGAGATTCAGGGAGGATTAGGTGAAAGAAGCTACAACATCCCCATCCTAGGCAGTTAGCTGTTCCCAAGGATGGGTGGTTGTCTGTCTCTCCCTGAACACAAAGGTCTGGATGGCTCCACTTGTCCTCACCTGGTAATCTTTAGCAGTGCCCCAGGAGGTGGGCTGTTTTCCCAGGAGCCAGGATGGGACTTATCTATCTTAGTTTCTGAAAAAAAATCCTTAACGTATACATTACTTGCTAGGCTTATAATTTTTTACCATAAACTAAAATTTTCCAACTCTCGAGTCCCCTATCACTATGATATTATCCACAGCTGTTCAGGAAGAACTAGTCCTATAACTCCAAATTAAGTCTCAGTTAATCTTTATGCTATTGATACTTATTGCTGAATAAGATCTTTGGTTCTGTTCCAGGATCATTCAAGTACTTTCATGCTTAACTTAATTTAGTTCCAAAATTGCCAACAGCATGATTGCTCCAGAGAGGTCCTAATGCCACTAAAACAACACTGGGCTTATAAGGGCCCCTACAGTCATGGTAACTTTGTCATATTGCTGTATTGTCTTAGTCAATAAGAAATATTGTGTATGAGTGTTCAGGAGACATTTTGATTGTTTATTATTTGTTCATTTGTAGATTTTGTAAATGTGTAATGAATTCATATTATAAACTGACTGAATGGGGTGTTGAGCTGGAGGTGCCCCAAAATGGAGAAGTTTCCTACAAACTGGCTTGGTGGACAGAAAGGTAACCAAACCTGAGTGAGAAGCAGGAAGAACCAGGAGAGCCTGAAGGCTATGTGAGAGATAGTGAAACCAGAAAAACCAGCTTTCATGCTGCCTGTAACATACAGAAGCCATTTAGCAGAGACAGGGATTAAATCTTTATGAACCCTTTATTCAGATGGCTGGTGATCTGAGAAGACAGTGGGTTCATAACCTGACAGATCCTCTTACATTTCCTTCCAAGTGAGCCTTTTTATAAGAGACAGCAAAGTGCAATGAAGGGTTTTGAAATTCAGGGACAATTAGATTAAAAAACTTCAGTATTCTCGCCAAGGGCAGTTAGCTCTTCCCTGGGACTGGTGGTTCCTCAGTCTCTCCCTGGAACACAATGGTCGGGATGCCTCCACTTGTTCCCCAAACAAGTAATCTTTAACAGTGTCCCAAGAGGTCAGCTGTCTCTCCCAGGAGCCAGGATGGGCCTTATCTCTAGTTTCTAAAACAAAACAATAGCTTTTATCTGCGGATTACTTACTATGCTTCTAATTATTTATGTTAAATTAGAATTTTTGACCTCTTGAGGCCCCTCTCACTATCATACACTATTATTGTTGCTGTTGTTTGCATTATACTGTGACCCACCCACCGGCAAGTCAGGTCTATGAGAACTGAGATTATGTCTGTTTTCTTTCCAGTGATGAGAAGAGAATCAAGTAGATGGTAGACACAAGGCTGGTGTTCTTTGATAAATGAGGAAAAAAAACTAGAAATGTGATTATGGTTAAAAGGGTAAAATATAGAGCATTATGACCTCACATAACTGGAGTTCTGACTGAGATGAAGGACCAGTTAAGGTTTTTTTAAAGTGAAACATCTGATAGAGAATGAGCCCAGGCAAACATAGAGCTCATGAGGGGGCAGGAGTGAAAGGTCCAGGCAAAGGACACAGCATGTGCAAGGGACAGGAAGCAGAGATGTTTAGTGAAGTAATGAATTTTACTGACTCATTTTGGTGATGAAGTGAGCTAATATGCCGGAGGTACCCAATACACAGTCACTACTAAACAGTGGCCAGTATAGTCATTATTGCATTCCTCTGAGTACCCATTTCAGGTCTATCCACTTGGAAACATCAGTAATAGGAAAACAATATCTTCTCATACTGACCACACAAGCAATTCATGACATTAAGCATTGACTAAAGCTTCACTGATTATTTGGAACAAGCAATGAACCACGCAGATGTAAAATGTACAATCTGATGTGTGTTGACAGGTGCACACTCCATCTGAGTCCATTTTATCCAAAAGTTTCTCACATGCCTTTGTAATCTCTTCCTCTTCTCCCTACCCAACTCCCAGAGTTTGCAGGCAATTACATATTTTCTTTCTTTCTCAATAGATAAGTTTGAATTTTCTGAAGTTTTATATAAATAAAATCATGTAGTATGTTCTCTTTTTAATATGGCTTTTTTAATTCACCATAACTATTTTATGAGGTAACATTTACACAATAAATTTAATCATTTTAAAGTGAACAATTCAGTGGCATTTGTTGTAGTCACAATGTTGGGTAGCCATCATGTCTACCCAGTACTGAATTTAGTCACATAAGACACTGTATCCATTGAGAGACTGCTCTCAATTACCCCATACCCTAACTCGTGGAAATTACCAACCTTAATTCCATCTTTGCTCCGTCCTCATTTTCTGTCTCATACACCTTGTGTCAGGACCCCTGCCAGGTTGTACATCTGGTGCTCCCAGTCATCCCAAAGTCAGGAAACTAATCCGAGTCTTCAAAACATTACCCTTTCTCACAACTCTGTGCCTTACTCTTGTGTTCATTCTAGTCTTAGAGAATGTCACCCTCAATTCACTGCATGAGTTATAGTGTCTCTGCCTCAACAGGTAGGTCAGACCATCACTCATATGATTCAGCTTCATTCTGAGCCTCCAAAACAAACCTCCCTGTATGGCACCTTTAAGGCCCCTTATAGGCTTCAAATGCCTAGTACCCTAACACATGCCAGGTTTTACAATTTCTCACGTGTTTCTGGGTAGATTCCATTCCTCCACGACGTTGCTGTGTCTTTACCTCTGCTTACACACAATTCAGTACTGGCATGTCCCCAAGCATCTCTCAAATGTGCCAGAAGCCACCAGGAGCAAGAAAGGAAATAGAACCAGAAAAGAGATTTATTAAACATTTCCCAATTCTGGTCACAGGCTATTTAAGGTCAGGCATAAGAAATTTGTAAAAACAACAAAGAAAACAAAGAATGAGGACAGTGATATCTGCCCTGAGCTGCACATCAAAGAGGGCTTGAACGAGGCTCATTCAGTACATGCCTGTGGGTGGCTGACATCACAGAGACCTGCATGTTCACTAGAGTAGTTGAGGTTAATGGCAGAATATCTTTTAAAAATCTCTGGGATCTTGTTTCCTGAAGGTGCAGGAAAAATGTATGTGGAATGAGAACACTGTTGATGATGAGGGTGCTGTGGAATTGTGCCCTTTCATTCTGGCATGTCTTCATGAATTCTGAGACAAGGCTGCATTGAGGCAACATGGGGCCACTGGAGGATCTGGGAAGTCAGGTCATCTCCTATTGTGAATATCAAGTCAGAAAAGAGGAAGACTATGCAAATCTTTGTTTTAGAAAAAATTACAAGATAAGGAAAAATTAGTAGATTTAAAATATGTTTAAAGATCAACACTTAAACTAAAATGACATTAGCTACTTACTGGGAAGTTATATTAAAGTAAAACATCCATCAAACAAGTTTAAAAATGAACATAAGACTATATTAAAGACCATACATTATGGCACTGAGACAGAACTCAATACCCCTGATTAAAAGGCTGCAGAGATTTTAGAGCACAAGGATACATTGGCATCTTTGTCTGCTAATTGATGTTATACCAAAGAAAAGCAAAACTTTGAATACAATCCTGACTGGAAGTCCTCACTTTCCCTATGTAAACGTCCCCAACCAAGGTAGGTTTCTACTCTTCCTCAGAGATAGGGCAGATATACACCAGGAAGATTAAAATTCAAACTAATGGGTCCAGGTATTTGAGACAGATATTCTTTGGTGCTTAATAATAGCAAAAAGTGTTCAAAACAAGTTGTATATATTTCAAAAGACCAGATAAAGAACCAGAAATTGGAAATTAAGGCCACATTTATAAAGGAATTATCTAAAAACTACATGTCAGAGGCCTATAGTCAGGAACTGTCTAAAGGATTCTGATTCTGGAAACTTTAAGGCCTCTAAGTCATAACAAAAATGCCTTCTTCACAGTGGAGAGAACCACAACCAAATCCCTTTCCATGAAGACCCAGTTTGCATCTCCAATGGGTCCTGCAATAATGGAGGGAAAAAAAGGGAGGGTTTTCAGGAACAAATATAGAAGACACATGGACAAAATCAAAGAGGGGTAGTATCAAGGGTGGGAAGTGGAGATGGCTGGAATGGGGGGAGTAGTAGGGGGGAAAACAGAGAAATTGTACTTGAAAGACAATAAAAAATGTGAAATAAAAGAGTTGTCGGCTCCTAGCAATGTAGACACAAGTGCAAATTTGCTGAGAGACCTTGAAATGAGCCAGGAATGCATCTCCTAGAAGGCTGTGTTCTTATATCTCTCTTCACTAACCTTTTATTGTTTTTTTTTTGCTCAAATATCAAATGAAACTAATAAGGGTATTCTATATCCCATGACATGGTCGCTGTAATTTACTTGTCCTGATTAGTAACTGATGTGAACAGAAACACATTCACCATATAGATTACTCTGATGCACTTTTTAAAAATAAAACATAAAGCCCTGGCTGGCATGGCTCAGTGGATTGAGTGCAGGCTGTGAACCAAAGTGTCTCAGGTTCGATTGCCAGTCAGGGTACATGTCTGGGTTGCAGGTCATGACCCCCAGCAACCACACATTGATGTTTCTCTCTCTCTTTCTTTCTCCTTCCCTTCCCTCTCTAAAAATAAATAAATACAATCTTAAAAAAAGAAAAGTGGAAATCTTAAATAAATAAATAAATAAATAAATAAATAAATAAATAATAAGATGGTAGTTTTAACAGCCTCTTTAAGTTAGTAGGCTTTACCTTCACACTTTACCAACAGTCTTCTTAGATTTGGATGATTCCCTCTTCATCAAGAAATAACAAACTGACCAGTGGGGTCAAACTTAGCTTCATAATGGGTGTGATTACTTCTACTTCTGTGGACACCAGTCTGAACAAGGACATTTGATCCAAAACTGTGTTTGTATTACAAACAATTACAATTATTTATTCTAATAAGAGGGACAGAACCATGCTTAAATCATGTAAATAAGCCTACTTCCATGAAACTAAGACACTTAAGAATACGTTTAAATTTATGGAAAGAAATCAAACAGAGAGAAATAGATCAGAGTTACTACCCACATAGGTGTCTTTTAGCTGTTTCTTGTTGTCCACAATGGTGTCCAGGTGCCCTCCACATGACCCCTGGAAGAAGGACAGAAATTGAATTTTTACAATTCTATCCCTGATTCCACTGGTAACCACATGACAACTGCCTGTACTTGAGGGGCACTCTGACAACCTCACCATAGAGATGGTGCATGTGAGACCAACCAATGGTGGGATTTGGTGTAAAATGCAACCTTAAGTCAACCACAATGACAATGTCAGCTGCTATTATTGGTCATTGATGACTCAGTGCAAGTCTGTTAAATTTTTTCAAATTTCACAGCATATCTACTTGAAAAAGGCCAAAGATTTCTTCAGAGTTTAATAACAGGTGAGGAAAAAAGGGTCACTCATATTTGACACCCATACTGAGGGTCTCACACTTTCAAAGAAACTATGGTTTTCAGGACATCACACTGATCATTCCCACATCCTTTGTCCTGACAAAGTCCATGGTGTAAGTTCTGTATCCATAGGAGAGCTTCATCTTCTAAAAGAGCTTCAGGTTCTCCCTGTTCTACAACCACTGAGTGGAGGTCATACTTGTATAGTAGCCAGCACCACAGTATCCTTATGCTGTGTGACTGGTGCTATTTACTGGAAAGTTAGCATGTTCACAAGTTCTGTGAGAAACAGAGGATGGGACAGAGAGAGAGTGTGGGATTGGGATCTGGGGCCATTATGTACTTCTAGAAATATCAGCCATTCACTGTCCATATTTAAGTTGCTAAAAGTCACCTGAGGATTGTCCTGACCTCTGCAGAAAAATAATAGCCTTTGTTGAGGTGACATATGTAAAGGGAGGGCTGGACATCTTCTCTGACCCCAGATTACCTCAGAATGAGCTCTGAAATGTTCTCATGTACATCTCAGTACAATCAGCACAGAGAACCCCTTCTCAGCTCCTGTGTCCTATAACCTACTCATTAGGTGAATTTTCCTCTCTCATGAACTTTCTTGATCTTAGAACTTATTTCACTTCATAAAATCATGTCCCGCTACTCATATAAGTGTTTGTGTATGTTGGGGAAGGTGGGCTTATATCCCCTGTACAACTCTGGGGCCAGGCAAATTTTATAGTGAGTGGGAAGGCATTTACCTGCTGTTAAATATTTTATTATTCCATAAAGATTACCCTGTCTGGTTGTTGTAACCTTGTATTTAAAGGAGTTTTTTGTAAATATTTTGACAGTTTGAACAGGGCTTACTTTCTTGCCTGCAAGCTGAATAACATGCTGAAATAATTTCCTAGGGAGATTTTTTATGGTTTTAACAATAGACAGGGACTGCAGGAATAGAAGGAAACTACTCAAGACAGTAAAGGCCACACAAGAAAACCCACAGTTAACACAATATTCCATAGAGAAACACCAAAATGTTAATAAAATATAGAACATGGTGAGAGTAACTTATTTCCCACCTATTCCACATAGTACTGGAATCCCTGGATGGAACAATTTGTCAAGAAGATGGCATATTTGATATTCAAATGGGGAAAAATTTCTCTCTTCAACAGACAACTTCACCTTATATGTAGAAAATACTAGAGATTCTGTCCTCCACACATGAAAATAATATTGAAAACTAGTACATTCAGTGAAGCTGGAAAAGACAAAATCATCAGTCAGCATCATTCCCATTACTCTGTAACAATAATGAATAAACCAAAAATGGATTTTAGAAAACAGTTTTACTTCAAATAGCACCAGAAAGAATGAAATACTTAGAGAAATATGATCCAAGTATGTGGAAGATGTATGTACTGAAACTACCAAATTATCTTTAAAACAATTAAAAATGAAAAACAGATAAGTAGAAAAACATCTATGTTGATGGATTGAAATACTTCCAATCGTATATGTATTTGATGCAATCTGTATCAAAAACCTATCAACACAGTAAGCTGCAAAGACAACCTGCCTCTGCCCACTTCCAACAGGGACCCCAACAACTACTGCCAGGCTGCTCCTCAGCCCCCACTCAATGGAATTTTGTTGGCATGACTGCTTGTTACAGACTCAAGATAAGAAATCTTGGGGTACTGAGTAAGCCATATTTTGCATTTCTATGGAGCTTCTGGGCAAAGCTCAATCTGCCTGACCCAGACACACCTTAGGAGAAGAGCACCAACAATGTAAACCAGGTGTCGGCTGAAAGTAATGTAGTTGTGGACCCTTCACTGTGAAGAAAGCATTTTTGTTATGACCTGAATGGCTAATGTTCCCCTCAGAGTCAGGAACCCTTACACAGGTTCTTTCTGAATCTAGGCCTCTGACATCTACTTTTTATAGCACTCTGTTAAAAATGAAGTTGTAATTTGGTAATTGTTGATCCTTTATCTGGTCTGTTGAAGCATACACAAGTCTTTTTGAAAGCTTCTTGCCAGTGTAAGAACCAAAAAATATCTGTCTCAAATACCTTGTCCCATTACTTAGACCCACAATGGTACCCAGAGAAATGCAATGATGACAGCACTGGTCATTTTTAGCATTGACTACATACTGGGTAGCTCAGGCACATTAGCTCACTGAATTACCAAAATTAATCAGCAAAATTCATTTATTTCACTCAATGTTCCTACCTCCTGGCCTTTGCATGTGCTGTGTCCTCTGCCTGTCATTCTCATTCCTGCTACCCCCCCCCCCCATGAGGTCTAGGTTTGCCTGAGCTCATTCTCTATTAGATGTTTCTTCATCAAAAAAAATTTAACTGGTCTTCACCAGGTCAGAGTGCTCTATGACTTCTGTGAAGTCATAATGCTCTATATTTATCCTTTTAACCATTATCATATTTGATACTTTTTAATTAATTTATCAAGGAACACTGACGCTGTGCTTACCATCTCCCTGACAGGCTTCTAATCAAGGGAAAGAAAACAAACAAAATCTCATACCTCACAGTCCTAACTTGGCAGTGAGGGAGTCACACAATAATCCAAAGAACAGTGACAACAACATCATATGAGAGTGTGTTACAATAAAGTAAGGCATACTTGGGGGTACTTTTTTTGTTCAATTCAAATGTGATGGCTTAGCACAGAGGATGTAAATTTATTGGAATAGAGAGATCAGAAGATGAGACTACATGAAGTCAGAAATAAAGAAGCCATCAGCCAGAACCTTAGCTTCACTGTGAGTGAACTGAGGAGACACTGGAAGGTTGAAAGAAAAAGAAAAACAGATGTGAGTAACTTGTGTTTATGGAAGGAAACCAACATTTTGCCACCCTGAAATTTTAGTTGAAGAATATTGCTTTTAAGCTGTTTATTAGGAAACAAAACTCAGAAAAGACTATTGACCCTCTCCACATTCTGTCTAGATTCAGATAGAAATTGTGCTTCAGGAAATAAAAAATGGGATGTTCACTTTAGGTGAATTTGATTATGTATGGGAAATAAAAGTGCTTCAGGAAGGCACCTGTTGGCTAGGTATCCCCAGGGCCCTACTGATTCTGAGTTGCCCAGAAAAAAACAAACAAACAGACAAACAAACAAAAACACTGTTGCCATGTAAGATCTGTTCTCAACTACCTGCAAAGTATTCATTCTGACTTCTGAAACAAAAGGCCCCATTTTCCTTTTCTCTCCTTTGTCTACAACATTTATAACTCAATGTTCTCTCACAGTCTTTGGATTTTTATGCTTCTGTGAAATCTCTATGGTTATGTATTGAAAACTTTATTACCTTCTGCTAATTGGTTTCTGTTAATTTGATGATTAGCCCAGCCAAAAAAATTTTGAAAGGTGGGAGGGACAGTATTACTATTTTCAGCCTCCTCATTAGCCAGGATTTGTGAGGCTGCTGAGTTGTAAGCAGGGGCTTTGGTGAGAAAACAAGTTTAGTCATCCAGGTAACAGGTGAGGATTGTTGGAGCAGTGTGAATTAAAAGTGTCAGTTTCTGGATTTGTTCTCAGCACTGAGTCAAATAATTTTTCTGAAGAATTTTATTTGAGGTATAATAAAAAGTGAGAAGTGGCAAAAACACAAAGAGGTTAAGAAAAATTCTACAGGAACACATTCAGGTCAATGATTTGCCTGGGATTACAAATTCTAAGGCATCCTGAAGTGCCTTTGAAATATTAATTATCAAGTAAATAGTTGGTCATCAACAGTCACGTCCAATGCATCTCTTCCATGAACTACCATGCCCCACGTGCCTCAGACAGTGCCTGATAGATTTAAAGTATGAATTCATTACATGTTTATAGAATCTACAAAGGAATGAGTAATGAACAATCAAAGTGTCTCCTGAACTACCATACACCACCTTTCTGATTTATAAGGAAAATACTGTAACAGGGTGAACTCAAGAGTGAAGCACCAAATAGAGATTTGGAATGGGGTCCAGAAATCAAGGTGTGCAGGAAATATCAGAAAAATATATAGGATGCCCTTCCCCCTCCCAGCTACAAGTTTGAGTTGGGGTAAGGGACACATGGAGCAAGATGATGCAGAGCTGTTTTATACAGCAACAGCTTTGCAGCTAACCTCTGGCGTGGTCATTTAACATATCTATAACCTTTAATTGGTTGCATAGATATGTTAAATATCTGTGACCATGCTTTGAGACAGGGGGATGGAAGTGACTTCCACCTAAGATGTAACTGGGGGGGCATCTCCCCCTGGTTATGTCACCTGTGTGATAGCTTGTAGAAGATTATCTCCATGACATGGGGCCACATCTGCCCAGACTGATTTTGGCAGCCCAGTGAAGCTGGAATAATTCAGGAATTCTAGAAGGTATAACTGACTCTAGGAGGAGTCAGAAATTGGGGTGTAGAGGAAGGTTGGTGCAGGGATTTAAACCCAGACTTGACAGCTTTGGTAGGAGAGAACCATGTGGCTTTGGCAGAGTAGGGACCCACGCAGCTTTGGCAAGAATGAGGACTACATGGCTTTGGGGTGCTCCCTTTTGCTACATGGTTTAGGAAGCAGGAGAGACTTTGAAAGAAAAGGGGTGAAATGACTCTTTCTGGTGGGCCATAAGAAGGTGCCACATGGCTTTGGATTAGCTGGAGATCCTGGCAGCAACCCAGCTGATGGTGCCGGGAGCCTGAATCATGGACTTCTACCTCTTTTCCTGAGATATGGTACCCCAGATTAGGGCAGAGGGAGAAGGAAGGACTGTGTGCATCTATGGGTATCCTAAAATACTTAAATATTTTAATGAAGACATTGGGTCACTACTTTAAGTATATATAGTTTTAAACATTTCCTTTCCTTTTCACAAATCTTTGGCATTGAGAGACATCTTTGCTCTGGCAGTGGGTGTAGCAGAACTAGTGGGAGGTCCTTTCAGTAAAAGTATATTGTACCCCCCTTGGCTCTGTTCTGTAAAAACACTGCAACACCACAGATTTATTATTAGAACAGGGGACCCTTGTAAATCAATTTGTGTTGTCAATCACATGAGACCTTTCTTGAGCATTGTGCTGTACACATTTTTGGAAATAAATTAAGTTGAACATAAATAAAAGTACTTGAATGATATTGAAACAGAGCGGGCACCCTGTGGGAGACTTCCTGGGTCCAATTTCTCAACAATAGAAATGAGACTGGAGTCTTGCAGATAACAAGAAGCTCAGCAAATATTAATTAAAATTAGGGACTTAGAAAAAAACACAAATGATTAAGTAGTAATTAATTATAGGTACTTTTACTTCCTTTTATGCAAAGTGAATGTCTTTTATTTCTTTTCCTTTTCTGATTATGGTGGCTAGGACTTCCTATACTATGTTGAATAGAAGCACTGAAAGCCCACACTCTTGTGTTGTTCCTGATCTTAGGGGGAAAACTTTCAGTTGTTGCCTATTGAGAATGATGTTGGCTGTAAGTTTCTCGTATATGGCCTTTATTTTGTTGCTGAGTGCTCTGTCTACTACAACTTTGCTGAGTGGGTGTTTTTTATAAGTGGATGATATACTCTAAAAAATACTTTTTCAGCCTCTGTTGATATGATCATGTGATTTTTGTCTTTCTTTTTGTTTATGTGATATATTACATTTATTGATTTACAAATATGGTACCATTCTTGCATGTCTAGGATGAATCCCAAATGACCAAAGTGTGTGGTCTTTTTGTTGTATTTCTGGTGATGGCTTGCCAATATTTTGTTTAGGATTTAGCATTTTGTTCATAAGCAATATTAGCCTGTGGTTTTCTTTCTTTGTTGTGTCTGTATTTGGTTGGGAATTAGGCTGACACTGGCCTTGTAAAAAGACTTTGAGAGTTTTCCCTCATTTGGAATTTTTACAATAATTTAGGAAGAATAGGGGTTAGCTCTTTTAGGTTTTTTTTTTTTTTGTAAATTTCTCCTATGAAACTGCCCTATCTAGGGTCTTTGTGTGCCAGGAATTTTTTTGCTTACTGCTTTATTTTCACTTGCTGTTATCATCCTATTCAGGCTTTCTGCTACTTCTTGATTCAGTTGTGGAAGATTTTATGTTTCTAGAAATGTGTCCATTTCACCCAGGTTTTCAAATTTCTTGGCCTATAGTTCTTCATAGTAATTTCTTACAATTCATTCCTTTTCTGTGATATCAGGCATAATTTCTCCTCTGTCATTTCTGATTGTGTTTATTTGGGTCTTCTGTCTTTTTTTATGATCATACTGTTTAAAGAATTGTCAATGTTTTAATCTTTATACAGCTCCTGCATTTATTGATCCTTTGAATTGTTCTCTTAGACTCTATGTCATTTAATTCTGTTCTGATCTTGATTATTTCCTCTCTTTTCCTGGCTCTGGGCTTTGTTTGTTTTTGTTCCTCCAGTTCTTGTAGATGAAGGGTAGGTTCTTTATGTGAAATGTTTCTGTCTTTTTTAGGTAGGCCTGGATTGCTAGGAACTTCCCTCTCGAGACTGCCTTTGATACATCCCATAAGCATTTAGGCTGTTATGTGTTGATTTTCATTTGTTTCCAGAAACTTTTTGATTTCTTAATTGATCTCATTATTAACTGTTCATTGTTTAATAATATGTTATTCAGTCTCCATGAATTTGACTGTTTTTGAGTTTTTCCTTTGTAGTTGTTTTCTAGTTTGAAGTTATTGTGGTACAAGAACATGCTTGATGTGATTTGAATTTTCTTGAATTTTTTGAGACTTGTTTAGTGACTCATCATGTGTTCTATCTTTGAAAATGTTTCATATGTGTTTGAAAAGAATGTGCATTTTGCTTCCTTAGGGTGAAAGGTTATGCATATATCTTTTAAGTCCATTTAATCTAGTGCATATTTAGTACCAAAATATCCTTGTTGATTCTTTATTTTGAAGGTCCAGTCATTTTTGACAATAGAGTGTTAAAACCCCTCAGTATAAATGTATGGCTGTCAATATCTTTCTTGAAGCCCTCCAAGATATTTGTAATAAATTTGGATGCTCCAAAATTTGATGCATAAATGTTTATGATGTTTATTTTCTTCTTGATGGATTCTGCCATTGAGTAGTTCAAAATATCCTTCTGTGTCTCTTATTATTGCCTTTGTATTGATCTATATTTTGTCTGATTCAAGTATTGCTACCCTGGCTTATTTTTCCTGTCCATTTGCTTGGAATGATTTCTTCCAACCCTTCACTTTCAGACTGGGTAAGTCTTTTCTTCTCAGGTGGGTCTCTTGTCCACAGCATAAAAGTGGGTCATGTTTTCTTATCCATTCAGCTACCCTATGTCTTTCGATTGGTAAAGTTAATCCATTTACATTTAAGGTTATTATTGATAGGAACTCATTCATTTCATTTACCCCTTCTGTACCTTTGTTCCTCTCTCACTCTTTTTCTTCATCTTTTTTTTTAAAGATTTTTTATTTATATTTAGAGAGAGGGGGAGGGTGAGAGAAAGAGAGGGAGAGAAATGTCATTGTGTGGTTGCCTTTTGCATGCTTCCTACTGGAGATCTGTGGGTAACCCAGGAGTATGCCCAGGACTGGGAATCAAACTGGTGACCACTGAGCCACAACAGTCAGGACTTTCTTCATCTTCCTAAAGCCATTGCTATGCATGTCTTGCCATGATGGTTTGGTGGAGAAGTATTCTTTTAGCCTTCTTTCTTTCCTTGGGAAGGCCTCATTTCACTTTCCATTTTAAATGAGAACCTTGCTGAATAGAGTAGTGTTGGTTCCAGGCCTCTGCTTTTGATTACTTGCAATATTTCTTTCCATTCTCTTCTGGGTTAGAGTTTTCCTGTTAAGAAGTTAGCTGCTAAGCTTATTGAAGATCCTTGTATGTTACTTCCTGTTCCTCTCTTGGTGCCTTTAAAATTCTCTCTTTGTCTTTGAATTTTGCCATTTTCATTATGATGTGTCTTGGAGTAGGCCTCTTTGGGTTGCCCTTGGGAATCCTCTGTACTTCCTGGACTTGTGTGACCTTTTCTCCCATCATATTAGATAAGTTTTCCATGATTGCTTTTTCAAACAGGTTTTCTATTCCTTGTTCCTTTTCTTCTCTCTCTAATATGCTTATTATATGGATAGGATTAAGTTTCCAAGTTCAAAGAAACTGATACTTAGCAAATACTTTCCTTTGATAAATGTTTTCCTATAAAGCATATAATGGGAATTTAACAGCCAATTGAGGTTCGGAATCCTCACCCTCACACTTCATCTCCATTTCTTGAGCTTTAGGTCCTGTCCTCTTCTCCAAGAGGTACCAAAAGACCAAAGAGGTCAAATGTAGTTGTGAAATGTGTGAGGTCTTTTCTAATTCCATGCATAAGGCTCTGAACTAGGACAGTTGAGCTAAATCTTTGGTATTATTACCAGTCTACAATTATCTTTTTCACAAAAATAACAGAAATGTACTAGACTCATAACAATAATTTTATTTATATATAAGCAACAGAGACTTTTAGACACAAACAAAAATCAGTGTTGCTACTCACATGGGTGTCCTTGTGTCCACTCCCATTGTCTACAACAGTGCCCCGGTGATTCCATGTGCTTTCATGGAGAAGAGACACTGCTCAGATTCTCTATTCACTTCATATGATCCCATTGGTTATCATGTGACCACTGTTCATCCTCTGGGGGACACAACATCAGCTACACTGTAGACATGGTACACATGAAACCAAACTGAGGTAGGGTTTGGTCTGAAATGTGACTTTAAGTAAAAAGTAATGACAATGTTAGGTCAGATTTTTGACTGTTTATTGACTCAATGCAAATTTTCTAAGGACTATTCACTTTCAGAATGAATCTATTCTAATAATGCAAGAAAACCTTTTATTTAGAGTATAACAGCACAGAAGGGGAAAGGAAAGTCATTCAAATTTCACATCCAGCTCAAGAGGCACACTTGCAACAGAACTGATGGGGTTGGAGGCTTCACATTGTTATTTTCCAGCACATTCCCTCTTGATTGTGTCTATGGTAAGGCTTTGATGGTCCTTGGAGGGCTTCATTCACTCCATGGGCTGCAATTTTGTGCCATTGAACAAGCACTGGATGGTGAGCTCATTTGAGTTGTAGGTCAAGACCACAGCATCCTTACTTTCTGTAACTTTGGTGTTGCTGGCTCAGAGAATGGGCACTCTCACATGCCCTGTGGAGAAACAAAGAATGTGACTCATTCAGAATGGGCTTCAGACGTGGGGCAATGCTCCTTCCTCAGAGATCTCAGCCACTCACAGTCCACAGTGAGCTGTGTAAAGGTCACCAGAGAAAGGTTCTGACATTTGCAGAAGAACAATAATTTATATTTAGGTGAGAATATGTAAAGAGACAGCTTCAGCTCCTCTCAGACCCTACATAAGCTTTGGGTGATTCCTTAACTGTTCTTGCAGACATCTGTGTCATAGCAGCATACAGAACCCCTCCCCAGCCCATGTGTCCTATAACCTCATCATCAGGTACAATTTTTCTCTCATGAGCTTTTCTTGATCTTTGTCTAGAACTTTTTGACTTCAAAATGCATCCTACTACTTACATAAATTTTTATGGGTGTTTGTGAAGGCAGGCTTACCATCTTTGTCCATCTCTACAATCAAGGAAAGTTTACAGTAAATGGAAAAACATTTAGCTTTTGTTAAATAATTCATTAAGCAATAAAAATGGCCTAATCCAGTCTTAGTGACTATAGGCCTGAAGGATTTCTGTCTAAAATACTTTTAAGTCTGAACAAGATTTTATTTTGTGGCCTACTGATTCAATGTCATGTTGAAATTAATTTACCGAAGGAAGTGGTTATGGTTTTAACAAAAAAAAAAAACACTGACAGTAGGAATAGAAAAAACTATATACTATAATAAAGGCCATATCTGAAAGCCCAGAGTTAACATAATATTCAATGGAGACAGTCAAATATTTTTAATACCATGAACAAGAAATGGATGCTATTTTTCTACATATTCAAAAGAGTACTGGAAGTTTTGACCATAATATTTTTGCCAGAAAATGAAACAAGTTGTATCCAAACTGGTGAAAAGAAAAAGAAATATCCTTTTTGAAAAGTTAACATAATCTTATATATAGAAAACTGTAAAGTTTCTGACACACACAAACATACACACACACTTAGAACTAATAAACAAAGAATACTTGCAGGAGATAAAATCAACACTTAAGATCACTTTCTTTTCTTGTGACAACAATAAAGAAGTTCAAAGCAAAATTTAAAACAATGTTCTATTTTCTATAGCATCAAAAGACTAGAATACAAAGGAATAAATGTAATTAATAAGGTAGAAATTATATACAGTGAAAACTACCAAACATTTTTGAAAGAAATTAGACACAAATAAATGGAAAAACATACATGCTAATTTATTGGAAAACCCCAAACTATCTACATATTTGATACAAATCACTATCTAAACCACAAGATCTTCCTTGCAGAAATAGAAAAATCCATCCTACATTTTATAAGGAAATTCAATGAACCCCAAATTATTGAAATGGTGTTTAAAAAAGAATGCAATAGAAGGTCTCATGTTTCCTTAGCTCAAAACTTGCTGCAGAGCTAAGGGAACCAAAAGAGTGTGATGCTGCACAAAAACTTCCATTCATCAAAGACACGATCATATGGTGTCAATGAAAAGGCCTAGACTAATCAATGGAGAAAAGATGGACTTTTTTTAAAGATTTTATTTATTTATTTTTAGAAAGGGAAGGGAGGGAGAAAGAGAGAGAGAGAGAAACATCAATGTGCGGTTGCTGGGGGCCGTGGCCTGCAACCCAGGTATGTGGCCTGACTGGGAATCGAACCTGCGACATTTTGGTATGCAGCTCAATCCACTGAGCTATGCCAGCCAGGGCTAAGATGGACTTTTTAACAATGATGTTGTAAAGGAATAAACTGCATGCAAACAATTGACATAGATTGTTGTCTTTTACTATACAGAAAAATCAGGTCAAAATGGATCAAGTTGTAAAGGTTAAATGTAAAAGTTTTAAATGCTGATAAAAATATAGAAAGAAGCATTATGACATTAAGTTGGCAATGAAATTATGAATATGACACTAAGAATACAGGCAAATATAGACAATTTGGATTTTGTGAAAACGAAAAAACTCTCTTCATCAAAAAATACAACAGATTGAAAGGTGACCTGTGATAGGGAAAAATATTTTGCAAATCCCATGGAAAATAAAAGGTTAATGTCTAGAATATACAAAAGATCTACAACTCTACAACAAGGACAAAATGAATAATCTGATTTATAAAGGGACAAAGCACTTGAGTAGAATTTTCTCCAGAGAATATATACAAATGGCCAATAGTCACAAAAATAGATGTTCAACACCACTATTATTAAATAAAATGAAAACCAAATCTCTTGAGGTCAAATTTGTTCCTTGTGATGTTGGGTGGGGTTAACTTTCCTCTGCATGTAAAAGGAAAAAATGTCCCTGTGTGGTACCTTTGATTTCTCCAAAAGCTTCTTCAATCATAGTTGGCACTTTTCACATCTCAGTAACTTGACTCTTTGAAATAATAATACAGGTCAATCTATCACAAAAAAATATTTGGGAATCTGCATGCTCAGTTAATGTATGGCCTCCAGCTATACATCTGGGGGAAATACAGACTTCCTCAGGTGTTAGTTTAGTATCAGTGTTTGGTTATGAAATGACATAGGAATGGGAGTCAGAGACAACCCTGCACGTCTCCTGGTTCTTCACTGACCACTGACTGTGTGCCTGACTGAGCAGAAACCTTTCCTTCCAGCTGCATAGACATCCATTGCCCAGCTGAGGTGTATTTCCATGAGGCACTATTTCCCAGGCCATTTAGGAGACTGAGGTTGTAGCAGAAATAAGACATAAGGACAAGAAGCAAGCCAGTGGTAAATTGACTACTCAGGCCTCTGGGAAAAGAGGTGGGATAGGTTTTTCCAGGTGAAGGTGAATGACATGAGCCAGTGAGCCAATAAATAATAGAGCAAATTCAATAAATGCTTTAGGAAAGAAGAAAAGGGACAGACAGAAGCTGATTATGGCAGCAGAATTATGTGCTCTGCCCTTGACCGTTAAAGTTATTCTCTCTCCTCTGAGGGCAAGAGAGTGCTTGGGTAAATGTAAAATGTGTAAAATACAGCAAATGGTAAGCACTGATTTCCTGAAATATTTATGTTAGTGGGCAATTTGTGTTATGTGGCTATTAGAAAAAAAATTGGAAAAAACTTAAAATTCTCCTGTATGTGAAAATTATTATTAATACTCTGGGGCCCAAGACCAATTGCAAAAATAACTATTTTATTAGAGAAATGAAAATGATCTGAGATGATGGTCTTAGTTCCTGGAGGCACAGAGAGATTGCCCCCTATGGTGAGCAATTAAAGGACTCTGAATCCAGGTCCCAGATCTGAAGAAATTTTGGATCATTCATTCACTCATTCAATCACCATTTATTTCTTCCTAATATATCAAAAGCAACTGAGTATTTGTTATATGTTGATCCTAAGCTTGTTTCAGGAGTAGAGTGGGGAATGAGAAGGCAAAGTCCTTTCTTTTATATGCGGTGGGTGTGACTGCACCAAAACAGGAATCATATAAGTGATGTCAAGTCCAGTGCAGGGTGGTGTGGAATGTCTACATGAGGTGGGGTGAGGCCTAGGTAATTAACACAGTGACTGTGACTGTTACTGAAGGTAATTGGATTCTAGAGTAAAATAGATTGTTTCTCCATTTTGCTCACTCTACAAAATCAAGTGTATTCCTATGAGCTGAGGAGGCCTAGAGAAAAAATATCTGAGCCAATTCATTGGTTTAGGAAACCCAAAGAACCCCTCATATGGCCTATAAGGTAGAGAAATCAAGTCTTTAACTATAAACACTCCTCAAGTAACTCTGATCAGCTGCTCATGGATTGTGTGTCTTATTTACTGACAGTATCTTCCTGTTTCTCACTTTATTCTCAATGGATATTTGGCTGCCAGGTTTTGAGTGCAGCAACTCTAAAATATTTACAGGGTCTGACCTAAATCTTGAAACAGAAGAGCTGCTCAAATGACACATCTCTTACAGATCAACTCCAAGAGAGAATACCCTGGGCTTATTCCTGGTGAATGAGGACTTTCCAGGAGCATCTTTTTTTTCTCAGTTTCTTTCTGGGGATGATAACCTTTTTCTGGACCCTCTAAATCCTCCAGAATATTCAGCTAATATCCAGAGACATTGTCTAACTGTGCTCTCCACACACAGACTCAGGTGACACCAAACTCCATTTCTGCCAAGATGTGCCTCTTGGGTCTGAGCCGGGACTGGTTACAGTCTCAGGAGCCTTGTGATTCAGTCATCCATTAAACTGTTATACACTCAGCCCTTTCAAGGACTCCAAGCCCAACATGACACAGGATCCCCAAGTTCCCTGGAGTCAAGACCCCTGACAAAGTGTTCTGGGAAGGCGTTAATGAGCTGAGCTCTGCATGACTATCAGGAGGCCTCATAGACCATGCTCTGACCTACTATAGCAGGGTAAGCCTCAGGTCAGGTTCATAGGAACATGTTCAGGGAGCTAAACTGAGACAGGTTTCCCTCTGCTGAGTTACACTCATCAGACTCATCCTTCTGTCTATAGTGACTGTCTGCAAGGGCTGCAAGTTGGGAAGGGAACTGAGATCTTACGACGTTTGCCTACACTCTGTGTATCCTGCAATAGATGTCAAAATTCAGCGTGAAACAAAATGCAGAGGGCAATGGAGGCAGAGTTGAGAAATATCAGTTCTGTGCTGGAAGTAGAATTCACCCCACCTGACACCTAGAGGTCGGAGAGCAATCACTTACAGTATACATTGATCTGTCCATATCCTATTAATATTTTGGAATATTGTTCTTTCAGTAGGATGGTGTAGATTAACCTGTGTCTTTCATGGTGACCTTCTTTAACTGCAAAGACCCATCATAATTTATTGTCACTCGTCCATTTGGTGGACCCCTGTATGGTAGTTTCCCATTTGTACAAGAAATGCAATTATATGATTGTTGTCCAAGACTTCCCCTCTGTACCAGATGAGGTGTGTAGCATTGGGAGTCTTGTTGTAGATACTTAAATGGACATCCTCCCCTTCGGCAGCATTTTTCAACCACATATTCTGTTGGGCCGTGGAGTGCAAGCACCAGAAGTTCAAGAGAGAGACTAGAAAATAGGAAAAATAAATTGATCAATATTTGTATCTTTGTATTGGGTTTGAAAGATGAGGCCCTGAATCCAGAGCAGGTCTCCTTATCTCTCAGCTTTGGTCTGCATAAGAGTGTGTATCTCCCATGGTCAAGGTCAAGAGCATGGCCCCCATTACTGCTGAATGTAACTTCTAGCACCTCTGAAACTGTTACTTTTTCTGTTTCTGTACTCTTCTCTAGGTGTTTGTTTTACTCACCCCTTCACTGTACTCAGACCCCTTCTGACACTCAGGAACATTTTTGAAAGACACCTTTGCTGGTCACCTTCTCTAAAGAATATCTGCCTCCACTTCCTGACTGTCCTCTTGTTTTTTTCATGGTTGTTGTGGGTATCTGATCTTACATTCGGACTTTTCCTTGTCTTTCTCTCCTCCATAGAACATGGACTTGATGAGAGCAGGGCTTCTCTGATCTAGTACTTCCAGGGACTCCAACCACCTAGGAATACATGGGGTTAAATGAATGAGTTTTCCTAAGGCCCCTTAAATCATGGGATGCATTTCCCTATTTCTGAGGTGTGTGGTAAAGGCAATGCCTAGAACCCCTGGATGAATTTTTTTCTGCTCTTTCCTGACATTAATCATTATTATTATTACTAGTTTTCATAATTCAATATTCAGTGATGAATTCAACAGGAAATGAACAGCAATCCAGCTTTTCCTGCCTCCCACCGCTTCCAGATTATGAGATTTTCTCTTGTTGAGTCCTGTTCCCCATCCTACTCTTTCCTTTTGTCCTTTACACTCAGGTCCAGACAGAAGCCTTCCCTCTTTTCTCAAAACACTTGTCTCTCCAGCAGATCCAGGCCAGTCTCTGTGTCAGATCCTCTCTTTACCCCAAGAAATTGTCTCCTACTTACTAATGAGCAGGAGCCCTTGCCAGTAGACAAGTCCCTGTGGGTAGCAACTGAAAGGGATCCCATGATGTCTGCCGTCTCCTCCATGGCTGTGTCTTTCAGAAAACCCTGAGGTTTTGAAAGCCTCACAGGCACCTCTGTCCAGAATGGTGCAATCTGCTGTGTGTCCTTCCTGTAAACTGAGGTTTATTCTGGGGCATGTTTACTATTCTTGTCATGTGGTCTGGGGCAGGGTTTCCACACAGGACCCTCCAACACCCTGCCTTCAGTTTTTCCCACCCTTGTCCCTTCTGACCAGTGCTGATCCCCTATATTCTCCCTCCTTGAAAATGCCTGAGGCTTCTTAAAACCACACAGACACCCACAAACACCCATGCATATAAACACACCCACCCACACACACTCCCTCGTGCTGTGTTAGGAAAAGCACAAGCCTGAGGTATCTGGCTTTGAGGGTTTTCACACAGCTTCCTGCTTGGTGCCCAGTAGTCTTTCTTACAGCCTCTCTCTTTCACACTTGACTTTTCCCTTCAGAGCAGGTATTCTTGAGCTAAGTCAGAAAAACCTAAAACAGGGATATCACCCTGATATGCATTAGATCACCTGTGATACATTATAAACATTGAAATGCCCAGGTGGCTCCTTAAAAATGCAACTTCAGCAGCTGTCCAGCTAATTTGGTTGCCCAATCAAAATGAGGTCCCTTCATGGGAGGGCAGAATCACTTCTATTACTCTCCTGAGCAGAGTGGATGTCTTTAGAGTCCATTAAACTGCCAATTCTGACTGGGCTGCAGTGGGTCAATGACTCTGCATCTCATAAGCTCTAGGAGAGGTTGTGCCTAGTGACCTGTATTTGTACACTTGCATTAGTCATCCCTGAAAGGGTGACTCCCTCATGTCAGCTTTGGACAATGTTGTGTCTTGGTCTTTGCTCTGTCAGCACCACACAGAGAGCCTCTGGCATCCTTAAAATGTCTGTAATATTTCTGTTTGTGACACAGAAACCCAGCTGGGCACCTGGTCCTCTCCATGTTCTGAAATGCTCTGAGAAGGTTTCATTTCTTCCCATCAGGAATGTCACAGAGATGAATCTGGCAGTGAAAAGGGTCAGTCTTGTGAAAATTTCAGTGGGGACCCTTCTTCTATCTCAGGTTGTCACTAGACTGGATTTTGCTTCTAGGGACAAAGACTTAAAACAAGAACTCTAAGTAAGATGTGAAGATTTTGGGTGTGAAGTGGGAGATGTCCTGAGTATCCCAGGAAGAACAGCCTTTGGTGACAGGTAAGGTGCCTGTGGGCTTCCTGGTTCTCAGGGATCAGCTTAATGTAGACCACCCTCTCCACATATGTTTGCTGGACCTGTCCTTGTGCTCTCTGGCTGTTGGGACAGTGTTTGAGTTCTGCTTGGGTGGTGTTCTTGTGGTCACCTGACTTGCCCCTGGATGATGCCAGGCATGGGGTAGAGAGCAGCTCAGAGCTCCTGAGGAAGGAGGTGCTCCCAGGCCCTGTCAAAATAAAAAAAAAGTCCAAACCTTTAGTTAGAACAATTTAATGAGATTACCTGAGCCATAATGATCACATATGCTGGGCATGTAGGTCTCAAAATCTGTGAAGAAAAGAAGTTTTGCAGCATATTTTTTACATTATAATCAAAGTATAAATTGAAAAAAGTTGCATAAACTCCCTTAGTAGGTGAGAGAAAATATAGCAGGAAAATCTCTAGAATTGGGGAAAGAAGACAAAATTGAGATACATATATTGTACATTGGTGGGTACAGGAAAATTTACATTTACAGAACGCAGAGAAAATGTGCAGGGAACCAGATAACACAGAGGATGCTATATAAAAGAATGAAAAGTCATCCCTGATTCCTATAAGGTCAGGGTATGCTCTTTCCTCCCCTCGTAGTCACTCCACCAATGATGAGGATCCAGAGTTTCTGTCAGATCGGGTATCTGTGAGAATAGGAAGAACACAGGCCCTGGGTGATGAGACATAACTCACAAGGTGGGTCTGTGGAGGGCTGTGATTTTAAAGAGAATAAAATGGAGACCATCCCTCACTGTTAGGGGGATTCTGTCCTTTCTTCAGACTGTATGAGAAGTAAAAACTTGAACCTAGGATGGCCCCAAGTAGGCAATGGCATCCTGTCATACTGACACCAATGCCTTTGTGTCTATGAAAACAAAATTTGACTAAGAGTCACACAGTGTGACAGCCTTCCATTGTGTTCTTTCCCTTATCAATTTAGTGAGCATTCACAGAGCATCTGGGATGAGTCAGGGTCTTGGCTGGCCCCTGGAAACTCCAAGGAGAATAAAGCATGTGTGGGCCTTGTGCTTACCAAGGTTGACTTGTAACAGGGACAGGGTCTCATATAAATCATGGTTGTAAGGGATTAGTTATAATTCAGTGAACATGCATGAAAGAAAACTTGGGGTGCATACACAGCATGTACTTGAGTCTTAGCTAGTTTGGGGATCATCGAGAGAACTTGTGACAAAGTGACTTTTGCTGACACCTGAAGAATTTGTGGCCATTTAACCCTTGAGGGACAGAGGCTGTTAAGAACAAACAGCTGCCTGCAGAGGACTGGCATTTGATGTGCTGATGTTTGGCTAGATGGAGGAGTGGACAGAGTCTGCTCCCCTGGATGAGGAGCTTGAAGAGTTAGGAAGAATGTGTAATGATTGATATTTTTGAGGTTGGGCTCTCCTGGGCTGTGGGTGCTGCCCTGTTGGGGTCAGCTGTGCCCCAGAAAGTATCCAGCCTGCAGAGTAATTCTGACACACCCTGGTGGCCAAGCAGAAAATGGGCAAGAAGATGTCACATTACAGTTAGTTTTCTTTCAATTTTGTTATTTCTATTCAACTATATTTTACACAATATTTCATGGGAATATATAATTTTAATATATTTTTGAATTACAGCTTAATATAATTGGCTTAACATATTGAAAGCATACAATTTATGATGTTTCTCCTGATATATGCACCAGATAATATGTTACAATTGAAGTAAAGACCAAGTCCCTTACTATTAATGTCTTTTCATGCCCTCTTGTGATCTCTTTATTTTTCATCTCTCCACCTCCTTTTTTAGTGTTAACCCCCATCAGCTTCTTTTATTAAAAATCCATTTATATTTTCTGGACCTTCCAAAGTTTAAATCATAAAATATGTAATTTTAGGCTGAGGTTGACTTTTTGACTAAACAAGATTATTTTCACATAGCTCTTTCTTTTTTTCTCAAGTATCTGTCATGCTAAGGACACATTAATTTTGATTACCCATTCACCCTTTATGGACATTTGTGTTGTTTCCATTTTTGGGCTCTTACAAGTAAATCTGTCATGAACATGAATGCAAAAAATTCTATAAGGCAAAGAACTAGTATTTATAAAAAAATGAATACCTAGAAAAATAGAAGTTAGGGAGTTACCCCTGGAAGTCTGGTTTCAAGGGCCCACTGCCACCACCCCACCCAGAGGTACAGAAACACCTGCTTCTTCACATAAAGCTGTGTCTGCCCCAGCCCACCCATCAGTCAACACAGTGACAGAAATAATGGTTTCATCTCAATTTCAGCTTGTAAATTATGAACCAGTGCACCTCAGAAACTACATTTAATTCACATCTGGATTGTCAATCTCTAGGAGTAGGGGAAAGGTAGTGTCTAACTTTTAATCCCTCTGATACAAAAGGAAACAATAAATGAAGGATATTTACCAAGTGCACATGGCATTTCTGAGTCAACTTGCAGGCTTTATGACTCTGGGTGAGTGACCCCACCTTGATAATCATCACTTCTCTCATGTGATGTCATAAAAATATGTTTGGTCTTTTTTCACGGATTTTAGAAAAGGACATCTAAATCCTTTGGAATTTTGTAAGTGATGTGGGTGGTAAGTGTACCTTTGTTGTGATGATGCAACTCCTAGCTGGTCTCTGGATAGTTGCAGTATGAGGGCAGGTCACCAGAAAGATCAAGTTCTCATAAGAAGTTTAGAATTTTCAGCTGTGGAGTTAAGAAATGTTTCAATCTGAAAATAATTTTTAATAGTGATTTTGAGCCAAACATGACAATACTTGCAGGACTCAAAATCACAATGAACTGAGAAAGTGTTCTGAAGAATGGCAATTTGCCCCTTAGTTCATACAGTACCTTCAAAGGCTGGGGCCTTAAGGGTTATATAAAATCCACTGGTAATAAGTTAAAGATGTTGGAGAAGGAAACGTGCAGGAATCTCTGAGATTGTTAAAGACTAAAATGAAAAGACACAATTTTGAGGTTGGTTCGTACAGGAAAGTCAGCAGTTAACAATGATCATAATAGTGATAGTAATGAGAAGGTATGTTATCTTTGCTCTGGTGCAGTGAGGTGTCCAGAAAACAGAAAATTACCCTGACATTTTAAAGGTATGTTATGTTAGAGGACAAAAAGACAATGAACACTCTCAGTTGAGGTAAAGATTGACTTTTGTCAGGAAAGATACCAGCTTAGGACATGACTACCCACTACGGCTCACTTTGGTTAAGAGTTTTAATTTCAGACCATCCTCGGTGGTTGCTTAAGTTTATGTGTTTTACATCCTGCCATCCAGGCCTTCCCTGAGCATGTCAGGTTTAGGATGTGGCCCCTTTTTTGTCCACACTGCTTTGGTTATAAATCAACCAAAACAATGCATTGGTGACTGATCTTTAGGTTAGTCAATATTGTCTTAGTGCTAGGAAGAGATTTTTAGAAAGTCTTACAATCAGTGTTCGTCTTGCTGAATGATAAACCATTGGTGATGCAGCAAAGCCTTAACCTTAGTGGAAGTCAAAGCCTAATGACCTCAAAAGAAAAAAGCAGGTAAATGGGAGGCAATCAGTCCCACAGGCCTTTATTAGACAAACACTCTGGATCATTTGTAACCTGTAAGCTACCATGATACAAGGTTTTCTGTCTCATTTCTCTCTATTTTTAGACCAAAGTACCTTTAACAACCTGGCCATGTGATTGGTTCTTATTTACTATGGATCACCTATTATTAATTATTAATTAGTCAATATAAATCTGATTTTGGCTACTTTTACAGTTGGAAGCTGCAACCTTAAGGTTTTTTGGGGACCAGGTTGTGAGACATATTTGTATTATTAAAAGGGTGGTATTTTAATTGAATTCAATTAACATATTTGCAGTGGATGTGAAGAAAGTGAGAAATATATAGGGGCCTAGTTGAATGATTTTCCAGTGTCGTATTTGGATAGATAGAACATCTGCTACAGATTTTATGAGCTATGTAAGTGCCTTCCAGTAATACTGTTTACTTCCAAGAATCATATTTTTTTAAAAACCTAATGTGTTAGCTCTTGTACTTCTTAAAGTATCAATGATTGAGACCCTTTAGGTAAGACTGTTTTCTGTTTGACACCATGTATGTTTCCCTGGTTCCAAGTTGCACCATTAGCTGTCAGACCCCCTTTTCTTTTTCTGCAGCATTCCACTAGAACTATAAAAGAGACTTTTTTGTTGATTTAATAGTAAGCTACAAACATTCTCAAGTTAAAATAATTTGGTGTTTAATACTGTCAGCCTAGCTGTAGCATCAGATGAATGAATTCCATTTGCTTTCGTGGTAGCAGCTTGAGAAGTCTTCAAATTCTGATTATTGCCAATTGTTTCAATATGTGTATAACATCTAATTTTTCTGCAACCTATTTTCTATCTTTAATTAACTTCCCAGACTAAATTTAGTTGGCCTTCTGCTTCCACAACATCAAGAGTGTTGAGCTAGACCAAAGGCATAGCTACTATTAGTAAAAATATGAAGTATTTGATTGTTTGAAAATTGACAAGCACAAGTTAGAACAATTATTTCAGATTGTTTGGATTTTCTTACTTAGGTAAACAAAAACCTTTAGTTGTGTCCATCATAGAAGTTATTGCCTATCCTGCTTGTTAATACTACTGCTCATCTTTCACAGATTTATATGTAAAGCACATTAAGTCAGCATCAGCAAAGAGTTTCTTGTGAACCATCCCTGGAATCAAAGAGATGGTCAGTGGGCAAAATACAGCCATGGATGTCTGTATTCTGAAAAGAAGGCAGCAAACTTGCTGTGATAAGACTGTTACATCAAGTTGAAAACAGTAGGTTCAGAAAGTGTGAAACTTACAGAAATGTTGAGTATGATGGGAATTCAGTGAAGATTCAAAAGAATGAAAACATAAAACATGGAGAGCCCATAGCTATCTTTTCTGTTTGTTTGTATAACATGTCCAAAGCAGAAATGACTGTCATTCAGGGAGTGAGCTCTTTGGCTTCTGAGTCTAAATGCTGATGATAAGATTGCATGGGTCAAAGGTAATGTCTGTTTTTTAGTTAAATCTTCATAAGTATTTTTGTATGAAGAGTTAGAAAACTTTTACTTAATATGTGTCAGAATGTGGGCTTTAGATAATATTTTAGAGATTTTCATCTTGTTTCTTTGAGAAAGGGCAGGTTCCATGAATTTGACTTTAGTAAAACATACAAAAACTGGAAATATTTTAATGATATTGTGACAATAGCCAGTAAAAACCAGCATACTCTAAGTTTCTTCCACTATTTTAAAAGAGAAAAAAATTCCATTGAATCTTTCAAGGCTAATTAATATCCACTTCTAGGTATGAGTGGTCAATCTATTTTATTTGGGGTAAACAAAATGGAAGCTTGTCCTTTAAAACCTCATCTCTTTTTCTTGCTAGTTGTTCTGAAAAGTAAATTGTGTCTTTTTTAAGACTAGTAATATCCAGTGTTGCAGGTTTGATACTCAGGGTACCTGCCTGCATTACAGGCCATGACCCTCAGCAACTGCACATTGATGTTTCTCTCTCTTTCTCTTTCTCCCTCCCTTCCCTCTCTAAAAATAAATAAATGAAATCTTTTTTTAAAAGACTAGTAATATCTTAGAGCATAAACATAAATCAAATCTTAATTTCTGGGAGAAATAGGTGGGGCTCTCTGTATTTACCTGGGACATTTTAGTCCAAGTAAATTGGAAATCTTCTGAAGTGTAGTCAAAGAGATATTGACTGTGCATTATTTTATACTGAAGTGCTGAAAAAGGTACTACATGAATTTATTACTGAAAAATGTTCATAATCCACAGATGTGGATGGTAATAAAGTGTGTGGATTTAGAATAACAGGATATCTAAACCATTTTATTTATAGTTCTGAGATTATGTAGAAGTGTCCATTTTATTTATAGCTCTGAGATTATGTACAAGTGTCCATTATTTTAATTTGGTTTCTTTATCAGAAAGGTGGCAGAATTACACATGCTTCTATATAAATTATGTCTCCTTTTAAAGTAATTTTATATACTGAGCTTCACTCCAGCTAGTGCATCTGGTCTTCAAGTAAAATGGCAAATATTAGACAGAGGCAAAGTATCATCAATAGTTATTGTAATAAGAGTGGCTGACTCATCTCGACTATATCTGTGCTGGAAAGAGCTCAAAGTTCCATTGGAACATCCTGTAAGAAACATTTAGTCTCAAGATGTCTTTTTCTTCTTGTGGAAGTTTCTTTATAATTATTATTTTCCCCATTGTTTCAGTATTCAAATACATTTCACCCTTCCAGGAAAAGAATATGTGGGCACCATGAATTTAAACAAAATCTCTCCCTATCAGGTAAATTGAGGCTGATTAGACCAGTGAAAACTTATGTTACCTCATGACATTTTATAGTTTAAGGGGACAGTTTGTGACTTAGGAACATTCATTAGTTGGTAGATGTCCCTACAATCTGCACCAAAGCTATACTCTTAATTGGGTGTTGTTAAGAACAGATAAAGTAGTCCCAGTACCTATAAGGGCCTTCAGGATTTCCCATATTGTAGTAATTTTAATTTCTTTTTAACTATAAGTAAGGAGAAAAGGAAGTACCTTTGTATTCCACTGAGCAACCATATGCTTGTTTTTGTATTTTTTCTTGTTTTCAATCTTTTTTAAGTTTTCTATATCCTCTTTTAAACTGAACAGACTTCTCTACAGCAGTTTCCCAATGGACCTTATTTGGTGAATCTGTGGCTTCACTCCCGGAACCCATGTTGTGTTCACTGGAGGAGGTCAGAATACCTGTGATCTTCTGTCCCAACAGTTCAATTAGAACTTTTTGCAAGCTTAGAGACAATCTTTGAGATTTTTAGGTCAGTTTTTACATTCCATTTTAGTTGTAGAAGTATATATAATCCTTCACTGCCCTTTGCATAAAACAAGGTTTGTTTTGTTTTGTTTTGTTTTGTTTTTGTTTTTGTTTCTGAAGGGTGCTGTTAGAATTCCTGGATTATTTTGTCTAAATTTCTGTTGTCATTTTCTCTAAAACTATTAGGGAGTGGTAGTGGAACAGATATAAAGGAAATAAAATAGAATAAACTAAGAAAGAAAAAGGCAATTCAGACTAAATAAAAAAGAAACTCAGACATATAATACAGTGAAGGGACTATGGAAGGAGCAGTTATGTGGTGCTGGCATTTATTACTGACAGGAGTCTTCTTTAAGTTCAAAGAGAGTGCCTAAAAGTTTTTATTATTTTTTAAGAGAGGATTTATTTGTGCTTCTCCTAGAAGCTTCTAATTTCCAGTAAATATATACTTGCCATTTATTCAGTTACAATTTAGAGCCATAACTTTTTAAAAATTTGAATGTCTAGACTAATTAGATGTCAAAAGATTTCTACTTTGGCTCTCCTAAATTGACACCTCTTCAAATAAAGTATTTTCATTTCTCTAAGCACTTGCAAATAAAGTCTTTTTATTTATTGTCTATCTGCTGGAGTAGTATTGAGGGGGCTGGGGCTGAGAGATTTTAGCCTTTGAGGCTTGGTTTCCCACATCTATCTTACTATTTTTATTGTCTTTGAAATCTAAATTATTTCTCCCCTGGCATCATTCTTTGGGGGTTATTGGTTCCTAGAGTCCAAAGGTCTTCCTGCTTTTAGATAACACAAAGTGCTGCACCCAGTTATGGTATTGTATTGTTGATGTTAATTTAAGAGTAGAAAACAGATCTATCCACCTCCTGTTTAGCAAGCTACATTCTTCTCTTACTTGTCATTGTATCTCTTGCATCCTGTTTTCCTGACAAGTTTACACATTTTTACTTAGAGCTGCCAGAGGTTTTCCTTTTATCTTTTATTCTTTTATAAGAGTCTTTCCTTCCTCCCTCCCTCCCTCCTTCCCTCCCTCCCTCCCTCCCTCTCTTCCTTCCTTCCTTCCTTCCTTCCTTTTCTTGGAAGAAATGGAGAAAGAGAGGGAGGGAACCACTGATTTAAAAGAGAAACGTCAACCAGTTATGTCTCCTGTTGACCCTGACAGGGGACCAAGTTTGAAATACAGGCATGCTCCCTGACCTCTCAACAAACCAGGGGCATTTTTTTGCACTGCAGGACAACCAACTAAGCCACCACAGTTTCCATTTAGAGAACATGACAGCCAGCTGTGGGAACAAAAGATGTTTTTTATTTCTCTCACCTTTCAATTCCTCTAGCTATTAATGTAACAATCAAATCAATAGAGACAGATTAACAGCAGACAATGTACAGAGTCTATTTACTAATGAATATTCTGAGGTAAAAAACAGAAATCCAAAGAAGTATTGCTTGGTTAAGACATATGCTGTTCTGCAGATAAAGAACAAACAGCATTGTGATGTGAAGCTTCAGGACACACACACACACACACACACACACACACACACACACACACACACTGTAGCTTGGAAATTCCAAAGCATATAAATAGTAAATAGATAGTGGCTTGGCATTTCCATGTGAATGTTCCTCCTTCAGATGGTTCTCCTTCTAAATACTTCCTAGGCAGTTAAGAGGGAAGTTCTCACTCTTTTTTTTTTTTTTGAGCCTTCTGTTTCGCAATAATGAGAGCAGAATCCATATTCTAAAAGGCACATCTGGGGTGGCAATTAGTCTTCCATTCACAGTCCGGCCACTACCCTCCAGCTGCCTTAACAAATCTAACTGAAAGCTCAATCCCACTACACCTAGGCATTAAAGTCACTATGTACCTAAATTATTATCAAACAAGATAAAATACTGACATTCTTTTGTCAATTTAAGTGTAGCAACATTTGACTTCTTATTACATAACATTTAAAAGTTACATTTGACCCTGCTAATAAAAATGTTCCGAACTTTCGTGTTCATCTCTTCCATGGGGACCTTCCTGGAAAGTAACTCAATACATGTGCTGTGTATTGAGCTCTTCGGGAAGTACTGGGAATCCTGTGACCCTGGCTCATGTCTCAGGTTAGTGTTTATGCTATCATTATTTTTGTTTAATCAGATCAGTTGTGCTTTCACACATCCCTAATTTTGATTAGTTTATCTGAGCCTGTTGCTCCCAGAATGACTCCAGTTCCAATTCTATTGTTGAGAAATTGGGACCAGGCAGTTTCCCAGAGGGGCACCTGCTCAGTTTCATTATCATTCAAATACTCCTACATTTAACTTAATTTAGTTCCTAAATTCCCTACAGCAGGAATTTATAAGGGCCTCTGCAGTCATGATAACTTTGTGGTATTGCAGTATTATCTTAGTCAATAAGAAATGTGTGTGGGTGTCCAGGAGGCCTTTTGATTCTTCATTACTTGTTCATTTGTAGATTCTATTGATGTGTGAGGAACGCACACTGTAAACCTACCAGGTACTGTCTGAGGTACTGGGGGCACAGTGGTGGATGAAAGAGACAAACTGGACACGATTGCTGATGTCTAAGTATTTCCTTGACAAATAATGTTTAAAAGGCACTTCAGGATGCCTTTAGATTTTTAATGCCAGCCAAATAATTGACCTCCATGGGCTTCTCCAGTATTTTTCTGAAACACTTTGTATTTTCACAACATCTCTCTTCTTCCTTCAACACACATTAAATTCTTTGGAAAACTCATTGATTCTAGGTGCTCAAAACAAATCTAGAAACTGTAACTTCTTTTCAGTTTCATCCAACCATTGTTACCTGTCCCCTGGTTGGTGCACTTGTCTTGTTACTGAACTTCCTGCTTGCAACCCAGCAACCTCACAAATCCTGGCTAATTTGGAAGCTAACATATAATAATATTATGCCTCTCACCTTCTAAATAATTTTGGCTTGCCTAAGCATCAAAATAAAAAACACAGATTAACAGAAAGAAATAGTTTTTAACATGTGATCATGGATAATTCACAGAAGCATAAACATTGCTATGACCATAAGGAAACATTGGGTATATAGTTTTTTTTTTTGAAAAAGGAGAGAAAAGGGAAAGTGGGCTCTTATATCTCAGAAGTGCTGAGTGCTTTACAAGTAATTGAGAAGAGCAGACCCTGTGTTGATAGGAGAGACCTGGTTCTTCTTGCTGATGCATGTAAAGAATTACTTATCAGCAAATCTAGTAGTATGTAATCAGTTTATTAGTGGCCTGTTCCCATGGAAGAGAACAGGACTGGGTAGAGTAGGGGGTGAAAGGCAAAGTTTCAGGGCAAAGCACGGTGAGAAAAGTAAGAGCAGCTAAAGACCAGCGTGGCAAGCCCCTGGGCAGCCTGAGGCTGGGTGGCCAGAGGCCCTGTGGCCCGAGAGCCAAGAGCATCCAGAGAAAGAAAGAGAGAGAGAGTCCTTTATTCTCAGGACTTATATTGTTTGTGAGATAAGAGGGGAAAAAAAGTTACATGTTGATTTACAGGTAAATGTGGCTTCAGCTTTCCTGGGGGAATGTAACTACCCAAACTTAGGCATGAATGGGGGTCTGTCAGCCCAAATCCTTATCTTTCTTCAGACTCCATTTGTTCATATTGTTGTAAAACAAATACGTGACAGGAGGCAGTTAATTAAAATTGGGGCAAAGTTATTTGAAAGAAAATTTCAAAGTTATTTATGGGCTCTTTCTGTAAGTATAAGGGACTCCCTTGTAAAACAGATAGTGACCAGAGGTAGGCAATTAACCAAAGTTGTTTTATGGCTCTTTCTTTGGGCACTGGGGACCCTCTCCCACCTTCAGACCTTGGGATGAAAGCACAGTTTCAAGGCTTTCTTTCCCAGATAGTGGAAATGTCACATAGAATTTCAAGGACTTTCCTTCTTTCTTGCTAATATAGTGTTTCTTGTGACATTGGAACACATGGCAATATTATCAGAACAGGCTCAGGACTGCTAAGTTAGCATGTGAGACTTGTCTTTTTTCTCCTTCCTGCCTCGGTTTACTTATTTATTTTACCTAATTGGTAAAAGGTATTTCCTGGCAACCAGGGTGTTAAATGCTGGCCAGTGACAGTATTGCAGTCTCAGAGTTCTTCCTATGCTGTCTCCTGCTTCAACTATATGGAGAGAGAATTTTCTGAGCAACTCAGAATCAGTGGGACAGATTGGGTATCTACACAACAGGTGCATTCCCAAAGTCCTCTCATGTACCACACATAGTCAATTAGCCTAAAGAGAATTCTCCTGAAGTATGTTTCCTGTCTGAATCCCTTGGCAGGAATGTAGGGAGAGTCGATGTTTTTTTTTCCCTGCATTTTGTTGCCTAACAAATCTCTTAAAATTAATATCCTAAAACCAAATTTTCAGGGCGACAAAATGTTGGCTTCCTTAATAAACACAGATTACTCAAATCTTTTTTTGTCTTTCACCTTTCCAGTGGCTCCCCTCTTCAATTGCAATAAAGTCAAGGTTCTGGCTTATGGATTCTTCATTTCTGACTTCATCTAGCCTCATCTTCATTTTTTGGGTGGGGGGTTTACTGTTGTTCAAGTACCTGTCTCCATTTTCACCCTAGCATAGTCCCCCCACCCCACCCATCCTTTCCTCTCACCCTTGAACTTACTCCCTTTGGCTTTGTCCATGTGCCCTTTATTTCTGTTTCTTGATGGCCTTTTGCCTATTTTCCCCCATTATCACTCAATCCCCTCTGCTCTGGTTACTGTCAGTTTGTTCTTTATTTCCATGACTCTGGTTATATTTTGCTCACTTGTTTCTTTTCTTGATTAGCTTCCACTTATAGGTGAAGTCATATGCTACTTGTCTTTCACTGCCTGGCTTATTTCACTTAGCTTAATTATCTCCAGTTTTATCCATGCTGCCACGAAGGGTAGGAACTCCTTCTTTCTTTCTGCTGCTTAGTATTCCATTGTGTAAATGTTGTTTTTCTGATCTCTTTGCTCCAATAAGCTCACATGCCTGTGCTTGATGTGTGGGTCCCCGGCCAGCAGTGACCACAGAACGCTGTGGATGGCTCGTCTAAAACACGCGAGAAAAAGCAACATGCACAGAGACAGACTAGTTTCTGTGGGGAAGTAGGGACAAAATGGCCACCCCCCCACAGTGGGTAGCGCGCTGATTTACAGTCCATACCTGCTTTTATTGGGCTCATTTTGCATAATAATTCAGGTAAAGTACAGTACTCATTAGGGGGAAGTAAGGAAACAAAGAACTCTGCCGGTCTATTGAGTCGGGGTCAAAGAGCTGTAAGACTGAGGAACAAACTAATTTCCTCCTAAGACCCTTCTCATTCAACTGAGAGCATTCTAAACAAAGAAAGTTTCACAGTAATTTACATATTCTTTCTTAGGCCTGATCACCCCGGGGAATCCGCACTTCTCAGTACAGAGCTGCACCACCCTGTCATTGTTTCAGGCTTAGGTGGAACAAGGGAACTAAGGCAACTGGGAGACAAGGAGGTTTTTTCCCAGACGCTGAGAACTCAGGCTATGTCAAAGCCGAGGAGCGAGGGTCCATCACCCCCTTTTGCTGCAGCCTCCAAGTCCTTCTTTTGGGGGGCCTCCCAAAATGATCGTGCCTATCTTAGGTCGTTCCCCCCGCAGGGAATCTTACCCGTCTTTGGCTAACCGACCAAGCTTTTTGGGGTTCAGTCATGAATAAAGCAGCAGAAGCAGCATTCCTGCCAGGAAGATAAGCTTTTGTCTTCTTGCTGGCTTACAGTTCCAAGGGCGTTCCCTTAGCCTTAGCCTAGGCGGGGGTTTCAGCTTCTGATACCAGTCAGGGCGGTTCCCAACATGTGCTGAGCAAACATATTTGAATTGAAAAAAGAAAATCCCCCCAAGTATGGCTGACTTTATTGTAACATACTGTCATACATTTTTATTGTCACTGTTGTTTGGATTATTGTGTGACTCTCCCACCGGCTTGTCATGTCTATGAGGACTGAGATTTTGTCTGTTTTATTTCTACTGATTACACGAGTTTTGGGGAAATGGTAAACCCAGGGCTGGTGTTTTCTAATAAATGAGTAAAAAAATACAAATATCATAATGCTTAAAAGGGTACAGTCTGGGGTGTTATGACCTCACATAACTGGAATTCTGACCTGTAAAGGACCTGTAAAAAAATACAAATATCATAATGCTTAAAAGGGTACAGTCTGGGGTGTTATGACCTCACATAACTGGAATTCTGACCTGTAAAGGACCAGTAAAAACTTTTTTTAAAGAGAAACATCTGATAGAGAATGAGCCCACATATCCCTAGAGCTCATGAAGGGCAAGAATGGAAGTCCAGGCAGAGGACACAGTGTGTGCAAAGGGCAGGAGGTAGCAAATTTGAGGGAAGTAAATGAATGTTACTGACTCATGTTTGTGACTGAATGAGATAATATGTCTCAGGTACACAGTACGCAGTCAGTGAAAAAAAAATGGTCACTGTTCTCATTATTGCAATTTTGACTGCCCTCTTGGAAACAGCAGTGATAGAAAAACAATACACTATCCTTCTGACTACACATGGAATTCATGATATTAAGCATAGATCAGAATTTGACTGATATAGAAAGTGACAGGTAATAACCCACATATATGCAAGGCTTACAGTCTGATGAGAGTTGGCATGCACAAACACTCCATGTGTTTTCATTTCACCCAAAGCTTTTCACATACCTTTGTAATGCCTTCCTCTCCCCACCAGCCTCCAGAATTTTCAGGCAATTACTACTTTTCTTTCTTTCTTGGTAGATTCATTCGCTTTTCTGAAATTTTATATAAATAAAACCATGTAGTATGTTCTCTTTTTAATGTGGCTTTTTAATTCAACATACTTAGTATATGAGGTAAAATTTACATAATAAAATGGAACAGTTTAGTGGCATTCAATTTAAACACAATGTTGTGCAACATGTCTACCTGGTACTCAAATAATTTAATCACTCTTATGAAACACTGTTCCCATTGAAAGACTGCTCCCCATCAGCCCATATCCTAGCTTGTGGAAAGTACCAATTTTAATTCTGTCTTCTCCTCCACCTCATTATCTGCCCCATATACCCTGGCTAATGACCCCTGCTGGCTGGTGCTTCCACTTGTCTTAATGTCAGGAAACTAATGTTAGTCTTCAAAACATTATCCTCCCTCCCCTCCCTGTGTCTTACCCTCATGTCCAGCCTTGTGTGGAAGAGGGGCACCTCCACTTCACCCAACAAACTCCAGTGGCCTCTCATGCAACAAGTAGGTCAGACCCTCACTCATATTATTCAGCTTCATTCTGAGTCTCCAAACAAAACCTCCTTCATGGCAACTTAAACATACAATGCCTATCCCCCTCTCATCTCTCGGACTTCACAATTTCTCATCTTGTTACAGGTGCAGCCCAGAGGGGGGACCCCAAATGGGCATTTAAAATGGGGTCCAGAACTCAAGGTGTCCAGGGGATTTTTGGATGTCCTCACTCCCACTCCCCAGGTGGGGGTTGGGGGAAGGGACAAATGGAGCAGGGCCATTGAGAGCTGTTTTGCATAGCAACAGCCTTGCAGCTAACCTCTGGTGTGGTCATTTAACATATCTATAGCCTTTGGCTGGTTGCTTAGATATGTTAAATAGCTGTGGCCATGCTCTGAGCCAGGGGAATGGAAGTAACTTCCCCAACAAGATGTGACTGGGGGCAGGTCGTCCCCCGCCCCCAGCTACAGTGCCTGCGTGGGAGCTTGGAGATGATTGGCTCCAGGACATGGGGCCACACCTGCCCAGACTCATGATGGCAGCCCAGTAAAGCTGGAAGGGTATGAGTTCTGGCATGTGAAACCGAGTGTGGGAGGAGTCGGAAATGGGGCTGCAGAGGAAGGTTGGCGTGGGGATTTAAACCGAGATGCAGCAGCCATTGGAGGAGAACCATGCACAGCCCTGAGAGAGAGAACCATGACAGAGCCTTGACAGAGTGGAGACTCCCATGGCCCTGGGAGAGAGGACCACATACCTTTGCCAGAGTGGGCACCCCCACAGACTTAGAAGGGGGAACCACCACCTAGTTTTAGCAGAGAACCCGGCGACTCAACTGAGGGTGCCAGGAACCCAGGGAGGTCTCCCAGTTGAGATGGAGTACTAACTGGGAATAACCAGAGGATTGCCTGAGCCATAGACTTCCATTTCCTTTCCTGAGATACGGTAATCTGGACTGGGCAAAGAGGGAAGGAAGGAAGGACTGTGTCTGTTTGTGGGTGTTTTAAAGGGACTTTGGGATTTGGGTGAAGACCTTAGGTCACTACTTGAAGTTTGTATAGCATTAAATAAACATTTCCTTTCCTTTTCACAAATCTCTGGCATTGAGAGACGTCTTTCCTCTGGCGGCGGACGTGACGGACCTGGGGGCTTTTTCTTCAATAATAGTATATCGTCCGAGGCCCTCCTTGTTTGTCCTGTAACAATCTGACTTTTACCATACCCCATTCCTCCATGACTTCACTCTGTGTTCACCTCTGCTTACACACAATCCACCTCTGAACAGGTTCCCAAGAATCTCAGTCCAACACACCAGAGCCATAGGGAGCAGAAAATGAATAGAACCAGATCAGAGCTTTATTTCCCATTTCCCAATTCTGAATGCAGGGTCTTTAAGGGCAGGTATATGGAATTTGTAAAAAGAACAAAGAAAACAAAGAATGAGGACAGTGATGTCAGCCCTGAGCTGCACGTCAAAGAGGGCTTGAGGGAAGCTCTTTCAGTACATGCCTGTGGGTGGCTGACATAACAAAGACCTGCATGTTTACTACATAGTTGAGTTTCAGGATAGGATGTCTTTGATAATCTCTGTGATCTCGTTTCTTGAAAGTGCAATGAAAAAGATGTGGAATGAGTACTGTGTTGATGGCTAGGGCATTGAAATATGTCCTTTCATGATGGCACAGATTCATGGATTCTGAGCCAAGCTTACTTTGAGGCAATCTAGGTGTTACAGGGTGCAGCCAAGAGGGGGGACCCCAAAGAGGCATTTGAAATGAGGTCCAGAACTCAAGGTGTTCAGGAAATATTAGAAAGAAATATAAGATGCCTTCACCCCTTCCCCCATGTGTGAGTTGGGGGAAGGGACACATGGAGCAAGAACATGCAGGGCTGTTTTGTACAGCAATAACTGCAGCTAATCCATGGCATGGCCATTTAACATACCTATAGCCTTTATCTGGTCACTTAGATATGTTAAATAGCTGTGGCCATGCTCTGGGCCAGGGGGATGGAAAGGGACTCCCCTCCACCCAAGATGAGACTGGGGGGCAGATCCCCCGAGTTACAGCACCTGTGTGGGAGCTTGGAGAAGATTGGCCCCATGACATGGAGCCACACCTGCTCAGACCCATGATGGCAGCCCTGTAAAGATGGAAGGATGTGAGATTGATGACAAGTGTAGCCAAGTGTGGGAGGAGTCAGAAATGGGGCTGCAGAGGAAGATTAATGCGGGAATTTAAAATCCAGACAGGACAACCATTGAAGATAGAACCATGTGGTTTTGGCTGAGTGGGGAATCCCATGGCCCTGGGAGAGAGGATCATGTGGCTAGAGCAGTGGAGAGAGAACCTTGTGCCTTTGCCAGAGTGGGGACCCACAGCATTAGTAGGGGGAACCACAACCCGGCTTTAGCAGAGATCTCAGCGACATCTGAGATTGCCAGGAAACAAGGGGGGTCTCCCAGCCAAGACGGATTACCAGGAAGAACTGAGGGCTGCTTGAGCCAAGGAGTTATATTTCTTTTCCTGAGATACGGTACCCCAGAATGAGCAAAGGGGAAAGGAAGGACTGTGCGTGTTTGTGGGTGTTTTAAGGGACTTTGGGATTTTGATGAAGGCATTAGGTCACTACTTTAAGCTTGTATAGCATTAAATCAACATTTCCTTTCCTTTTCATGAACCTCTGGCATTGAGAGATATTTTTCCTACAGGTGGTGGACATAATGAAGCTGGGTGTTCCTTTCAGTAATAGCATATCGTCCCAGGCCCTCCCCCAGGCCTCCCTTTTGTTCTGTAACATATGGACCCAGAGGATCTGGGAAGTCTGTTCATCTCCACCTTTGAATATCCAGTCAGAAGAGATTCAAGATAATTACAAATATATATATATATATATATATATATATATATATATATATATATACACACACACACACACACACACACACACACATATATACATACATATATATATGTGTATATATATATATATATATATATATATATATAAAAATTAAGTAGCTGAGGAGAAAATTGGAAGATGTAAGCATATCTTAAATTTTGACACTATGAGTCAGATGACATGATTAGTTAGTTACAGGGAGGTAGTGTTAAAGAAAAAAAATGCATCAGAAAAATTTAGAAATAAAAGTAAAACTTCATTAAAGTCCTTGCAATAGGGCTGTGTCTTCTGACCATTCAAGGCCCGACAGGTTCACAGTATTTGGGCAGGTGGAAGAATATTCAGGGAGCTGTGGGGATGCTTGTTGTGCCTTTATTCAAAGGTGGGTGATTCACACATGCTGCAGGCTCTGTGTCCCCCTGCATGTCTCTGTGTGGCACATTGCAAGTCATGTGACTCCTGGAGTGACAAATGTCATGGCCCCCAGAAGGGGTTCCCTACCTGCTTAAGTGCTGGAGGAAAAAAAAAACAACTAGTTTTCACCCAGAAAATTATAAAACATGGCACAATTCTGTGAATGTGAGCTCACTTCACATTATGGGAACAGTTTATTGGACCCAATCTCAAATCTATGAGAACATTACTTATCAGTCCCATTCCAGGTATGGCAACACTGCTTCCCTTAGATACCCAGACACCAGGGTGAGGAAGCTAGACTGCCTCCACTTACCCTACAGGCAATGAGACAAAAATGAACAACCCAAATTCAATGCTGCAGATATTTTAGAATAGAAGGAATCATGGGGATCTGTGTTTCCCAATTGACTTTAGACAAAGAATAGCAAAACTTTTCATAAAACTTGAGGAGGTGGTCACTTTATGTTTTGGTTGTAAAGTTACTCAAGTAAGGTAGGTTTCTACTTTCCTCAGAGAGTGGCACACCAGGAAGATTAAAATTCAATGTAATGGACCCCAGTATTTGAGTACATATTCTTAGGTTCTTAACACTGGCTAGAAACTTTCAAAATGACTTAGGTAAGTTTCAAAAGACTATATAAAGAATCATCCATCACCAAATTACAATTATATTTTCAACAGAATGGTCTAAAAATAGATATCAGAGTCTGTAGTGTAGGAGGAAACTAAAGGTTTCTGACTGTGAGGGAACTTTAAGTTCTTTATATCATAGCACAAATGCCTTCTTCTCAGTGGAGGAACCCACAACTAAATCTCTTTCAGCCAAGAGTCAGTTTGCATCTCCATCATTTCCTGATATTTATAAACAGCTGTTAGTTCCTAGCAAAGGAGGCACAGGGGCAAAATAGCTGAGAGTCCTTGAACAGAGCCAGGATTTCAGCTCCCAGGATGCTATACTTTCACATATCTCTGCTCTCACCTTTTATTCTTTTTTTGTTCAAACATTATATAAAGCAAACAAAAAAGTGATGATCCTGCAAGATGGCTGCTGTAATTCCCTTTGTCCTGATTAGTTACTGAAGTGAAGAAAAATTGACATTCACCACATTGTATGCTCTGATGCAGGTTTTTCTAAAGAGTATAAGAATAAAGTTTTTTTTTTTATTTTATGTAATGTCGTTCAGTTATAGTTGTCCTACTTTTTTTTCACATTGCTCATCCCTACCCTGTTTTCCCAACTCCCACAGTCAATCGCATCCATTGTCCATGCCCATGAGTCCTCTATTTGTGTTCCTTTCATTGTCCCTTCCACTCTTTTCCTCCATTTCCCCCTCTCCCCTTCACTCTGGTCAGTATCTGTTTCTTCTTCATTTATAAATCTCTGGTTCTATATCACTCATTTGTCTTGTTGATTAGGTTTCACTTATAGGTGAGACCATATAGTATTTGTATTTTACTGCCTGGTTTATCTCACTTAGCATAATGTTCTCCAGCTCCATCCATGTTGTCACAAAGGGTAGGAGCTCCTTCTTTCTTTCTGCTGTGTAGTATTCCATCATGTAAATGTACCACAGTTTTTTCATCCACTCATTTACTGATGGGTCCTTAGGCTGTTTCCAGCACTAGGCTATTATAAATAATACTGCTATGAGCATTGGGGTGCAGAGAGTCTTTTGAATTGGTGATTTAGGATACTTAGGGTCTAGGCCCAGCAGTGGGAATGTTGGGTCAAAAGGCAGTTCCATTTTTAGTTTTCTGAGGAAATTCCATACTGTTTTCTACAGTGGCTGCACTAGTCTACATTGCCACTAACAGTGTATTAGGGTACCATTTTCTCCAGATCCTTGCCAACACTCGTTGTTTGTTGATTTATTAATGATGGCCATTCTGACAGGTGTAAAGTGATATCTCATTTTGGGGGATACATCCCTGTTTTGTTCCCCATCTTAAGAGGAACACTTGTAGTTTTGTCCTGTTGAGTATGATGCTGGCAGTGACTTGGTCATATGTGGCCTTTATGTGTTTAGTTATGTTTCCATCATTCTCATTTTGCTGAGAGTTTTGATCAAAAATGCATGTTGGATTTTATCAAAGCTTTTTCCACATGTATTAATATGATGATGTGATTTTGAATCTTCACTTTGTTTATGTGGAGAATCACATTTATTTATTTGTGAATGTTGTACCAACTCTGAACTCCTGAAGTCAATCCCACTTGGTCATGGTATATGATCTTTCTGATGCATTGCTATATTTAGTTTGCTAATATTTTGTTGAGTATTTTAGCATGGATGTTCTTCAGAGATATCCACCTATAATTCTCTTTCCTTGTAGTGTCTTTATCTGGCTTAGGAATTAGAATAATGTTGGCTTTGCAAAATGAGTTCAAGAACCTGCCCACATCTTGAATTTTATGAAGTCATTTGATAAGGAGAGGTATTAGTATTTGTTATGTTTGGAAAAATTCACTTGTGAAGCCATCTGATCCAGAGCATTTGATTGTTGGAAGTTCATTTTGTTACTGCTTCAACTTCAGTAGGTGTAAAGTGTCTACTCAGATTATCTGATTCTTACTGATTTCTTTGAAAGACTATGCTTCTAGGAATTTATTTGTTTATTCAGGTTGTCTAATTTGTTGTTATATAAATGTTCATGATATTTTCTTACAATCTTTGTATTTCTTAGGTGTATATTGTATTTCTACAATTTCATTTCTGATTGTATTAATTTGCATCCTTTCACTTTTCCCTTGATGAGTCTTTTAACAGTTCTGTTATTCTTGTTTATCTTTTCCAAGAATCAGCTTAGGTTCATTGTTCTTTTATTTGTCATTTATTAGACTCTATTTCATTTACTTATGCCCTGACCTTTATTATTTCCTTCCTTCTACTCACTTTGCACTTTGTCTGTTGTTCTTTTCCAATTTCCTTTAAGTGTGAAATTAGATTGTTTATTTGAGTTTTTTCTTACTTTTCTGAGATAGGCCTGTATGCTATGACTTTCAGTCTTAGGATTGCTTTCCCATTGTCCCAGAGACTTTGGATTTTTGGTTCCTGATTTTTATTTGTGTCAAGGTATCTTTTGCTTTATTCTTTGATCTCGTTGTTGCCCGATTCCTTGTTTAGTAACATGTTATTTAGATTCCATGTCTTCCCTGTTTTCGACTGTTTTCCTCGTGATTGATTTCTAGTTTCAAAGCATTGTGGTCAGAGACAATTCTTGATATGATTTGAATATTCTCAAATTACTTGAGCCTTGTATTGTGGCCTTGGATGTCATTTACCCTAGAAAACATTCCACATGCACTTGAAAAGTATGTCTATTTTGCTGCTTTGGGGTGAAATGCTCTGAAGATATAAATTAAATCCATTTAACCCAGTGTGTCGTTTAAGGTCAGTCTCCCCTTCTTAATTTTCTGCCTGGAAGTTCTATTTATGTTAATGGGATGTTGAAATCTATAACTGTGACTGTATTTCTGTTGATTGATATTTGCTTTACATTTTTAGGTACTCCTACATTGGGTGTAATGTCTCCTAGAGTTATATCTTCTTATTGAAGTGTTCCTTTTATCATTGTGCACTGTCCTTCTTTGTCTCTTACTATAGCCTTTGTTTAAACTTTAAGGTGCCCAAACTTCTGTCACCTCTGTGCCACACTGGAAGAAGAGTTGTCTTGGGCCACACATTAAACATATTATAACACATTATAACACATTATCACAAAATAATCTCTTAGTCTTTAAAGTAAATATGTGACTTTGTGTTGGGCTTTATTTACAGCTGTCCAGGGCAGCATGTGGCAAGTTGGAATCACCTGAAAATCATATATATATATACACATACACACACTGCTACCATAGCTTTCCTTTCCTTTCCATGCATGAAATATTTTTTCAACCCTTTTCATTTAGTCTATGTTTATCTTTTGATCTGAGATGAGTCTTTTGGAGGCATTTTATTCATGGGTCTTGATTTCTTATCCATTCAGCTACTTTATTTTGGTTGGAGCATTTAAGCCATTTAGATTTAAGGTCATTATTGATGGATACATATGAAGTGCCATTTTATTGTTAGACTCTTTCCCTCTAGTTTTGTTTCTTCTTCTCCTTCTTCTGGAAGCAAGCCCCTTAACTTTTGTTGCAGTATGAGTTTGGTATAGGGAAGTGGTATGCCCAGCAATGGCAAATGTATCCCAGCCCTATCAGAAAACCTGCAGGCATGAGTCGGCACACAGGAGCCAAACCAATGGATGAATTTTCCTGTGTGAAACTAGGCCTGAATTATACCTAGGTTGCTTTGAGGCTTTCTCTTGCTAAAACTCCCTCACCCTGAGTTGAAGCAGCAAATGTTTACTGCATATTTTTAAAGTAACTTCCTAAAGTCTGTGCTAATTCTATCAAGGACAAAATGTATCCAGACCAATCACTATCATCATTCCCTTGCATTTGCAACAATTTTTTCCTTGTTAATCAGTAAGAAGTAATCAGTAATATACTTTCCTTTGTTATTCAAAAAAAAGTGATCACCTAAAGCAAACCTGAGCATAATGAGTGAGAACCTCCTTTAATAAATGCTATTAGAAAGCAATAAAAACCTGTCCAGGCAAGGGTTCAGGCACTCTTTCACTCAGAGAATGGCCGTGCTGTCCTTTTTTCTCCACATGACTTCAGTAGTCTGTGTGAATTTGTTCATTGCATCCACAACACCGTGAATACCATTGGCCAAAGCCCCCATCAGTTTGGTGTTAAACTCCTTTAGCTTTTTCTTGTTTAGGAATCTCCTTATTTCTCCTTAGGGCTCACTTTTGATTTTAAATGACAGCCTTTCTGGGTAAATCGTCTTTGTGGTAGATACTTATTTTTGCTCCCCTTAAATACTTCATGCCAACCCCTAGAGGCCTGAAATGTTTCTGTTGAGTAATCTGATGCCAATATACTTCCAGATCTTCAGCTGCTACCCATGGGAGCCCAGCCAACCCTCTTGTGCCTCTTCCACAATCCCTACTATTCTCATCATGCTGAAGTGGTTTCTTTCATCTCTCCAGGGTTATAAAGCTTCTCTCCAACCTGTGTTCAGTTAGTTCTGAGCTATTTTTAAATATCATTTCATGTTTCCAAATTGCCTCTGTCAGTAAAGTTTTCACATAAGGCAAAAGTTTCAAGACATAATTAAAAAAAATATTTTCTGATCTCAAAATACACATAGCAATAATTTACTATATTAACCATTTTAAGGTACAGTTCAATAGTATTAAATACATTCACACTGCTGTGCAGCCATCATTATACTTCATCATTTTGCTATTCATGTGAACAGTGCACAAGCATTCTGACCTGTCTGCAATATCACCAACACTTGGTGATACTGTATTATGGTTCTTTGTAATGAGTATGTTAATGGGTATGTGAGGTGGAATCTTATTGTATTTTTAAGTTTTTTCTACTTGAACTCCAACTGATTTATAGTAGTCTATTAGTTTCATGTGGAGAACACAGTGACTTGTTATTCAAATGACAAAGTGATCACCACGACAGTTCTAGTTACCCTGTGTCAATCTATAAAGTTATTACAATGTTATCAACTACCTCCCCTATGCTGTTTGGTACATTCCACAGACATATTTATTTTATAAGTGGTTGCTTGCACCTTTTAATCACTTTCACCTCTATTTGCTATTCTTCCATTACAACCTTCTATAAACTACCAGTTTGTTTTCTTGCATCTATGAGCCTATTTTTTATTTATTTTTGTTCATTTGTGTAGCTTTTTAGGTTCCACATACAGTTATATCATACAGTAATTGTCTTTGTGAGACTTTTGTCTTAATATAATACCCTCCAGGGCCATCTATTATATTTGTCACAAAAGACAAGATTTCACACATTTTTATGGCTGAACAATGTTTTCATATAAGTATGTATTTGAAAATATAAGTTCAAGATATTATTTTTATTTTATGTATCCATATATTTATAAACACTTAGGTTACTTCAATATTTTGGCTATTATGAATAAGCCACAAGCCTGTAACCAATAGTGGTACATACAACTTTTTGAATTAGTGTTCATATTTTCTTCAGACTAATGACTACAATTAAATCACTCAGTTATATGGTAGTTCTACTTTTAATTTTTGTAGAAATCTCCTTGGCTTTTTGATTAGCATTTTTATGAGACCTAATTTCTTACCAGAGTTTCTGAACCTAACACACCACCCTAGACTGTGGATCCCATGTTAAAGTCAACTGTCTTAGGTATATTGAACTTACCCTCCTTTCTTTGTGAAAGCTTTGCAGCCTGTGTTTCACTAAATTCCAACATCACCACCTGTCAGTGGTCTGAGTGCCCAACACTTCAGGAGCTGTTCTGCTAGGTATACATGTTTGGGTATACAGAATTGATGCAGATTTTTGAAGTCACAAGGTAAGAAACCCTTGAATGGGTAAAAAACACCAATGTTAAAAAAGACATAAAGGGAACAACTATTTGTGAACATTTATTCTGGGCTCAGTTGGAAATGCCTCTCCTCATGCAAAACACAGAGTGTAAATATCAACCTCTACAGCAACAATATAAGTGCTGCACCTATAAAACAAATCAGGGATCTTGTCCTGAAGTCTTTTCTTTTTATCTTGGAGTCTCTGCTCTATATTTTGAGCACTTTGTGGAGGCTGTTAGAAGAGAGGAATACATGCCCCAGAGGTGAAACTCTAATAGAGCTGGATGAATCAAGGCTTGATGATGTCATACAAAATTTCTGAGTCTTATTGGGTTTACATTAAACCTATTGTGATAAAAATATGTCATAAAGGAAGTAGTTCTTAGTGTTTGAAACAGCACTTTAGTTAGCCTTTAATTTCTGAGGAAAGAGAATCGTGTAAATGGTTCTGAGGAATACAAAATGTGCTCTCTCTGATTTGACCCTAGTGTTAGGTGGGTATTCTCCTTTTTTTATTTTGGTGCTGCACAAAATCTAAGATCAACAGGACCTCAAACTCTTTCCAACCGTGTATAACTCCTAGTTTCCAAGCCCCTTTTCAATGGCTTCTGGGGCCACAGTCAATTTACAAAATTTAGAGGTTGGCAAGAGGATGGATGACCTGCTTAAAAAAGTAAAGGGATGTAAAATGATATTTCAAACATATAACAATGAAAAGAAGTGAGAGTAGCAATTCCAAGAAAAGTGAAAAATTCCAAGCCCAATTTATGAGGCAAGTATTATCCTAATGCCATTATCTGATAATCACACTACAATGAAAGAAAATTATAGGTAATTATCCCTCATAAGTGGAGATACCAAAATCCTCAAAAAGATGTAGCAATCCAGACTCAGCAATAGATTAAAAAGATCATAAAACATGATCATGTGGCATTTGTTCTGGGGATGCAGGGTTGCTACAATATATGCAATTAATTAAATGCAATACCCCTCTTAAACAAAAAGAAATGTAAAGCCACAAGGTCACAACAATAGGCTAAGAAAAAAAAAACATTTCATAAAATCCAGCATCCATTTATCATAAAAAAATTCATAGAGTAAGAATAGAGAAAACAAAGTCTATATATGAAAACCCCACCTCCAACATCACATTCAATGGGCAAAAAGTAAAGGTGTTACCTTTAAAATCAAGAACCAGACAACGTTATCCACATTCACCAGTCTTATTCAACATAGCGCTGGAAAAGCTACCAACAACAATCATAGAAGATGAAAATCTGAACTGCAGCCAAATTAGAAAAGAGGAAATAAGACTCATTAATCCTATTTTACATGATATTCTACGTAGAAAAACTTACAACCGAACCAAAAATCTTCTTGATCAAATAAATGAACTCAGCAAAGTAGAGGACACAAAATTAATATTCAGAAATTGGTAACACATTTATATAGTAATACTGAACTATCATAAAGAGAAACTAAAAATAGCCCCATTTACTATTGGAAAAGCCAAGCAACAACAAAAATCTAAGGTAAATAGAAAAAAAAAAGTAAGCAAGGAGGTAAAGACCTCTACTGTGAAAGCTATGGGACACTGAAAAAGAAATCAAGAAAGATACAAATCAGCAGAAGTATATAGCATGTTCATGTAATGGAAGCATTGACATTATGAAAATGCCCAGGCTACCCAAGGGAATCTCCACATTTAATGCAATTCTTATTGCAACGCCAATGGCATGTTTCACAGTTCTGGACCATCTAGACTAAAAATGTATATGGAACCAAAGGAAAAATATGCAAATGGCTTTCAAAAGATTGAAAAAAAGAGAACAAAGGTACAGAGATTACAATGACTATACTATACAAATACAGGGATTACAAATACTACACTATACTATACAATAAAACTATACTATAAGACCTTTTTATGCAAAACAGCTTTGTACAGTAAAAAAAAAAACAAAAAAAACAGGCAAATATATTAATGGAAGTGAAGAGAGAGCCCACAAATTAACTTGCTCCTCTGTGAATAATTAATGTTTAACAAAAGATACAAGATCATACAATGGAGTAAAGACAGTCTTTTTAATAAGTGCAGTTGAAAAAATGGAACAGGTACAAAGAAAATAAATGAAACTAAACCACCAACTTACACCATACAAGAATAAAATCAAAATGCATAAAAGATTTAAATGAAAGTTGCAAAAACATAAAAATCCTAGAAGAAAACATAGACAGTGAAATCTGACATCTCCTATAGCAATACTGTTTCTACTGTGTCTCATAGGGCAAGGAGAAGAAATAAAAATAAAAATAGACAAATGAAACTACATCAAATTAAAAAGTTTTTTCACAGCAAAAGAAACCATTAACAAAATGAAAAGAGAAACCACTGTATGAAAGAACATATTTGGAAATGATATATTGGAGAAGGGGTTGATTTTCAAGCTACATAAACCCCTTACAGAACTCAACATCAGGAAGACAAAAAATCTAATTAAAAAATTGCTGATGGACCTGAAGAGACACTTTTCTGAAAAGGCCATGCAGATGGACAACATACATATGAAAAAGGTTCAATCAATGCCAGTAATCACCAGAGAGATGCAAATTAAAACTATAACGACACAACACTTCACACCTGCCAGAATGACTGCCATCAACAAATCAACCTACAAGTGCTGCTGAGGATGGCCAGAAAGGAAAATTCTAGTTCACTGTTGTTGAATATGCAGATAGGTGTAACCAGTGCGGAGTTTTTTCAAAAAAAAAAGTAAAAATGAGGGTGATCCAAGATGACACAAGAGTGGACATTACAAAAACTTTCTCCGAGGACCAATCTGAAATTACCACTGTGGAGTAATCACTAAGAACAAACAATTAAACATTGTGAGAGAGAAGCCTTATAACTAGGGATGGGCAGAAGAATCAGCTTCAGCACAATTTGACTGGTAGAAAGAGCAGTGGAGGCAAAAGAGGGCGGGCTGGATGCCCACTGGTGGCAGCTAAAGTGCCAGAAGTATATTTAGCAGCCAGTTGGATCCCCCTCAGGAGTGTGAACTCTAAACTTTAAGGTGGGTTCCCCAGTCTATAGGACCAGAGCTCAAAAAGTACACAGAAAACAACCAGTGGTGAAAAGTGGCAGCATTGTTCTCTGCCAGAGATGGATGGTTAGAGATGCAAAGAGCCATTTAGAGGGCCAATGCACAAATTTTCATTTGCAGGCACTTACCCCCGACTCCTGCAAAGACATGGGCTCAGTGGGCTAGATACGCCTGAGGAGAGACTTACAATGACAGCTTTTGGAAGAGAACTGAGAGAGTAGCCACCAGGATCCTAGTGCTGAGTCATTTCCTGTATAGCCGCAGCCATCCTGTTCAGGCAGACCACTCCCCTCCCAGGAGCAGCAGCTTGAGAGGAAAGAATAGTCCCAATCCCAGTAGGGATTCCGCCCTGCCCTGTGGTGATTAAGCCTTACTGCTGAGGGGAGAGTGACCACATTAACAGCTAATAGAGACAGCCATAGACAGTAGATCCCTGGAAGTCTTGAACAGGCTGCCTAAAATCAGGTAGGGTTAACATCTGACATCAGCAGAGGTGGACCCAGAAAGAAAATACAGTGGTAAAACTACAGGCTACTGAGATACAATCCGCTATAGTCTTCTCCATGATTAGCGATAGTTTCTTTCCTGCATTTCTTTTTAACATTCATTTCTTGTCCATCAAGTTTGTGCATATTAAGTTACTAGATTTTATACTATGGCTTATTTCCATTCACATGTTTCTCCCCTCCCTTCTCTTACCCCATTTTACCTATTTACTCTCATTGTTTTCATTTTAAATGTTGTTTTCTCTCTTGCTACTTGTACTATTTCTCCCCTGGCCAGCCTCACAAAACCAATTTAATTGTCAATGGACATTTCACATCCTATTTCCCTGCACTTAAAATACCTTCATTCTCTCTCCACATTTAGCAATCTTTATTATTGTGCGTGAGGTAGTTGTTGCATTTCTTCAACTTTATCTCTAGATCTTCACTAAGTTTTTATTTCGAATCTCAAGTTTTTTTGGTTTCCTTTCCTATTCTTTCTTTATATCTCAAATTTGTAATTTTGCTTTCTCTTAGCCTGTTCTTTTTCTTTCTTATTTTTCTCTTTCACTCTCCCCTTTTATTTCTTTACTGTCTTTTTTGTTCTTTTTCTTTCACCTCAAATTATAATTCTACCCTCTCTCAGCTTGTTTTTTGTTTCTCACTGTCAGTACTACTTTTCACCTTGTCATTTCAAAATGACTAATCATTCCTCTGGATATCTCTTAGCACTTTCTTCTTGCATTTCCCCCTCTTATTCCTATCTCATCTATATTAATTTTAGTTGATTTGTTGTTGATAGTGTTATAATTAATCTTTTTCTTTAATTTGACTCCTATATTTTTTTATTCTTTATTTACTTTTTTCTCCCCTTTTCTTTCTCTTTTCTTTTCTTTTCTTTTTTCTTTTCTGTTTAAACCTAATACCATATGTTTCCCTTTTGTTACTCCATTCTGGCTTCTTCCTTTCCTTTTTTTTAAATATATAAATTTTACTTTCTCTCTTCTCATTAGCCCAACTACTAACTCTTATTAGTGTTCCTCCATCTACCTTCTGGAAATCATATTTCTTTCAGTTTGTCATTTCATATTTGCTCTGTTTTCTTATAATCATCTTAATCCTTTTACACCCTTTATATACTGGTTCATTTACTGTTGATAGTCGGATTGCAGGAGGTAGTTATTTTTCTTGATGCGGAATTGTTTCCTGGGCTTTGTGGTTTTGTTCTGGCAGCACCTGCACTACTGCATACAAGACATTGTTGGTGGAGTGATCCTCAGTCAACAGACTGGAGGGAAGGACTCACCAAAGAATGACCAAACTATAGTCACAACCCAATTACATCCAGAAAGCCAACATAAACAGCATAAAGATCATCCCAAGAGCATCAGGTTCAGGAGATGGAGGAGACTGCACCACTAGAGGAAAGGTGGAAGCTGCAGAAAGAGTATAGAATGAAATAGAGACAAGTAAACTATCAGATATTGAGTTTGAAACAATAGTTACATGGAAGATTAGTTAGCTCAGTGAGAATTACTGAAAACTACAGGGAAGGTAGGAGAAACTTACTACAAACCGTAGCAGCATGAAAAAAGACAAAGAAAAATCAATAAGATTCAAAAGGAAATGACGAATAAAATTTCTGAATTGAAGAACATAGTAGAGAGAATCAAAAGAAGGCTAGATGAAGCAAAGGTTAAAAATCATTGAGCTGGAAGATGGGGAGGAAAAAAAAAACTCCCAGAAAGTGGAAAAAAGGGGAAAACACAAAACAAGAACAAAGAGACATTGAGGGAACTTCAGGACAACATGAAATATAATAATATCCATATAATAGTGATACCAGAAGGAGAAGAAGGGGAGCAAGGGATAGAAAACCCGTTTGAAAAAGTAATGGTGGAAAACATCCCTAATTTACTAAGCCAGAATTTCACACAAATCCATGAAGCACACAGGGTTCCAATCAAGAGGAACCCAAAGAAGCTCACTCTAAGATACATCATAATTAAGTGGCATAATTCAAAGACAAAGACAGAATCTTAAAGGCAGAAAGGGGAACACAGGAAGTAACATACAAAGGAGCACCAAAAGGGCTGGCAGTTGACTTCTCAACAGAAACACTACAAGCCAGAAGGAAATAGGAAAAAAAATTCCAAGAAATAAAAACAAAGATCTGCAAACAAGACTATTCTACTCAACAAGACTCTCAATCAAAATGGGTGGTGAAACAAGGAGTTTCCCTGACAAAAGTGCTAAATTAATACACCTCCACCAAAGCAGCACTGTAAGATATTCTAAAGGGCTTGCTTTAAGAATATGAAGAAAAAGATAAAGAGAGGAACACAAGTACAGAGGGGGTAAATGAAATGAATAAGTACCTATCAATAATAACCTTAAATAGAAATGGATTAAATGTTCCAATTGAAAGACAAAAGTAGCTGAATGAATAAGAAAACATGACCTACACAAATGCTGACTACACGAGACTCACCTGAGAACAAAATTCCTACACAGAATCAAAGTGAAAGGTTGGGAAAAATATTCCAAGTAAATAGACAGTAAAAAAAGCCAAGGTAACAATACTTATATCAGATAAAATATTTAAAGCAGAGGCCATAAAAAAGACACAGAAGGACACTTCATAATACTCTAGGGAGGAATCCATGAAGCAGCCATAAACATTCTAAACATATATGTACCCAACATAGGAGCACCCAAATATATAAGAAACATCATGGAGGACTTCAGGAAAGATATAGATAGCAACAGCATTATAGTAGGGAATTTTAACACCATACTGTCAACAATGGCTAGATCTTCAACACAAACCATCTATAAGGATATTGTGGAACTGAATGACACATTACATAAAATAGACTACATTGATTTATATATAGAACCATGTTTTTCTCCAAAGGAGCATAATGCACATGGAACATTTTCCAAGATAGATCACATGATTGGATACAAAAGAAGCCTTAACAAATTTAAGAATATTGAAATTATATTAAGCATTTCCAGAGATTGCAAGTGCTTGAAACTATAAATCACCCCCAAAGAGAAAAACTAAAACATTCAAAAGTATGGAAACCGAATAACATGCTATTAATCAATGGATTTGTTAATAATGAGATCAAGGAATAGTTTATGGAAACAAATGAAAATGAACACACAACAGTCAAAAACCTATGGGGCACAACAAAGGCAGACCTGACAGGGAACTTCACAGCAACACAGTCCTACCTAATAAAGATAGAAACTTTTCAAATAAACAACCTAACCCTACAACAACAAGAACTGGAGGAAGAACAACAAAGAAAGTCCAGAAGAACTAAAAGGAAGGAGACAATCAATATCAAAGCAGAATTAAATGACATACAAGATAAAAGTACACTTGAAAGGGTGAATAGATCCAGGAGCTGGTTGATTGAAAAGATAAACAAAATTGAGAAGTCTTAAACAGTCACATCAAAAAAGAAATAAAGGAAGAAAGAAAGAGAAAAGGGGAGTCAAACCAAATAAATAAAATCAGAAATGAAAAAGGAGAAATTATAACTGATACCACAGAAATAAAATGGATTGTAAGACATTTTTAATAAATAAATGCCAAAAAAATTGAAAACCTAGGTGAAATGGACAAATTCCAGAAAAACAGAGTCTTTCTGAAATTGAATCAAGAAGCAGAAGAAAGACTGGACAGGCCAATAACACCTGGTGAAAGTAAAACAGTAAAAAAATAAAAAAATAAAAAAAAACTCCTAGAACAGAAAAGACCTGAACTGGTCATGTTAACAAGATCATTTTACAAAACATTTAAGGAAGAGCTAACTGTAATTATTTTCAAAATATGCTAAAAAGTGAGGAGGAGGAGAAGGGGAAGCAGAAGGAGGAGAAGAAGGAGAAGGAGGAGGAGGAGGAGGAGAAGAAGAAGAAGGAGGAGGAGGAGGAAGAGGAGGAGGAGGAGGAGGAGGGGAAGAAGGGGAAGGAGGGGAAGGAGGGGATGGGGAGGAAGAAGATGGTAAAGGAGGGGAAGGGGAAGAAGAAGAGGAGGAAGAGGAAGAGGGAAGACTCCCAAACTCCCCTTATGCCATGAGTATCTCAAAGTAAGATAAAGACACAACAAAGAAAGAAAACTACAGGTCAATATCACTGATGAACATAGATGCTAATATCCTCAACAAAATATTGGCAAAACACATCCAGCAATACATTAAAAAGATCATGCAGAATGATCAAGTTGTATTCAATCCAGGGATGCAAGGATGGTACAACATTTGCAAATCAATAAACATAATACATCGCATAAACAAAGTGAAAGATCAAAAAATCACATGATTATATTAATAGAAGTGAGAAAACTATAATATACAGCACCCATTTATGGTTAAATCATTCAGCAAAGTGGGAGTAGAGAGAGCATATTTCAATATGATAAAGGCCATATATGAAAAACCTACAGCCAACATCATACTCAAAGGCAAAAACTACATCTGTGCTGCACATGTTTACATGAAGGACAGAGCTCAGATTTTATGAGCTCATCACATGCTCCCACTGATTATCACAGGGCCAGTGCTCATCCTCTGAAGGACACAATGTCACCTCCACTGTAGACATAGTACAAGTGAGACCAACCCAAGATGAGAGTTGTCTGGAATATGACCTTAATTCAACAACAATGACAATCTCTACTTACATTTTTGACTGTTTATTGATTCAATGCAAATTTTTTAAGAACTATTCACTTTCAAAAAATCTGTTGTCATGAGGCAAGATATTTTATTTAGAATTTAATAACTTATGGCAGGAAATGTCTGTCACTCAAATTCACATGCAACACAACTGGCAAACTTGTAGCAGATGAAATGGGGTTGAAAACTTGACACTGGTAAGTCCCAGCATCTTCCCTCTTCACAGGGTCTATGGTGAGGCTTTGGTGCGCTTCTGAAATACTTATGCGCTCATTGGATGGCAGTATCGTACCATTGAATGGCAGTATTGTACCATTGAACAACCACCGGTATATGAGTGCATTCGTGTTGCAGGTCAAGACCACTGTATCCTTATTCTCTGTGACTGTGGTGTTACTGGCATTGAGGGAGACCACTAATTCAGGCTCTGTGGAGAAACAGGGAAAGTGACTGATTAAGAATGGGGTTGAGGCATGGAACCATGCTACTTACTCAGATCTCAGACACTCATAGCCAACAGTGAGCTATGTAAGGTTTACTAGAATATGTTCTTGACATTTGCAGAAGGATAATTCTCTAAGTTCATGTGAACTTATGAAAGCAGACAGCTGCAGCTCCAATCTGACCATATATAATCCCAGGGTGATTACATTTATATTCCCTCAGTCATCTGTGTTAGCACTTCACAAAACCCCTTCCCAGCCCATAGGTCTTATAACCACATCGATAGAATTTTTTTCTTTTGAGTTTTTACTGATCTCTTACCAAGACTTTTTTTCCACAAAACTTTAGATCCCACTCATTATGTAACATTTTACCCATGTTGTGAAAAGCAGGCTTACCCCTTTGTCCATATCTGGAGCCAAGGAAATTTACAGTAAGCAGGAAAGCATTTAGCTTTTGTTAAATAATTTATTAGGCAGTAAAGACTGTTCAGCAGAGAAAGGATAGTCTTTTGCACAGTGTTGCACAGTGATATTCACATGCAGACAAGTGACTTGGGTCATTGTCTGATCCCACACACAAAAATTCAATCAACAGATCAAATTCTAATAGTTAGACCCAAAACTATAAAATGCTTAGAAAAGTATAGGGAGAAGCCTTGTGACATTGGTTTGGCAATGATTTTATGAATGTAACACTAAGAACAAAGGTAAAAAAAATGGACAATTTTGATTTTGTCAAGATGAAAATTTTCTCTTCATCAAAAAATAAAACAGGTTGAAATGCGGCATATGAAGTGTGAGAAAAAACTTTGCAAATCACATGGAAAACAAAAAGTTAATATCTAGACTACACAAAAATTATCCACAACTCAATAGTCACAACATACAAACTGACTTAAAAATGAACAAAACCCTTCAATAGACATTTCTCCAGAAAATATATGCAACAGACCAAAAATCAAAGGAAAAATGCTCAACACCACTATTATTTACAAAAATGAAAGTCAAAACTCTCCAGGTTAACTTAGTGGCTTGTGATGTTGGGTGTGGTTAACTGCTCTGCAGGTAAGAGAATAAAAATTGCCCTGTGTAGTACCTTTCCTTTCTCCAAAAAATTCAACCAGAGTTGGCACCTCTTATATCTCAGTCAACTTGAGTCTTTGAAAGAACCCAGGAAATCTGTGCATCACTAGAAAATGCTTGGAAATCTGGGTGCTCAGAGAATGTATGTCCTCTAGCTATATGTCTGGTGGAAAGTACAGACTTTCTCAGGTGTCATCTAAGTATCAGTGTTCGGTTATGGAAAGACATAAGATTGGGAGTCAGATATACACTTGTAATTTTGGTTTTTCACAGACCACCTTACTGCCTGGTTGACAAGAAGTGTTTCCTTGCAGCTGCACAGACTTCTATCACCCAGCTGACTTGTGTTTCTATAAGCCACCATTTCTCAGGACATCCTAGAGCCTGGGGTTTCTACAGATTAACACATAGAGTCCAGGTGCAAGCCAGTGGTAAATTGACTACTCAGGCCTCTGCGACAAAAAGTGGGTTAGGTCTTTTGAGTTGAGTGAGAGCCAAATTAGTCAATGAGCAAAATGGGTTAGTGAGCCAAAAAAACAATAGAGCAAAATCCAAGTGATTAGGGGAAGAGGAAAAAGGACAGGCAGAGGTGATTAAGGCAGCAGATTCAAGTTCTCTGCCCTTGACCATTAAAGTCATTCTCTCTCCCCTGAGGACCAAGTGGATAATTTGTGTTAGGTGGCTATGAGAGAGAAATTTGGAAAACAGAATTCTTCTTCTGTATGTGAAAATTATTATTAACAGCCCAGGCCCTAAGAGCAATTGCAGAAAGACTTTTATTACAGAAAAGAAACTGAGCTAAGATGATGGTCTCGGTTCTTGCAGGCAAAGAAATCCTGTCCTCATGGCAAGAATTTAAAAGATTCTGAAATCAGGATCCAGGCTCAGACGTGACTTTGGATAATTCATTCATTCATTCATTCATTCATTCATCCACCATTTCTTTCTTCCTAATGCATCAAGAGCAACTGAAAGTTTGTTACATGTTGGTCCATGAGTTTGTTTCAGGCATAGAGTGGAGAGTGAGAAGGCATAGTCCTTTCTTTATATCTGCTTGGGGTGACTCTACCAAAAACAAGGAGCAAATAAGTAAGTTATCTGAAGACCAGTGCCTGGAGGTATGGATAGGCCAGGTGAGGGGAAGGTTGTGCAGTGATTCAGATTGTTAATGCAGGTAATTTGTTCTAGAGTAAAAATACATTATTTCTCCTTTTTGTCACTACACAGGGCAAAAGGTATTCCTGTGAGGTGAGCATGCCTAAGACAAAAGCATCTCCACCAGTTCATTGGTTTAAAAATCCAAAGACATCATCATATGGTCTCTAGTGTAGAGGAATTATATCTAAGGCTAGAGACGGACCTTGAGAGACTCTGATTAGTTTTTCATGCTCTCTGTGACCCTGCTGTAGTGACTGTATCTTCAGGTGCCTCAGTTTATTCCCAAGCAGTATTTGCCTGCTAAGTTGTGAGAGTGCACACTGTAGAATGTTTACAGCATCGGACCTTAACCAGGGACAGAAGACCTGCTCAGATAAGAAGCATCTCTTATTGATAGACTCCAAGAGAGAATCCCCTGGGCTGATCCCTGATGAATAAGGAGCTTCCAGGAGCATCCCCTTTTCTCAGTTTCTTTCTGGGGATGCTTACCTTCTTCTGAACTTTTCTAAGACCCCCAGGACAGGCGGTTATACACAAGGACAGTGCTTAACTGTGCTCTCCACACACAGACTCAAATGATACCAAACTCCATTTTTGCCAAAATGTGGCTCTTGGGCCTGAGCCCTGACTGGTGACCAGCTCAGGATCAGTGTGTTGGGCACCCATTAAACTGTTTCACACTCAGGCTTTTCCAGAATCTCAAACACAACTTGGCACAGGCCCACCAATGTTCCAGGGTTCAAGATCCCTGGGAGAAGTTTCTGGGGAGGAATTTCTGAGCTAAGCTCTGTGAGAATTTTACGGGGCCTCCCAGAACATGCCTTGATCTAGCACATCAAAGTCATTCTCAAGGTCAAGTTTATAGGCAGGTGATGAGAGGGCTGAACTGAGATGTCATTCCCTCTGCATAGTACCTTCCATCAAGATGATCTTTCTGTCTACAGTAACTATCCACAGGGGTGCAATTTGGGAAGGGAAATGATACCTTCGGAAAATTGTCTACACAAAATCCAACCTGGAACAAAATGGTGATAGGAATGGAAGCACAACTCAGGGGTGTATTTTCTGTGTGTGAAGTAGAATCCACCCCACCCAACACCCAGTGGTCAAAAAGCAATCACTTACCGTATACGAAAAGCCACCCCAATCCAATATCTTTTATTACATCTGTAACGTAGACTACCACGGTGTACATTCCTGAATCTTCCGTGGTGGCATTGTCTATCTGCAAGGATCCATTAGAGTTTATTTTCTCTCGTCCGCTGTATGCTGGACCTTTTATATCATCTCTTAAGTGTGTTTTAAGAAATGCAATCATGCGATTTCTGTCCATGCTTTGGCCCCTGTACCATACGAAGGCTGTAACATTGGGAAAGGGTTTGTTGAGAGGCAGAAGCACAGTCCCTCCTGCAGGTTTAATGTGTGTCCCAATAAATACTTGAGCTGTGGTGGGTTGGCAGCAGAAGTTGAAGACTGAGACTGGGAAAGAAGAAAAGAAGATCTATGTTTGTAAGTGTATATTGTGATGGAAAGATGAAGCTCTGAATCCTGAGGTCTCTTTATTTCTCATCCTTGGTCTACAGGTGAGTGTGTGCCTCTCATGGTAATAGTTCACAGCATGGCCCCCATTATTTCAATGCTTGTGAAAATGTTACTTTTTTCTGTTTCTAACAGTCTTCTCTCTGTGTTTTCTTGCTCAACCCCTCGTTATGCTCAGACTCCTTCTTACACTCAGAGGCATTTTTTTGGAAGACACTTTGCTGACAACCATCTCTAAAGATTATCTCTCTTCACTTCGTTTTTCTGATGCGTCTTGTGCATACCTCATATAACATCTAGATCTTTCCTTTCCTCTCTCTCCTCCCAAACATGGGCTCAAATAAAGCAGGACCTTGTTGAATCTTGTACCTTGAGGGACTTCAGCAGGCTGCAAGTACATGGAGTGGAATGACTGAGTATCCCTATGGTTGTACCACATAGGGTACGTTTGAACATTTCCTAGGTTGGTGTTAAAGAGAGTGCCTAGCACCCCTGGATAAGTTTTTATTTTTTTCTAGTGTTTCTTAACATAAATCATTATTATTATTATCAGATTGTATTATTGATACTCAATGATGAAAACTAGGAGAAGAGCAGAAAGTGAGGATTTTCTGCCTCTCACCACTTCCAGATTATGAGATTTTCCTTTATATGACCCACTTCCCAGTCCTACTCTGTTCCTTTCTCCTTTACCCACAAGTCCAAACAAAAGCCCTCCCTCTTTTGTCAGAACACTGGTCTCTTCAGCAGATCCCAGCCAGTCTCTGTGTCAGATCCTTAGTCTACCCAAAGCAATTGTCTCCTACTTACCAGCCACCAGGAGCCCTTGCCAGTGGACAAGTCCGCTGTGGGTAGAGTTTGACAGGGATTCCATCGTGTATGTTTTCTGCTCTGTGGCTGCCTCTTTGAGAAAAGCCCGAGGTTTAGTAAGGCTAATAGGCACCTCTGTCCAGAATGGTGCAATCTTCTGTGTCCTACCTGTGTGCTGATTTTTATTCTGTGATCTTTACTATTCTTGTCATGTGGGCTGGGGGTGGAGTCAGTGCCCAGGACCCTCCCACTCCCTACCCACATACTGCCTCCCCAGTCCCTACTTACCAGTACTTCTCTCCTACATTTTGGTTCTCTGGAAATTCCTTAGCTTTCTGAACAGCACACACATGCACACATGCATCTAAACACACACACACACAAGCACACACTCTCATGCTATGTTTGGAAAGCACTAGACAGGGTTGTCTGAATTTCAGACATTCCCAAGAACTTTGTGTCAGATGCACATTAGCTTTTTTCACAGCCCTCTCTCTCTGTCATATTTGACTTTTCCCTACAGAGCAGATATACTGAAGCTCAGTCAGAAAAACCTGCCAGGAGGATATCAACCCAACTATACATCAGATCACCTGTGAAACTTAGTGAACATCACAATGCCCAGGTGACACCTTAAAAATGCAGCTTCAACAGCTGTCCCACTAATGTGGGTGTCCATTCAAAATTAGATGTCTAAATGTTCAGTTTGAACCACTTCTGATCTGTTCACAGAACGTGTTCAGATTCTGTTAAATTGCAGATTCTGAAGGGCTGCAGTGGGCCAGAGACTCTGCATCTCACAAGCTCTCAAGAGAAGTAGATCTTCCTGCCCTGTAGGGTACACTTGTAATAGAAAGGTGAATGGGGGCACATTTCCCCCTGAGAGGAGGGCCCACTCATGCCAGCAGTGACCTGTGCTGTGTCTTGGTCTGTGGTCTTTCAGCAGAGCATAGGAAGTCCTGGCTGTCCTCAAAATATGGGAATCATTTCTGTTTGTGACTCAGAAACTCAAATGGAAATCCAATCTTTTTCATGTTTTCAAATGTCCTGAGAATGATTTACTACCTCTCAGCAGGAAGGTCACAGAGATGAATTTGGCAGTGAACAGGGCCAAGCATGGTGATAATTGCATAGAGGACCCTTCTTCTGTCTCAGGTTATCAACAGACTGGAGTTTGCTTCCAGGGACAAAGATTCAAAGCCAAAAGTGTCAGTAGATCTTTCAGTTTTTAGGTGTGAAGTGGGAGGTGTCCTGTGTGTCCCAGGAAGAAAAGACTCTGGGGAAAGGTCAGGTGCCTATAGGTTTCCTGGTCCTCCAAGGAGAGTTTCATGTCTCTCTATGTCTGTTTATTGGACCTGTCTTTGTGCCTCTGGCTATGGAACAACCTCTGATTTCTGCCTGAGAATTAAGAAATATCTTTCTTATGGTCACCACACTTGCCCATGGATGATGCCAGGCATAAAGTAGGGAGAAGCACAGAAACCCTTGAGGGAGGACGTGCTCCCAAGCCTGTCAAAGTAAGAAACTTTCAAACCTGAAAGCAATGCAGTGAGTTTATCTGAGCAAAAGTGACCTCATATGCCTGGGAGAAAGGAAGGAAATCCTTTGAAAAATGCAGTTTTGCAGCCTGTTTTCTACATGATAATTAAAGTACAAAGTGAAAATGCTGCAAGGATCCATTAGGATTTGAGAGATAACATAGCAGGAAAAGCTCCCTAATTTGAAAAAAGGCAAAAGGAACAAACATAGTTTTCATATCAATGGGTACAATGGGTACATTACTCAAATTTATAAGATAGAGAGAAGGTGTTCAGAGGACCAGATAGCATAAAGGGTTCTGTGTTATCATACACTTATTCCAGATTCTCTGTGTTCCAATGGTCTAGCAAAGGAAATCATTGTGATTTGTCAAAGTTATCCTAGTCAAGATGCAAAAATAAATACATACATACATACATACATAAATGCTAAAGTCAGGGCTCACTTAAGCAGATGATAGACATTTCCTAAGGAAACTATAGGCCTGGGATGTGACAATCTGCCATAACCTGCCCAACTAGAAATTTCTGATCAGAATATTTTGAGAGGCTTGTCAGGCTTGCCATGTACCCCTAAACTTGTCAGGGTTGTTGCACAGCCCCTTTTTGTTAACAGTCTCTAGAAGTAGCAGGTGGGACAGAGCTGTCAAGAGGGAAGGCCAAAAAAAGGTCACTGAAGCAGGGGATGAAAATCAAGCTCCTTCACCATCTTCTTAAAGCCAGGTTCCTGTGTCTAATTCCTGTGTGTCTCAATGTTTCCCCCTACAGGACAGAAGTTGAACTGCAGTCAGTATCAGGGGCTTTCCAGGGACCCTGATCAGTACAAGGTGAGCCCAGTGAACAGGCAGGCATTATTGAGAGTATTGTGAGTCCAGAGTCAGGAGAACTGTCCCACCAGGGAAATGTGCTGTTTCAGACAGAGCTCTCTGTTTTCAGATGTTCAAAGAAAGGTCCTGGTGAAGGTTCTCCTAAGGCTATTGGAGAGGGTGATGGCCTGGAGGGTTGATCCCAAAAATATGCTGTGTGTCCTCCATCACTACATTGGGATGTTGTGTATGAGTCATTTCTGTGTCCCTATTTACCCTCAGGACCTAGAAGCTTGAGCATCTCCATGTGAATACTCAAAGAGGGTCCTGTGTGTTGTTTCATTGGGAGGACAGAAGTTCTTATAGAATCCTTACCCTCTGAGATGGAAGAAAACACATACTCTGGGTTCTCCTGCCCTATTCTGCACAGGAAGTTTCCCATGTTCCCCAGGACATCATGACATAGACAAATGTCTTCAGAAACATCAGATAGGTGCCCCACAAACACACATTTTGGAATGAAAAGTCTTCCCTGATTCTTATAAGGTCAATGTTTGTTCTTTCCTCCACTGGCAATAACACTCCCAAGTGTAGAGGATCCTGAGTTTCTGTCAGGTCAGCTATCTGTGAGAACAGGAAAAACACAGGCCCTGTGTGGTGAGACAAGTGCTTCCACTTGTCACAGTGTAAGGAAACTAATCTGAGTTTTCAACACATTATCCTCTTTCTCAACTCTGTGTCCTACACTCTTGTTCAACCTAGTCTGGTAGAAAGGCACCCTCACTTCTCTGCAGGAGCTACATTGGCTCCTTCCTCAACAGGTAGGTCAGACCCTCACTCATATTATTGAGCTTCATCCCAAGCCTCCAAAACAAACCCTCCCATATGGAACCATTAGGGTCCTTTGAAACATTCAATGCCTTACACCCTCTCACCTCCCAGACTTCACAATTTCTCATGTGACTCTGGGCATACTCCATTCCTCCATCACTTCACTCTGTGTTCACCTCTGCTTACACACAATCCACCTCTGAACAGGTCCCCAGGGATCTCAGTCCAACACACAGAGGTCACAGGGAGCAGAAAATGAATAGAACAAGTGCAGAGCTTTATTTCCCATTTCCCAATTCTGTTTCAGGCTCTTTAAGGACAGGCATGTGGAAATTGCAAAAAAAGAACAAAGAAAACAAAGAATGAGGACAGTGATGTCTGCCCTGAGCTGCAGGTCAAACAGGGCTTGAGAAAGGCTCATTCAGTACATGCCTGTAGGTGGCTGATGTCACAGAGACTTGCATGTTTACTAGAGTTGTTGGGGTTAAATGACAGAATATCTTTTATAGTCTCTGTGATCTTGCTTCTTGATTATACAGGGAAAATGTATATGGAATGAGTACACTGTTGATGGTCAAGGTGCTGTCAAAATGTGCCCTTTCATGCTGTTATGTATTCTAGCATTCTGAGCAAAGGCCGCTTTGAGCCAACCTGGGGACCCAGGAGGATCTGGGAAGTCAGGTCATTTCCTGCTGTGAACATCAAGTAAAAGAAAGGCAAGACTATTGAAAACTTTGTTTAAATTAGCAAAATAAGGAATATTTAGAACATTTAAAAATATGTTAAGGATACAGACTTTCAGTAAGACCACATGATCAGCTAGTTACAGGGAGGTTATGTTAAACTAAAACATGCACTGAATAAATGTAAAAAGAAGAGAGAGCTTTATTAAAGACCATGAAATAGGGCAGGAAAGCAGAACACAACTCATCTGAGACAAAGGCTGAAGAGATTGTAGAAGAGAATGGACCATGGGAAGGTGTGTTTGCTAATTGAGTTTACATAAAAGCAAAGCAAAACTTTTCAGCAAATTCTGACAGGAAGTCCTTTTACATGTTGGCTGTAAAGGTCCCCAACAAAGGTATGTCTCTACTGAACAACAGGATGATTAAAATTCTAAGTAATGGGACCAGGATTTTGAGACAGATATTCTCTGGTTCTTAACACAGGCAAGAAGCTTGGAAAAAGACTTACGTATGCTTCAAAAGAATAGATAAAGTATCAGCAATTATCAGACTCAAATGTACAGGCTCAAATGATTACATCAGAATCAAATGTAATTATCAATTACATTTTAATGGAGTAATATAAACGATAGATGTCAGTGGCCTAGATTCAAAAAGAATCCTTGTAAGGGTTTCTGACTCTGAGGAAACATTAGCCCACCAGATCATAACAAAAATATTTTCTTCACAATGGAGGGACCCACAACTAAATCTCTTTCAGCCAAGTCTAAGTTTGAATCTCCAACAGTTCCCGCATTTTATAAAGAGCTGTCAGGTCTGAGCGATGTAGGCACAGGGGCATATAGCTGAGAGTCCTTTAACAGACCCAAGATTTTATCTCCCAAGAGGCTGTGAATTAATATCTCTAGCAGTCACCTTTTTTGTTGTTCAAATGTTCTATCTAATGAAGAGGAGTGTTCTTGACCATCCAACAGGGATTCTGTAATTTGCTTTGTCCTGATTTGGTACTGAAGTGAAGAGGAACTGACATTCAACACATAGTTTGTTCTGATGCAGGTTTTTCTGTATAACATAAGATGGGAGTTTAACAGTCTCTTGAAATTAGGAAGCTTCACCCTCCCACCTCACTTAGAATGAAGTCACTATTACATGACCTCATGTAGAAGCAATGTCGGCTTGGACCTTAGTGTTCAGGTTTATCTACACTTTGGAAACAGAGTTCGGGTGTACTGCTGGGTAGATATTACTGTGAGCAAGAGAGGCATCACCAATAACGCCAAGATTTTATAGCTGAGCATAGAAAGGATGGAGTTGACCTTGACTGAAAAGGGAAAGAGTCTGAGAGGATCAGGTTGATGGTTTGGTAGAATGAAGACCTTGTTTGTGCACATGATGCATTACAGGTGCCCTAATAATGACTAAAATAGATACCCTAAAATGGCTTCACTCATATGCTATTAAACCTGTTTGAAAACCCACAGATAACTCAGACGTTAAACACAGCAATCCCCCAAATCTCTGTAAACAAATTAAATGTGAGAGTTCTAGAAGATGGAAGTGGTCTTGTGAGATATTTGTTGTGCCTCTTCTATCACTCATGGCCATGTTGCTGTTGAGTCCTCGACTGTTGCTACAGAGGCTGCAGAGGGGCTGTGCCTGGAGCCCAGTGCAGTGTGTGCATTTCACAGAAAGTAGAGCATGTTTCATTTGTGAAGCAAATCTTCAGTCCAGTTTTGAAGATCATTCTTGAGGCTCCAACTTTAATGTGCTTCCAAATATATGAATACAATAAATTAATTTAAATAAGTAATATTATACTAAAAATGCAGACTATAAACTGGTGTTGATACTGGTTCACAAACTGAGGGTTATAATTTTTAAGTTCTATACTTCTTATATTAAAAAAAAACTAACACAAAAACATATCAGTGTCCTTCTAATGACATTTGCACAAAAAGCCACAGCCTTTGGTTTTCTCAGACAAACGTTAATCACTGTGTAATGCCTAAAGGGAGCGTTTTTTAATGTGATCATCTGAAACTCCAAGGACATTTTAACTCCCGCTGTGGTCGGAACATAAAATTAATATTGTACATCTGATATTCACACTCTGAGAAAAGCCAGTTCCCAGCCCCCTCCTGTTAAATATTTGTTCTTACATTTGTGACACCAGACTTTACTGTGATAAACCCTATGTCCCTGTCTGTGCTATTCAATGTCATCACAGGAAGTTTATGGCTTCCCTGTCTGGGCCACTCTCAAGATGTCTGCCCCAAACAAACATGATTCCCCAAATGGAACCAAAGACATCTCTCAACAACATTCTTTGAGGTTCCTTATTTTCCACTAACATTTAGGAATTATCTATTAAAAGTCTGCTCTCCTGGAAATAAGGACTCATCTGTTTTTTGTCTGATCACCAACAAACACACACACATAAACATTCTTACCACTGTGTCTTTAATAGTTTTCTAAAAGTAATATTTAGTGTATACTACGGTATCTTTTTAATGATATTCACGGTCAGGCCAACTAACTGATTTTTTAATCATCTCCATCAGAGATAGAGAACCATCCTTCTGTGAGCTACAGATGTGGGGGAAGTGTGGACCTGCTCATCAGACATGTGTAATGACAAAAATAGAGTGAAAAAGACAAAAGCTCCTCCACATACCTTAAAGTTCCTCCAAGTTCTCTTCTGTTGGCATTGCCCTCCTGAGGTCAAGTTACAAATTGCATTCCCCAATAGTATCAAACCATTTTTTTTCAAACTCCAATCACTCCAGGAAGCAGAACCAGAAAAAGAAGTAACACATGAAAGTGCAGGGCTCTTTTTTCAAAATCATTAAGAATTCTATTATGGCAAAACCAGAGATTAAACCTTCAGCAGCCTGTTCTACCTGACTTCACAGATTGCAAGCCCATGAAGCTGGACATTTGTAGCAACAGAAATGGATGTGGTCAACCACCAAGTCAGTTCCACCTATAATTCATCATAAAAAGCCTATAGAGCTACAATTAATGTCATTCTTAATGGTGAAAACTAGAAGCCTTCCTGATAAAGATGTGCTAAATAACAAGTTTTTTAAATGGTTTAGACATATGCTCTGAAAGATAAAATTGCATGCTTGCTGATGTTGATGCTCTAAGACATCAACATCAGTGATGACAGTGACATCAGTGACAAGCATCAGCTCTAGTGATCAGAAATTTAAATGAAACTTAAGCTGTAAGGACACCTACATGTGTGACCATTCAGGGATCTGCTACATCTATGAGACTTTCATGGCTCCAATAGTCTGGGACATCCTACACTTACCCTCCAGAGTAACCAACAAGTAGCTGTGCTTGACCACTCCAGCACTGTGACCTGTCACATAACTCTTCTGTGTAGAATAACAGACAGTCCACTCTGACAGGAAGAGAAAGGATCCACTGACTTTAAGTTTATCCTGGCCCTCAATCTCACCCCTCACATGTACACTGCATCAACCACCTCTTTGGTTGTCCCCAGGCTCATAGTCAGAGCTGGCACACAAACTTCCTGGGGCCTGGCTATCTTGTTGACTAAGCTGAGTGAGGTCTTGAGGTACAAGGGTGAGTGATATTTGGTTTTTCATAACTCTCCCAAGCCATGTGAAAACTGTAGCCCCCAGAACACACTTTGAAAATCAGCTACACACTTCCCTACTGGGACAGAAGCAAAATGATCACTTCTGCCTTTCAATTTGATTTCACCACCAAGGCTGCTCTGTATTCCCCACCTACATTATTCTCCTTTCCAACCTCTTTTGTAGTCTGACTATCCAACCCTCCAACCATTTTCCAAACCCCGATGCACAAAATCCCTTCATACATATTCTGGCATCAGTATATCCCTGTCCTATAATATTTTATTGCTCTGGAGACTCTCTAGCACTCCACAATGCTCATTTTCATCCCTGAGGGTCCCACATTAATGACCTCTGTCCTATGTCTCCTGTGAACCTTTACATCCGATGCTTCATCTTGTCCCACTCTTAGAGAACTACTCTGAGTCTTCAAGACATTATCCTTTTCTCCAACACTGTGTTTCACCCCTCATGCCCATCAAAGTTTGGATAAATGACAGCCCCACTCCATACAATCATCTCCATGTGCCTTCCTTCAGCAGGAATGTCAGCCCCTCCCTCACTTTTTAGCCTTATCCAAAGACACTTTGAAGCCCTTCTTAATTGTACTTTATGCCCTCTAGAACATACAGGATGCTTAACTTCAAACATCCGAGGGTTTACCATTCTCATCCTGACTGTATACACAACCCATCCTTCAACACACCCCCTCTATGAATACCTCTGCTTATTAACAATCCACTTCTGGTTAGGTCTTCAATTAATAACAGCCAAATAACCCAGAGGCCACAAACCACAGGAACATAATCATAACAAGAGAACAATTATATTTCCCATTACCAGGGTTTCCTTCCAAATACTCTAAGGACAGGCATGTGGAATTGTAAAAATAACAAAGAATCAAAACACTGATGTCTAGCCTCAGCTCCCCATCATGGAGGGTCCAAAATAGGGTCTTTTAGTTATAGGCATGCACATGGCTGATGTGACAGGGATCAGTTCATTTACTAGAGTTGTTTAGTTCCAGAATAGAATATCTCACATGTTTGAGAATTTAATGACTAAAAGCAAGTCTTCTAAAAGCTTACTACTTTATCAACAAATTCATTTGAAAAGTTCAAAATATTTTATTTAGAGTTTAATAAAATAGAGGACAAACACCAGGTATATTTCATGTCCAGCTTGAGGGATACACTTTCAAAAACACTAGCACATGAACACTAAAGATAAACACAATGACACATTATCTAGATGGCTTAGAAGGACTCATGTGCTCCAAAGGTTGGAAGTAAATGCTTGCTCATGTCAATTTGCTATGTCTATGACATCAGTGGTAACAGTGCAACCACTGAGAAGTCAGCTTATTGGTGCACAATTTCAGCAAAGCATAAGTTGTGGGGACCTCCACATCTGTGACCATGCAGAGATCTACCACCTCTATGAGACTTTTATGGCTCCCATAGTCTGGGCCATGCTGGTCATACTCTCCAGACTGAAGAACAAGTAGCTGTACTTGTACCTTTATCTCATCAATGATAAAAGGACAAAAAGTAATTTGTGAAGCCTCTGGTGAGACCTACTTAGACAATTACATGCTGATGTCCTCAGTTTGCAGCAAGACCATGCCTTTTACAAAAATGGAAACACAGTTGCAGACTGGCCCTATGCCTCAGGAAACATGGAGAGTCTGAAAGGGGGCTGTTATGTGGCCAGGTGGCTGGAACTATTCATGATGACCTGGGTGCTATCACACCCACCAACATAAGGTCAGGTCGGGAGAGCAGCATCCATGACAGATGGGAGTGATACGTCCTGGGTTAGACAAGGACAATGGCTGAGACCATTGGCAACAACCGATCCCATACAGTGACCTGTTACATAGGTCTTACCTGTGGAATCACAGAAAGTTCACTTTGACTAGTCAACAAAGAAATAAAAGACTCCACTCACTCCAAGTTCATTCCAGACCTTAACCCCCATTCTGTCATACACATGCTCTTTTAGCCACTCCCTTGCCCATCCTAAGATTTCTAGTCAGATTTACCCACAGGCACAAAAATTCCCTAAATGTGGCTAACCTTGTGACTCAACTGACACACATTCTTTACAGGAATTAAATTTGACCTTTTATAGCACTCCGAGGCCCTATGAAAACTGTTTTCCCAGACCACACTTTGAGAGCCAGCTTCACACACTTCTCCTGTGTCAGAACTGGAGACTGAACATCTTTGGCCCTTAACTGGGTTTTTACCCCCAAGACTGGCTTTCATCCTTTACCTTCCATAGGTTTCATCTCAACCATTTTTCTAGTCTGACTACTCTTCAATCCAACTTTCTTCCTGACACAAATCTCTAAACTAACTCAGCTCATCTTCTGCATTTGTGGTGTTTCAATCTTACAATTTCTCTTCACTGTCAATACTCCAACCTCTCACCCTCCACAAGATGCTCAGCCATTTTTCTCCCTTGTGAAAAATATACCAAGTACTCTTCCAACTCAACATCAACAACACAACCAAATAATCTTATTTAAAATGAATAAAATTCTCAAATAAACATTTTATCAAGCAATATATGCAAACGGCCAATAAACACATAAAAAGATGCTCATATTCAGTATAATATAGAAATTGCAAATCACAAAATTCAGGCTCAAAGTGGTTGCCTCTGATGTTGGCTGTGGGTATTGTTGCTATGCAGGTACAGAGAGCATATTACCCTGTGTGGTCCATCTGAGTCTTCCAAAGTTTTCTTCAATTGGAGTTTGTGAATTTCACCTCTCAGTCAACTTGTTTCTTAAAGAAATAAGGCCGGTCTGTGTATCACATGACAAATATATGGGGATCCCAGTGATCAGAGATTTAAGTCCTGTTGCTTTCTATCCAAAAAAATAACACAAAGTTTCTCAGATGTCCGTTGACTACTCGGGTTTGATCATGGAAATACAGTGGACTGGAATTCAGAGACCACCCTGAACTTCTTCCGGTGCTTCACTGACCAGCTGACTGTCCTGGTGGACAAGGTATTATTCCATCAGGCTGCATACATCTCCCTCACCCAATGGAGGTGTGTTTCTGTGAGGCACCATTTCCCAGGTCATCCTTCAGCCTTAAATCTGAACCAAATAACACATAGGGACCAGGAACAGGCTGCCAAACAGCTGACTACTCAGGCCCCTGGACCAAGAGTTTTATCTAGACATTGAAAGTAAATATGACTGACATTAGCCTGTTAGCCACCAAGTGATAGTGCAAAGTCCAAAAACCAGCTGGAAAAGTGAGGGAAACAGGCAGGAGCTATCTGTGGCAGCAAAACCATGTGCTCTTCCCTTGGCTGTTTTGTTTATTTCTTCTCTGCTGAGGGCATGTGAAGACTTGTGCAAATGCAGGAGTGTGGGACAGCAAGTAGCAGCAGGAAGTTGCCTACATTCTGGACTTTGTGGACCATTTATATGTGGTGATAATGAAATGGCATTTGAAAAAAAAATAAAATTTTGTGTGTAAAAATTATTACTAGTATTTGAGGACCTAAGGTCAATGCAGACAAAAATATTTTTTCCAAGAGGAGCAAAGCATCTGAGGCATGTGGCTCAGCTCCTGGAGGTACAGGGAGCCTGTTTGTGTTGTTAGAATTTCAGAGTCTACATCCAAGTTATAGTCTTTGAAGTATTTCAGTGTAAATATTCTGGAAGAGGAAAGTGCATTTGTTAGATGTGCATTATAGCTCCTGCTACACTCAGGGCTAGGAAGGCTGCAGAGGGTATGTGCACACAGAGCAATGCAGCATGCATATTGCAGGAAGTAGAAACACGTTTCTTAGTGAAGCAAATCTCTACTCTGCTTTTGCAGACTATTCTGGAAACTCCATTTTCACTCTGGTTCTATGTATAGGATACCAGCCAGCAATATCCATTCCGGCTGTGGATGCTGGTCAAAACATGAGAAAAACATATACAGGGACAATCGAGTCCTGTGGGGAAATAGGGACTAAATGGCCACCCTCTCTAGCAGAGAGCACCCCAAGTCCCCCCCTGAGTAGTGCTTTTATTAAGAATACGGACACAGTTTGTACATTCCAGTCTGGCAGGGAAGATCAAAAGGAACAGGTGATTTTCAAAGGGTCTGACAGAACTCCTGCTGGGATTCTGGGCAAAGTTTGGGTTTTATCACTACAGGACCTAAAAGGCTAGTCTTTTTCCCTGCCTGTGCCTTCAAATTCTAATTCAAGAGCATCCTCAAGCAGCAGATCTCACAGGATCTTGCATATTCTATGTCCCAGGCCTATTACCCTGGGAGTCCGCCAACTCTGGTCTGGGCTGCACCGCCCCTGTTATGTCTGCAAGCCTGAGTTGGGCAGAGGAGACACAGGCATCTGGGAGACTTTGATTTCTAACAACTAAGAACAAGGACTCAGGCTTTGACAAAGCTGAGGGGGCAGGGGTTGATGTCCATCACTCCTTCATTTCCACAGCCCTAAGTCTCTTCCCTGAGGCCTCCATGTGATCATGCCTGTCTTAGATGATTCCCCTATGGGAAATCTTGCCCGTCATTGGCTAACTGATCAAGAATAGGAGGCCAGGCACAGAACAGGCAGTGTTCATGCCAGGGGAATAAGTTTTGTCTCCTTAGTGGCTCCTGATTTGGATGTCTCTCACTCAGCCTAAGTCATGAGGAAGGTTACAGCTTCCTGAGACCAGGCAGGGTAGGCCCCAACTGTTCCAAATATATAAGTAAAAATATTAAGTTAAATAAGCCATTTTTAAAAAGCAGACCATTTATGAAGTAGTGATGATTCTGGTTCATGCATTAAGGGGTATAATTTTCAAAATCTGTGCTCCTGATATTAGCACAAATTAAACAAAAACCCCAGAGAACTCTTGTCAGTGTCCATCTATGGTCAGTTGCACAAATAACCAAATTTTTTTTGTTTCTTGGACAAATCTTAATCAGTTTCTTATGCCCAGAGAACACATTCTTTTGATGTGACCACTTATAACCCCACAATATTTTAACTCCAATTATGGTGGGAACATAAAATTATTATTCAGTGTCTTATATTTGTATTCTGAGCAAAGCCAGTCCCTGGCTCCCATTGGTTGGACATTCTTTCTAGTATTTGTGACAACACGGCACTTGGCTGTAAAACTCCCTAAGTCTCTGTATGTGTGCTGTTTCAGAGCGATCACAAGAAGGTTCTGGCTTCTTTCACTCACCCTAATGATATCTGCTCCAACCAGTAGCAGACCCCACAGACGTAACTGAAGTTATCTCTGAACAACATGTTTTGAGGTTGTTTACTGATTTTTCACTTTTACACATTACCTAACTCAAGGTTTTCCTCTTAGAAGATGAAGACTCAGTGGCTTTCTTTCACATTCATTAACACACACACACACAAACTTCTTTCTATTTTGTCTCTTCAATATTTTCTAAAGACCAAAATTTAGTGTAGACCTTATTATACAGGTTTAATGCTGTTCTGAGCCAAATAACTCTTTGAGTTCCTTAAATTTGAATCTCCAATGTACATCAGAGATGGAGAATCTTCCTTCTGTAAGCAACAGATATGTGGGAAGTTGGTCCCACTCATTAGACGATAGTAATGGTTTAAAAAAAGTAGAAAAAGAGCCTAAAGCTCTACATATCCTTTCACAGCTCCTCCAAGTTGTATTTTGTTAGTGCCAGGTTCTGGTGGTCCCATTACAAATGACATGTCCCAAAAAGGTCAAACCATTTTTTTTAATCTAGGGTCACTCCTGGTGGCAGAACCAGGAAAAGTAAGTATCAAGTGATAATGCAAGGCTGTGTTCAAAAATCACTAAGAATTTCAAGATTGTGAAAGTGGAGCATTAAACCTACAGCAGGTTCTTCCAAGGGACTTCACAGATTCTGAGCCCATGAAGCTGGTCCTCTTTAGCAGGGCAAGTGTATGTGTTCACTCACAAGTAAATTCCATGAGAAACTCAAGTCATAAAATATCTACAGACCTGCAGTTAATATTGTATTTAATGGTGTAAACCAGAGGTTCCCTACTATAGATGCACAATATTTCAGGTTTTCTAAATGCCTTAGAAGACACAGGTGCTCTGAAGGGTGGAAGTGGGTGACTGTCAATGTTGATGCTCTCAGACAATGACATCAGTGATGACGGTGACACCAACAACAGAATTGTCTACTCCCATACCTGCCAGGTCAAATGTCTTCTCTTAGTGGCCACAGATACAAACGACTGTTCTACAGAGATTGAGCTAACTGTCCCTGTGACATATGCTGCCTACCCCTTTAAAACCTGCTATGTGGTAGATGTGGACTGGCTGTTCTGGGACTATGAGATTCACAGACACCAAATATCCTCCTGGCTGTCAGATACCCAAGAAGTGTGCAGCTGCAAGTGGTAGAGTGTGTGGGAAGCCACTTCCCTGGTGATCCTCAGCACCTCTTCTGATTTCTGTTGGCTATGAAACATTGGCTATCAAAACTCTCAATATAAAAATCTAGCTGTAGAAGGGGTTTATTGGAGCCCTGCCACAGCTGATATGCTCCAATTAACACCACTTGATTAATCTTCCCCTGACCATTGGATCCTGTGTATAAAGGTGGTTCTTGTGCTTTGAAAGTATTGAGTGAAACTAATTTTTAATGTGAGATTATTTTTTTCTTTTCTCATGTTATGAGGTTTTCAAATAAGAAGTTAGGTAAAAAAAATGTAATAAATTTTTATAAGAACCTGCTCCCCACCCCCATTTTCAGCTCTGAGTGAGAAGAGGGCCACAAGCCAGCAAAGCCATGTCTCCATCTTGGCTGGAAGTTACCCCTAATCTTTCACTTTTATGCATTATGTATATAAGATCCTCCTTCCTAAAAAATGAGGACTCAGCTGCTTTTTTTTTCCACCACCAACACACACACACAGCTGTGTACACACACAGGCCAAACTTCCCATCCTGTCTTTCCAGTATTTTTCTAAAGAACAATATTTAGACTTCTGGCCAAGATGAAGGCATAGGTAGACACACTCTACCTCCTCATAAAACCAAAAGAATGGTAACAACAATTTAAAAACAAAAAGAAACCAGAACTGACAGAAAATCAAACTGTATGGAAGTCCAACAACCAAGGAGTTAAAGAAGAAATATCTATCTAGACTGGTAGGAGGGGCAGAGATGGGCAGTCGAGCAGAGAGGACTTGAGGCAAGGTGGCAGTGGAGGACCGGGCCAGGCAAGATGGCGGCTGGCAGACCCAGCGAGGTGGTGGATCATGGAGCAGGGCGGTCAAGCCTTCCACTGGCACACCTGGTGAGGTGGCAGCTGATGGAGCTAGCAGTCCCACACTCACTTGCTGATAAACTGGGAGGAACACCTGGGAAGCGAGTCAGGCCTCACAACCTAGGGTCTCAGTGCCAGGAAATAAAGCCTCAAACCACTGATTGAAAACACCAGTGGGGGTTGCAGCTGTGGTCAAAACTCCCAACTTCACAGGAGAGTTCATTGGAGAGACCTACATGAAGAATATACACAAGCCAACCCACCCAGAAATCATCACCGGAAGGGCTTACTTTGTTTGTGGGTAGTGGGGGAAATGACTGAAACCCAGCAGAGAGTGGAGCAAGTGCCATTGTTCCCTCTCGGACCACTTCCTCACAGACAGTGTAAAAAAGGAGCGACCTGGGTTGCCCCACCCTGGTGAACAAATAAGGCTCCACCCTTTATACTTAGCAGGTGCCCTGAGACAAAAAAAAAAAAAAGGACTAAATGAAAGAACAGATCAAAACTCCAGAAAAAAAATGCAACTAACCAAGAAAGAGATAGCAAACCTGTCAGATGCACAATTCAAAACACTGGTAATCAGGACGCTCACAGAATTGGTTGAATTTGGTCACAAATTAGATGAAAAATGAAGGCAATGCTAAATGATATAAAGGAAAAAGTGTAGGGAACGAATAGTGATGAGAAGAAAACTGGGAGTAAAATCAACTGTGTGGACATTAAGGAAGAAAGAAACATTCAACCAGAACAGAATGAAGAAACAAGAATTCAAAAAAAAAAAGAGTAGAGGCTTAGGAACCTCCAGGACATCTTTAAATATTCCAACATCTGAATTATAGGGATACCAGAAAAAGAAGAGGAAGAGCAACAAAGTGAAAACATATTTGAACAAATAGTGAAGGAGAACTTCCCCAATATGACAAAGGACATAGATTTCCAGAAAGTCCAGGAAGTTCAGAGAGTCCTGAAGAAGTTGGACTCTCAGGAGGAACACACCAAAGCACATCATAATTACATTTCCTAAGATTAAAAATAAGGAGAGAATCTTAGAAGCAGCAAGAGAAAAGAAGACAGTTACTAAAAAGGAGTTCCCATAAGACTGTCAGTTGATTTTTCAAAAGAGACTTTGTAGGCAAGAAGGGGCTGGCAAGGAGTATTTGATGTCATGAAAGGCAAAGATCTACATCCAAGATTACTCTATCAAGCAAAGCTATCATTTAGAATGGAAGGGAAGGTAAAGTTCTTCTCAGATAAGGTCAATTGAAAGGAGTTAATCATCACCAAGCCCATATTATATTAAATGTTAAAGGGACTTATCTAAGAAAAAAGAATACAAAAATATGGCAATGAAATGACAGAAAATTCACAATTATTAACAACCACACCTAAAACAAAAGCACAAGCAAATTAAACAAACAACTAGAACAGGAACAAAACCATAGAAATGGAGATCAAATGGAGGGGAATCAACAGTGGAGTGGGAAGAGGAGAGAGGAGGAAAAGGTACAGACATTAAGTAGAATAAATGATAGGTAGAAAATAGACAAGGGGAGGTTAAGAATAGTACAGGAAATGTAGAAGAAAAAAAAACTTATATGTATGACACATGTAAATGAACTAAAGGGGGGAATGTGGGTTGGAGGGGGTGTACAGGATAGAGGGGAGTAAAGGGGGGAATAGGACAACTGAAATAGCATAGTCAATAAAATATTTTTTTAAAAGATTGCTATTTAGTGTAGACTTTATTGTTTCTGTTTAACTCTATTCACATTTGAGCCACCAACCTAGTTTTCTTTAAATTTGAATCTTGAAGTACATCAGAGATGAAGAACTTACCTTCTGTGAGCTGGAGAGGTGAAGATGAAGTAGTTCTGCTCATTAGACACTTGTAGTGACACAAATAGTGTAGACAAAGCCCAAAACTCCTGGGATCCCTTTATTGTACCTCCTGGTAACTTTGCATTTGTGCTGCCCCCTGGTGATCACATTTAAAATGGCAGCGTTTCCAACCCATGATCATGCCTAGGAGCCAAACCCGAAAAAGTCAGTGACAAGTCAATGTGGGCCTCCTGGTTGAAAAATCAATAAGCATTTCAGGATGGTGAAGGATGGTGAGTATTAAACCTACCAGCAGCTCTTAGTGACTGCACAGAGCGTGAACCCATGAAGCTAAACCTCTCCAGCAGGACAAATGAATGTGTTCATCCTCCAAGTCAATTTCATACCAATCTCAAGTGACGAAAGCCCTACAGACTTATTACTAGAGTCACCCTTAATGGCCTGAACTACAGGCTTTCTTGTTAGAAATGATCAAAAGAGCAAGCTTTTTAAAATGCCTTAGTAGACACATGGGCTTTGAAGGATGGAAGTGAATGCCTACTAACGTTGATACTTTTCAGACAATGACGTTAGTGATACCAGTGACACCAACGGAAAGATCAGCTAAAAGGATGGGCAGTTTATGCAAAGCATTGTATCTACATCTGAGACCATTCAGGGATCTGCTACACAATCTTGGCAATGCTGGACACACCCTCCAGAATAAAAGACATGTTGTTGTGTTTCTATCTCCATTTAGTTAATGTTAGAAGAAGGAAAGGTACTTTATGAACCCTATGGTTTGGCCTACTAAGAAAAGGACATTCAGAATTCTAGGCTTCAAGGTAAGGTCATGCTTTCTATAGCAATACTGCAATAGCTCCTGATTGGCTTTTAACTCATAGAGGAGTCAGATTGTCTAAATATGGGCTGTAATGTGACAAGGTAGCCAGAACTCCTCAGATTTGGGTTCTATTGCATGCACAGATATTAAGCCAAGTAGGAAGAGTAGTGTTCATCACAAATAAAAGTGATAGATCTGGATTAGACAATGGCAGGTGGCCCAGACCATTAGAACCTACTGTTTCAGCAAGTGGCTTATCACATAGCTTTCACCATGGAATCACAGGAAATTCAATGTCACTTATCAACAAAGAAGCCAACGTCTCTACTCGAACTTCATTCTGGCCCTCAACGCACCCTCCCAACCACACACACCATCACGTCAGCCACTATTTTTGTCTCTCCCCAGGCACCTAGTCAACCTACTAACACACAAATGCCCTAAAACATGGCTAACTTGTTGACTTAACTGATGGGACACAGCTTCTTGACTCAACTCATATTATGGGATTGAGTTTTAGTTATTCTCAATTCTCCAAATCCATGTAGAAAGGATGGCCCTCAGAGCACACATTGAGAGCCTGCTCCACATGTTTACACTGGGTTGAAATTGAGACTGCACACCATAGACCTTCAATCTTGTCCTCATCCTCAAGTCTGCCTTGCATTACCCACCTATGCCAGTCTTCATTGCAACCCTTCTTCTAGTCTGACTACCACACCCTCCAACTCTCTCCCTGATTAAAATTCCTATATGCATAGAGTTCCCAGTCTTACAAACTATCATCACTCCTCAGAATCCTAGTCCCACAGGGATGCTCATCTCATCTCTTCCTTTATTCTTATCCCATGTTACCTATTGCATAGCATTTATTGCCTAGTACATCTGTTTTTCCCCCTTATACTAATCTTAGAACACTGATATGATTCTTCAAAACCTTCCTCTTTTTGCCAATCATGTCTCTCCTCTCATACCCATCCTAGTCTTGAAGATTGGTTTCTCTGTCTTAACTGTACCAGATCCAGTGGTTCCTCCCTTATCACTTAGGCCAGTCCCTTTTATGCCTCAGCCTCACTCTGAGCTTACTTCACAAACCCTCCTCGATCACCTTCTTATGTCGTCCTCAATCCACATAATGCCTAACACCCAAAACCCATGTGCTTTATACTTTCCCATCAGGACCCTGAGCAGATCCTATTTCTATTTGACTCCCCTGTATACACACCTCTAGCTGCCCACAATCCACCTCTGACCAGAGGATTCAGTCCAATGCCTCAGATTGAAAAGTAGACCAGAAAAAAGATTAACTTCCCATTCCCCAAGTTCTGATTGTAAACACTAAAGGTAGAGTTGTGGACTTTGTAAACATAACAGAGAAATCAAAAGAATAAGGACACTGATTTGTGCCCTGAGTTCCAGGTCACGGGAGGTACAAAACAGGGTCTCCCAGTGCAGGCCTGTAGGGGCTGATGTCACAGGGACCTGTATGTTTACTACACTTTCTAGGGTTCATGACAGAATAATTTTTAAAGTTTTTCCATGAAGGTGAGTGAAAATGTTTTTACAATGAAAACACTGTCAATAGGTAGGCCACTGAAGAGGTGCAGAGGTTCATACTGGTCCTTTCTATCAGATTATAAGACAAAGGCCACTTCAAGGCAAACTTATCCTGAGAGAAATCTGGGCAGTCAGGTCATCTTTGGCTGTGGACACCGATTCAGAAGGAAGACAGGACAACTGAAAACAGTTACTTGGAAAATTGCAGCCAGATTTTTTAAAATTGGAAGATTTGAAAATAAGGTGAGGATGGGCACCGTGAGTGAGGTGAAACGATCTGCTAATTACATGTAGGCAATGTCAGAGTGAAAGATTCATCAAACAAATTTAAAGAGGCCAGAGAGACTTTCTTAAGGACCATGTGTTAGTATAATGAGGCAGAATGCAACACCCAAGAAAGAGAAGGCTGAGGCAATTTTAAGAACAAGAGAAATAATCAAAGATATTTGACTTTACAGGAAAGAAAAGAAGAGAAGAGAAGAGAAGAGAAGAGAAGAGAAGAGAAGAGAAGAGAAGAGAAGAGGGGAGGGGAGGGGAGGGGAGGGGAGGAGAGGAGAGGAGAGGAGAGGAGAGGAGAGGAGAGGAGAGGAGAGGAGAGGAGAGGAGAGAAGAGAAGAGAAGGGAAGAGGAGAGGAGAGAAGAGAAGAGAAGAAAATAGAAAAGAAAAGAAAAGAAAAAAGTAAAGAAAAGAAAAAGAAAAGAAAAAAAGGAAAAAGAAAATCATTTCATGAAATCTTCCCAGTATGTCTTTTTACCTCCTGGTTTTAAAGTTTCTCACAAAAGTTAGGTTTCTACCCTTACACAGAGAGTGAGACACAGACTCCAGGAGGACTAAACTTAAAGTCACAGTTATATGCCCTTGTGGCAAATACACTTTGAATCATAAAACTGGCAAGAAGATTTTAAGGAGACTCATAAGCATTTCAAATGGGTGATAAAAGAATCAGAAATTACAAATTGCAACTCAGTTTCTGAAGAAAATGCTCTAAAAATATGGAGGTCAGAGGGCTGCAATCAGGAAGAACCTTTGTAAAGGTCAGTGACTCTGAGAAACAGGAAGGCCTGTGATTCATAACAAAACTGCTTTCTGCAGAGTGTAGGGAAACACAACTACATCTCTTTCAGCCAAGACCCAGTTTTCATCTCGATCAGTTATTGCAATTTATAAAGAGGTACAAGTTCACAGCTATTTATAAACAGGTGCAAAATAGCTGAGGGTCCCTGAACAGAGCCCAAATCTGATCTCCCAGAAGGCTGTGCTTCTGGAGATTTCCATTTAGACATTATATTTTTCTCTACAGTAACAGTCCCTCTCATGAAACATAATACATAAGGAAGAAGTTTGTACTTGATCCTACAACATAGCTGGAGTCACATGGTTTGACCTCATTAGTTACCTACATGCAGAGGAACTGACTTTTACCACTTGATTTGAACCTTCTGATGAAGGTTCTTCTATAGAACACATGGTTGGAGCTTTGTCACTTGAAGTTAAGGAGCTTCTCCCTCACACTTCACCTGCAGTCTCTCTAGCTTTGAGTGATGTACTTTTCTCCAACAGGTACAAAAAGACCAAGAGATCAACCTTTGCTTCCTAAATTATGGGTTCATTTCTAATTCCATGGGCATTGGTCTGAACTAGGACATTTGAGCTAAAGTCCTGATTTTGTTACCAAAGTTTCCAATTACATCTTATTAACAAAAGGAACAGAAATGTACTAAACTTATTAAAATAGGGTTTTTTTGTTGTTGTTACTCTTTTTTATTGTTGCTCAAGTACAGTTGTATGCCTTTTCCCCTCACCATGTCTCCCCATTCCAGCCATCGCCACCTCCCTCTCCTGATCCCAGGCCGGCCCTGTGTCCTTTATAAATCTTCCTGAAAACTCTTCCCCCTTTCCTCCCCATTATCCTCTCCCACCTCCCCGCTGGTTACTGTCAGTATGTTTTTAATATCAATGTCTCTGGTTATATTTTGTTTGTTTTGTTGATTATATTGCACTTAAAGGTGAGATCATATGGTATTTGTCTTTCTCCTCCTGGCTTATTTCACTTAGCATAATGCTCTCAAGTTCCACCCATGCTGTTGCAAAGGTAGGAGCTCCTTCTTTCTTTCTGCTGCATAGTTCCATTGTGTAAATGTACCATGGTTTTTTGATCCATTCACACATAATTTTATTGACATATAAATAACAATACCTGAGACTTTAGAAATCTTTTGAAAGCTGTCTAAAAGAAAGAGTAAGATCAGTGTTGCTGTATCCTCTTGTCCATCCCCATTGTCTAAAATTGTGACCAGGTGCCTCTTCATGTTTGCATGGAGAAGTGACAGAGCTCAGATTCTGTGAGCTCATTGCCTGCTCCCTTTGGCTATTATACAATCACTGCTAATTCTCTGAGGGATACAATGTTCACTCCACTGTGGACATAGTACAAATGAGACAAAACCAAGGCATGGGTTGGTTTGAAATGTGACCTTAAGTCAATATTAATGACAATGTCAGCTCACATTTTTGAGGGCTTATTAACTTAATGTAAATATTTTAAGAACTATTTACCTCCAGATAAATGTATTTTAATAATGCAAAAAATTAATTTAGAGTTAAATAACACGGAGAAAAAAAAGAGGGTCAGTCATATACATACAGTTCAAGACCTCCACTTTCAGCAGACATGATGGAGTTGGACACTTAACACTTGTAATCCTCAGCATCTTCCCTTGTGATTGTTTATGGTGATTCTTCTGCCATCTGCGATCAGGTTCATTCTGTCTGTGAACTTCAGACTCATGCCATTTAAAAACCACTGGGGGAATTTTCTGTTTGTGTAGCAGGTCAAGACCACATCATCTTCATTCTCTCTGACAGCATAGCTGTTAGCTATGAGGATGAGCGCTTTCAGATACTCTGTGGAGAAACAGAGAATATGAATCTTTGAGAATGTGCTTGAGACATGGAGCCATGTTGCTTCCTCAGAGATTTCCACCACTCACAGTCCACAGTGAGGTATGTAAAGGTCACCAGAGTATGGTCCTGACATTTGCAGAAAGAAAATTGTCTAAGTTCAGGTGACAGTATGTAGAGTAAAAGCTGTACCTCCTCTCTGAGTCCATATAACCTCAGGGGGATTCTATTCCTGTTCCCTTACACTTCTCTGTAGTAGCAGCACACAAAACCCCTTCCCAGTGCATATAGCTCATAACCTCATCATCAGGTACAACATTTCTCTCATTAGCTTTATTGATTCAATCCTAGAACTTTTTTTTAACTTCACATAACTTCAGGTTCCATGCCTTATGTGAACATTTATATACTTTAAGGAAGGCAAGCTTACTACCTTTGTCCATCTTTGGGACCAAGAGAAGTTTTCAGCAAGTGGGAAAGCATTCAGCTTTTGTTAAAAAAAAATATTAGGTATTCAGGATGGCCCAATCCAGTGTTCATGGTTATACACCTTGAGGATTTCTATTTAAAAGGCTTCTCATTCTGAACAAGACTTTAGTTCCTTGCCAACTGAGTCATTATCGTGGTATAATTAATTTCTAGAGGGAAGTAGTTAAGGTTTTAACAAAAGACATTGACTGTAAGAAGAAAGGAAACTATTCATATAATAAAGGCCAGGCACATAACAGCCCAGAGCTATCACAGTATTCCCCAGAACACCTGACTTCCTGGTTGACCAGAAGCCTTCCTTGCAGATACACCGACTTCTGTCACCCAGCTGAGGTGTGTTTCTATGGAGCACAATTTCCCAGGACATCCTAGAGACTGGGGTTTGAGTGAAATGACACATGAAGTCCAGAAGCAAGCAAGCTGATAATGGCAGCAATATCATATGGTCTGCCCTTCACCATTCAAGCCATTCTCTCTCTTCTGAGGGCAGGTAGGGACTTGTACAAATGCAAAATCAGTGTCATACAGCAAGTGTGGAGCATGGGCTTGCTGAAATTCTGGTCCTTCTGACAATTTGTGTTGACTATGAGGTAGAAATGTGGAAAAAAAACCTTAAAACTATCATGTGTGTGAAAATGATGATTGATACCCTAGGGCCTAAGACTAATTGCAAGAAAAATTATTTTTTTAGAAGAAAAAATAAAAGGTTCTGAGACGACATCGTTAGTTCCTGAAGGCACAGAAAACCTGTTCCCCATGGCCAGAATTTAAAAGACTCTGTGTCCAGGTCCCAGGCTCAGAAGTAATTTTGGATCATTCATTTCACTCACTCATTCCCAATTTATTTCTTCCAAATTCAACAACAACAACTGAGTGTTTGTTAGTTATTGGTCCATGAGCTTGTTCCAGGGGTAGAGTGGGGATTGAAAGTCCTTTCATTTATATTTGCTGGGAGAGACTGCACCAAAAGCAAATAAGTGATGTCAAATAAAGTGCAGGGAGGTGTGAATAGGCCAACTAAGGGAGATGCCTGGGTAATCTATACAGTGATTCTGATCGTTACTGCAGGTACTTTGGTTCTAGAGTAAAAATACATTATGTCTCCATTTTTTTCACCCCACAGACCAAATTGTATTCCTGTGAGCTGAGGATACTTAATTAAAAAAGTTTCTGAGCCAGTTTTCTTTTGTTTCTGTTTTTGCTTAGAATCCAAAGACCCTCTTATATGGTCTCCAAGGTAGAGAAATTAAGTCTATGAATACAGACAGCCCAGAGTGACTCTGATTAGCTGCTGATATTCTGTGTGACTCTGTTGTAGGGACTGTATCTCCTTGTTTCTCAGTTTGTTCTCATTGAAGAAGGTTGTCTGTGTATTAACTGTGAAGTATGGTCACTATCTGATCTAAATCTTGAAACAGAAGAGCTGTTCAAACAAAGCATCTCTTATCAATGGACTCCCAGATCTCTTATTGGTCTGAGCTGATCCCTGTGAATGAGAACCTTCCAGGAGAATCTTTTATTCTCAGTTTCTTTCTGAAGATGCTGACCTTTTTCTGGACCTTCCTAGGTCCCCTGGAATAGTCAGCTAATATCCACAGACATTGTTTAACTGTGTTATCCACACACAGACTCAGGCTATTCCAAACTCCATTTCTGCCAAGATGTGACTCTTGAGCCTGAGCCAGGACTGGTGACAGGCTCAGAAGCCTTGTGACTCGGGCCCATTAAACTGTAACACACTCAGCTCTTTCAAGGACACCAAAACCAAACTGTCACAGGCTGCCTAGCATCCCTGGAGTAAAGAAACCTGGCACAGGGTTCTGGGGAGAGGTTTCTGAGCTGAGCTCTGTGTGAATATCAGGAAGCTTCTCAGACTATGCTCTGACCCAGTATAGCTGGGTCAGCCTCAGGTCAAGTTCATAGGATCATGCTCAGGGTGCTGAACTGAGACTGATCTCCCTCTGCTGAGTTATTCCCATCAGACTGATCCTTGTGTCTGTAATGACTGTCTGCAGGGCTGCAAGTTTGGAAGGGAACTGAGATCTTAGGAAGTTTGTCTACACTCTGTGTATTATACATTAAATGTTAGAACTGAACCTGAAACAAAACGCAGAGGGGAATAGAGGTAGTGTCCAGGGTTGTCAGTCCTGTGTGTGAGGTAAGAGTCACCCCGCCCAACCCCCAGTCATCAGAGAGCAATTACTCACCATATACATCAAGATGTCCAAATCCTATTTCTTTTTTTGAATCTGGAAGATGGGCCACTACGGTTTGTGTTCCTGTGTCCTGCTTGGTGACCTTTTTCAACAGCAAGGATCCATCATAGATTATAATCTTTTGTTCATTGTTTTCAGGACCACTTAAATGGAAACTTAATGTCATAATAAAAAATGTGATTACATTACTTTTGTCCACACCATTCCCCCTGTACCATACGAAGGCTATAACCTCAGGAGACTTATTGTGGAGACACAGAACCACATCTTCCCCTTCAGCACAGTAGGTAGACACAATAGTGAGTTGGGCTGTGGTGGGAAGTCTCCAGAATGTTAAGAGTGAGACTAGGAAATAAGAAAAAGATGGATCAATATTTGTATCTATGTATTGGGACAGAGAGATGAGGCCCTGAATCCTGAGCAGGTCTCTTTATTTCTCAGTCTTGGTCTGCAGGTGAGTGTGTGTCTCCCATGGTCAAGGTCAACAACTGGCCCCCATTACTTCAGCACCTCTGAAGCAGTTATTTTTTCTTTTTCAAATACTCATCTCCAGGTTTTTGTCTTGGTCACCTCCTCACTGTGCTAAAACCAGTGCTGACTCAGGGGCAATTTTGAAAGATACTTGCTGACCACCTTCTCTAAAGTTTCTCTGCCTTCACTTTCTGACCTGTCCTGTTCTGCTTTTTTTCCCCCATGACTGTTGTGGGTACCTGACCTCACATCTACACACCTTTCCTTGTCCCTCTCTCTTCCATAGAACATAATGTTTCTGAGAGCAGTGCTTTTCTGATTTTGTACATCCAGTGATTACAACAGCTTGAAAATGCATAGGGGTGAATGAATGAGTGCTGTACTTCCTGGGGATTATTCGCTCATTTCTGAGGTTAGTAGTAAAGACAATGTCTAGCATCCCTGTTTAAATTTTTTGGTGTTTCTTGACCCCAGAAATGATGTCAACAATAAATCATTATTATTATTGCCAGTTTTCATAATTGAATACTCAGTGATGAGTAACAGGAAATGAACAGCAAGCCACATTTTCCTGACTTCCACCACTTCCAGATTATGAGATTTTCCTCTTGCTGAACTCCCTTCCTCATCCTACTCTTTCCTTTTTTCCTTTACACTCCAGACAGAAACCTTCCCTCTTTTCTCAGAGCACTGGTATCTTCAGCAGACCCCAAACAGTCTCTGTGTCAGATCCTAGTTTACCCCTAGGAATTGTCCCCTACTCACCAACCAGCAGGAGACTTTGACAGTGGACAAGTTCTCTGTGAAAGGGATCCCATGGTGTATGTTGTCTGCTCTGTGGCTGCTGCTTTGAGTGAAGCTTGAAGTTCTGTAAGGCTCACAGGCACCTCTGTCCAAAGTTGTGAATATGCTTTGTGTCTTACCTATGTACCGAGCTTTGTTCTGGTTCAAGTTCACCATTCTTGTCATGTGAGCTGGGGGCAGGGAGTATTCACATTACCATCCCACTTCCTGCTCTAGTTTGCCAACTTTTGCCCTTCTAACCAGAACAGCCCTCCTATAATTTGGTTCCCTGGGGACTCCTGAGGCCTCTCAACACTGCACAAAAACACATGTACACATGCATAAACACACAGACAAACACCCTCTCTCATGCTATATTTGGAAAAGCACAAGTCTGAGGTTTCTGAGTTTAGGGGTTTCCCCACAGTTTCCTGTCAGGTTCCCAGTAGTTTTTCCCAAAGCTTCTCTTTCTCATATTTGACTCTTCCCTTCAAAGCAGTAGTTCCTGATCTAAGTCACAGAAACCTGTGAAACATTGCAATGCCCAGGTGACATCTTAAAAATGCAGCTCAAACAGCTGTCCAGCTAATGCAGGTGCCCTATCAGAATGAGATCCCTTCTTGTGAAAGTAGAACCACCTCTACTACTGTCCTGTGCACAGGGGAAGTCTCCAAATACTGTTAAACTGCAGATTCTGACTGGATGCAGTTGGCCAGAGAGTCTGTATCTGATAAGCTCTGAGGAGAGGTTGATTTTAATTATGACTTGTGGAGCTCACCTGGAAACGTAAGGCTGACAGAAACATAGGTGTCTTGAGAAGATGGCACAATAACGCCAGCATTGGCCTCTGCTCTGTCTTTAGCTTGGGTCTGTCAGCACTACACAGAGAGCCCCAGGTATCATTTAAAAAAAGGATTATTTCTTTGTGATACAGAAACCCAGTTGGGCACCAGGTCTTCCCCATGTTCTTAAAAGCTCTCTGGTTTTATTCTTATTTATTTATTTATTTATTTATTTATTTATTTATTGCCCACCCAAAGGTAACAAATAGCTCTGGGGATGAGAAGTGGTCAAACTTGGTGATAATTGCAGAGGAGACACTTCTTCAATCTCAGGTTGCTACCAGACTGGCTTTTGCTTCCAAGGATTAAAACCCAAGACTGGAATTCTCAGTAGGACATGCAGTTTTGAATGTGAAGTTGGAGATGTCCTCTGTATCCCAGGAAGAAAGGACTTTTGTGAAAGGTCAGGTGCCTGTGGGCTGCCTGGTTCTCAAGAGACAGTTTCAGATAGACCATTCATCTCCAAGTCTGTTTGTAGGACCTGTCCTTGTGCTGCTGGCTGTTGGGAAAACCTCTAAGTTATCCCTGGGCAGATTCCTTGTGGTCGCCAGACTTGCCCATGGATGATGCCAAGCATGGAGTAGAGAGCAGCACAGAAACCCCTGAGAGAGGAGGTGCTCCTAGGCTCTGTTAAGGTAAAACAAAAGTCCAAGTTTATACAGCAATGTAATGAGTTTATCTGAGTCAAACTGACCTCAGATGCCTTGGAGAAAGGACTCAAATGCTTCGAACAAAGGCAGTTTTCCAGCTTATTTTATACATTAGCATCAAAATAGAAGGTAATAATATTTGAATAAAATCTAGAAGGAGATAAAAGAAAACATAGCAGTGAAATCTTCAGAATTGGAGAAAAAGGCAAAATGGAAACACATATAATTTTTACATTGGTGGGTAGAGGATAATTAGCATTTATAGGACACAGAGAAGGTATGCAGGGCACCAGATAACCTAAAGGATGCTGTGGTCTCACACGCTTGTCCCAGACTCTGTGACATGAATGGTTCAGAGAACAAAAATCACTCTGATGTGTCAAACTTATGCTCTCTAAGATGCACAAAAATGGGCCAGGGCTCACTTAAATTAAAGACTGATCTTTCTTAAGGAAAATGCAGGCCTTTGATGTGACAGCCTGCCAAGTTGGAAATTTCTGATGGGAATATTTTGTGAGTATTGTCAGGCCTGCAATGTGGTCCCCTGAGCTTGTCAGGGTTACTTCACAGCCCCTTTCCGTTAACAGTCTCTGGAAGTAGCAGGTGGGACAGACCAGTCAAGAGGGAGGACCAGAGAAAAACCTGTTGAAGTAGGGCATGAAACTCAGGCTACTTTTCCATCTTAGTCAAAGCCCAGTGCCTATGTCTATTTCCTGTGTGTTTCAATGTTGTGCCCTAGAGGACAGAATGTCAGAATGTGAAGCCAATGTCAGATGTTGCACAGGGTTTCTGACCAGTACATGGTGAACCTAGTGAAAAGGCAGGCATTGTCCTGAATATCATGAGTCCAAAGTCAGGATAACTGTCCCAGCAGGGGCATGAGCTAACCTATACAGAGCTCTCTGCTTTCAAGTATCTGAAAGAAGGGCATGGTGAAGGTTCATCTGAGGCTTTTGGAGAAGGGTGCTGGCCTGGAAGTTCGATCCAAAATATGTCCTGTGTGTCCACCATCACTAAACTGAGATGTTGCATATAAGCCATTTCTGTATCCCTGTCTGTCCACAGGGCATAGGAGCAGGGGCATCTCCAGGTGAATACTCAATTAGGGTGTCTGTGTGTTCTTTTATTAGGAGAAGAGAGGTTTTCTTAGGACCCTCAGCACCTCTGAGATGGAGTCAACCACAGATTCTGGGTTCCCCTGACCATTTCTGCACAGAAAGTTACCCTTGTTCCCCACAGGACAACATGAAGTGGAGACATATGTTCAGGGACAACAGGCATGTGTCCCACAGACCAATCATTTTGGAAATGAAAAATCTTCCAATTCCTATAAGGTCAGGGTGTATTATTTCTTCCACTGGCAGTAACTTTTCCAGGGGTTGAGTATCCAGTGTTTCTGTCTGGTCAGTTATCTGTAAGAACATGAAAAACATGGGCTGGGGTGATGAAATATAAGTCACAAGGTGGGACTATCGAAGGCTGTGACCTTGGAGGAATAAATGCAGTCTAACCCCTCACTGTTAGGAGGACCCTTTCATTCCTGCTGACTGTATGAGAAATAAAAGCCTGGCCTTACGATGTCCCTAAGATGGCGGTGGTCTCCTCTCATGCTGACACTAATGCCTTTGTGTCTATAAAAACATGATTTTACTGGAAGTGTCACACAGAATAACAGGCTTCCACTGTGCAGTTTCCCTTATTGATTGAATGCATGTTTATGGAGCATCTGTCATGTGTCAGGCTCCTGGCTGAGCCCTGGAAACTACAAACAGAGTAGGACTAATGTGGGCCCTGTGCTCATTAACTTTATCTTGCAACACAGACAGGCTGTCAGGTAAATCATGGCTCTAGGAACTTAATTATAATCCAGTGAAGGGCCTCAAAACAAAACTGGTCCCTCCAGAGTGTGTAATTGAGTCTCACTTGGCCTGGGGAACATGGAGAGCACTTCTGAGAAAGTCACCTCTTGTCTGAAACCTGGAGAGTTAGTGGGCATTTAGTCCATAAAGAACAGAGGGTGTTAAAAAAAAAGCTTCCTCAGAATATTGACCTTGTAAGGGTGAAGCATGGCTGGATGGAAGAGTAGACAGAGTCCATTGTGGGAGCTTGAAGAGTTAGAAAGACTGTGGAATGAGTGATGCTGTTGAGGTTGGTCCCCTGCTGCACTATGGGTGCTGCTGAGGTGGTGTCATCAGTGTTCCAGAAAGGTTCCATCTGCAGACTAATTCTGTCACACCTGTGGACAAGCAGAAACACAGGCAAGAAAATGTCATGTTACAGTTGAGTATCATTTTTCTTTTATTTTTGTACTTTGTATTCAACTTATACTTTGGGCAATATATCATAGATGTATATATATAATTTTAATATAGTTATTGAATTATGATTGAATACAGTGACCTTAACATATTGAAAGTGTGCAATTTCTGAAGTGTTTTCAGATGCATGCACCAGAGAAGTTGTACAACGAAAATAAAGACCATATCTCTTACTATTAAAGTGTTCTCATGCCCTCTTGTAGTCTCCTTTTTCTTCACATCTCCACCTTCTTTTTAAGTGTTAACAGAACCCTCTTCAGTTTTTTTCATTATAAATTCATTGTCAATTTCTAGAATTTTCAAAATAAAGTATTCAATGTGAATACTAGTATTCACATCATAAGTATTCAATGTGAGGCCAAATTTATCTATTTTGACATAGTCCTCTCTTTTTATTCTCTATTTATATCTCATTCCAGGGACACATTAATATTGATTATCTATTCACCCTTCATGGACACTTGTGTTATTTTCAGTTTTGGGCTCTTACAAGTAAACCTGCTATGAACTTGTGTACAGAAAAGTCTTTAACACAAAGAATCAGTGTCTGCAAAACCACCGAATAGCTATGAAAATAGAAGTTAGGGAGTTACCCCTGGAAGTCTGGTCTCAAGGTTGTTCTTTCACAGCCACACTCAGAGGTTAAAAAACACATGCTTTTTCACATAAAGCTGTGTCTTCCACAGCCCGCCAATCAGTCACTGCTGTAGCAGAAACAATAGCCCCATCTTTCTCCCAGTTTCTAAATTATGAACCAGTGCACTTCAGCAACTGCATTTAATTCACATCTGGATTCTCAATCACTAGGAGTAGGGGAAAGGTAGTGTTTGAGTTTTCAATCCCTCTCATAAAAGGAGAAACCCCCTGCAAAAAAGAGCATATGTACCAAGTGCCCACTGATAATACAGAGTCCACTTGCAGGCTGCGTGACTCTGGGTGAGTGACACTACCAAAAGAAGGATCAGTTCTCTCACGTGATGTTACAAAAATAAGTTTGATCTTCTTTCTTTGATTTAGAAAAGGGAAGCTAACTCCTTTGGAACTCTAAGGAATGAGGGTGATAAGTGTGTCTTTTGTTGTGATGACACAACTCTTGGCAGGCCTCTGGATAGTTTCAGAGTGAGGGCAGGTCACCAGAAAGACCAAGTTCTGATCAGAAGCTTGGGATTTTCAGCTGCCAATGTAAGAAATGTTTGAACCTGACAGGAATTTTTATGAGTGTTCTTAGGCCAAACATGATGATAATTGTGGGAAGCAAATCCATCATGGACTGAGAGAATGTTCTTGAACAGGGCTGTGTCACCCCTTATTTCATACAGTACAGGTAAAGCTAGAGGCCTAAGGGGTTACATGAAATCCATGGGCTATCCATTAAGGAGTTGGAGGATGCAAAGGGCAGAAATGTCTGAGACTGGGTAAAGAGTAAAACAAATGGACACAGGCGTAAGGTTGATTGGTACAGGAAAGATAGCAGTTAACAATGAACACAATAACCATAGTAATGAGAGGTTATGTGTTTTCTCCTATGGTGCAGTGAGGGGTTTGGAATAAAGAAAATTATCCTGACATTTTTAAGATATGTTATGTTAAAGGAAAAAAAAATAAAATAAACACCTTATTTAAGGTGAAGATTGACTTTTCTCAGGAAAGACATTGGCCTTGAGCATGACCACTCACCATACCATAACTCACTTTTGGTTAAAATTTTAATTTCAGACTAACCTCTGTGGCTACTTCAGGTCTCTGAGTTTGTAAGCACCACTACACAGGCCTCCCCTGAGCTCGTCAGGTTTATTATGTGGTCCCATTTTTGTCCACACCGCCCTCTTTGGTTATAAATCAACCTAAAAGATTCATTGGTAACCAATCTTTTCATTAAATAATATTGTCTCAAGTGCTAGGAGGACATTCTTAGGAAGTATTAGCAATTGTCTTGATGAACTATAAACCAGTTGTTATGCAGCAAGACCTTCACCTTGGATGGAAGTCAAGCCTGAATGTTGCCGAAAGAGAATATCAGGTAAATGGGAGCAGTCAATTCCATAGGTGTTTATTAGAAACACACTCTGGATCATTGCTAACCTAGAAGCTTTCATGATCTAAATTATGCTGTCTTTGTTTCTCTGTATTTTGCATCCTGTATTACTATGTTTACTTATAATTTGAGGACACACTATACACCAATCCAGTTTTGCCTATGTGACCATGAGATGGAGTCACATTTACTATGCCAATCTATAATTAATTATTCATTATTAATCTTATTTTTGCTAGTTGTACATTAGGAAGCTGTCACCTTAAAGTTTAGTTGGGGACCAGGCTCCAAGAACACAATATTGTAAAGTATAATTACCATTTGAAAGTTCCACAGGTGAAAACAGTAAGAATTTCACAAGTACATTTCTGCTGCTTCAGTAGCAGGCATGGAGGACTGTATGTTATAGCCACTTCAGCTCCCATTTGAATAATATAGTTAGCAGTCCCTATTAAGTTAGGGTATGAGGGTATTCATATAATTAGGTTCTAGTGTTTATTCATAAAATTTCTTTAATATTTTTATTCCAGTAGTATTCTACAACTTTCTCTGATCTTTTTTTCTTTTTCCTCAGAAATAACCAACTTAGTAGGACAAACTACTTAATTAAAAAATATATAAATTTATTTTTAGAGAGAGTGGAAGGGAGAAAGAGAGGGTGGGAATCATCAATGTGTGCTTGACTCTCACATACCTCTTCAGGGCAAGTGCCCTAACTGGGAATCGAACTGGCAATCCTTTGTTTGTTGGCTCTGCTCAGTCTACTGAGCCACACACACCAGCCAGGGGTAAACACCTGACTTTTAAACTCTCTTAAAACACACGCACATATCACTTTTCCTCCTTTTGTAATAGCATTTCTTCCAAATTTCAAGATGTTACCAGAATGGGGGCCCTGCTCAGGGCAGGATTACCTAAGGTTAATGGTTAATACATGGATTCTTGACTTTGTGCAGGAAGAATTTCACAAAACAAGCCCAGGTGATTTTGAGGGTATATATTTATTTAAGCACAGGATGGTGACACAAGGATGGACTGAGAACAAAAAGAGTATTAGAGGAGAGACTAAGCTGCTTTGATTCTCTTAAAACATTATGGGAAACATGTGAGACTAGGAGGGGCTGTTCTCAACTTATTGCAGAGTCACAGAAAAGGGGCCTTGTGGAAAGGTTTATGGGGTTTCCTTGGGACAAGCTGCTGCTGCCAAGCTCCCTTACCACAAGTCTCCAGGGAACCCCTCAGAGATGACAAGAAAGGAAATTTATCCTCCCCTAAAGAAAGAAAAACAATTCACTACGAATGCCTCAGGAAGTTTGCATGCTGCACCGGCTGATTAGTTCAGTGGACTGAGCATTGGCCTATGAACTGAAAAATCACTGATTGGATTTGCAGTGAGAGCACATGCCTGGGTGGCAGGAGAGGTCTCCTATTGGGGGCATGCAAAAGGCAACCTATGATTTTTTTCCTTACACATCAATGTTTCTCTCTCTCTATCTCCATCTACTCTCTAAAAAATGAATAAATACAATCTTTTAAAAATAAAAACAAGAGTGAACACAGTTTTATTTGTGTTGAAGGGTTTTATTGCCTTCAGAAGGTGAAAATTTTAGGTGAGGCCTCAGGGAAGATCTCAAGATAATATTCATCCATGTTTTCAGGTGTGCCCTTTCAGGGTGTGGTCTCCTCTACTCGGTCAGTTGCAGGCCAGAAGGTCTAAATTGCATGAGCAGCTATATGCCAGAAGAGAGAAGGCCACCCTGAAAAAAGTTGCAGCACATTTCACTTACTGCAAGGAACCTCGGTCTTTTCACCTTGGTATACTTTTGTATCCAGTTGTACATTGCTCGACCAGTTTGTTCAGGCCCCTTTCTCAATTTCCCCATTTCACTTGCAAAGGAGTATTTCTAGCTTCTTACAAACCTGCCTCAAAAGAAAAACTATAAAAAGAATATTTTTGGTAAAATAAAAGTTATCACATACACCTTTAGAAATCATTAACAGTTGTGCTCTATACACACTGTTTGAGAAAAGCCCAAAGAACAACTATAAGTACTATTATGACTAATTTTAGCAGACAGATAAAAACAATCAAACATAATGTTCAACATCAATTTGTAGTTATAAAGAATTTGTTGGCTGGGTGGGTAGGCTGGGATGGGAGTAAAAGATATAAAATTGTACTTGAACAATAATTATAACAAACTTATTTTTAAAAAATAGAATTTGTCAATGTCTTGGCAAAAACCTTGTCTTGGAAGATAGATAGCTGTCTATCTCTGACATAAGCAACTTCTCATCCTTGAAATATGTTTGATTGTGATGAGTAGAGGCCAACATCACAGACAGGGGCAGGTGTACATTGGCTGTTGGGCACCTGGTAAGGTTTTTCCAACAATGGTCGCGGGTCTCTTTAATTGATGTCTCTTCAATAGACAAAATGTGTCATTGTCTGTGAAGTCATCACCATTGCCTAGCAGTGCACCTGTAAAATGGATATCACTAATATATCATTTCTTATAAGTTGATTAATAAATTTTTTATAATAATGCAGAATATCTCATTTAGTAAGGTTGATCTATATGTCCCTCTGTTTAGATGTATAGGGTAACCAGTGACTATTGAATGAGGAGAAAAGCTATGTGTTTGCCAAAAGGAGTAATTTTAGGTTAAAAGGCTTTTTGGCTAAAGAGGATTAAAAGATTCTAAGATTTTATTTAGATAAGTTTTTACTGCACATTTTGTATATTTCACCAATCTAGAAAATTATGGTGATAAGCACAATGAGAATACTATAAATAGCCTATGTATTAGAAATGCATTGCATTGTTTGGCTGGAGAAATGAGTCCCTCAGTCACTGTAACTCAGAGGGAATTTCACAATTAGTGTTAATTTCTCCCAATAATAATTGACCTTTGTTGAAGCTGTTGCTCTAATTCAAGAAAATGTTTCAACCAAGTCAGAAAATATATACAATATAAAATTAACATATATCTGTATTCTTGAGATGGTAGCATTCATATAAAGTTCCACTGCCATATTTCAAGTGGGTCTGGGGAAAGCGGGAAATGTATATGGGCCTAGTTGAATGAATTCCCAGTGTCATATTTAGACGGATAGAACATCTACTATAGACTTTATGAGCTACAGTAAGAGGTTTCCAGTTGAATTTTTAATTCATGAGATCATGTTTTTAAAAACTCAATGTGTTAGTTTCTATACATGCTAAAGTATCAATAACTGAGTCCCTGTAGATAAGATTGGTTCCTGTTTGATTCTGTTTATGCTTCTCTTCTTCAAAGCTTCCCCCCTTTTTGTTGTCGGGCCCCCTTTTCTTTTTCTTCAGGGATCCACTAGAACTGTAAAAGAGGGCTTTTTATTGATTTAATAAGAAGTAACAAGCATTCTCAAGACAAAATAATTTTGAGGTTTAATACTGCCCAGCTAGCTGTAGCATCAGCTAAGAGAATTTCTTTTGCTTTCATGGTAGCAGCTTTAGAAGTCTTGAAATTCTTTTTCTTTTTCCTCTAGCAATTTTCTTTTTTTAAAAAAAATATTTTATTGTTGTTCAGTTACAGTTGTATCCATTTACCCACCACCACTCCCTCTCACCCCAACCATCCCCAACTCCCTCCCTTACTTCCATCCCCCAACCTTGGTTTTGTCCATGTATCCTTAATAGATGTTCCTGAAAATCCTTCCCCACTTTCCCACATTATTCTCTCTCACCTCCCATCTGGTCACTGTCAGATTGTTTTAAATTTCACTGTCTCAGATTATATTTTGCTTGCTTGTTTGTTTTGTTGATTAGGTTCCAGTTAAAGTTGAGATCATATGGTATTTATCCCTCATTGCCTGGCTTATTTCATTTAGCATAATGATCTCTAGTTCTGATAATTTCCAAATGTTTCAGTATCCCCATAAGATCAAATAATTCTGCGACCTATCTGCTGTATTTAATGTACTTGCCTGAGCAAGTTAAGATGGCTTGCTGCTTCCATAACATTCTAGTGTTATGAGCTATGCAAACTTCATTGCTACTTCTAGTACAAATGTAGGTTTTTTGATTTTTTGGCATGATAAGCCTGAGCTAGAACAATTAATTCAGATTGCTGGGACTTTCTTACTGATGTAAACATAAACACATTTCATTGTGTCCATCATAGTAGCTATTGTTTATTCAATTTGGTAATATTACTGTTAATTGTTCACTGATTCATATATAAACCACATTAAGTCAGAATCAGCAAGGAGTTTCCCGTGAACCATACCTGGAAACAAAGAGATGGTCAGTGGGAAAAATGTAGCCATGGATGTCTTTATTCTGTATAGAAGGCAGCAATCTTTCTGTGATAAGACTGTTCCATCTAGTTAAAAATAATAGGTGCAGAAAGTGAGAAACTTGTTGGGAACTGCCCTGACTGGTATCAGAAGCTGAAACCCCCGCCTAGGCTAAGGCTAAGAGAACACCCTTGGAACTGTAAGCCAGCAAGGAGACAAAAGCTTATCTCCCTGGCAGGAATGCTGCTTCTGCTGCTTTATTTGAACCCCAAAAAGCTTGGTTAGTTAGCCAAAGACGGTTTAGATTCCCCACGGGGGGAATGACCTAAGACAGGCACGATCACTTTGGGAGGCCCCCCAAAAGAAGGACTTAGAGGCTGCAGCAAAAGGGGGTGATGGACCCTCGCTCCTCAGCTTTGACATAGCCTGAGTTCTCAGTGTCTGGGAGAAAACCTCCTTGTCTCTCGGTTGCCTTAGTTCCCTTGCTCCACCTAAGCCTGAAACAATGACAGGGTGGTGCAGCTCTGTGCTAAAAAGGGCGGATTCCCCAGGTGATCAGGTCTAAGAAAGAACATGTAAATTACTGTGAAACCTTCTTTGTTTAGAATGCTCTCAGTTGAATGAGAAGGGTCTTAGGAGGAAGTTAGTTTGAAGTCTTACAGCTCTTTTACCCCGACTCAATAGACTGGCAGAGTTCTTTGTTTTCTATGGTTCCTTACTTCCCCCTAATGAGTACTGTACTTTACCTGAATTATTATGCAAAATGAGCCCAATAAAAGCAGGTATGGACGGTAAATCAGCGCACTCCCCACTGGGGGGGGGGGTGGCCATTTCGTCCCTACTTCCCCACAGAAACTAGTCTGTCTCTGTGCATGTGTTTTTTCTCGCGTGTTTATCGTTGAGCCATCCACAGTGTTCCGTGGTCACTGCTGGCCAGTGACCCACGCGCAACAGCAACTTACAGAAGTGATGAGTATGATGGGAATTCAGCCAACATTCAAAAGAATGAAAATATAAACAAAGGAGAGCCCACTGATATTTTTGTTTGTTTTCATAACATATCTAAAGCAGAAATGACTGTCATGCAGGGAGGGAGCACTTTGGCTTCTCAGTCTAATTGCTGATGATGATGATATCGCATAGGTCAAAGGTAGTGTCTCTTTTTGAGTTAAATCTTCCTAAGTATTTTTCATATGAAAAGTTTAAAAATCTTTACTTAATATGTGTCATAATGTGGGATTTAGATAATATTTTAGAGATTTTCATCTTTTTTTTTTGTGGGGGAAGGGGGCAGGTTCCATGAATTTGACTTTAATAAAACATAGAAAAACAGGAAAAATTATTAACACAATTGTGACAATAGCCAGTAGAAAACCAGCATCTTATAAGTTTTTTTTTTTTCCTCTATTATAAAAGGGGGGGGGGGGGAAGGATTCCATTGGATCTTTGAAGGCTAATTAATATCCATCTCTAGATATAAGTTGTCAATCTATTTTTATTTAAGGTAAACAAAATGGAAGCTTATCTTTTGAGACCTGATCTCCTTTTCTTGCTAGCTGTGCTGAAAAGTAAATTGTGTCCTTTTTAAGTACTTTTTAAGTAATACCCTAGAGCATAAAAGTAAATCAAATCTTAGTCTGGGAGAAATAGCTGAAGCTCTCTGTGTCTACCTGGGTCATTTAGTCCAAGTGAATTGGCAGTCTTCCCAAGTGAAGGCAAGGAGATATTGACTGTGAATTATTTTATACTGAAGTTCTGAGCAAGGTATTACATAGATTTATTACTGAAAAATGTTCACAGTCCACGTATCTGCATGATAATAAAGTGTGTGGATTTGGAATCACAGCATATATGGAAATAAGTGTTTTATTTATACCTCTGAGATTATGTACAAGTCTCCATCCTTTTTATTTTATTTTATTTTATGTTTTTTTTTTACCAGCAAGGTGTCAGAATTACAGATGCTTCTATATAAATTATGTCTCCTTTTAAAGTAATTTAATATAATGCACTTAATCCCAGCTAGTGTCTTCAAGTAAAATGGCAAATATTAGGCAGAGGCAAAGTATTTTCAATAGTTATTATAATAGGAGAGGCTGACTGATCTCAACTATACCTGTACTGGAAAGAGCTCAAAGTTCCATTGGAACATCCTGCAAGAAACATTTAGTCTCAAGATGTCTTTTTCTTCTTGTGTAAGTTCCTTCATAATTATTATTTTCCCCATTGTTTCAGTATTCAAATACTGAATACTGAGTATTCAAATATTCAAATATTTCACCCTACCAGGAAAAGAAGATGTGGGTGGTGTTAGTTTAAATGAAGTCTCTCCTTGTCAGGTATACTGAGGCTGATTAGACCAGTAAAAATGTATGTTACCTCATGACATTTTATAGTTGAAGGGGACAGGTTGTGACTTAGGAACGTTCATTAGTTGGTACATGTCCCTACAACTTGCACCAAAGTTTTACTCTTAATTAGGTGTTGTTAAGAAAAGATAAAGTAGTCCCAATACCTACAAGGACCTTTGGGATTTCCCCTATTATAGTAGTTTTAATTTCTTTTTAACTATAAGTAAGGAGAAAAGGAAATACCTTTGTATTCCACTGAGCAACCATATGCTTACTTTTGTATCTTTTCTTGTTTTCAATACTTTTTAAATTTTCTATATTCTCTTTGAAAGGGAACAGACTTCTCTACAGCAGTTTCCCAGTGGACCTTGTTGGTGAATCTGTGGCTTCACTCCCAGAAACCTGTAGGTGCATTCATAGGAGGAGGTCAGAATAGCCAACACCTTGTGTCCCAACAGTTCAATTACAATTTTTTACAAGCCCATCAGAGTCCTGGAGAAAATCTTTGAAATTTTTAGGTAGATATTTATATCCTTTTTTTAGTTTTAGAAACATATATAACTCCTCATTGCCCTTTTCATAAAACAAAGTTTTTGTTTGTTTGTTTGTTTCTGAAGGGGACTGCTAAAATTCCTGGATTATTTTGTCTAAATTTCTATTGTCATTTTCTCTAAGACTATTAGGGAGTGGTAGTGGAACAAATAGAAGATAGAAAAGGATAAACTAAGAAAGAAAGAAGGCAATTCCGACTAAATAAAAAAAGTAACTCAGCGACAAAGAATACAGTGAAGGGACGATGGAAATAGGAGGTATGTGGTGCTGGCATTCATTACCTATAGTGTGACAGGACATAACTGAGCGGTAGCCATTCTTGGATAGCAGTTATCTCAAGGTGGCACACTAGCCCCCGCATTCTGCTTCTGTAAGCCCCCTTCCCGCCGGCAACTGAGCTCCTCCCTTCTCCTGCTTCCACCTTTACAGCAAGAATATAAGCAAGCCCCAGCCTGAGCTCAGGGCCCAGAATTTGTAGACTGCCTCTTCTGGGTCTACATGTGTGAATAAAACTCCACTTCATAAACTCTGAATCTGAGTCTCCTTTTCCGTAACATTTTGGTTCCCTGACCAGGAAACGACTCACACAAGCAGGCTGTTGCCTCCAGTGAAGACAGTTGTGGGTTGGCCAATGTAGCCCAGCAGTGAAAAGGAGGCACACGCCCCGGTGATTTTGGGTCCTGAACATCCCAGGCTCCATGGGCCTGGCCCCCAGAATGCTTTGACCCAGGCTGGCAGGGTGCAAACTGGTGAAATCTGAGAAGGCACCTATCTGGTAAGGGCCCCAGGGACGAGTGCCCGATACCAGGCTCACCCTTGGGGTGGAAGGAGGGACTGATCACCTTTCAGGCTGGAAGGCCCAGGTAGGGTTCCCACTGTTTGGGTGGGTGGGAACATGATAATTTCTTCATGTTTGTGTGAATGATTCTGTCTGTTGCTATACCAGCGGAAGCCTATGGAGCGTGAGTGAGCCCTAACCTGCGGTTGCTCAGTCTGTCATATGGCATAATGGCTGGGAGTTTAACCTGAATTCTACATGGGCAGCCTTAGCCAAGACAGATCCAAGTCCTTCAAGAGAGGAGAGGCCAGGTGGGAGACCTGAGAGCCCCTTCCCTTGTCTGTCAGAGATGATTGGGAGAATTCGTTATGACAGGGAGAGGGGGTTCAGTACTGGATTGCATGTATGGTGGGGATAGGACAGCAAGCCATGTGGGTGCGCCACCATTTTGGGTAAAATAGAGGATGAGCCACGTGAGTGCCCCACCGTGGAGGGTGGAATGTGCATGGTTGTGGCCATCTTGGATGATGGGTCATGTGAGACCCCCTTGATCTTGGAACTGGGCAAGATGCCAAGCTAAGGGCTCTCTTCAGATTATAGGCTCTATGCTGCTGCTGTGTGGGCACCACACCAGTCTGGTTATCTGTGTGACTGGTTCTGATAGGGATGGCTCTAGTTCTGAAGGTCATGAATAGAGGTCCAAGGGTGACCATCTGATATACAGGGTGTTTGCAAGGTCTGAGCTTCAGAAAGCTGCAGGATGTCCCTGCAAATCTAGGGACTTTTAGTGGAAGGTACCTGTAGTGTCAGGGATTTTTGGCTGTCACATGCTGAGTTTAAGTATAGTCCTTCCCAGAGTGGGAAAGGAACCAGGATTAAAAGAGATTGATGGTTAAATCTGGATGCATAAAATTATGTGTAAAGGATGTGAAAGTTTTAAACCTGGAGTAAAGGAAACCTGAACTACCTGTTTTCTTGTTTTGTGGGAAAAGAGCAAATTTCTCACATTTGGTTCTGTTTCTTATCAGAAACCCTCTATATTGTAAGACCTAGGAAAGGTCACTGTAACCAGTTAGGGAGAATGCCTTTGCCACTTGGGACCCACGAAGGGTCATTTGGGACTGACGAGTGCTTCAGCCAGAGGCAAAAGGGGCATGTCTCTGCCAAGAGACTGGGCCTGAAGGAGAATGTCTCTGAGAGGCACCGATGAACACATTGGTGCAAGAGAATGCCTATATACCTCTGTATTGTTCTGGAACTCTGTGTTTTGGATTTTGCTCTGTATTAGCCCTGAAAAGGAAATTAAGGATTCCAGGGAAAATTGAAACTTCACACTCTGTAGGAAAGTAAATGGGAAAGTATAAGATATGTAAATGAAGAAGGTGTATGAAAGAAAGAATAGAGGGTTTGTGAATGTGGCAGAAGGTCTGTGGGAAACTGTAAAGATAAATAGAAAAGTGAAAGTTTTAGGAAGGAATTATGTAGTGAAAGTTAGTAATGGAATATAAAAGGCATGGAAATGCAATCTTAGCGGATATCAGAAGGGAAAGGATTTTCCTTCACACTTTGTATTGTTCTCCCTACCTGATCCCTCCAGAATTTGGCATTCTGTAGGAGTGAGTGATGGTATAAGGTTTCTTTGCATAAAACCAATAAGACCAGTCATTAATAGTGGTTTTGTTAACCAAGACTTTAAATGGAATGTCATACCTGAAGGGGGCATGTATGGGTTCTGGTCATTACCAGAAAGCCCTGAGGACTGGGATTGACTTGCGAAGCTAGTGGAAGCCCACGAGAAAAGCCTGGTACTTTGGTCGCTTGTGCGGTTCATGCCAGTCTTTCCAGGGAAGGAACGGATATTTCTTTCCTGAAAGATGGCCAAAAAGGAACCAGTAGGCACAATGGAAGCCTCAAGGATTTGAGTGAAACAACTAGTACAGGTGAAGCCAGATGGCAGATGTGTGGCTCAGCTTCTGTGCCCCGAGGGGCGGGTCGAGAAGTCAATCTAAAGGTTCCCTGTGTGAGTTCCAGAAAAGCAGACTTAAAGATCATAAGTGATCCAGGCTTCTCTTGGTGTGTTTATGAAAACAAACAGTCAAAATGGAAAGTGGGACTCAAACTAGTCCCTTTAATAACAGTGAGGGTGATCTTAAGGAGAAAAATTGTGGTTCAAGGAAAATCACAATGCTCAGTATTGAACATCAGAATGGCACAGCTAACTGTCTTGAAAGTTTGGTTTTTTTATTTGAAAGTTGAAATTGGGTTTGTTTATATCACCAAAGATGTACAATTTACAGGTATGGATGACCTGTCAAATTGCCATTATTAAATGTTATTGCAGGAAGGTCCTTGCAACTGAACATCTTCCCAAAAGACAGTCTCACAGGAACAGAGACTGGTTTGGGGATTATTGTGTAAATTAACCTGTGTGTTCTTCTGTTTTAATAGGACATATGCCTATGACTCATTACCTGAGTGATTGTTTGCAATATATGCCTCACTTAAGGAGCCCATTTTCATCATTGCCCCCTAAAACTCAACAGTTTGGCTGAACTAAGTGGTTGGGTTGGTGAACAGTTCAGGCAATCTGTGTGCTTCACTTTAGAACTGATTTTCCCTTTTCTATCTCGATGGCTTGGACAGAAAGGGTTCAGATATCTGAAAGGAGGGAAGTCCTAATATATTCCCCTAAGCCTGAGTGAAGTATAATGGGCCACAAGAGTTTTGGACAGGTGTAGCATGCCTTGTACACCTTCCTCCAGATAAGCCATTCTTTATCTAAGTCCCTGCATTTGTCATTTAGTGATTATGATTTAATTGTGTCTTCCAACTCTTTCCAAATCTGTCACCTCCAGAATATGACCAGGATGCCAACGGTCCAGTAATGCCAACCTTTGGACACCAAGCCTGCCACTTCCTGGTGACAGCCAACTAACAAAGATTCTTTAAGGTCCTTTCCCTTACAGGAAGGACTCTCTCCGTGCTGCACCCTTCCTCCCTTTTAGGGCACCCCTGATCCACCAGTAGGTATGACAACATCCATGTCTAGCCAGAAGTAGTTACAATAAGATGAGACCTTCATCCATTGTCCTTTAAAAGAATTTAAGGTGGGTGTATATCTGAAAGGAAGGATAGTTACAGGGTGCAGGCAAGAGGGAGGACCTCAAATGGATGTTTAAAATGGGGTCCAGAACACAAGGTGTCCAGGAGATTTTAAGATTTCTTCACCCCTTCCCCCACAGGAGTGAGTTGGAGAAGGGATACACGGACCAAGAACATGCAGGCTGTTTTGCACAGCAACAGCTTTACAGCTAATCCATGGCATAGTCATTTAACATACCTATAGCCTTTGGCTGGTCATTTAGATACGCTGAATAGCTGTGGCCATTCTCTGGGCCAGGGGGATGAAAAGGGACTCCCCCCAGCCCAAGGTGTGACTGGGGGGTCAGGTCCCCCAAGTTACAGTGCCTGTGTGGAAGCTCAGAGAAGATTGGCTCGATGACATGAGGCCACACCTGCCCAGACCCAGGATGGCAGCCAGACAGGAGCAGGTACCGGCCAGTCCAGGATCTGCAGGCCATGAAGGAAGCAGCTGTCACCCTCCACCCAGTTGTCCTGAACCCGTACAACCTCCGAAGCCAGCTTTCCCCAACAGCAATGTGGTTTACCTGCCTTGATCTGAAGGATGCCTTTTTCTGCATTCCTGTGGCACCTTCCAGCCAACCCATTTTCGCCTTCGAATGGGAGGACCTGCACACTGCAGTCAAGACTCAGTTGGCCTGGACTAGACTGCTTCAGGGGTTAAAGAACTCCCAACCTTATTTGGGGAATCCCTAACAAGAGACCTGAAGCATCTCACTGAGGGGCAGTTGGATCTGATGATTCTGCAGTATGTGGATGACCTCCTCCTGGCAGCCCCATCCCGGGAATGGTGCTGGGAGGGAACACACACGCTGCTGAAGTGCCTGACTGAATTAGGGTATCGGGTGTTCTGGAAGAAGGCACAGGTCTGCCAGAAACAAGTAAAATACTTAGGTTTCCTCATCTCATGAGGGAAGAGGGCCCTGAGCACTGACAGAAAGGCTGTCATAGCCCAATTCCCTTCCCATCCCCCCACACACACTCAATGGGAATTACAGGAATTTCTTGGGGCAGTCGGATTTTGCCGGATATGGATACAAGGATTCACTTCGATGGCAAGGCCCCTCTACCAGGCCTTGAAGGGTCCGGATACCAAGCCCCTAGAATGGGGAGAAAATGAAGAGAAAGCCTTCCAAGATATCAAGTGGTGCCTAAGTGATGTCCCTGCCCTTGGACTGCCACAGCCAGGGAGGCCGTTTGATCTGCATACCCACAAGAGAGACAAGGTGGCCCTTGGGTCCTGACCCAGCCTGTAGGACCATGGCAACACCCAGTGGCTTACCTGTCTAAGCAGTTGGACCATGTCGCTGCTGGCTGGCTGCCTTGTCTGAGGGCAGTCGCTGCTGATGTGACCCTCTTGCAAGAGGCAGACAAGTTAACTCTAGGTCGAGAAATCAGTCTCCACATACCGCATGTGGTGAACAGCTTCCTTGCTGGACAGAGGCATAAGTAGCTGTCGAACCCTAGACTGACTCAGTACCAGGGCGTCCTCCAAGGGAACCCAAGGTACATGTTAATACTGTGAAACAAGTCAATCCAGCCACCTACTGTCTTGCCAGCAGAGCTTGGAGAGACAGACCATGACTGCCTCAAAGAAACCGAAGAGGTCCATGCCAGCTAGCTGGACCTCCAGGACCAGTTCCTGGCCGGACCTGATGTCACCTACTTCACAGATGGGAGCAGCTATATGATTGAAGGCAGGGGGGTCACTGGGTATGCAGTAGTGGATGGCTGAGGAGTAATACAGGCCAAAGCACTGCCAGCAGGATAGTCAGCACAGAGGGATGAGCTATGGGGCTAATAAGGGCCTTAGAGTTGAGTCAAGACAGAAGAGTCAACATTTACAGACTCTAAGTATGCCTTTGCCACCCTCCACATTCATGGTGCCATATACTGAGAGCAAGGGTTGTTGAAAGCAGAAGGAAAAGAGATACTCCGGCTACTAGAAGCAGTATGGGCACCCACCAAGGTGGCCGTCATGCACTGCAAAGGCCACTAGAAGCCTCGTACCACAGTCACCCAAGGAAATCAGAAAGCAGATCAGGCTGCCAAGGTGGCAGCACTTGGGGAAGACCAGGCAAAAATAACTGCTCCCCTGCTAGGCCCCCTCCTGGACATTCAAGTCATCCCAGAGGACTATGCTCTTGCAGAAGTAGAGTGGGCATGCCAGGCCGGGTGTCAGAAGACCCCTGAAGGATAATGGAAGCTGCCAGATGGGAGAATATATATACTGCAGGGGCAAGCTAGCAATCTAGTAAGGCAGTGCCATGCCCTCACCCACATGGGCAAGACCTCCCTAGAAAATCTGCTGAAGAGGTATTTCTATTTCCCCAACTTGGCAGCACTTTGTGCTTCTGCCTCAGCACAATGCATAACATGTGCTCTGAACAACACCACCCAGCACCTGGAGATGAGGCCGGGATACAGCACACAGGTAGACAAGCCTTTGAAGACCAGTAAATAGATTTTACTGAAGTCAAGCTAAGCCGAGGGTTTAAATACCTCCTGGTAATTGTGTGCACATTCTCTGGATGGGTTGAGGCTTTCCCCACTAAGACGGAGAAAAGCTGGGAAGTCACCTGAGCCCTCCTGAGGGTGGTCATCCCAAGGTATGGATTGCCTTTGACCACTGGAAGTGATAACAGGCCAGCCTTTGTCTCACAAATAGTCCAGGAAACAAACTTCTGAACATCACGTGGAGACTACACACTGCCTATCGACCCCAGAGTTCTGGGAAGGTAGACCGGATGAACTGGACTCTTAAAGAAACCTTAGCTAAATTTTACCAGGAAACTGGACTGCCCTGGATGGACTTGCTGCCATTAGCATTGCTTAAGTTGCAGGAATCACCCCTTGGATCCACTACAGCTGGGTCAAAGCAGCAGCAGATCCTGAGGACTTGAGGACTAGGCCTGCACCTAGGCTACCCTCGCTGAGGCTCCGGAGGACACCAGCCAGTAAAGAAAATACCAAGGAATGGACCATTGTTCTGCAGGCTACCTGACTTTGGCACCTTCGCAGGAGTATTGGGAATTGGACTAGTGACTGTGACCCCTGCAGAATCCCATGGAGCAGATTGCCCTAGGAATAGTTTATCTCTGTTTGGTCTCTACATTTGGATTTATCATATGCTTTGCTTGAGTAATGTGGCCCCTGTCTCAGCCCCAGACTGCAAATGTAATACCCCTGAGCGTAGGATTATGCTCAGCAGTGGAGTGGTCTCTTACTATCTCCCAGGATCAGCTTTCAGCTCCTCTACTGACATGCCATCGGGTTGTGTTCAGCCACAGCAATCCCTCTGCACTTGCGGCGAGGGGGGGGGGCGTATATTGGAATGGAGTGATATCCAGGACCATAGGATACCAGACCCAGAGGTGTGAGGCATATGGGACCCTGCATCCTCCAGACCTTGGTCCAACACCTGGAGACCACAGTGACTCATCGGGCAGCTGCCAAAGTGTTAGCTCGCCAGAGATACCAACACCAGTGTCAGCAGTTGCAACCCTCCCCAGCACCTCAGCCATATAGCCAGGTATATGGTGATGCTAAAGGGGTAAAAGCAGCTTATAGCATCCAAAGGAGGGACTGTGACAGGATGCAACTGAGCAGTAGGCATTCTTAGATAATATTGTGACAGGACATGACTGAGCGGTAGCCATTCTTGGATAGCAATTATCTCTAGCAATTAGCTCAAGGTGGCATGCTAACCCCCACATTCTGCTTCTGTGAGCCCACTTCCCACCAGCGACCGCATGACTGCACTCCTCCCTTTTCCTGCTTCCACCTTTGCAGCAAGAATATGAGCAAGCTCCCACCTGAGGTCAGGGCCCAGAATTTGTAGACTGCCTCCTCTGGGTCCACATGCATGAATAAAACTCCACTTTGTAAACCCTGAAGGTATCTGAGTCACCTTTTCCGTAACAATAGGAGCCTACTTTTGTTCAGAGACAGTCCCTACAAGTTTTCATTATTTTTTAAAGAAATTGTTTGTCTGTGCTTCTCCTAGAAGCTTCTAATTTCCAATAAAAATATACTTACCATTTATTCAGTTACAATTTAGAGCCATAATGTTTTAAAATTTTGAATGTTTAGATTAATTAGATGTCAAAAGATTTCTACCTTGACCCTCCTACATTGACACCTCTTCTAATAAAATCTTTACATTTCTCTAAGCACTTGAAAATAAAATCTATCTGTTGTCTATCTAAAGTCTATTTATTGTCTATCTGCTGGAGTAGTAATGAGGGGACTGGGGCTCAAAGTTTGCAGCCTTGGAACTTGGTTTCCCACATCCATTTTACTATTTTTATTATCTTTAAAATCTAAATTATTTCTCCACTGGCATGATTCTTTGGGGGTTATTGGTCCCTAGAGTCCAAAGGTCTTCCTGCTTTCAGATAACACCAAGTCCTGTACCCAGTTATGGGATTGTATTGTTGATGTTAATTTAAGAGTAGAAAACAGATCTATCCACCTCCTGTTTAGCAGGCAAATTCTTCTCTTACTTGTCGATGTATCTCTTGCATCCTGTTTTCCTGACAAGTTTCCACATTTTTACTTATAGCTGCCAGGTGTTTTCCTTTTATCTTTTTTTTTTTATAAAACTCTTCTTTTCTTCCTTCCTTCCTTCCTTCCTTCCTTCCTCATTTCATATTTATTTATAGAACAGGAAGGAATGGACAAAGAGAGGGAGAGAAGCACTGATATAAACTGATATAAAGAGAAACATCAACCACTGTGTCTCATATGGACCCTGACAAGGGACCAAGCATGAAACAAAGGCATGTGCCCTGACCTCTCAAAAACTCAGCGACATTTTTTGTTCTGTGGGACAACACACTGAGCCACACAAGTCAGGTTTCCATTTATTATTCAACTAGAGATCATGACAGCCAGCTGTGGGAGTAAAAGATGTGTTTTTTTCTTTCACCTTTCAATTCCTCTAGCTATTAATGTAACAATCAAATCAATAGAGGCAGATTAACAGGAGACAATGTACAGAGTCTATTTTAGTAATGAATATTCTGAAGTAAAAAACATAGCGATCCAAAGAAGTATTGGTTGTTTAAGATATATGCTGTTCTGATAAAGAAAATGAAGCATTGTGGTTTGAAGCTTCAGGACACACACCATAGCATGGAGATTCAAAAACAAATGAATAGTAAATAAATATTGGTTTGGCATTTTCATGTGAATGTTCCTCCTTCAGCTTGTCTTCCTTCTAAGTACTTCCTAGGCAGTTAAGAGGGGAGTTCTCACTGTTTTTGTTTGTTTGTTTGTTTGTTTGTTTGTTTTTTACCTCTGGTTCCCAATAATGAGAGCAGAATCCATATTCTAAAAGGCACATCTGGGGTGGCAACTAGTCTTCCATTCACAGCCCAGCCACTACCCTCCAGCAGCCTTAACAAATCTAACTGAAAGCTCAATCCCGCTACACCTAGGCATTAACTAAAGTCACTATGTACCTAAATTATTATCAAACAAGATAAAATGCTGACATTCTTTTGTCATTCTAAGTGTAGCAACTTTTGACTTCTTGTTACAGAAAATTTAAAAGTTACATCTAAACCTGCTAATAAAAATGTTCTGAGATTTGGTGTTTCTCCTGCTCTCCTGTCCATAGGGCAAGGCTCCAGATGTTGTTAAATTGTGAATTCTAAAGGGTTGGAGTGGGTCAGAGACTCTAAATCTGACAAGCTCTCAGGAGAAAGCTATCCTAATATCCTAAATGGTACACGTGCAATAGCAAGACTGATGGGGGTATATTTACCACTGAGAGGAGGGCCCACTCATGCAAGCATTGATTACAGAAGTGTTGTGTTTTGGTCTGTGGTCTGACAGCATAGCACAGAGAGCCCCAGGTGTCCTCAAAATGTGGGGATTATTTCTGTTTGTAACACAGAAACCCAGGTGGGAATCCAGTCTTCTTCATGTTCTCAGATGCTCTGAGAAGGTTTTATTCCCTCCCAGCAAGAAGGTCACAGAGATGATGCTGGGGGTGAGAGATGTCAAGCTGGGTGTCACCTGCAGAGGGAACCTGTCTTCTATCTGAGGTTGTCACCAGACTGCATTTTGCTTCCAGGAACAAAGATTCAAAACCAGAAGTTTCAGTAGGATCTGCAGTTTCTGGATGTGAAGCGGGAGGTGTTCTGTGTGTCCCAGGAAGAAAGGACTGTGAGGAAAGATCAAGTGCCTATGGGATTCCCGGTCCTCCAAGGAGTTTCATGTCTGTTAATTGGACTTGTCTTTGTGCTTCTGACTGTGGGACAACCTCTGATTTCTGCCTGTGGGGCTTTCTTGTGGTCACCAGACTTGCCCATAGATGATGCCAGACATAGGGTAGAGAGCAGCACAGAAACCCCTGAGGGATGAGGTGCTCCCAGACCCTGTCAAAGTGAGAGACTTTCAAACCTGGAATCAATGCAATGAGTCTATCTGAGCAAAACTGCCCCCATATGCCTGGGAGAAAGATCTCAAATGCTTTGAAGAAGGGCAGTTTTGCAGCTTGTTTTGTACATGATAATCAAAGTGCAAATTGAAAATGCTGCATAGAATCCATTAGGAGGAGAGACATAACATAGAAGGGAAATCTCAAGAATTGGAAAAAAAGCAAAAGGGACAAGCATACTTTCACATCAATGGTACAGGATTACTAATGTTTGCATGGTAGAGAGAAGGTGTTCAGAAGATCAGATAATATAAAGGGTTCTGTGTTATCATACACTTGCTCCAGATTCTGCATATTCAAATGGTCCACCAAAAGAAAACATCCTGATCTGTCAAAGTTATCCTATCCACGATGAAAAAAAAAAAAGAATAAAAGGATCAGGGCTCACTGAAGCAGAAGATGGAAATTTCCTAAGGAAAATACAGGCCTGGGATGTGGAAACCTGCCATCACCTGCCCAGCTAGAAATTTCTGATCAGAATATACTGAGAGGCTTGCCAGCCTGCCATGTAGCCCTCTAAGATTCTCATGGTTGCTACTCAGCCCCTTTTTGTTAATAGTCTCTAAAAGTAACAGGTGTGTCAGAACAGTCACGAGGGAGGGCCCAAGGAATGCTTATTGATGCAGGGGGTGAAAATCAAACTCCTTCTCCATCTTCTCAACTAAAGCAAGATTCCTGTGTTTATTTCCTGTGAGTCTCAGTGTTGTCCCTTCGAGGACAGAAGTAGAACTGCAGTCAATGTCATGGGGTTTATAGGGACACTGAACAGTGCAAGGTGAGTCCAGTGAAAAGGCAGGCATTATGGTGAAAACTGAGTCCAGTGTCAGGAGAACTTTCCCACCAGGGGAATGTGCTGGTTCAGACAGAGCTCTCTGTTTTAAATGTTCAAAGGAAGGTCCTGGTGAAGGTTCTCCTAAGGTTATTGGAGAGGTTGATGGCTGATAAGGTTGATCCCAAAAATGTCCCGTGCATCTGCCATCATTACATTGGGATGTTGAGTCATTTCTGTGTCCCTGGATTCCCACAGGGCCTAGGAGCTGGAGCATCTCCATGTGAATACTCAACTATGGCCCCGTGTGTTGTTTTGTTAGGAGAAGTGAGGTTCTTGTAGAACCATCAGCACCTCTGAGATGGAAGCAACCATAGATTCTGGGTTCTCCTGTTCCATTTTGTACGGGAAGTTACCCTTGTTACCCAGGACATCATGAACTAGAGAGATGTCTTTAGGAACAGCAAGCAGGTGACCCATAGAGCAGGAATTCTGGAAATGAAATATCTTTCATGATTCTTATAAGGTCAGGTTATTCTCTTCCCTCCCCTCACAGTAACTCTTCCAGGGGTTGAGGATCCAGAGTTTCTGTCAGGTCAGGTATCTGTGAAAACAGGAAAACCATAGACCTTTGGTGATGAAACATAACACACAAGGTGAGTCTATGGAGGGCTGTGATTTTGGAGGAATGAAGTCCAACCCCTCACTTTTAGGAGGTTCCTTTCATTCATCCTAAATGTATGAGAAGTAAAAACCTGAGCCTAGGATGTCCCCAAGGAGGAGGTGGACTCCTCTCATGCTGACACCAGTGCCTTAGTGTCTATAAGAACATAATTTCACTGCAAGTGTCACACAGAGTGACAGGCTTCCACTGTGCAGTTTCCCTTATTGATTTAACATATGTTTATGGAGCATCTGTCAGGTGTCATGCTCTTAACTGGGCCCTGGAAACTCCAAAGAGAATAAGAGAAGTGTGGGCTCTGTGCTCATTGACTTTACTTTGTAATAGTAACCAGATCTCAGATAAATCATGACTCTAAGGAATTAACCATAAACATGTGAAGGCTCAGAAAAGAAAACTTCTGGAGCATTTACAACATGGACTTGAGTCTCAGCTGGTCTGGAGATCACCGAGAGCACTCCTGAGAAAGACTGTTGGCTGAGACCTAAAGAATTAATGGCTATTTCGTACTTGAAAAATAGAGGTTGTTAAAAAAATTGCCTGCAAAGGATTAACCTTTGGTAGGCTGACTCTTGGCTGCCTGGAGGAGTGGACTCAGTCCACGTGGGGAGCTTGAACAGTTAGGGAGACTGTGGAATGATTGATACTGGTGAGGTTGGTCCCTGCTGGGCTGTGGGTTCAGGTGATGTGGGGGGATCAGCTATGCCCAGAAAGGATCCTTCCTGCAGAGTAATTCTGCTTCCCTCTGCTGGACAACCCCCCAAAAAATAGGCAAGAAAATATTTTGTTACTGTTAGGTATTTCTCTGTTTTGTTTTGTACTTTCCATTCAATTTATACTTTAGTCAATATTTAATTTATGTATGGATAATTTTAATATTGACTTATTGAATTGTAGTTGAATGTCATAAGCTTAACTTATTGAAAGTATGCAATTTATGAAGTGTTTCAGATGCATACACCAGAGAAGTTGTACAATGAAAATAAAGACCATGTCTCATGTTATTAGAGTCTTCACATGTCCTCTTGCAGCCTCTTTTTTCAACTCTACACCACCTTTTTTAGTGTTAAAGGAAATTCTCAGTGGCTGTTTTCTTATTATAAATTCTTTTGCATTTTCTACAATTTAAATTTTTATCATAAATTATATAAATTTAGGCTGAGATTGTCTTCCTGGTGCAAAACAATTATTTTGATATGGTCTTTCTTTTTATTCTCTAGATATATCTTATTCCTAGGATACATTGATTTTATCTGTTCACCCCTTTATGGACATATGTGTTGCCTCAATTTTGGGACTATTGAATTAAACCTACCATGAACACTAATGCAGAACAACCACTAACAACAACATCACTGCTTTAAAACCATGACAAGCTAAAGGAAAGTAGAGTGTTGCCACTGGAAGGTCAGTTTCAAGGATGCACAGCGACAGCTCACCCAGAGGTAGAGAAATACCTTTTTCAAATAAAACTGTGCCTGTCACAACCCATCATCAGTCAACACAGTAGCAGAAATAATGACTCCATCTCCCTTCCAGCCCCCAAATGACACACAAGTGCATCTCAGAGGCTGAATTTCATTCACACCTGGATTTTCAATTACTAGCAGTAGGGGAAAAGTTATGTTTAAACTTTCAATCTAATATAAAAGGAAACCAAAAAAAATAAGCATATTATAAATTGTGCTGCTATGAAAGACAAATACCATATGATCTTACCTATAAATGGAACCTAATCAACAAAACAAAACAAAACAAAAAACAGAAAAATACAATTGGAGATACTGAAATTAAGAACAAACTGACAGTAGTCAGAGGGGATGTGGCAAGCGGGGGGTAATATTACAGGGGAAAGAAGGGATGAGTTTTCAGGAACATCTATAAAGGGCACATGGACAAAATCAAAAGGGGGTAGGATCACAGGTGGCAATTGCAGATTGCTTGGGGGGCCGGTAAAGACAAGTATACTTGAACAACAATAAATAAAAAAATTTTAAAAAGCAAGCATACATGTCTAGTGCCAATAGAAAATACACAGAATATCTGAGTCTACTTGCAGGCTGTGCAATGCTGGGAGTGACCCACACCAGAGAAGCCTCGAGCCTCTCATGTGATATCATAGAAACATGCTTGATCTGAAAACTTAGGGTTTCTATGTACATAATCATGCCCTGTGCAAATAGTGACAGTTTTACTTTCTCCTTTCCAATTTGAATTCTTTTTATTTCTTTTTCATGTGTGATCACTTTGGCTAGGACTTCCAATACCACTTAGAATACATATGATAAAAGCAGACATCCTTGTCTTTTTCCTGATCTTAGTGGGACTAAGATCTTGGTGGCATCTAAGATCTTAGATCTCTGAAGGCATGAATTCAAGGCTGGTGAGATTTTAGAATGACAGGAAACATGGGAATATGTGCTTCCTAATGGACTTTAGACAAAGAAAAGCAAAACTTGTCATAAAACCTGAAGAGGTGGTTATTTTATGTTTGGGTTGTAAAGTTACTCATGTAAGGTAGGTTTCTACTCTTCCTTAGAGACTGGCACATCAGGAACATTAAAATTCAACGTAATGGACCCAGTATTTGGATACATATTTTTTGGTTCTTAACACTGGCTAGAAGCTTTCAAAAACACTTAGGTATGTTTCAAAAGGCCAGATAAAGAGTCAGCCATTACCAAATTACAAAATATATGTTGATATTTTCAACAGAATGGTCTAACAAATAGATATCAGAAGCCTGTAGTCAGGAAGAAACTATCTAAAGGTTGCTGACTGTGAGGGAATATTAAGTCGTCTAGGTCATAACACAAATGCCTTCTTCACAGTGGAGGGACCCACAAGTAAATCTCTTTCAGCCAAGAGCCAGTTTTCATCTCCTTCAATTCCTGCAATTTATAATATAAAGAGGTGTCAGTTCCTAGCAGTTTAGGCACAGTGACAAAATGGCTGAGATTCCTTGAATAGAGCCAGGATTCCATATCCCAGCATACTGTACTTTTATTTTTTGGTGCACTCACATGTTATTATTATTATTTTTGGGTCAAACATCATGTAAAATGAACAAGAGTATTCTTGAACTTACAAGTTCGCTGCTGTAATTTACCTTGTCCTGATGAGTTACTGAAGTGAAGAGAAAATGACAATCACCACATAGTTGGCTCTAATGCAGGTTTTTAAATAGAATATAACATGGCTGAATTTTTAAAATTTATTTTTTATTCCTCTTTTTGTAATGTTGTTCTGTTGTAGTTGTCCTTCCCTTTTTCTGCATTGCTCACACCAATCCCAGCCTCAACAACTCCTACAGTCATCCCCCGCCCCGGCCATGTTCCATGCTTATGAATCCTCTATTTGTGTTCCTTTACTTCTTCTCCCTCCTTTCACCCACTTTTCTCCTTCCCCCTCCCCTGTGGTCACTATGATTTTCTACTTTAGTTATAAATGTCTGGTTTTATTTCCCTCACTTATTTGTTTTGTTGATTAGGTTACACTTAGAGGTGAGATCATACGGTATTTGTCTTTCACCACCTGACTTATCTCATTTAGCATAATGCTCTCCAGCTCCATCCTTGCTGTTAAGAATGGTAGGAGCTCCTTTTTCTGCTGTATAGTATTCCATTGTTTAAATGTACCATTGTTTTCTGATCCACTCATTTACTGACAGGCACTTAGGCTGTTTCCTGCACCTGCCTGTTGTCAATAACACTGCCATGAACTTTGGGGTGCATAGGTTGTTTGGAATTATTCATTCAGCATTCTTAGTGTCTAGTATTAGCAGTGGGATCACTAAATTGAAAGGTAGTTCCATTTTTACATTTCTGAGGAAATTCCATACTATTTTCTACAGTGACCACACTAGTCTGTTTTCCCACCAACATTCTATTAAGGTACTCTTTTCTTCACAACCTCACCAGCATCTGTCATTTATTGATTTATTAATGATGGGCATTCTGACTGGTGTGAAGTGGTATCTCATGGTGTTTCTCTTAAGTTTTGTCATTGTTGTTCAGTACATTGTCTCCATTTCTTCCCACCACCCCAACCATCCTCACTTCCCACCCTTGATCCTATCTCTCTTTGGTTTTGTCCATGTATTTTTTGTAGATGTTCCTGAAAACCCTTCTCCCTTTTCTCCCCAGTATGCCCTCCCATCTCCCCTCTGATTACTGTCAGTTAGTTCTTAATTTCAATATCTTTCTGGTATCTAGTCATTCTGAGCCTCCTCTCATATGTCTGTAGTCCCTCTGTATGTCTTTATTGGAGAAGTGTTTAGGTCCTTTGCCCATGTCATAATGGAATTGCTTTTCCTTTTGGTGTGGAGTCGTGTAAGTTCTTTATATATTTTGGAGATTAAGTTCTTGTCTGAGATTTCATTGGCAAATATGTTTTCCCATAGAGCAATTCCTTTCCATTCTGTTGTCTCCTTTAGCCATGAAGAAGCTTTATATTTTGACATAGACTCATTTGTTTATTCTTTCTTTTAAATCCCTTGCCATAGGGGATGTATCAATGTAACTAATGCTTGCTAGGATATGTGAAATTTTCAGGCCTAGGTTTTCCTCTATGACTTTTATGATGTCATGACTTACATTTAAGACTTTTATTCATCTTGATGTTATTTTGTTGTATGGTGTAATTTGGTGGTCTAGTTTCTTCCTTTCTTCCTTTCTTTCTTTTCCCTCCCTCCCCTCTCCCTCCTTCCTTCCTTCCTTCCTTCCTTCCTTCCTTCCTTTCTTTCTTTCTTTCTTTCTTTCTTTCTTTCTTTCTTTCTTTCTTTCTTTCTTTCTTCTATTTCTTTCTGCACATATTTATTCAGATGTCCCAATAGCATTTAATGAACAGGTTATTTTTACTCCATTTTATGGTCATGCTCCCCATGTCAAATATTAATTGACCATGAGGACATGGATTTATTTCTGGCCTCTCTATTCTGTTCCACTGGTCTGTTTGTCTGTTCTTATGCCAACACCAGACTGTTTTGATTACAATGGCCTTGTAATATAGTTGGATATCAGGTATTATGATTCCTCCTACTTTGTTCTTTTTTCTCAAAATTCTGCTCCCACTCTGGGCTGTTTATGGTTCCATGCAAATTCCTGAAATGTTGGTTCTATATCTGTGAAATATATCATTGGTATTTGCATACAGATTGCATTCAAGCTATAGATTGCCTTGGGTAGTATAGATATTTTAATGATGATAATTCTTGCAGCCTGTGAACATGGTATGTGCTTTCAGTTATTTGAGTCTTCCTTAATTACTTTCTTCAGTGTTGGATAGATCTCTGAGTACAGCTTTTTACTTCTGTGGTTAAATTCATTCCTTAGAATTTTATTTTTGTTGTTGATATAGTAAATGAAATATTTTTCCTAATTTCTGTTTCTAGTATTTCATAGTTGGTGTACAAAAATGCCTTTGTTTTTGAATGTTGACTTTGCATCCTGATATTTTGACAAATTCAATTATTAGGTCCAGTAGTTTATTTGTGTAGTTCATAGGATTTTCTCTGAACACTATCATGTTATCTGCAAACAGTGACAGATTTACTTCATCCTTTCCAATTTGGATTTTTTTAAATTTCTTTTTCTTTTATGAACACTGTGGCCAGAATTCCAACACTCTATTGGATAGAAATGCTTAAAATATACACCCTTGTCCTTGATCGTAGTGGATAAACTTTTATTTTTTTACCTGCTGAGTATAATGTTGGGTGTAGTTTTCTCATGTATGGCCTTTATCATGTTGAGTTATGCTTCATCTACTTCCCCTTTGCAGAGTGTTTTTACAATAAATGGGTACTGCACCTTATTAAATGCTTTCACAGCATCTATTGATATGATCATGTGGTTTTTGTCTTTCATATTTTATGTGGTGTATTCCACATATTCATTTAAATATATTGTACCATTCTTGCATCCCTTGATGTATCTCACTTAATCTTTTCAGTGTATTCCTGGATGTGTTTTGCCAATATTTTGTTGAGGATTTTTGTATCTATGTTCATCAGTGATATTGGCCTACACCTTTCTTTCTTTTTTGTGTCTTTATCTTGTTTTGGAAATAGGATAATACTGATATTATAAAAAGAGTTTGAGAGTCTTCCCTTTTTTTGGATTTTTTGGCTTAATTTGAAAAGAATCAGTCTTAGCTCTTCTCTAAATGTTTGTTAAAGTTCTCCTGTAAATCCTTCTACCCCAGAGCTTTTGTGTGCCAGGACTCTTGATTACCATTTCAATTTCACTAGCTGATATCTGTTCATTCAGGCTTTCTGCTTCTTCTGCACTCTGTTTTGGGAGATTGTATATTTCAAAAAATGTGTCTCTTTCATCCAGGTTCAAATTCCTTGGCATGTATTTGTCCATAGTATCTTCATACAATCCTCTGTATTTCTGTAGTGGTTGTAAGTTCAACCCTTTCATTTCTGGTTTTATTTATTTGTGTCATATCTCATTATTTGTTGATGAGCCTGGTTAAAGGTTTGTTGAATTTGTTTGTCTTTTGAAAGAACCATCTCCTGGATTTACTGATGATTTGATTGGTCTTTTAGTTTCTATGTCATTTAATTCTGATCTGATCTTGATTATTTAATTTCTTCTGCTTGCTTTGGGATAAGATGGGTGTTTTAACAGCAACTTAATTTTAGGAAGCTTCACCATCATACCAAAACTGCAGTCTCCCTAATTTTTAATTGTTCTCTGTTCTCCTTGGTTGTTGGACTTCCATAGACTCTGATTGTTTGGCATTGCTGGGATTTTTTTTTTTGCTTGTTTTTAGATTGCTTGTCACTCTTCTTATGTCAGTAAGAGCAGACAACATGAGTTGTCTATCTGCAAGCCTTTTTAGGCCAGAAGTCCAAAAGGAAGCTTTTTAATGAGAGTGGCTAAAAAGTTCACTGACAGAAGGAGCACCTGACCTTCCATCTCTTAAAAATATTTTCCCTTGCAAACACAAACCTTAAAATTCTTCTCTAAAAATTAATGAAAAGTTTAGTATTACAAATGAATAAATTCAACTTATTACACAGTTATATTATTGGGTTTTGCATTTTTATACCTGAGTCATGGCTAAATTTTATTTATTTATGTATTTAATTTTTTAAATATATTATTATGGTTTATTTAAAGAGGTATCCTCTGCATCAGGCTTCAGCTGAAAAGCAGTTACATGTGTGTGATTTGAAAAGAATGATGTACAATCAATAAGACTCCCCTGAAGCCTTTCTTTCATGGACTTTCCCTCTCTTTCTGCTTAGCAATACAAGACAGTTCTCAGTTTAGAATAACAGCATCTTTACAACTGCCTAAACAGAAAATTAGTATATAAATAAATAAAATCTTAAAAAAAAGAAAATTAGTATATAAATAGTGGTAGGCAATTACTAAATAAGCCACAGGCCAATAAGTTCAATTGTACAGTTGTGAAATGTAATGAGAAAGAGGTTTTGAAACCTTAAGACTGAGTAATCTGCTGTGTTTCCAACATGGTTCCAACTGCCTGAAGAGAGTGTTTGGTTTCTTTCTTACCTGCAAAATGGTAAGCTCTGCTTATATGACTAGCTGCTCAATTAGCATATTTTATATGGTAGTTTTTTTGTTTTTGCACTTGTTTTTGAATTAGAAGCAATATGACTTACACATATGTGAATTCCAAACACAGCTTTCAGATTACTGTTGCTCAGTTTCAATGTTTGTGCAAAATACTTTCATAAAAGTTCAATGTTTCCAAGTCCACCTAGGGTATATTTAACCTCATTACACTGCTAACAGTATAAGAGGCTGTGCCCCAAAGTCATCATAAACTTCTCCAAACAAAAAGTTGCTTTAACAGGGTCACATTCAGTGATATAAAGCCCTGCAAGTTCATGCCAGGCTTCTTGTACTCCCACAAATTTTCCCAGACCCATATTCAGTTCCTTACTGGTATCCAATCTTTTACCCTGAGCAGTTCAAATAGCAATTTTAAGGTCTTATTTTTTTTAACCATGTTAGTGTGATTTTCATGAACACTCTGATCATGCAGTTGTACAGTTTCATCTTATCTTTCCATGGCTTCAAACTCATGCCGCTTGGTTAGATGATTCTAGGACTGCCAGAGAACTCTGTTCTCAACTCCTGCAAACAAAACAATGCCAAGTCATCCAGTCATAGACTGAGTCTATAATCATCACTTGTTTATATATGATCCAAACACATCACCAAGCTTAGTAACATATTCCAGAATTGATTTCTCAATGACTTTCACAATTTGGTCACTATTTCATAAGATTTTTTCTCTATATTTTAACTTTTTTTTGTGAATATTTTCCTGAGACATTGGAAAGCCCTGAGACCTTCCTGATATTCTCAGAATGTTAATTAGTGTTAAAATTAAACAGTCAAGTCACTGGTTGTGTCTCTGTGTATAGATGTCTCTATGCCCATATCATCTGGAAATAATTAGAATTAGTTTATAAAAATTCCTCTGCTTAATAGGCTCACATAAATTACAATATAATAAAAACTAACCCGATTTCTAGTTCATTAATGGGGAGTATTTTTCATCAATAAAATGATGATATTTTTGCTAAATTTATTAATAACATAACTAAAGGAAGGGCCAATGACATACATAAAATTGATGTGCACATATGTGATTAGAGTACCTGTATGTTTCTAACGAGAATGATTGTGGCTGCCATAGAATAGACTTTATTGTTCAAATGGTAAAAATGTCAAGTACTTCTTTAAGAAGAAGAAGCTTCATGAACCAAGTGTGGACATGTGGTTTAAAAAAAAACTAACTAGTCTTTGATTGTATTTTGCTTGTTTTTTTTTTGTTTGTTTGTTTTGTTTTGTTTTTGTTTTGTTGATTAAGTTCCTGTTAAGGTGAGATCATATGGTATTTGTCTTTCACCACCTGGCTTATTTTGTTTAGCATAATGCTTTCCAGTTCCATCCATGCTGTTCCAAAGGGTAGGAGCTCTTTTTTTTATACTGGGTACAATTCCGTTGTGTAAATGTACCATTGTGTTTTCATCCATTCATTTACTGATGGGTACCTAGGTTGTTTCCAGCACTTGGCTACTATAAGTTGTGCTGCTATGAACATTGGGTTGCATAGGTTCTTTTGAACTGGTTTTTCAGTATTCTTAGGATGTAATCCTAGCAGTGGAATTGCTGGGTCAGAAGGCAGATTCATTTTTAGTTTTCTGAGAAAATTCCATATTGTGTTGCATAGTGGTTGTTCCAGTCTGCAATCCCACCAACAGTACACTAGGGTTCCCTTTTCTCCACAACCTCTCCAACACTTGTTGTTTGTTGCTTTCTTTATGATGTCCATTATGACTGGTGTGAAGTGGTATCTCATTGTGCCTTTAATTTACATCTCTCTGATAGTTAGAGATACTGAGCATCTTTTAATGTGTCTCTGGAATACAGAACAGGCTGTCAGTGTCCAGAGGGGAGAGGGGAGTGGGGAGGGAATTTCAGGGGAGAGGGGGAAGGGTTTTCAAGAACAAGTATAAAAAACACACGGGGAAAAACAAGGGGGGGTGAAAATGGGAGGGAGCTGGGGAGGGCTGGTGGGTGGACTGTGATGGGAGTAAAAGTCAGAACAGTGTACTTGAACAACGATTAAAATAAAAAAATAAAATAAAGTGTACAAGTAACCTAAAAAGATAAATAAATAAGAAAATAAAAACTAAATATGTATAATCAATGAATTGCTTGCCTTTCTCCATAGTAACTAGTGTAAATATCATTATATATTGAAAATGTTTGTTATTCAAAAATAACTTCTCTAACAATCCATTTACATAGCATCCAATGCAGTAGAGAGAAAAATAATAACAATATAAAAATTAAAGAAATGCCTTTAAAACCACAGTAGTCCATGACCTGTTTCTGTGAAGAAATTTGTGTGATGTTCTGTCCAGGGTCTGTGCTCTGGACTCTAGAGGATAGCTAGGGTTGTTGAAGGAAGACCACCAAAAGTAGTAGAATTGGGAAGAGAATCCTCTTGCAATAGAAAAGTTACCTGGCCAGGAACTAGAGTCTGGATTGATAATGGAGTAGGAGGTAAGGGTGGGTGAAAGTGAATTTCAAAGGCTGAAATTGTAAAATTAAGAGTTTGAGTGGCTTTACTGACCACTTGCCATGATAAGACAAATCCCAGGGAGGTTGAGTCCACACTGTGAATGGTGAGAGGAGACAAAGCTTCTCCTGGGAAAGGGATATGAAAGAAATTAGAGTAGAAATGAGAGCCCAGTGGGTAAAGCAGTTGAGTGACTAAATCCAAGAGAGACCTCCCAAAGTTTTCCTGATGTTGATAAGTCCTGTAAAGAAGAACAAGGTGAGATGCAATAGAGAGAGTGGATAGATTGGATGGTTACTTTCTCATGTAAGATGGTCAGGGAAAACATTTATTTCTCTGTGACATTTGAATGAGACCTAGAAAGGAGCAGACGGGGTTAGAGAGGACTTAGCTGGTGACACCTGATTTGGCCTGATTAGTTACCTAAGTGCAGAGGAACTTACTTTCACTACATATTTTCCCTGATGAAGTTTTTCTTTTCCCATAAAACATAAGATAACAGTTTTAACAGCCACTTGAGATTAGAAAGCTTCACCCTGATATATCACCTGCATTCTCTCTTGCTCTGAGTGGTGCCCTCTTCTCCAAGAGATACCAAAGACAAAAATGGTAAAACTTAGATTCATAAGGTGTGAGGTGATTTCCAATTCCATGGGCATTGGTCTGGACTAGGAAACATGAGCTAAAGTGTTGGTTTTGTTTCCAAAGCTTCCAATTATGTATTAATACCAAAAATAACAGAAATGTATTGAAGTTATGGAAATAATTTTATTGACATATAAATAATAATCCTCAAAGCTTTAGAAATCTTTTGAAAGAAAGAGAAAGACAAAGTTCAATGTTTGTACTCACATGAATATACTATTGTCCATTCCCAATGCATACAACAGTATCCAGGTGTCCTCCACATGTTTACATGAAAAAGGACAAAGCTCAGATTCTATGAGCTCATCAGCTGCTCCCACTGGTTATCACATGACCACTGCTCATCCTCTGAAGGACACAATGTCACCTTCAACATGGACATGGTACAAATGAGACCAACCCAAGATGAGAGTTGTCTGAAATATGACCTCAATTCAACAATGACAATGTCTACTCACATTTTTTAGTGTTTATTGATTCAATGCAACTATTTTAAGAAAGATTCACCTTCAAAAAACCTTTTATAATATTGCAAACACTTTTATTTATAATTTAATATTATATGGGAGGAAAAAAGGGTCACTCAAATTTCACATGTAGCACAACAGACAAACTTGCAGTAGAATTGAAAGGGTTGGAGACATCACACCAGTAAATCACAGCATCGTCCCTCTTCACAGGGTCTATAGTGAGGTTTCGGTGGTGTTTGGAAACCTTTATGCATTCATTGAGCTGCAGATTCATGCCATAGAACAACCAGTGGATGTAGAGTGCATTTGTGTTGCATGTCAAGCCCACACTATCCTTATTCTCTGTGACATGTTGCTGGCTCTGACGTAGACCACTAATTTCGGCTCTGTGGAGGAACAGGCAAAGTGACTGATTAAGAATGGGCTTGATAAATGGAGCCATGCTAATTACTTAGATCTCAGTAACTCAAAGCCCACAGTGGGCTATGTAACAGCCAAGAGAGTATGTTCCTGACATTTGCAGAAGGCTGAATGTCTAAGTTCAGGTGAAATTCTGTAAGGAGAGACATGCAGCTCCTCTCTGACCCCATATTACTCCAACATGATTCCATTTATACTCCTTCAGTCATCTCTGTTAGCAGATCATGAAACCCCTTCCCAGCCTGTAGGTCATATAATGTCATCATCAAATATTTTTTTTCTCTCTTGAGCATTTATTTATCTTTTCCTATGACTTCTTTTTTTACAAAACACCAGGTCCCACTCCTTATGTCACCTTTTATCCATGTCGTGGAAGGTAGGCTTACCATTTTGTGCATCTCTGGAGCCAAGGAATTTTACAGTAAGCAAAAAAGAATTTAGCTTTTTTTTTTTGAAATTTAATAGTCAGTAAAGACTGTTCAATGGAAAATAGGCAGTTTTCCAAGATATGGGTTGCACAACAATATGCACATGCAGACAAGTGACATGTGTCATTGCCTGACACCACACATAAAAATTCAGTCAAGTAGATCAAATTCTAAAGGTTATACCCAAAACTATAAAATTCATAGAAAAAGTATAAGGAGAAGAATTATGACATTGATTTGGCAATGATTTTATGAATATGACACTAAGAACACAGGAAAAATAGAAATTTGGATTTTGTCCAAATGAAAAAAAACTTCTCTTCATAAAAAAAACAAACAAACAAACAAAAAAAAACTATTGAAAGGTGTCCTATGACATTGCAGAAAATATTTTGCAAATAATATGGAAAATAAAATGTTATTGTCTAGATATACAAAAAGTCTCCTACAACTCTCCAGCAACCACAAAATCACATACAAACTGACTTAAAAATGAGTAGAACCCTTGAATAGATATTAGTCCAGAGAATATATGCAACAGAAAAAAATGTTCAACACCACTACTATTCACAAAAATGGAAGTCAAAACTCTCCAGGTTACATTTGTTGCTGGTGATTTTGCATGTGGTGAACTTTGCTCTGCAAGTAAGAGAATAAAATTTACCCTGTATAGTACCTTTTCTTTCTCCAAAAGCTTCTTCAACCAGAGTTGGCACCTCTCACATTTCAGTCAATTTGAGTATTTGAAAGAACTTAGAAGGTCTGTGCATCACTAGAAAATGCATAGGAATCTGGGTGCTCAGAGAATATATGGCCTCCAGCTATATGTGTGGTGGAAAGTACAGACTTTCTCAGGTGTCATTAAAGTATCAGTGTTTGGGTAAGGAAAGACATAAGATTGGGAACCAGATACATCCCTATAATTCTGGTTCTTCACAGATCACTTGACTGCCTGGTTGACAAGAAGTGTTTCCTTGCAGCTGCAAAGACTTCTGTTGCCCAACTGAAGTATGTGTCTAAAAGGTATCTTTTCCCAGGACATCCTAGAAAGTGAAGTTTATGCAATAATAACACACTATTATTGTGTTATTTATTGTGTAAATATATATATATATAATATTATATTGTATACAATTATTATTAGATAATAACCAGGGCTGAGTGGAAAGTAAATTTACTACTCTTGGTTTCTGGGCCAAGAGATGGGCCAGGTATTTTAACGTGAGTGTGAACCAAATTAGTCAGAGAGCCAAATGGGTCAGTGAGCCAAAGAATGATAAAGAAAAATCAAATAAGTGATTTAGGTAAGAGGAAAAAGGACAGACAGAGGTTGATTAAGGCAGCAGAATCAAGTCTCCTGTCTTTGACCATTAAAGTCATTCTCTCTCCCCTGATGGCAGGTAAGGACTGGTGCAAATGCAATACAAGTGTTTCATAGCAAGTGGTGTCATGGATTTGCTGAAAGTCTGGCCCTTGTGGGCAATATGTATCAGGTGGCTATGAGATAGAAATTTGGGGGTGGGGGAACTTAAAATTCTTCTGTATGTGAAAATTACTACTAATAGCCCAGGGGCTAAGAACAATTTCAAGACAGATTATTTTATTGGAGAAAATAGACAGATCTGAGATGATGGGCCAGGTTCCTGGAGGCAGAGAAAACCTGTCCCTTATGGCAAGAATTTAAAGTATTCTGAATCTAGGTTCCAAAGTCTGAAGAAATTTTGGATCATTCATTCATTCATTCATTCAATCACCACTTATTCCTTCCTATTTCATGAAAAGCAACTGGATGTTTGTCACATGTTGGTCCCTGAGTTTGTTTCAGGCATAGAGTGAGGAGTGAGAAGGCGAAATCCTTTCTTTACATCTGCTGGGGGTGACACCACCAAAACAAGAAGCAAATTAAGAAAGTAATGTGAAGTCCAGTGCAGCGAGGTGAGTTTAGGCCACCTGAGGGGGTGGGGTGTACAGTGATTCTGATTGTTACTGCAGCTAATTTGTTCTAGAGTAAAAATGCATTATTTCTCCTTATTTTCACTACAGGCAAAAATGTATTCCTATGAAGTGAACATTCTTAAGACAAAGGATCTCCACCAATTCATTGGTTTAAAAATCCAAAGCCACCCTCATAGGGTCTCTAAGGTAGAGGAATTCAATCTGAGGCTCCAAACAGACATTAAGAGACTCTGATCAGCTGGTCATGGTCTGTGACTCTGCTTTAGTGATGGTATCTTCTGGTGCCTCAATTTATTCTCAAGGAATATTTGGCTGCTAAGCTGTGAGTGTACACACTGTGCAATGTTTACAGCATCTGACCTTAACCAGAGGCAGAAATGCTGTTCAAATATTTGGCATATCTTATTGATCAACTCCCAGACAGAATCCCCTGGACTAATTTCTGATGAATAAGAAGTTTCCAGGAACATCTTTTTTTCCTCAGTTTCTTTCCAGGGATGCTGACCTTCTTCTGAACATTTCTAAGATCCACAGGACAGTAGGTTATACACGAGGATATTGTCTAACTTTGCTCTCCACACAGAGACTTAGGTGATACCAAACTCCATTTTTCCAAAATATGGCTCTTGGGCTGAGCCCTGAATGGTGACCAGATCAGGATCTTTATGTTTTGGGCACCCATTAAATGGTTTCACACTCAGCCTTTCCCAGGAGCCCAAGTACAACTTGGCACAGGCTCACCAGTGTCCCTAGGTCCAAGATCACTGGGACAAGGTACTGGAGAGGAGATTCTGAGCTGAGCTCTGCAAGGATATCAGGGGTCTTATCAGACCATGCTTGGATCCAACACATCAAAGTTATTCTCAAGGTCAAGTGGATAGGCAGGAGCTTGGGGGGCTGAAATGAGATGGCATTCTCTCTGCAGAGCAACTTCCATCACCATGATTCTACTGTCTACAGTGACTGTCCACAGGGGTGCAATTTGGGGAGGGAAACGATATCTTAGGAAATTTGTCTACACAAAATCCAACCTGAAACAAAATGTGTAAAGGAATGAACACAGAATTCAGGGATGTTTGTCCTGTGTATATAGTAGAATCCACCCCACACAACACCCAGTGATCAGAAAGCAATCACTCACCATATACGATAAGCCGCCTCAATTCAATTTCTTTTAGTTTTTCTGTAACATAGACAGCTGCGGTGTATATCCCTGCATCATTCATGGTGACATTCTCTATCAGCAAGGATCCATCAGCATTTATGCTTTCTCTTCCCCTGTATGCAGGACCTTTTATATCATATGTTGAGAATGTGAAAAGAAATGCAATCTTACACTTTCTACTTGTGCCTTCCCCCCTGTACCATATGTAGGCTAGAACTTTGGGAGGGGTATTGTGGAGACGTAGAAGCACATCCTCCCCTTCAGCAACATACGTCGGCACAATAGAGACTTCATCTGTGGTGGGCGTGCACCAGAAGTTGAAGAGTAATACTAGGAAATAAGGAGAAAAAAACTATGTTTGTGTGTATACATTATGATGGAAAGATAAGGCCCTAAATCCTGAGCAGGTCTCTTTATTTCTGAGCCTTGGTCTACAGGTGAGTGTGTGTCTCCCATGGTCAAGGTGCACAGCATGGCCACCATTATTTCAGCACCTCTGAAACTGTTATTTTTCTGTTTCAAGCAGTCTTCTCTAGGTGTTTTCTTGCTCACCCCCTCATTATGTTCCAACTCCTTCTTACAGTCACGGGCAATTCTGGAAGACACTTTGCTGACAACCTTCTCTAAACATCCTCTCTCTTCACTTCTTTTTTTCCCATGAGTCTTGTGCATACCTCACATAACATCTAGATCTTTCCTTTTCCTTCTCTCCTCCTGAATAACGGCTAAATTAAAGCAGAGCCTTGTCAAATCTTGTACTTCCCTTGACTTCAACAGGCTGCATGTATATAGAGTCCCCTTGACTTCCACAGGCTGCATGTATGTAGAGTCGAAAGAAGGAGCAAGCCCAGGGTTCTCCATGTGTGGTGTATTTGACCATTTCTGAAGTCAGTGGTAAAGACAATGCCTAGCACCCTGGTTAAGTGTTAATTTTTTTCTGGTGTTTCCTGACATAAATCATCATTATTATTATTATCAATTTTTATTAGTCATACTCAATGATGAATAACAGGAAAAGAGCAGCAATTGAGGTTTTCCTGCCTTTCACTACTTCCAGATCATGAAATTTTCCTCTTGTTGAGCTCCCCTTCCTACACTAGTCTGCTCTTTGTCCCTCACCCTCTGGTCCAGACAAAGCCTTCCCTCTTTTCTCAGAGCACTTGTCTCTTAAGCAGATCCCAGCCAGTCTGTGTCAGATCCTTTGTCTACCCCAAGGAATTGTTTCCTACTTACCAGCCACTAGGAGCCCTTGCAACTGGACAAGTCCTCTGTGGGTAGAGACTGACAGGGATCCCATGGTGTCTGTTGTCTGCTCTGTGGCTGCTTCTTTGAGAGAAGCTTGAGGTTCAGTGAGGCTCACAGGATGCCCAAAGGCTCTGTTCAGAATGGTGCGATCTGCTGTGGGTCCTACCTGTGTGTTGAGTTTTATTCTGGGGCATGTTTACTAATCTTGTCATGTGGACTGGGGGGGTGGGTCTCTGCACCAGACACTCCCACTCCCTGCCCTCATTATGCAACCCCAGTCCCTATTATCAGTACTGCTCCCCAACATTTTGGTTCCCTGGGAACTCCCGAGGTTTCTCAACACTACACTCATGCACACATGCATATAAACACACACAGAAACATACACTCTCATGCTGTGTTCGGAAAGCACTAGACAGGGTTGTCTGGATTTCAGATATTACCAAGAACTTCCTGTCAGCTGCACATTAGCCTTTCCCACAGCCCTCTATCACATTTGACTTTTTCTTTCAGAGCAGGTGTTCTGAAGCTAAGTCAGAAAAACCTGTCACAAGCATACCAACCCAGCTGTGCATAAGATCATATGTGAAGCTTAGTAAACATCACAAAGCCCAGGTGACACCTTAAAAATGCAGCTTCAGCAGTTGTCCAGCTAATGTGGGTGTCCGTTCAAAATGAAATATCTTGATGTGATGGTTGAACCATTTCTCCTGATCTCCTGTCCACAGGGAAAATCTCCATATTCTGTTAAATTGCAGATTTTGAAGGGGCTGCAGTGGGTCAGATATTCTGCATCTCACAAGCTCTCAGGAGAAGGAGATCTTACTGGCATGAAGCATATGCTTGTTATAGCAAGGCAGATAGGGGTACATTTACCCCTGAGAGGTGGATCCACTCATGCCGGCATTGATCACAGCAGTGTTGTGTCCTGGATTGTGGTCTGTCAGCACAGCCCAGAGAGTCCCAGGTGTCCTCCAAATGTGGGGATTATTTCTGTTTGTGACTCAGAACCCCAGGTGAGAATTCAGTCTTCTTCAATGTACTCCAATGCATGTACTCCAATGCTCTGAGAAGGTTTTATTCCCTCCCAGCAGGGAGGTCACAAAGATGACACTGGAGGTGAGAGGTGTCAAGCTGGGTGACACCTGCAGAGGGAATCTGTCTTCTATCTCAGGTTGTCACCAGACTGCATTTTGCTTTCAGAGATGAAGATTCCAAGCCAGAACTCACAGTAGAACCTGCAGTTTCTGGCTGTGAACAGGGAGGTGTTTTGTATGTCCCAGGAAGAAAGAACTGTATGGAAAGATCAGGTGCCTATGGGATTCCTGGTCCTCCAAAGAGTTTCATGTCTGTTAATTGGACCTGTCTTTGTGCTTCTGGCTGTGGGACAACCTCTGACTTTTGCCTGAGAGGCTTTCTTGTGGTCACCAGACTTGCCCATAGATGATGACAGGCATAGGGGTAGAGAGCAGCACAAAAAACCCTGAGAGAGGAGGTGCTCCCAGGCCCTGTCAAAGTAGAAAACTTTCAAACGTGGAAGCAATGCAATGAGCTTATCTGAGCAAAACTGACTTCATATTCCTGGGAGAAAGGACTCAAATCCTTTGAAGAAAGGCAGTTTTGCATATTATTTTGTACATTATAGTCAAAGTACAAAGTGAAAACATTGCATAGAATTAATTAGGAGGAGAGAGATATCATGGGAGGGAAATCTCAAGAATTGGAAAAAAAGCATAAGGGAGAAACATACCTTTAACATTTTGGGTACAAGATTATTAATGTTTACAAGATAGAAGGTGTGCAGAGGACCAGATAACATAAAGTGTTCTGTGTTATCATACACTTGGTTCAGATTCTGTGCATTTGAATGGTCTAGCAAAGAAATCACTCTGATCTGTCAGTTATCCTATCAAAGCTGCACAAAAATGGATCAGGGCTCACTCAAGCTAAAGACTGACCTTTCCCAGGGAAAGCTTTGGACTGGGTTGTGCCAACCTGCATCACCTGTCGAGTTAGAAATTTCTGATCAGAATATTTTGTAAGGATTGTCAGGTCTGCCATGTGGCCCCCCAAGCTTCTCAGGGTTGCTGCCCAGCCCCTTTTTGTTAGCAGTCTCTAGAAGTAGCAGGTGGGACAGAGCAGTAAAGGGTGAGGACCCATGGAAAACCTGATGAAAAAGGTGAACAAAATCAAGCTCCTCCATCTTCTTAGCCAAAGCCAAGTTCCTGTGTCTATTTCCTGTGTTTCTCAATGCTGTCCCCTAGAGGACAGATGTAGAACTGCAGCCAATGTCAAGGGCATTATTACAAACACCCTGTTAGTGAAGGTTGAGCTCAGGGAACACACAGTAATTATTGAGAGTAGTGTGAGTCCAGTGTCAGGAGAATTGTCCCACCATGGAGATGTGGTGTTTCACAAATTTCTCTCTATTTTCAAATGTTCAAAGGAAGAACCTGGTGAAGGTTCTCCTGAGGCTTGAAGAGGGTGTTAGCCTGGAGGTTTGATCCCAAAAATGTCCTGTGTGTCCTCCATCACTACATTGAGATGTTGCATATGAGTCACTTAGGTGACCCTATCTTCCCAAATGGCCTAGGAGATGGAGCATCTCTTTGTGAATACTCAACAAGGCACCCTTTGTGTTGTTTGTTGGGACAAGGAGTGTTCTTGAAGAACCTTAGCCCCTCTGAGGTAGAAGCCACCACTGATTCTGGGTTCCTCTGTCCCATTGTTCAGAGAAACTTTCCCTTGTTTTCCAGGACATCATGACCTAGACAGATGTCTTCAGAAACAACAGGCAGATGTCCCACAGACCAGGAATTTGGGGAATGAGGAATCATCAATCATCCCTGATTCTTAAAAGGTCAGGGTGTGCTCTTTCCTACTATTACAGCAACTCTTCCAGGGGTTGAGACATCTTAGTTTCTGTCAGTTCAGGTATCTCTGAGAACAGGAAAAACACAGGCCTTTGGTGATAAGACATAACTCACATGGTGGGACTGTGGAGAGCTGTGATTTTGGAGGAATAAAATGCAGTCCAACCCCTCATGGTTAGTAGATTCCTTTCATTCCTCCTGAATGTATGAGAGGTAAAAATCTGACCCTAGGATGTCCCCAAGGAGGCAGTGGCTTCCTCTCATGATGACACCATTGCCTTTGTGTCTATAAGAACATAATTTCACTGCAAGTGTCATGCAGAGTGACAGGTTTCCACTGTGCAGTTTCCCTCATTGATTTACAGAGTGTGTATAGAGCATCTGATATGTTTCATGCTCTTGGCTAGGCCCTGGAAACTCCAAAGAGAATAAGACATATGTAGGACCTGTGCTCATTGAGTTTACCTTGTAACAGCAACCAGATCTCAAATAAATCATGACTGTAAGGAATTAATTATAAAATAAGAGAGTGGTCATAAAGGAAAACTTCTGGAGCATTTACAGCACAAAGGAAAATTTCTGGAGCATTCACAGCAGGTACTTGAGTCTCAGCTAGTCTGGGGATCACAGAGAACACATCTGAGAAAGACTCTTGGCTGAGACCTAAAGACTTAGTAAACATTTTCTACTTGAAAGACAGGGTGTAAAAAAAAATTGCCTGTACAAGACTAACCTTCGGTGGGTTGTCATTAGCCTGAAGGGAGGAGGGGACACAATCCAGGTAAGGAACTTGAAGAGTTAGGGAGACTGTGGAATGATTGATACTAGTGCGGTTGGTCCCTGCTGGGCTGTGGCTGCTGCTGATTCAGGAAGATCAGTGATGCCAGAAATTCTCCTGCCTGCAGAGTAATCTGCTGCCCCCTGCTGCACACACAGAAAAAATGGGCAAGAAAATGCCATGTTACTGTTAGATATTTCTTTGTTTGGTTTTGTGCTTTCCATTCAACTTATACTTTAGACAATATTTAATTTATGGATGGATAATTTTAACATATTTGTTGACTTATAGTTAAATATTATAAGCTTAACTTATTGAAAGTATCTAATTTATATAGTGTTTTCAGAAGCATGCACCTGAGATATTGTGGAATGAAAATAAAGACCATATCCTTTACTATTAAAGTCTTCTCATGTCCTCTTGCAAGCTCCCTTTTCTTCATCTCTGCACCACCTGTTTTAACGTTAATGAAACTCTCAAAGGCTGTTTTCTTTTTATAAATTCTTTAGCATTTTCTGGAATTTGCAAATTTTTATCATAAAGTATATAAATTTAGGCTTAGATTGTCTTCTTGGTGCAACACAATGATTTCAATATAGTTCTTTGTCCTTATTCTCTAGTTATATCTCATTCCTGGGATGTATTATTTTTTTCTATTCACTGTCTTATGGACATTTGTGTGTTCTCCAATTCGGGACTATTAAATTAAACCTGTCATGAATATGAATGTAGAAAACCTTTATACATAGAGCAGTGTTCTAAAATCTATGAGGAGCTAGAGGAATGGAAGGTAGGGAGTTGCCACATGAAGTCTGGTCTCAAGGCCTCATGGCCACATCTCCATCCAGAGGTACATAATCACCTGCTTCTTCACATAAAACTGTGTCTGTCACAGCCTACCATCAGTTAACACAGTAGCAGAAATAATGACTCCATCTCCCTTCCAGCCTCCAAAAGACACACAAGTGCATCTCAGAGGCTGAATTTAATTTACATCTGTATTGTAAATCACTATGAGTGGGAGAAAGGTTCTGTTTAAGCTTTCAAACTCTCTAATAAGAAAGGACACCTGAAAAAATTAAGCATATTGTAAATTGTGCTTCTATGAAAGACAAATGCCATATAATCTCATCTATGAGTGGAACTCAATCACTAAAAATAAACAAGCAAGAAAAATATAACAAGAGATATTGAAATTAAGAACAAACTAACAGCTACAGGGGAAGTGGGAGGGGATACTATTAGGGGAAAAGGGGGGAGTGGTTTTGAGGAACATGTATAAAAGGCACATGGACAAAATCAAAGGGGGTTAGGATTAAAGGTACAAATTGGGGGTGGCTGTGGCTGGGGGCACAAAGACAAGTATATTTGAAAAAAATAAAAATAAAGTCACAAAAAGTTAAGCATACATGACTAGTGACAATAGAAAATGCACAGAAATTTTGAGTCTGTTTGCAGGCTGTGCAACACTGGGAGTGACCCACACCAGAGAAGCCTCGAGTCTCTCATGTGATGTCATAGAAACATGCTTGATCTTCTTTCTTGGACTTTAGAAAGAGCATCTAAAATGTTTGAAATTTTCTAAGTGATGAGGGTGATGAGTGTCTTTTTTCGTGATGAGGCAACTTTTGAAAGGCCTCTGAATAATTGCAGATTGAGGGCAGGTCACCTGAAAGACCAAGTTCTAACAAAAAGCTTGGAATTTCCCCTATCAAGGTAAGAAATGTTTCAACCTGAAGAGTATTTTTGTGAGTCTACTTGAAGCAAACATGACGATGATTGTGGGGAAAAAAAATCTCAATGGATTGAGAAAATGTTCTGAAGAATGGAAAATCTGCATCATATTTTATACAGTGTTGTCACATCCAGGGACCTAAGGGGTTATGTAATATTTATTGATAATAGATTAGGGAGGTGGGAGGAAGCAAAATGCAGAAATCTCTGTGACTGTGTAAAAAATAGAACAGATATAAAAATACATTTGTTGACTTGGTTGGTATAGAAAAGTCAGCAGTTAAGAATTAACACAATAACAGTCCTGGCTGGTGTAGCTCAGTAGATTGAGCTCCAGACTACAGATTAAAAGGTTGCCAGTTCAATTCCCAGTCAGGTCACATGCTTGGTTTGTGGACCCGGTCCCCAATGAGAGGCAATCACACATTGATGTTTCTCTCCCTTTCTTTCTGCTTCCTTTCCCCTTTCTATAAAAATAAATAAATAAAATCTTAAGAAAAGAATTAACTCAATAACAATAGTAATGAGAAGATACGTGGTCCCTGGTCTCTGCTTCACTGCAGGGAAGAGTCTGAGAAAAGTAAAATCACTCTGACATTTTAAAGGTAAGTTATGGTAGAAGAAAAGACAATAAACAACCTCAATTAAGGTAAAGATTGACCTTTGTCAGGAAAGAGACCAGCCTAGGACATGACTACCCACCATGACTCACTCTGGGTTAAGAGTTTTAATTTCAGACCATCCTCTGTGGTTACTTAAGTTTATATGTTGTAAGTCCCACCATGCAGGCCTTCCCTGAGCTTGTCAGATTTAGTATGCCACCCCTTTTTTATGTCTGCACTGCTTTGGTTATGAATCAACCTAAACAATGCATTGGTGACTGATGTTTCATTTAGACAAAATTATCTCAAGTGCTACGAAAGGAATCTTAGGAAGCCTTAGTGCCAGCATTTGTCCTGATGAATGATAAACCATTGGTGATGCAGCGAGACCTTAATCTTGGATGGAACTCAAAGCTTCTGAAAAGAGAAAAGCAGGTAAATGTGGGGGAAGTCACCCCATAGGCCTTTATTAGGAAAATACTCTGCAACATTTTGAACCTTGCAGCTATCATGGACTAAGTGTTGCTGTCATACGGTGCAGCCAAGAGGGGGGCCCACATAGGGATTTGGAATGGGGCCCAGAACTCAGTGTGTCCAGAAAATATTAGAAAGACATATAAGATGTCTTTACCCCCTCCCCTTCAGGTGTGAGTTTGCAGAAGGGTCAAATGGAGCAGAGCCATACAGAGCTATTTTGCATAACAATAGCTTTGCAGCTAACCTCTGCTTTGGGCATTTAACACATCTATAACCTTTAATTGGCTGCATAGATATGTTAAATAGCTGTGGCCACACTCTGAGCCAGGGGGATGGAAGTAAGTTCCCCACCAAGACCTAACTGGGGTACAGGTCCCCTTAGTTACAGCACCTGCATGGGAGCTAGGAGAAGATTGTCTCCATGGCATGGGGCCACACCTGCCCAGACTCATGATGGCAGCCCAGTAAAGCTGGAAGGATATGAGAATACTGGCAAGTGTAGCCGATTGTGGGATGAGTCAGAAATGGGGCTGTAGAGGAAGATTGGTATGGGGATTCAAACCCACATTCAGCAGCCATTGGAGGGAACATTACAGCTAGTGTAGAGATAGAGTCACTCGGTTTTAAGCAGAATGGGGACTCCCACAGCCTTGTGGGAGAGAATTACCATGCCGCTTTAGCAGAGAACTGCCACTCGGCTTTGGCCGAATAGCAACCCCCCTCCTTGCAGCCATTGTGGAGACAGAACCATGTGGCTGTGGCAATAGAAAAAAGAAAGCCACACACTTCTGGCAAGAGTGGAGACTTCCTCGGCCATTGTGCAGAGAGGACCACTTGGCTGTGTCAGTGCAGAGAGGACCACTTGGCTGTGGCAATGCAGAGAGCCACGCGGCTTTGCTGGAGTGGGGACTCCCACAGCTTTAGCAGGGAGAACCACCACCTGGCTTTAGCAGACATCCTGGTGACACAGCTGATGGTATCAGGAACTGAGGGAGGCTTAGCAGCTGAGACAGATTACTGGGAAGAACCAGGGGCTGCCTGAGCCATGGACTTCTATTTCTTTTCCTGAGATACGCTACCCCCAGATTGGGTAAAGAGGGGAAGGAAGGACTGTGTGTATTTGTTGGTGTTTTAAGGGACTTTGGGATTTTGATGAAGTCATTAGGTCACTATTTTAAGTCTCTATAGCATTAAATAAACATTCCCTTTCGTTTTCACGTATCTCTGGCATTGAGAGATGTCTTTCCTATGAGGCGGCAGACATAACTAGCCCAGTAGGGGGTCCTTTCAATAATAGTATAACACCCTTGGCCCCATTTGTTCTGTAACATTGGGGTCTCATTTCTCTGTGTTTTGCATACTGATTTACTTTTTCCTTATAGTTTGATGTCACACTATACAACAAACCACTTTTAACAATCTGACCATGAAATGGAATCTTGTTATTGTGAGGTACCTATTATTATTAATCGTTCATTTTTTAATCTGATGTCTGCTAGTTGTACACTTGGAAGCTGTCACCATAAGGTTTATTTGGGGCCAGGCTGTGAGAACACAATGTAAATTACAATTACAGTATGAAAGTTCAACAGGTGAGGAGGACAGTAAGAGTTTCATAAGTACCTTTCTTCTGTTTCAGGATTAGGTATAGAGGGCTGTGTTTTATAGCCACTTCAGCTCCCATTTGTTTTAATGTAGTTAATAATCCTTGCTGCATTAGGGTGTAAGGACATTCACAAAATTTTTGTTCTAGCATTTATTTATAAAACTCTTCTCTCTACATTTTTATTCCAGTAACCTTCTACCAGTTTCCTTGATCTTAGTTTGTCTCTATTGACTCTCTCAGAAATAAACAACTTATTAGAAGAAACAACATTTTTTTTCCTCTTATAACACACACATCAACTGTTTTTGCAGTTGCATTTCTTCTAAATTTCAAAATGTTACAAGAAATGGGGCCTGGCCCAAGGCACGTTTTTCAAAGGGTAGCCAGTACTGCATGGATTCTTTATTTTGTGCATGAAGAATTCCCCAAAATAGGCCCAGGTAATTTTGAGGGTATGCTTATTAAAGTGGGGTTGCAAGGGGGCAGTGAAACAAGGTTAGGCCTAGAATAAAGAGTAGCAGAAGAGAAACTGGATGGGTGGGGCTGCTGTGGCTCTATAACAACATTATGGGAAAGAGATGAAACTAGGAGGGGCTGCTCTCACTGTAGTGCACAATCATAGAAGGGATTTGTGGAAAGATTGCAGGGTGGGGGGTTGCCTAGGGTGAGCCGCTGCTCCCCATTGTTCCCCTGGTTGCAAGTCCTGTTTGGGAGCCCTCAGAGACTAGAAAAAGGAAGTTAATAAAAAAAATCAGTTGATGTGGCTCCAAAAGGGTGCACACTGAATTCTTTTTCTTGAAGAGTTTTATCCCTTTTCTTCAAAAGTAAAAATTTTATTCAAGGTCTCAGGGAAGATTTCAATACATTAAAAATCAACTTTTTCAGATGTGCCCTTGCAGGGCTGTGATCTCCCCTAATTGGACAGTACCAGGGCAGAAGGTCTAAATTACATGACCAGGTATGTACCAGGCATGGAAAGGCCACCCTTCAACCAAGGTCTAGTACATATTTTGTTGGTTGCCAAGCACCCTGGCCTTTTCACCCTGGTGGCCTTGTTATCTGGATGTAAATTGTTCTCCCAGTTTGTTCAGCAATCTTTCTCAGTTTCCCAATTTCTCTTCCCAATGATTATTCCTAGACTCTTACAACCCTGCCTCAAAAGAAAAACCATGAAAAGGGCACTTTTGATAATATAAAAGTTATCTTACATACCTTAGAAATTATTAACAGTTGTGCTATATATACACTATTTGAGAAAACCCAAAGAAGAAGTATGATCATTATTATGACTAATATTAGCAGACAGGTAAATGAATAAAAACTTGAAAAATTGATCATCAATTTATACATTTATACATTTAGCATTGAATATTTATGAAAATATTATTGTGTGGAGTAACTGAGATTTTCCTGCCTATGTTCCCCTCTAGGACTTTTATAGTGTGACATTTTTTTAAATCCTTTATTCACATTGAATATATTTGTCTGTATATTGTAAGTTGGTGAACTGGTTTCTTTTTCCTTTTTTTTTTTTTTCAGGTAGCTGTGTAGGTTTCCCAACACCATTTGTTGAAGAGGTTACTTTTACTCCATATTATGCTTCTGCCCACTTTGTCAAATATTAATTCACCTTAGAGACTTGGGTTTATTTCTGGGATCCCTATTCTGTTCCATTGGTCTCTGTGTCTGTTCTTATGCCAGCATCAGACTGTTTTGAATATAGTAGCCTAATAATAGTTTGGTATCAGGTGTTGTGATCCCTTCTACTTTGCTCTTCTTTCTCCAAATTGCTGAGGCTATTTGGGGTAGTTTATTCTGCCATATCAATTTTTGAAATGTTTGTTCTATGTCTGTGAGAAGTGTCATTGTTGCTTTAATAGTGTTTGTGTTGAATCTATAAATTGCTTTGGGTATTATGGACATTTAGATGATGTTAATTATTCCAATCCATGAACATGTTATATGCTTCTATTTCTTTCTTTCTTTCTTTCTTTATTTCTTTAGAATTGTGTAGTTTTCTGAGTATAGGTCTTTTACCTTCTTGGTAAGGTTTACTCCTACATATTTTATTTTTTGTTGCTATAGTAAATGGGAATGTTTTCCTCTTTCTGATATTTCCTTGATGCTGTAAAAATACCTCTGCTTTCCTAATATTGACTTTGAATCCTGCTGTTTTGCCAAATTCAGTTAGTACATCATGAAGTTTTTTGGTGGAATCTGTAGGGTTTTCTATGTACATGATAATATCCTGTTGAAACAGTGACAGTTTTACTTCCTCCTTTCTAATTTGAATGCTTTTTATTTCTTTTTTAAAGTACTTTTTATTGATTATGCTATTACAGGTTTTCCATTTTTTCCTCCTTTATCCCCCCCTCCACCCTGCCCCCGAAGCTTCCAGAATCCCACCCCCATGCTTACTTGATGTCCATGGCTTGTACATATAAGTTTTTTGAGTCCTCTGTTTCCTATATCATTTTTATCTCTCCCCATATATTTTATGATCACTAATTATGCTTCCTCTTCCCTGTGCCTTTTTTCTGATATTCCTCCCTTCCCCCTCCCCACTGAATTCCCTCTGTGTGATGTCCATTTCCCTGATTCTGTTCCTGTTCTGGTTGTTTGCTTAGTTTTTGTTTTCTTTGTTTTCCTTTCTTTTAGGTTCATTTGTTGATAGTTGTGAGTTTGTTGTCATTTGACTTTTCATATTTTTTATCTTCTTTATCTTAAATAAGTCCCTTTAATGTTTCATATAGTAAGGGCTTGATGATGATGAACTCCTTTAACTTGGCCTTCTCTGGGAAGCACTTTGTCTGCCCTTCCATTCTAAATGAAAGTTTTGCTGGATAAAATAATCTTGGATGTAGGTCTTTGCCTTTCAAGAATTCAAATACTTCTTTCCAACTCCTTCTCACCTGTAAGATTTCTTTTGAGAAATAAGCTGATAGCCTTATGGGAACACTTTTGTAGGTAACTGTCTCCTTATCTCTTGCTGCTTTTAGGATTTTCTCTTTGTCTTTAATCTTGGGTAACTTAATAGTGATGTGACTTGGTGTGTTCCTCTTTTGGTCCAACTTCTTTTGGACTCTCTGGGCTTCCTGGACTTCCTGAACATCTATTTTCTTCACCAGATTGGGGAAGTTTTCCTTTATTACTTGTTCAAATAAGTTTTCAATTTCTTCCTGCTGTTATTCTTCTTCTGGTACCCCTACCATTTGGATATTGGAATGTTTCATGTTGTCCCAGAGAATCCTCAGCCTCTCTTCATCTTTTTGGATTCTTGCTTCTCCATTCTGATCCAGTTTAGATGTTTATTTCTTCCTTTTGTTCCAAATTGTTGATTTGATTCCTGGTTTCCTTCTTTGCCTGTTGGTTCCCTGAATATTTTCCTTCATTTCATTTTGTGTATCTTTTATTTGTTTTTTCACTTTTTGACCAAGCCCAGTCAGTTCTGTGAGCATTTTGATTAACACAGTTTTAAATTCTCCATCACATAGGTTGGCAAATTCCTCATTGCTTAGTTCTCTTTCTTAGCTTTTGCTGTGTTCTTTCATTTGGGCCATATTTCTTTTTCTTGGTGCAGCTGATAGGTTGTAGGGAAGTGGGACCTTAAGTATTCACCCATGCAGGGCAACCCTCTTTGCTGCTCTGCCTGTGTGGGAGGGGCCAGAGAGGGAACAATGAACCTGTCCTGCTCATCTCTAGTGCACTTTCCAATAGACACTTGTGTCAGACTGGACCACGGTATGTCTCACCACAGCAACACCAGCCTTAGCCCACTGTGAGCTCTTAGTCTCAGTGTTCTTCTTAAGTAAGTCCCTCCCTCACTACTCTGCTTAGCTTGGCAGTCAACCCTGCCCTTCAGCCACCTGACTGTGGTTTTTCTTTTTTTAAATATATTTTATTGATTATGATATTACAGTTGTCCCATTCCCCCCCTTCACTCCCCTCCACCCTGTACACCCTCTTTCACTCATACCCCCCCTTTAGTCATGTCCATGTGCCATACTTATAAGTTTTTTAGCTTCTACATTTCCCATACTATCCTTACCTTCCCCCTATCTATTTTCAACCAACAATCTATGCTGCTTATTCTCTGTACCTTTTCCCCGTCTCCTCCTCCCACTCCCCTGTTGCTTACCCTCCATGTGATCTCCATTTGTGTGATTCTGTTCCTGTTCTAGATGTTTGCTTAGTTTCTTTTGGTTTTGCTTTAGATGTGGTTGTTAATAATTGTGAGTTTGCTGTCCTTTTACCATACATGCTTTTTCTTTATCTTCTTTTCTTAGATAAGTCCCTTTACCATTTCATAAAATAAGGGCTTGGTGATGATGAACTCCTTTAATTTGACTTTATCTGAGAAGCACTTTATCTATTCTTCCATTCTAAATGAAAGCTTTGCTGGATAGAGTAATCTGGGATGTAGGTCCTTGTCTTTCATGACTTGGAATATTTCTTTCCAGCCCCTTCTTGCCTATAAGGTCTCTTTTGAGAAATCAGCTGACAGTCTGATGGGAACTCCTTTGTAGGTGACTGTCCCCTTATCTCTTGCTGCTTCTAGGATTCTCTCCTTCAGTTTTACCTTGGCTAATGTAATTATGATGTGCCTTGGTGTGTTTCTTCTTGGGTCCAACTTCTTTGGGGCTCCCTGAGCTTCCTGGATTTCCTGGAGGTTTATTTCCTTTGTCAGAATGGGGAAGTTCTCCTTTATTATTTGTTCAAATATGTGCTCAATCTGTTGCTTCTCCTCTCCCCCTTCTGGTACCCCTATAATTCGGATGTTGAAGCGTTTAAAGATGTCCTGAAAGTTCCTAAGCTTCTCCTCGTTTTTTTGTTTTTTTTTTTTTTAATTCTTATTTCTTCATTCTTTCCTGTTTGGTTGTTTTTTTCTTCCTTCTGGTCCACTCTATTGTTTTGAGTCCCAGTTTCCTTCCCATCACTATTGGTTCTCCGTGCATCTTCCTTCATCTCTTTTATGGTAACCTGCATTTTTTCATGTAATTTGCGCCCAAAATTGACCAATTCTGTGAGCTTCCTGATCACCAGTGTTTTGAACTGTGCATCTGATAGATTGGCTATCTCTTGGTCGCTCAAAAGGATGAGCCCTGGGGCATTGCTCTGTTTTTCTGTTTGAGACATGTCTCTCTCTCTCTCTTTTTTTTTTTTTTTTTGGTCTGGTCACTCTTGTTACGGTGAGGGGCAGAGCCTTAGGTTTTCACCGGGGCTGGGCACCCCAGTGGCTAGATTGTGACGTTGTATGTGGGGGTGGGGGCGGGAGGGAACAATGGCGGTAGCTCCATTCTCCTGGGACCTCAGTCCCTTCCCTGGGATCCTGGGTTGCGTGCTCTGCCCTGGTCCACAATCTCCACCTCACTGGGTCCACCAGCTGCCACTTGCGTACTCAGGGTCCACCCGCTGTGATCTTGCATGCCCCAGATGCCTTATGCACTCCTGGTTGCCTTATGTGCCCAGTTCTCCCTGTTCTTCGTGCTGCGACCTGCGCCCGGCTGCTCCTCTCCACCCCTCCCACCCGTCTGTATGAATGGGTCTACTTCAACTTCTTGGCTGTCTGACTTCCATTCAGATAAATTCTCTATCAGTTCTGGTTGTTATTCTGCCTCTGAATTGTTGTTCTGATCTTGGTTGTGCGTGGAGGTACGGTGTGTCCACCTATGCCTCCATCTTGCCGGAAGTCTCGACTGTGGTTTTTCTGAGTCAACCCCTGTAGTCTGCCCTACCAGTCTGGTTGTTCTGGTTGATTTTTTCTTTAATTCCTTGGTTGTTGGAGTTCCATACAGTTTGATTTTCTTGTGATTTTTATTGTTTATTGATTTTAGATTGGTTGCTATACTCCTTTTGGTTGTGCAAGGAAGCAAAGGGTTTCTACTTATACCTCCATCTTGGCTGGAGCTCATCTCTAGCACACTTTCTTTTTATTTATTTTTCATGTGTGATTACTGTGACTAGGACTTCCAATACCATTAGAATAGAACTGGTGAAAGCAGACATCCTTGTCTTGTTCCTGACCTTCATGGGAAATCTTTGAGTTTTAGCCCATTAATTATGATGTTGGCTGATATTTCTCATACATGGCCTTTATCAGGTTGAGATATATTTCCTCTACTCCCACTTTGCTGAGTGTTTTCTATCAAAAATGAGTGCTGTACCTTATCAAATGTTTTTTCACACATAGGGATAAGATCCTGATATTTTTTTTCTTTTCTTTTGCTTATGATGTGTTACCTTTATTGTTTTATACACATTATGCCATCCTTGCACATGTCGCTAATTTCAATTAGTATTTTCTGAGCTTGTTGCTGCCTGAAAGACTCCAGTCCAATCTCTGTTGTTGATAAATTTGGATCAGAAAGTATCCAAGAGGGGTACCTGCTCAGTTTCTATATAATTCAAATACTTCCATGTTTAAATTAATTTAGTTACAAAAATGTATACAGCATGAATGCCACAAAAGCTCCTGATTTCACTTATAGCAACTAGTGGGTTTATAAGGGCCTCCTGAATTCATGGTAGCTGTGTGGTATTATTGTTTTTTCTTGGTCAATAAGAAATATTGTTTGTGGGTGTCCAGGAGACATTTTTATTGTTCATTGCTTGTTTGTAGATTCTGTAAATGTTTAATGAATTCAAATTGGAGACTCACCAGTCACTGTCTGAGGCACTGGGAACACAGTAGTGGATAAAGAAGACAAACTGGACATGATTGCTGATGTCTAAGTATTCACTTGACTACTAATATTTAAAAGGCACTTCAGGGTGCCTTAAGATTTTAATTCCATCCAAATAATTGACGTCAATGTGCTTCTCCAGAATTTTTCTGAATCCCTTTGTATTTTCACAAGACCTGTCTTCTTCTTACAACACACATTAAATCTTTGGAAAACCCTTTGACTTTAGGTTCTCAAAACAAATCCAGAAAGAGTAACTTCTTTTAAAGCTGGTCTAACCAAACTTACAGGTTACCTGCATGATGCACTTGACTTATTACTGAAGCCCTTGCTTGCAATCCAGCAGTCTTACTAAGGCTGGTTAATTTGAAGACTAAAAAATAATAATAATGTTCATTTCACCTTCTAAATATTTTTGGCTTCCCTAATCATCAAAATAACAGACACAGATTAGCAGTAATAAATAGCTTTTAACATATGATCATGGGTAATTCAGATAAGATTAAACATTGCTATGAATGTAAGGAAACATTGGGTACATAAAAAAAATTGAAAAGGAGAAAAAAGGGAAAGTGGAGTCTTATATTTCAGAAGTCAGAGAGTGTTTTACAGGTAACTGAGAAGAGCAGAACCAAATGGCAAGAAAAATTTGGGGGCAACTCACAATCAGTGGGACAGAGTGGGTATCTAGACAACAGGTGTCTTCCCAAAGCCCTCTCATGTACCACACATAGTCCATTAGCCTAAAGGGAATTATCCTGAAGCACATTTCCTGTCTGAATCCCTTGACAGAAATGTAGTGAAGGTAAACAGTATTTTTCTGTGTTTTACTTTCTAATGAATAGCATAAAATCAATATACTAAATCCAAATTTTCAGGTTGGCAAAATGTTGATTACTTTCAATAAACACAGATTACTCACATTTCTTTTGTATTATTCAATCTTGTAGTGCCTCCCCACTTCTCTTAGAGTAAAACCAAAATTCTGGCTGATTGATTCATTATTTTTTTACCTCATTTGCTCTCATCTTCTGATCTCTCTGCTCCAATAAGTTCACATCCTCTGAGCTGAGCCAACATATTAGAATTGAACAAAGAAAATTACTCCAAGTATGCCTTACTTCATTTTAACATAGTATCAAAGAATATTGTTGTGCCTGTTGTTTGGATTATTGTGTAACTCCCTCAATACCAAGTCTGGTCTATGATATCTGAGCTTTTGTCTATTTTCTGTATTCTGATTAGAAGAGTGTCAGGGAAATGGTGAAGTGAAGGTCAGTGCCCTTTGATAAATGGGTACAAAACTTACAGATGGGATAATGTTTCAGAGGGTAAAATATGGGCTGTTATGGTGTCACAGAACAGGAATCCTGACCTTGGTAAAAGACCAGTTAACACATTTCAAAAAGAGAAGTATCTAATAGAGAATGAGCCCAGGCAACCCTAGAGCTCATAAGGTGGCAGGAATGAGAGTTCCAGTCAGGGGACACATTTTGTATAAAGGTCAGAAGGTAGGAAAGTTCATTGAACTAAATGAATTTTACTGCCTCAGTTTTGTTATTGAGTAAACAAATGTGCCTCAGGTACAGAGTACACAGTCAGTACTAACAAATTGCCAAAGTTATTATTGAACTCCTCTGGGTACCATTTCCAGGTCTGCCCACTTGGAATCTGCACTATTAGAAAAATAATACTCTCTCCCCGTGACCACACAAGCAATTCATGATATTAAGCATGGATTACATCTTGACTGATGTACAAGTCACAGGCAATAACCCACATATCTGCAATGTATACCATCTGCTCAGTATTGGCACTCATACAAATTCCATCTGTCTCTATTTCACCCAGAGCTTTTCATTTTCCTTTGTAATCCCTTCCATTTCTTCCTCACAACTACCAGAATTTTTAGGAAATTACTCATTTTCTTTCTTTCTGGGTAGATTCATTTGCATTTTCTGAAATTTTGCATACATACAATCATGTAGTATATTCTCTTTGATTCTAGGTTTTTAATTAAGCATAATTATTATATGAGGTAAAATTTGCATAATAAAAAGTGAAAAAGTCAGTGGTATTTAGCTTAATTACAATGTTGTGCAACTAACATGTCTACCTTGTACTAAAATATTGTAATCACTCTTATTAAACACTATAGCCATTGAATGATTGCTCTCCATTTCCCTATACCCTAACTTATGGTAAGTACCAACCTTCAATCTGTATGGTCCTCCTCTCTGTTTTCTTTCCCATATATGACATCACATGACCCCTGTGGACTTGTATATCAGGTGCTCCCACTAGTTCCAGGGTCAGGAAACAAATCTGAGTCTTCAAAACATTATCCTTCCTCCCCTCCCTGTGTCTTACCCTCATGTCCATCCTAATGCGGATGAATGGCAACCCCACTTTACCCAACAAGCTTCAGTTGCCCCTCCTGAAACAAGTAGGTCAGCCCCTCACTCATATTATTCAGCTTCATTCTGAGTCTCCAAAAAATGGAAAGTCTCCTGCATGGCATCTTAAGTCCCTTTGATACATACAATGCCTAACACCCTCACACCTACCAGTCATAACCAGTTCTCATCTGATACGATGCAGACCCCATTACTCCATGACTTTGCTTTGCATTCACTTCTGCTTATACACAATCCATCCCTAGACAGGTACCCAAGATTCTCAGTCCAACACACCAGAGCCACAAGAAGCAGAAAATGAATAGAACTATAAGAGATATTTATTTCTGATTCCTATTTCTGGATGCAGGCTCTTTAAGAACAGCATGTAGAATTTGCGAAAACAAAAAAGAAAACAAAGAATGAGGACAGTGATGTCTGCTCTGAACTGAAGGTCAAATTGGACTTCAAAGAGGCTTATTCAGTGCAGGCCTGTGGGTGGCTGAAGTTATAGAGACATGAATGTTTACTAGAGTAGTTGAGTTTTATGATAGGATGTCTTTTTTATAATCTCTCTGATCTTGTTTTTTTGAAGGTTCAGTGACAATGTATGTGGAATGATTATACTGTTGACATTTAGGGTGTTGCCATATGTCCTTTCTTAAAGGTACAGATTCATGGAACCTAAGCTACACTTCTTTTGAGGCTACCTATGGTACGAGGAGGTGTCCTCTATTTGTGTTCCTTTACTTGTCCCTCTCTCTTCTTTCCCCCATTTTCCCCCTTCCCACTCCCTGGTGGTCATTATCATTTTCTACTTTAGTTATAAAACTTGGATTCTCTTTCCCTCATTCATTTGTTTTCTTGATTACATAACACTTAGAGGTGACATCATGTGGTATTTGTCTTTCAGCACCTGGCTTATCTCACTTAGCATAATGCTCTCCAGCTCCATCCATGCTGTCACCAATGGTAGGAGCTCCTTTTTCTGCTGTCTAGTATTCCATTGTTTAATATACCATGGTTTTTTGATCCACTCATTTACTGACAGGTACTTAGGTTGTTTCCAGCACTTGGCTATTGTCAATAACACTTCTATGAACATTGGGGTGCATAGGCTCTTTGGAATTGGTGATTCACAATTCTTAGGGTCTAGTCCCAGCAGTAGAATCACTAAATTGAAAGGCAGTTCCATTTTTTACATTTCTGAGGAAATCCCATACTATTTTCTACAGTGACCACACTAGTCTGCATTCCCACCTAATTGTATTAGGGTACGCTTTTCTCCATAACCTCGCCAGCATTTGTTGTTTATTGATTTATTAATGATGGGCATTTTGACTGGTGTGAAGTGCTATCTTGTTGTAGTTTTTTTTTTTATCTTTTATACTGTTGTTCAGTATGTTTGTCTCCATTTCTCCCCACCACTCCCTCCACCCCAGCCATCCACACTTCTCATCCTTATTCCTATCGCCTTTCGGTTTTGTCCATTTATCATTTATAGATATTCCTGAAAATGCTTTCCTCTCCCCCCCCTCCACACACACCAATATTCCCTCCCATCTCCTCTTTGGTTACTGTCAGTTTGTTCTTAATTTCAATATATTTCTAGTGTCTACTCACATTGAGTCTCCTCTCATATATTTGTGGTCCCTTTGTATGTCTTTCTTGGAGAAGTGTCTGTTCAGATCCTTTGCCCATTTTCTTATTGGATTGCTTGTCTTCTTGATGTGGAGTCATGTGAGTTGTTTATATAGTTTGGAGATTGAGTCGTTGTCTGACATTTCATTGGCAAATATATTTTCCCATACAGTTTGTTCCCTTTCAATTTTATTTTTGTTTTCTTTAGGCATGCAGAAGCTTTATAGTTTGAGGTCGTCCCCTTTGTTTATTCTTTCCTTTGAATCTCTTGCCATAGGAGATGTATCAGTGAAACTATTGCTGGCCTGAATATTTGAAATTTTCATGCCTAGGTTTTCCTCTAGGACTTTTATGATGTCATGAATTACATTTAAGACTTTTATCCATCTTGACTTTATTTCGATGTATGTTGTAACTTGTGGGTATAGTTTCATTTTTTTTCTGCATGTACTTATTCAGATCTCCCAACATTATTTACTGAAGAGGTTATTTTTATTCCGTGTTATGTTTCTGCTCTCTGGGTCAAATATTAATTGACCATGTAGACATGGATTTATTTCTGGCCTCTGTATTCTGTTCTACTGTTTTGTGCATTTGTTCTTATGCCAGTACTAGACTGTTTTGATTACAATGGCCTTGTAATATAGTTAAATATCAGGCATTGTGATTCCTCCTACTTTATTCTTTTTGCTAATAATTGCTGAGGTCATTCAAGGCTGTTTATAGTTCCATGTAAATTTTTGAAATGTTTGTTCTATATCTGTGAAATATATCATTGGTGTTTTCATATGAATTGCATTGAATCTATTGATTGTATTGAGTAGTATGGGCATTTTAATGGTGATAATTCTTGCAGTCCATGATCATTTTATATACTTCCAGTTATTTGTGTCTTCTTTAATTTCTTTCTTCAGTGCTGTATAGATATCTGAGTACAGGGTTTTACTTCTGTGGTTAAATTCATTCTTTAGTATTTTATTTTTCTTGTTCCTACAGTAAATGGAATATTTTTCCTAATTACTATTTCTGATATGTCATTGTTGGTGTACAAAAAAGCCCTTGTTTTCTAAATGTTGACTTTGGATTCTGATATTTTGACAAATTCATTTATTAGATCCAGTAGTTTATTGGTGGAGTTCATAGGGTTTTCTATGTACATCAACATGTCATCTGGAAAATATGGACAGATTTACTTCCTTCTTTCCAATTTGGATGCTTTATTTTTCTTCCTCTTGTATGAACACTGTGGCTAGAATTCCAACACTATGTTGGATAGAAATTGTTAAAACATACACCCTTATCACTGCTGTTAGTGGGAAAGCTTTTGTCCATTGTGTTTTCATATGATCCTCTGTATTTCTGTATTGGTTGTAATTTCACCAGTTTCATTTTAGGTTTTATTTATTTGGGTCATATCTCCTTTCTTGTTGATAATCCTTGTAGTAGACCATTATGAGTGGTGTGGGCCCAGCTCCCAGTGGAAAGCAAGGTCCAATGCATAGGACCCACACCCATGGATAGATTCTTCCATAGGGAATCATGCATACAATGTAGCTAGGCCACTTTGAGACTTGCTTTTGCTAAAACTCCCTCACCCTGAAAGTAGCAAACATTTACTGCAAAGTAACTTCCAAAAATCCATGCTAAACCTTCCCAGGGGAGTGTAAGTGGTTCAACCACTTTTGCCTTTTCATTTGCAAATATCCCTTTTCTGTGCTGTGATTACCAGCATCCTCTCCTTTGTTTTCTGTAAAAGGTATCCACCTAAAGGGAACCTGTGCATAGTTAATGAGGGTCTTCATGTACTGTGCGAGAAAGACAATAAAAGCTCATCAAAGCCAGTGCCGAGTCTTTTGCTCCCCTTTAGAGAGAAGCTGTTTGCCCTTTTTTTCCACAGGATTCGGTAGTCTATTTGATTTTCTATTGTTTGAGCTACAATGCTGTGGACCCCATGAACTGAGGTCCTCGACAGATCCTGGTTAAAGGCCTGTTGAAATTTTTTGTCCTTAAAAACAACCAGGTCCTGTATTTATTGATCCTTTGCATTGGTCTTTTAGTTTCTATGTCATTTAATTCTGCTCTAATCTTGATTATTTCATTCCTTCTTCTTGCTTTGGGATAAGATGGGAGTTTTAACAGCCACTCGATGTTAGGAAACTTCACCATCATACCACACCTTCATTTGCCCTAGTTTTGCATGGTTCTCTTTTCTCCTTGGTTGTTGGACTACCATAAACACTGATTTTCTGGCAGTTCTGGTTGTTTTTTTTGTTGTTGTTGTTTTAAGATTGTTTGTCACCCTTCTTATGGTTGTGTCAGCAGACAATGTGAGTCTATATACAAGTCTTTTTTGGCCAGAAGACCAAAATGAAGCTTTTTAATAAGAGCAGCTAGAAGAACCACTGACGGGAGGAGCACCTGCTCTTCCATCTCTTTTAAAAGTATTTTGCCCTGGCAAATACAAACTTTAAAATTCTTCTGTAAAAATAATGAAAAGTTTAATATCATGAATTAATGAATTCAACTTATTACAACAATTATATTAATGTTTTTTGCATTGTTGTATCTGTGTCATGGCTAAATACTGATTTGTTTATTTATGTTATAAAATGTATTATTATGGTTTATTTAAGGAAGTGTCCTCTGTATCAGATTATAGTTTAAAAGCAGTTACATGTGTGTGATTTTAAAAGAATGATATACAATCAATGAAACCCCCCTGAAACTTTTCTTTCATAGACTTTCCCTGTCTTTCTGCTTAGCTATACAAGACAGTTCTCAGTTTACTTGAACAGCATCTTTACAACTGCCTAAACAGAAAATTAGTATATAAAGAATTCTAGGCATTTACTAAATAAGTCACAGGCCTATAAGTTCAATTGTGCAGTTGTGGAATATAACGTGAAAAAGGTTTTGAAACCTTAAGACTGGGTAATCTGCTATGTTTCCAATATACCTTCTATTACCTGAAGAGGGTATTTGGTTTCCTTCTTACCTGCAAAATGGTAAGCTATGCTTATATGACTAGCTGCTCAATTAGCATATTTTATGTTGCTCTTGTTGTTTTTGTTTTTGCAATTGCTTTGAATTAGATGCAATATAGCTTGCCCAAATGTAAAGTCCAAACAAAGCAATCAGATTATTGCTGTTCTGTTTCAAGGTGTGTGCAAAATACTTGCTTAAAAGTTCAATGTCTCCAAGTCCACCTAGGGTATATTTAACCTCATTACACTGCTTACAATTTAAGTGGTTGTGCCCTGCAGTCATTACAAACTCCTCCAAACAAAGGGTGCTTTAACAGAGTCAGTGACACTTATTCAGTTCCTTACTGGTATTGTTAGAGGATGCAGCCAAGAAGGGGGACCCCAAATGGGCATTTGAAATGGGGTCCAGAACTCAAGGTGTCCAGGAGGTTTTAAGATGTCTTCACCCGTTCCCCCATTGGTGTGAGTTGGGGGAAGGGGCACACCGAGCAAGAACATGCAGGGCAGCTTTGCAGCGAATCCATGGCGTGGTCATTTAACATACCTATAGCCTTTGGCTGGTCACTTAGATATGCTAAATAGCTATGGCCATGCTCTGGGCCAGGGGGATGGAAAGGGACCCCCCCCAAGATGTGACTGGGGGCCAGGTCCTCCGAGTTACAGCACCTGCATGGGAGCTTGGAGAGGACTGGCTCCATGGCATGGGGCCACACCTGCCCAGACCCATGATGGTGACTAGAAAAACTGGAAAGGACAGCAGATTGAGGGCAAGTGTGCCGAGTTTGGGAAGAGTCGGGGATGGGGCTGCAGAGGAAGATTGGCCTGGGGATTTAAACCCAGACATGGCAGCCATTGAAGGGAGAAACATGCGGTTTTGGCTGAGTGAGGACCCCCGTCGCCCTGGGAGAAAGGACCACATGGCTGGAGCAGAGATCCCGGTGAGTCAGCTGAGGGTGCCAGGAACCCAGGGAGGTCTCCCAGTCAAGAGGGATCACTGGGAAGAACCAGCAGCTGCCTAAGCCATGGACTTCCATTTCCTTTCCTGAAATACAGTACTCTGGACTGGGCAAAGGGGGAAGGAAGGACTGTGTGTGTTTGTGGGTGTTTTAAGGGACTTTGGGATTTTGATGAAGAATTAGGTCACTACTTTAAGTCTATATAGCATTAAATAAACATTTCCTTTCCTTTTCACAAATCTCTGGCATTGAGAAACATCTTTCCTATAGACGGTGGACATAACGCACCTGGGGGTTTCTTTCAGTAATGGTATATTGTCCCAAGGCCCCTCTTGTATTGTTCTGTAACAGTATCCAATCTTTTCCCCTGAGCATTTCAAATACCAATTTAAAGTTTTTCTTTTTCAGCCATATTCAATTGATTTTCATGAAAATTTGATCCTGTAGCTGTATCATCTTATATTTTCATGGTCTCAAATTCATGCCACTTTGTTACTTGACTCTGGGACTGCCAGAGGACTCTATTCTCAACTCCTACAGACAAAACAAGGCCAAGTCATCTGGTCACATATTAGGCCTATAATCATCACTTATTCATATATGATCCAAACACAGATATCTCTAAGCTTAGCAACACATTCCCGAATTGATTTCTTGATGGCGTTCACAATTTGCTCACTATATCATGAGATTGCTTTTCTCTATATTTTAATGTTTTCTAGTTTTTTTTCTTAGAATTAGAAAACCCTGAGACCTTCCCAGTATTCTCAGAAATACTAATTAGTTTTAAAATTAAACAATCAAGTCATTGGTTGTGTCTCTCTGTATTGATATCTCTATGTCCATCTCTTCTGGAAATAATTAGAATTGGTTTATAATTCTTCAAATTAATTAACTTACACAAATTAAAATATAATAAAAACTAACCCAATTTTAGTTCATTAATGGCCAATATTTTTCATAAACAATGTTATTTTTGCTAAATGTATTAATAACCTATCTAAAGGATGAATCAACAATATACATAATATTGATGTATGCACATACAATTCAAATCCTTTCATGTTTCTGATGAGAATGAATGTGACTGTCCTGGAATAGATGTTATTGTTCACATGGTGAAAATATTGAATACTTCTTTAAGAAGAAGTTTTGTGAACCATGTGTACACATGTGTTTTAAAAAAAACTAAATGTGTAATTAATGAACTGCTTTCCTTTCTCCATCCTAATTAATGTAAATATCATTATATATTTAAAATATTTGTAATTCAAAAATAACTTCTTCAAACATCTATTTACTTACTATCCAACAGAGTAGACAGAAGAATAAATAAGAACATAAAAATTAAGAAAACATCTTTAAACCCAAAGCAGACTATTCTTTGTTTCTGTGGAGTGGTCTCTGTGACATCCTGCCTGGGGTCTGTTCTCTGGGCCCTAGAGGATAGCTAGGGTGGTTGAAAAAATCCCACCACATGTAGTGGATTTGGGAAGAGATTCTCCCTGCAAGAAAATAGCTTGCTTCCCAGTCACTTGAGTCTGGATTGATAATGAGAAGTGATAGGGGTGGGAGAAAATGCCATTGAAAGACCAAAATTGTAAAGTTGTAAAATTGTAAAGTTAAGAGCTTTTGTGACTTTGCCACCCACTTGCCATGATAAGACAAACTACAGGGAAGTTGAGTCCACACTGTGAATGGTTTGAGGGGACAATGCCTCATCTGAGGGTGGGACAAGGCAAGAAGTTAGAGTAGAAATGAGAGTGTAGTGGGTAAAGCAGTTGAATGACTAAATCTAAGAGAGACCTCCCAAAGCTTTCCTGATGGTAACAAGCCCTCTAAAGAAGAATAGCTTGTGATGCAATAGGGAACATGGGTGGGTTGAAGGGATTATTTTCTTATGTAAACTTGTCAGAGAAAACATCCATGTCTTTGTGACATTTGAGTGAGACCTATAAAGGAGCAGATGGGGTTATGGAGGACTTGGCTGGTGACACATAATTTCACCTGATTAGTTACCTAAGTGTAGAAGAACTGACTTTCACCACATATTTTTTCTCTGATGAAGTTTTTTTCTATAAAACATAAAATGAAAGTTTTAACAGTCACCTGAGGTTAGAAAGCTTCACCCTGAGAAATTCTTTGTAGCTCTGAGTGGTATCCTCTTCTCCAAGAGATACCAGAGACCAAGGAGGTCAAATTTAGCTTCATAAGGCCTGAGGTCATTTTAAATTTCATGGGCATTTATCTGAAATAGGAAACATGAGGTAAAGTGTTGGTTTTATTTCCAAAACTTCCAATTATATATTACTAACAAAAAGAAGAGAAATGTATTGATGTTATGGAAATAATTTTAATGACATATAAATAAGAATCCTCAAGGCTTTAGAAATCCTTTGAAAGAAAGAGAAATACTAAGATCAGTGTTGTTATTCACATGAGTGTCCTCTTGTCCATTCCCAATGTTTACAATGTATCCAGGTGCCCTCCACATGTTTACATGAAGAAATACAGAGCACAGATCTGTGAGCTCATCATCTGATCCCACTGGTTATCACAGGACCATTGCAGACATGGTACCTCCACTGTGGACATGGTACAAATGAGACCAATCCAAGATGACAGTTGTCTGAAATATGACCTTAATTCAACAATAATGACAATGTTCACATTTTTGAGTATTTATTGATGCACTGCAAATCTTCTAAGAACTATTCATCTTCAAAAAATCTGTTATAATACTGCAAAACATTTTTTTTACAATTTTATTTATTTATTTTTAGAGAGGGAAAGGAGAGAGAAAGAGAGAGAGAGAGAGAGAAACATCAATGTGTGGTTGCTGGGGGCCGTGGCCTGCAACCTAGGCATGTACCCTGACTGGGAATCGAACCTGCAACACTTTGGTTCGCAGTCCATGCTCAATCCACTGAGCTATGCCAGCCAGGGCTGCTGCAAAACTTTTTATTTAGAATTTAATAACATATGGCAAGAAAGGAGGGTCACTCAAATTTCACATCCAGTGTAACAGACCAACTTTCAGTAGACCTGATGGGATTGGAAACTTCACACCAGTAATACCCAGCATCTTCCCTCTTCACAGGGTCTATGGTGAGGCTTCGGTGGTCTTCTGATATCTTCATGCGTTCATTGAGCTTCAGATTCATGCCCTTGAACAACCAGTGGATGAACAGTGCATTTGTGTTGCAGGTCAAGACCACAGAATCCTTATTCTCTGTGACTGTGGTGTTACTGGCTACCAGGGAGACCACTAATTCAGGCTCTGTAGAGAAATAGGGAATGTGACTGTTTAAAAATGGGCTTAATACACGGAGCCATGCTACTTATTTAGTCTCAGCAACTCACAGCCCACAGTGAGCTATGTAATGGCCACCAGAGTATGTTCCCAACATTTACAGAAGGATAATTGTCTAAGTTCTTGTAAAATTATGTAAGGAGAGAGCTGCAGCTAGCCTGTAGTCCCATATAACCCCAGTATGATTCCATTCATACTCCCTCAGTTATCTGAGTTAGCAGCTCCAAAAACCCCTTCCCAGCTCGTATGTCCAATAACCTCATCATCAGATAGAATTTTTCTCTCAGGAGCTTTTATTGATCTTTTCCTAGGACTTCTTTTTTTTTTCCCTGACAAAACATCAGGTCCCACACCTTATATCAACTTTTATCCATGTTGTGGAAAGCAGGCTTACCGCCATATCCATCTCAGGAGCCAAGGAAGTTTATAGTAAGTAGAAAAGTATTTAGCTTTTGTTAAATAACTTATTATGCAGTAAAGACTGTTCAATGGAGAAAAGTCACTCTTTTCAACAAATGGGTTGCACAACAATAGTCACATGCAGACAAGTGACATGGGTGAGTGTCTGACACCACACACACAAATTCAGTCAAAGAGATCAAATTCTAAAGGTTACCCCTAAAACTATAAATGCTAAGAGGAAGGATGGGAAGAAGCATTATGACATTGATTTGACAATGACTTTTATAAATATGACACTAAGAACAAAGGTAAAAAATAGACAATTGGGATTTTGTCAAAATAAAATTTTTCTTCATTAAAACACAAGTTGAAAGGTGACCTATGAAATATGAGAAAATACTTTGCAAATCATAAGGCAAATAAAAGGTTAATATCTAGAATATACAAAAAAAATCATGTACAGAGAGGGAAGATGGCAATGGGGTAGGAGGGAGCCTATTCCACTTTTCCCTACACACTGGAGAACGCCTAGCTGATCTACAGAGGAACAGAGCAAACAGCCAAGAGTACCCCAACATACATGAAAATAAGAGACCAAAAATTGTATCGGACACTGAAAAAACAGGCGGTAAGGAGAGTGCTTCAGGACAATAAGGTCCCAGGGACCAGTTTGGAGATGAGGGCAGCTGCAGACCCAGGCCTGGCACCTGCCCCTGGGTCTTTCAGAGTCCTTGGGAGGGAGCAGGGTCAACTGCTCCCTCTCTCCATGGCCAATCAAGGTTTAGACAGCACTGGGATAGACCTGGTTGCTTGAAGTCGCAGAGAGGGGAATAAAGACTAAGTGGAAAACACACAGGGACTGTGATCACCCACAGGGTCTGTGGACACCGGCTTGGGAGACTTGAGAGTCATGCAGTGATGGGCACTGATCCAGATAGTCACTTGTCTGGCAGAAGAATTGGGCTATATGGAGCAGCAGGCTTGAGTAGGAGGAATTTCTCAAAAATAAAAACTTTGGGGAATTCTCCTGCAACAGCCACTCAGCCTCCTTCCCACCCAGCTGGGCAGTGATCCCAAGGTTGCACGGAAGTTAGTGGAGAAGGCCTTGCACACCCCCAAAGCACTGGGAAGAGTGCATACCCAAACCCTCAGGACTGAGGCAGCCTGGACTATCCCATGTGTGCATGCCCACACCCCAGCCCACAGCGGTAACCCTGGGGAAACAATGCTCTCAGGAAGACCTGAATTCTACATCAAGGAGCCAGGGAAAGGCACCAGGCTAGCTCTTGGGAGAGTGCACGCAGGACTTGCTGAGTGCACATCCAGAAGTGAGAAAAGCCATACCAATCACCCCTCAGCCTGTTGGAGCCAACAAGACCAGAAAAAACAGTTTGGCCAGTTTGAAACAAACAAAAGGTGTTTTGTTGTTGTTTTTTTTTGTTTTTGTTTTATTTTTAAGTAATCTTTTATTTGTTTTTAATTTTATTATTGTTTTATCTTTCAGTACCTTTTTTCCTCTTTCCTTATTTTGTTTTATTCCTTTTTTGTCTTGTTTTATTCCTTTTTCCTTTCTTTCCAGTTTTATCTCTTCTTCCTCCCTTCTTTTGCTCCCCCCCCCCCACCAAATACCCACAAGTGAGACAATAAAACCAGGAACTGTGAAAAGACCAGAGTTGAACCCAAAGAGGAGGCATCCCAACAGTTGAGATAGTCAGATAAAATTCACTTTGCTATTACAGAGAACCTGCAAGTTATTGCATATTTGTATTATTATTTTTCATTATTCTTACATCTTTTACTTTAGTAGTATTTTTGTGTACCTCTTCTTTCTGTACAGCCTTCTTTGCTTGGCTGGTTATATTGTATCATTTGACAGGTTTCCCCTGTTCTCTACTTCATAATGTGTTGCTAATTTACTGTCCTTCATGTCACTTGTGTTCCTTTAGCACACTACTCAAGGTACTATACTCCCTATTCTTGTTATCCAGATCACATAGATTATATCATATGACTGTTGCTCTAATATTATTGTAAATAATAACTGTTCCATACATCGTAAATACTTCACAACACCCCTCCCAGATCATAGCCCACTTCACAGTTTCCTGAAGTCTATTACTGTAAGTGGTTAACTCTATTCTCTCACACACTACATCTATTTTCTATCCTTTACTCTCACCTTACCTCAGAATCTGACCTCCCACAACCTCACTACTTTCTAGATCCAACTCACAATCTTCCCCTCCCCAACAAGAGTCTTATCTCCTTTGTATACTTTCTAAAAAGTGGCTAGTTGGATGAAAGATCATGGTTAACACTAAACATAGCCAAAGGATCTCTTATCTCTTAACCAGCTGCTACTATAAATATCATTGAACACTTTCTTGCTGTCTTAAACCATTTTGCCTTCCCCCTCCAACTGATAACAACAACAAAAAAATAGGTGTAAGCTATTAACATTAGGATACCTGCTAGAAGAGGAAACCCAACAACAAAGAAACCACCAACAGATAACAACAGAAGAAGGTAAAGGAGACAGTGGAAGCCACACTAACCTCAATCCAGGACCTATCTGGAAACACAGTTAAATAGTGGAGAAACTACTCAGAGCAAAAAACTGAACACGAGCAAGAGAGAATCCTCCAAACCCTGTACACACAGAAGAACCAGCTTAAATACAACCTGCCCTCACCAGCACAATAAAATACAACAGGTGGTGGACAGAGTGAGCCTCAGTTAACCAGCTGGTTGGAAGGACCCACCAAAGAAAGAGCAAATAATAATCAAAACCCAAAGACAAACACAGAGCACTCTTAACCAGCAGTCCATGACCAGTGAGCTTGGGAAATCAAGGAGACTGCACCACTGAATCTCACAGGTATTCTACTGTTGGGAACCGCCCTGACTGGTATCAGAAGCTGAAACCCCCGCCTAGCTAAGGCTAAGGGAACGCCCTTGGAACCGTGAGCCAACAAGGAGACAAAAGCTTATCTCCCTGGCAGGAATGCTGCTTCTGCTGCTGAACCCCAAAAAGCTTGGTCGGTTAGCCAAAGACGGGTAAGATTCCCCATGGGGGGAACAACCCAAGCCAGGCACGATCACTTTGGGAGGCCCCCCAAAAGAAGGACTTGGGGGGCTGCAGCAAAAGGGGGTGATGGACCCTCACTCCTCGGCTTTGACAAAGTCTGAGTTCTCAGCATCCGGAAGAAAATCTCCTTATCTCTCGGTAGCCTTAGTTCCCGCGCTCCACCTAAGCCTGAAACAATGACGGGGTAGTACAGCTCGGTACTGGGAAGTGCGGATTTCCCGGGGTGATCAGGCCTAAGAAAGAACATGTAAATTACTGTGAAACCTTCTTTGTTCAAGAATGCTCTCAGTTGAATGAGAAGGGTCTTAGGAGGAAGCTAGTTTGTTCCTCAGCCTTACAGCTCTTTGACCCCCAACTCAATAGACGGGCAGAGTTCTTTGTTTTCTATGGTTCCTTACTTCCCCTAATGAGTATTGTACTTTACCTGAGTTATTATGTAGCATGAGCCCAATAAAAGCAGGTATGGACTGTAAATCGGCGCGCTCCTCACTAGAAGGGGTGGCCATTTCGTCCCTACTTCTCCACAGAAACTAGTTTGTCTCTGTGTATGTTTTTTCTCGCGTGTTTATCGTTGAGCCATCCACAGCGTTCCGTGGTCACTGCTGGTTGGTGACCCACGCGCAACAGCCTACCACAGAAGTTCACACCATAAACCCAGGCAACCAGAACAGATCAATTTAAGAAGCTGAAGCTAACAAAAAGAGTCTCACAAACAATGGGAAGACAAAGAAACAATCCCCAAATGAAAGGAAAGGAGAAAGCCCCAGAAAGAATGCTAAATGAAATAGACACAACAACTATCAGAGATTGAGTTCAAAGAAATGGTTATCTGGAAGTTCAATGAGTTCACCAGGAACTACCAGAAACTACAGGGAAACTACAATGAACTCACTGCAAACTATATCAACATGGAAAAGGAAATGGAAACTATCAACAAGGGCCAAGAGGAAATGAAAAATACAATTTCTGAAATGAAGAACACCGCAGAAGGAATGAAAAGCAGGGTCGATGAAGCAGAAGATCAGATCAGTGAATTGGAGCACAAAGTAGAAAAAAAAAAACACCCAGAAAGAGGAAGAAAAAGAAAAGAAGCTCAGAAAGAATGAAGAGGGATTAAGAGAAATGCAATACAATATGAAACATAATAATATCCATATTATAGTGATACCAGAAGGAGAAGAAGAAGAGTGAGTGATATAAAGCTTATTTGAAAAAGTAATGATGGAAAACTTCCCTAATTTGATGAGAGAAAAAGTCACACAAATCCAAGAAACAGAGAGTTCCAATCAAGAGGAACCCAAAGAAGCCCACTTCAAGACACATCATAATTAAAATAGCAAAGTTCCAAGACAAAGAGAGAATCTTAAAGGCATCAAGGGTGAAACAGGAAGTAACATACAAGGGAGCCCCGATAAGGTTAGCAGCTGACTTCTCAATGGAAACACTCCAAGCCAGAAGAGAGAGTGGCAAGAAATATTCCAAGTAATGAAAACCAGAGGTCTGCAACCAAGGCTACTGTACTTAGCAAGGCTCTCAATCAATATAGAAGGCCAAATAAGAAGCTTCCCAGACAAAAGAAGTCTAAATGAATACATCTCCACCAAACCAGCTCTGCAGAAGATGCTAAAGGGAATGATCTAAGGAAAGTAAAGAAGAGAGAGAGACAGAGAGGAACACAAGTATGAACATGGCAATGAATAAGTACCTATCAATAATAACCTTAAATGTAAATGGATTAAATGCTCCAATCAAAAGACATAGAATAGCTGAATGAATAAGAGAGCATGACCCACACATATGCTGCCTACAAGAGACCCACAAAGGTGTTGGGGTCCACTGTGCCTGGTCTCAGGAAGCTGTAATCCTCCACCCTCCGGCCCTGTGGCTAAGGCTGAGTAAGAGACCTCTGAACCAGGAAACCCTAAGGAGACAATTTCCCTGGCAGGAATGCTGCCTGTTCTGTGCCGGCCCCCAGTGCTTGATCAGTTAGCCAATGATGGGTAAGGCTCCCCAAGGGGGGAATCATCTAAAACAGGCATGATCATGTAGAGGCCACAGGGAAGGTCTTGAGGGGATGTGAAAATGAAGGGGTGATCGATTTCAACCCCTGTCCCCTTGGCTTTGTCAAAGCCTGAATCCTTGTTCTTAGTTGTGAGAAATCCAAGTCTCCCAGCTGCCTTTGTCTCCTCTGCCCTACTCAGGCCTGCAGAAATAACAGGGGTGGTACAGTCCAGACCAGAATTGGTGGACCCACGGGATAATCAGGCCTGGGACATAGAGTATGCAAGATCCTGTGAGATCTGCTTGCTGGAGGAAGCTCTTGAATTTGAATATGAAGGCATGGGCAGGAAACAAAACTAGCCCTTTAGGTAATGTAGTCTTTTTAAGTGATAAAACCCCAGAATCTCAGCCCAGAATCCCAGCATGAGTTCTGCCAGCCCCTTTGAAAGCTACCTATTTGTTTGATCTTCCCTGGCAGACTGTAATCCACAAACTGTATCTGTATTCTTAGTAAAAGCCTACTCAGGTAGTGATTCAGGGTGCTCTCCACTAGAGAGAGTGGCCATGCTGTTCCTATTTGTCCACAGGACTCGATAATCTGTATGTATGTTTTCTTGTATCTCAAGCATCTGCAGCAGTAATAGATACTGCTGGCCTGTATCCTCCTCACAGAAGACCTACACAGACTGAAAATGAAGAGCTGGAAACAAATTTCCCAAGCAAACAGACAGGAAAAAAAAAAAAGCCAGGGTAGCAATACTCATATCAGACAAAATAGACTTCAAAAAAGGGCCATAAAGAGAGACAGAGAAGGTCACTTCATAATATTCAGGGGAAAAATCCACCAAGAAAACAAACATTGTGTTTGGGTGCATTATGTATTGCACCCAAATACATAAAGAAAATTAGAGGACTTCAACAAAGATATTAACAGCAACACAATTATAGTAGGGGATTTTAACATCCCACTGTCAAAAATGGACAGATCTTCCAAACAAAATATCAACAAAGATATTGTGGCATTGAACAATGTCCTAGTTAAGATGGACTTAACAGATATATATTTAGAGCCCTTCATCCCAAAGAAGCTAAATAAAAATTTTTTGAACTGCATGTGAAACATTTTCAAAGATAAACCACAAGATATAACACAAAATAAGCCTCAACAAATTCAGGAAAATTGAAATCATACCAAGCACTTTCTTTGACCACAAAGGACTGAAACTAGAAACCACCCCCCGGAAAAAAAAACAAAACAAAACAACAACAACAAAAAAAAACATTAGAAATCATGGAGATTGAATAGCATGTTATTAAACAATGAATGGGTCAAGAATGAAATTAAGGAAGAAATAAAAAGTTTCTGGAGACAAACGAAAATGAACTCACAACAACCCAAAATTTATGGGACACAGCGAAAGCAGTCAAGAGAGGGAAATTCATAGCAATACAGGCCTACCTAAAAAAGATAGAAACATTTCAAACAAACAACCTAAACCTACAAGAACTCGAGGGATAACAACAAAGACAGCCCAGAGCAAGTAGAAGGAAGGAAATAACCAAAATCAGAGCAGAATTAAATGACTTAGAGACTAAAAGCACAATTCTACAGACCAATGAATCCAGGAGCTGGTTCTTTGAAAAGATAAGCAAAATTGACAAGCCTTTAAGCAGGCTCATCAAGAAAAAAAGAGAGAGTACCCAAATAAACATAATCAGAAATGAAAGAGGAGAGATTACAACTGACAACACAGAAATACGAAGAATTGTAAGAAATTACTATGAAGAACTGTATGTCAAGAAATTTAAAAACCCAGGTGAAATGGACAAATTTCTAGAAAAATATAATCTTCCAAAACTGAATGAGGAAGAAGGAGAAAGCCAGAACAGACCAATAACCACAGATGAAATTGAAACAATAATAAAAATACTCCCAAAAAACAAAACCCCTGGACCAGATGGTTTCACAGAAGAATTCTACAAAAGCATTTAAGGAAGAGCTAACCCCTATCCTTCACAGACTATTCTCAAAAATCCAAAATGATGGAAGACCCCTAAACTCTTTCTATGAAGCCACTATCATCCTAATTCCAAAACCAGATAAAGACAAAATAAAGAAAGAAAACTTCAGGCCAATATTGCTAATGAACATAGATGCTAAAATCCTCAACAATACATTGGCAAACCACATCCAACAGTACATTAAAAAGATCATACACCATGACTAAGTGGGATTCATCCCAGGGATGCAAGGATGGTTCAATATTAACAAATCAGTAAATGCAATACATCACATAAACAAAATCAAAGACAAAAATCACATGATCATATCAATAGATGAGGAAAAAGGATTTGATAAGGTACAGCACCATTTAGGATAACAAACTCAGCAAAGTGTGAATAGAGGGAGCATTCCTTAGCATAGTAAAGCCCAAATATGAGAGACCTACAGCCAACATCATACTCAATGGGCAAAAACTAAAATCTTTTACACTAAGATCGGGAACAAGACAAGGTTGTCCACTTTCTCCACTTCTATTCAAGATAGTATTGGAAGTTTTAACCACAGTGATCAGACAAGAAAAGGAAAGAAAAGGCATCCAAATTGAAAAGGAGAAAACAAAACTGTCATTGTTTGCAGATGACATGATAGTGTACATAGAAAATCCTATAGACTCCACACACACAAAAAATGCTTGACTTAATAAATGAATTTGGCAAAACAGTAGGATACAAAGTCAATATCCAGAAATCGAAGGTATTTTTGTATACCAACAATGAAAAAGCAGAAGCAGAAATCAAGAAAAAATCATATTTGATATAGCAAAAAGAAAAATAAAATATCTAGGAATAAACTTAACCATAAAGCTAAAAGACCTGTATGCAGAAAACTACATAACAATGAAGAAAGAAATCAAAGAAGACACAAACAAATGAAAACATACACTGTGTTCATGGATCGGAAGAATTAACATCATCAAAAATTTCATACAACCCAAAGCAATTTACAGATTCAATGCAAAACCTATTAAATTACCAATGGCGTATTTCACAGACATAGAAAAAACACCTCAAAAATTTATATGGAACCATAAATGACCCTGTAGCTGCTGCAATTTTGAGAAAGAACAGCAAAGTAGGAGGGATCACAATACCTCATACCAAACTCTATTACAAGGCCACTGTAATCAAAACAGCCTGGTACTGGCATAAAAATTGGCACTTGGATCAGTGGAACAGAATAGAGAGCCCAGAAATATATCCACATCTCTATGGACAATTAATATTCGACCAAGGGGCAGCAACATAAAATGGAGTAAAAATAGCTTCTTCAACAAATGGTGTTGGGAGAACTGGGCAGCTATATGCAAAAAATGAAACTGGAGCACCAATTTACACCATACACAAAAATAAATTCAAGGTGGATAAAATATTTAAATATAGTCCGTGATACCATTAAAGTCCTAGGGGAGAACATAGGAAGGAAAATCTCAAATATTTCATGCAGCAACATTTTTGCTGATATGACCCCTAGAGCAAGGGACATAAAGGAAAGAATTATCAAATGGAACCCTATCAAAATAAAAAGCTTCTGCACAGCTAAAGAAAACAGATTTAAATAAAAAGAGAACCAACTATATGTGAAAACATATTTGCCAATGATACCTCAGACAAGGGTTTAATCTCCAAAATATACAAAGAATTGACTTGACTCCACTCTAAGAAGACAAGCAACCCAATTATAAAATGGGCAAAGGACTTGAACATACACTTCTCAAAGGACAGACAGAGGATCCAGAGACACATGAAAAGATGCTCAATACCACTAGCTGTCAGAGAGCTGCAAATTAATACCACAATAAAATACCACTTCACACCAGTCAGAATGGCCATCATAAACAAAGCAGCACACAATAAGTGTTGGAGAGGTTGTGGGTAAAAGGGGACCCTAATGCACTGTTGGTGGGATTGCAAACTGGTACAACCACTATGGAAAACAGTATGGAATTTTCTGAGAAAACTAAAAATGGATCTGTCCTTTTTGACCCAGAAATTCCACTGCTAGGATTATATCCTGAGAACCCTGAAACACCAATCCAAAAGAACTTATGCACCCCAATGTTCATAGCAGCACAATTTATGATAGCTAAGTGCTGGAAACAACCTAGGTGCCTATCAGTAAATGAATGGATCAAAAAAAAAAACTATGGCACATTTACACAATTTAATTATATGCAGCATAAAGAAGAAGCTCCAACCCTTTGAAACAGTATGGATGGAACTGGAAAGCATTATGCTGAGTGAAATAAGCCAGATGGTGAAAAACAAATACCATATGATCTCACCTTTAACAGGAACCTAAACAATAAAACAAACAAACAAGCAAAATATAACAAAAGACACTGAAGTAGAGAAGAGACTGACAATGACCAGAGGGGATCTGGGAGGGAATTTCATGGGGAAAGGGGAAGGGTTTACGGGAATAAATATAAAGGACTCATTGACAAAAACTAGTGGGGGGTGGAAATGGGAGGAAAGTGGGGAGTGATGCAGGGTTGGACTGGGATGGGAGTAAAAGATAGAAAACTGTACTTGAACAACAATTAAAATTAGAAAAAAAGTAATGTACAACTCAACAGTCACCACAAAACCATATATGAACCGGCTTAGAAATGAACAAAACACTTCAATAGACATTTCTCCAGAGAATATATGCAACAGGTCAAAAGTCACAGAAAAAAATGCTCAACACCACTATTATTTACAAAAAATAAATGTCAAAACTCCCTAGGTTGACTTAGTTGCTTGTGATGTTGGTGTGGTTAACTTTGCTCTACAAGTAAGAGAATAAAAATTGCCCTGTGTAGTACCTTCTTTTTCTCCAATCAGAGCTTCTTCAACCAGAGTTGGCTCCTCTCACATCTCAGTCAACTTGAGTCTTTGAAAGAACCCAGGAAATCTGTGCATCACTAGAAAATGCATGGGAATCTGGGTGCTCAGAGAATGTATGACCTCCAGCTATATGTGTGGTAGAAAGTACAGACTTTCTCAGGTGTCCTTTAAGTATAAGTGTTCAGTTATGGAAAGACATGACTTTGTGTCAGATACACTCCTGTAATTCTGATTCTTCACAGACCACCTTACTGCCTGGTTGACAAGAAGTGTTTCCTTGCAGCTGCACAGACTTCTATTACCCAGCTGAAGTGTTTTTCTATGAGGCACCATTTCCCAGGAAATCCCAGAGGCTGAGGTTTGTACAGAAATGACACATAGCAAGCAGGGGCAAGCCGGTGGTCAGTTGACTACTCAGGCCTTTGGACCAAGAGGACTTTCAAGGTGAATGTGAGCAAAATGAGTCAGGATACGCCTCCTGAGTGGGACAACTGTGCAGTAACTCTGTTACTGCAGGTAACTTGGTTCTAAAGTAAAAATACATTATTTTTTATTTTTATTTTTTTTTGTCCACTACACAGACCAAAGAGTATTCATATTAACTGAGGACACCTAACACAAAAGGATCCTCACCAGTTTATTGAGAGAGAATCCCCTGGGCTGATCCCTGGTGAATTAGAACCTTCCAGGAGCATCTTTTTTTCTCAGTTTCTTTCTGGGAATGCTGACCATTTTCTGAACCTTCCTAAGTCACACAGGGCCTTCAGCAATATCCAAGAACATTGTCTAACTGAGATTTACACACACAGACCCAAATGACATTGAATTCCATTTTTGCCAAGATGTGGCTCTTGGGCCTGAGCCCCAACTGGTGACAAGCACCGGACCCTTGTGACTTGGGTAGCTGTTAAACCATTACACACTCAGCTTTTCCCAGGAGGCTAACCCCAAGCTGACATAGACTCAAGAGACTCGCTGGAGTCAAGATCTTTGGTACAGTGTTCTGGAGAGTGGTTTCTGAACTGAGGTTGAGAAGAATTTCAGGAGGCCTCTCAGACCATGCTCTGACCTAATACAAGAGGGTCATTCTCAGGGTCAGTTTCATAGGGAGGTGCTCAGGATGCTTAACTGAGGCAAGTCTCATTTTTCTGAGTTACTTCCATCTTAGTAATACTCCTGTCTGCATTGACTGTCTGCAGGGCTGGAATTTAGGAAGGGAACTGAGATCTTAGGAAGTTTGTCTATACTCTTGTATATCATGCATTTAATGTCAAATCCCAACCTGAAACAAAATGCAGAGTGGAATGCAGGTAGATCCAGGATTATCAGTCCTGTGTGTGAAGCAGAAGTCACCCCACCCAACACCGACAGGTCAGAGAGCAATCACTCACCATATACAGTAAGCCTTCCAAATCCTATTTCTTTTTTTGAATCTGTAAGGTAGACTACTATAGTGTACATTCCTTCATCAGCTTTGGAGACCTTCTTTATCAGCAAGGACCAATCTTGTTTTAATACCACTCGTCCAAATGAAGGACCTCTGAAATACATTTCTGGCTTGTCTATGAGAAATGCAAGTAAATTATTTTGTTTTGCGCCTTCCCCCTTGTACCAATGGAGGCCTGAATGATTGGGAGGCTTATTTCGGACACGCAGAAGCACTTCCTTCCCTTCAGCAGCATAGGTTGACACAATAGCAAGTTGAGCTGTGGTGGGCTGGCACCAGAAACTGAAGAGTGAGACTAGAAAATAAGAAAAAAAAAATCTATGTTTTTATGAAAGCATTGTGATTGAAAAACAAGGCCCTGAATCCTGAGAGGGTCTCTTTACCTCTCAGCCTTTGTCTATATGTGTGTGTCTCCCATGTTCAATGTCAACAGCATGACCTCCATTACTTGAGCACCTCTGAAATTGTTATCTTCTCTGTTTCAAATACTTTTTTCCAGGTGTTTTCCTACTCTTCCCCTCACTGTGCTCAGACTCCTTCTGACACTCAGGGGCACTTTTGAAAACACCTTTCCTGACTACTTTCTCTAAAGATCCTCTGTCTGCACTTTTTGATCAGACCCTGCTCTGCATTTTTCATGGCTCTTGTGGGTACCTGACATCACACCTAGATCCTTCCTTTTCCCTTTCTCCTCCATAGAACATGAGCACAATGAAAGCAGGGCCACATTTGATCTTGTACCTCCAGTAACTTCAACAGGCTGCAAGAACTTGGAATTGAATGAATGAGCAATTCCAGGCTTGTACCTTCTGGGGTGCATTCAACCATTTCTGAGGTTGGTGGTAAAGACCATGTCTAGCACCCTTGGATAAGTTTTTTCTAGTGTTTCATGACATAAATCAGTATTAATCATAATCAGTATCAATCAGTATCATAATCAGTATCAGTATCAATTTTCATAATTAAATACTCAATGATGAATAATAGGAAATAAATAGCAGTTGAGGTTTTCCTGCCTCTCACCACTTCCAGATTATGAGATTTTCCTCTTGCTGAGTCCCCTTCCTCATCCTGCTATGCTCCTTTGTCCTTTACCCTCAGGTCCAGACAGAAGCCTTCCCTCTTTTCTAGGAGCACTGGCCTCTTCAGAAGATCCCAGCCAGTCTCTAGGTCAAAATCTTAGTCTACCCCAGGGAATTATATCCTACTTACTGGCCACCAGGAGCCCTTGCCAGTGGACAAGTCCTCTGTGGGTAAAGACTGACAGGGACCCCATCGTGTCTGCTGTCTCCTCTGTGACTGTGTTTTTGAGAGAAGCTTGAGGTTCGGTGAGGCTCACAGGCACCTTTGTCCAGAATGGTGCAATGTGCTGTGTGTCCTACCTGTTTGCTGAGCTTTATTCTGACGTAAGTTTATGATTCTTGTAATGTGAGCTGGGGGCAGGGACTGTTCACGGGACCCTCCTACTCCATGCCCTCACTCTGCCACCCTTGTCCCTTCTAACCAGCCAGTACTGCCCTTCTCTAATTTGGTTCTCTGGGAACTCCTGAAGTCTCTCAACATCACACAAATGCACACATGCATATAAACATTCACAAATATTCACTCTCATGCTGAGTTTGGAAAAGCAGAAGCCAGGGTTATCAGGATTTGGGGCATTTTCCACAGCCCCCTATCAGGTGCACATTTGCCTTTCCCCCAGTTTCCTTCTATCATATTTGACTTTTCCCTTCAGAGCAGTAGTTCTCGAGCTAAAACAGAAAAACACCGCCATGGCTTGTGTAGCTCAGTGGACTGAGCATGGGCTGTGAACCAAAGGGTCACCAGTTCAATTCCAAATCAGGGCACATGCCTGGGCTGCAGGCAAGGTCGCCAGTGGGGGCCATGTGAGGGAAACTACACACTAATATTTCCCTCTTCTCTCTCCTTTCCTCTCTCTCTAAATGTAAATAAATAAAATATTTATAGAAAAAAGAAAAACCTATCGCAGGTATGTCACCACTGCCACCCCTATTATGCACCAGATCACCTGTGAAACTTTGGAAATATCACAATACCCTGGTGACACCTTAAAAACACAGCTTCAGCAGCTGTCCCACTAATGTGGGTGCCCATGCAAAATTTGATCTCTTAACATGAGGATAGAACCATTTCTTCTACTCTCCTGTGCACAGGAAAATACTCCAGATTCTGTTAAACTGCAAATTCAATATGGCAGTGGTGCAGTGGATCAGAGACTCTACCTCTAACAAGCTCTCAGGAGAGGTTGCTCTTACTGACCTGTAGGGGCTTGTCAAGCCTGTCATGTGGCCCCCTGAGCTTGTCAGTGTTGCTGCACAGCTCCTTTTTATTAACAGTCTCTAGAAGTAGCAGGTGGGACAGAATAGTCAAGAGGGAGGATCCAAGAAAAGCCTGTTGAAACAGTGGATGAAAATCAGCCTCTTCCATCTTAGCCAAAGTCAGGTTCCTGTGTCTATTTCATATGTGTCTCATTGTTTCCCCCTACAGGACAGAAGTACAAATGGAGCCAATGTCAGGGACTTTCCAGGCACCCTGATCAGTACAGGGTGAGACCAGTGAAAAGGCAGGCATTATTGAGAGTACTCAGAGTCCAGAGTCAGGAGAACTTTCCCACCAGCGGGATGTGCTGTTTCAGACAGAGCCCTCTGTTTTCAAATGTTCAATGGAAGAACCTGGTGAAGGTTCTGCTGAGGCTTGGAGAGGGTGATGACCTGGAGGTTTGATCCCTAAATTTTTTTGTGTGTCCTCCATCACTACATTGAGATGTTGCATATGAGTCATTTCTGTGCCCCTGTCTTCCCACAGGGCCTAGGAAATGAAGCATCTCCATGTGAAAACTTCACTAGGGCCCTGTGTGTTGTTTTATTAGGAGAAGAGAGGTCTTTTAGAACCCTCAGCCCCTCTGAGATGGAAGCAACCACAGATTCTGTGTTCTCCTGCCCCATTCTGTACAAGAAGTTGCCCTTGATTCCCAGGACATCATGAACTGAAGACATACCTTCAGAGACAACAGACAGGTGTCCCACAGCCCAAGAATTTTGAGAATGAAAAGTCTTCCCTGATTCCTGTAAGATTAGGGTGTGCTCTTTCCTCCCAGGACAGTAACTCTGCCAAGGGTTGAGGATCCAGAGTTTCTGTCAGGTCAGATATTTGTGAGAACAGGAAAGACACAAGCCCTGGGTGATGAAACATAACCCACAAGGTGGGCCTGGGGAGGGCTGTGATTTTGGAGGAATAATATGTGTTCCAGCCTGTCACTGTTAGGAGGATCCTTTCATTCCTTCTGAAAGTATGAGAAGAACCAAACCTGCGCATGTGCCCAAGGAGTCGGTGGGCTCCTCTCATGCTGATACCAAGTATTTTGTTTTTCAAGAAACGTAATATAACTACAAGTGTCACTCACAGTGACAGGCTTCCATCGTGCAGTTTCCCTTAATGATTTAATGAGTGTTTACAGAGCATTTGTCATTTGTCAGGCTCTGAGCTGGACCCTGGAAACTCCAAAGAGAATAAGACATATGTGGGTCCTGTGCTCATTGATTTTACCTTGTAACAGCAACCAGCTTTCATATAAATCATGGCTCTAAAGAATTATCCATAAACAAGTGAAGGGTCATAAAGGACAACTTCTGGAGCATTTACAACATGTACTTGAGTATCAGCTGATCTGAGGATCACAGAGAGCACTACTGAGAAAGGACTCTTGGATAAGACCTGAAGAGTTAGTGGCCATTTGCTCCTTGATAGACAAAGGGTGTTAAAAAAAATTTGCCTGGACAGGACTGACCTTTGGTGGGCTGACTCTTCGCTGGATGGAGGAGTGGATGCAGTCCATGTGGGGAGTTGGAAGAGTTAGGGAGATTGTGGAATGATTTATATTGATGAGGTTGCTCCTTGCCTGGTTGTGGGTACTGATGATTCAGGGAGATTGGCCATGCTCAGAAAAGCTCCATCCTGCAGAGTAATTATGCTGCTTCCTGCTGCACATACAGAAAAATGGGCAAGAAAATGTCATGTTACTGTTAGGTATTTCTTTCGTACTGTACTTTCCATTATTCAACTTGTACTTTAGGTGATATTTAATTTATGCATGGATAATTTTAATATATTTATTGACTTGTAGTTGAGTATCATAATCTTAACTTATTGAAAGTATGCAATTTATACAGTGTTTTCAGATGCATTCACCAGAGAAGCTATACAATGAAAAGAAAGACATGTCCCTTACTATTAAAGTCTCTCATGCCATCTTGTAATCTCTTTTTTCTTCTCCTCTCCACTTCCTTTTTTAGTGTTAAGGAAACTCTCATTGACTATTTTTTATTATAAATTCTTTTGCATTTTCTGGAATCTGCAAATTTTTATTATATATATGTGTATATATATATATATATATATATATATTTAGACTGAGGTTGGCTCCTTGATGCAACAAAATTATTTTAATATAATTCTTTCTCTTTATTCTATAGTTATATCTCATTCTAGGGATAATTTAATTTTATTTATTCACCCCTTTATGGACATTTGTGTTTTTCCCATTTAGGACTATTAAATTAAACCTGCCATGAACATGATTGTGGAATAGTTGTTAATACAAAGAATTAGTGCTTGTAAAACCATGAATAACTAGAGGAAGAGAAGTTAGGAAGCTACCACTGGAAGTCTAGTCTCAAGGCCCACAGTCACAGTCCCACCCAGAGGTAAACAAACACCTGCTTCTTCACATAAAGCTGTGTCTGCTGCAGCCAACCCATCAGTCCACACAACAGCAGAAATAATGGTCTTTCTCCCTTCCAGCTTCTAAATTATGAACCAGTGTACCTCAGGGGATAAATTTAATTCATATCTGGATTCTCAATCACTGGAAGAAGGGGAAAGGTTGTGTTTAAATTTTCAGTCCCTCTAATATAAAAGGAAATCTGAAAAAAGATTAACCATACATGCCTAGTACCAATAGAAAATACACAGAACATCTGAGTATACTTGCAGGCTGTGCAATTCTGGGAGTGACCCCACCCAAGAAGCCTTAATTCTCTCATGTGATATCAGAGAAAAATGCTTGATCTTCTTTCTTGGATTTTAGAGAAGAGCATCTTAATCATTTGAAATTATCTAAGGGACTAGGGTGATAAGACTGTTTTTTATTGTGATGAGGCAACTCTTGGCAGGCCCCTGGATAGTTGCAGTTAGAGCAGGTCACCAGAAAGACCCAAGTTCTAACAAAAAGCTTGGAATTTGCCACTGTCAATGTAAGAGAAGTTTCAACCTGAAGAGTATTTTTATGAGTCTACTTGACTCAAATCTGATGATGATTATGGAGAAGAAAAATCTCAATGAATTGAGACAATGTTCTGAAGAATGGCAATTTTGCACCATGTTTTATACAGAATTGTCAAATCCAGGGGTCTAAGGGGTTACATGAAATCCACTGGCAATAGATTAAGGAACTGGGAGGAAGCAAAATGAAGAAATCTCTGTGATTAGGTAAAAAGTAGAACAAATGGATATGTACATTTTTGGGGTTGGTTGGTACCAGAAAGGTAGCAGTTAAGAATTAACACAATGACAATAATAATGAGAAGGTATGTGGTCTCTACTATGGTGCAGGGAAGGGTGTGAGAAAAATAAAATTACCCTGACATTTTAAAGGTAAGTTGTGGTAGAGGGAAAAGACAATAAACACCCTCAGTTATAGTAAAGATTGAGCTTTTTCAGGAAAGTTACCAGCCTAGGACAGGACTACCCACCATGACTCACTTTGGCTAAAAATTTTAATTTCATACCATCCTACATGGTCAACTCAGGTCTTTGAGTTTGTAAGTCCCACCATGCAGGCCTCCTCTGAGCTTGTCAGGTTTAGTATGTGGCCCCTTTTTTGTCCACACTGACCTTTTTGGTTACAAATCAACCTACAGAATGCAGCAGTGAGCAATCTTTTGGTTAGATAATATTGTCTCCAGTGCTAGGAAGGGATTCTTAGGAAGTCTTAGTAGCAGTGTTTGTCTTGCTGAAGAATAAACCATTGGTGATGCAGCCAGCCCTTAACTTTGAGTGGAAGTCAAGGCTGAATGATCTCAAAAGAGAAAAGCAGGTAAATGGGAGGCAGTTGGACCCACAGGCCTTTATTAGAAAAACACTCTGGATCATTTCAAACCTACAAGCTTTCATAATCCATCTCATTTCTCTGTATTTTGCATCTTGTATTACATTCACTTACAGTTTGAGAGCACACTATGCACCAATACAGTTTAATCATCTGACCATGAGGTGGAGTCTTAAGTACTGTGACCCACATGTTATTCATTATTCATTATTTAATCTTAGTCTGAGCTTTGCTAATTGTACACTTGGGAACTATATCCTTAATGTTTATTTGGGTACCAGGCTGTAAGAACAAAATGCTGAAAATTTAATTATCACCTAAATTTGAACGGGTGAGGAGGACAATAATAAGGGTTTCATACCAAAGTGTCCTGTATAAGAAAGACAAATACCATATCATTTCACCATTATGTGGAATTTAATGAATAACTGGAAGTAACAAATCAAACAAAAACAGACTCATAGATGGAAAAGAGATGACAGACAGTTGGTTGGGGGTGGTGAGGTCAGGGGATGGAGGGATTGAGCAAAAAGGAAAAGGCTCACAGACAATGGCAACAGTGTGGTGATTGCTAGGGGGTGGGGATATAAGGGGAATGATTGGTATTAGAAAAATATAGTCAAGTTTGAATAAAAATAGCAGCCATCCTTTTGTGTTTTTGTCTGAGTTTTCAACTCATTGTTAACCTGGTTTCCCTGAACTCTTAACATGTAGGTTCACATGGAGTATTTAAAAAAAAATAGCTCAAATAATTCCAGCCTTTTACCTTAAAGCAGAGAGATCCAGAATTCTGAGAGAAACTCCCCCAGGCTCACTTGAAACAATTCCAGGAGTTGGTGAAGAACAGTGAGTCTCCTGCTGGGACCTACCAACGTGACCCTGGATGGGCTTCTCTGAAATCTTGCCACACTGTGCCAAGTAAATGTCAAAGTAAGAAATGTTTAAACATGTGGAGAAGTTTTAGAAGTTAATTTGAAAATGTAAACAATATCTCAAGGTATTGAAAAAATACTCCAAAAATGGCAATTTTCCACCTTATTTTATATATTACAATCAAAGGGGAAAACAGGGGTTACAAAAACTTATTGGTGATGAATTACAGATTTGGGAGAAGGAAAATAAGTGAAATCTGGGATAGGACAGAAGTTAGAACAAATAGATAAAGTTTTACATTGATGGGTGCAGGATAATAGCAGATAATTAATATCATAAAAATAACAATGAAAAAAGTATTTTTCTCTCTGGCCTTATGCAATAAGAGGACAGAAAGAAAGATACAGTTCTGACAATTTATATTATCAGATATGGAAAAGACACCATATAAAATGAATATTGACATTTTTTTAATAACAGAACCCAGACTAAAAAATAACTACCTGCCTCGATTCACTTTCAGTTACTGAGTTTTCACTTTGGATCACTCTGTGTGGTTACCTTAGGTCTCTGGGTTAATAAGGTTCACCATACAGGACTCCACTGAGGATTTCAGGGTTAGTATGTGTCTTTTCTTTTATTCATATATCCCAATCCTACAAAAATCTTTGAATGGAAGAGTAGCTAAAAAAATTTTAAAAATTGCCAACTCTTTAATTAAACATACCAACATAAGGAACCCCCCCAAAAACAAACAAACAAACAAAGCATAGCCTCGACATAAGGATCAGAGAGGTTCTGAGAGGGAGTGGAATGCAGGGAAGATACGGAGGCTTCATCACTATCACCCAGTGTCTAGCCCAGGGTGTCTCTCCCATGCAGCTGCTCCTGACTTATGTCCTTAAAATAAACCATTAATAGTAAGTAAAGCCTTTTCTACATTCCGTGTGTCTTCCTACAGATTTATAGCACATGAGAGGGGGTAATGAAAATTTCCAAATTTGTAATTGATTAGGCAGGAATGTGAGTAGCCCAGGCACCCACTTGCAATTGGCATCAACAGTAATGGCAGTCTTGTGTAAATGAGCCTTGAACCTGTGGGGTCTGCATGCACACCGGGTACTCAGTGTCAGAACTACATGGAATTGTAGGGCATGGCTTTGGAGAATTGGTTGTTGATGGAAGATAAAAACCCTTATATCATATGAAAAAACACCTGATTGATATGAGGTTAGAACTGATTGAATGTATATATTCTGCCCATATTTGATGCTCAGGGAATTTGATATTTTATGTTCACTCTCCTCTCTCCCTAAGACCTCCCACAGCTTAAGAAGCCACATTCACTTTTTTCTGTTTTCACAGAGTGAGGCCTGAGGAAGTGTACCCCCTCCCAGGAGGAATGAAAGTAGGGGCCTGTGAACCTATACACACTTTTATCTACCCTGAAGTGGGGCTATTTGTCTGATACCTAAAGAACTAAAATTCTGACAGCATGTAGTAGTGAAAGGAGAAAAGCATATAGTATTTCAGAGGAAACATTGAAAGGAGAATGGCAGCTAATGCTCTAAAACTGGAACTGCCCAGTGGCTTAAATTTAAAGTCTTTTAAGGCAAAGAAGAGAAAAAAATCATTAGGGATTCCAAAGTCATGTCCTCTGAGAATTGTTCAGTTATTATATGTTTTTAAAGATAATTTAGAGCATTTTTAAAAGATTTTATTTATTTATTTTTAGAGAGAAAAGAAGGGAGGGAGAGAAACAGAAATGTGTGGTTGCCTCTTGCTCAGCCCATACTGGGGACCTGGCCCACAACCCAGGCATGTGCTCTGACTGGGAATCGAACCTGTGACACTTTGCTTCGCAGTCTGGCACTCAATCCACTGAGACACACCAGCCAGGGCTGATCATTTAAATCTGAATTATATCTCTCCTGGCCTCATTCTATTTCAGGGTTAGTGGTTATTAGAGTCAGAGTTCTTCCTACTTTCAGACAAGACAAAGTACTACATCCAGTTTTGAGACCATGTTGATCAAGTTAATTTAAGAGCAGAAAACAGATCTATCCACCGTGTGTTTAGCAGGCTGTGTCCTACTCTTACATTGAGCAATGTATCTCTTATAACCTGTTTTCCTGAGAAGCTTGCTCTGTTTTAATCAAAATGCCTGGTTGACTTTCTTTTACCTTTTATTTTTTACTAAATTTTACTTATTCATTTATTTACTTGTTTATTTGTTTATTTTTAGGAAGGGGAAGAGATGGAGAGAGAGAGAAATGTTGATGTGAGAGAGAACCATAAATCTGTTGCCTCTCATGTGGACCCTGACAGGAGACCCTATTTGGAACACAGGCTTGTGTCTTTACTTCTAATTAAGCCAGCAACACTTTCTTGTTTTGTGGTAGAACCACCAACTAACTGAGCCTCAGCAGTCAGTTTCCCATTTATTCTTCAACTAGAAATCATGACAGCCAGCTCTGGATGCAAAAGAAATTTTTTTTCCTCTCATCTTTTCAATTCCTCCAGCTAAACTAATAATCAAATTAACAGGGGCAGATTAACAGGAGACAATGTACAAAGTCTATTATACTACTCAATATTCTGAAGTGAAGAAATGCAGACCCAAAGAAGTACTGGATAGTTAACATTCATATGCTATTCTGAAGGAAAAAACAAAAAACACTGTGGTTTGAAGCTCCATAAAGCAAAAAAGCCATTTTCATGGATTTTCAAAGCAAATGAACTGCAAATAAATATTTCTTGGCATGTCAATGTGAATGTTCCTTCTTGAGGTGGTTTCCCATCTAAAGACTTCCTAGTCAGTTAAGAGGGAAGTTCTAAGGCCTTTTCCTGAGCTTTCTGTTTCCTAATAACAAGATCAGAATCAATACCCTAAAAGACAAATCTCAGGTGACAACTCTACTTCCCTTCAGAGCAGAGTCATGGCTCTTAACGCTGGTTTAACGAGTCTCACTGAAAGCTCAGTTCCATTACACCTAGCCATTTAATTAAAGTCTCTTAGTCCATAAATTATTACCAAACAAGATAAAATATTTAAACATTGTTTTGTCAGTCTAAGTGTATCAACTTTTGACTCCTTATTGGAGAGAAAATTTAAAAGATAAATTTGAATCTGCTAGGAAAAATGTTCCCCCCTGTGCTGTTTGCAGCTTCCTTCTTGTGAGAATTTTAAGTCCTGGAAAGCAATTCCACACCTGTGTTCTCATTTTATCCACACCTGTTCAGGAAGACCCAGGAGTCCTGTGACCCAGAATCATGTCTCAGATTAGTGTTTACGCTGTCACTGATTATTGCTTAAACTGTTTTTTGTTGAGTATTTACATGTCCTTTATTTTAATTAATATTTACTGAGCTTGTGGCAGCTGGAAAGACCCCAGCCCCATTTTTATTGTTGAGAAATTAGAACCAGGAAGTCTCCCAGAGTGGTGTCTGCTCAGTTTCAACTTCTTTCAAGTATTTTTCTGTTCAACATAATTTAGTTCCAAAAATACATATAGCACAAAGGCTCAAGAAAGGCCTCAATGTCACTTCCAACAACAAGTGGGCTTATAAGGGCCCCCACAGTCATGGTGACTTGGTGGTATTGCTGTATTTTCTAGTCAATAAGAAATGCTGTGTATGAGTGTCCAGGAGACATTTTGATTCTTCATCACATATCCATTTGTAGATTCTGTAAATGTGTAATGGACTCAAATTATAAACTTACCAAGTACTGTCTGAGGCAATGGGAACATGGTAGTGATTGAAAGAGACAAACTGGACATGATTACTGATGTCCAAGTATTTATTTGACCAGTAATGTTTAAAGGACACATCAGGATGCCTTAAGATTTGTAATCCCAGGCAAATCATTGACCTAAATGGGCTCCTGGAGAATTTTTCTTAATGTCTTTGTATTTTTGCCACTCTTCATTGTTTCTCACACTTCACAACAAATTCTTCAGAAAATTCTTAGACTCAGTGCTCAGAACAAATCCAGAAACTGACACTTTTTCTTCAAACTGCTCCAACTATCCTCACCTGTTACCTGGATGACTATACTTGTTTTCTCACCAAACACCCTACTTGTAAACCACCAGCCTCACTTATCCTGGCTAATGAGGAGGCTAAAAAATAGTAATATTGTCACTCCCAACTTCTACATTGTTTTCAAGCTGGGTTAATCATCAAATTAACAGAGGTAGATTAGCAGAAGGAAATACAATTTTTAATATAAAAATTCACATAGAATAAAAATCCCCATGACAATGAAGCAATACTACGCTATAAAACATTTTGCACAAAGAGAAAAAAGGGACAATGACCCTTATATTTCAGAAACTACAATTAGTGTTTTTCATGTCATTGAGAAGGGAAGATCCTACATGGCAAGAACATTTTTTCTGGTCAACTCAGAATCAGTGGGACACATGAGGTACCTAGCCAACAGGTACTTCCTGAAGCCCTTTTATTTACCATATGCAATGAGTTAGCCTAAAATGAACATCCTGATTTTTCACCTGAAGCACATTTTCCATTTGGATCTCTTGGCAGAAATGTGGACAGGGTCAACAGTTTTTTTTTTGTTTTTTTTTTTGTTTTTGTTTTTGTTTTCTGAGCTTGTTTCCTAATAAACAGCTTAAAATCAAAATTCTAAAACCAAAATTTGAAGGTGGCAAAATGTTGGTTTCCTTCAGTGACCACAAACTAATCTCATCTCTTTTTTTTCTTTCAACCTTCCAGGGGCTCCCCACTTCATTCAGAGTAAAGCCAAATCACTGGCTTATGACTTCTTTATTTCTGACTTCATCTGCTCTCATCTTCTGATCTCTCTGCTCCAATAACTTCACATCCTCTGTGCTGAGCCAACATATTGGAAATCACCCTAAGTATGCCTTACTTTATTCTAACATACTATCATGCATATTCCTGTCACTGCTGTTTGGATTACTGTGTGACTCCTCCACTGGCATAACAGGTCTTTGAGGGCTGAGATTTTGCCTATTTTTTTTCTAATGATTAGAACAGTGTCAGGGAGATGGTGAGCAGAAGGGTGGTGTCCTTTGGAAAATGAGTAAACAAAAAACTACAAACATGATAATGGTTAAAATGATAAAATATGGAGCATTATGACTTCTTACAACTGGAATTCTGACCTTTCTTCTTGTAGGTTCTTCAAGAAGAACCAATTAAAATGTTTTTAGAGGAAAGCATTTGACAACAAATGAGCCCAGAAAAACATAGAGCTCATGAGGGGGCAGTAATAAGAGGTTCAGGCAAAGGACACAGCATATGCAAAGGACAGGAAGCAGGGACATTCAGTGAAGTAATGAATTTTACTGACTCATTTTGGTGGTTTAGAGAGCTAATACAATTGAAGTGCCCCACACACAGTAAGCACTGAAAAATGCTCAGTATTGTCATTATTGCATTCTTCTAGGGACCCATTTTAGGTTTACCTACATGAGAATAGCAGTAAAAGGAAAAGCATACATTTTCCTCCTAATCACACAAGCAAATCATGACATTAAACATTGACTACAGATTGGTTGATGTATAAGTGAAAGGGAATAAACCACATATATGTAAAGTTTGTAATCAGATGAGTATTGGTATGCCTACACTCTCCAAATGTATTAATTTCATCCAAAAGTTTCTCACATGCCTTTGAGATCTCTTCCTCTGTTCCCCACGCAACCCCCAGAGTTTGCAGGCAATTACACATTTTCTCTCTTTCTCAGTAGATAAGTTTGCATTTTCTGAAGTTTTATATAAATAAAATCATGTAGCATGTTTTCTTTTTTATCTGGCTTCTTTAATTCACCATCATTATTTTATGAGGTAAAATGCACACAATAAATTTAATCATTATAAAGTGAACCAATCAGTGGTATAACTGTAGTCACATGTTGTGTGAATGGGTCACCATAATGGCTAGACAGTATTGAAATATTTTAATCACATAAACTGTTGTACCATTTCAGAGATTGCTCCCCATTACCCCACACCCTAATTTGTGGAAAGTACCTACCTCAAATCTGTCTTTGTCCCCTCTTCATTTTCTCTCCCATATACCCTGTCTCATATCTGCTAGCTTATACATCTGGTGCTCCCACTTTTCCCAAATTCAGGAAACTAATCTGAGTTTTCAAAACATTATCCTTCTTCCCAACTCTATGTCTTACACTCATGCTCATCCTAGTCTGAGAGAAAGGTACCCTCACATCTCTGCAGGAGCTCCAGTGACTCCTCCCTCAACAGGTAGGTCAGATGCTCACTCATATGATTTGGCTTCATCCTGAGCCTCTAAAATGAACCCTCTCATATGGGACCATTAAAGCCCCTTGATACATACAAAGCCCAACATCCTCTCACCTCCCAGGCTTCACAGTTTCTCATGTGACTCTGGACAGACTTCAATCCTCCATGACTTCGCTCTGTGTTCACCTCTGCTTACACACAATCCACCTCTGGACAGGTCCCCAAGGGTCTTAGTCCAACATACCAGAGATCACAGGGGGCAGAAAATTAATAGAACCAGTGCAGAGATTTATTTCCCATTTCCTAATTCCCATTGCAGGCTCTTTAAGGATAGACATGTGGAAATTGCATAAAGAACAAAGAAAACAAAGGATGAGGACAGTGATGTCTTCCTAGAGCTGCACATCAAAGATGGCTTTAGAGAAGCTCATTCAGTACATGTCTGTGCGTGGCTGACATCACAGAGACTTTCATGTTTACTAGAGTTGTTGAGGTTAAATGACAGAATATTTTTTATAATCTCTGTGATCTTGTTTTTTGATGATGCAGGGAAAATGTATGTGGAATGACTATACTGTTGATGGTTAAGGTGCTGTTGAAATATGCCCTTTCATGCTGCTAGATTTCTAGAATTCTGAGCAAAGTGCACTTTGAGCCAACCTGGGGACCCAGGAGGGTCTGGGAAGTCAGACCATCTCCTGTTGTGAATATTAAGTAAAAGAGAAGCAAGATTATTGAAAACTTTTTTAAATTAGCAAAATAAGAAAAAAATAGAATATTTTTAAAATATTTTATTTATTTATTTTTAGAGAGGGGAAGAGAGGGAGAAAGAGAGAGAGATAAATATCAATGTGTGTATGCCTCTCACGTGGCTCCCCACTGGCGACCTGGCCTGCAACCCAGGCATGGGCCCTGACTGGGAATCGAACCTGCGATGCTTTGGTTTGCAGTCCTTGCTCAATCCACTTAGCTACAACAGCCAGGGCTAAAAAATTAGAATATTTAAAAATATGTTAAGGATAGAGACTTTGAGTAAGACCACATGATTAGCTAGTTACAGGGAGGTTATATTAAAGTAAAGCATGCATTAAATAAGTTTAAAAAGAAGAGAAAGGCTTTATTAAAGACTATGAAATAGGGTAGGAAAACAGAACACAACTCACCTGAGACAGAGGCAGGAGAGATTTTAGAGGAGAAGGGACCATGGGAATGTGTGTTTGCTAATTGAGTTTACACAAAAACAAAGCAAACTTTTCATAAAATTCTCATGGGAAGTCCTTTTATGTTTTGGATGTAAAGGTCCCCAACAAAGGTTTGTTGGTACTGAACAGCAGGAAGATTAAAATTCTAAGTAATGAGACCAGGATTTTGAGACAGATAATCTCTGGTTCTTAACACTGGCAAGAAGCTATCAAAAAACCTTCTGAGTATTTAAAAAGAACAGATAAAGAATCAGCAATTATCAGATTGCAATTGCATTTTTAATGGAATAGTATAAACAATAGATATCAGTGGCCTAGATTCAGAAAGGACCTGTGTAAGGGTTCCTGACTCTGAGGACATTAGCTTTCCAGATCATAAGAAAAAAAAATGCTTTCTTCACAGTGGAGGGACCCACAGCTAAATCTCTTTCAGCCAAGTCTCAGTTTGCATCTCCATCAGTTCCTGAATTTTATAAAAAGTTGTCAGCTCTGAAAGATGTAAGCACAGGGGCAAAATAGCTGAGAGTCCTTGAACAGAACCAAGATTTCATCTCCCATGAGTTGGTGCATTAATATCTCTATGCAGTCACCTTCTTTTTTTGTTCAAATTTCATTTCAAATGAAGAAGAGTATTTTTGATCTTTCAACAGGGCTTCTGTAATTTGCTTTGTCCTGATTTGGCACTGAAGTGAAGAGGAACTGACATTTACCACATAGTTTGCTCTGATGCAGGTTTTTCTATATAACATAAGATGGGAGTTTAACAGTCTCTTGAAGTTAGGAAGCTTCACCTTCTGCCCTCACTTAGAGTGAAATGACTATTACATGACCTCATGTAGAAGCATTGTCAGCTTAGACCTTAGTGTTGGGGTTTTATCTACACATTGGAAAAAGAGTTTGGTTTTGCTGCTGGGTAGATATTACTGTGAGGAAGAGAGGCATCACCAATAATGCCAAGATTTTAGAGCTGAGCAAAGAAAGGATTGAGTTGACTTTGACTGAAAGGGGAAAAGTTCTGAGGGGATCAGGTTGACATTTTGGGAGAATGAAGACCTTGGTTGTGCATATGGTACATTAGAGGTGCCCTAATAATTATTAAAATAGATACCCCAAAATGGCTTAACTCATTTGCTATTAAACCTGTTTGAAAACACATAGATGACGCAGACACTGAACACAGGAATCTCCTAAATCTCTGTAAACAAATCAAATGTGAGAGTTCTAGAAGATGGAAGTGGTCTTGTGAGATGTGTGTTGTGCCTCTCCCAGCACTCAGGGCCATGTTGCTCTTGGGTCCTTGACCATTGTTATGGAGGATGCAGAAGGGCTGTACCTGGTGATCAGTGCAGTGTGTGCATTTCACAGATAGTAGCAGCATGTTTCATTTGTGAGGCAAATCTTCAGTCCAGTTTTGAAGATCTTTCTGGAGGCTACAACTTCAATGAACTTCCAAATAGATAAGAAAAATAAATTAATTCAAATAAGCAATACTGTACTAAAAAATACAGACCACTAATAAACTGGTGTTGATACTGTTTCACAAACTGAGGGTTATGACTTTTAAATTCTATGCTTCTGATTAAAAAAAAAAAAAACTAACACAAAAGCATGTCAGTGTCCCTCTAATGGCATTTTCACAAAAATCCACAACGTTTCGTTTTCTCAGTAAAACCTTAATCAGTGTGCAATGCCCAAAGAGGGCATTTTTAATGTGATCACCTGCAACCCCAATGAGATTTCAACTCCCACTGTGGCTGGAACATGAAGTTATTATTCTCAGTGTGATATTCACAGTGTGAATAAAGCCAGTTCCTGTGCCCCTTCTGTTGGATGTTCTTTCTTGTATCTGTGACAGTCGCAAACTCTACTGTGATAAGCCCTGTGTCCTTGTCTGTGCTGTTCAATGTGATCACAGGAAGGTTCTAGCTTCCTTGTCTGGGCCACACTAAAGATATCTGCCCCAAACAAACACAATCCCCAAATGGAATCAAAGATATATCTTAATTCATTCTTTGAGGTTCCTTATTTTTACTAACATTTAGGAATTATCTAATTCCAGTTCTTCTCTCCTGAAAATGAGGATCATCTGCTTTTTTGTGATCACCAATACACACACACACACACACACACACACACACACACATTCCTCCCACTGTGTGTATCTAATATTTTTCTAAAGAGGGATATTAAGTGTAGCCTATTTTGTCTGTTGAATGATATTCACATTCAAGCCAACTAACTGTGATTCATTTTTTAATTTAAAATTCTGAAGTATGTCAGAGATGGAGAACCATCCTTCTGTGAGCTCCAGATGTAGGGGAAATGTGGTCCTGCTCATTAGACACTTATAATGACAAAGAGTGTGAAAAACCCAAAAGTTCCTCCCCATGGCTTAAAGCTCCTCCTTGTTCTCTTGTGTTGATATCATCCTCTGGTAGTCAGGTTACAAATTGCATACCCCAAAAGATCATAGCATTTGTTTCAAACCCTGGTCACTCCTAGAAACAGAACCAGAAAAAGAAGTACCAAATGAAAATGCAGAGCTCTTTGTTCAAAATCATTCAGAATTCTATGAAGGCAAAAGAAGAGATTAAGCCTACCACAGGTTATTCTAAGTGACTTCACAGATTGCAAGCCCATGAAGCTGGGCATTTGTAGTAATAGAAATGGATGTATTTAACCACCAAGTCAATTCCACCTCAAACTCATCATAAAAAGCCTACAGAGCTGCAGTTAATGTCATACTTAATGGTGAAAACTAGAGGCCTTCCTGATAAAGATGTGCTAAATGACAAGTTTGTTCAAGTGTCTAGACATATGCTCTGAAAGGTAAAACTGCATGCCTGATGATATTGATGCTCTAAGACAATGACATCAGTAATGACAGTGACACCAGTGACAGCATTAGCTTTAGTGATCACAAGTTTAAGGAAAGCTTGAGTTGTGGGGACACCAACATCTGTGAGCATTTAGAGATCTGCTACATCTATGAGACTTTCATGGCTCAATAGTCTGTGACATGCTGCAGTTAACCTCCTGAGTAACCAACAAGTGGCTTTGCTTGACCACTCCAGCACTGTGACATGTCACATAGCTCTTATGTGTAGAATCACAGGCAGTCCATTCTGACTGGAACAAAAAAGGATCCACTCACTTTAAGTTTATCCTGGCCCACAATCCCATTCCTCACATGCGCACTCCATCAGCCACCTCCTTGGTTGTCCACAGGCTCCTAGTCAGACCTTGTCCTTGACACACAAACTTCCTGGGGCCTGGCTATCTTGTTAACTCAGCTGAGTGAAGTCTTGAGGTACAAGGGTGAGATTTGGCTTCTCACAGCTTTTCCAGGCCTTGTGAAAACTGCAGCCCTCAGAACACACTTTGAGAAACAGCTGCACACTTGTCTGCTGGGTCAGATGTAGACTGAACACTTCTGCCTTTGATTTGATTTCACCACGAAGGCTGCTCTGTATTCCTCACCTACATTAGTCTCCTTTCCAACTCATTTCATAGTCTGACTATCCCATACTCCAATCACCTTACAGATGCCAATCCAAAAAATAACTTCACCCTCAATTCACCTGCAGTCTCTCTAGCTTTTAGTGATGTACTCTTCTCCAAGAGGTACCAAAAGACCAAGATATCAACCTTAGCTTCACAAACTATGGAACTATGGGCTCATTCCTAATTCCATGGGCATTGGTCTGAACTAGGACATTTGAGCTAAAGTCCTGGCTTTATTTCCAAAGTTTCCTATTACATTTTATTAATAAAAAGAAAAGAAATGTACTATACTTATCCAACTATTTTTTCTTGTTGTTGTTTTGTTATTGTTGCTCAAGTAAAGTTGTCTCTTTTTCTCCCCACCATTCCACCCCCCGCCCCGCCCGAGCCATCCCCAGCTCCCTCTCCTGATCCCATGCCCTCTTGGTTTTCTTCATGTGGCATTTATAATTCTTCCTGAAAACGCTTTGCCCTTTTACCCCATTACCCTTTCCTGCCTCACCTCTGGTTACTATCAACTTGATTTTAATTTTAATGTCTCTGGTTATATTTTGTTTGAATTTTTGTTTTGTTGATTAAGTTCCACTTAAAGGTTAGATTGTATGGTATTTGTCTTTCACTGCCTGGTTTATTTCACTTAGCATAGTGCTCTTTAGTTCCATCCATGCTGTCTCAAAGGTAGGAGCTCCTTTCTTTCTGCTGCATAGAATTCCATTTTGTAAATGTACCATGGTTTTTTGATCCATTCACAAATAGTTTTATTGACATATAAATAACAATATTGGAGACTTTAGAAATCTTTTGAAAAATACCTAAGAGAAAGTTAAGATCTGTGTTACTATCCACATGAATGTCCTCTTGTCCATTCCCATTGTCTACAACTGTGACCAGGTGCCTCTTCATGTTTGCATGCAGAAGTGACAGTGCTCAGATTCTGTGAGCTCATTAACTGCTCCCATTGACTATCATGTAACCACTGCTAATTCTCTGAGGGATACAGTGATAACTCCATTGTAAACATGGTACAAATCAGACTAAACCAAGGAAGGGGTTGGTTTGAAATGTGACCTTAAGTCAACAATAATGACAATGTCAGCTCACATTTCTGAATACTTATTGACTTAATGTAAGTATTTTAATAACTATTCACCTGCAGACAAAGGCATTGCAATAATTCAAATAAATTTAATTTAGATTTCAATAACACAGAGGAAGAAAGGAGGGTCCCTAATATAGCACATGCACGTGAACAGGATCACTTTCAACCTGCATGATAGGGTTTGATGCTTTACACTTGTAAACCCCAGCATCTTCCCTCTTGACTGGGCTTATGGTGACTCTTCTGCCATCGGCACTCAGCTTCCTTCTGTCTGTGAACTTCAGATACATGTCATTGAACAACCACTCAACAGACATTCCATGTGTATAGCAGGTCAAGACCACATCATCTTTATTCTCCATGAGTCCATGGCTGCTAGCTAGGAGGATAGGCACTGTCAGAGGCTCTGTGGGGAAACAGAAAATGTGAATCTTTGAGAATGTGCTTGAGACATGGAGCCATGCTCCTTCCTCAGAGATCTCCACCACTCACAGTCCACAGTGAGCTATGTAAAGGTCACCAGTGTGTGGTCCTGACATTTGCAGAAAGAACATTAACTAAGTTCAGGTGACAGAATGTAAAGTGAAAGATGCACCTCCTCTCTGAGTCCATATAACCTCAGAGGGATTCTATTCCTCTTCCCTCACACTTCTCTGTAGTAGCAGCACACAAAACCCCTTCCCAGTGCATATGGCTCATAACCTCATCATCAGGTACAATTTTTTCTCTCATGGGGTTTATTGATCTTTTCTTATACCTTTTTTTAACTTCACAAATCATCAGGATTCACTCCTTATGTGAACATTTATATACTTCAAGGAAAGCAAGCTTACCACCTTTGTCCATCTCTGTGGCCAAGGAAAGTTTACAGCAAGTAAAAAAGCATTCAGCTTTTGTTAAAAAAAAAATTATTAGTCATTACAGATGGCCCGAACCAGTGTCCATGGCTATACATCTTAAGGTTTTCTGTCTAAAAGGCTTGTCATTCTGAAAAAGAGCTTATTTCCTTGCCAACTGGGTCAATATCCTAGTATAATTAATCTCTAGAGGGAAGTAGTTAAGGTTTTAATAAAATACATTGACTATAGGAATAGAAGAAAACTATTCATGTAATAACGGCCACACATAACAGCCCAGAGCTAACACAATATTCCCCAGACATCCTGCCTTCCTGGTTGTGGTTGACCAGAAGCCTTTCCTTCCAGCTGCACAGAATTCTATCACACAGCTGATGTGTGTTTGTATGGGGCACTATTTCCCAGGACATGCTAGAGACTGGGGTTTGAGTGAAACAACACATAAAATCTAGAAGCAAGGAAGCTGATAAAGGCAACAGAGTCATGGGCTCTACCCTTGACCATTCAAGTCATCCTTTCTCCCCTGAGGGCTGGTGAGGACTTGTGCAAATGCAAAATCAGTGTCATATAGCAAGTGTGGAGCATGGACTTGCTGAAATTCTGGTCTTTGTGGCCATTTGTGTTAGGTGGCTATGAGATAGAAATATGGAAAATGTTAAAATTATTCTGTGTGTGAAAATGATGCTTAATACCCCAGGGCCAAAGACTGATTGCAAGAAAGACTATTTTCTTAGAAAAAAAGAGAAAAGGATCTGAGATGATGGTCTTAGTTCTTGGATGCACACATTTGCCTGTACCTCATGGCCACAATTTAAAGGACTCTGTATCCAGGTTCCAAGCTCCAAAATGATGTTGGATCATTCATTCACTCACCCACTCACTTACTCATTCCCCATTTATTTCTTCCTAATTCATCAACAGCAACTCAGTGTTTCTTACTTATTGGTCCATGAGCTGGTTTCAGGGATAGAGTGGGGAGTGAGAAGGCAAAGTCCTTTCATTTACATCTGCTGGGAGAGACTGCACCAAAACAGGAAAAAATAAGTGATATAAAATCCCATGCAGGGAGGTGTGCATAGATCACCTGAGGAGGATGCCTGGGTAATCTATACAGTGATTCTGATTATTATGGCAGATATTTTGTTTCTAGAGTAAAAATAGAGTATGTCTCCATGTTTTCACTCCACAGACCCAATTGTATTACTATGAGCTGAGTTCATTTAATACAATGTTTCTAAACCAATTTTTTTAGAATCCAAAGACTCTCTTCTGTGGTCCCCAAGATAGAATAATTAAGTCTATAGCTACAGACAGCCCAAAAGTGACTTTGATGAGCTGCTTATATTCTGTGTGACTCTGCTGTAGTGGCTGAATCTTCCTGTTCCTCAGTTTATTCTCAATGAAGAAGGTTGTCAGTGTGTTAACTATAAAATATTGTCAGTATCTGACCTACATCTTGAAATAGAAGAGCTGCTCAAAAGAAGCATCTCTTATTGATCAACTGCCAGATCTCTTATTGGTCTGGGCTGATCCCTTGTAAATGAAGACCTTCCAGGAGCATCTTTTTTCCTATTTCTTTCTCGACATGCTGACCTTTTTCTGAACCTTCCTAAGTCCCTCAGGACAGTCAGGTATATCCACAGAGACTGTCTAACTGCACTTTCCACACACAGACTCAGGTGATGCCAAACTCCATTTCTGCCAAGATGTGACTCTTGATTTTGAGCCAGGACTGGTGACAGGCTCAAGAGCCTTGTGACTCAGTCCCATTAAACCATCACAAACTCAGCCCTTTCAGACACCCCAAACCCAAACTTGCACAGGGTGCATTGCATCTCTGGAGTCAAGAACCCTGACACAGAACTCTGGGGAAGCCTTTCTGAGCTTACCTCTGTGTGAATATCAGGAGGCCTCTCGGACTTTGCTGTGACCTACTATAGCAGGGTCAGCCACAGGTCAAGTTCATAGGAACATGGTCAGGGGGCTGAACTGAGATATGTCTCCCTCTGCTGAGTGACTCTCATGAGACTGGCCCTTCTGTCTGCAGTGCTTATCTGCAGGGCTGCAAGTTGGGAAGGAAACTGAGATCCTAGGAAGTTTGTCTACACTCTGTGTATCTTTCATTAAATGTCAAAACTGAACCTGAAACAAAATGCAGAGTGGAATGGAGGTAGTATCCAGGCCTGTCTGTCCTCTTTGTGAAGTAGGAGTCACCCCACCCAACCCCCAGTCATCAGAGAACAATCACTCACCATATACTTCAAGTTGCCCAAATCCTATTTCTGTTTCTGAATTTGGAAAGTGGGCCACTATGGTGTACATTCCTGAGTCCATCATGGTGACCTTCTTCAACATCAAGGATCCATCTTCAGTTAATTTGTGTCTTTTGTCATTTCGAGGACCACTTAAATGGTAACTTAATGTTGGAATATAAAATATGATTACATTATTTTTATCAATGCCTTTCCCCTTGTACCACACGAGAGCTACAGCCTCAGGAGGCTTCATGTCAATTCGCAGAACTACATCCTCCCCTTTTTTACAAGAGGTCGACATAATAGTGAGTTGGTCTGTGGTGGGCAGGCTCCAGAATATGAAGAGTGAGACTAGGAAAACAAGGGAAAAAAAAGGTCAATATTTGTATCTATGTATTACTACATGAATCCTGAGGAGGTCTCTTTATCTCTCAGCTTTTGTCTGCAGGTGAGTGTGTGTCTCCCATAGTCAAGGTCAACAGGATGGCCCCCATTACTTCAGCACCTCTGAAGCTGTTATTTTTTTCTGTTTCAAATACTCATCTCTAGATGTTTGTCTTTGTTACCTCCTCAATGTGCTTAAACCAATGCTGACTCAGGGGCAATTTTGAAAGACTCATTTCCATAAACCATGAGATTTCTGAGAGCAGGTTTCTCTGATCTGGTAACTTCAATGACTACAACAGCCTGGAAATACATGGGGTTGAATGAATGAGTTTCCCCAGGGTCTCAGGATACATCACTGGGTGTATATGCCCATTCTTGAAGTTTGTGATAAGACAATGCCGAGAACCTCTGGTTAATTTTTTCCTGCTACTTCCTGACAATAATAATAATAATTATTATCACTTTTCATAATTCAATACTCAATGATGAATAACAGAAAATAAACAGCAATTGAGTATTTTCTGCATGTCATCATTTATAGATTACAACATTTTCCTCTTGCTGAGCCCTCCTCCCTATCCTACTGTGCTCCTTTCTCCTTCATACTCAGGTCCAAACAGAAGCCTTTTCTTTTTTTCTCAGAGCACTGGTTTCTTCAGCAGACCCCAGCCAATCTCTGTGTTAGATCCTTAGTCTACCCCAAGAAATTGTCTCCTACTTACCAACCAGCAGGAGCCCTTGCCAGTGAACAAGTCCTCTGTGTGTAGGGACTGAAGAGGACCCCATAGTGTATGTTGTCTGCTCTGTGGCTGCTACTTTGAGAGAAGCTTGAGGTTCAGTGAGGCAGACAGGCACCTCTGTCCAGAATGGTGCAATCTGCTGTGTGTCCTACCTGTGTGCTGAGCTTTATTCTGGGGCAAGTTTACAATTCTTGTCATGTGAGCTGGGGGCAGGAGTATTCACATGACCATCCCACTCCCTGCTCTAGTTTTTGTCACCCTTGACCTTTCTAACTAGTACTGCCCCTGCTGTAATTTGGTTCCCTGGGAACTCCTGAGGCCTCTAAACACCACACAAAAACACATTCAAACACATGTGCTCATGCATAAACACTCTCACACATACACCCACTCTCATCCTCTATTTGGAAGAGCACAAGCCTGGGGTTTATGGAGTCAGGGATTTCTCCATAGGTTCCTGTCAGGCAGGTTTCCCATAGTCTCTCTCACATCTCTCTCTCTCTCTCTCTCTCTCTCTCTCTCTCTCTCTCTCTCTCTCACACACACACACACACACACACACACACACACTTAACTCTTCCCTTCAGAGCTGGAGTTCTTGAGCTAAGTCACAGAACCTGTCTCAAGGAAGTCATTCATGCCATGTATGAGATCACCTGTGAAACATGGTAAACATTGCAATGCCCAGGTGACACCTTAAAAATTCAGCTTAAACAGCTGTCTAGCTAAGACAGGTGCCCATTCAGAATGATAAACCTTCTTGTGAAAGTAGGACCACCTCTCCTGCTCTTCTGTACATAAGAGAAGTCTCCAAAACCTGTTAAACTGCAGATTCTGACTGAGTGCAGTGGGCCACAGACAGCATCTGACAAGCTCGAGGGGAGGTTGATTTTAACACATTGTTTGCGGGTAGTTTTTGTCGTGCGCTCTACTACCAGTAAACCTAAAACATATAAATATGTTTCCCGCATACAATGTGTTAATGACTGCGGAGCTCACTTGGAATAACAAGGCTGAAGTGTCCTGAGAGGATAACACAATAATGCCTGCATTGGCCTCTGCTGTGTCTTTAGCTTGGGTCTGTCAGCACCAGACAGAGAGCCCCAGATATCATAAAAAGGGGGATTATTTGTGTTTGACACAGAAACTCAGCTGGGCACCAGGTCTTCCCCATGTTCTCAAAAGCTCTCTGTTTTTATTGCTTCCCCATGAAGGTAACAGAAATAACTCTGGGGATGAGAATTGGTCAAGCTTTGTGACAATTGCAGAGGGGTCCATTCTTCCATCTGAGGTTGTCAACAGACTGGATTTTGCTTCATGGATAAAAACTCAAAACCAGTGTTCTCAGTAGGAAATGCAGTTTTAGATGTGAAGTGGGAGATGTCCTCTGTGTCCCAGGAAAAAGGGACTATTGTGAAAAGTTGGGTGCCTGTGGGCTGCCTGGCTCTCAATAAACAGTTTCAGGTAGACCATTCCTCTCCACATCTGTTTTATGGAGCTGTTCTTCCACTATAGGCTGTTGGGAAAAAAATCTGAGTTATCCCTGGGCACATTCCTTGTGTCACCAGACTTGCCCATGGATGATACCAGGCATGGAATAGAGACCAACACAGAAACCCCTGGAAGAAGAGGTACTCCTCGGCTCTGTCAAGGTAAAACATAGTCCAAGCTTATACAGAAAAGTAATGACTTTATCTAAACCAAACTGACCTCATATGCCTTGGAGAAAGGATTCAAAAACTTTGATCAAAGGCAGTTTTCCAGCTTATTTTATACATTATCATAAAAGCAGAAGATGATAAAACGAATAAAATCCAGAAGGAGGTAAAAGAAAACATAGGAGAGAAATTCCCCAAATTGGAAGAAAAAACACAAAATGGAAAGACATATATTTTTTTCCATTGGTGGGTAGTTTGATCTTAATGGCTCCAGATAATTAGCATTTAACAGACACAGAGAAGGTGCACAGGGGACCAGATGATATAAAGGATGCTGTGATCTCATATACTTGTCCCAGACTGGGACGTGAATGGTCCAGCCAAGAAAATCCCTCTGATGTGCCAATGTTATGCTCCCCAGGATTCAAAAAAAAATGGGTTAGTGTTCACTTAAATTAAAGACTGCTCTTTCTTAAGGAAAATAGAGACCTGGGTTGTGACTACCTGCCAAGTTAGAAATTTCTGATCAGAATATTTTGTGAGGATTGTAAGGCCTTCCATGTATCCCCCTGAGCTTGTCAGGGTTACTTCACAGCCCCTTTGTGTTAACAGTCTCCAGAAGTAGCAGGTGGGACAGAGTAGTCAAGAGGGAGGACCGGAGAAACACCTTTTGGAACAGGGGATGAAAATCAGGCTACTTCTCCATCTTAGTCAAAGCGGGGTCCCTGTGTGTATTTCCTGTGTGTCTCAATATTGCACCCTAGAGGACAGAAGTAGACCTGCAGCCAATGTCAGGTGCTGCACAAGGTCACTGACAAGTATAGGGTGAACCCAGTGAAAAGACAGGCATTGTCCAGAATATTATGAGACCAGTGTCAGGAGAACTGTCCCACCAGGGGCAGGTGCTGAGTCAGACAGAGCACTGTGCTTTCAAGTATGTGAAAGTAGGTCCTGGTGAAAGTTCTCCTGAGGCTTTTGGAAGAGGGTGCTGGATTGGAGAGTCCATGAAAAATATGTCCTGTGTCTCTGCCATCACGACATTGGAATGTTGCATATAAGTCATTTCTGTGTCCCTGTCTGCCCACAGGGCCCAGGCGCAGGAGCATCTTCATGTGAATGAATACTCAACCAGGGGCCCTATGTGTTCTTTTGTTAGGGGAAGAGACATTCTTGTAGAACCCTCAGCCCCTCTGAGATGGAAGAAGCCACAGATTCTGGGTTCTCCTGTCCCATTCTGCATAGGAAATTTCCCTTGTCCCTCAGGACATCATGACCTACACAGATGTCTTTAGAAACAACAGGCAGGTGTCCCCCAGATCAGGAATTTGGGGAATGAAAAGTCATCCCAAGATTCCCATAATTCAGGGTATGCTCTTTCCTCCCCTGGCAGTAACTCTACCAGGGGTTGAGGATCCAGAGTTTCTGTCTGATCAGCTGTCTGTGAGAATAGGAAAAGCACAGGTCCTTGTTGATGAGACATAACTCACAAGGTGGGACTGTGGAGGACTGTGATTTTTGAGGAATGCAAAGCAGCCCAACCCCCATTGTAAGGGGGTTCCTTTCATTCTTTCTGACACATGAGAAATAAAAGCCTGACCATAGGATGTCCCCAAGGATATGTTGGCTTTCTCTTATGCTGACACCAAAGCCTTTGTTTCTATAAGAAATGTAATTTCACTGCAAGTGTCATGCAGAATGACAGGCTTCCAGTGGGCAGTTTCCCTTTTTTTGATTTAATGTGTATTTACGGGGCATCTGTCATGTGTCGGGCTTTTGGCTGAGCCCTGGAAACTCCAAACAGAATGAGATAAGTGTGGACCCCATGCTCATTGACTTTACCTTGTAACAGAGACATGCTGTCAGGTAAATCATGGATCTAGGAACTTAATTATAATCCAGTGAAGGGCCTCAAAACAAAACTCTGGTCCCTCCAGAGTATGTATTGAGTCTCAGCTGGTCTGGGAAGCATGAAGAACACTTCTGAGAAAGTCACCTGTTGTCTGAATCCTGGAGAGTTAGTAGACATTTAATCTATAAAGAACAGAGGATGTAAAAGAAAAGAAAAAAAAAAAAACCTTCCTTGGAAGACTGACCTTTTTAGTGGTGATGCTTGGCTGGATGGAAGAATAGACAGAGTCCATTGTGGAAGCTTGAAGAGGTAGAAAGACTTTGTAATGAGGTTGGGGTTGGTCCCCTGCTGCACTATGTGTGCTGCTGAAGTGGAGTCCGCAGTGCCCCAGAGAGGCTCCTTCTGAAGAGTAATTCTGCCACCCCCTGCGGACAAGTAGAAACATGGCCAAGAAAATGTCATGTTACAATCGGGTATCTTTTTTTTTTAGTTTTGGACTTTGTATTCAACTTATACTTTAGGCAGTGTATATATATATAATTTTCATGTAGTTATTGAATTGTAGTTGAATATAATGAGCTTAATATATTGAAAGTATGAAATTTATGAAGTGTGTTCAGGTGCATGCACCAGCGAAGTTGTACAATGAAAATAAAGATCATGTTTCTTAGTATTAAAGTCTTCTCATGCCCTCTTGTAATCTCCTTTTTCTTCACCTCTCCACCTTCCTTTTTAGTGTTCGGGGAATTCTCTTCAGTTTTTTTCATTATAAATTCATTGGCATTTTCTGGAAGTTTCAAAGTTTGTTATTATAAAGTCTTTAATTTGAGGCTAAAGTTGGTTATATTGACATAGATCTTTATTTTTATTTTCTAGTCATATTTCATTCCAGGGGTTCATTAATCTTGTTTATCCATTCACCCTTTATGGACATCTATGTTATTTCCAATTTTGGGCTCTTACAAGTAAACCTGCCATGAACATTTGTGCAGAAAAGGATTTAATGCAAATAATTATTGCTTGTAAAACCACTGAGTAGCTATAGAAATAGAAGTTAGGGGCTCACCCCTGGAGACTGGTCTCAAGGTCCCATGACCACACCACCACTCAGAGGTACAGAAACACCTGCTTCTTCACATGAAGCTGTGTCTGCTTCATGTGCCACCATCAGTCAACACAACAGCAGAAATGATGTTCCATCTCAGTTTCAGCTTCTAAATTATCATCCAGTGCACCTCAGAAACTGCATTTAATTCATATATACCTGAATTCTCAATCACTAGGCATATGGGAAAGTTAGTGTTTAACTATTCAATCCCTCTGATATAAGGGGAAACCCCCACAAAAAAAAGAAGCCAAAGGCCCACTAATAGTACAGAGCATGTCTAAGCCCACCTGCAGGTTGTGATCAGAAGCTTGGAATTTTCAGCTATCTATGTAAGAAATGTTTCAACCTGATGGAAATTTTTATGACTCTACTTGGGCCAAACATGATGATACTTCCTGGGAAGCAAAACCACAATGGACTGAGAGAATGTTCTGAAACCTGGCAGTGTTGCCCCTTGTTTTATACAGTACAGTGAAAGCTGGAGGCTTAAGGGGTTACATGAAATCCATGGGCTATCCATTAAGGAGTGGAAGGATGCAAAGTAGAGAAATCTCTGAGAATGGGTAAAAAGTAAAACAAATGGACACAATTGTTATGTTGGTTGGCACAGGAATGATAGCAGTTAACAATAAACACAATGACCATAGTAATGAGGAGGTATGTGGTCTCTGCTATGGTACAGTGAGGTCTCTGGAAAAAAGAAAATTACCCTGAAATATTAAAGGTATGTTAGGGTAGGGGCAAAAGTAAAAGTAAAATAAACACCTTAGTTTAAAGTGAAGATTGACTTTTGTCAGGAAAGATACTGGCCTATGATATGACTACTCCCCAATACTCACTTTTGGTTAAAATTTTAATTTCAGACCATCCTATGTGGTTATTCCACGTCTCTGAGTTTCTGAGTCCAACCACACAGGCCTCCCCTGAGCTTCTCAGGTTTAGTATGTGGTCCCTTTCTTGTATGCAGTTCCCTTTTTTGTTATAAATCAGCCTAAAACATACATTAGTGACCATATGATGGTTAGATAATATTGTCTCAAGTACTAGGAAGGGATTCTTAAGAAGTCTTAGTAGCAGTGTTTGTCTTGCTGAATGGTAAACCATTGGTGATGCAGCAAGGCCTACATTTTGGATGGATGTCAGAGCTGAATGTTCTCAAAAGAGAAAAACAGGTAAATGGGAACAGTCAGCCCCACAGGCCTTTATTAGAAAATCTTTCTGGGTCATTTCTATCCTATAATCTATCATGATCTAAGTTGTGCTTTCTCATTTCTCTGTGTTTTTCATCTTATATTACATTTATTTACAGTTTGAGGGAAGACTATCCACCGATCCAGTTTTACCCATCTGACCATGGGATGGGGTCATATTTAATATGGCCCACCTATTCATTATGAATTATCCATTATTACCCTGACTTCTGCTAGCTGTGCACTTGGAAGTTGTCACCTTAAAGTTTATTTGGGAGTCAGGCTGTAGGAACACAATGCTGTGATGTACAATTAGCATCTAAAAGTTCCACAGGTGAGGACAGTTACAGTTTCATAAATACATTTCCTCTGATTCAGCAGCAGGCATGGAGGGCGATGTTTTATAACCACTTCAGCCTCCATTTGAATAATACAGTTAGCAGTACCTATTGAATTAGGGTATGAGGATATTCATGTAATTAGGTTCTTGCATTTCTTCATAAAATTCATTTCTTGATATTTGTATTCCAGTAATATTCTACAACTTTCTTTGATCTTAGTTATTTTCTTTTCACTCAGAAATAATGAAATTATCAAGAGAAATGACTTACTTTAAAAAAAAAGATTTTATAAATTTATTTTTAGAGAGAAGGGAAAGGAGAGAAATAGGGAAAGATCAAAGTGTGTTTGTCTCTCATGCACCACCTACAGGCATGTTCCTTAACTGGGAATGGAACTGGCAATCCTTTGGTTTGCAGGCTCTGCACAAACCACTAAGCCACACCAACCAGAGATAAACACCTGAGTTTTAAACTCTCTTAATGCACACACATCACTTTTCCTCCTTTTGCAATAGCATTTCTTCAAAAGTTCAAGAGGTTATCAGAATGGGGGCCCTACTGAGGGAAGGATAGCCTAAGTTTATCCATTAACCTATGGATTCTTGGCTTTGTACAGGAAGAATTTCACAAAACAAGCCCAGGTGATTTTAAGGGTATATTTACTTAAGCAGGGGTCAGTGACACAAGGATGGGCCTAGAATAAAAAGAGAATCAGAAGAGAGACTGGGTGGGGCTGCTTTGATTCTCTTAAAACATTATTGGAAACATGGGAGATTAAAAGGGGCTGCTCTCACCTTAATGCAGAGTCACAGAAAAGGGGCCTTGTGGAAAGGTTTAGAGGGTTTGCTGGGAACAAGCTGCTGCTGCCATGCTCTCTTATTGCAAGTCTGGTGGAAACTCCTCACAGGTTAAAAGAAAGGAAATTTACTCTCCCCTAAAAAAAAGAAAAACTTTTCAGTAGATGTGCCTCCAGAAGTTTGCGGGCCGCCCTAGATGGTTAGCTCAGTGAACTGAGCATTAGCCTATAAACTGAAAAGTCATTGGTTTGATTCCTAGAGAGAATACATGCCTGGATGTGGGCCAAGTCCCCTGTTGATGGTGTGCAAGAGGCAACCTATCAGCCTTTTTCTTCACATATCAATGTTTCTGTCTGTCTCATTCCATCTCCATCCACTCTCTAGAAAAATAAATAAATAAAATATTTTAAAAATAAAAACAAGAGTGCACACAGTGTAATCTGTGTTGAGTTTTACTGCTTTCAAAAGGTGAAAATTTTAGGTGAGTTCTCAGTAAATATCTCAAGATATACTCATCAGCATTTTCAAGTGTGCCCGTCAGGGTTGTGGTTTCTACTACTTGGTCAGTACCAGGCCAGAAGGTCTAAATTGCATGAGCAGCTATATGCCAGAAGAGGAAAGGCTACCCTGAAAGCAAAGTTCAGCACATTTCATTTATTGCTACGAACCTGGGTCTTTTCACCTGGGTAGGCTTTTGTATCCAGTTGTAAATTGCTCAACCACTTTGTTCAGTCACTTTTCTCAATTTCCCCATTTCACTTGCAAAGGAATATTTCTAGCTTCTTACTAAACTGCCTCAAAAGAAAAACCATAAAAAGAGCATTTTTGCTAAAATAAAAGTTATACATACACCTTTACAAATTAACACTTGTGCTATATTCACACTGTTTGAGAAAAGCCCAAAGAGCAATTATAATTCTTATTATGACTAATATTAGCAGATAGGGAAACACATTCAAACTTATAATGTTCCACATTAATTTGTAGTTACAAAGCATATGTCAATGTCTTGGGATAGCTGTCTGTCTCTGACATCAGCAATTTCTCATCCTCAAAATATGTTTGATTGTGATAAGTAGAGGCAAATATCAGAGACAGGGACAGGTGTTCTTTGGCTGTTAAGCACCTGATAAGGTGATTTCCAACAATGATGGTGAGTGTCTTTAACTGATTTTTCCTCCATTAGACAAAATGTTTCATTGTTTGAATTTGCCATCATTGCCTAGCAGTGCACCTGTGAAATGAATATCACTAATTTATCATTTGTTATAAATTAAATAATAAGTCTTTGATAATAATGCAGAATGTCTCATTTTAGTAAGGTTGACCTATGTCTCCCTCTGTTTAGATGTATAGGGTGACCAGTGACTATTGAATGAGGAGAAAAGCTATGTGCTTACCACAAGGAGTGAATTTTAGGTTAAAAGGGTTTTTGGCTAATGAGGGTTAAAGGATTCAAAAATTAATTTAGATAAGTTTTAATTGCACATTTTCTATGTTTCCACAATCCAGAAAATTATGGTGATAGATACTATGAAAATATTATAAATAGACCATGTATTAGAAGTGCATTGTATTATTTGCCCAGTGAAATTGAAACCAGAAAAGACATTGGCATTCAGATTGCTGGCCACTACCAAACCCAATAAGCAATGGCAGCGATTGAAACAAAAGCTTTAACATATACATTACTTGCTAGGCTTAAAACTTTTTATCGTAAACTAAAATTTTCCAACTCTTGAGTCTTCTCTCATTCCCCACCATTAGTATTAAACTATCTCATTTCCATGAGATCAGCTTCCTATGGAAGTATTCATTCTTTTGTTGGGCATGTAACTTGGCTTTGGACTGTCCAGTGGGGGGTCTAGAGAAATACCTGATTGCAGACCTACATAAGGAGGCACACTGTATGCAACAACAAGCTATGATACTGAAGAAAATGACAAGGATAAAAAACAATAAATGCCTCTCGAAGAACAGGTGTACTAGGCAGCCAGGAGGTTAGTTTAGACAAGTCAATACAAAAGAATCCCTCTCTCTCTCTTTTATATTGGACACCACATCATTTATTTGCTTTACTTTATGCTCTATGAGCTGTGAATTTCAGTTAGGTTAAAACAGCAGAGTCCTCTAAATTCTTCACCTCCATGATTATGCCTTAAAAGAAGGTAGTCTGTTGCTGCATGATTTTGCAGTACTGCTTCTCTGACTTGTCCTACTTCTTGACTAATGGCTCTGATGGCTTGGGAGGTAGAATTCAAAGCTTTTGCCAAAGCACAGGCTAATCAGCTTATTTCTAGATTCAAATAGGTTATCATGGATGGTATTACAAAAATAGCTAATATATATATATATATATATATATATATATATATATATATATATATATATATATACATTCAACAAGGTTAAAAAGGTGTAAGTCAGTGATAAAATTGTTTTTAAGGGAGAGATCCTGTCAAACCCAGGTCAATTGTGGCTTCTGAGGCATAAACACTGTCAATGTCCTGAGACAGCTTGGTCCCCCAGAACTATTTGCTGGAAGATGGGAATAGTCATTCCACATATCAGAAACCATCCTGTTGGCAGTTTAGCATGAGCATAAGCATAAGGTATGTCAGTGGTGGTGGTGCAATTCATCTTCACACCTGCTGAGAGCACAAGGCAGTTGTAGTACAGTTGACAAAAGTTGCACACTTTCTAGCTGGGGTACATTAGTGACCTTTAAGGAAAACCTTTCCCCTTCCTTTATAGTTACAACTGATACCCAATTATAAATATCAAAGTAAGTCATTTTCTTTTCAATATGCTCAAACACAGTATAATTTCTAAGGTTTCCCAAGGGAGTACAGACACCTATAAGACATGAAGTGAAAGTTTGTTCAACATAAGTTCCTCCTTCAAAGCAAAAGTCAGAAATATTCAGAACAATTTTTGCTAAATATACCCAAATACTTTCAACTAATTTGAAAGGAATAAGTTGTCCACAACAAGAGGTTAAACAAGAGATAATGAAGAGAACATAAGTCATTGTTTTTTAAAGGTGACTTTCAGATCTTCCTCCAATGCTTTCTTTATTCTATTGCAATGAGTCCAAAGTTTTGTTTCCATAAGCTTCACCATACAGGGCATGATGATGAGTATGCCCCACAGTTCAGTCCATTTTCCTGCTAGTTGGCTTTCTGGAGATGTTGTCACCCAAATCTTGAGTAGCACCTTGTCTGCAGACTCAAAGGAATGCAGCAAGCCTGTGGGTGAGAAGTCTCTAATACAATCAAGGTCATTCATCACAGCTAAGGTCTGACTTAAATGTTGTACATTTTCTTTACTTTCAGTTTTTTTTTAATCTATATACATGTGTCCAACCCCAATTGTGACCTGAAATGGCCACTGGTACACAATTTCAAAGAGACTCAACTGAATCCCACTTCAAGGATCCACCCTCATCCTGAGCAGGGCAAAAGGCTAAGATTTACCCCAATGGAGATGAGTTTCTTGATGCAGCTTGGCTATATTTTTCTTCAAGGTGTAATTCATCTTCTCTGCTTCCCAGAAGGCTGGGGCCTCCATGCCCTGTGGAGTCTCCACTTGATTCCTAAAATGTACTAACTTCCTATGTAATTTCTGAAACAAAGGCATGTCCCTTATCACTCTGCATGCTGCCAGGGAGGCCATAGTGAGGGATTAGTTCCTTCAGTAAAGCTTTCACTGACTCTTAGGATTTCTCCATTCTAGCAGGATAAGCTTCTACCCACCCTGAAAAAGGTGTCAGCGAAGGCTAACAAATGTTTCCACTCTCAGACCCTTGGCATCCAAGTAAAGTCTATTTGCCAATTTTCAAGAGTACACTGTCCATGGTATTGCTTTCTTTCTCTTCTTTGATGGGGATCTGTCTTGGGGTCGTTCTTCCAGCACACAGCACATCCAGCAATTACTCTTCTCATGGCTCTCTAAATTCCAGGACCTGTGAGCCACAGTTTGACATAGGTGGTTAATGAGACTCTTCCATTGTGTGGCCTCATGCAAATGCTTCATGACTAGCTCTTCTGAATGTTCAGGAAAACAGTACAGCTCCTTTCTTATTCTTTTTATCTGCTATCAGGACCTTCTTCATCAAAACCTGAGCCTTTAGCTTTCTCTAAGTGTGCAGTCGAATATTCACAGTCAAATTGTGACAAGTCCAGAACAGGTACCAAGGGCATTATAAACATTCCTTTACCAGCCGCTTTTGCTGCCCGTTCAGCCAGATTGCTTTCTCTAGCCATTTTAGTGTCTTCTTTCTGATGCCCTGGGCAGCGCATAGCTGCCACCTGTAAAGGTAGCTAAACTGTCTCTAATAATTTTAAAATTTCTGCTGTACGCTTACTCTCCCTTTTATTGGAGGTTAATAGTCCTCTATCCTTCCAAATTGAACCATGTGCACGCAAAACCAAGAAAGCACACCTTGAGTCAGTGTACAAATTCACTCATTTCCTGTGACAATTCCAGCACCCTCATCAGTGTGATCAGTTCAGCTTTCTGGCAACAAGGCTTTGGCCTCCACTACAACTTCAAGAGTCACAACTGCACACCCAGCCTTTCTGCTTCCTTTGTCCATATAACTGCTTCCTTCTGTATAGAGAGTCCAGTCTGCTTCTTCTAAAGGATGGTCAGTGAATCAATTCTGCTAGAATACACTTCATCAACTACCTCAGCACAGTCATGTATTAGCACAGCCAAGTCAGACTCTGGGAGGAGAGAGGCAGGGTTTAACTTACTTACAGTGTTGAGGGACACATTGGGATTGTTGGGAAGAATGGCTTGGTACCTGCCCATTCTTCCAGCTGTCAGCCAAATAGTTCCCTTTTGCTCCAGCAGACTCAACACTGCCTGGTACACATAACTGGTATAGGTTGTCTCAAGGAAATCTTTTTCAGCTTCCTGCAAGAACTTGTAGGAAAGTGGCTGCCACTTTCAAGCAGGCTGACCACCCCTGGACAGTATGGTCTAATTTCCTTGAAAATTATGTGATAGGCTGCAAAAGTGACTAGGTATTTGGGTGAGGAATCCTAGGGCAACATCCTGTCTCTCACCCACATATTATTGAAAGGGCTTCAGTATGTTTGGAAGCCCCAAGGCTAGTAGAGAATCCAGGTGAGCCTCCAGGGACTAAAAAGCTTGAGTGCACTCCTTTTTCTATTCTAAAGGGCTATGTTCTGGTCCTTTCAGAGCCTCATACAGTGGTTTAACAATGAGCCCAAAGTCTGGAATCCAAATACAGCAGTTCCTTGCCATCCCCAGTGATCTTCTTAACTGTTTCCTGGTGTTGGGATGGGTCCTCTGTGGACTTTTGTTCACCACCTGCACCATACTCACACTTTTCTGTTAGGGACACCTTATCCATTCCCTCAAGGAGGCATCTTTTATAATGATCTAAGAGAAAAAGGCCATCCCCATTAGGGTTCCAAATGGGCTCAGTCAGAGGTATTGTCCTTGGAGGGCCCAGAGCCCCATCTGGATTTTCTTGGTGCAAACTCTGAGCCTCTTCGTTCATCTTATGGACCATCAGCCTCTGCCATTCCCCGTAAGCAAAGAATTCAATAATGCTTATATATCGGCCTAATTGGAATTATGGGTGGCAAAAACCGATTCAAACAAATCAGTCATTTTAGCAGGATCAGGTCCATAAGAAGTGTTTGAACTTTTCCAGTTTGACAGATCCAATGTAGAAAACAGAGTATGTGCCTAATAATATCCAGCAGGCTGGCCCTCTGGCCCTACTCCTACTGGAAGTCACCAAAAAGGATACTGCCCTGCCCCAGTAGGGATTTTTCCTCCAACAAATTTATTTCCTTGACTGATTTGAGATGGTGATGCCAGTTCAGGCATACTTTCCCCATTTCCCTTATCCAAGTAGATCCCCTGGGGCTGTGGGAACTCTGAGCAGCTTGTACAGGTCAGAATATCTACATCTTCCTGGTCTCTCTCTTAGATAGGAGCTTCTATTTTTCACATGAAAATTCCTTTTTCTCTGAACCATTAACGTATTTCATTTTAATTCTGCCTCTTTATTATGTAAACTCAAAAACCAAAAAACCTTCTAGGTAATGCACTTTGTCCCACTTCCCTGATTTTTTACAAAACGACTCTAGTTATAGTATAAAACAGTAATTTAGAGACCCATTCAGCCCTGACTGGCGTAGCTCAGTGGATTGAGCACGGGCTGTGAACTAAAGTGTCACAGGTTCGATTCCCAGTCAGGGCACATGCCTGGGTTGCAGGCCACGGCCCCCAGCAACCGCACATTGATGTTTCTCTCTCTCTCTTTCTCCCTCCCTTCCCTCTCTAAAAATAAATAAATAAAATCTTTAAAAAAAGACCCATTCAGTGAGCAGTGCTCTCCTGAGTCTAAATTACACAGGAGACAAGCAGAACAGTATTACAATAAAACCAGATATGCTCTAAAAATACACTCATATGTTGACAATTTAGCAAAACTGGCCCCAAAGTGCTGTTTCTCAGAGTAGAGGTTTTTTTCCTGCATTATAGCAGATGAAGCTCCAAAGAGTGGCTACCAAAGCCAAATCAAAAGATGTCCTTTTCCAGACAGAGCTCCTTCAGACAGAGGGTACCCAAACCAAATTGGACACCATCATTTCAGACCAAGCTCTCTAACCCAGAAACATACCTTTACCAGACAACCTAAGTCATGACCTGGGATTTTAACCTGATCCAGAAAGCACAATGATTCAAACAAACGTTATAAATGACAAGTACTGGGAGTGACAGGGAGAATCCCCAAGTGAAATCATTTGCCAGCTGCTTGGGATGGATTCTTGGACTCCAAACTCCCAGGGCCTCCCAGCCCAGGCAGCAGATAGGACTGCCAACAAATACCCAGACTTACCGGAGAGTCCCAAAGTATGTCCTGGAACAGAGTCGCCAAAATATGAACCTGGAAAAAAACATGGGCATTCACTCTACCTGTCACTGCCAAAGCCAATAAGCAATGACAGTGATTGAATGTTTATGGGAGCTTTATTCAGATGGCCAGAAATCTGAGAAGATGGCGGGTTCATACCCTAACAGACCATCTTGTCTTCTCTTTCCAGACCAGACATTTTATACCAGGGAATAAACAAGGTTCAGTGAGGGCTTTAAGATTCAGGGAGAATTAGGTGAAAGAAACGGCAACATTCCCATCCTGGGCAGTTAGCTGTTCGCAGGGGTGGGTGGTCATCTGTCTCTCCCTGGAACACAAAGGCTCAGAAGTCTCCACTTGGCCCCAGGTGATAATCATTAGCAGTGCCCTAGGAGGTCAGCTGTTTACCCAGGAGCTAGGACAGGCCTTATCTGTAGTTTCTGAAATAAAAGCTTTAGCATATACATAACTTGCTAGGCTTATAACTTTTTACCTTAAACCAAAATTTTCCAACTCTTGAGTCCCCTATCGCTATGATATTATCCACAGCTGTCCAGGAAGAACTAGTCCTGTGACCCCGACTCATGTCTCAGGTTAGCATTTATGCTATCGGTACTTATTACTGAATATGATCTTTTGTTCTGTTTCAGTATCATTCAATAACTTTTATGTTTAACTTAATTTAGTTCCAAAATTGCCTTCAACAGCAATGCTCCAGAGAGTTCCTAATGCCACTACAACAAAATGGGTTTATAAGGGCCCCTGCAGTCATGGTAACTGTCATATTGCTGCATTGTCTTAGTCAATAAGAAATATTGTGTATGAATGTTCAGGAGACACTTTAATTGTTCCTTAGTTATTCATTTGTAGATTTTGTAAATGTGTAATGAATTCATACCATAAACTGACTGAATGGGGTGTTGAGCTAGAGGTGCCCCAAAATGGAAAAGTTTCCTACAAACTTGACTTGGTGGACAGAAAGGCAACCAAACCTGAGTGAGAAGTAGAAAGGATCAGGAGAATCTGGAGGCTCTGTGATAGTTAGTGAAACCATAAAAAAAGGCTTTCATGCTGCGTGTGGCATACCGAACCCTATCAGCAGAGACAGGAATTGAATCTTTATAGGTCCTTTATTCAGATGGCTGGTGATCTCAGAAGACAGTGGGTTCATAACCTAACAGATGCTCTTACATTTCCTTCCAAGCTAGCCTTTTTATAACAGAGAACAAAGTGCAATGGGGGGCTTTGAAATTCAGGGAAAATTAGATTAAATAACTGCAGTATTGTCACCCAGGGCAGTTAGCTCTTCCAAGGGGCTGGTGTTCCTCAGTTTCTCCTTGGACACAATGGCCAGGATGCCTCCACTTGTTCCCCAGACAAGTCATCTTTAGTAGCGCCCCAAGAGGTCAGCTGTCTCTCCCAGGAGCCAGGATGGGCCTTATCTGTAGTTTCTGAAACAAAACAATGGTTTTCACATGTGGATTACTTACTAGTCTTATAACTATTTACAATAAACTAAAATTTTCTACCTCTTGAGTCCCCTCTCACTATCATACACTATTATTGTTGCTGTTGTTTGCATTATACTGTGACCCACCCACTGGCAAGTCACCTCTATGAAGACTGAGATTATGTCTGTTTTCTTTTTAGCAATTAGAAGAGACTCAAGTAGATGGTGAACACAGAGCTGATGTTCTTTGATAAATGAGCAAAGAAACTAGAAATGTGATCATGGTTAAATGGGTAAAATATGGAGCATTATGACCTCCCATTACTAGAATTCTGATTCAGATGAAGAACCATTAAAGTTTTTTAAAGAGAAATAATAAATAGAGAATGAGCCCAGGCAAACATATAGCACATGAGGGGGAGGAATAAGAGATCCAAACAAAGGACACAGCATGTGTAAAGGACAGGAAGCAGGGCCGTTTAGTGAAGTATTGAATTTTACTGATTCATTTTGGTGATAATGTGAGCTAAAATGCCTGAGGTACCCAATGCACTGTGAGACTAAATGGTAGCCAGAATTTTCATTATTGCATTCCTCTGGGTACCCATTTCAGGTCTACCCATTTGGGAATAGCAGTGATAGGAAAACAATATCTCCTTCTCATCCTGACCACAGGAGCCATTCATGCCATTAAGCATTGACTACAGCTTCACTGATGTATTAGTGACAAGCAATGAACCACACATATGTAAAGTGTACAATCTGATGAGTGTTGACAAGTGCACATTTCGTGTGAATCCATTTCACCCAAAAGTTTCTCACATGCCTTTGTAATCTCTTCCTCTTCCCCACACTCAACCCCCAGAGATTGCAAGCAATTACATATTTTCTCTTTCTCAATAGATAAGTTTGCATTTTATGAAGTCTTATATAAATAAAATCATGTAGCATATTCTCTTTTTAATAAGGTTTCTTTAATTCAGCATGATTATTTTATGAGGTAAAATTTACACAATAAATTTAATCAGTTTGAAGTGAACAATTCAGTGGCATTTACTGTAGTCACAATGTTGTGTAGCTATCGTCTCTACCCAGTACTGATTTTAATCATGTAAAGCACTGTACCCATTGAGAGATTGCTCCCCATTACCCCACACCTTAACTCATGAAAAGTACCAACCTTAATTCTGCCTTTGCCCCCTCTGTTTTGTGTCCCATACACCCTGTGTCAGGACACCGCCAGCTTGTACATGTGCTGCTCCCACTCATCCCAATGTCAGGAAAATAATCTGAGTCTTCAGAACATTATCCTTTCCCCCAACTCTATGTCTTACACACATGCTGATCCTAGTCTTAGACAATGACACCCTCACTTCACTGCCTGAGTTATAGTGTCTATCACTCAACAGGTAGGTCAGACCCTCACTCATATAATTCAGCTTCATTCTGAGCCTCCAAAAAAACCCCTCCTGGATGACAGTATTAGAGCCCCTTGAAACCGTAAAATGCCTAGTACCTTAACAGATCCCAGGTTTTACAATTTCTGATCCTGACTCTGAGCAGACTCCAATACTTCATGACTTTGCTCTGTCTTCACCTCTGCTTATACACAATTCACTTCTAGTCTGGTCCCCAAGGATCTCTCAAATATACCGGAGGCCACCCGGATCTAGAAAGGAAATAGACCTAGAAAAGAGATTTATTTCTCATTTCTGACTTCTGGTTTCAGGCTCTTTAAATAGAGGCATGAGGAATTTGTAAAAACAACAAAGAAAACAAAGAAGAGAGGACAATGATGTCTGCCCTGAGCTGCATGTCAAAGTGGGCTTGAAATAGGCTCATTTAGTACATGCCTGTGGGTGGCTGATGTCACAGAGACCTGCATGCTCACTAGAGTAGTTGAGGTGAGTGGCAGAATATCTGTTGAAATCTCTGTGATCTTGTTTCTTGAGAGTGCAGTGAAAATATATGTGGAATGAGAACACTGTTGATGGTAAGGGTGTTGTGGAATTGTGCCCTTTCACACTGGCATGTCTTCTTGGATTGTGAAGAAAGGCTGCACTGAGGCAACCTGGGGCACCACAAGGATCTGGGAAGTCAGGTTATTTCCTGCTGTGAAAATCAAGTAGAAGAGAGAGGGACAATGCAAGCTTTTTTTTTTTAATTACTAGATAAGGAAAAATTGAAAGATTTAAAATATGTTGAGGATCAACACTTCAAGTAAAATGACATTATTAGCTACTTACTGTGAAGTTATATTAAAGTAAAACATACATCAAACAAGTTTAAAACAGAAAGTAAGACTATATTAAAGACCATGAATTAGAGCATTGAGACAGAACTAAACACCCCTGATTAAAAGGCTGGAGAGATTTCAGAACAGAAGGATCCATGCAAATCTTTGTTTGCTAATTGACTTTATACAAAAGAAAAACAAAACTGAATACAATCCCAACCAGAGGTCCTTACTTTTTGTATGCAAAAGTCCCCAACCAAGGTAGGTTTCTACTTTTTCTCAGAGACAGGGCAGAAGAACAAAAGGAAGATTAAAATTCAAACTAATGGGTCCAGGTATTTGAGACAGATATTCTTTGGTGCTTAACATCAGCTAAAAGTGTTCAAAAAGACTTGTATATATTTCAAAGGACCAGATAAAGAATCAGGAATTGCAAATTGCATTCATGTTTCTATAGCAATTATCTGGAAAATAGATGTCAGAGGCCTATAGTCAGATAGAACCTGTCTAAAGGTTTCTGACTGTGGAAACTTGAAGGCCTCTAAGTCATAACAAAAATGTCTTCTTTACCGTGGAGAGAAGCACAACCAAGTCCTTTTCAGTGAAGACCCAGTTTGCATCTCCATCAGTTCCTGCAATAATGGAGGGAAAAGAGGGAAGGGTTTTCAGGAACAAATATAAAGAACACATGGGCAAAATCAGAGAGGGGTAGGATCAAGGGTGAAAAGTTGAGATGGCTGGAGTAGGGGGAAGTAGAATGGGGAAAATGGAGAAATTGTACTTGAAGGACAATTAAAAATGTGAAAAAAAAAAAGAGTTGTCAGTTCCTAGCATTGTAGGCACAGGTGCAAACTTCCTGTGGGACCTTGAAATGAGCCAGGATTGCATCTCCCAGGATATTATTATTTTATATTTCTCTTCACTCACTTTCTATTTTTTCTTTGCTCAAATACCAAATGAAACTAATAAGGGTAATCTATATCCTATGACATGGTTGTAGTAATTTACTTTGTCCTGATTAGTAACTAAAGGGAACATAAATAAATTCACCATTTAGATTTCTCTGATGCAATTTAAATAAAAGTTAAGGTGGGAGTTTTAACAGCCTCTTGAAATTAGTAGGCTTCACCTTCACACTTTATCAGCAGTCTTCCTGGATTTGGGTGATTCATTCTTCACCAAGAAATACCATAATAACCACCAGGTCAAACTTAGCTTCATAAGGTGTGTGGTTATTTTTAATTCTATGGGCACCAGTCTGAACAAGGACATTTGATCCAAAACCCTGTTTGTATTACTGAGAATTCTAATTATGTTATATTAATAAAAGGGATAGAGTCAAGAAAAACTTATGCAAATGAGCCTACTTCCATGAAACTAAGATACTCAAGACATTAGAATTTATGGAAAGAAATCAGGGGAAAAGTGGAAGGGTTTGCAGGAAGAAGTGTAAAGGGCAGATGGATAAAAGCTAGGGGTGGGTGGAAATGGGAGAGAGGAGGAGAGGGGTGGGTGGGTGGGTTGGGATGGGAGTAAAAGATAGAAAATTGTACTGCAACAATAATTAAAATTAAAAAATATTTTAAAAATAAAAAATAAAGTCTCTAAACAATTAAAAATTAAAAAATAAAAATAGAGTCTCAAAATATTTTTAAAAAATTTATGGAAAGAAATCAAACAGAGAGAAAGAGATCAGAGTTACTACCCACAGAGGTGTCTTTTTAGCTGCTTCTTGTTGTCCACAACAGTGTCCATGTGCCCTCCACATGACCCTTGGAAAAAGGACAGAAATTGAATTTTTACAAATCTATCACTTCTTCCACTGGTAACCACATCACAACTGCCTGTATTTGAGGGATACTCTGTCAAGTTCACTGTAGAGACGATGCATCTGAGACCAACCAATGGTGGGATCTGGTGTAAAATGAAACTTTAAATCAACAACAATGACAATGTCAGCTTTTATAATTGAACATTGATGACTCAATTCTAGTTTTCTAACAATTTCCCACTTTCACAGCATATCTACTTGAAAAATACAAAATATTTATTCAGAGTTTAATAAAAGGTAAGAAAAAACATGTCACGCATATTTTACACCCATATTGAGGGTCTCACTTTCAAAGAAACTATGGTTTTCATGACATCACACTGATCATTCCCACATCCTTTGTTCTGACTAAGTCCATGGTGAAAGTTCTGTAGCCATAGGAGAGCTTCATCTTCTAAAACAGCTTCAGGCTCTCCCTGTTGTTCAGTCACTGAGTGGAGGTCACACTTGTATGACAGCCAGCACCACAGTGTCCTTATGCTGTGTGACTGGTTCTGTTGATTGGAAAGTTAGCACGCACAATTTCTGTGGGGAAACAGAGGATGTGACATAGAGAGAAAGAGTGGTCTTGGTACCTGGAGCCACTATGCACCTCCAGAAATACAATCCACTCACTGTCCATATTTAAGTTTGTAAAGGTCATCTGATGATGGTCCTGATCTCTGCAGAAAAATGATTCTATTTGTTGAGATGACAATGTTTAATGTTAATCTGACTCTAGATTACCCAAGAATGAACACTGAGGTGTTTTCATGGACATCTCAGTACTATCAGCACAGAGAACCCCTTTTCAGATCCTGTGTCCTATAGCCTAATCTTTATATGAAATTTTCCTCTCTCATGAAATTTCTTTTTTTAAAATATTTATTTATTTTTAGAGAGGGGAAGGGAGGGAGAAAGAGAGAGAGAGAAACATCAATGTGTGGTTGCCTCTCACGGTGGCCCCCACTGGGGATGTGTCCTGCAACCCAGGCATGTGCCCTGACTGGGAATAGAACCTGCGATGCTTTGGTTCACAGCCAGTGCTCAATCCACTGAGCTACACCAGCCAGGGCTTTCTCATGAAATTTCTTGATCTTGGAACGTCTCTCACTTCATGAGATCATGTCCCACTCCTCATATAAGTGTTTGTATATGTTAGGTAAGGCAGGATTATATCCTCTGTAACACTCTGGGGCCAAAGTAATTTTATAGTTAGTGAGAGGCATTTACCTCATGTTAAATAATTTCTTATTTCATAAAGGTAGCCCAAACTGTTTTTTTTACCTTGTATTTGAAGGAGTTTGGGTAAATATTTTGACAGTTTGAACAGGACTTAATTTCTGGCCTGCGTGCTGAATGAAATACTGAAATAATTTCCTAGGGAGATGTTTTTATGATTTTAACAAAAGACAGGAACTGCAGGAATAGAAGGAAACTACTGAAGACAGTAAAGGCCACACAGGAAAACCCATAGTTAACCCAATATTCCATGGAGAAACACCAAAATGTTAAAATATAGAACAAGATGAGAGTAACTTTTTTCCCACCTGTTCAACGTAGTACTGGAATGCCTGGATGGAACAATTTGTCAAGAAGATGACATATTTGTCATTCAAATTGGAAAAAAAGAAGACAGTTGATCTCTTCAACAGACAACCTCACCTTGTATGTTGAAAACACTAGAGATTCTGTTCTTCACACACAAAAATACTAGTGAAAACTAGTAAATTAAGTCAAGCTAGAAAAGACAAAATCAACAGTCAGCATCCCTCCCATTTCTTTGTAATAATAATGAACAAACTCAAAATGGGTTTAAGACAAGCTTCACTTTAAATAGCACCACAAAGAATGAAATACTTAGAGAAAAATGATCCAAGTATGTGGAAGATGTATGCACTGAAACTACCAAATCATCTGGAATACAATTAAAAATTAAAAGCAAATAAGTAGAAAAGCATCTATGTTTATGGATTGAAAGACTTCCAATCATATGTATTTGACACAATTTGTATCAAAAACCTAACAACACAGCAAGCTCCAAAGACAACCTGCCTCTGCCCCCTTCCAAAAGTGACCCCACCAACCACTGCCAGGCTGCTTCTCAGCCCCATTCAAAGGGATTTTGTGGGCACTGACTACCTGTTGCAGACTAAGGATAAGAAAATCTGGTATACTGAGGAAGACATATTTTGATTTCTATGGGGCTTCTGGGCAAAGCCCTATCTACCTGACACAGACTCACCTTGGGAGAAGAGTATCAACAATGCAAACTAGGTCTTGGCTGAAAGCAATTTAGTTTTTTGGTACCTCCACTGTGAAGAAAGCAAATTTTTTATGACCTGGAGGGCTAATATTGCCTCAGATTCAGAAACACTTACATGGGTTCTTTCTGAATCTAGGCCACTGACATCTATTTTTTTATAGCACTCCATTAAAAATGAAATTGTAATTTGGTAATTGTTGTTCCTTTATCTGGTCTGTTGAAACATACATAAGTATTTTTGAAAGCTTCTTGCTAGTGTTAAGAACCAAAGAATATCTGTCTCAAATACCTGGACCCATTACCTAGAATTTCAACCTCCTGGTGTTCTCATGTCCCAAGAGAGGCATACCTTTGTTGCAGACCTTTAGAGTCAAAACGAAAGAGAACCTCCTATCAAGAATTCCATGAAAAGTTTTCTTTGCTTTTGTGTAAACTCAATTAGCCATCACACATTCCCATAGTTCCTTCTAAAATCTCTCCAGCCTTCCAATTAGAGCTGTTGTGTTCTGTTTCACTGCCCTATGGCATAATCTTTCATAAAGTCTTACATTTATTTTAAAAATTATTTAATGTATGTTTTGCCTTAACGTAACATCCCTGTAAGTAGCTAAGCATGTTTTCTTACTCAATAGTGTCTATAAATCTTTGAAATGGTCCTTCATCTCATTAGTTGTTTTTAGAAATGTTTCCTATAGACATGCCTCTCTTCTTCTTGGTGTTCACAGCAGTAGATGACCTGACTTCCCAGGTCCTCTTGTGGACCCAAATGCCTCAAAGCAGACTTTGCTCAGAATCCGTGAAGACATGCCAGCATAAAAGGGCAGATTTCCACAATGCCCTAACAATTCCACATCCATTTACACAGCAACCTCAAGAAAGAAGATCCCAGAGAGTATAAAAAATATCCTATAATGAAATTCAACAACTGAAGTAAACATGCAGGTCTCTGTTATGTAGCCACCATCAGGCCAGCATTGAATGATCCTCTCACAAGCCCTTTTTGAGGTGCAGCTCAGGGCAGACAACACTGTTCTTGTTCTTTGTTCTTTGTTCTTTTTACAAATTACATATACCTGCCTTTAAAGAGCCTGAATGCAGGATCTTGTAAATGGGAAATAAATATTTTCTCTTGTTCCATTTCCTGTCCTGCTCCCTGTGACCTCTGGTATGCTTGGGTGGCATTTTGGGGGACCTGTCCAGAGGTGGATTGTGTGTGAGCAGAGGGGAACACAGAGGGAAGTCATGGAGGAATGGGGTCTGCTCAGTGTCAGATGAGAAATTTTGAAGCCTTAGAATTGGCAGGGTGTTAGGCATGGCGTGATCTGAAGGGGCTCTAAAGGCTCCATATGAGAGAGGGTTTATTTTGGAGGCTGAGAATGAAGCTGAATAATATGAGTTAAGATCTGACCTACCTGTTGAGATAGGAACCCCTGGAGCTTGTGTGGTGAAGTGGAAGTGCCATTCTACCATATTACAATGGGTGTGATGGTAAGACACAGGGTTAACAGAATTAACAATGTTTTGAAGACTCAGATTTGTTTCCTAAAAGTAAGGCAAATGGATAAACCAGATGTACAAGACAGTGTATATGGACCAGAAAACAAAGGGGATGAAAACAGAATTAAGGTTGGTACATTGCACAAGTTAAGAAAAGGGGTAATGGGGAGCAATCTCTCAAAATGTACAGTGATTTATGAGATTAAAATATTTTAACACTAAATACACATGATGGCTACAAATATTGTGACTTTAACAAATGCCACTGAATTGTTCACTTTATAATGATTAATTTTATCATGTAAATTTTACTTCATAAAATAATTATGCTGAATTAAAGAAGACAGATTAAAAAGAGAACATACCAAGTGATTTTACACATACGGAACTTCTATTACCCATATAGAAATAAAGAAGATGAGTAATCTTCTGCAAACTTTGAGGGTTGCGTGGGGAACAGAGAAAGGAATTTCAAAAGCATGTGAAAAGCTTTTGGGTCAAATTGATACATGTGGAGTTTGTAGGCATGCCAACACTCATCAGATAGTAAACTTTAGATACATGTGGTTTATTGTTGGTCACTTATAAATTAGTCAATCTGTAATTGATGCATGATGACATGAATTGCTTGTGTGGTCAAGACTGGAGCATATGGTTTTCCTAATAATGCTGTTTCCAAGTGGTTAGACCCACAATGCGTATGCAGACAAATGCAATAATGACAACACTAGCCATTTTTTTAGCACTGACTTTGTATTGGGTACCTCAGGCGTATTAGCTCACTGAATCACCAAAATTAATCACCAAAATTCATTTACTTCACTTAATGTTCTTACCTCCTGGCCTTTGCACGTGCTGTGTCCTCTGCCTGGAATTCTCATTTCTGCCCCCAACATGAGCTGTGGGATTGCCTGGGCTCATTCTCTGTTAGATGTTTCTTTATCAAAAAAGTTTAACTGGTCTTCACCTGGTCATATTGCACTATGACTTCTGTGAGGTCATAATGCTCTATATTTTACCATTTTAACCATTATCATATTTGTAATTTTTTAAATTAATTTATCAAAGAACACCAACCCTCTGTTCACCATCTCCCAGATGCACTTCTAATCACAAGAAAGAAAACAGACAAAATCTCAGACCTTATAGTTCTGATTTGGCAGTTGAGGGAGTCATACAATAATCCAAACAACAGTGATAGCAATATTGTATAGCCCTATGTTAGAATAAAGTAAGGCATACTTAAGGTGTTTTGTTGTTGTTGTTGTTGTTGTTGTTGTTGTTCAATGCAAATGTGTTGGCTCAGCACAGAGGATGCGAATTTATTGGAGCAGCAAAATCAGAAGATGAGAGTAGATTAAGTCAGAAATAATGAATGCATCAGCCAGAACCTTGGCTTTGTTCTCAGTGAACTGGGGAGACACTGGAAGGTTGAAAGAAAAAGAAAAAACACATGTGAATAGCCTGTGTTTATGGAAGGAAACCAACATTTTGCCACCCTGAAATTTTAGTTTAAGGATATTGCTTTTAAGCTGCTTATTAGGAAACAAAACTCAGAAAAAATATGTTTGACCCTCTCCACATTTCTGTCTAGAGATTCAGATAGAACTTGTGATTCAGGAGCAAAATTTGGATGTTCACTTTAGGTTAATTTGATTATGCATGGGAAATAAAATGCTTCAGGAAGACACTTGTTGGCTAGGTAGCCCCTGTGCCCTACTGATTCTGAGTTGCTCAGACAAAAACTCTGTTTCCATGTAGGATATTTTCTCAACTACCTGCAAAGCACTCATTCTGACTTCTGAAACAAGAGACCACATTTTCCTTTTTCTCTCCTTTGTCCAGAATGTTTATAACGCAATGTTTCCTCACAGTCTTTGGATTTTTATGGTCTTGTGAATCCTCCATGATTATATGTTAAAAACTTTATTACCTTCTGCTAATTGGTTTCTGTTAATTTGATGATTAACCCAGCCAAAAATTTTTCAAAGGTGGGAGGGACAGTATTATTATTTTTAGCCTCCTCATTAATCAGGATTTGTGAGGCTTCTGGTTTGCAAGCACAGGCTTTGCTGAAAAGTTTACTCATCCAGGTAACTGGTGAGGATAGGTGGAGCAGTGTGAAGAAAAAGTGTCAGTTTCTGGGTTTGTTCTCAGCACTGAGTCAAAGAATTTTATGAAGAATTTGTTGTGAGTTTGTAAGAAAAAGTGAGGAGTGGCAAAACAGGAAAAGATTAAGAAAAATTCTACAGAAACACATTCAGGTCAATGATTTTCCTGGGATTACAAATCCTAAGGCATCCTGAAGTGCCTTTGAAATGTTATTTGTCAAGTATATACATGGTTATCAACAGTCATGTCCAGTTCATCTCTTTCATGCTCTATCATGCCCCAAGTACCTGAGACAGTGCCTGATAGATTTAAAGTATGAGTTCATTACATGTTTACAGAATCTACAAAGGAATGAGTAATGAACAATCAAAGTATCCCCTCAACTACCATACACAATATTTCTTATTTACAAGGAAAATACTGTAACAGGGTGCAAAAAGGGGGGGGGGCAAATAGGGATTTGGAATGGGCTCCATAACTCAAGGCATCCAGGAAATATCAGAAAAATATATAGGATGTCCTCCCCCCTCCCTGCTACAGGTTTGAGTTGGGGGAAGGTATTGGGGACCACCCTGCCTGGTCTCAGGAAGCTGTAACCCCCAGTAACTTAGGCTGAGTGAGAGACCTCCAGACCAGGAGCCACTAAGGAGACAAAACTTATTCCCCTGGCATGAACACTGCCTGTTCTGTGCATGACCTCCTAAGCTTGATCAGTTAGCCAATGACAGGTAAGATTTCCCACACAGGGAATCATCTAAGACAGGCATGATCATGAGGAGGCCTCAGGGAAGGTCCTGAAGGGCTATGGAAATGAAGGGGTGATGGACATCAACCCCTGCCCCCTCAGGTTTGTCAAAGCTTGTGTCCTTGTTCTTAGAAGTGAGTAATCCAAGTCTCCTGGCTGCCTTTGTCTCCTCTGTTGACTCAGGCCTGCAGAAATAACAGGGGCGGTGCAGCCCAGACCAGAGTCGGTGGACCCCCAGGATAATCAGGCCTGGGACATAGAATTTGCAAGATCCTGTGAGATCTGTTTGCTGGAGGATATTATTAAATTAGAATATGAAGGCACAAGCAGGAAACAAAACTAGACCTTTGAGCCATATGTTAAAACTCCAAGCTCTGACCAGAATTACAGCAGGGGTTCTGTCTGCACCTTTGTAAGTCACCTACTTCTTTTGATCTTTTCTGCCAGACTGTGAATCCACAAACTAAGTCTGTACTATCAATAAAAATCTGCTTGGGAATGGAAATGAGTAGGAACAGAACATCCACTAGAGAGAGTGGACGTTCTGTTCCTACTTCCCCACAGGACCTGGTTGTCTCTGTGTATGTTTTTCTCATGTTTTGATGAACAATCCACAGTGTTCTGTGCTCACTGCAGGCTGGTGAGCATGGGTCAGGAAGGGACACATGGAGCAGGAATATGCAGAGATGTTTTATACATCAACAGCTTTTCAGCTAACCTCTGGCATAGTCTTTTAGCATATCTATAACTTTAACTGGTTGCATAGATATGTTAAATAGCTGTGGCCATGCTTGAGCTAAGAGGATGAAAGTTACTTCTACCCAAGATGTAACTTGGGGGCATCTTCTCCCTGGTTACAATGTCTGTATGAGAGCTTGGAGAAAATTGGCTCCATGACATGAGGACATACCTGCCCAGACTCACAATGGCAGCCCAGTAAATCTGGAATAATACAGAAATGCTGGCTGGTATAACTGATTGTAGAAGGAGTCAGTATTGGGGGTGCAGAGGAAGGTTATCGTGGGGATTTAAACCCAGACTCAGCAGCTTTGGCGGAAGAGAACCATGCAGCATTGGCAGAGGGGGAACCCCTGTAGTTTTCAAGAGAGTAAGGACCATGTGGCTTTGGGGTGCTCCCTTTTGCCACGTGGCTTAGGAAGCAGGAGGGACTTTACCTGGAGGGAAAGGAGTAAAAAGATTCTTGCTAGTGGGCCATGAGAAGGTTTCACATGGCTTTGGATTAGCTGAAGATCCTGGCAGTGACCTGGCTGATGGTTTTGGGAGCCTGAATCACAGACTTCTGCTTATTTTCCTAAGATACAGTACCCAAGATTAGGGCAAAGGGAGATAGAAGGACTGTGTGTCTGTGGGTATCCTAAAAGACATTCATATTTTAATGAAGACATTAGGTCAGTACTTTAAGTTTGTATACCTTTAAATAAACATTTACTTTCCTTTTTGCAAATCTCTGGAATTAAGAGACATCTTTCCTCTGGAGGTGGGCATAGTGAACCTAGTTGGGGGTCCTTTCCATAATAGATATCGTAACCCTCCCTTGGCTCTGTTCTTCAACAATACTGCAATACCACAGATTTTCCACTAGAACAGGGGACCCTTTTCAATCCATTTGTTGTTGTCAATCACATAAAGGCCTTTCTTGAGCATTTGTACTGTACTTATTTTTGGAAATAAATTAAGTTGAACATAAAAGTACTTTGATAATATTGAGACTAGCAGGCAGCCTTGTGGAAGACTTCCTAGGCCAAATTTCTCAACAATAGATATGGGACTGGAGTCTTACAGGCAACAAGAAATCAGTGAATATTAATTAAAATTAGGGACATGTAAAAACAACCACAAAAATGATTAAGTAGTAGTTATTTATAAGCAGTTTTACTTCCTTTTATCCAATGTGAATGTCTTTTATTTCCTTTCCTTGTCTGATTGTTGTGGCTAGAACTTCCTATATACTGTGTTGAATAGAAGCATTGAAAGCCCACACCCTTGTGTTGTTCCTGAACTTAGGGGGAAAGCTGTCAGTTGTTTCCCATTGAGTATGCTGTTGGCTGTAAGTTTCTCATATATGGCCTTTATTTTGTTGCAGTGTCCTCCCTCTACTACAACTTTGCTGAAAGTTTTTTTAATCATGAATGAATGATATACTCTAAAAACTACTTTTTCAGCCTCTATTGATATGATCATGTGATTTTTGTCTTTCCTTTTTTTTATGTGATATATTGCATTTACTGTTTTGCAAATATGGTAACACCCTTGCAGTTCTGGGATGAATCTCAAATGATCATGGTGTGTGATCTTTTTATTGTATTTCTGGTTGTGGCTTGCCAATATTTTGTTTAGGATTTTAGCATCTATTTTCATAAACAACCTTGGCCAGTGGTTTTCTTTCTTTGTTGAGTCTATATTTGGTTTGAGGATTAGGCTGATGCTGGCCTCATTAAAAGACTTTGGGAGTTCTCCCTCATTTAGAATTTTTAGAATATTTTGAGAAGAATAGGAGTTAGCTCTTCCTTTTTTTTTTAATTTAGAATTTTCTAAATTCTCCTATGGAGCTGTCCCATCTAGGGCTTTTGTACACCAGACATTTCTTGCTTACTGCTTCAATTTCACTTACTTTTACTGGCCTGTTCAGGCTTTCTGCTTCTTCTTGATTCAGTTGTGGAAGATTTTATGTTTCTAAAAATGTGTCTGTTTCACCCAGGGTTTCAAATTTCTTGGCATATAGTTCTTCATAGTAATTTCTTACAATCCATTGTATTTCTGTGGAATCAGGTATGATCTCTCCTCTGTCATTTTTGACTGTGTTTATTTGGGTCCTCTCTCTTTTTGTCTTGATGAGTCTTCTTAAAGGCTTGTCAATTTTTAATCTTTGCAAAGAACAGCTTCTGCATTTATTGATACTTTGAATTGTTTTCTTAGACACTATGTCATTTAATTCTGATGGATCTTAATTGTTTTCTTTCTTTTACTTCACCTCTCAGCCAACTGGTTTCTTAAAGAAATGAGGCAGGTCTGTGTATCACATGACAAATATATGGAGATCCCAGTTTGCAGAGCTTTAAGTCCTCTTGCTTTCTATCCAAAAAATAATACAAACTTTCTCAGTTGTCTGTTGACTATTTGGGTTTGATCATGGAAATACAGTGGACTGGAAGTCAAAGACCACCTTGAATTTCTTCTGACTCTTCACTGACCAGCTGACTGGCATGGTGGACAAGGCATTATTCCTTCAGGTTTCACACACATCCCTCATCCAATGGAGGTGTGTTTCTATGGGTCACTATTTCCCAGTTCATCCTGCAGACTTAAATATGAACTGAATAACACATGGGGAACAGGAGCAGGTGGTTAAACAGCTGACTACTCAGGCCCCTGGGCCAAGAGGTGTGTCTTCACATCCAAGGTGAGTGTGACGGACATGAGCCAATGAGCTGTGGGGGTCTCCACTTGCAGGGCCCCCCTGGCTGCCATGAATGAGAATAAGTCTAACCAAGACATGATCTGCCTAGGAGGAAAGGTGGCCAATCTCTCAAAGGAGAAGGGCCAAGAGTCTTTTCCTCAATGGGCTTTCACTGGGTTCATTTTGCACAGGAATATAGGTAAAGTTCATTAATCATTGTCAAGAAGTAAAGATCAAACAATAGATAACTTACAAAGAACTCTAAGGACCTATTCTGAATCATGGTCTGTTAGCTAAAGGGCTACAGAACTTTGGGAGACAAACTCATTTCCTGCTTGGACCATTATCATTTAATTGAGAGCATTCTTAGCAAAGCAGGTTTCATATAATTTTATGTATTCTGAGGCCTGATCACCTGGTGAACCCGCCCTTTCCAGCACAGGGCTGCACTGCCCTCTGTCATTGTTTCAGGCTAAGGAAGGAAGCTAAGAAATTAGGAGACTTCTCACAGACAGAATGAGGACTCAAGCTTTGTCAAAGCCGAGGGGTGAGGGTCCATCACTCCCTTTTGCTGTAGCCCCTGAAGTTCTTCCTTGGTGCCTCCATGTGATCATGCCTGCCTCAGGTCATGCCCCCCTTGAGGAATCCTACCCATCATTGGCTAACCAACCAAGCATTGGGGGCCAGTTATGGACAAAGAAAAAGGAACAGAAGTGGTGCCCCGCCAGGGAGTTAAGCATTGTCTCCTTAGTGGCTTGTGGTTCAAAGGTCACTCATTCAGCCTTAGCCATGGTGGGGTTACAACTTCTGAAACCAGACAGGGCAGTTCCCAACATTGAGCCAGTAAGTAATAGCACACAGTCCAAACAAACTGGAAAAGTGAGGGAAACAGGCAGGAGCTATCTGTGGCAGGAGAACCATGTGCTCTGCCCTTGGTCATTTTATTTATCCCCCCTCTGCTGAGGGCAGGTGAGGACATGTGCAAATGCAGGAGTGTGGGACAGCAAGTGTACAGCAGAAAGTTGCTTAAATTCTGGCCTTTCTGTACCATTTATGTGTGATGTTAATGAAATAGCATTTGAAAAAGATAAAATTTTGTATGTAAAGATATTATCAGTATTTTAGGGCCTAAGGCCAATGCAGAAAATATATTTCTCCAGAGAGGAGCAAAGCATCTGAGACATGGGGCTCAGCCCCTGGAGGTACAGGGAGCCTGTTTGTGTGCTTAGAATTTCAAAGAACCTACATCCAAGTTCTAGTCTTTGAAAGATTTCATTGTAAGGATTCTGGAAGAGGAAAGTGTGTTTGTTAGATGTGCATTATGGCTCTTGCTATACTCAGGGCTAAGAAGGCTGCAGAGGGTCTGTGGACAGAGAGCAATGCAGCACGCATATCCCAGGAAGTATAAACAAGTTTCTTAGTGAGGCAGATCTCTAGTCTGCTTTTGCAGACTATTTTGGAAGCTGAATTTTCACTCTGTTTCCAAATATATAAGTAAAAATATTAAGTTACTGTAAATTAGTCATTTTTTTCTTTAAAAAAAGCAGATCATTTATAAAATAACAATGGTTCTGGTTCATGACTTAAGGAATATAATTTTCAAATTCTATGCTCCTGATATTAGCAATGAGCAAACAAAAACCCCAGAGAAATCTTGTCAGTGCCCACCATTGGTCATTTGGACAAAGAACCAAGAATTTTTGGTTTCTTGGACAAATCTTAATCAGTTTCTTTTGCCCAGAGAACACATTTTTTGATGTGATCAACTACAACTCCAAAAGATTTTAACTCCAATTATTGTGGGAACATAAAATTATTATTCTATGTGTTATATTCACATTGTGAGTAAAGCAAGTCCCTGGCTCCCTTCAGTTGGACATTCTTTCTGGTATTTGTGGCAACACTACACCTTGGCCATAGAACTCCCTGGGTCTCTGTGTGTGCTGTTTCAGAGTGATCACAGGAGGGTTCTGGCTTCTTTCACCCACACTAAGGATATCTGCTCCAAACAATGTAAGGCCCCCCCAGTGTAACCAGATTTACCCCTGAACAACACGTTTTGAGGTTTCTTACTGGTTTTTTCACTTTTACACATTACCTAACTCAATCAAGTTTTTCCTCTTAGAAGACGAAGACTCAGTGGCTTTCTTTCACATTCATCAACACACACACACACACACACACACACACACACACACACACTTCTTTCTTCAATTTTGTCTCTTCAATATTTTTATAAAGACAAAAATTTAGCATAGATCTTATTATACTGGTTTAATGCTATTCATATTTGGGCCAAATAACTTTGTGAATTCTGTAAATTTTAATCTCTGAAGTATATCAGAAATGAAGAATTCCCTTTTGTGAGCAACACATGTGTGAGAAATGTGGTTCTGTTCATTAGACAAAAGTAATGATTTTTTAAAAAGTAGAAAAATAGCCAAAATTCTCCATATCCTTTTATACCTCCTCCAAGTTGCCTTGCATTGGGTGCACCCTATGGTGGTCTCATTACAAATGGCATGTCCCAATAGGTCTAATCATTATTTTTAACCTAGTGTCTCTTCTAGGGGAAGAACCAGGAAAAGTATTATCAAATGATTATGCAAGACTCTTTCTTCAAATGTCAAAAGAATTTCAGGATTGTGAAAGCAGAGCATTAAACCCACAGAAGGTTTTTCTAAGTGACTGTGCAGATTCTGAGCCCCTGAAGCTGGTCCTCCCTAGCAGGGCAAGTGCATGGATTCATTCACAAATGAATTCCATGAGAAATTTAGTCATAAAATATTTATAGACTTGCAGTTAGTCTTATTTGTAATGGTGCACACCAGAGGCTTCCCACTAGAGAGAAGCAATGTCAGGTTTTCTAAATGCCTTAGAAGACATGGGTGGTCTGAAGGGTGGAAGTAGGTGACTGCCAATGTTGATGCTCTCAGACAATGACATCAGCAATGACAGTGACACCAACAACAGAACTGGCTACTTCTGTTCCTGCCACATCAAATGTCTTCCTTCAGTGGCCACAGATACAAACCACTGTTCTACAGAGATTGAGCTGGATATCCCTGTGACATATGTTACCTACCCATTTAAAACCTGCTATTGTGGTATATGTGGACTGGTTGTTCTAGGACTATGAGATGCACAGACACTGGGTGTCTTCTTGGCTGTTAGGAAACCAAGAAGTGTGCAGCTGCAAGCAGTAGAGTGTGTGGGAAGCTGCTTCACAGATCATCCTCAGCACCTCTTTTGATTCCTGTTGGCTATGAAACATTGTTCATTGAAACTCTCAATATGGAAATCTAGCTGTAGATGGGAGTTTGTGGAGCCCCGACACAGCTGATATTGTCCAATTAGTATCACTTGATTAATCTTCCCCTGGCCACTGGATCCTCTGTATAAAGGTGGTTCTTGTGCTTTGAAAGTGTTGAGTGAAACTAATATTTAATGTGAGATTATTGTTTATTTTCTCACATTATGAGTTTTTTAAATAAGAAGTTAGGTAAAAAATATAATGAGGTTTTTATGAGAACCTGTTCCCCACCCTCATTTTCAGCTCTGAGAGAGAACAAAGCCACCACCCAGCAAAGCCATGGTTTTCTCAGCAGCCTTGTGTGGGCCATGCTGACCAAAGATGTGTTCAGGCTGAGGGAGGGAACAGGAGCAGAGATGAGGATGGGCAGGAGCTGGGTCTCAATCCTGATTCCAGGCAGGTCAGCTGCAGGTAGAAAAACCACTAAGCCTCCTCCACCACATGTGAAGGAGGAGCAGCTGATATCTGAGTACTTGGGTGTGTGTTGTCTCCACCAAATGTGAATGGTATACTTTTTATTAAAGAATGACTGAGACACAGAAAATTAAACTTTTTTCATATTCCACATTTCATGCTCATTTTTGAGTACTTATTTTTTTTTCATGTATTCCAGACACTGTGCTAAGCTTTTATAAACTTTATATTATTTAGACTTTACAACATCCCTATCAATTTATACTATTAATATTTCCATTTTTGGATGAAGGGTAATTGGACAAAGGACCACACACACAGCAAGTGAGGGGGATACAGAGACTAAAAGCTAGCTGTGTTCTAGTCTGGGTCCCTAAAATCCACAGTTCTCCAAGTTATTTATTTATAGCATGTCTGTTTCTCTTGAGTAGATCCTAACTTCCTGGGGCACATAGACTGAGTGTTATTTGGGTTTGTGTCCCTGGTATGTGGAAAACAAAATATAATAAATGAGTTTCAGCCTGGCAAACATGTAGGATTTGAATCCTGCAGAAGGAAAGATCAGTTCTGGATACAGGACCAGCATCAGCTAGAGCCTGCCATTGAGGTTATATGTGGTTCTTGGGGTTGGGGAGATGGGCAGAGGAAAAGGGCATCTAGGAGTGGGGCAGCCAGTGTTTGTAGTGGTGGTGGGGGACACACCTGAATTCACTGGGGCTACGTCAGGGAGTGCTCTGCTCTCCCAGGCAGGACATATGAGTGTTATGCAGTAGCCACTGGGGACAGGGGCATTGACACCATTAGTGGTGATGCATTAAAAAGAGAAACTACTGGATAGTAAAATAGTCACAGGGATACAGCACAGCACAGCACAGCACAGCAGGTACAGGCAGTAATATTGTAATAACTGTGTGAGCTGACAGGTTGGTCTTAGACGGGTTGGGGGAATCAGTTTGTAAGTTGTATCAATCTCTCACCACTGCACTGTACACCTAAAACTAATAGAATATTGAATGTCAAGTGTAATCCTAATTTTTTTAGGAAAAATAAGCTTCAGCTTCAGCGAATAAAAGGGAAACCAGTCTTAGCTCAGTGCCTGTTTAGCAACAAGTGCCACTCTAGGTTTTCTTCAGCAGAGAGGACCCCTCAGTTACAGATCCCTGAGAAACAGGCCAGGTTAAGAAAATCAGGCAGCTTTTCTTGCTGGTCTGATTTCACAGAGTGGAGCATCAATGATGGAATTTGAGGACGTCTGCTGGAACACAGAGTGTGTGTTCTCTGAACTGTAGCATGTTGACTCTGCTGGTGCAGTTAGAGGCCAGAGTTTTGGGAACAAAATACAATTTGGCGGGTCTATAGAGAGATGTGATATGGCAAAAAAGAGAGGTGACTTTCCTTTAAAAAAAAGTAGCCATTTACAATATTTGACTTATTAGTAGACCAGGTGCCCCACTACCAGAGACGAGTGGAAACCAACATCCTGTGAGCACATCAGTGGTTCTGATGTGAGCAGTGCCCCCAGGTGATCAAGGAGAGCAAGCTCAAGTCAGCAGTTCTTTCTTTGGGTGATGGGAGTAGGGTGATTAATCACCCTTTCCTAATAGAAATTATAAAAGTCACCTTAGCAATTTTCAACACCTTCCTAAAAGAAACAAGGATATAAACACAGCCAATATTACCTAATTCTAAACAAGCCAAAAGAAAAATCAGAGAAGAAGATTTGTTCAAAGATTTTATTTATTTATTTTTAGAGAGATGGGGGAAGACAGGAGAAAGAGGAGAGACATTAATGTGTGGTTGTCTTTCAAACACCCCTTAATGGTAACCTGGCATGCGCCCTACAGGGAATCAAACCAGCAGCTCTTTGGTTCACAGGTCAGCACTCAACCCTCTGAGCCACACCATCCAGGGCAGAAAAATTTTTAATAAGAGTGACTCAAACATTCACTTACCTAGTGAGCAGTACCTATTCCATCTCTTTAAAAAATTATTACCATAGGCAAATATAAATCTTAAAATTGTCCTCTAAATATTAATGAAAGTTTTAGCTATATGAATAAATAAATTCAATTTATCCCAATAGTTATAAATTAATGCTTTTTGCACTTTTCTGCCAGTGCATTGGCTAGATATTTATTTATATATTTATTTATGCATTTTTTAAAATAAATTATTTTGATTTATGTAATGAAGTAATTTTTACAATGGACTATAGTTTAAAAGCAGTTATGTTTGTGATTTGATGAGAATGATATACAATCAGTAAGATTCCTCTTAAATCTCTATTTCGAGGACTTTTCTTATCTTTCCTCTTAGGAATACAAAGCATTTATTATTTCTTGTAGAGAAAATAAGTAATATTTTTCTACAAAATAATGCAGACCATTCATGGGGTGGTTCATATACTGAGGATTATATATTTTTTTAATTCTATGATGCCAATATAAAAAACAAACAAGCAAACAAAACAATACTGCCAGAGAATATGTCAGTACCCATCATTTATCATTTGGACCAAGAGCTGAGAACTTTGTTTTTCCTCAAACAAATCTTAACCAGTGTGTAAAGACCAGAGAGGATATATATATATATATAGTGAACACCTAAATCCTCATAGTATATTTTGACTCTCACTTAATTTGAAACATTAAATGATTTTGTGTTTGCTATTCACACTGAACAGAGCCATTTCCCAACTACCTCATGTTAAATGTCCCTTCTTGCATTTGTGATTACACTGGGCATCACTGTGGTAACCCCTGTACTTCAGTGCGTGCTGCTCAAAGTGATCACAGGAAGGGTCTATCTTCTGTGGGCCACATTGAGAACCTCTGCCCCAAACTAAGAAATTGCTCTGGGGAGAAGTGAAGTCTTCTCTACATTATATTCTTTCAGGGTGCTGGTTAATTTTTCACTTTCATGCATTATGTATACAAGATCCTTCTTCTTGAAAGATGAGGACTCGAATGCTTTTCTTTCCATCACCAACACACATACACAGATGTGCACACACAAGCAAAACATGCCCTCCTGTCTTTCCAATATTTTTCTAAAGAAGGATATTTAGTGTCAACTTTATTGTGTTTAATTCTGTTCACATTTGAGCCACAAACAGAGTTTTCTTTAAATTTGAATATTGAAGTACACCAGAGATGAAGAACTTATCTTCTGTGAGCTGAAGAGGTGAGGGCGAAATCGTTCTGCTCATTAGATGCTTGTAGTGACACAAATAGTGTAGATAAAACTCAAAACTTCTTCAATCTCTTTGTACTCCTGGTTACTTTGCATTAGTGCTGTCCTCTGGTGATAACATTTCAAATGGCACCTCCCAATAAAGTCAAACTGTTTTTTCCAACCCCAGGTCACACTTAGGAGCCAAACCAGAGAAATGCAGTGTCAAGTGAATGTGGACCTCCTGGTTGAAAAGTCAGTAAGCATTTCAGGATGGTGAAGGCACAATATTAAACCTACCAGCAGCTCTTAGTGACTGCACTAAGTGTGAACCCATGAGGCTAAACCTCCTCAGCAGGGCAAATGAATGTCTTCATTCTCCAAGTCAATTTCACGCCAAACTCACGACACAAAAGCCATACAGACTTACTACTAGTGTCATCCTTAATGGTTTGAACTACAGGCTCTCTTGCTAGAAATGATCCAAAGGGCAAGTTTTCTAAATGCTTCAGTAGGCACACGAGCTTTGAAGGGTGGAAGTTAATGCCTACTTATGTTAGTACTTTTCAGGCAGTGACATTAGTGATACCAGTGACACCAAGGCAAGGGTCAGCTGCAAGGGTGGGCAGTTTAGGCAAAGTATTACATCCACATCTGTGACCATTCAGGGATCTGTCAACAGTCTCAGCTAAGCTGGACATACCCTCCAGAGTAAAAGAAATGTTGTTGTGTTTCTACATCCATTCAGTTAATGTCAGAAGAATGAAAGGTGCTTTATAAACCCTGTGGTTTGACCTAATAAGAGAATGACATTCAGAATTCTAGGCTTGTGGGCAAGGCTATGCCTTCTAGAGCAATACAGCAATAGCTCCTGTCTGACTTTTAACTCCCAGAGGATTCAGGTTGTCTAAATATGGGGTGTAATGTCACAAGGTATCCATACCTCCTCGTATGTGGGTTCTATTGTATGCACCACTGTTAAGGTCATATAGGAAGAGCAGTGTTCATCACAAATAGAAGTGATAGATCTGGATTAGACAAGGGCAGGTAGCTGAGACTATTAGCACCTACTGCTTCAGCAAGTGGTCTATCACATAGCTTTCACCATGGAATCACAGGAAGTTCACTGTCCCTTTCAACAAAGAAGTCAGCATCTCCACTCTGAGTTCATTCTGGCCCTTAGTCCCCCCTCACAACCACACATACCATCAGCCACTATTTTTGCCTCTTCTTAGGCACTTAGTCAACTTACTAACACACAAATCCCCTAAAATATGGCCTACTTTTGACTCAGCTGAGACAGGTCTCATGTTATGGGATTGAGTTTTAGTTATTCTCAGTTCTCCAAGGCCATGTGGAAACAGTAGCCCTCCGACCACACTTTGAGAGCCTGCTCCACATGTTTCCACTGGGTTGACATAGAGATAGGACACAATTGACCTTAAGTCATACCCTCATCTTCAGGTCTACCCTGCATTCCCCACTGTTGTCAGGCACATTTGCAACCTTTTTGTTAGTCTGACTACAACACCCTCTAAATCCCTGACTAAAATTTCTGTCCTCATGTTGTCCCTAATCTTACAAACTTTCATCACTCCTCAGAACCCTAGTCCCCAACAGGGTGCTCATCTCATCTCTCCTTTGATTTTTATCCCATGTCTCCTGTTTCATAACATTTGTTGCCTAGTACATCTGGTTTTCCCTCTTCTGCTAATCTTAGAACACTAATCTGAATCTTCAAAACCTTATTCTTTCTCCCATCCCTGTGTCTCTCCACACACGCCTATCCTACTCTGGAAGAATGACTCTCCTCTCTTAACTTCACCAGCTACAGTGGTCCCTCCCTCATCACTTAGGTCAACCCCTTACTTGTATGTCTCAGCCCCATGCTGAGATTCCATAATTAACAAAACCCTCTTCAATCACCTTCTTATGTCCTCTTTAATCTATACAATGCTTAATACCCAAAACCCATATGTGTTTACTTTATCATCAGGACACTTAGCAGATCTGATTTCTTTTCGACCACCCTGTATGTACACCTCTAGCTATGCACAATGCACCTCTGACCAGAGGATTCAGTCCAATGCCTCAGAGGACCCAAGTAAGATTAAAAAGTAGACCAGAAAATAGATTGTTCCTCATTTTCCAAGTTCTGATTGTAGACCCTTAAGGTAGAGGTGTGGACTTTGTAAACATAACAGAAAAATCAAAGAAGAAGACACTGATTTGTATCCTGAGTTTCAGATCACAGGAGGCACAAAACAGAATATCCCATTGCAGGCCTACAGTGGTTGAAGACACAGGGACCTGTGTATTTACTAGACATATTTAGGTTCATGACAGAATAGTTTTCAAACCTCCTTAATCTTTTCCTTGAAGGTGAGTGAAACATGTATGTACAATGCAAACATTGTTTATGGGTAGGCCACTGCAGGGGTGCAGAGGTTCACACCTATCTTTTCTATCAGATTCTAAGACAAAGGCCACTTCAAGGCAAACTTATTCTGAGAGAAATCTGGGAAACCAGGTCATCTTTGGCTGTGGACACCAATTCAGAAGGAAGACATGACAAATGAAAACAATTACTTGGAAAATTACAGCCATTTTTTTTTAAATTGGAAGATTTGGATGGGAATAAGAATAAGGATGGGAACTGTGAGCAAGGTGAAAAGATCTGCTAATCTGCTAATCACAAATTGATGATGTCAGAGTGAAAGGTGCATTAAACAAATTTAAAGAGGCAAGAAAGACTTTACTAAAGACCATGCATTAGTATAGTAAGCCAGAATGCAACACCCAAGAAAGAGAAGGCTGAGAAGATTTTAAGAACAAGAGAAAGAATCAAAGACTCCTCTGTTTGCTATTTGGCTTTACAAAAAAGGGAATGTAAAATAAAGCATTTCATGAAATCTTCCCAGTAAGTCTTTTTACCTAATGCTCTTAAAGGTCCTCACAAAAATTAATCTTCTACCCTGCCAGAGAGATGAGACACAGACACCAGGAGGATTAAATTTAAAGTCACTGGCACATGTCCTTGAGATATATACATTCTGAATCGTTACACTGGCAAGAAGATTTGAAGAAGAGTCATGTGCATTTCAAATGGGCACTAAAAGAATCAGCAATCAAAAATCACAATTCTATTTCTGAAGAAAATGCTCCAGAAGTGTGGAGGTCAGAGGCCTGCAATCAGGGAGAACCTGTGTAAAGGTCATTAACTCTGAGGAACATGAAGGCCTCTGATTCATTAAAAAACTGCTTTCTGCACAGTAGAAGGAAACACAACTGCATCTCTTTCAGCCAAGACCCAGTTTTCATCTCCATCAGTCATTGCAATTTATAAACAAATGCAAAATAACTGAGAGTCCCTGAACAGATCCAGATTCTGATCTCCCAGAAGACTGTGCTTCTGGACATTGCCATTAAGACACTAAATTTTAATCTACAGTAACATTTCCTCTCTTCAAACATAATCCCTAAGGAAGAAATGTGTACTTGATTCTACAACATGGCTGGATTTGCATGATTTGACCTCATTAGTTACCTAAGAGCAGAGGAACTGATTTCACCCCTTGGTTTGCCCTGAGGAAGGTTTTTCTACAGAACACATGGTGGGAGTTCTGTCACTTGAGGTTAAGGAGCTTCACCCTCACTACACCGGCAATCTCTCTAGCTTTGAGTGATGTACTCTTCTCCAGGAGGTACCAAAAGTCCAAGAGATCAAACTTAGCTTCATAAACTATGGGTTCATTTGTAATTCCATAGGCTTTGGTCTGATCTAAGACATTTGAGCTAAAGTCCTGGCTTTATTACCAAAGTTTCCAATTACATATTACTAACAGGAAAAAAAAAAAACAGAAATGGACTAATCAAATTATTTTTATTGACATATAAATAACAATACTAGAGACTTTAGAAACCTCTTCAAATCTAAGACAAAGACTAAGGTCAGTGTTGCTACCCACATGAGTGTCCTCTTGTCTATTCCCAGTGACCACATGTTTCCCATGTTTGCATGTGTAAGTGACAGAGCTCAGATTCTCCGAGCTCATCACCTACTCCCATTGGCTAGCATGCAACCACTGCTCATTCTCTGAGAGACACAATGTTAACTCCACTGTGAACATAATACAAATGACACCAAATCAAGGCAGGTGTTGGTTTGAAATGTGACCTTAAGTCAATAATAATGACAATGTCAGCTCACATTTTTGAGTGTTTATTGACTTAATATAAGTCTTCTAATAACTATTTACCTGCAAACAAATGTATTATAATAATGCAAAGAAACTTAATTTAGTGTTCAGTAACACAGAGAAAGAAATAAGGGTCACTAATATAGCACATGCTGTTTAAGGGGCCGACTTTCAACCCACATGATGGGGTTTGATGTTTTACACTTGTAAACCCGAGCATCTTCCCTCTTGACTGGGTCTATGGTGAGTCTTCTGCTGTTCCAAGATAGCTTAATTCTGTTTGTCAACTGCAGATTCATGCCATTGAACAGCCACTGGACAGAGAGTCCATTTGTGTAGCAGGTCAAGACCACATCATCTTCATTTTCTAGGATACCATAGCTGCTGGCTATGAGCACGGGCACTCTAAGATACTCTCTAGAGAAAGAGAGAATGTGAATCTTTGAGAATGTGCTTGAGACATGGAGCCATGCTCCTTCCTCAGAGATCTCCACCACTCACAGTCCACAATGAGCTATGTAAAGGTCACCAGTGTGTGGTCCTGACATTTGCAGAAAGAACATTGTCTAAGTTCAGGTGACAGAATGTAAAGTGAAAGCTGCACCTCCTTCCTGACTCCATATATCCTCAGGCGGATTCTATACCTGTTCCCTCACACTTCTCTGTAGTAGCAGCACACAAAACCCTTTCCCAGTGCATATGGCTCATAATCTCATCATCAGGTACAATTTTTCTCTCATGAGCTTTATTGACCTTTTCCTAGAACTCTTTTTTGACTTCACAGAACATTAGGATTCACTCCTTATGTGAACATTTACATATTTTGGGGAAAGCAAGCTTACCACCTTAGTCCATCTCTGGGACCAAGGGAAGTTTATAGCAAGTGGAAAAGCATTCAGCTTTTGTTAAAAAAGTATTAGGCAGTAAGCATGGCCCAATGCACTTTTCATGGCTTATACCTTGAGGATTTCTATCTAAAAGGCTCCTCACTCTGAACAAGACTTTATTTCCTTGCCAACTGAATCAATATCATGGTACAATTAATCTCCAGAGGGATGTAGTTAAGGTTTCAACAAGGAACATTGACTGTAGAAAAAGAAGAAAACTATTAATGTAATAAAGGCCACACATAACAGCCCAGAGATCACCCAATATTCCTCAGACTACCTGACTTCCTGGTTGACCAGAAGCCTTTCCTTGCATCTGCACAGACTTCTGTCTCCCAGTTGAGGTGTGTTTCTATGGGGCACCATTTCCCAGGACACCCTAGAGACTGGGGTTTGAGTGAAAAAACACATAAATTCCAAAAGCAAGCAAGTGTTATGTTGACTACTCAGGCCTCTGGACCAAGAGGTGAGTCAGGTCTTTCCAGGAAGTGTGAATGAAATGACCCAGTGAGGCAATGAATGATAGATTTGGGTCTAAGAAGTGATTTAGCAAAGAAAAAAAAAAGACAGGCAGAAGCTGATAATGTCAACGGACACAAGTGTACTTGTGTTCATGACCATGAAAGTTTTTCTCTCTCCCCTGATGGCAGGTGAGGACTTGTGCAAAAGAAAAATTAGTGACTTACAGCAAATGGGGAGCACTGACTTCCTGAAATTCTGGTGCTTATTGCAATTTGTGTTAAGTGGCCATGAAATAGAAATGTGGAAAAATTAAAAATTATTCTGTGTGTGAAATGATGATTAATAGCCTAGGGCTTAAGACCAATTGCAAGAAAGACTATTTTCTTAGGAGAAAAAATAAAGGAAAGGATCTGAGATGATGGTCTTAGTTCCTCAGGGCACAGAAAACTTGTACTTCATGGCTAGAATTTAAAGGACTCTGTATACAGGTTCCAGGCTCCAAAGTGATTTTGGATCACTCATTCATTTCACTCACTCCCATTTATTTCTTCCTAGTTCATCAACAAAAACTGAGTGTTACTTATTGATCCCTGAGCTGGTTTCAGGGGTAGAGTGAGGAGTGACAATAAAAAAGTCCTTTCATTTATATCTCCTGGGAGAGACTGCACCGAAACAGGAAACAAATAAATGATGTTAAATCCAGTGCAGGGAGGTGTGAATAGGGCATCTGAGGGGGATGCCTGGGTGATTTATACAGTGATTCTTATTGTTACTGCACATTGATTGGTTCTAGGGTAAAAATAGACTATGTCTCCATGTTTTCACTGCACATACTAAACTGTATTCCTATGACCTGAGGACAACTAATAAAAAAGTTTCTAAAGCTGTTTTATTGTTTAGAATCTATAGACCCTCTCTATGGTTCCCAAGGTAGAGAAGGCTATGGCTACAGACAGCCCAAGAGTGACTCTGATGAGCTGTTCATATTGTGTGACTCTGTTATACTGCCTGTATCTCCCTGTTCCTCAGTTTGTTCTCAATGAAGAAGGTTGCCCGTGTGTTAACTGTAAAATATTGTCACTATCTGACCTACATCCTGAAACAGAACACCTGTTCAAACCATCTCTTACTGATCCACTCCCACATCTCTTATTGGTCTGGGCTGATCCCCTGTGAATGAGGACTTTCCAGGAGCATCTTTTTTCCTCAATTTCTTTCTGGACATGCTGACCTTTTTCAGAACCTTCCTAAGTACCCCAGGACAACCAGCTATATGCACAGCCATTGTCTCACTGTGCTCTCCACACACAGACTGATGTGACACCAAACAATTTCTGCCAAGATGTGACTTTCGGGCCTGAGTCAGGACTGGTGACAGGCTCAGGAGCCTTATGACTCAGTCCCATTAAACCATTACACACTCAGAACTTTTGAGGATTCTAAACCCAACCTGGCAGAGGCTACCTTGCATCCCTGGCATCAAGAACCCTGGCACAGGACTTTGGGGAAACCTTTCTGAGCTGAGCTTTGTATGAATATCAGGAAGATTCTCAGACTTTGCTATGACTTACTATAGCAGAGTCAGCCTCAGGTCAAGTTCATAGGAACATGGTCAGGGGGCTGAACTGAAGTTGCTCCCCTTCTGCTGAGTTACTGTCATCAGACTGACCCTTCTGTCAGCAGTGACTGTCTGCAGGGCTGAAAGTTGGGAAGGGAACTGAAATATTAAGAAGTTTGTCTACACTCTGTATCCTGCATTAAATGTCAAAGCCAAATGTGAAACAAAATGCAGAGTGGAAAGGAGGTAGTGTCCAGGGCTGTCAGTCCTGTATGTGAAGTAGGAGTCACCCAATCTAACCCCCAGTGATCAGAGAGCAATCACTTACCATATACATCAAGTTGCCCAAATCCTATTTCTGTTTCTGAACCTGGAAAGTGGGCCACTACGGTGTATGTCCCTGGTCCTCCATGGTGACCTTCTTCAACAGCAAAGATCCATCATCCTTTAATATCTGTCATCTGTTGTTTTCAGGACCACTTAAATGGAAACTTAATGTTGGAATAAAAAAATGAGATTACATTATTTTGGTGTTCACCTTTCCCCTTGTACCACATGATGCCTACAACCTGAGGAGGCTTATGGTGGATACACAGAAGTACATTTTTCCCTTCAGTAGTGTAGGTCGATGCAATACTGATTTTGGCTATGGTAGGCCGGCTCCAGAATGTTAAGAGTGAGACTAGGAAATAAGAAAAAAAAAGGATAAATATTTGCATCTATGTATTGGGACAGAGAGATGAGGCCCTAAATCCTGAGCAGGTCTCTATCTCTCAGCCTTGGTCTGCAGGTGTGTGTGTGTCTCCCATCGTCAAGGTCAACAGCATGGCCCCCATTACTTCAGCACATCTGAAGCTGTTATTTTTTTGTTTCAAATTCTTTTCTCCACGTGTTTGTTTTTGTCACCTCCTCACTATGCTTACACCCCTTCTGATACTCAGAGGCATTTTTTGAAAGGCATGTTTGCTGACCACCTTCTCTAAAGATTTTCTGCCTTCACTTTCTGACCCGTCCTGCTCTGTTTTTTTCATGGCTGTTGTGGATACCAGACCTCACATCTAGACATTTCCTTGTCCCTCTCTCCTCCATAGAACATGAGCTTTCTGAGGGCAGGGCTTATCTAATCTATTACTCCCAGTGACTACAAAAGCTTGAAAATACTTGGGGTTGACTGAATGAGTCCTGTGTCTCCTTGGAATAATTTGCCCATTTCTGTAGTTTGTGGTAAAGAAAATGCCTAGTGCCCCTGGTTTAATTTTTCTGGGGTTTTCTGATATAAATCATTGTCATTGTTACCAGTTTTCATAACTCTATATTCAGTGATGAATAACAGGAAATAAAAAGCAATCCATGTTTTCTTGCCTCCCTTCACTTCCAGATTATGAGATTTTCCTCTTGCTGAGCCCCCTTCCCCATCCTACTCTTCCCTTTTGTCCTTTACACTCAAGTCCAATCAGAAGTGTTCCCTCTTTTCTCAGAGCACTGGTCTCTCAAGCAGATCCTAGTCAGTCTCTGTGTCAGATTCTTAGTCTACCCCAAGGAATTGTCTCCTACTCCCCAACCAGCAGGAACCCTTGCCAGTGGACAAGTCCTCTATGGGTAGAGAATGAAGGGGACCCCATGGTGTATGTTGTCTGTTCAGTGGCTGCTTTTTTGAGAGAAGCTTGAGGTTCTGTAAGGCTCACAGGCACTTTTGTTCAGAATGATGCAATCTGCTGTGTGTCCTACCTGTCCTCTGATCTTTATTCTGGGGCAAAGTTACCAATTTTGTCATGTGGGCTGGGGCCAGGGAGAATGCACATTACCATCTCACTCCCTGGGTTCCCTGCGAACTCCTGAGGCTTTTCAACACTGCATAAACATGCAAACGCATGCACACATGCTTAAACACACACACACACGCACACACATTCTCATGCTGCATTTGGAAAAGCACAAGCTTGTGGTTTCTTGGGTCAGAGGTTTCTCCACAGCTTCCTGCCAGGGTTCCAGTAGTCTCTCTCACAGCCCTCTCTCTCTCACATTTGACTCTTCCCTTCAGAGCAGTAGTTCTTGAACTAAGTCACAGAAACGTGTCATAAGGAAGTCACCCCTGTTGTGCATCAGATCACCTGTGAAACATTGTAACATTGCAATGCCCAGGTGACACCTTAAAAATACAGCTTAAGCAGCTCTACAGCTAATGTAGGTGCTCATTCAGAGTGAAATCCCTTGATGTTAAAGAAGAATCACCTCTCCTGGTTTCCTGTGCACAGGAGAAGTCTCCAAATTCTGATAAACTTCAGATTCTAACTGTGTGCAGTGGGCCAGAGACTCTATATCTGACAAGGTCTGGAGGGAGGTTGATCTTTATTATGACCTGTGGAGCTCACTTGCAATAGCAAGGCTGACAGGGATGCAGGTGTCTTGAGAGGATGACATGATAATGCCAGCATTGGCATCTGCTCTGTGTTTAACTTCGGTCTGTCAACACTGCACAAAGAGCCCCACATACCATCAGTTAAGAGGATTATTTGCTTGTGACACAGAAACCCAGCTGAGCACCATGTCTTCCCCATGTTCTCAAAAGCTCTCTAGTTTTATTTCTCCCCCATGAAGGTAACAAATTACTCTTGGGATGAGAAGTGGTCAAGTTGGGTGATAATTGCAGAGGGGACCCTTCTTCTATCTCAGGTTGTCACCAGACTGGTTTTTGCTTCCAGGGATAAAATCTCAAAGCCAGAATTCTTGGTAGGATATGCCACTTTAGGTGTGAAGTGGGAGATGTCATGTATGTCCCAGGAAGAAAGGACTGTGGTGAAAAATCAGGTGCCTGTGGGATGCCTGGTTCTCAAAAGACAGTTTCAGGTAGACCACCCATCTCCAAGTCTGTTTGTAGGACCTGTCCTTGTGCTGATGGCTTTTGGGACAAGCTCTGAGTTATCCCTGGGCAGATTCCTTGTGGTCACTAGACTTGCCCATGGATGATGCCTGGAATGGAGTAGAGAGCATCACAGAAACCCCTGAGAGAAGAGGTGCTCCTAGGCTCTCTCAAGGTGAAAAAAAAAAAAGTCTAAGTTTATTCAGCAATGTAATGAGTTTATCTGAGCCAAACTGACCTCATATGCCTTGGAAAAAGGACTCAAATCCTTTGAAAAAAAGGCAGTTTTTCAGCTTATTTTATACATTATCATCAAAGTAGAAGATGATAAAATTTGGGTAAAATCCATAAGGAAGTAAAAAAAAAATCATAGCAGAGAAATCCCCAGAATGAAAAAAAAAGACAAAAATGGAGAAACAGATATGTTTTTACATTGATGGGTAGAGAATAATTAGCACTTACAGGACACAGAGAAGGTGCACAGGAGACCAGATAACATAAAGGATTGTGTGGTCTCATACACTTGTCCCAGACTCTGTGACATGAATGGTCCAGTGAAGAAAATCCCTTTGATATGTCAAAGTTATGCTACCCAAGATGCACAAAGATGGTGTGGTGTTCACCTAAATGAAAGACGGACCTTTCTTAAGGAAAATACAGGCATGGCATGTGACAACCTGCCAAGTTAGAAATTTCTGATGAAAACATCCTGTGAGGGTGGTGAGGTGTGTCATGTGTCCCCCTGAGCTTGTCAGGGTTACTGAAAAGCTCATTTGTGTTAAGAGTCTCTAGAAGTAGCAGGTTCCACAGAGCAGCCATGATGGAGGGCCCAGGAAAGGCCTGTTGAAGCAGGGGATGGAAATCAGGCTACTGCACCATCTTAGCTAAAGACCAGTTCCTCTGTCTATTTCCTGTGCATCTCAATGTTGCTACCAGAGGGCAGAAGTAGACCTATAGCCAATGTCAGGTGCTGCACAAGGGCACTGACCAGTACAGGGTGAATCCAGTGAAAAGGCAGGATAGAATATTATGAGACCAGTGTCAGGAGAACTGTCCCACCAGGAGCAGGTGCTGAGTCAGACAGACCACTCTGCTATCAAGTATACAAAAGAAGGGCTTGGTGAAGTTTCTCCTGAGGATTTTGGAAGAGGGTGCTGGCCTGTAGGGTTCATGTCTGCCATCACTACACTGAGATGTTGCATAGAAGTCATTTCTGTGTCCCTGTCTTCCCACAGGGCCCAGGAGCAGGAGAATCTCCACATGAATGAATATTCGACCAGGGGCCCTATGTGTTCTTTTGTTAGGGGAAGAGAGGTTCTTGTAGAACCTTGAACCCCCCTGAGATGAAAGCAGTCACAGATTCTAGGTTTTCCTACCCCATTCTGCACAGGAAGTTTCCCTTGTTCTCCAGGATATCATGCACTGGAGACATGTCTTCAGAGACAACAGCCAGGTGCCCCCAGACCAAGAGATTTGGAAATGAAAAGTCTTCCCTGATTCCTATAAGGTCACAGTGTGCTCTCTCCTCCCCTGGCAGTAACTCTACCAGGGGTTGAGGATCCAGTGTTTCTGTCAGGCATCCGTGAGAACAGGAAAGACACAGTCCTGGGTTGATGAGACATAACTCACAAGGTGGCACTGAGGAAGGCTGTGACTTTGGATAAATAAAATACAGTCCAACCCCTCACTGTTAGGAAGTTACTTTCATTCCTCCTGATTGTATAAGAAGGAAAATCCTGACCCTAGGATGTCCCAAAGCAGGCAGCATCCTCTTGTCATGCTGACACCAGTGCCTTTGTGTCTATAAGAACAAAATTTCCCTGCAAGTGTCACACAGGGACAGGCTTCCGCTCTGCAGTTTCCCTTACTGATTTAATGTGTGTTTGTAGAGCATCTGTCATGTGTAAGGCTCTTGGCTGAGGCCTGGAAACTTCAAACAGAATGAGACAAGTGTGGCCCCTGTGCTCATTGACTTTACCTTGTAACACAGACAGGCTGTCAGGTAAATCATGGCTCTAGGGACTTAATTATAATACAGTGAAGGGGACTCAAAAGAAAACTTCTGGTCCCTCCAGAGTATGTAATTGAGTCTCAGCTGGTCTGGGGAACATGGAGAGCACTTCTGAGAAAGTCACCTCTAGGCTTAAAACTGGAGAGTTAGTGGACATTTACTCCATAAAGAACAGAGGGTATTTTTTTTTAAATCTTCCTCAGAAAACTGACCTTTGTAGGGGCAATGCTTGGCTGGATGGAAGAGTAGACAGAGTCCATTGTGGGAGCTTGAAGGGTTAGAAAGACTGTAGAATGAATGATGTGGTTGAGGTTGGTCCCCTGCTGCACTATGGGTACTGCTGAGGTCGAGTCAGGGGTGCCCTAGAAAGGCTCCTGCAGGGTCATTCTGCCACACCCTGTGGACAAGTAGTCAAATGGGAAAGAAAGTGTCATGTTACAGTTTGGTGTCTTTTTTTGTTGTTGTTTTAGTTTTGTACTTTGATTTCATCTTATATTTTAGGCAATATTTCATATATGTATACATAACTGTAATATAGTTATTGAATTATAGTTAAAGATGAGGAGCTTAACATATTGAAAGCGTGCAATTTATGGAGTGTTTCCAGATGCATGCACCAGAGAAGTTGTACAATGAAAATAAAGACCATGCCCCTTACTATTAATGTCTTCTCATGCCCTCTTGTAATCTCCTTTTTAATCACCTCTCTACCTACTTTTTTAATGTTAAGAGAACTCTCTTCAGTTATTTTCCATTATAAATTCATTGCTACTTTCTGGAATTTTCAAAATTTTTATCATAAAGCATATGATTTGAGGCCAATTGTGGCTATTTTGTCATAGTTTTATTTTTATTCTCTACTTATACCTCGTTCCAAGGATTCATTAATTTTGTTTACCTATTCACCCTTTATGGACACTTGTTCTGTTTCTAGTTTGGGGTTCTTAAAAGTAACCCTACCATGAACTTGTGTGCAGAAAAGTCTGTAACACAAAGAATCAGCTATTGTAAACCATGAATATCTAGAGTAATGGAAGTTAGGGAGCTTTCCCTGGAGTCTGGTCTTAAGGTCTCACTGCCACAGCCTCACCCAGAAGTAAAGAAACACCTACTTCTTCACATAAAGCTGTGTCTGCCCCAGCCCACCCATCAGTCAACACAGTAACAGAAATAAGGTTTCCATCTCAGGTCCAGCTTCTAAATTATGAAACACTGCACCTCAGAAACCTCATCTAATCCACATATGGATTCCTAATATAATCACTAGGAGTAGAGAGAAGGTAGTGTTTAACTTTTAGTCCCTCTGATATAAAAGGAAACTTAAGAAAATAACACATATACCAAGTACCCACAGACCATACATGACATTTCTGAGCCCACCTGCAGGCTGTGTGATATCCATGAGGGACTCCACCTCACTAAGCCTCAGTTTTCTCATGTGATGTCATAAAATATGTTTGGTGTTCTTTCTTGGATTTTAGAAAAGAGCAGCCAACTCTTTTGGAATTTTCTAAGTGATGTGGGTGATAGAGTGCCTTTTGTTGTAATGACACAACTTTTGGCAGGCCCCTGGATAGTTGCAGAGTGGGCAGGTCACCAGAAAAAACAACTCCTAATTAGAAGCTTGGAATTTTCAGCTGTCAACTTAAGAAATGTTTCAACCTGACGGGAATTTGTATGATTCCATTTGGTCCAAACATGACGATAATTGTGGCAGGCAAAACCACAATGGACTGAGAAAATGTTCTGAAACATGGCAATATCACCCCTTATTTTACACAATACAGTGAAAGCTAGAGACCTAAGTGGTTATATTAAATCCATGGGCTATCCATTAAGGAGTTAGAGGATGCAAAGTGCAGAAATCTCTGAGAATGGGTAAAAAGTAAAACAAATAGACACAATTGTTATATTGGTTAGTACAGGAAAGATGGCAGTTAACAATAAACACAATAACCATGGTAATGAGAAAGTATGTGGTCTCTGCTATAGTGCAATGAGACGTCTGGAAAAAAAGAAAATTACCCTGACATTTTAAAGGTATGCTATGGTAAAAGAAAAACATAAAAATAAAATAAAGACTCTATTTAAGGTACAGAATGAATTTTGACAAGAATGATATTGGCCTTGGACATGGCTACCACCAAGACTCACTTTTGATTACATTTTTAATTTCAGACCATCCTTTGTGGTTACTTCAGGCCACTGAGTTTGTAAGCCCCACCACACAGGCCTCTCCTGAGCTTGTCAGGTTCATTATGTGGTCCCATTTTTTGACCACACTGTTCTCTTTGGTTATAAATCAACCTAAAAATGCATTGGTGACCAATCTTTCTGTTAATATTATCTCAAGTACTGGGAAGAGGTTTTTAGGAAATTTTAGTGTTTGTCTTGCTGAATGATAAACCATTGGTGATGCAGCAAAACCTTTACTTTGGATGGAAGTCAAAGCCGAATGTTCTCTAAAGAGAAACGCAGCTAAATGGGAGGCAGTCAGTCCCACACCTTTATTAGAAGAATACTCTGGATCATTTCTAACCTGTAAGCTTTCATGATCTAAGTTGTGCTGTCTCATTACTCTGTGTTTTGCACCTTGTATAAAATTTACTTACAGTTTGAGGGTACACTATGTACCAATCCAGTTTTACCCATCTGACCATGGGATGGGGTCATATTTAATATGGCCCACCTATTATTCATTATTAATTATCCATTATTACTCTGATTTCTGCTAGCTGTGCACTTGGAAACTTTCACCTTTAAGTTTATTTTGGGACCAGGATGTAAGAACACAATGTTGTAAAGTACAATTACCATCTAAAATTTCCACAGGTGAGGACAGTAAGAGTTTCATAAACACATTTCCTCTGTTTCAGCAACAGGCATGGAGGGCCGTGTTTTATAGCCACTTCAGCCTCCATTTGAATAATACAGTTAGCAGTCCCTACTGAGTTAGGGCATGAGGATATTCATATAATTAGGTTCTAGCTTTTAATCATAAAATTCCTTTCCTGATATTTTTATTCCAGTAATATTATACAACTTTCTTTGATCTTAGTTATTTGCTTTTCACTCAGAGATAACCAACTTAGTAGGACAAATTACATACTTTAAAAAAGATTTTATAAACATATTTTTAAAGAGAGTAGATGGGAGAGAGAAAGAGGAGGGAATCATCAATGTGGGCTTGATTCTCACATGCCCCTACAGGGCATGTGCCATAACTGGGAATGGAACTGGCAACCCTTTTGTTTGTTGGCTCTGCTCAGTCAACTGAGCCACACCAGCTAGGGATAAACACCTGACTTTTAAACTCTCTTAACACACACATACACACACACACATCACTTTTCCTCCTTTTGCAATAGCATTTCTTCAAAATTTCAAGATGTTACAAGAATGGGGGCCCTGCACAGAGTAGGACTGCCTAAGATTAACCATTAATGCATAGATTCTTTACTTTGTGCATGAAAAATTTCACAAAAGAAGCCCAGGTGTTTTTTCAGGGTGTATTTATTTATGCAGGGAATGGTGACACAAGGATGGACCAAGAATAAAAACAATATCAGAAGAGAGACTGTATGGGGCTGCTTTGATTATCTTAAAACATTATGGGAAACATGTGAGACTAGGAGGGGCTGCTCTCAGCTTATTGCAGAGTCACAGAAAAGGGGCCTTGTGGAAAGGTTTAGGGGGGTTGCTTGGGACAAGCTGCTGCTGCCATGTTCCTTTATTGCAAGTCTCATGGGAACCCCTGAAAGATGACAAGAAAGGAAATTTACCCTCCCCTAAAAAAAGATAAACAATTCAGTAGATGTACCTCAAGAAGTTTGCAGGCCACCCTGGCTGTTTAGCTCAGTGGGCTGAGCATGGGCCAATGAACGGAAAAGGCATGGTGTGATTCCCAGTGGGAGCACATGTCTGGGTTGTGGGCCAGGTTTCCTGTTGATGGTGTGCAAGAGGTAACCTAACAAGCTTTTTCCTCACACATCAGTGTTTTTCTCTCTCTCTCCTTTTTCCATCCACTCTCTAAAAAATGAATAAATAAAATATTTTAAAAATAAAAAAAGAGTGTGCACATTGTAATCTGTGTTGAGGAGTTTTATTGCTTTCAAAAAATGAAAATTTTAGGTGAGGTCTCAGGGAAGATTTCAAGATAATATTCATAAGCATTTTCAGGTGTGCCCTTTCAGGGTGTGGTCTCCACTAATTGGTCAGTACCAAGCCAGAAGGTCTAAATTGCATGAGCAGCTATATGCCAGAAGAGAAAAGACAACCCTGAAAGCAAGTTCTAGCACATTTCATATATTACTATGAACCTGGGACTTTTCACTTGGGTAAACTTTTGTATCCACCTGTAAATTGCTCGACCAGTTTGTTCAGCCACTTTTCTCAATTTTCCCATTCACTTGCAAAGAATATTTCTTACTAACCTGCCTCAAAGTAAAGCTGTAAAGGAGAATTTTTGGTAAAACAAAAGTTATCATATACGTTGTAGAAATTATTAACAGCTGTGTTATATACACTGTGTTTGAGAAAAGCCCAAAGAACAAGTATAAGTATTATTATGACTAATTTTAGCAGACAGGTAAAGGCAATGAAACTTACAATTGTCAACATCAATTTGTAGTTATAAAGCACTTATCAATGTCTTGGCATAGCTGTCTGTCTCGGAGACCAGCAACTTCTCATCCTTGAAATATGATTGATTGTGATGAGTAAAGGTAAGCATCAGAGACAGGGGCAGGTGTACATTGGTTGTTGGGCCCCTGATAAGGTTTTTTCCAACAATGGTGGCAAGTGTCTTTAACTGATGTCTCTCCTATTAGACCCAATGTCATTGTCTTTGAAGTCATCATCATTGCCTAGCAGTGCACCTGTGAAATGGATATCACTAATTTATCATTTGTTATAAGTTGATTAATGAGTTTTGATAATAATGCAGAATTTCTCATTTAGTAAGGTTGATCTCTGTATCCCTCTGCTTAGATGTATAGGGTGGCCAGTGACTATTGAATGATGAGAAAAGCTACCTGTTTACCAAGAAGAGTAAATTTTAGGTTAAAAGGTTTTTTTGGCTAAAGGGGGTTAAAAGATTCTAAAATTTTATTTAGATAAGTTTTAGTTGCACATTTTGTATGTTTCACCAATCTAGAAAACTATGGTGATGAGCACAATGAGAATATTATAAATAGGTCATATATTAGAAATACTTTTCATTGTTTGCCCATAGAAATGTGTCTCTCAGTCACTGTAACTCAGGGGGAATTCCATAATTGGTTTTAATTTCGCCCAATAATAATTTAACTTTGTGGAGGCTGTGGCTCTAATTCAAGAAAATGCCTCAACTCAGTTGGAAAATATACACAATTTAAAACCAACACATATTTGTATTCTTGAGATGGTAATACTCATATTAAATTAAATTGCCATATTTCAAGTGGGTTTGGGGAAAGGGGGAAATATATATGGGCCTGGTTGAATGACTTTCCCATGTCATATTTGGACAGATAGAAAATTTCCTGCAGACTTTATAAGCTACAGTAAGAGGTTTCCAGCAGTATTTTTACTTCATGAAATCATGTTTTTAAAAACCCAATGTGTTAGTTCATATACATGTCAAAATATCAATAATTGAGTCCCTAGGGATAAATTTGGTTCCTGTTTCACTCTGTATAAGCTTCTCTTCTTCAAAATCCCCCCCTTTGCTGTCAGAACCCCTTTTCTTTCTCTGCATGGTCCACTAGAACTGTAAAAGAGGGGTTCTTACTGATTTAATATGAAGTGACTAGCATTCTCAGGTCAAAATAATTTGGCTGTTTAATACTGCCCAGCTAGCTGCAGCATCAGCTAAGTGAATTTATCTTGCTTCCATGGTAGCAGCTTTAGAGGTCTTGAAATTCTTTCTTTTCCTCTAGTAATTTTCTTTTTTTAAATATTATTTTATTGTTGTTCAATTAGAGTTGTCTACATTTCCCACCCACCACTCCCTCTCACCCCAAACATCCCCACCTCCCTCCCTTGTTTCCCCCCACCCCTTGGTTTTGCCCATACATCCTTTATAGTTGTTCCTGAAAATCCTTCCCCACTTTCCAGCATTATCCTCTACCACCTCCTATCTGGTCACTGTCAGATTGTTCTCAATTTCTCTGTCTCTGGTTATATTTTAATTGCGTGTTTGTTTTGTTGATTAGGTTCCTGTTAAAGGTGAGATCATATGGTATTTGTCCCGGCTTATTTCACTTAGCATAACACTCACCAGCTCTGATAATTTCCAACTGTTTCAATATCTGTATAACATCTAATAATTCTGCAACCTGTCTGCTGCTTTTAATGTAGTTGCTTGAGCAAGTTCAGATGGCTTACTGCATCCACAACATTCTAGTGTTGTGAGCTATGCCAAGGTCATGGCTACTGTTAGTACAAATGCAGGGTTTTTGATTTTTTCACATGACAAGCCTGAGCTACAGCAATTAATTCAGATTGTTGGGAGCTTCCTACTGATGTAAAAATAAACACATTTCATTGTGTCCATCATCCGATTTGGTAATATCACTCTTCATTGTTCACGGATTCATATGTAAACCACATTAAGTCAGCATCAGCAAGAAGTTTCCGATGAGCCATCCTTGGAAACAAAAAGATAGTCAGTGCACAAAACACAATCAAGGGTGTCTTTTTTTCTGCAAAGAAGGCAGCAAACTTGCTGTGATAAAACTGTTACATCAAATTGAAAACAGTAGGTGCAGAAAGTGAGAAACTTACAGAAATGTTGTGTATGATGGGATTTCAGTCAACATTCAAAAGAATGAAAACATAAAAAAGGAGAGCCCATAGCTATCTTTTCTGTTTGTTCACACAGTGTGCCTATAGCACAGATGACTGTCACACAGGGAGGGAGCACTTTGGCTTCTGAGTCTAATTGCTGACAATGATACCCTATTGGTCCATGACATTCTCTGTGTTTTTGAGTTAGAACTTCCAAAATGATTTTGTATAAAAGTTAGAGAGTTTATACTTATTGTGTGTCATAATGTGAGCTTTATATGATTCTTCAGAGATTTTACGTCTTGCTTTTTTTTTTGGAGGGGGAGCATTTCATGAATTTAGTCAAGTCAATTTGACTTTAATAGATCATATAAAAACTGGGAAGATTTTAAACCCAATTATGACAATATCCTGTGAGAAACAGAATCTTCTAAGTTTCTTTCTCTATTTTAAAAGAGAAAAAAGTAAGATTCCTCTGACTCTTTCAAGATTGATTAGTATCCATCTTTAGATATGAGATGGTCAATCTATTTTCCTTGAGGTTGAAAAATGCAAGGTTTTCCTTTGAGGCTTGATGTCCTTTTGTTGTTAGCTGTTCTGACAGAAAAATTGTGTTCTTTTTAAATCTAGCACTATCCTAGAGCATAAAAGTAAACTCTCCACATATCAGATCAAAGTGGAAACTTTAAGAAATTTAAGATAATTAAATTAGCTTTTAATATCTGGGAAAATAGGCAAACTCTTTGTATATCCCTGGAGCATTTTGGTGAAAGTAAATTGGCAATGTTCCCAAGTAAAGGGAAAGAGATACCAACTGTGCATTATTTTTCAATGAAATGCTGAAAAAGGCACTACACAAATTTATTACTGAAAAATATTTACAGTTCACAGAAATGGATGATAATACGGTATGTGGATTTGGAATCACTGGATATCTGAAAATAACTATGTTGTTTATAGCTCTGAGAGTATGTACAAGTCTCCATTGTTTTTCATTTGGTTTCTTCACTGACAAGTTGGGAGAATTACAAAACCTTCTTTATAAACTGTGTTTTCAGGTAATCTTGTATAATAGGTTTAATTCCAGCATATGCACCAGATTTTAAATAATAATGGCAAATATTAGGTGGAGGCAAAGCTTTATAAGAGTTATTTTAACAGGAGTGTCTGATTGATCTTGCCAATGTCTGTACTAGAAAGGACTCAAAGTTGCATTGGAACATCTTTCAAGATATGTTCAGTCTCAGGATATATTTTCTTCTTGTGGAAGTTCCTTTATAATGATTATTTTCCCAAGTGTTTTAGTATTCAAATACATTTTACTCTTCCAGGAAAAAAATTCTGTGGGTGCCCTTGGTTTCAAAAACAATCTCTCCCTGTCAGGTAAACTGAGGCTGATTAGACAAGTAAAGCCCTATGTTACCTCATGTCATTTTATAGTTAGAAGAAGGCAGGTTGTGAGTTAAGAACATTCATTATTCGATTAGAAGTCCCTGCCACTTGCACTGAAGCTTCACTTTTAATTGGGTGCTGGTAAGAACACATAAACTAGCCCCAGTACATACAAGGGCCTTAGGAATCTCCACCATTGTAGTAATTTTCATTTCTTTTTCACTATTAGTAAGGAGAAAAGGGAACACTCTTATAATTCTCTTAGCAACCTTGCTTTTGTATTTTTTTTTCTTTTTCTAAATCTTGTTTCAGTTTTCTATAACCCCATTAAAGTGAGTAGGCTTCTCTACAGGAGTTTCCCAATGAACCGTATTTGGTAAATCTGTTGCTTTACTTCCAGGAACCAATAGGTACATTCATGAGAGTAAACCAGAATAACTATGATCTTGTATCCCAACAGTTAATTTATTTTTTTTGTTGTTTTTTGCAAAACCATCCATGTCCTGGAGAAAACCTTTGAAATTTTAGGTATATTTTTATATCCTCTTTTAGTTTTAGGAATATATATATATATATATATATATATATATATATATATATATATATTTCCACTCATTCTCCTCTGCTTCAAACTGGCTTGTTTTCTTTTTCTGAAGGAGGCTGCTAAAATTCATGCATTATTTTTGTCTAAGTTTCTATTCTCATTTCATCCAAGTTTATTAGGGAGTGATGTTGGAGGAAATATAAAAGAAATAAAAAAAGGATAAAAGAAGAGGGCAATTCCAGACCAAAAAAAAAAAGTCTCTCAAAAGGCAAAGAACATAGTGAAGGAAATGGAGAAGGAGGAGGAATGAGATGCTGGCATTTATTAGCTACAGAAGATATTTTTAGTTCACAGACAGTCCCTAAATCTGTTTTATTATTTTTTGAAGAGAGATTGTATCTGTGCTTCTCCTAGAAGTTTTTAATTTCCGAAAGATATATGCTTGCCATTTATTCAGTTAAATTTTTGAGCTGTCTTCTTTTAAAATGATGCATCCAGAAATTAATGATGTTACAGGGTGCAGCCAAGAGCGAGGACCCCAAATAGGCATTTGAAATGGGGTCCAGAACTCAAGGTGTCCAGGAGACTTTAAGGTGTCTTCACCCCTTCCCCCACAGGTGTGAGTTGGGGGAAGGGGCACACAGAGCAAGAACATGCAGGGCAGCTTTGCAGCTAATCCATGGCATGGTTATTTAGCATACCTATAGCCTTTGGCTGGTCACTTAGATATGCTAAATAGCTATGGCCATGCTCAAGGCCAGGGGGATGGAAAGGGACCCCCCCACAAAAAATGGGACCTGGGGGGCAGGTCCCCTGAGTTACAGCACCTATGTGGGAGCTGGGAGAAAATTGGCTCCATGATATGGGGTGACACCTGCCCAGACCCACGATGGTGACCAGAAAAGCTGGAGAAGACAGCAGATTGAGCGCAAGTGTACCCAAGTGTAGGAGGAGTCGGAAATGGGGCTGCAGAAGAAGATTGGCTTAGGGGATTTAAACCCAGACACAGCAGCCATTGGGAGAGAACCACGCAGCCTGGACAGAGTGGGGACTCTCCCTTCCCTCAGCCCTGAGAGAGGGAGAACCAAGTGCCTTTGCCAGAGTGGGAACCCCCCCCCCACCCGCAGCTTTAGAAGGGGGAACCACCACCTGGTTTTAGCAGAGATCCCGGCGACTCAGCTGAGAGTGCCGGGAACCCAGGGAGGTCTCCCAGTCGAGATGGAGTACTAACTGGGAAGAACCAGAGGACTGCCTGAGCCATGGACTTCTATTTCCTTTCCTGAGATATGGTACTCTGGACTGGGCAAAGGGGGAAGGAATGAAGGACTGTGTGTGTTTGTGGGTGTTTTAAGGGACTTTGAGATTTTGGTGAAAACATTAGGTCACTACTTCAAGTTTGTATAGTATTAAATAAACATTTCCTATCCTTTTCACAAATCTCTGGCATTGAGAGATGTCTATCCTAGGGCGGTGGACATAACAGACCTGGGGCTTCTTTCAATAATAGTATATTGTCCCAGGCCCCCCCTTGTTGTGTTCTGTAACAATGAGATAGTGGAAGAGTTCTATTTTGACCATAATAAACTGGTATCGTATTAAAATCTTTCCATTTCTGTAAGTATTTGCAATTAAAGTCTTCTTATTTATTCTCTGTCCACCAAAGAAGTAATCAGGTGGCTGGGACTGAGGGCTTTCAGCCTTGGAGTCATGTTTTTTTACACCAATTTTACTTTTCTTTGAATATTTGCAGAGTGTGAGCAAATTTCTAGGCATTTTTCATGGTAGCTTTAAGTGGGCTGTTTATGGGTTTGAGCTCCAAGGTGCTGTCACGTCCTGAGTTGCATCAAAGTCTATCATGTGTCTCAGTTTTCCTCCCAGGTACTAGGTAACCATCCTTTCAATTATTTCATTATGGTTGAGTTGGAATTCCATGTGAGATCCTGCACATTTTGGGGAATTCTCTCAGACACCAGCACAGAGATTCTTAGTCACCTCAAACCATCTGAGATTGGACCTTGAAGGAGGAAGTGCCTTTGGTCTTCAAAGCTGAACAAATCCAGTCTCTCATTTGTCCAGCACAATGTTTTGTTCAGACCCTCAAAGAGCAATTCCAATGGAAAGCAAAGGTTAAAATCCAGGCATCCTTTGTGTGGGGGGTGGGGGATGGGGGAGGGTTTCCTTGTGGTTAGCCAACTGGTTTTTCTCAAATCTTTACCTTTAGGTTCACTTTGAGAACTTAAAACAGTAGCTCAAAAAATTCTAGCCTTTTACCTTAAAACAGGGAGGTCCATTATTCTGAGAAAAACTTAAGCAAGCTCACTTGATACACTATCTGGATGGTGAGTCACAGTGGGTCCCCTACTGGTACCTAGTAAGGTGGTCCTGCCTGAGCTTCTCTGGAATCCTGCTGCACTGTGCCAAATAGATGTCAAAGTTACAAATGTGTAAACATGTACACAAAATGTAGAAGTTAATTTCAAATGGGAAACAATATTTCAACAAACTGGAAAAGTGTTCCAGAGAATGGCAGTTTGCACCTTAGGTTATCATTAGAATCAAAGGAGGTTGCATAAAACTTATTGGTGTTGGATTAGAAAATTGGGAAATGCAAAACAGGTAAAATTTCTTAGATTGGATGAAAATTAAAACAATGGATGTAAGGTTTTTTTTTTTTTTACATTGATGGGTAGAGGATAGTTAGCAGTTGATTAATATGATAACAGTAACAATGAAAATGTATTCTCTTCTCTGTTTCAGTGAGTGTTCTAGAGAAACATGTCATTCTGACATTTTAAGGTTCTATTATCAAAAATGCAAAAGACACTAGAGAAAACAAAGACTGATATTTTCTGTAACAGAACCCAGACTAAAACATGACTACCTGCCATGATTCACTTTCTGTTACTAAGATTTAATTTCCGACCATTCTATGTAGTTACTTTAGGTGTCGGTGTTCATAAACTTCACCACACAGGCCTTCACAGAGTTTTTCAGATTTAATATATGTATTTTTTATCCATATACTCCAATTCTTCAAAATCTTTGAAAGGGAGAGGAGCTACAAATAATAATTGTCAACTATTTAGTCAATCATACAAAAAAAAAAACACTTCAAAAAAAAATCCCTAAACATAAGGATCGCAGAGCTTCTCTGAGTGTGGGGACCTAGGGAACATATGGAAGCTCCATTACTATCACCCAATGCCTACCTAGCCCACTGTGTCTCTTCCACGTTGCTGATCCTGCGTGATGTCTTTCTAATAAACCAGTAATAACAAATGAAGCTTTTTCTGCACTCTGTGTGTTTTTCTAGAGATTTATAATACCTAAGGGGAGGTAGTAACAATTCCCAAATTTGTAGTTGATTACAAATACTCAGAGTGATTATAAGCACTCTGAGTACTTACTGTCAAAACTACATGGAATTGTAGGACATGGCACTGGAGAATTGATTGTTGATGGATGACAAAAGCTCTTTATCTCATAGGAAAAAACCTGGTTGGTGTAAGACTAGGATTAGTTGAAAGTATGCAGTCTGCCTGTATCAGGTGCTCAGGGAATTTGGGAAGATTGTATGTTCACTCTCCTCTCTCCCTGAGAAGCCACACCTTAAGAGTCACATTTACTTTTTTCTTTTCTCTGTTTTCACAGAGCAAGGCCTGGGGCAGTGTGCCCCTTCCCAGGAGGAATGAAAGCACAAGCTTGTAAACCTATACACATTATTGTCTACCCTGAAGTTTGGCTATTTGCCTGATGCCTACAAAGTCATATACACACACAAGAAAAGGGTTCTAGGTTGCAGTGAATGGGAAAAAAAAAAGTATGCGAGTATCTCAGAGGAAGTTTGAAATAAGGGGCTGCTAAAGCTCTAAAAGAGAACTGCCCAGTGATTTACATCTAAGGTCATTTAACAAAAGGAAGTGGAAAAAAAAAACATGATTGGGGGTTTCAAAGACATAGGAAATGAGAATTTCTCAGGAATTATGTAAATTTTTCATGATCCTTTAAATCTGACTTATTTCTTCCCTGCCATCATTTCTGTTTGGGGCTAACTGGTTACTGGAGTCAGAGGTCTTCCTGCTTTCTGACAACACAAAGTTCTGCCAACAGTTTTGGGGCTATGTTGGTGATGTTAATTTAAGGGCAGAAAATAAATCTATCTACCACATGTTTAGCAGGTTACATCCTTTTCTTATCTTGGCCAAGATATCTCTTGCAACCTGATTTCCTGAGAAGTTTCCACTTTTTTTACTTACAGGTACCAGGCTGTTTTCTTTTACCTTATATTTTTTAGTTGATTGATTGACTGACTGATTGACTGATACACAGACTGAGGCAAGAGGTAGTCAGGAAGGAAGCTCCAGAGGCCCTGCAGGGCTGAGGTAGAAAACACCTATACATGACAAAGACCCCCTAAGACGGGTTGTTCCTGTTTTCTGGGATAACTCTGAATCATAGAATGCGCCTGCACACTACCCCCTGATTCATTATAATATCATTATAATGAAATAACATTGTGGGACTCCCTTCTCCAGTAGCCAATCAAGAAAGTCATGGGAAACCACACATGCGCAGTAGCTTTGAAATCCAACTCCTTGTACCTGCGCAGGAAAAGCCCGCCAAAGACTAGCAGGGGGGCTTCTGCCCCTATAAGAATAGAATTCCCCCAGCCCACGTGCCCTTTTTTTCCTCTGCTCAGAGCTGGCTCACTCCCGTGTCCTGTGGTATGTACTATCACTTAATAAACCTCCCCTCTTTCTTTATGCTATAAACTTGGTGTGTTTGGTTCAATTCTTTGTCCTCGATCACTAAGAACCTGGTTACCTGTGCACACCTGTGCACACCTGTGACAAGACGAAGTGATAGAGAAAGAGAGCAAGAGAAACACTGATATGGGAGAGAAACATCGATGTGTTGCATCCTGTGTGGACCCAGACATGGACCAAACCTGCAACACGGGCATATGCCCTGACCTTTAATCAAACCAGGGACATTTTTTGCTCAGTGGGACAATGCCCAACCAACTGAGTCACACCAGTCAGGTTCCCATTTATTCTTCAACTAGAGATCATGACAGCCAGCTATGGGAGCAAAGATGTTTTTTTCTCTCATCATTTCAATTCTTCTAGTTCAGTGATTAATCAGATTAAGCACAGATGGTTTAATGGAAGACAGTACACAAAGTGTATTACACAATGAATATTCTGAAGTGAAAAATATAGAAACCCAAAGACGCATTGGATAGTTAAGACTTATAGGCTATTCTGAAGATAAAGAACAAAACACATTATGAAAGGGCTTTGTAACCAGAAAAGACACTGGCTTTCAGGCTGCCTGTCACTACCAAACCCAGTCACAAATGACAGTGATTGAATCTTTTAGGGGAGCTTTATTCAGATGGCCAGTGATCTGAGAACATGGTGGGTTCATACCCAACAGACCATTTTGTCTTTTCTTTCCAGGCCAGGCATTTCATAAGGGGCGAGGAGTGGGGGTGATAAACAAGTTGTGGTGAGGGTTTTGAGATTCAAAAACCGAAACATTCCTGTCCTGGGCAGTTAGCTGTTCCCAGGGGATGGTGGTCATCTGTCTCTCCCTGGAACACAAAGGCTTGGATGGCTCCAACTTGTCCCCAGGTGGTAATCTCTAGCAGTGCCCCAGGAGATGGACTGGTTTCCCAGGAGCCAGGACAGGTCTTATCTGTAGTTTCTGAAACAAAAGCTTTAACATACACGTTACTTGCTGGGCCTATAACTTTATAGCTTAAGCTAAAATTTTCCAAGTCTTGAGTCCCCCTATCAGCTTCAAAATGAAAACAACAACAAAATATTTGCGTGGAGATTCTGAAGCAAAGGAATGGTAAATAAACATTAGCTTGGCATTTGCATCTAGGCAGTTAAGAGGGGAGTTCAAAGTTTATTTTATTTTTTCAGAGCCTTCTGTTTCCCACAAAAAAGGATCAGAATCAATATTCTAAAAAGGTTAACTGGTGTGTCAGCTATGTTTCCCTTCACAGCAGAGCCATGACCCTTAAGCTGGTTTAACATGACTAACTGAAAGCTTAATTCTACTACGCCTAGCTGTTTATTTAAAGTCATTGAGTCCCTAGATTATTACCAAACAAGATAAAATACTGAAACATAGTTCATCAAACTAAATGTATCAACTTTTAATTTCTTATTATAGGAAACTTAAAAGATACACTTAAATCTGCAAATAAAAAAAAAAATCCATGCTGTGGTGTCCACAGCTTCCGTTTGTGGGCATCTTAATTCCTGGAAAGTAACTCAGTGGGTGTTATGATATTATGCACAGCAGCTCAGGAAGAATTAGGAATCCTGTTGAAACTGAAAAAGAAACTGTCATTCAGGCTGCCTGTCACTACCCAACCCAAAAAGCAATGGCAGCTATTCAATCTTTATGGGCACTTTATTCAGATGGCCAACAATCTGAGAATATGGTAGGTTCATACTCTTACAGACCATCTTGTCTTCTCTTTCCAAGCCAGAATTTATATAACAGGAAATAAACAGGGTGTGGTGAGGGCTTTAAGACTCAGGGAGGATTAGGTGAAAGCAGCTGCAACATTCCCAGCCTGGGCAGTTAGCTGTTCCCTAGGGGGGTGGTGATCTGTCTCTCCCTGTCACACAAAGGCCCAGATGCCTCCAACTTGTCCCCAGGCACTAACCTTTAGCAGTGCCCTTGGAGGCCAGCTGTTTTTCCTGGGACCAGGATAGGCCTTATCTGTAGTTTCTGAAACAAAAGCTTTAACATATACATTACTTGCTAGACTTATAACTTTTTATCTTAAAGTAAAATTTTCCAGCTCTTGAGACCCTATCACTATGTTATTATCCACAGCTGTTCAGGAAGAACTAATCCTATAACCCCGACTCATGTATCAGTTTAGTCTTTATCCTATCAGCACTTATTGCTGAATAAGATCTTTTGTTCTGTGTCAGTATCATTCAAGTACTTTTATGTTTAACTTAATTTAGTTCCAAAATTGCCTATGACATGAAATCTCCACAGAGGTCCTGAGGTCACTAAAACAACAATGGATTTATAAAGGCCCCTGCAGTCATGGTAACTTTGTCATATTGCTGTATTGTCTTAGTCAATAAGAAATATTGTGTATGAGTGTTCAGGAGACATTTTGATTGTTCATTACTTGTTCATTTGTAGATTTTGTAAATGTGTAATGAATTCATAAAATAAACCAAATGGGGTGTTCCCCTACAAACCTGGCTTGGTGGGCAGAAAGCTAACCATACCTGAGTAAGAATCAGGAAGAACCAGGAGAGGCAGAAGGCTCTGTGATACACAGTGAAACTGGAAAAACTGACTTTCATGCTATATGTCACATACCGAACTCAATCAGCAGAGACAGGGATTGAATCTTTATGGGCCCTTTATTCAGATGGCAAGTGATCTGAGAAGATGGTGGGTTCATACCCTAACTGACCATCTTAGATTTCCTTCCAAGCCAGCCTTTTTATAACAGAGAACAAGGTGCAGTGAGGGGTTTTGAAATTCAGGAAAAATTAGATTAAAAATGGCAGTATTCTCCCACAGGGCAGTGAGCTGTTCCCAGGGGTGGGGCCTCCCCAGTCTCTCCCTGGAACACAATGGCTGAGATGCCTCCACTTGTCCCCGGGTGGTGATCTTTAGCAGTACCTCAGGAGGTCTGCTGTCTCTCCCAGGACAAGATGGACCTTGTCTGCAGTTTCTGAAACAATGGTTTTAACATATGCATTACCTACCAAGCTTATTAACTATTTACCCTAAACTAAAATTTTCCAACTCTTGAGTCCTGTATCACTATCATACAGCATTATTACTGCTGTTGTTTGCATTATACTGTGACCCACCCACTGGCAAGTCACATCTATGAAGACTGAGATTATGTCTGTTTTCTTCCCAGTGATTAGAAGAGAATCAAGTAGATGGTCAGCACAAGGCTGGTGTTCTTTGATAAATTAGTAAAAAACTACAAGTGTGATAATGGCTAAAAGGGCAAAATATGGAGCATTATGACCTCACATAACTGGAATTCTAAAATGAAGGATCTGTTAAAGTTTTTTAAGTAAAATATCAAATACAGAATGAGCCCAGAAAACCATAAAGCTCATGAGGGGCAAGAATGAGAGGTCCAGGCAGAGGACAGCATGTACAAAGGAGACGAAGAGGGACATTTAGTGAAGTCATGAATTTTACTGACTTGTTTTGGTGGTTAAGACAGCCAATACAATTGAGGTACCTTGTACACAGTGAGTGCTGAAGAGTGGGCAATATTGTCATTATTGTACTCCCATGGGTACAGTCAGTATTGTACTCCCATTATTGTACTCCCTTTTCAGGTCTACCCACTTGAGAACAGCAATAACAGGAAAACAATACATTCTCCGCCTAACCACACAAGCCATTCATAACATTAAGCACAGACTACAGCTTGACTGATGTGCAAGTGACAGACAATAAACCACACATATGTGAAGTGTACAGTTTGATGAGTGTTGGCATGTGTTCACACTCCTTGTGAATCCATTTCATCCAAAATTTTCTCACATGCCTTTGTAACCTCTTTCTCATTTCCCCAACCAACCCCCAGGGTTTGCAGACAATTACACATTTCCTTTCTTTCTCAATAGGTAAGTTTGTATTTTTGATTTTTATATAAATAAAATCATGTAGTATTTTAATTTTTAATCTGGCTTCTTTAATTCACCATAAATATTTTATGAGAAAAAAATTTACACAATAAATGTAATCATTATAAAGTGAACAATTCAGTGTCATTTACTGTAATCACATGTTTTGTAGCCATCATGTCTACCCAGTATAGAAATATTTTAATCACATGAAACGCTGTACCCATTGAGAGATTGCTCCCAAATTTCCCATACCCTAATTTGTGGAAGGTACCAAACTTAAATCTGTTTTTTCCCTCTTCATTTTTTGTCCCATACACCCTGTGTCAAGACCCCTGCCAGCTTCTACATCTGGTGCTCCAACTGATCCCAATGTCAGGAAAATAATCTGAATCTTCAAAACATTATCCTTTGTCCCAATTCTGTGTCTTACCATCATGACCATTCTAGTCTTAAAGAAAGGCACCCCCCCTTCACTGCACAAGTTCCAGTGTCCCTCCCTCAACAGGCAGGTCAGACACTCAGTCATATTATTCAGCTTCATTCTGAGCCTCCAAAACAAACCCTCCTGGATGACATCTTTAGGTCCCCTTGAAATCTTAAAATGCCTAGTACCCTAATGTATCCCAGGTTTTACAATTTCTCATCCTGACTGTGAGCAGACTCCAGCCCTCCATGACTTCGGTCTGTCATGACCTTTGCTTATACACAATTCAGTTCTGGACAGGTCCCCAAGGATCTCTCAAGTATACCAGAGGACACCAGGAGCAAGAAAGGATATAGAACCAGAAAAGAGATTTATTTCCCATTTCTCAATTCTGGTTGCAGGCCCTTTACGGACAGACATGTACAATTTGTAAAAACAACAAAGAAAACAAAGAATGAGGACCGTGATGTCTGCTCTGAGCTGCATGTCAAAGAGGGCTTGAGAGAAGCTCCTTCAGTACATGCCTGTGGGTGGCTGATGTCAGACACACCTGCATGTTCACTAGAGTAGTTGAAGTTAATGGCACAATGTCTTTTAACATCTCTGTGATCTTGAAGGTGAATGGAAAATGTATGTGAAATGAGAACACTGTTGATGGTAAGGGTGCTGTGGAATTGTTCCCTTTCATGCTAGTTGGTCTTCATGGATTGTGAGGCAAGGCTGCAATGAGGCAATGTGGGGCACCAGGAGGATCTGGGAAGTGAGGTCATCTCCTGTTGTGAATATCAAGTCAGAAGAGAGGGAGACAATGTAACATTTGTTTTTAAATTACAAAATAAGAAAAAAATAGAAGTTTTAAAAGATGTTAACGGTCAACACTTTAAGTGAGATGACATGATTAGTTATTCCCTGGGAAGTTGTATTAAACTAAAACATGTATCAAAAAAGTTTAAAAATAAAAGTAAGACTATATTAAAGACCATGTGTTAGGGCACTGAGACAGAACTCAACATCCCTGATTGAAATGCTGGAGAGATTTTAGAACAGAAGGATCCATGGGAATCTTTGTTTGCTAATTGACTTTATACAAAAGGAAAACAAAACGTTGAATACAATCCTGACAGGAGGTCCTTGCTTTTTATATGAAAAGGCCAACAACCAAGGTAGCTTTCACTCTTCCTCAGAGATGGGGCAGAGGAATACCAAGAAGATTAAAATTCAAACTAATGGGTCCAGATATTTGAGACAGATATTCTTTGGTGTTTAACACTGGCTAAAAATGTTCAGAAAGACTTGTATATATTTCAAAAGACTAGATAAAGAATCAGTAACTGCAAATTGCAATCTCATTTCCAAAAGAATTATCTAAAAAATAGACCACAGAGGCCTACAGTTAGGAAGAATCTGTCTAAAGGTTTCTGACTCTAGAAACTTAAAGGCCTCTAAGTCATAACAAAAATGCCTTCTTCACAGTGGAGGGGACAACAACCAAATCCCTTTCAGTGAAGACCCAGTTTGCATCTCAATCAGGTCTTGCAATAATGAAGGGGAAAGAGGGAAGTGTTTTCAGGAACAAATATAGAAGGCACATGGACAAAATCAGAGAGGGGTAGGATCAAGGGTGGGAAGTTGAGATGGCTGGAGTGGGGGATGAGTAGTAGGGGGGAAATGGAGAAATTGTATTTGAAGGGCAATAAAAAAATGTGAAAGAGAAGAGTTGTCAGTTCCAAGAAATGTAGGTACAAGTGCAAACTTTATGAGAGTCCTTGAGCTGAGCCAGCATTGCATCTCTCAGGAAGCAGCACTTTTCTCTCTCTCTGCAGTCACCTTTCATTTTTTCACTCAAATATCATATCAACCAAAGAAGGGTATGCTATATGTTTTGACATGGTTGCTGTAATTTGTACTGCCCTGATTAGTAACTGAGGTGAACAGAAACTGACATTCACCACACAGTTTGCTCTGATGTACTTAAAAAAAAATAAAACCTAAGATGGGAGTTTTAACAGCCTCTTGAAGTTAATAGGCTTCACCTTCACACTTTTCCAGCAGTCTTCCTACATGTGTGTGATTACCTCTTCAGTAAGATATACCAAAATAACCATTAGGTCAAACTTAGCTTCATAAAGACGGTGGTTATTTCTAATTCTGTGGGCACCAATCTAAACAAGGATATTTGATCCAAAACTGTGTTTATATTACCAACAATTCTAATTCTATTCTATTAATAAAAGGGACAGAGACATGCTAAACTTATCCAAATGAGCCTACTTCCATGAAACTAAGACACTCAAAAAGAAATTCAAATTTATGTAAGGAAGTCAAAAAGAGAGAGAAAGAGATCAGAGTTACTACCCACAGAGGTGTATTTTAGCTGCTTCTGGTTTTCCACAACAGTGTCCAGGTCCCCTCCACATGGCCCCTGGAAAAAGGACAGAAATTGAATTTTTACAAATCTATCACTTGATTCCACTGGTAACCACATGACAACTGCCTGTACTTGAGGGACACTCTGTCAACCTCACTGTAGAGATGGTGCATGTGAGACCAACCAATGGTGGGATCTGGTGTAAAGTGCTACCTTAAGTCAACAACAATAACAATGTCAACTTTTATTATTGATCATTGATGACTCAATGCAAGTCTTCTGACAATTTTCCACTTTCAGAGCATATCTATTTGAAAAATGCAAAAGATTTATTCAGAGTTTAATAACAGGTGAGAAAAAAGGTGTCACTCATATTTTATACCCATATTGAGAGTTTCACTTTCAAAGAAACTATGATTTTCATGTCATCACACTGATTATTCCCAAATCCTTTATCCTGACTAAGTCCATGGTGAAAGTTCTGTAGCCACATGAAAGCTTCACCTTCTATAACAGCTTCAGGCTCTCACTGTTGTACAACCACTGAGTGGAGGTCACACTTTTATAGCAGCCAGCACCACAGTGTCCTTATGCTGTGTGACTGGTGCTGTTGACTGGAAAGTTAGCACACTCACAAGTTCTGTGGGGAAACAGAGGATGGGACAAAGAGAGAGTGGTCATGGTACCTGGGGCCACTATGTACCTCCAGAAATACCAGTTACTTATTGTTCATATTTAAGTTTGTAAAGGTCATCTGAGGATGGTCCTGACCTCTGCAGGAAAACAACTGCCTTTGTTGAGATGACAATGTGTACAGAGAGGGGTGGGCATCTTCTCTGACCCCACATTACCTGAGAGTGAGCCCTGAAGTGTTCTCATGGACATCTCAGTACAATCAGTACAAAGAACCCCTTCTCAGATCCTGTGTCCTATAACCTAATCATTAGGTGAAATTTTCCTCTCTCATGAAATTTCTTGATCTTAGGACTTATTTCTTCACAAAATCATGCCCTACTCCTTGTATAAGTAATTCCATATGTTAGGGAAGGCAGGCTTATATCCCCTGTACAACTCTGGGACCAAAGAAAATACGTACTTGTTACAGAACAAACAAGGGGGGGGCCTGGGACAATATACTATTATTGAAAGAAGGCCCCGGGTCCGTTATGTCCACCACCCGAGGAAAGATGTCTCTCAATGCCAGAGATTCGTGAAAAGGAAAGGAAATGTTTATTTAATGCTATACAAACTTGAAGTAGTGACCTAATGTCTTTATCAAAAACCCTAAAGTCCCTAAAAACACCCACAAATAGACACAGTCCTTCCTTCCTTCCCCCTTTGCCCAGTCCAGAGTACCGTATCTCAGGAAAGGAAATAGAAGTCCATGGCTCAGGCAGTCCTCTGGTTCTTCCCAGTTAGTACTCCATCTCGACTAGGAGACCTCCTGGGTTCCCGGCACCCTCAGCTGAGTCACCGGGATATCAGCTAAAACCAGGTGGTGGTTCCCCCTTCTAAAGCTGCGGGGGGGGGGGTCCCCACTCTGGCAAAAGCACGTGGTCCTCTCTCCCAGGGCCATGGGAAGGGAGAGTCCCCACTCTGTCAAGGCCGCGTGGTTCTCCCCCTCAGGGCTGCAGGAGTTCCCACTCTGTCCAGGCTGCTTGGTTCTCCCTCTCAGGGCTGCAGGAGTCTCCACTTTGTCAAGGCCGCGTGGTTCTCTCTCAATGGCTTCACATCCTAGAACTCATATCCTTCCAGCTTTACTGGACTGCCATCATGAGTCTGGGCAGGTGTGGCCCCAAGTCATGGAGCCAATCTTCTCCCAGCTCCCACATAGGTGCTGTAACTCAGGGGACCTGCCCCCCAGGTCCCATCTTGAGAGGGAGGTCCCTTTCCATCCCCCTGTCCTTGAGCATGGCCATAGCTATTTAGCATATCTAACTGACCAGCCAAAGGCTATAGGTATGCTAAATAACCATGCCATAGATTAGCTGCAAAGCTGCCCTGCATGTTCTTGCTCTGTGTGCCCCTTCCCCCAACTCACACCTGTGGGGGAAGGGGTGAAGACACCTTAAAATCTCCTGGACACCTTGAGTTCTGGACCCCATTTCAAATGCCTATTTGGGATCTTCCCTCTTGGCTGCACCCTGTAACATACTTAGTGGGAAGGCATTTACCTGGTATTAAATATTTTATTATTCCATAAATATAGCCCAACCTGGATGTTGTGACCTTGTATTTGAAGGAGTTTTTGGTAAATATTTTGACAGATTGAATAGGACTTTCTTTTTGCCTGTGAGTTGAATAACATGCTGAAATAATTTCCCAGGGAGATGTTTTTATGATTTTAGCAAAAGACAGGGACTGCTGGAATAGAAGGAATCAAGATGGTAAAGGCCACAAAGGAAAGCCCATAGTTAACCCAATATTCCATGCAGAACACCAAAATGTTAATAAAATATAGAGCAAGGTGAGAGTATCTTTTTTTCCCACCTATTCAACATATCACTGGAATGCCTGGATGGAACAACTTGTCAATAAGATGACATTTTTGGTATTCATATTGGAAAAAAAAAGAAAATTGATCTCTTTAACAGACAACTTCACCTTATATGTAGAAAACTGTTGGGGAGCGCCCTGCCTGGTCTCAGGAAGCTGTAACCTCCCCCCACCCCACCCGTGACTTAGGCTGAGTGAAAAACCTCCAGACCAGGAGCCACTAAGGAGACAAAACCTATTTCTCTGGCTTGAACAGCAGTCAATGACGGGTAACAATTCTCTTGGATAGAGAATGAACCTAAGACACAGGCATTCATGAAAGAAAACAGACTCATGGGGCTGTGGAAATGAAGGGGTGATCAACATCAACCCCCTTTGGCTTTGTCAAAGCCTGAGTCTTTGTTCTTGGATGTGAGAAATCCAAGTCTCCTGGCTGCCTTTGTCTTCTCAGGCCTGCAGGGGTGAAACAGCCTGCAGGCCCCTGGGGTAATCAGGCATGGGACATAGAATATGCAAGATCCTGTGAGATCTGTTTGCTGGAGGATGTTATTATCTTAGAATTTAAAAGCACAGACAGGAAACCAAAACTAGCCCTTTAAGCAATATGTTAAAAAACCCAAACCTTGCCCAGAATCACAGCGGGAGTTCTGTCCCCACCTTTGTAAGTTGTTTACATCCTTTGATCTTTTCTGCCAGACTGTGAATCCACAAAGTCTGTTTTCTCAATAAATTTCTGCTTGGGAATGGACATGGGGCGTTCCCCATTTGAGGAGTGGCCAAGTGGCACCCTCCAGGAGAGAGGGTGGCCAAGAGGCGCCTTCCAGGCGACAGAGGGTAGCCCAGGTGCTCCCCACTTGAGGAATGGCCATTCTGTCCCAATTCTCCCACAGAACCTGGTTGTCTCTGTTTATGTTATTAGCATGTTTCGACGAACACCCGCAGCCCAGATGGATACTGCTGGCCGGTATCCTTCACAGAAAACATTAGAAATTCTTCCGTCCATCTAGAAAAAAAAAAAAACTGTGAAAACTGGTACATTCATTCAAGTTGGAAAGGACAAAATTAACAGTCAGCACCCTTCTCATTTCTTTGTAACAATAATTAACAAACCAAAATAGATTTAAGGATACCTATTCACTTCAAACAGCACCAGAAATAATGAGATACTTAGAGAAAAAGCATTCACATATGAGGAAGATGTATGTACTAAAACTACCAAACTGTCTTCAAAACAATTAAAATGTAAAAATAAATAAGTAGAAAAAACATCTATGTTTATGGATTGAAAGACTTGCAATCACTTACATATTTGATGTAATTTGTATCAAAAACCTAATAACACAGCAAGCTCCAAAGACAACCTGCCTCTACACTTCCAAAACGGTCCCCAACAACAACTACCAGGCTGCTCCTCAGCCCCATTCAATGGGATTTTGTAGGCCCTGTCTGTTGCAGACTGAAGATAATGAAAGTTGGGGTACTGAGAAAATCACATTTTGCATTTCTATGGAGCTTCTGGGTAAAGCTCAATCTGCCTGACCCAGACACACCTTGGGAGAAGAGCATCAACAATGCAAACTAGGTCTTGTCTAAAAGCAATTTAGTTGTGGGTCCACCCACTGTGAAGAAAGCAATTTTTTTAGGACCTGGAGGTCTAATGTTGCCCCAGATTCAGAAACCCTTACATGGGTTCTTTCTGAATCTAGGCTACTGACATCTATTTTTATAGCACTCCATTAAAAATGAAATTGTAATTTGTTAATTGCTGATCCTTTATCTGGTCTGTTGAAGCGTGCATAAGTCTTTTTGAAAGCTTCTTGACAGTGTTAAGAACCAAAGAATATCTGTCTCAAATACCTGGTCTCATTACTTAGGATTTTAATATTCCTAGTGTTCTCATTTCTCAAGAGAGAGGCACACCTTTGTTGGGGACCTTTAGAGCCAAAACAAAAGAGACCACCTATCAGAATTTCATGAAAAATTTTGCTTCCTTTTGTGTAAACTCAATTAACCATTACACATTCGCATAGTTCCTCCTAAAATCTCTCCAGCCTTCAAATCAGGGCTGTTGTGTTTTGTTTCACTGCCCTATGGCATAGACTTTAATAAGTTTTACATTTATTTTTAAAAGTATTTAATGCATGTTTTACCTTAACATAACATCCTTGTAAGTAGGTAAGCATGTTTTCTTACTCAAAAGTGTCATAAATCCTCAAAATATTTTCTCCTCTCATTAATTGTTTTTAGAAATGTTTCCAATAGACATGCCTCTCTTCTTGGTTTTCATAGCAGTAGATGACCTGACTTCCCAGGTCCTCTTGTGGACCCAAATGCCTCAAAGCAGCCTTTGCTCAGAATCCATGAAGACATGCCAGCATGAAAGGGCGCATTTCTATAGCACCCTAACCATCAACAGCATACTCAATCCACATACATTTTCACAGCAACTTGAAGACCACGGAGATTATAAATGATATCCTATCCTGAAACTCAACAATTGAAGTAAACATGCAGGTCTCTGTTAAGTTAGCCACCCACAGGTATGTACTGAATGAGCCTCTCTTAAGCCCTCTTTGACATGCAGCTCAGGGTAGACATCACTGTCCTTGTTCTTTGTTTTCTTTGTTCTGTTTACAAATTACATGTGTCTGTCCTTAAAGAGCCCACATCCAGAACCTGGGAAATAGGAAGTAAATCTCTTTACTTATTCCATTTCCTGTCCTACTCCCTGTGACATCTGGTATGTTTGGCTGAGATTTCTGAGCACCTGTCCAGAGGTGGATTGTGTGTGAGCAGAGGTGAACACAGGTTGAAGTCATGGAGGAATGGGGTCTGCTCAGTGTCAGATGAGAAATTTTGAAGCCTTAGAATTGGCAGGGTGTTAGGCATGGCGTGGTCTGAAGGGGCTCTAAAGGTGCCATACGAGAAGGTTTATTTTGGAGGCTGAGAATGAAGCTGAATCATATGAGTGAGTGCCTGACCTACCTGTTGAGAAAGGAGCCCCTGCAGCTTGTGTGGTGAAGTGGGGGTGTCATTCTCCCATATTAGAATGGGTGTCATGGTAAGACACAGAGTTAGGAGAAAGAATAATGTTTTGAAAACTTAGATTAGTTTTCTGAAATTGAGACAAGTGGTAAAAACAGATATAAACTAGCAGGAGATATGAGACAATATATGTGGGCCAGAAAGAAAGAGGGGATGAAGACAGAATTGAGGTTGTTACATTGTGCAAGTTAGAGTATGGGGTAATGGGGAGCAATCTCTCAAATGGTGTTTTATGAGATTAAAATATTTTAACACTAAGTACACTTGATGGCTACAAATATTGTGACTTTACAAATGCCACTGAATTGTTCACTTTATAATGCTTAATTTTATCATGTGAATTTTACTTCATAAAATAATTATGCTGAATTAAAAAAGACATATTAAAAAGAGAACATACTACATTGTTTTACATATGTTAAACTTCAGTATATACAAACTTACCTATAGAGAAAGAAAGAAAATGAGTAATTTCCCGCAAACTCTGGGGATTGGGTGGAGAAGAGGGGAAGGGATTTCAAAGGCATGTGAAAAACTTTTGGGTCAAATTGATACATGTGGATTGTATAGGCATGCCGACACTCATCAGATTGTAAACTTTAGATATATTTGCTTTATTGTTAGTCACTTATAAATCAGTCAAGCTGCAATCAATGTATGATGACATGACTTGCTGGTGTGGTCAGGACAGGAGCATATGGTTTTCCTAATAATGCTGTTTCCAAGTGGTCAGACCCACAATGTGTATGCAGACAAATGCAATAATGACAACACCAGCCATTTTTTAGCACTGGCTTTGTATTGGGTACCTCAGGCACCTTAGCTCACTGAATAACCAAAATTAATCACCAAAATTAATCACCAAAATTCATTTACTTCACTTAATGTTCTTACCTCCTGACCTTTGCTCATGCTGTGTCCTCTGCCTGGAGTTCTCATTTCTGCCTCCAACATGAGCTGTAGGATTGCCTGGGCTCATTCTCTGTTAGATGTTTCTTTATCAAAAAAGTTTAACTGGTCTTCACCAGGTCAGAATGCTCTATAACCTCTGTGAGGTTGGAATGCTGTATATTTTACCCTTTTAACCATTATCATATTTGTAAATTTTTAATTCATTTATAAAAGAATAACTACCCTTTGCTCACCATTTCTCTGACAGACTTCTAATCACGACAAAGGAAACAGACAAAATCTCAGACTTCGTAGGCCTTACTTGACAGTGAGGGAGTCACACAATAATCAAAACAACAGTGATAATAATATTGTATAACAGTATGTTAGAATAAAGTAAGGCATACTTGGGGTGATATTTTTTGTTAAATTCAAATATCTTGGCTCAGCCCAAAAAATGTGAACTTATTGGAACTGAGAGATCAGAGGATGAGAGTACATGAAGTCAGAAATAATGAATCCATCAGCAACAGCCTTGGCTTTGCTCTGAATGAACTGGGGAGACACTGGGAGGTTGAAAGAAAAAGAAAAATAAATGTGAATAGCCTGTGTTTATGGAAGGAAACCAACGTTTTCCACCCTGAAAGTTTAGTTTAAGGATATTGCTTTTAAGCTGTTTATTCAGAAAAAAAATAGAAAAAATTGTTGACCCTATTCATATTTCTGTCTACAGATTCAGATAGAACTTGTGATTCAGGAGGAAAATTGGGATGTTCACTTTAGGTTAATTTGATTACATGTGGGAAATAAAAGTGTGTCAGGAAGGCGCCTGTAGACGAGGTAGCCCCTGTGCCCTACTGATTCTGAGTTGCCTGGAAAAAAATCTGTTGCCAAGTAGGATGTGGTCTTCTCACCTACCTGCAAAGCACTCATTCTGACTTCTGAAACAAAGGACTTTATTTTCCCCTTTTCTCCTTTGTTCAGAATGTTTATAACCCAACATTTCCTCACAGTTATCGATTTTTATGCTTCTGTGAATTCTCTATGATTATATATTAAAAACATTATTCCCTTTTGTTAAATGGACTCTCTTAGTTTGGATGATTAGCCAGCCAGAATATTTTTAAGGTGGGAGGGACAGTATTCCTATTTTTAGCCTCCTCACTAACCAGGATTTGTGTGGCTGCTGGGTTGCAAGCAGGAGATTTGGTGAGAAAACAAGTATAGTAATTCCAAGTAATAGGTAAGGATATTTGGAGCAGTGTGAAGAAAAAATGTCAGTTTCTGGATTTGTTCTGAGTATTGAGTCAAAGAATTTTCTGAAGAATTTAATGTGGGATGCAAGAAAAAGTGAGGGGTGCTGAAAATACAAAGAGATTAAGAAAAATTCTACTGGAGCACATTCAGGTCAATGATTTGCCTGAGATTACAAATCTTAAGGCATCCTGAAGTGCCTTTGAAATGTTATTTGTCAAGTAAACACATGGTTATCAACAGTCATGTCCAGTTCATCTCTTTCATGCACTACCATGCCCCAAGTGCCTCAGACAGTGCCTGATAGATTTAAAGTATGAGTTCATTACATGTTTACAGAACTACAAAGGAATGAGTAATGAAAAATCAAAATGTCTCCTGAACTACCATACACACTATTTCTTATTTATAAGGAAAATACTTCAGTACCACAGATTTGCCATTAGAACAAGGACTCTTACAAATTCATTTGTTGTTGTCAATCATATGAAGACTTTTTTATAGCTTTATTGCTGCTGTATTTATTTTTGGAAATAATTAAGTTGAACATAAATTACTTCAATAATATTGAAACTGAGCAGGCACCCTTGTGGGAAACTTCTTGGGCCCAATTTCTCAACAATAGAAAGGGTCCTGGATTCTTGAAGGCAACGACAAGCTCAGCAAATATTAATTGAATTTAGGGACATGTAAAAACAACAACACAAATGATGAAGTTGTTTTTTATTTATAGGCAGTTTTACCTACTTTTATAAAATCTGAATGTCTTATTTCTTTTCCTTGTCTGATTGTTGTGGCTAGGATTTCCTGTATTATGTTGAATGGAACTGTTGAAAGGCCACACCCTTGTCGTATTCCTGATCTTAGAGGGAAAGCATTCAGTTTTTACCCCTTGATGCAATATGCTCCCTAGACTACTGAGTGTGTTTTTTTTTTATCATAAATGGGTGATGTAGTCTAATAAATGCTTTTTCAGCCTCTATTGATATGATCATGTGATTTTGGTGTTTCCTTTTGTTTGTGATATGTTACATTTTTTTTTTTAATTTGCAAATATGGTACCATCTTTGCATCCCTGAAATGAATTGCAAATGATCATAGTGTGTGCTCTTTTTATTGTATTTCTGGTTGAGGCTTGCCAATATTTTGTTTAGGGTTTAGCATCTATGTTCATAAGTGATATTAGCCCATGATATTCTTTCTTTGTTGTATCTATATTTGGTTGGAGATTAGACTGATGCTGGTCTCATAAGACTTTGGGAGTTCTCTCCCTCATTTGGAATTTTTAGAATAGTTTGAGAAGAATAAATTAGCTCTTCCTTAATTTTTTTTTGTAAAATTCTCCTATGAAATTGTCCCATGTAGGGCCCTTGTGTGCCAGGAAGTTTTTGCTTAGTGCTTCAATTCCACTTGCTATTTTCAGCCTATTCAGGCTTTCTACTTCTTGATTCAGTTGTGGAAGATTTTATGTATCTATAAATGTGTCTGTTTCACCCAGGGTTTAAAATCTCTTGACATATAGTTCTTCACAGTAATTTCTTACAGTCAATTGAATTTCTGTGGTATCAGGTGTAATCTCTCCTCTGTCACTTCTGATTGTGTTTATTTGCATCCTCTCTCTTTTTCTCTTGATGAGTCAGTTTAAAGTCTTGTCAACTTTTTTAATCTTTGGAGAGAAACAGCTTCTGCATTTATTGATCCTTTGAATTCTTCTCTTAGATGTTATGTCATTTAATTCTGATCTCATCTTGGTTATTTCATCTCTTTTACTGGCTCTGGGCTTTGCTTGTTGTTTCTCCAGTTCTTGTAGATGAAGGTCAGGTTGTTATTTGAAATGTGTCTATCTTTCTCAGGTAAGCCTGGATTGCTATGAACTTCCCTCTCAAGACTGCCTTTGATATGCCCCTTAAGCATTTAGGCTGTTATTTGCTGATCTTCATTTGTTTCCAGAAACTTTTTGATTTCTTAATTGATCTCATTGTTAACCCATTCACTGTGTAATAATATGTTATTCAGTCTCCATGAATTTGACTGTTTTTGAGTTTTTCCTTTGTAGTTGCTTTCTAGTTTGAAGTTATTGTGGTCCAAGAAAATGTTTGATGTGATTTCAATTTCATTGAATTTGTTGAGGCTTGTTTAGTGACTCATCATGTGGTCTATCTTTGAAAATGTTCCATATATGTTTGAAAAGAATGTGCATTTTGCTTCCTTGAGGTGAAAGGTTCTGCATATATCTTTTAAGTCCATTTATCTAGTGCATATTCAGTGCCCAAATATCCTTGATGATTCTTCATGTTGAAGATCTAGCCATTGTTGTTAAAATACCCAAGTAGAAGTGTGTGGCTGTCTATGTCTTTCTTGGGACCCTCCAAGATTTTTGTAATAAATTTGGGTGATCCAAAATTTGGTGCATATATGTTTACAATGATTATTGTCTTCTTGATGGATTCTGCCTTTGAGTAGTTTGAAATATCCTTCTGTGTCTCTTATTATTGCCTTTGTATTAATGTCTATTATGTCTGATTCAAGTATTGCTTTCCTGGCTTATTGTTCCTGTCTATTTGCTTGGAATATTTTCTTCCAACCCTCACTTTCAGACTGGGTAAGTCTTTTCTTCTTAGGTGGGTCTCTTGTAGGCAGCATAAGTGTGGGTCATGCTTTCTTATCCTTTCAGCTACCCTATGTCTTTTGATTGGTGCATCTAATCCATTTACATTTAAGGTTATTATCAATAGGCACTTATTCATTTAATTTACCCCCTCTGTACCTTTGTTCCTCTCTAACTCTTCATCTTCTTTTTTTAAGATTTTTTAGAGATAAGGGGAGGAAGAGAGAAAGAGAGGGAGAGAAATATTAATGTTTGATTGCCTTTTGCACGCCTCCTACTGGAGATCTTGTTGGCAACCCAGGCGTGTGTCCTAGACTGGGAATTGAACTGGTGACCTTTTGATTCACAGGCCGGCACTCAACTACTGAGCCACAACAGCCAGGGCTTTCTTTAGCTTCTTAAAGCAATTCCTTTGCATGCCTTGGCAGGCTCCTTTTGTGGAGGTATATTCTTTTAGCCTTCTTTCTTTCCTGGGTAATACCTCATTTCACCTTCCTCTTTAAATGGGAGCCTTGCTGGATAGAGTAGTATTGGTTTTGGGCTTCTGCCTTTTGTTACTAGCAATATTTATTACCATTCCCTTTTGGCTTTTAGTTTTTGTGTTAAGAAGTTAGCTGCTAAGCTTATCGGAGCTCCTTTGTATGTTGCTTCCTGTTTCTCCCCTGCTGCCTTTATGATTCTCTCTTTGAGTTTGAATTTTGCCATTTTCATTATGATGTGTCTTGGAGTGGGCCCCTTTGGGTTGATCTTGATTTGGACCCTCTGTGCTTCCTGAACTTGTGTGGCTTTTTCTCTCATCAAATTAGATAAGTTTTCTATGATTGCTTTTTCAAACAGGTTTTCTATTCCTTGTTCCCCTTCTTCTCCTTCTAGTATCTTTATTATATGGATACTATTATGTGTCATGTTGTCCAGCAATTCTCTTAGTCCCTCTTGATTCTTCTGGAGGTTTTTTTTTCCTTTTCTTGCTCTTTTTGAGAGTTTTTCTGTACTTTGTTGTCCAGCTTGCTGATTTGATCCTCTGCTTCATCTAGCCTGCTTTTGATGCCTTCTACTGTATTCTTCATTTCCTCTTGGCTCTTTTTTTTATGTCCTTTTACATGCTGATATTGTTTACAGTAAGTTCCTTGTAGTTTCCCTGTAGTTTTTGGTATATCTTTGTGAGCTCATTCAACTTCCTTATAACCATTGTTTTGAACTCAGTATCTGATTGTTGACTTGCTTCTATTTCATTTAGTACTCCTTTTGAGGAGTCCTCCTTTCATTTCAATTTGGGATTGCTTCTTTGACTTCCCATTATTTGTTTGTCTCTTCCTGCTTGCTTCTGCTTCTTAAATTAATCTTTTTTGACTTCCTGACTTTGTGATGTGAAGTTCAACATTAGGAGGCCTGTGCCATTCAGTGGTATAGTCTCCTCAGCTCAACTTAACTAGATGCTCTCAGTATGCTCTTTATGTCCTTTATGGTGGTTCTCTGGATGTAATTGAGTTTTGATTGCTTTGGGGTGTTTCTTTGGTAGGTCCTTCCCTCCAACTGGTTGACTAAGGGTCATTCCTCCTACCATGTGTTATGTGCTGTTGTGAATCTACTGTCAGAACAAAACCACAAAGGCAAGGAAACAAACCCACAACCACAAAAATAACTACCCCCCACCATCCCACTATCAACAGCAAATGAACTACTACCATATTTTTTTTTAAATGTAAGACATACATTTACCTCTCAAATTTGGTAGGGATAATGGTTGTTAATGCTGTTCTTGAGTTCTGTCTACATTTACATTGGTTAAATATTATGTTATTTATGTTATTAAATATTTTACCACATGTTTTGCTTTGAATTTTTTTTCCAATTTTCCTCCTCTAAAACCTAGGTATGTCTTATGGTCTCAAAAATAAGGTATATGATAAGCATGTAAATAGATGAAGATTATTTTAACAAATGAGAGGGCATATGGGATGACTTATTTACTGAAAGTAAAATAATTTTGAGAGGGTAGAGGGAGGAGCAGTAATAAGAAATGGGAGTTGGAGCAATACAAAGAGAGAAAGTAAAATTTACATCATGAATTAAAAAGGGAATTAAGAATGTACAATGGAATTTGAGGAGGGAAGCATATAGTAATCGGTTTAAACAGAAATTAAAATAATATAAAAATACAGTCAGAGAAAGAAAAATGAGGGGGAAACATTAAACAATTAACAAAAATATAGGAATGAAATTGAAGAGAAATGTCCACCACAGTACTGTAAATGACGAATAAGGTAAAATTAATATAGGTTGTGTGGGAATAAGAGGGAAACAAGAAACAAACAAACAAACAAACAAAAAAGGTTCAATACATGTGGAGAGGAGTGGGAAATGATTTTGAAATGATAGAGGGAAAGGGAATATTAAGAATGAGGAACAAAAACTAGTCCGATACAGGTAAAAATTAAAATTTGGGATGTATGGAAAAATAAAAAAGGGAAAATAGAGTATGAAGAAAAATAAAAAGGCAGGATGAAAGAGAAATAGAACAGACAAAGACAGGTTAACACAGGGAAAAAATAAAAAATTTACAAGAGAATAAAAGAGAAGGAGAGGGGACCAGTAAAATATGATATTTGAACCACAAAATTAGTGAAGATCTTGACATAAAATTAGAAAAAAAAAATGCAACAACAACCACTCTACCTACCACAACTAGCAAAGATTGCTAAATGTGGGGAGAGAATGGGGGTATTTTAAGAGTAGAGTGAAAAGGAAGTGAGAGGCCCATTGACAAGAAAATTGGTTTCCTGACTTCCATCAAGATGGAAGCATAGGTGGACGCACCGTACCTCCACGCACAGCCAAGATTAGAACAACAACAATTTAGAGGCAGAACAACACCCAGAAGTGACAGAAAATTTATCTGACTGGAAGTCGGACAGCCAAGAAGTTGAAATGAACCCATTTATCCAGACTGGGTGGAGGGGCAGAGACAAGCAGCTAGCCACAGGGCACAGCATGGCAGAGAACATGGAGAATTGGGTGCATAAGGCAACCGGGAGCACATAAGGCATCTGGGGTGTGCAAGATTGCAGCAGGTGGACCCTGAGTATGCAAGTGGAAGCTGGCAGACCCAGTGAGGTGGCAATTGTGGAGCAGGGCAGAGTGCACAACCAGGATCCCAGGGAAGGGACTGAGGTCCCACAGAGAATGGAGCTACTGCCATTGTTCCTTCCCGACCCCACCCTCACATACAATGTCACAGTCTAGTGACTGGGGTGCCCAGTCCTGGTGAACACCTAAGGCTCCAACCCTCACTGTAACAGAAGTGATCAGAACCCCCCCCCCACAAAAAAAAAAGAGAGGGAGATGGCTCAAACAGAAGGACAAATCAGTGCCCCAAAACTCATCCTTTTGAGCGACCAAGAGATAGCTAACCTATCAAATGCATAGTTCAAAACACTGGTGATCAGGAAACTCACAGAATTGGTTGGTTTGGGTGCAAATTTGATGAAAAAATGCAGGTTACCATAAAAGAAATGAAGGAAAATGCACAGGGAACCAATAGTGATGGGAAGGAAACTGGGACTCAAAACAGTAGAGGGGACCAGAAGGAAGAAAGAAACAACCAAACAGGAAAGAATGGAGAAAGAAGAATTCAAAAAAACAAGGAGAAGCTTACGAGCCTCCAGGACATCTTTAAATGTTTCAACATCCAAATTATAGGGGTACCAGAAGGGGAAGGGGTAAAGCAACAGATTGAAAATGTATTTGAACAAGTAATAAAGGAAAGCTTCCCCATTCTGGCAAAGGAAATAGACTTCCAGGAATTCCAGAAAGCTCAGAGAGTCCCAAAGAAGTTGGACCCAAGAAGAAACTTACCAAGGCTCATCATAATTACATTAGCCAAAGTAAAACTGATGGAGACAATCCTAGAAGCAGCAAGAGATAAGGGGACAGTAACCTACAAAGGAGTTCCCATCAGACTGTCAGCTGATTTCTCAAAAGACACCTTACAGGCAAGAAGGGGCTGGAAAGAAGTATTTCAAGTCAGGAAAGACAAGGACTTATATCCCAGACTACTCTATCCAGCAAATCTTTCATTTAGAATGGAAGGGCAGATAAAGTGCTTCTCAGATAAGGTCAAGTTAAAGGAGTTCATTGTCACCAAGCCCTTATTTTATGAAATGTTGAAGGGACTTATCTAAGAAAAGAAGATTAAAAAAAAAACATGTAGAGTAAAAGGACAGCAAACTCGCAATTCTTAACAACCACACTTAAAGCAAAACCAAAAGAAATTAAGCATACAACTAGAACAGGAACAGAACCACAGAAATGGAGATCACATGGAGGATTAGCAACAGGGGAGTGGGGGGAGGAGAGAGGGGGAAAAGGTGCAGAGAATAAGTAGCATAGATTGTAGGTAGAAAATGGACAGGGAGAGGGTATGAATAGTATGAGAAATGTAGAAGTTAAAGAACTTATAAGTATGACACATGGACATGAACTAAAGGGGGGGAAGTGGGTGGGAGAGGGTGTGCAGGGTGGAGGGGAGTGAAGGGGGGAAATGGGGCAACTGTAATAGTATAATCAATAAAATATGTTAAAAAAAAGAAAATTGGTTTCCTGTGTCTGGATGTGGGAGAAATAGTAAGAGTGTGAAATGGAAACAAGTTGTAGGAAAAGAAAAAAAAAAAACAAAATTTGAAAGGAAAGTAATGTGAGGAAAGAAGAAGGTAAATGGGGTGAGAGAAAGGAAAGGAAAATATATGAATTTAAATAAACTGTAATATAAAATCTGGTAACGTCATATGCATAATCTTACAAACTTTCATCACTCTTCAGACTCCTAGAACCCAAAGAGATTACTATCTCCTTCTTTCCCTTGATTCTTATTCCATGTGTCATAACTTTTCTTGCCTAGTGCACCTGGTTACCAGGACCTGAGATCCATGTCACAGGAGGCACAAAACAGGGTCTTCCAGTGCAGAGCTGTGGCTAACTGATGTGGCAGAGACCCGCATGTTTACAAGAATTTCAGAGTTTCATGACAGAATATTTTTACAATCTCTGTAAACTTGTTCCTGGAGAGTGAGTGAAAATGTATGTAGAATAAGAACACAGTCGTTGGCTAGGCTGCTGCAGAGGTGCAGTGTTTTATCTCTATACTTTTTTCTCAGATTTTAAGACAAAGGTCATTTTAATCCTTTTTCACAGAACAATCTAGGTAGGCAGGTTACCTTCTGCTGTGGACACCAATTCAGGATGGAGGCAGGACAATGGGAACTATGTATTGACAAATTTCAGCCAGATTAAAAACATTTGGAATATTTGAAAATATAGTAAGGATGGGCAGCTATAAGCGAGATGACACGATCAGGTAATTATAAGTACTGATAGGTGATGTCAGAATGAGACATGCATCACACAAACTTAAGAGAAAAGAAACACTTTATAAAAAAAAACATGCATTAACATAGTGAGCCAGAACTCAGCACCCATGAGAAAGAAGGCTGTGAAGATTTTAAGAACAGGTGAAATAATCAAAGGCATCTGTTTGCTAGTTGGCTATACAGAAAAGAAAATTGAAACTTTTCATAAAATCTTTACAGGATGTCATTTTACCTCCTGTTTTTAAAGATTCTCACCCAAGTAAGAACCCGCACAGACTGATACACCAAAACTCAGAAGGATTGAATTTTAAGAGATGGACACAGGACTTTGTGTCAGATGCTTCCTAAATCATAACTCTGGCAATAAAATTTTAAGGACATTTTTGTATTTCAAGCATTCAAAATAAAGATTCTGTGATTACAAGTTGCAATTACATTTCTAAAGAGAATGCTCTAAAATATGGAGGTCAGAAGCCTGCAATGAGAAAGGACTTCTCTAAAGCTTCATGACTCTGGGCAAACATTAAGTCCTCTAGGTCATAATGAAACCGGAAAAGACACCAGTGTTCGGGTTGCCTTTCACTACCAAACCCAATAAGCAAAGACGGCAATTGAATCTTTAGGGTGCTTTATTCAGATGGCCGGCTATCTGAAAAGATGGTGGGGTCACACCCAATCAGACCATCTTGTCATCTCTTTCCAGGCCAGACATTTTATAATGGGGGAATAAACGAGGTGTGGTGAGGGCCTTTAGATTCAGAAGCTGTAACATTCCTGTCCTGGGCAGTTAGCTATTTCCAGGGGATGGTGGTCGTATGTGTGTGTGTGTGTGTGTGTGTGTGTGTGTGTGTGTCTCCCTAGAACACAGACACTCAGATGCCTCAATTTGTCCCTAGTGGGTAATTTTTAGCAGTGCCCCAGGAGGTCATCTGTGTTCAGAGGAACCAGGACAGGCTTTATCTGTAGTTTCTGAAACAAAAGCTTTAACATACATATTATTTGCTAGACTTACAACTTTTTACCTTAAGCTAAAAAGCTTGGGTGTCGTCATGTCCATTCCCATTGTCCACAACAGTGTCCTGGTACCTCCACGTGTTTGCATGGAGAAGAGACAATGCTCAAATTCTCTCAGCACTTCACCTGATACCATTGGTTATCACATTACCACTGCTCTTCCTCTGAGGGACAAAGTATCAGCTGCTCTGTGGACATAGTACACATGAGACAAAATTGGCGGTGGGTTTGGTCTGAAATGTGACTTTAAGTTAAGAATAATGACAATGTTAGCTCAGATTTTTAACTGTTTATTGACTCCATGCAAAGTTTAAGGACTGCTCACCTTCAGCATAAATCTATTCTAATAACACAAGAAAACCTTTTATTTAGAGTATAACAGCATAAAGCAGGAAAGGAAAGTCACTCAAATTTCACATCAAGCTGAAGGGCCGTACTTTCAGCAGAACTGATGAAGTTAGAGGCTTCACCTGGTAATTCCCAGAATCCTCCTTCTTGATCGGGTCCATGGTGAGTCTTTGATGGTCCTTGGACATCTTCATTCACTCTGTGGGCTTCAATTTTGTGCCATTGAACAACCACTGGATGGTGAATGCATTTGAGTATCATGTCAAGGCCACGGCATCTTTATTCTCTGTGACTGTGGTGTTACTGGCTCAGAGGGTGGGCTTTCTCACATGCCCTGTGAAGAAACAGAGAATGTGACTCATTGAGAATGGACTTGAGACATGGAGCCATGCTGCTTCCTCAGAGATCTCAGCCAGTCAGAGTACACAGTGAGCCATATAAAGGTCACCAGACTAAGGTTCTGACATTTGCAGAAGAACAACTGTGCACATTCAGGTGACAATATGTAAGGAGAGAGCTGCAGGTCCTTGCTGACCCCATCTAATCTTTGGGTGATTCCTTAACTGTTCTTGCAGACATCTTTGTCATCACAGCCCACAGAACCCCTTTCCAGCCCATGTGTCCTGTAACCTCCTTATCAGGTACAATTTTTCACTCATGAGCTTGATCTTTTTCTAGAACTTTTTTTTTTTTTACTTCAAAAAGCATCCTACTACTTACATAAAAGTTTGTGTGTGTTGGTGAAGGCAGGCTTACAACCTTTGTCCATCTCTACAGCCAAGGGAAGTTTACAGTAAGTGGAAAAGCATTTAGCTTTTGCTAAATAATTCATTAGGTAATAAAAATGTCCTAGTCCAGTCTTCATGATTGTAGACCTGAAGGATTTCTGTCTAAAACAATTTTAAGTATGAACAAGATTTTATTTCATGGCCTACTGATTCAATGTGATGTTGAAATAAGTCTCTACAGGGAAGTGGTTATGGTTTTAACAAAAAAAAAAAAACACTAACAGTAGGAAGAGAAGAAAAGTATACACTATAATAAAGGTCATACATAAAAGCCCAGAGTTAACACAATATTCCATGGAAACACTAAAAATATTTTAGTAATATCATGAACAAGAAATAGATCCTATAATCCTGTATACTCAACAGAGTACTGGAAGTTTTGACCACAACATTTTTAGAAGACGATGAAACAAGTTGTATTTAATTTGGTGAAAAAGAAAAAAAAATGCTTAAAAAATAACATAATTATATATATGAAAAATCTTAAAATTTCTGACACACACAAACTTAGAACTAATAAATATACACTTATAATTAATAAATAAGGGAAAATTGCAGGAGATCAAATAAAAACTTAAGATCACTTTCTTTTCTTGCAACAACAATGAAGAATTTCAAAGCAAAATTAAGAAGAATGTCCCATTTTCTGTAGCATCCAAAAACTAGATTACAAATGAATAAACTTAATTAATAAGGTTGAAATTGTATACACTGAAAACTGCCAAATAGTTTTGAATGAAATTAGGCACAGACAAATGGAAAAACACACATGTTAATTTATTGGAAGACCCCAAACTATCTACATATTTGACACAGTCACTATCAAAACCTCAAGGTCTTCCTGACAGAAATAGAAAACTTCATCCTACTTTTCATGAGGAAATTCAATGAACCCCAAATTGTTGAAATGGTGTTTAAAAAAGAATGCAGTTGGAGGTCTCAGGTTTCCTAAGCTCAAAAGCTACTGCAGAGTTAAGAGAACCAAAACAGTGTGACACTGACACAAAAACTTCTATTCATCAAAGACACGATCAAATGGTGTCAATGAAAAGACCTAGACTATTCAAAGGAGAAAAGATAGACTTTTTAACAATGATGTTGAAAAGGAATATCCACATGCAAATAATTCACATGGATTGTTGTCTTATACTATACAAAAAATTAGGTAAAAATATATCAAACTATAAAGGTTAGACCTAAAAGTTTAAAATGCTTAGAAAAATTATAGAGAGAAACATTATGACATTAAGTTGGCAATGTTTTTATGAATATGACACTAAGAATACAGGCAAAATAGACAATTTGGATTTTTTCAAAATGAAAAATTATCTTCATCAAAAAGCACAACAGACTGAAAGGTAACTTATGAAATGGAGAGATATTTTGCAAATCCTATGGAAAATAAAAAGTTGGTGTCTGGAATACACAAAAGATCTACAACTCTACAAGAAGAACACAATGAATAATCTGATTTATAAAGGGGCAAAAAACTTGAGTAGAATTTTCTCCAGATAATATATACAAATGGCCAATAGTCATGAAAAAAGGTGCTCAACAATGAAGTGAAAATCAAATCTGTCAAGGTCAAATTTGTTGCTTGTGATGTTGGGTGTGGTCATGTTTACTCTGCATATAAGAGGAAAAAATGGCCCTGTGTGGTACCTTTGATTTCACCAAAATATTCTTCAATCATAGTTGGCACTTCTCACATCTCAGTAACTTGACTCTTTGAAATAATAAAGCAGGTCAACAACAACAAAAAAAATATTTGGAAATCTGAGTGCTCAGTGAATACATGGCCTCCAGCTATATGTCTGGGATAAATACAGACTTCCTCAGGTGTTAGTTTGGTATCAGCGTTTGATTATGGAAAGACATAAAAATGGGAGTCAGAGACACCTCTGCACTTCTCTTGGCTCTTTCACTGACTACTGACTGACTGCTTGGCTGAGCAGAAACCTTACCTTGCAGCTGCACAGACTTCTATTGACCAGCTGAGGTGTGTTTCCATGAGGCACTATTTCCCAGGACATCCTGAAGACTGGTGTTGGGACAGAAATAACCCATAAGGACCAGAAACAAGCCAGTGGTGAGTTGACTACTCAGGCCTCTGTAGAAAAGGGTGGGACAGGTTTTTTCCAGGTGAAGGTGAGTGAAATGAGCCAGTGAGCCAATAAATAATAGGGCATATTTCAATAAAGGATTTAGGAAAGAGAAAAGGGGACAGACAGAAGCTGATTATGGCAACAGAATCATGTGCTCTGCCCTTGACCATTAAAGTCATTCTCTCTCCTCTGAGGGCAGGTGAGGACTTGGGCAACTGCAAATGGTGTAAGTTCCAGCAAATGGGGAGCATTGACTTCCTGAAATTCTGGTGCTAGTGGGCAATTTTTGTTAGGTGGTTATGAGATAGAAATTTGGAAAAAACTTAAAATTTTTCTGTGTGTAAATTTGGGTTCAAGACCAATTGCAAAAAGAACTTTTTTGTTAGAGAAATGAAAAGGATCTGAGATGATGGTCCTAGTTCCTGGAGGCACAGAAAGCTTGTCCCCTATGATGAACATTCCAAGGACTCTGAATCCAGGTTCCAGCTCGGCAGAAATTTTGGATCATTCATGCATTCATTCAATCACCATTTATTTCTTCCTAATATATAAAAAACAACTGAGTATTTATTACATGTTGGTCCTAAGCTGGTTTCATGGGTAGAGTGGGGAATGAGAAGACAAAGTCCTTTCCTTTATATCTGGTGGGTATGAATGCACTACAACAGGAATCAAATAAGTGATGTCAAGTCCAGTGCAGGGAAGTGTGCCTGGGCCACCTGAGGGGGAGGCCTGGGTAATCTATGCAGTGACTCTGACTGTTATTGCATGTTCTGGAGTGAAATAAATTATTTCTCCATTTTGCTCACTCCACAAAACCAAGTGCATTCCTATGATCTGAGGAGCCTGAGAGAAAAAGTATCTGAACCAATTCATTCATTTAGGAATCCAAAGCACTCCTCATATGCCCCTTGAGGTGGAGAAATCAAGTATGTGACTACAAACAGCCCTCAACTAACTCTGATCAGCTGCTCATGGATTGTATGTCTGATTCACTGACAGTGCCTTCCTGTTCCTCAGTTTATTCTCAATGAATATTTGTCTTCCAGATTGTCAATGCAGTAACTGTGAAATATTTAGAGGGTCTGACCTAAATCTTGAAATAGAATAGCTGCTCAAACGAAGCACATCTAACTTATCCACTCCTCGAGAGAATCCCCTGGGCTGATCTCTGGTAAATGAACTTTCCAGGAACATCTTTTTTCTAATTTTCTGTCTGGGGATGCTGACCTTTTTCAGAACCTTCCTAAGTTCCCAGGATACTCAGCTAATATCCAGAGACATTGTCTGTCTGTGCTCTCCACACACAGACTGATGTGACACCAAACTCCATTTCTGCCAAGATGTGCCTCTTGGGCCCAAGCCAGGACTGGTGACAGGCTCAGGAGCCTTCTGACTCATGCATCCATTAAACTGTTACACACTCAGCCCTTTCAAGGACCCCAAGCCCAACGTGGCACAACCTTCCCAGGGTTACTGGAGTCAAGATCCCTGGCACAGTGTTATGGGAATGGTTTATTGAGCTAAGCTCTGTGTGAATATCAGGAGGCCTCTCAGACCATGCCCTCACCTATATAGCAGGGTCAGCCTCAGGTAAAGTTCATAGGAACATGCTCAGGGGGATGAACTGAGACTGGTCTCCTGCTGAGCTACTCTCATCAGACTGATCCTTCTGTCTGCAGTGACTATCTGCAGGGCTACAAGTTGGGAAGGGAACTGAGATCTTAGGACATTTGTCTACACTCTGTGTGTCCTGCAATAGATGCCAAAATCTAGCCTGAAAAATAATGCAGAGGGCAATGGAGGCAGAGTAGAGAATTATCAGTTCTGTGCTGGAAGTAGAATTCACCCCACCCAACACCTAGAGGACAGAGAGCAGTCACTCAAGGTAAACACTGAGCTGTCCATATCCTATTAATAGTTTGGAATTTTGTTTTTCCACTATTATGGTGTAGATTCCTATATCTTTCATGGTTACCTTCTTTAACAGCAAAGATCCATCATAGTTTATTGCCACTTGTCCATTTTGTGGACCTTTTATATGGCAGTTTGCCGTTTGTGCAAGAAATGCATATCTATGATTGTTGTCCAGGACTTACCTCTGTACCATATGAGGCATGTTGCATCAGGAGGCTTGTTGAAGATACGTAAATGCACATACTCCCGTATGGCAGCATTTTCCAAACACATATCCTGTTGGGCTATGGTGGGCAGGCACCAAAAGTTTAAGAATGAGACTAGAAAATAGGAAAAATAAATTGATCAATATTTGTATCCTTGTATTGGGTTGGAAAGATGGGGCCCTGAATCCAGAGCAGGTCTCTTTATCTCTCAGCCTTTGTCTGTATAAGAGTGTGTGTCTCCCATGGTCAAGGTCAACAGCATGGCCCCCAATACTGCTGAAAGTAACTTCTAGAACCTGTGAAACTGTTACTTGTTCTGTTTCAAGTACTCTTCTCCAGGTGTTTGTTTTACACACCTCTTCACTATATTCAGACCCCTTCTGATACTCAGGAGCATTTTTGAAAGACACCTTTGCTGACTACCTTCTCTAAAGATACTCTGCCTTCACTTTCTGACCTGTGCTCCTGTTTTTTTTTTGTTTGTTTGTTTTTTCATGGCTGTTGTGGATACCTGACCTCACATTTATACCTTTCCTTGTCCCTCTCTCCTCCATAGAACATGGACTTGATGAGAGCAGGCCTTCTCTGATCTAGTACTTCCAGGGGCTCCAACCAACTAGAAATATATGGGGTTGAATGAATGAGTTTTCCTAGGGTCCTGTAAATCATGGGGTGCATTTCCCCATTTCTGAGGTTTGTGGTAAAGACAATGCCTAGCACCTCTGGATGAATTTTTTTCTGCTGTTCCCTGACAAGATCATTGTTATTATTACCAGTTTTCATAATTCAATACTCAGTGATGAATAACAGGAAATGAACAGCAATCCAGCTTTTCCTGCCTCCAACCACTTCCAGATTATGAGATTTTCCTCTTGCTGAGTCCCCTTCCCCATCCTGCTCTTTCCTTTTGTCCTTTAAACTCAGGTTCAAACAGAAGACTTCCCTCTTTTCTCAGGCACAGATCTCTCCAGCAGATCCCAGTCAGTCTCTATGTCAGATCCTTAGTCTAACCCAAGGAAGTGTCTCCTACTTACCAACCACCAGGAGCCCTTGCCAGTAGACAAGTCCTCAGTGGGTAGAGACTGAAGGGGATCCCATGGTGTCTGCTGCCTGCTCTGTGGCTGTGTATCTTTCAGAAGAGCCTGAGGTTCTGTAAGTCTCACAGGCACCTCTGTCCAGAATGGTGCAATCTACTGTGTGTATTACCTGAAATTGAGCTTTATCTTGGGAGCATGTTTATTATTTTCATGTTGGCTGGGTGCAAGCTTAGCACACAGGACCCTCCAACTTTCTGCCTTCTGTTTGTTTCCACCCTTGTCCCTTCTGATCAGTGCTGATCTCCTATATTCTGCCTCCTTGAGAACTCCTGAGGCTTCTCAAAACCACACAGACTGGAAGTAGAATTCCAGTCTGTGCATATCACAAGCACGCATGCATATCAACACACACACTCACACATGCCCTCATGCGGTGTTAGCAAAAGCACAAGCCTGAGGTGTCTGGCTTTCAGGGTTTTCACAAAGCTTCCTGTCAGGTGCCCAGTGGTCTTTCCTACAGCCTCTCTCTTTCACACTTGCCTTTTCCCTTCAGAGCAGGTGTTCTTGAGCTAAGTCAGAACAACCTAAAACAGGGATATTACCCCTGTTAGGCACTGGATCACCTGTGAGACATTGTAAACATTGCAATGCTCAGGTGACACCTTACAAATGCAGCTTCAGAAGTTGTCCGGCTAATTTGGTTGCCCAATCAAAATGAGGTCCCTTCATGGGAAGGTAGAATCACTTCTATTGCCCTTCTGTGCAGAGGGGATATCTTTAGATCCCTTTAAACTGCCAAATCTGACTGGACTGAGGGGGTCAGAGACTCTGCATCTGACAAGCTCTCAGGAGAGGTTGATCCTACTGAGCTGTAGTGTACACTTGCATTAGCAAGGCTGATGGGGCACATATATCCCTGAAAAGGTTACCTACTAATGCCAGCATTGGACACTGCTGTGTCTTGGTCTTTGCTCTGTCAGCCCCACACAGAGAGCCTCTGGCACCATGAAAATATCTGTAATATTTCTGTTTGTGAGACAGAAACCCAGCTGGGCACAGGGTCCTCCCCATGTTCTCAGATGCTCTGAGAAGGTTTTATTTCTTCCCAGCAGGAATGTCATACTACACTGGATTTTGTTTCCAGGGATAAAGATCTAAAACAAGAACTCTCAGGAAGATGTGAAGATTTTGGCTGTGACCTGGGAGATGTCCTGTGTGTCCAGGAAGAAAGGCTTTTTGTGAAAAGTCAGGTGCCTGTGGACTTCCTGGTTCTCAGAGATAAGCTTAATGTAGACCACCCACTCCACATGTGGTTTTTGGACCAGTCCTTGTGCTGTCTGGCTGTTGAGACAACATCTAAGTTTTACCTGGTTGGTGTTCTTGTGGTCAGTCACCTGACTTGCCCATGGGTGATGCCAGGCAGAGGTTAGAGAGCAGCACAGAAACCCCTGAGGAAGGAGGTGCTGCCAGTACTTGTCAAAATGAAAAAAAATATCCAAACCTTTAGAGAAATTTAATAAGATTACATGAACCATAATGATCATATATGCTGGGCATGTAGATCTCAAATTATGTGAAGAAAAAAAATTTGCAGCATATTGTATATATTATAATCAAAGTAGAAGTTGAAAAAAGTTGCATAAACTCCCTTAGTAGGTGAGAGAAAACATAGCAGGAAAATTACTAGAACTGGGAAAACATGGTGAAATAGAGAAACATATTTTTTTTACATTGGTGGGTACAGAAAAATTCACCTTTACAGGACACAGAGAAGGTTTGCAGGGGACCAGATGACATAAAGGATGTTATATAAAAGAATGAAAAGTCATCCCCGATTCCTATAAGGTCAGGGTATGCTCGTTCTTCCCCTGCTACTAACTCTACCAATGACTGAGGATCCAGAGTTACTGTCAGATCGGGTATCTGTGAGAACAGGAAGAACACAGGCCCTGGGTGATTAGACATGACTCACAAGGTGGGTCTGTGGATGGCTGTGGTTTTAAGGGGAATAAAATAGAGTCCAACCTCCACCTTTAGGAGGATTCTGGCCTTTCTTCTGACTGCATGAGAAGTAAAAACTTGAACCTAGGATATCCCCAAGCAGGCAGTGACCTCCTGCCCTAATGACACCAATGCCTTTGTGTCTATGAAAACATAATTTGACAGCAAGAGTCACACAGAATGACAGCCTTCCATTGTGTGCTTCCCCTTCTCAATTTAATGAGCATTCACAGAGCTTCTGTGATGTGTCAGGCTCTAGGCTCGGCCCTGGAAACTCCAAGGAGAATAAAACACAGGTAGGCCTTGTGCTTATCAAGTTTGCCTTGTAACAGAGACAGGGTCTCAGATATATCAGGGATCTAGGGGATTAGTTATGCTTCAGTGAAGGGGCATGAAAGAAAACTTTGGGAGCACACTCACTATGTACATGAATCTTAGCTGGTTTGGGGATCATTGAGATAATTTTGACAAAGTGACCTCTTTGCTGACACCTGAAGAATTTGTGGCCATTTTACCCTTGAAGAACAGAAGCTGTAAAGAAAAAAACAGCTGCCTGCAGAGGACTGACCTTTGGTGGGCTGATTTTTGGCTAGATGGAGGAGCAGACAGAGTCTGCTCCCCTGGATGAGGAGCTTGAAGAGTTAGGAAGAATGTGTAATGACTGATATTTTTGAGGTTGGCCTCTGCTGGGCTGTGGGTGCTGTCTGTTGTGGTCAGCCATGCCCCAGAAAGTATCTAGTCTGCAGAGTAATTCTGCCACACCCTGGTGGACAAGCAGAAAAATGGTCAAGATGATGTCATATTATAGTTAGCTTTGTTTTAATTTTGTACTTTCTATTCAATTATACTTCAGACAATATTTCACTTGTATATATAATTTTAACATATTTTAATTAGAGTTGAATGTAATAAGCTTATCATATTGAAAGCATACAATTTATTATTTATTTCCATATGCATGCACCAGATAATTAGTTACAATGAAAGTAAAGACTATTCCTTTACTATTAATGTCTTTTCATGCTCTCTTATGATCTCTTTATTCTTCATCTCTCTACCTCCTTTTTTAGTGTTAATAAAACTCTCATCAGCTTCTTTTATAATAATTTCATATACATTTTCAGGATTTTCAAATTTTTTTATCATAAAGTATGCAATTTTAGGCCAAGGTTGGCTTCTTGACTGAACAAGGTTATTTTGACATAGCTCTTTCTTTTTAAAGTTTAGTTATCTGTCATTGTAAGTATGCATTAATTTTGATTATTTATTCACCCTTTATGGACATTTGTGTTGTTTCTATTTTGGGGATGTTACAAGTAAATCTGTCATGAACATGAATGCAGAAAATTCTATAAGGCAAAGTCTTAGTATTTATAAAACAAATGAATAGCTACAGAAATAGAAGTTAGGGAGTTACCCCTGAAAGTCTGGTTTCAAGGTCCCACTGCCATAGCCCCACCCAGAGGTAAAGAAATACCTGTTTCTTCACATAAAACTGTGTCTGCCACACCCCGCCCATCAGTCAACACAGTAACAAAAATAATGGTTCTATCCCAGTTCCAGCTGCTAAAGCATGAACCAGTGCAGCTCATAAACTGCATTTAATTCACATCTGGATTGCCGATCACTAGGAATATGGGAAAGGTAGTGTTTAAGTTTTAGTCCCTCTGATATAAAAGGAAACCTGATAAAATGAAGGGTATATGCCAAGTGCCACATGACATTTCTGAGTCCACCTGCAGGCTGTGTGACTCTGGGTGAGTGACCCCACCTTCATAAGAGTCACTTCTCTCATGTGATGTCATAAAAATATGTTTCATCTTCTTTCTTGGATTTTAGAAAAGGACATCTAAAACCCTGGAATTTTGTAAGTGATGTGGGTGGTAAGTATACTTTTGTTGTGATGACACAACTCCTGGATGGCCTCTGGATAGTTGCAAAGTGAGGGCAGGTCACCAGAAACACCAAGTTCTGATAAGAAGTTTGGAATTTTCAGCTGTGAACTTAAGAAATGTTTCAACCTGAGAAGAATTTCTAATAGTCTTTTTGAGCCAAACATGACAATGCTTGCAGGAATCAAAATCACAATGGACTGAGAAAATGTTCTGAAGAATTGCATTTTGCCCCTTAGTTCATACAGTACATTCAAAGGCTGAAACCTAAGAGGTTACATGAAATCGATTGGTAATAGTTTTGAGATGTTGGAGAAACAAAAGTGCAGGAATCTCTGAGATTGTTAAAGACTAAAATAAATAGACACAATTTTGAGGTTGGTTCATACAGGGAAGTTAGCAGTTAACAATGAATAGAATAGCAATAGTAATGAGAAGGTATGTTGTCTCTGCTTTGGTGCAGTGAGGTGTCCAGAAAACAGAAAGTTACCCTGACATTTTAAAGGTATGTTATGTTAGAGGCAAAAAGACAATGAACGCTCTCAGTTTTACTTTTGCCAGGAAAGATACCAGCCTTGGAAATGACTACCACATTGACTACCACATGCTTGGAAAAGCAACCACAACTCACTTTGGTTAAAAAATTTAATCTGAGACCATCCTCTGTGGTTGCTTACGTTTATGTGTTTTACATCCCACTATGCAGGCCTTTCCTGAGCTTTTCAGGGTTAGGATGTGGCCCCTTTTTTCTCCACACTGGTTTGGTTATCAATCAATGTAAATAATACATTGGTGACTGATCTGAAAGAAAATTGTCTCAAGTGCTAAAAAGGGATTTTTAGGAAGTCTTACTGTCAGTCTTTGTCTTGCTGAATAATGACAAAAATGTGGTCCCATTTTTGACCACACTGCCCTCTTTGGTTATAAATCAACCTAAAAGATGCATTGGTGACCAGTCTTTTGGTTAATATTGTCTCAAATACTAGGAAAGGGTTTCTAGGAAGTTTTAATGTTTGTCTTGCTGACTGATAAACCATTGGTGATGCAGCAAGCCCTTAACCTGGGATGGAAGTCAAAGCTGAATGATCTCAAAAGAGAAAAGCAGGTAAATGGGAGCAGTCAGCCCCACAGTCCTTTATTATACAAACATTCTGGATCATTTCTAACCTGTACACTACCATGATCTAAGTTTTTCTGTTTCATTTCTCTGTATTTTTCACCTTGTATAACATTTACTTACAGTTTGAGAACACACTGTAGACCAAAGCACTTTTAACAATCTGACCATGTGATTGGTTCTTATTTACTATGGTACACATATTACTTATTATTAATTAATCAATATAAATTTGATTTTTGCTAGTGGTACACTTGGAAGGTGTAACCTTAAGGCTTTTTGGGAGACCAGGTTGTGAGATATATTTGTATTCTTGAGAGGGTGGCATTTAACTAGAATTCCATTACCATATTTCAAGTGGATCTGAAGAAAGTGGGAAATGTATATGGGCCTAGTTGAATGATTTTCCAGTGTTGTATTTGGACAGATAGAACATCTGCTACAGACTTTATGAAATATAGGCAGAGGCTTCCAGTAACATTATTTACTTTCTGGAATCATATTTTTAAAAACAAAATGTATTAGTACATGTACTTGTTAAAGTATCAATGATTGAGATCCTGCAGGTAAGACTATTGTCTGTTTGACACCATGTATGTTTCTATGGTTCCAAGTTGCACCATTAGCTGTCAGACCTCCTTTTCCTTTTCCGCAGTGGTTCAGTAGAATTGTAAAAGAGAGTCTTTCATTGATTTAATAAGAAGTGACAAGCATTCTCAGGTCAAAATAATTTGACTGTTTAATATTGCCCGCCTAGCTGCAACATCCGATGAATGAATTCCATTTGCTTTCATGATGGCAGCTATAGAAGTCTTCCAATTTTGATAATTGCCAATTTTTTCAATATCTGTATAACATCTAATAATTCTGCAACATATTTTCTATCTTTAATCCACTTCCCAGAGTAAATTTAGAGAGCTCTCTGCTTCTACAACATCGAGAGTTGTCAGCTACATCAAGGGCATAACTACTATTAGTGAAAATATGGAGTATTTGATTTTTTGAAAATTGACAAGCACAAGTTAGAACAATTATTTTAGATATTTGGAGTTTCTTACTTGGGTAAATAAAATTATTTAATTGTGTCCATCATAGAAGTTATTGCCTATCCATTTTGTTAATATAACTGTTCATCTTTCATGAATTCATATGTAAAGCACATTAAGTCAGCATCAGCAAGGAGTTTCCCGTGAACCACCCCTGGAAACAAAGAGATGGTCAGTGGGCAAAATGCAGCCATGGATGTCTTTATTCTGCAAAGAAGGCAGCAAACTTTCTGTGATAAGACTGATACATCAAGTTGAAAACAGTAGGTGCAGAAAGTGAGAAACTTACAGAAGTGTTGAATATGATGGGAATTCAGTGATGATTCAAAAGAATGAAAACATAAAACATAGAGAGCCCATAGCTATCTATTCTGTTTGTTTGCATAACATGTCTAAAGCAGAAATGACTGTCATGCAGAGGGAGTTCTTTTGCTTCTGAGTCTAATTGCTGATGATAAGATCACATGGGTCAAAGGTAATGTCTGTTTTTGAGTTAAATCTTCCTAAGTATTTTTGTATAAAGAGTTAGAAAACTTTTACTTAATATGTGTCAGAATGTGGGCTTTAGATAATACTTTAGAGATTTCTACATCTTGTTTGGCGGGGAAGGGGGGAGTTTTCATGAATCTGACTTTAATAAAACACACAAAAACTGGAACATTTTTAACACAATTGTGACAATAGCCAGTAAAAATCAGCATCCTCTAAGTTTCTTCCTCTATTTTAAAAGAGGAAAAAATACAATTCCATTGATTCTTTCAAGGTTAATTAATATACATCTTTAGATATGAGATGGTTAATCTATTTGATTTGAGGTAAACAAAATGTAAGCTTATCCTTTGAGACCTGATCTCCTTTTCTTGCTAGCTGTTCTGAAAACTAAATTTTGTCCTTTTTAAGTCTAGTAATATCCTACAGCATAAAAGTAAATAAAATCTTAATCTCTGGGAGAAATAGGTGGGGCTCTCTGTATCTACCTGGAACATGTTGGTCCAAGTAAATTGGCAATCTTCCCAAGTGAAAGCAAAGAGATATTGACTGTGCATTATTTTATACTGGATTGCTGATCAAGGTACTACACAAATTTATTACTGAAAACTGTTCACTGTCCACAGATGTTGATGATAATAAAGTATGTGGATTTTGAATCACAGGATATCTGGAAATAACTATTTTATTTATAGCTCTGAGATTATGTACAAATCTCCATCCTTTTTATTTGGTTTCTTTACCAGCAAGTTGGGAGAATTACAGAAGCTTCTATATAAATTATGCCCACTTTTAGAGTAATTTGTTATAATGGGCTTGATTCCAGCTAGTACATCAGGTCTTCAAGTAACCTGGCAAATATAGGCAGAGACAAGGCATCGTCAATAGTTATTTTAATAGAAGTGGCTGATTGATCTCTACAATAACTGTACTGGAAAGAGCTCAAAGTTCCATTGGAAAATCCTGCAAGAAATGTATGTGTTTTTTCTTCTTGTGGAAGTTCCTTTATAATTATTATTTCCCCCATTGTTTCAGTATTCAAGTACACTTCACCCTTCCAGGAAAAGAATATGTGGGTGCCTTAAGTTTAAACAAAATCTCTCCCTGTCAGGTAAACTGAGGCTGACTAGACCAGTAAAAACATATGTTACCTCATGACATTTTATAGTTGAAGGGGACAAGTTGTGACTTAAGAACATTCATTAGTTGGTTAGATGTCCCTACAATCTGCACCAAAGGTTTAATCTTAATTGTGTGTTATTAAGAACAGATATATTAGTCCCAGTACTTACAAGGGCCTTCTGTATTTCCCTTATCATAGTAATTTTAATTTCTTTTTAACTATAAGTATGGAGAAAAGGAAACAACTTTGCATTCCGCTGAGCAACCATATGCTTGCTTTTGTATTTTTTCTTGTTTTCAATATTTTTTAAGTTTTTGGTATCCTCTTTTAAAGTGAATAGACCTCTCTACAGGAGTTTCCCAGTGTACCTTATTTGGTGAATCTGTGACTTCACTCCCAGGTCCACCCGTAGGAGTATTCACTGGAGGACGTCAAAGTAACCATGATTTTGTGTCCCAACAGTTCAACTAGAATTTTTTTTGCAAAACTGTCAGAGTCCTGGAGAAAATTTTTGAAATTTTCAGTTAAATTTTTATATTCTTTTTCAGTTTCAGAAATATATATAATCCTCCACTGCCCTCTGCATAAAACAAGGTTTTGTTTTGTTTTATTTATTTGTTTGTTTGTTTGTTTTCTGAAGGGAGCTGCTAGAATTTCTGGATTATTTTGTCAAAATCTCTATTGTCATTTTCTCTAGGATTATTAGGGAGTGGTAGTTGAACAGATATAAAGGAGATGAAAAAGGATAAAATAAGAAAGAAATTAGGCAATTCAGACTAAATAAAAACATAACTCAGAGGCAAAGAATACAGTGAAGAGACTATGGAAGGAGGAGGTATGTGGTGCTGGTATTTATTACCTATAGGAACCTTCTTTAACTTCAGTGACAGTCCCTAAAAGTTTTTATTATTATTATTATTATTATTATTATTCTAATTTTAATTATTGTTCAAGTAAAATTTTCTATCTTTTACTCAAACCCCGGCCCACCCACCCAGTCCTTTCCACCTCCCTCCCATTTCCACCCACCCCTAGTTTTTGTCCATGTGTTCTTTATACTTGTTCCTGTAAACCCTTGCCCTCATCCCCTGACATTCCCCTGAAATTTCCTCTTCTCTCCCCTCTGAACACTGTCAGCCTGTTCTCTATTTCAGTGTCTTTGGCTATATTTTGCTTGTTTCTTTGTTTTGTTGATTAGGTTTCTGTTAAAGATGAGATCATATGGTATTTGTCTTTCACCTGTTGGCTTATTTTGCTTACCATAATGCTTTCCAGTTCCATCCATGCTGTTGCAACGGGTAGGAGCTCCTTCTTCCTTTCTGCTGCATAGAATTCCATTGTGTAAATGCACCACAGTTTTTTGATCCATTCATTTACTGATGGGCACCTAGGTTGCTTCCAACACTAGGATATTGTAAATTGTGCTTCTATGAACATTGGGGTGTATAGGTTCTTTTGGATTGGTGTTTCAGGGTTCTAAGGATATAATCCCCGCAATGGAACTGCTGGGTCAAAATGCAGATCCATCTTCAGTTTTCTTAGAAAATCTCATACTGTTTTCCACAGTGGCTGCACCAGTCTGCATTCCCACCAACAGTGCACTAGGGTTCCCTTTTCTCCACATCTTCTCAAACACTTTGTTGATTTGGTTATAATGGCCATTCTCACAGGTATGAAGTGGTATCTCAGTGTGGTTTTAATTTGCATATCTCTGATGGCTAGTGATGCTGACTATCTTTTCATATGCCTCTGGGGCCTGCTGTATGTCCTCCTTGGAGAAGTGTCTATTCAAGTCCCTTGCATATTTTTTAATTAGGTTGCTTGTTTTCTTAGAGTGGAGTCATGAGTGTTCTTTATATATTTTTGAGATTAAACACTTGTTTGAGGTATCATTTGCAAATATATTTTCCCATACAGTTGCTACCCTTTTTATTTCAATACTGTTTCCTTTAGCCATGCAGAAGCTTTTTATTATGATGAGATCCCATTTGTTTATTCTTTCCTTTATGTCCCTTGCTCTAGAACACATATCAGTAAAAATTCTGCTGGGTGAAATATCTGAGATTTTCCTGCCTATGTTCTGCTCTAGGACTTTAATGGTGTTGTGGCTTATATTTAATTTTTTTTATCCACCTTGAATTTATTTTTTGTATGGTATAAGTTGGTGCTCCAGTTTCATTTTTTTTACACATAGCTGTCCAGTTCTCCCAACACCATTTGTTGAACAGGCTATTGTTACTCCATTCTAAGTTGCTGCCCCCTTTGTTGAATATTAATTGACTGTAGAGACTTGGGTTTATTTCTCAGCTCTCTGTTCGGTTCCATTGGTCCATGTGCCTGTTTTAATGTCAATACCAGGCTGTTTTGATTATGATGCCCTTGTAATAGAGTTTGATATCAGGTATTGTGATCCCTCCTAGTTTGTTCTTCTTTCTTTCTCAAAATTGCAGCAGCTATTTGGGGTCATTTATGGTTTCATATAAATTTTTGAAGTGTTTGTTCTACGTCTGTGAAATATGCCATTGGTAGTTTAATAGGTATTGCATTGAATGTGTAAAATGCTTTGGGTAGTATGGACATTTTGATGATGTTGTTTCTTCCAATCCATGAACACAGTGTATGTTTCCATTTGTTTGTGTCTTCCTTGATTTCTTTCTTTAGTGTTGTGTGGTTTTCTGCATACAGGTATTTTACCTCCTTGGTTAGGTTTATTCCTAGATATTCTATTTGTTTTTTGCTATATCAAATGGTATTTTTTTCTTGATTTCTGCTTCTGCTCTTTCATTGTGGGTATACAAAAATGTCTTTGGTTTCTGTATGTTGACTTTGTATCCCACTGTTTTGCCAAATTCATTTATTAAGTCGAGCAGTTTTTGGGTGGAGTCTATAGGATTTTCTATGTACACTATCATGTCATGTGCAAACAATGACTGTATTGTTTTCTCCTTTCTGATTTGGAAGCCTTTTCCTTCCTTTTTCTGTCTGATCACTGTGGCTAAAACTTCCACTACTATATTGAATAGAAGGGGTGACAATGGACAACCATGTCTTGTTCCCGATCTTACTGGAAATGATTTTAGTTTTTGCCCACTGATTATATTGGCTGTAGGTCTCTCATATATGGTCTTTATTACTTTGAGGAAAGCTCCCTCTATTCCCATTTTGCTTAGTGTTTCTATCAAAAACTGGGTGATGTACCTTATCAAATGTTTTTTCTACATCTATTGATAGTATCGTGAGATTTTTGTCTTTGCTTTTGTATATGTGATGTATTACATTTACTGATTTGTGAATATTGTACCATCCTTGCATCCCTGGGATGAATCCCTCTTGGTCATGGTGTATGATCTTTTTAATGTATTGTTGGAAGAGGTTTGCCAATATTTCATTGAGGATTTTAGCGTCTATATTCATCAGCGATATTGGCCTGAACTTTTCCTTCTTTGTTATGTTTTTATCTGGTTTTGGGATTAGGATGATGCTGGACTCATAAAAGAGTTTGGGAGTGTTCTGTCATTCTGGATTTTTTGGAATAGCCTGTGAAGGATAGGGGTTAGCTCTTCCTTAAATGCTTTGTAGAATTCTCCTGTGAAACCATCTGGTCCAGGGCTCTTGTGCATGGAGAGTTTTTTGATTACTGCTTCAATTTCATTTGCTGTTATTGGTCTGTTCAGGCTTTCTGCTTCTCCTTCATTGAGTTTTGGAAGATTATATTTTTGCAGAAATGTCTCCATTTCACCTAGGTTTTCAAATTTCTTGGCATACAGTTCTTCATAGTAATTTCTTACAAACCTTTGTATTTCTGTGGTATCAGTTGTAATCTCTCCTCTTTCATTTCTGATTGTGTTTATTTGGATCCTTTCTCTTTTTTTCTTCATGAGCATGCTTAAAGGCTTGTCAATTTTTTTTATTTTTTCAAAGAACCAGCTCCTGGATTCACTGATCCTTAGAATTGTGCCTTCAGTCTCTATGTCATTTAATTCTGCTCTGATCTTGGTTATTTCCTTCCTTCTACTTGCTCTGGGCTGTCTTTGTTGTTGTTCCTCAAGTTCTTGTAGGCTTAGGGTTAGGTAGTTTTTTTGGAATGTTTCTATCTTTTTTAGGTAGGCCTGTATGGCTATGAACTTCCCTCTCAGGACTGCCTTCTCTGTGTCCCATAAGTTTTGGGTTGTTGTGAGTTCATTTTCATTTGTTTCCAGGAACTTTTTGATTTCTTCTTTTATTGCAATCTTGACACATTCATTGTTTAATAACATGCTATTTAATCTCCATGATTTTGAGTGTTCTGTTTTGTTTTTTTTCCTTGTGGTTGGTTTCTAGTTTCAGACCCTTGTGATCCCCCCAAAAAAAAAAATGCTTGGTATGATTTCAATTTTCTTGAATTTGTTGCTTTATATTTTATCATATGGTCTACCTTTGAAAATGTCCCACGTGCATTTGAAAAAAAAAGTGTATTTAGCTTCTCTGGGATAGAGGGCAATATATATATATATATATATAATCAGTTGAGTCCATTTCATCTAGGGCATTGTTCAATGCCACAATATCTTTATTGATATTTTGTTTGGAAGATCTGTCCATTTTTGACAGTGGGGTGTTAAAATCCCCCACCATAATTGTGTTGCTGTCAATATCTTTCTTGAAGTCCTCTAAGATTTTCTTTATGTATTTGGGTGCTCCTATGCTGGGTGCATATATATTTACAATGTTTATGTATTCTTGGTGGATTCTTTCCTTGAGTATTATGAAGTGACCTTCTGGGTCTGTATTTTTGGCCCTTTTTTTTAAGTCTATTTTGTCTGATATGAGTATTGCTACCCTGGCTTTTTTTTTTTTGTCCATTTGCTTGGAAAATTTGTTTCCAGCCCTTCACTTTCAGCCTCTGCAGGTCTTTTATCCTGAGGTGGGTCTCTTGTAGGCAGCATATGTGTGCATCATGCTTTTTTATCCATTCAGCTATTCTATGTCTTTTGATTGGAGCATTTAATCCATTTACTTTTAAGGTTATTATTGATAGGTACTTATTCATTGCCATTTACATACATGTGATCCTCTCTCTCTCTCTCTCTCTCTCTCTCTCTCTTCCTTACTTTCCTTAAAGCAGTCCCTTTAGCATCTCTTGCAGAGCTGGTTTGGTGGAGGTGTATTCTTTTAGACTTCTTTTGTCTGGGAAGCTTCTTATTTGGCCTTCTGTCTTGATTGAGAGCCTTGCTGGGTAAAGTACCCTTGGTTGCAGACCTCTGGTTTTCATTACTTGGAATATTTTTTCCCATTCTCTTCTGGTTTGGAGCGTTCCCATTGAGAAATCAGCTGCTAGCCTTATTGGGGCTCCCTTATATGTTACTTCCTGTTTCTCCCTTGCTGCCTTTAAGATTCTCTCTTTATCTTGAAATTTTGCTATTTTAATTATGATGTGTCTTGAGGTCGACCTCCTTGGGTTCCTCTTGTGTGGGACTCTGTTTCTTGGATTTGTGTGACTTTTTCTCTCATGAAATTAGGGAAGTTTTCTATCATTACTTTTTCAAATATGTTTTCTACCCCTTACTCTTCTTCTTCTCCTTCTGGTATCCCTATTATACGGATATTATGTTTCATATTGTCTTGCATTTCTCTTAATCCCTCTTCATTCTTTCTGAGCCTCTTTTCCTTTTCTTGTTCTTTCTGCATGTTTTTTTTTACTTTGTCCTCTAATTCACTGATCCAATCTTCTACTTCATCGATTCAGCTTTTGATTCCTTCTATTGTGTTCTTCAATTCAGAAATTGTATTCTTCATTCCCTCTTGCCCCTTGTTGATAGTTTCTATTTCCTTTTTCATGCTGATATAGTATGCAGTGAGTTCATTGTAGCTTCCCTGTAGTTTCTGGTAGCTCATTGTGAGCTCATTGAGCTTCTTGATAATCATTGCTTTGACCTCAATATCTGATAGTTGAGTTGCCTCTGTTTCATTTAGCATCCTTTCTGAGGCTTCCTTCTTTCCCTTCATTTAGGGGTTGTTTCTTTGTCTTCCCATTGTTCATGAGACTGTTCTTGTTAGCCTCTGCTTGTTAAATTGACCTGTTCTGGCTCCCTGTGTTTATGGTGTGAACTTCTGTGTTAGAATACCTGTGAGATTCAGTGGTTTAGCCTCCCTGGGGTATCTTGGCATTCACGGCTTCCACCTACTCTTTTTTGTGATTAATTGGAGGGTGAAGGCAAAATGGTTTAAGACAGCAAGAGAGTATTCTATGATATTTGCATTAGCAGCCAGTAGAGAAGAGATAAGAGATCCTTTGGCTATGTATAGAGATAACCATGATCTTCCACCCAACTAGCCACTATTTAGAAAGGATGGAAAGAAGATAAGACTCTTGCTAAGGAGGGAAGGATTGTGACTTGGGTCTAGAAAGCAGTGAGATTGTGGGAGGTCAGATTTTGAGGTAAGGTGAGTAAAGGATAGTATATAGGTATAGTGTGTGAGAGAATATAGTTAACCTCTATAGTAACAGAGTTCAGAAAACTGTGAAATGAACTAAGATCTGGGTGGAGTGTTGTGAAGCATTTATACTTGTGTGGAACAGCTATTATTTACAATAATATTTTGAGCAACAATCATATGACAGAATCTATGTGATCTGGGTAACAAGAATAGGGAGTATAGGACCTTAAGTAGTGTGCTAAAGGAACACAAGTGATGTGAAGGACAGTAAATTTGCAATACACTATGAAAGAAAGAACAGGGAAAACCTGTCAAGTGATACAATATAATCAGCCAAGCAATGAAGAATATACAGAAAGAAGAGGAGTATGGAAATACTATTAAAATAAAAGATGTAAAAATAATGAAAAATAATAATACAAAAATGCAATAACTTGCAGGTTCTCTGTAATAGCAAAGTGAATTTTGTCTCACTGTCTCAACTGTTGGGATGCCCCCTCTTTGGGTCCAACTCTGGTCTTTTCACAGTTTCAGGTTTTTGTTGTTGTTTTGTTTCACTTGTGGGTGTTTAAAAAAAAGGCAGAAGAAGGCAGAAAGAATACATAAAATGGGAAAGAAAGGAAGAAGAAATAAAACAAGAAAGAAGGAAAGAGAGGAAGTATTGAAAGATAAAATAATAATAAAAATGTAAAAAATGAAATACTTCTTAAAAACAAAAACAAAAACAAAAACCTCTTGTTTCTTTCAAACTGGCCAAACCCATTTTTCTGGTCTTGCTGGCTGAGGGGCGATTGGTATGGCTTTTCTCCCTTCCTGTTCTACTCTCAGTGTTCTACACTAAGTCTTGTGCCCACTCTCCCCGGAGCTAGGCTAATGCCTCTCCCCAGAGCCTTGGATGTCGGATTCAGGTCTTCCTGAGAGTGCTCTTTCTCCCAGGGCTACTGCTGTGGACTGGGGTGCAGCACCCTTTCTCTGGGTCAGGCTGTCTCAGTGCCCCAGGCTCGAGCATGAACCCTTAATGGTATGGAGGTGAACAGAGTCTTCTGCACCATCTTTCCCACCACATTGAGATCAGTGCCCTGCTGATTGGGGATGAGGCTGGGTCGCTGATGCCCAAGTATTCCCCAAACAGATTTTCTTTTTGGGAAATTGCTCCTACTCATCCTGTGGCTCCTTACAGCCCAATTCTCCAGCCAGACCAGTGATTATCTGAGGCAGTGCTCATCAATGCGTGGTCTCAACTCTCCCAAGCCAGCATCCACAGACTCTACGGGTGATCCCCTCTCTGCCACTTCAAGCAACCAGGGTCTCCCAGTGCTGTTTAAATGTTGATTGGCCAAGGACGGAGGAAGAAGCTGACCTGGCTCTCTCCCAAGGACTCTGAGGCAGGCCGGGGGGCGGCGGGGGGGGGGTGGTGGCGAGGCTGCAGCCACCCTGGTTCCCGAGCTTGTCCCTGGGATCTTATTGGCCTGAAGTATTCTCCTAACCATCTGCTTTTTCAGTGTCTGCTACAATTTTTGGTCTCTTATTTTCATATGCTGGGGTGCTGTTTGTTGTTTGTTCGGTTCCTCTGTAGATCAGCTACACTTTTCTCACCTGTGTAGGAGGAACTGTAGTCTGCTCCTTCCTATCACATCACCATCTTCTTCCAACATCTAGTTTTCATTATTTTTAGATGATTTGTCTGTGCTTCTCCTAGAAGCTTCTAATTTCCAATAAAAAATATACTTGCTCTTTATACAGTTAAAATTTAGAGCCCTGATTTTTTTTTAATTTTGAATGTCTAGATTAATTACACGTCAAAAGATTTCTACTTTGATTCTCCTAAACTGACATTTCTTCTAATAGAATCTTTACATTTCTCTAAGCATATGCAAATAAAGTCCTTTTATTTGTTGTCTATCTGCTGGAATAGTTATGAGGGAACTGCTGCTGAGAGATTTTAGCCTTGGAGGTTTGCTTTCCCACATCCATATTACTATTTTTATTATCTTTGAAATGTAAATTATTTCTCCCCTGGCATGATTCTTTGGAAGTTATGGGTTCCTAGAATCCAAAGGTCTTCCTGCTTCAGATAACACCAAGTCCTGTACCCAGTTATGGGAGTGTATCAGTAATGTTAATTTAAGAGCAGAAAACAGATCTATCCACCTCATGTTTAGCAGGCTACATTCTTCTCTCATTTGTCAGTGTATTTCTTGCTTCCTGTTTTTCTGATAACTTTCCACATTTTTACTTACAGCTGCCAGGTGTTTTCCTTTTACCTCTTATTCTTTTATAAAACCCTTTTTTCTCTTCCTTCCTTCCTTCCTTCCTTCCTTCCTTCCTTCCTTCCTTCCTTCCTTCCTTCCTTCCTCCCTCCCTCCCTCCCTCCCTCCCTTCCTTTCCTTTCTTTCCTTTCTTCCTTTCTTCTTTCTTTCTTTCTTTCTTTCTTTCTTTCTTTCTTTCTTTCTTTCTTTCTTTCTTTCTTTCTTTCTTTCTAGAAGGGGAAGGAATGGACAAAGAGTTGGAGAGAAACATTCATGTAAAAGAGAAACATCAACCAATTGTGTCTACTGTGGACTCTGACAGCAGACCAAGCCTGAAACACAGGCATGTGCCCTGACCTCTAATCAAACAGGGACATTTTGTGCTCTGTTGTACAACCAACTGAGCCACACCAGCCAGTTTTCCATTTAGTATTCCACTAGAGATCATGACAGCCAGGTGTAGGAGCAAAATATGTTTTTTTCTCTCACCTTTCAATTCCTCTAGCTGTTAATCTAATAATCAAGTCAATAGAGGCAGATTAACAGCAGACAATGTAGAGTCTATTTTGCTAATGAGTATTCTGAAGTAAAAAGCATAGAGATCCAAAGTATTGGTTGGTTGAGACATATGCTGTTCTGAAGATAAAGATCAAAAAAAAGTATTGTGGTTTGAAGCTTCAGGACACACACACACACACACACACACACACACACACACACACACACACCATAACATGCAGACTCCAAAGCATATGCATAGTAAATAGCTATTGGCTTGACACTTCCATGTGCATGTTCCTCCTTCAGCTGGTTCTCCTTCTAAATACTTCCTAGGCAGTTAAGAGGGAAGTTCTCACTTTTTTTTTTTTGAGCCTTTTGGTTCCCAATAATGAGAGCAGAATCCATATTCTAAAATGCACATTTGGGGTGTCAACTATGCTTCCCTTCACAGTCCAGCCACTACCCTCCAGCTGCCTTAACAAATCTAACTGAAAGCTCAATCCCACTACACCTAGGCATTAAATAAAGTCACTATGTACCTAAATTATTATCAAACAAGATAAAATACTGACATTCTTTTGTCAATCTAAGTGTAGCATCTTTTGACTTCCTTTTACAGAAAATTTAAAAATTACATTTGAATCTACTAATAAAAATGTTCTGAACTTTTGTGTTCATCACTTCCCTATCATGGGGACCTTAATTCCTGGGAAATAACTCAATACATGTGTTGTGATCTTATCCACAGCTATTCAGAAAGAACTGGGAATCTTCTGATCCTGGCTCACGTCTGAGTTTAGTGTTTATGCCATTATTTATTACTTAATCAGATCAGTTGTGTTTTCTCATGTCCCTCATTTCAATTAGCCTATATGAGTATGTTGCTGCCTAAAAGACTCTAGTCCCATTTCTAATGTTGAGAAATTGGGACCAGGAATTCTCCCAGAGGGGCACCTCTTCAGTTTCATCATCATTCAAATGCTGCTACGTTTAATTTAATTTAGTTCTTAAGTTGCCTATAGAATGAATGCTCCAGGGAGGTCCTGATATAACTACAACAACAGATGAATTAATAAGGGCCTCTGTAATCATGGTAACTTTGTGGTATTGCAGTATTGTCTTACTCAATAAGAAATGCTGTGTGGGTGTCCAGGAGACATTTTGATTGTTCATTGCTTGTTCATTTGTAGATTTTGTAAAAGTGTAATGAACTCGTACTATAAACCTACCAGGCACTGTCTGAGGCACTGAGGGCACAGTGGTGGATGAAAGAGACAAACTGGCGCTGGATGGCATAGCTCAGTGGACTGAGCATGGGCTGTGAACCAAAGTGTCACAGGTTCGATTCCCAGTCAGGATACATGTCTGGGTTGCAGGCCATGACCCCCAGCAACCACACATTGATGTTTCTCCCTCTCTCTCTATTTCTCTCCCTTCCTTCTCTAAAAGTAAATAAATAAAATCTAAAAAAAAAAGAAAGACAAAAACTGGACATAATTGCTGATGTCTAAGGATTTACTTGAGAAATAATGTTTAAAAGGCATTTCAGGATGCCTTTACATTTTTAATCCCAGCCAAATAATTAACAGTGTGATTCTCCAGAATATTTTCAAATCCCTTTGTATTTTCAAAACATGTCTCTTCTTCTTACAACACAAATTAAATTCTTCAGAAAACTCTGACTCTAGGTGCTCAGAACAAATCCTGAAACTGTAACTTCTATTCATGCTGGTCCAACCATTCTTACCTGTCACCTGGATGGTGCACTTTTCTTACTACTGAACTCCCTGCTTGCAACCAGGAAGCCTCACAAATCCTGGCTAATTTGGAGGCCAAAGTATAATAATATTGTCACTCCCACCTTCTAAATATTTTTGGCTTGTTTAATCATCAAAATAACAGATACAGATTAGCAGAAAGAAATAGTTTTTAACTTGTGATCATGGATAATTTACAGAACCATAAACATTGCTATGACTGTAAGGCAACATTGGGTACATAAAATAATTTTGGAAAAAAAAGAGAAAAGGGAAAATGGGGTCTTATATTTCAGAAGTCAGAGAGTGCTTTGGGTAATGGAGAAGAGCAGATCCTATATGGAAAGAAAATTTTCTGGGCAACTCAGAATCAGTGGGACAGACTGGTTATGTAGAAAACAGGTGCCTTCCTAAAGCCCTGTCATGTACCACTCATAGTCAGTTAACCTAAAGAGAATTCTCCTGAAGCACATTTCCTGTCTGAATCCTTTGGCAGGAATGTAGGGAGGGTCAACATTTTTTCCTGCATTATATTTCCTAATAAATAGCTTAAAATTAATATCCTAAAACCAAATTATCAGGGTGACAAAATGTGTTTTTTTTTAATAAACACAGATTACTCAAGTCTCTTTTTGTCTTTCAACTTTCCAGTGGCTCTCCACTTCAATCAGGTAAAGCCAAGGTTCTGGCTGATGGATTCTTCATTTCTGACTTCATTTATTCTCATCTTCTATTCTGGGGGTGAGTTATTGTTGTTCAAGTGCCTGTCTCCATTTTTACCCCACCACAGCCTTACACCCCACCCATCCCTGCCTCTCACCCTTGAACTTACCCTTTGGCTTTGTCTATGTGTTCTTTATTCATGTTTCTCGATGGCCCTTCTCCTATTTTACCTCATTATTGCTCTATCCCTTCTCCTCTGGTTACTGTCAGTTTGTTCCTTATTTCAATGACTCTGGTTATATTTTTCTTGCTTGTTTGTTTTGTTGATTACATTCCACTTATAGGTGAGATCATATGCTATTTGTCTTTTACTGCCTGGCTTATTTCACTTAGCTTAATGCTCTCCAGTTTTATCCATGCCGTCATGAAGGGTAGGAGATCTTTCTTTCTTTCTGCTGCATAGTATTCCTTTATGTAAACATTATTTTCTGATCGTTTTTGCTCCGATAAGTTCACATACCTGTGCTGAGCCAACATATTGGAATTGGTCAAAGAAAATTCTTCCAAGTATCACTTAGTTTATTGTAACATACTATCATACGTTATTGTTGTTACTGTTGTTTGGGTTATTGTGTGAGTCTCCCACAAGCATGTTATGTCTATGAGGACTGAGATTTTGTCTATTTTATTTCTAGTGATTACAAGAGTTTCAGGGAAATGGGAAACCCAGGGCTAGTGTACTCTGATAAATGAATAAAAAAAATTACAGATATCATAATGTTTAAAAGGGTAAAACCTGTGACATTATGACCTCACATAACTGGAATTCTGATCTAGATAAAGGATCAATAAAAACTTTTTTGCAAGAGAAACATCTGATAAAGAATGAGACCCTGCACACCTAGAGCTCATGAGGGGCAAGAATGCAGATCAAGACAAAGGACAGAGCCTGTGCAAAGAGCAGGAGGTAGGAAATTTGAGTGAAGTAAATGAATTTTACTGACTCATGTTTGCAATAGAATGGGATAATATGCCTCAGATACACAGTACACAGTCAGTGCTAAAAAAATCGCCACTGTTCTCATTATTGCACTTTTGTGGGTACATTTTTTGGATCTCCCTTCTTGGAAACAGCAATAATAGAAAAAAAAAAACAACAATATACTGTCTTCCTGACAACAAAAGCAATTAATGATACTAAGCATTGATTAGAACTTGACTGATATAGAAGTGACAGGCAATAACTCACATACATGCAAGGCTTACAGTCTGATGAGTGTTGGCATGCACACACACTCCGTGTGTTTCCATTTTACACAAAGCTTTTCCTGTGCCTCTGTAATCCCTTCTTCTCCCCACCCAACCTCCAAAATTTTCAGGCAATTACTCCTTTTTTTTTCTTTCTTGGAAGATTAACTTGCTTTTTCTGAAATTTTCTGTAAATAAAATCATGTAACATGTTCCCTTTTTAATGTGGCTTTTTAATTCAGCATAATTATTTTATAAGGTAAAATTTACATAATAAAATGAACAGGTCAGTGGCATTCAGTTTAAACACAATGTTGTGCAGCCAACATATCTACCTGGTACTAAAATAATGTAATCACTCTAATGAAACACTGTGCCCATTGAAAAACTGCTCTCCACCAGCCCATACCCTAACTTGTGGAAAGTTCCAATTTTAATTCTGTCTTCTCCTCCACCTCATTATCTGCCCCATATAGCCTGTAATTTGACCCCTGTCATCTAGAGCTTCCACTTGTCTTAACGTCAGGAAACTAATGTGAGTCTTTAGAACATTATCTTTTCTTGCCTCCCTGTGTCTTACCATTATGCCCATCCAAGTATGGAAAAGAGGTACCCTCACTTCACCCAACAAGCTCAAGTGTCCCCTCATGCAACAGGTAGGTCAGACCTTCACTCATATTATTCAGCTTAATTCTAAGTCTCCAAAAAACCCTCCTGCATGGCACCTTAAACATACAATGCCAAACTCCCTCTCACGCCCCAGACTTCTCTTCTGATTGTGAGCAGACCCCATTCCTCCATGATTTCACTCTGTGTTCACCTCTGCTTACACACAATCCGCCTCTGGACAGGTTCCCAAGAATCTCAGTCCAACACACCAGAGCCACAGGGAGCAGAAAATTAATAGAACTGGAAAGGATATTTATATTGAATTTCCTAATTCTGGTTGCAGGCTTTCTTAGGACAAGCATGCAGAATTTGTAAAAAGAACAAAGAAAACAAAGAATGAGGACAGTGATGTCAGCCCTGAGCTGGATATAAAAAAGGGCTTTAGAGAGGCTCATTCAGTGTATGCCTGTGGGTGGCTGACATAACAGAGACCTGTATGTTTACTAGGTAGTTCAGATTCATGATAGGGTATCTTTCATAATCTCTGTGACCTTGTGTCATGAAGGTGCAATGAAAAATATGTGGAATGAGTATACTGTTGATGGTTAGGGCATTGAAATGTGTCCCTTCATGCTGGCACCGATTCATGGATTCTGAGCCAAGCTTACTTTGAAGCAACCTAGGGACCAGAAGATCTGGGAAATCTGATCATCTCCAGCTTTGAACATCCAGTCAGAAGAGAGGCAAGATAATTGCAAACACTTTTAAAAATTAATCAGGTGGGGAAATATTGAAAGATGTAAACATATGTTAAATATTGACACTATGAGTCAGATGACATGATTAGTTAATTATAGGGTGGTTGTGTTAAAGAAAAACATGCATCAAACAATTTAGAAATAAAAGTAAGACTTTATTAAAGTTTGTACACTAGGGCAGTGTCTTGTGACCATTCAAGGCCTGACAGGTTCATGGTATTTGGGCAGGTGGAAGGATATTCATGGAGTTGTAGGGATGCTTGACATGCCTTTATTCAAGGGAGGGTGATCCATGCATGCTGCAGGCTCTGTGTCCCCCTGAATGTCTATGCATGGCACATTGCAAATCACCTGTCTTCCTGTGTGACAAACGTCATGGACCCCAGCAGGGGGTCCCTACCTGCTTAAATACTGGTGGCAAACAAAGCTAGCTTCCAGCCAGAAAATTTATAATGTGGCACAATTCTGTGAATGTGAGCCCACTTCATGTTATGAGAACAGTTTATTGGACCCAATCTCAAAGCTATCAGAATATTACTTATCAGTACCATTCCAGCTTATAGGAACACTGCTTACCTTAGATACACAGACACCTGGGTGAGGAAGCTAGACTTCCTCCACTAACTCTACAGGCAGTAAGACAAAAATGAACAACCCAAATTCAAATGCTATAGATTTTAGAATAGAAGAAACCATGGGTATCTGTGTTTCCTAATTGACTTCAGACAAAGAATAGCAAAAATGTTCATAAAACCTGAAGAAGTGGTCATTTTATGTTTTAGTTGTAAAGTTACTCAAACAAGGTAGGTTTCTACTTTCCTCAGAAACTGGCACACCAGGAAGATTAAAATTCAATGTAATGACCCTAGTATTTGTGAGACAGATATTCTTTGGTTCTTAACACTGTCAAGAAACTTTCAAAAGCACTTAGGTATGTTTCAAAAGACTAGATAAAGAATCAGCCATCACCAAATTATGATTATATTTTCAACAGAATGGTCCAAAAAATAGATGTCAGAGGCCTGTAGTCAGGAAGAAACCATCAAAAGGTTCCTGACTGTGAAGGAAATTTAAGTCCTCTAGGTCATAACACAAATGCCTTCTTCACAGTGGAGGGACACAAAACTAAATCTCTTTCAGCCAAGAGCCAGTTTGCATCCCCATCATTGCCTGATATTTATAAAGAGGTGTCAGTTCCTAGCGATGTAGGCACAGGGGCAAACTAGCTGAGAGTCCTTGAAGAGAGGCAGGATTTCATCTCCCAGAATGCTGTACCTTTTCATATCTCTGCTCTCACCTTTTATTTTTTTTTTGCTCAAACATCATATAAAGCAAACAATAATAGTCTTGATTCTATAAGATAGCTGCTGTAATTCACTTTGTCCTGATTAGTTACTGAATCAAAGAGAAACTGACATTTGCTACATAGTTTTTTCTGATGCAGGATTTTCTACAGAATATAAGAATAAAAAGATATTTTATTTTTTAAAATTTTTATGTAATGTCATTCAGTTATAGTTTTTTTTTACCTTTTTGCCCATTGCTCTCCCCTACCCTTTTGCCCCAACTCCCCAGTCAATCCCAACCATTGCCCATGCCCATGAGTCATCTATTTGTGTTCCTTTACTTGCACCTTCCCCTCTTTTTCCCCATTTCCCCCTCCTCCCTTCACTCTGGTCACTATCAGTTTCTTCTTCATTTGTAAAACTCTGGGTCTATATCACTCATTTGTATGTTTTGTTGATTAGGTTTCACTTATAGGTGAGACATTATGGTATTTGTCTTTTACCACCTGGCTTATCTCACTTAGCATGATGTTCTCCAGCTTCATCCATGTTGTCACGAAGGGTAGGAACTCCTTTCTTTCTGTTTTGTACTATCTGATCATGTAAATGTACCACAGTTTTTCCATCCACTCATTTATTGATGGGCCCTTAGGCTGTTTCCAGCACTTGGCTATTGTAAATAATACTGCTATGAGCATTGGGGTTCAGAGGGTCTTTTGAATTGGTGATTTGGGATTCTTAGGGTCTAGGCCCAGCAGTGGGATCACTGGTCAAAAGGCAGTTTCATTTTTAGTTTTCTGAGGAAATTCTGTACTGTCTTCTTGATTGGCTGCATTAGTCTGCATCCCCACTAACAGTGTATTAGGGTACCCTTTTCTCCACAGCCTCACCAGCACTTGTTGTTTGTTGATTTATTAATGATGACCATTCTGACAGGTGTGAAGTAAGTGGTATCTCACTGTGGGAGATATATTGTGTTTTGTTCCCCATCTTAAGGGAAACACTTGTAGTTTTTTTCTGTTGAGTATGATGCTGGCAGTGACTTTGTCATATGGGGCCTTTATATGTTTAGTTACATTCTCTCCGTACTCACTTTGTTGAGAATTTTTATAAAAAATGCATGTTGGATTTTATCAAAGCTTTTTCCACATGTATTAATATGATGATGTGATTTTGAATCTTCACTTTGTTTATGTGGAGAATCACATTTATTTATTTGTGAATGTCATACCAACCTTGCACTCCTGAAGTCAATCCCACTCGATCATGGTATATGATCTTTTTGATGCATTGCTGAATTTAGTTTGCTAATATTTTGTTGCAGATTTTATCGTGGATGTTCTTTGGAGATATTCACCTATAATTCTCTTTCCTTGTAGTGTCTTTATCTGGTTTAGGAATTAGAATAATTTTGGCTTTGTAAAGTGAGTTCAAGAACCTGCCCATATCTTGAGTTTTATGAAATAATTTGAAAAGGAGTGGTATTAGTTTTTGTTGTTTGAAAAAATTCACCTGTGAAGCCATCTGACCCAGAGCATTTGATTGTTGTGAGTTCATTTTATTACATTTGAGCTTTTTCTTGCCTTTCTGAGATAAGCCTGTATGCTATGACTTTCAGTCTTAGGATTGCTTTACCATTGTCCCAGAGACTTTGGGTTTTTGGTTCCTGATTTTTATTTGTGTCAATGTATCTTTTGATTTCTTTCTTGATCTCATTGTTGACCTTTCTTGTTTAGTAACATGTTATTTAGATTCCACGTCTTGCCTTATTTTTCACTGTTTTCCTTGTGATCAATTTCTAGTTTCAAAGCATTATGGTCACAGAAAATTTTTGATATGATTTGAGTATTCCCAAATTAATTGAGCTTTGTTTTCCTTTCCATTTGCATGAAATCTCTCTCCAAACCTTTAGTTTTAGTCTGTGTTTTTCTTTTGATCTGAAATGAGGAACTTGGAGGCATTTTATCTATGGGTCTTGTTTTCTTATCCATTCAGCTACCTTATGTATTTTGGTTGGATCATTTAAGCCATTTAGATTTAAAGTGATTATTGATGGATACATATGAAGTGCCATTTTATTGTTAGACTCTTTTCCTCTGGTTTTGTTTCTTCTTCTTCTCCTTCTTTCTTCTTTCTTATTTCTTTTTTCTTCCTTCTTCTTCCTTTTTCCTTTTTCTTTCTTTCTTCTTCCTTCTCCTTCTCATTTTCCTCCACCTCCTCCTTCTTCTATCTTATTCTTATTCTTATTCTTATTCTTATTCTTCTTTCTTCTTTCTTCTTTTTTTTTTTGAAAGCAAGCCTCTTCACTCTTGTTGCAGTACTGGTTTGGTATAGGGAACTGGTCCTCCTGGCAATGGCAAATGTAGCCCAGCCCTATCAGAAAACCAGCAGACATGAATCAGCACACAAGAGCCAAACCCACAGATGAGCTTTCCTGTGGGAAACCAGGCCTGCATTACACCTAAGCTGCTTTGAGGCTTGCTCTTGCCAAAACTCCCTCACCCTGAGTTGAAGCAGCAAATGTTTACTGCATATCTTTAAAGTAACTTCCTAAAGTCTATGCTAATTCTCTCAAGGATAAAGTGTAACCAGGCCAATCACTTTTATCATTCTCTTGCAATTGCAACTTTTTTCTTGTTAATCTGTAAGGAGTAACCAGTAACATATTTTCCATTGTTATCTGAAAAAAGTGATCACCTAAAGCAAACCTGAGCATAATGAATGAGAAACTCCTTTGATGTACGCTATTAGAAAGCAATGAAAACCTGTCCAGGCAAGGGTCAAGGCACTCTCTCACTCAGTGAGTGGCTGTGCTTTCCCTTTTTCTCCACAGGACTTCAGTAGTCTGTGTGAATTTGTCCATTGCATCCACAACACCATGAACACTACTGGCCGGAGTCTGCATGAGTTTGGTGTTAACAAACTCCTTTAGCTTTTTCTTGTTTAGAAATCTCCTTATTTCTTCTCAGGGGTCTCTTTTGATTTTAAATGATAGCCTTGCTGGCTAAATCACCTTTATGGTAGATACTTATTTTGCACACCTTAAATACTTCATGCTAACCCCTAGTGGCCTGAAATGTTTCTATTGAGTAATCTGATGCCAATATCCTTCCAGATCTTCAGTTGCTATCCATGGGAGCCCAGTCAACCCTCTTGTGCCTCCTCCACACTCCCAACTATTCTCATTGTGTTGAAGTGGTTTCTTTCATCTCTCCAGGGTTATAAGGCTTCTCTCCAACCTGTATTCAGTTGGCTCTGAGCTGTTTTTAAAATACCCTTTCATGTTCCCAAATTGCCTCTGTCAGTGAAGTTTTCATATAAGGCAAAAGCTTCAAGATATAATGTTTAACAAATATTTTCTGATTCCAAAATACACATAACAAGAATTTACTATATTAACCATTTTAAGGTACAGTTCAATAGTATTAAATGCATTCACACTGCTGTGCAGCCATCATTATACTTCATCATTCTGCCATTCGTGTGAACAGTGCACAAGCATTCTGACCTGCCCACAGTATCACCAACACTTGGTGATACTATATTATGGTTCTTTGTAATGAGTATGTTAGTGGGTATGTGAGATGGAATCTTGTATTTTTCAGTTTTTTTTTTCTACTTGACATATAACTGACTTACAATAGTCTATTAGTTTCACATGGATAGCACAGTGACTCGTATTTATGGAAATGACAAGGTCATCACCATGACAGGTCTAGCTACTCTCTGTCAGTCTATAAAGTTATTACAATGTTATGAACTACATTCTCTATGCTGTTTGGTACATTCCACAGACCTATTTATTTTATAAGTGGATGTTTGCACCTTTTAATCAACTTTCACCTTGTTTACTATCCTTCCATTACAACTTTCTGTAAAGTACCAGTTTTTTTCTTTGCATCTATGAGCCTATTTTTATTTATTTTTGCTCGTTTGTCTAGCTTTTTTGTTCCACATATAGTTATATCATACAGTAATTGTCTTTGTGAGACTTTTTCCTTAATATAATACTCTCCAGGACCATCTATATATTTTGTCCCAAAAGACAAGATTTCATATATTTTTATGGTTGAGCAATATTTTCATATAAATATGTATTTACAAATATATAGTTAAGATATTGTTTTCATTTCATTTATTCAAATATTTATGAACATTTAGGTCACTTCAATATTTTGGCTATTTTGAATAAAGCCAAAGCCTGTAACCAATAGTGGTACATATAACTTTTTTAATTAGTGTTTATATTTTCTTCAGCCTAATGACCACAAGTTAAATCCCTGAGTTATATGGTAGTTCTATTTTTAATTTTTGTAGAAACTTCCTTGGCTTTTTTATTAGCATTTTCATGAGACATAATTTCTTACCACAGTTTCTGAATCTAACACACAGCTGTAGGAGTTTAGGCCTACCCTAAACTCAACTGTCTTGGGTATATTGAACATATCTGCCTTTCTTTGGAAAATCTTTGCAGTCTGTGTCTCATTAAGGTCCACCATCACCACCTGTCAGTGGTCTGAGCACCCAACATTGTGGAAGCTGTTTGGCTAGGTACATGTTTGGGTGTACAGAGTCGATACAGATTTTTAAGTCACAGAGAAAGAAACCCCTGAATGGGTAAAAAATCCAATGTTTTAAAAAAGGCATAAAGGGAACAACTATTTGTGGACATTGATTTTGGGCTGAGTAGGAAATGCCTCTCTTCATGCAAAACACAGAGTGTAAATATCAACCTCTACAGCAACAATATAAGTGCTGCACCTATAAAACAAAACAGGAAGCTTGTCCTGAAGTCTTTTCTTTTTCTCCTGGAGTCTCTGCTTGAGTATTTCCAGCACTTTGTTGTGGCTGTTACAGGAAAGCACTACATGCTCCTGAGGTGAAAACCTAATAGAACTGGATGAATCAGGGCATGATGATGTCATACAAAATTTCTGAGTCTTATTGGGTTTACAGTAAACCTATTCTGATGGAAAAATTATGTCATAAATGGGGCACTTCTTAGTGTTTAAAACAGCACTTTAGTTAGCCTTTAATTTCTGAGGCAGGAAACCGTGTAAATGGTTCTGAGGCCTACAAAATGTGCTCTCTTTGATTTGAACCTAGTGTTAGGTGGGTATTTTCCTTTTTATTTATTTTATTTTATTATTTTGTTTTATTTTATTTATTTTATTCTATTCTATTCTATTTTATTTTTTGGTGTTGCAAAAAATCTAAGGTCAACAGGGCCTCAAACTCTTCTCACCCATGTACAACTCTTGCTTTCCAACCTCTTTTTCAATGGTTTTGGGGGCCACAGTCAATTTACAAAATTTAAATTGTGGCAAGAAGATGACCTGGTTAAAAAAGTAAAGGAATGTAAAATGATATTTCAAACAAATAACAATGAAAAGAAGTGAGGATAACAATTCCAAGAAAAGGGAATAAATTCCAAGCCCAATTTATGAGGCAAGTATTATCCTAATTCCATTATCAGATAATCACACTGCAATGAAAAAAAACATTATAGGAATTATCCCTCATAAATAGAGATGCTAAAAAAATGTAGCAATCCAGACTCAGCAATAGACTAAAAAGATCATACAATATGATCATGTGGCATTTGTTCTGGGGATGCAGGGTTGCTATAATATATGCAATTAGATAAATGCAATACACCTCTTAAACAAAAAGAAATGTAAAACCACAACATCACAAAATAATCTAAGAAAAAGACATTTCATTAAATCCAGCATCCATTTATCATAAAAAAATTAGTAAAGTAAGAAGAAAACAAAGTCTATATATGAAAACCCCACTGCCAACATCACATTCAATGGACAAAAACTAAAGGTGTTACCTTTAAAACCAAGAACCAGACAGTTATCCACATTCACCAGTCTTATTCAATATAGCATTGGAAATGCTATCAACAACAATCATTGAAGAAGAAAATATGAATTGCAGCCAATTTAGAAAGGTGGAAATAAGACTCATGAATCATATTTTACATGATATTCTATGTAGAAAACCTTACAACTGCAGCAACTAGCTTCTGGATCAAAAAATGAATTCAGCAAAGTAGAAGCATACAAAATCAATACTCAGAAATTGGTAACACATCCATACAGCAATACTGAACTATCATAAAGAGAAACTAACCCCATTTACTACTGCAAAAAACGAATGACAACAAAAATCTACAGAAAAGAAAACAAACAAACAAACAAAGTATTAACTAAGGAGGTAAAGACCTCTACTGTGAACACTATGGAACACTGAAAAAGAAATCAAGAAAGATACAAATCAGCAGAAATGTATACCATGTTCATGTAATGGAAGAATTGTCATTATGAAAATGCCCAGGCTACCCAAAGAAATCTCTCCATTTAATGTAATTCTTATTACAACGCCAATGATATGTTTCACAGTTTTAGACCATATAGGCTGACTCCAACACCAGCCAGCAGTGTCCGGGGTGTTACAGATGAGATATGAGATAAATTCACATGACTACTGAGTCCTGTGGAGGAAAACAGATGGCATGGCTTGTCTCTCAAGGGGAGAGTACCTCAGAGTGGCCTAGCAACTCTCCCAAGAGGAGAGCACCCCAATTCTTGCCTTGATAGTTTTTTATTGGGTTCATTTGCACAGGAATACATGCAAAGCCCATTAATCATTGTCAGGCAGTAAGGATCAAACAATGGATAGTATACAAAGAACTACTAGGGCTTATTCTGAGTCAGGGTCTGTTAGCTAAAGGGCTTCAAAACTTTAGGGGACAAACTCATTTCCTTCTTAGACCCCTATCATTTAATTGGGAGCATTCTTAACAAAGCAGGTTTCACAGGAGTTTATGTATTCTTTCTTAGGCCTGATCACCCAGGGAACCCGCTCTTTCCAGCACAGGGCTGCACTGTCTCTGTCATTGTTTCAGGCTTAAGTTAGGCAGTGGAAGTAAGACAGCCAAGAGATTAGGAGACTTCTTGCAGACAGAATGAGGACTCAGGCTTTGTCAAAGTCGAGGGGCTAGGGTCCATCACCCCCTTTTGCCGTAGCACCCGAAGTCCCTCCTTGGGGCCTCCATGTGATAGTGCCTGTCTTAGGTCGTTCTCCCCTTGGGGAATCTTACCAGTCATTGGCAAACTGACCAAGCATTGGGGGCCAGTTATGGATGAAATAAAAGAAGCAGAAATGTCACTTCTGCCAGGGAGATAAGCTTTGTCTCCATAGTGGCTTATGATTCAAAGGTCACTCTCTCAGCCTTAGCCATGGGAGAGTTACAGCTCCTGAAATCAGGCAGAGCAGCTCCCAACTATAGACTAAAAATGTATATGAAACCAAAAGAAAAAAAAATACAAATGGCTTTCAAAAGCTTGAGAAAATAAAGAACAAAGGTACAAAGATTACAATCACTGAAACTATACTACAAAGTTTTTTTAAGGAAAACAGCTTTGTACTGTCAAAAGATCAGACAGATACATTAATAGAACTGAAGAGAGAGCCCAGAAATAAACCCTCTCCTCTGTGAAAAATTAATATTTAACAGAGTATGCAAGATCATACAATGGAGTAAAGACAGTCTTTTTAATAGGTGGTGTTGGGAAAATGGAACAGGTGTGAGCAAAAAATTGAAATTAAACCACCAACTTACACCATACAAGAATAAACTCAAAATGGATAAAAGGTTTAAATGAAAGTTGCAAAAACATAAGACTCCTAGAAGAAAACATAAGCAGTGAAATCTCAGACATCTTCTATAGCAATACTGTTTCCAATATGTCTCCTAGGGCAAGGAGAAGAAATAAAAAAAATAAACAAATGAAACTACATCAAATTAAAAAGCTTCTTCATAGCAAAAGAAACCATGAACAAAATGAAAAGAGAAACCACTCTATGGGAGAACATATTTGGCAATGATATATTGGAGAAGGGGTCGATTTTCAAGCTACATGAAGTCCTTACACAACTCAACACCAGGAAGACAAACAATCCAATTAAAAAATAACTGAAAGACCTGAATAGACACTTCTCCAAAGAGCACATGAGATGGCCAATAAACAAAAAAGGCTCAATGTCACTCATCACCAGAGAGATGTAAATTAAAACTACAATGAGATAACACCTCACACCTGCCAGAATAACTACCATCAACAAATCAACCTACAAGTGATACTGAGGATGGCCAGAAAAGAAAATCCTAGTTTACTCTTATTGAATATACAGATGGGTGTAGCCACTGTGGAAAACAGTGTGAAATTTCTTCAAAAAAAGTAAAAATGAGGGTGATCCAAGATGACACAGGAGTGGAAATTAAAAAACAAACAAACAAAAAAACAAACAAAAAAAACACCTTTCTCCCAGGACCAATCTGGAATTACAACTAAATTGTGGAGTAATCATCCAGAACAAACAATTAAACAATAGTGAGAGGGAAGCCTTATAACCAGAGATGGACAGAAGAATCAGCTTCAGCACAATTTCACTGGTAGGGAGAGCAGAGGAGACACAAGAGGGTAGGCTGGATGCCCACTGGTGGCACCTGAAGCGCCAGAGGGATATTTAAGCAGCCAGTTGGATCCCCCTCAGAAGTGTGGGCTCTAAACTTTAAGGTGGGTTCCCCAGTCTGCAGGACCAGAGCTCAAAAAATACACAGAAAACAACAAGTGGTGAAAAGTGGCAGCATTGTTCTCTGCCTGAGATGGATGCCTGGAGATGCAAAGAGCCATTTAAAGAGCCAATGCACAAATTTTCATTTGCAGGCACTTACCCTGGACTACTGCAACGATGTGGGCAATGTAAGCTAGAGACACCTTAGGAGAGACTGATGATGGCAGTTTTTGGGAGAGAACTGAGAGAGTAGCCATCAGGATTCCAGTACTGAGTCATTTCCTATATGGCAGTAGCCATCATGCTCAAGCAGACCACTCCCCTCCCAGAAGCAGCAGCCTGAGGGGAAAAAAGACCCCCAACCCCAGTAGGGATTCTTCCCTGCCCTATGGTGCTTAAGCATGACTGCTCAGTGCAAAGTGACTCGATTAACAGGTAAAAGAGATAGCCACAGACAGTAGATCCCTGGAAGCCTTGAACAGGCTGCCTAACTTCAGATACGGTCAACATCTGACATCACCAGAGGCAAATCCAGAAAGAAGAAACAGTGGTAAAAACTAGAGGCTCCTGAGACAAAATCCACTGTGGTCTTCTCCGTGATTTGCAAGAGTTCCTTTCTTGCACAACTTTTTAACATTAATTTCTTGTCCATCAAGTTTGTGCATATTAAGTTACTAGATTTTATACTAATTTCAACTCATGAATTTTCCCCTCTCTTCTCTTACCCCATTGTACCTATTTACTCTCATTATTTTCATTTTAAATTTTGTTTTCTCTATTGTTACTTGTGCTATTTCTCACCTGGCCAGCCTCACCAAACAAATTTTATTGTCAATGGACATCTCACATCCTATTTCCCTGCACTAAAAATACATGCATTCTCTCTCTACTTTTAGCAATCTTTACTATATCATTGTGGGTAGGGTAATGGTTGCATTTCTTCCACTTTTTCTCTAGATATCCATTAAATTTCTACGTCAAATTTCAAGTTTTACCGGTTGACTATCCTACTCTTTATTTTTTTATATCTCAAATTTGTAATTTTGCCCTGTCTTAGCCTGTTCTTTTTCTTTCTTATTTTTTCTGTTTTCATTCTGCCCTTTTATTTTTTATTCTCCTTTTTTCTTTTTTTCATCCCAAATTATATTTTTCCCCCTCTCAGCTTTTTGTTCCTCACTATCAGTACTCCTTCTCACCTTGTCATTTCAAAACGACTAACCATTCCTATAGACATCTCCTAGCTTTTCTTTCTTCCTTTTCCCCCTCTTATCCCTATCTCCACCTATGTTAATTTTAGCTCATTTGTTGTTGATAGTAGTGTAGTTGATCTTTCTCTTTAATTTGGCTCCTATAATTTTTATTATTTATTTACTTTTTCCCTTCCTTTTTCTGACTTTCTTTTATTTTCTTCTAATTTCTGTTTAAACCTAATGCTATATGTTTTCCTTCTGTTGCTCCATTCTGGCTTATTCCTTCCCTTTTCTCATATATAAATTTTACTTTATCTCTTGACATTACTCCAACTCCTAACTCGTATTAGTGATCCTCCATCTACCCTCTGAAAATCATATTTCTTTCAGTTAGTCATCTCATATTTTCTCTCCTTTCTTATAATAACCTCAATCTCTTCACACCCTATTTATACTGGCTCATTTGCTGTTGACTGGGGTTGCAGGGGGTAGTTATTTTTCTAGATGTGGGATTGTTTCCTGGGCTTTGTTGTTTTGTTCTGGCAGAACCTGCATAACCGAATACAAGACATGGTTGGTGAAGTGATCCTTAGTCAACCAACTGGAGGTAAGGACTCACCAAAAAATGACCAAACAACAATCAAAACCAAATTACATCCAGAGAGCCAACATAAATAGCATAAAGGGCATCCCAAGCCCATAAGGTTGAGGAAATGGGAGAGACTGCACCACTAAAGGAAAGGAAGAAGCTGTAGAAAGAGTGTGAAATGAAATGGAGGGAAATAAACTATCAGATATTAAGTTCAAAACAATGATTATATGGAAGATTAGTGAGCTAAATGAGAATTACTGAAAACCACAGGGAAGCTAGGAGGAACTTACTGCAAATGATAGCAGCATGAAAAAGGACATTAAAACATCAACAAGATCCAAAAGGAAATGAAGAATACAATTTCTGAATTGAAGACCACAGTAGAAAGAACCAGAAGAAGGCCAGATGAAGCAGAGGTTAAAATCAGTGAAATGGAAGACAAGGTAGGAAAAAACTCCCAGAAAGTGTAAAAAAAAGGGGGGGTCACTCAAAAAGAACACAGAGACATTGAGGAAACTGCAAAACAACATATAACATAATAATATCCATATAATAGTGATACCAGAAGGAGAAGAAGGGGAGAAAGGGACAGAAAACATGTTTGAAATAGTAACGATGGGACATATCCCTAATTTGATGAGCCAAAATGTCACAAAAATCCATGAAGCACAGAAGGTCCTAATCAAGAGGAACCCAAAGAAGCTCACTCTAAGATACATCATAATTAAAGAGGCATGATTCAAAGACAAAGACAGAATCTTAAAGGCAGCAAGGGAGACACATGAAGTATCATACAAGGGAGTACCAAAAGTGCTAGCAGTTGAGTTCTCAACAGAAACACTACAAGCCAGAAGGAAATGGGAAAAAAATATTCCAAGTAATAAAAACAGATATCTGCAACCAAGACTACTCTATTCATCAAGACTCTCAATTAAAATGGATGGTGAAATAAGGAGTTTCCCAGAAAATTAAAAAAAAAAAACTAAATTAGTAGACCCCCAACAAAGCAGCATTGCAAGATATTCAAAATGGCTTGCTTTAAGAATATGAAGACAAAGAGAAATTGAGGAACACAAGTACAGAGAAGGTAAATGAAATGAATAAGTACCTACCAATAATGACCCTAAATGTAAATGGATTAAATGTTCCCATCAAAAAACAAAGGGTAGCTGAATGAATAAGAAAATATGAGCCACACAAATACTGGCTACACGAGACTCACCTGAGAACAAAAGTCTTACACAGACTGAAAGTGAAAGATTAGAAAAAAATATTCCAAGTAAATGGACAGGAAAAAAAAAAAACTTGAGGTAACAATACTTATATCAGACAAAATATTTAAAGCAAAGTCCATAAAAAGAGACACATAAGGACATCTCATAATACTCTAGGGAGAAATCCATGAAGCAGACATAAGCATTCTAAATATGTATGTACCCAACATAGGAGCACACAAATATATAAGAAAAATAATGGAGAACTTCAAGAAAGATATAGATAGCAACAGAATTATAGTAGGGGATTTTAACACTGTATGGTCAACAATGGATAGATCTTCAACACAAACCATCTACAAGGGTATTGTGATATTGTGACACATTACATCAAGTGGACTAAATTTATTTATATAAAGAACCTTTTTCCAAACAAGCATAATACACATTCTTCCAAATGCACATGGAATATTTTCTGAGATAGACCGCATGGCTAGACACAAAAGAAGCCTCAACAAATTCAAGAATACTGAAATTATATTAAGTATTTCCTGAGACCACAAGGGTTTGAAACTATAAATCAACCCCAAAGAGAAAAATCTCTAAAACATTCAAAAGCATGGATACTAAATAGCATGCTATTAATCAATGAATGTGTTAATAATGAGATCAAGGAAGAAATCACATGGTTTATGGAAACAAATGAAAATGAACACACAACAGTCAAAAACCTATGGGGCACAACAAAGGCAGACCTGACAGGGAAGTTCACAGCAATACAGGCCTACCTAATAAAGATAGAAACATTTCAAATAAATAACGTAACCCTACAACTACAAGAACTGGAGAAAGAGCAACAAAGAAAGCCTAGAAGAACTAGAAGGAAGGAAATAATCAATATCAGAGCAGAATTAAATGACATACAGAATAAAAGAACAATTCAAAGGGTCAATAAATCCAGGAGCTGGTTCATTGAAAAGATAAAAAAAAATTGAGAAGTCTTTAATCAGATTCATAAAGAAAAAAAGAAAGGAAGAAAAAGAAAAAGGGAGTGAACCCAAATCAATAAAATCAGAAGTAAAAAAGGAGAAATTACAACTGATACCACAGATATAAAATGGATCATAAGACATTGTTATGAATAAATGGATGCTCCAAAATTTGAAAACCTAGGTGAAATGGAGAAATTCCAGAAAAATATAATCTTCCAAAACTGAATCAAGAAACAGCAGAAAGACTGAACAGGCCAATAACACCTGGTGAAAGTAAAACAATAAAAATAAAATAAAATAAAATAAAATAAAATAAAATAAAATAAAATAAAATAAAATAAAAAGAACTCCTGGCACACCAAAGACCTGGACTGGTCATAATAACAAGAGAATTTTACAAAACATTTATGGAAGAGCTAACTCTGATTATTTTCAAACTATTCAGAAAAAAAAAAAGAACAGGGAAGACTCCCAAACAATTCTTATGAGGCCACCATCGTTGATATCTCAAAATAAGATAAAGACACAACAAAGGATGAAAACTACAGGTCAATATTGCTGATGAATATAGATACAAAAATCTTCAACAAAATATTGGCAAACCACATTCAGCAATACATTAAGAAGATCATGCAGCATGATCAAGTTAGATTCAACACAGGGTTGCAAGGATGGTACAATATTTGCAAATCAGTATATGTAATACATCACATAAATAAAGGGAAAATCATATGATTATGGCAATAGATATGGAAAAACTATTTATAAGGTACAACACCCATTTATGATTAAAATACTCAGCAGAGTGGGAGTAGAGAGAGCATACTTCAACATGATAAAAACCTACATGATAAAAACCATATTTGAAAAACCTACAGCCAACATCATACTCAACAGGCAAAAACTAAAAACTTTCCCAATTAAGATCAGGAACAAGACAAGGATGTCTGCTTTCACTACTTCTATTCAAAATAGTATTGGAAGTCCTAGCCACAGCGATCAGACAAAAGAAAGAAATCAAAGGCATCCAAATAGGAAAGCAGGAAGTAACACTGTCATTGTTTGCATATGACATGATACTGTACATAGAAAACCCTATAGACTCCACCAAAAATCCAATCCACCTGATAAGTGGATTTGGCAAAGCAGTGGGTTACAAAGTCAATATTCAGAAATCAAGGCATTTTTGTACCTAACAACAAAATATTGGAAACAGCAATCAGGAAAAGAAATATATGATTTGCTCTAACAACAAGAAAAATAAAGTAACTACAAATAAACCTAACCTGGAGATAAAAGCCCTATACTAGAAAAGAACAAACACAAAGAAAGAAATTAAGGAAGACATAAATAATTGAAAGCATATTCCATGTTCATGGATTGCAGGAATTAACATAATCAAAATGTCCATATTAACCAAAGCAATTTATATATTTAACATAATGCACATTAAAATAACAATGATATATTTCAGAGATATGGAACAAACATTTCAAAAAGTTATATGGAATCATAAATGACCCTGAATGGCTGCAGGAATTTTGAAAAAGAAGAACAAAGTAGGAGGGACCACAGTACCTGATATCAAGCTATATATTACAAGGTCACTGTAATTAAAACAGTCTGGTAGGGACATAAGAACAGACACATAGAACAATGGAACAGAATAGAGAGCCCAGAAATAAACCCAAGTCTCTATGGTCAATTAACATTTGACAAAGTGGGCAAAATCATAAAATGGAGTAAAAATACTCTCTTCAAAATATGGTGTTGGTTGACCTGTAAAGCTACATGAAAAAAAATGAAACTTGACCACCACCTTGCATCATACACAAAAACAATCTCTAGATGGATAAAATACTTAACTATAAATCATGACACAATAAAAGTCCCAAAAGAGAACATAGGACTTTTCTGTTTCTCATATTTCTTTTATGGTGTAAAACATGCCTTTGATTTCTGAATATTGACTTTGAATCCTGCCATTTTGCCAAATTCACTTAGTACATCATGTAGTTTTTTAGTTGAGTCTATGGGGTTTTCTATGAACATGATCATATCCTGAGCAAATAGTGACAGTTTTATTTCCTCTTTTTCAATTTGAATTCTTTTTAGTTCTTTCTCTTGTGTGATCACTGTTGCTAGGATCACTACTTAGAATAGAATTGCTTAAAGCAGACATCATTGTCTTGTTCTTGATCTTAGAAGCAAAGCTTTTACTTTTACTCGATAGATTATGATGTTCTCTGTTTTCCTCATATATGGCCTTTGTTGAGGTGTACTCCCTCTACTTTCACTTTGCTGAGTATTTTTAGCATAACTGGGTGCTCTGCTTTATCAAATGCTTTCTCCACACCTAGGGATAAGATCCTGATTTTTTTTCTTTTCTTTTGTTTGTGTTATATTATGTTTATTGATTTGTGCATATTATACTATCCTTTAACATATCCCCAATTTTAATTAGAATTTTCTGAGCTTGTTGCTGCCTGAAAGACTCCAGTCCCATTTCTATGGTTGAGAAATTGGGATCAAAAGTCTCTATATGATTTTCTATATAATTTCTATAGAAATTATAGTCAGTTTCTATACAATTCAAGTACTTTTGTGTTTAACTTGATATAATTTTAAAAAATGTATAGAGCACAAATGCCCACAAAAGGTCCTGATGTTACTCCTAATAACTAATGGGTTTATAAGAGACCCCAGCATTCATGGTAGCTATGTGGTATTATTGTTTTTTCTTGGTCAATAAGAAATATTGTGTATAGGTGTCCATGAGACATTTTGATTGTCCATTGCTTATTACTTTGTAGATTCTGTAAATGTATAATGAACTCAAACTGTAACCCACTAGGCACTGTCTGAGGCACTGGGGACACAGTAGTGGATGAAAGACACAAATTGGACATGATTGCTGATTTCTAAGTATTTACTTGACCACTAATATTTATAAGGCACTTCAGGATGCCTTAAGATTTTTAATCCCAGACAAATAATTGACTTCAATGGCATTCTCCAGTATTTTTCTGAAACCCTTTGTATTTTCACAGCACCTCTTTTCTTCTAACAATATACATTAAACTCTTCTGAAACTGTTTGACTATAGGTGCTCAAAAAAATCCAGAAACTTTAACTTCTTTTCACCCTGGTCCAACCATTCTTACCTGTCACCTGGATGATGGACTTATCTTACTATTGAGCTCCCTATTTGCAACCCAGCAGCCTTACTAATACTGGCTAATTTGGAAGCTAAAATATAATAAAATTGTCCCTCCCACCTTCTAAATATTTGTGACTTGCCTAATCATTGAAATAACAGTCATAAATTAACAGAAAGAAATAAAATTTTTAACATATGATCATGGAAAATGCACATAAGCATAAACATTGCTATGACTAAGGAAACACTGGGTACATATAAACTTTTTGAAAAAGGAGAGAAAAGGGAAAGGGAATATTTCAGAATTCAGAGAGTGCTTTACAGGTTATTGAGAAGAACAGATCCAAATGGCAAGAAAAATTTCAGGCAACTCAGAATCAGTGGCACAGAGTGGGTATCTAGACAACAGGTTCCTTTCCAAGGCCCTCTCCTGTACCACACATAGTCCATTGGCCTAAAGTGAATTCTCCTGAAGCACATTTCCTGTCCAAATTCCTTGGCAGAAATGTAGACAGGGTCATAAGTATTTTTCTCTGTTTTATTTCCTAATCAATAACTTAAAATCAATATACTAATACCAAATTGGCATGATGGCAAAATGTTGGTTACTTTCAATAAACACAGATTACTCACATGTCTTTTTTTTTCTTTCAACCTTCTAGTGGCTTCCCACTTCACTCAGAGTAAAGTCAAGGTTCTGGCTGATTGATTCTTTATTTTGGCCTTCATTTGCTCTCATCTTCTGATCTCTCTGCTCCAGTAAGTTCACATCCTCCATGCTGAGCCAACATATTAGAATTGAACAAAGAAAATCACTCCAAGTATGCCTTACTTTATTCTAACATACTGTCATACAATATTATTGTCACTGTAGTTTGGATTATTGTGTAACTACCTCACTGCCAAGTTTGGTCTATGAGGTCTGAGATTTTGTCTATTTTCTTTGTACTGATTAGTAGAATGTCAGAGAGATGGTGAGCATAGGGTTGGTGTCCTTTGATAAATGAGTACAAAAATTACAAATGTGATAATGTTTAAGAGGATAAACTGTGGGACATTATGATCTCTCATAACAGGAATTCTCACCTAGGTAAAAGGCCAGTTAAAACATTTTTTCAAAGAGAAACATCTAATAGAGAATGAGCCCAGGTATACTTAGAGCTCATAAAATGGTAGGACTGAGAGATCCAGGCCAGGGACACAGTTTGTGCAAAGGCCAGATGGTAGGAAAGTTCATTGAACTAAATGAATTTACTAACTCAGTTTGGCATTGTGTAAGGTAATATGCCTCAGGTACACAGTACATGATCAGTACTAAAAAATTGCCAAAGTTCTTATTATTGCACTCTTCTGGGTACCGTTTCCAGGTCTGCCCACTTGGAAACCGCACTAATAGAAAAACAATGCACTCTCCTCCTGACTGCACAAGCAATTCATGATATTAAGCATGGATTACATCTTGACTGATGTACAAGTGACAGGCAATAACCCTCACATCTGTAAGGTATACCATGTGCTCAGTTTTGGCACTCATGCAAATTCCATGTGTATCTATTTCACCCAGACCTTCACACTTGCCTTTCTAATTCCTTCCTCTTCTCCCTCACAACCTCCAGAATTTTCAGGCAATTACTCATTTTCTTTCTTAGTAGATTCATTTGCATTTTCTGAAATTTTGACTAAATAAAATCACATAGTGTGTTCTCTTTTTAAAACTGGCTTGTTAATTAAGCATAATTATTATGAAGTAAAATTTACATAATAAAAAGTAAAAAGGTCAATGGCATTTAGTTTAATCACAGTGTTGTGCAACTAACATATCTACCAGGTACTGAAATATTTTAATCACTCTTATTAAACACTATAGCTATTGAATGATTGCTCCCCATTTTTCTATACATTAACTTGTGGAAAGTACAGATCTTTAATCGGTCCTCATCTTTGTATTCTGTTCCACATATCCTGTCACATGTCTCCTGCCTACTTGTGTATCAGGTTCTCACACAAGTTCCAGTTTTAGGAAATAAATCTGAGTCTTCAAAACATTATCCTTCTTCTTCTCCATTTGTCTTACCCTCATGCCCACCCTAATGTGGATGAATGGCACCCCTACTTCACTCAACAAGCTCCAGTGGCCCCTCATGACACAGGTAAGTCAGACCCTCACTCATATTATTCAGCTTCATTCTGAGTCTCCAAACACACCCTTCTGCATGGCACCTTAAGTCCCTTTGAAACATACAATGCTTGCCTTGACTGGTGTAGCTCAGTGGATTGATCGCAGGATGCAAACCAAAGCATTGCAGCTTTGATTCCCAGTCAGGACATATGCCTGGGTTGCAGGCCTCGGCCCCCAGCAACCACACATCGATGTTTCTCTCTCTCTCTCTCTCTCTCTCTTTCTCCCTCCCTTCCCTCTCTAAAAATAAATAAATAAAATCTTTAAAAAAAGAGAGAAACACAATGCCTAACACCCTCACATTTCCCAATCATCACAATTTCTCATCTGACACTGAGCAGACTCCATTCTTCCATGACTCACCTCTGCGTTCAGCTCTGCTTACATACAATCCACCTATGGGCAGGCCCCAAGATTTTTAGCCCAACACACCAGAGTCACAGGGAGCATAAAATTAATAGAACCAGAGAAGATATATTTCTGATTTCCTAGTTGTGGATGCAGGCTCTTTAAGGACAGGCATGTGGAATTTGTAAACACAACAAAGAAAAGAAGGAATGAGGACAGTGATATTTGCTCTGAACTGCAGGTCAAATTGGGCATCAAAGAGGCTTATTCAGTGCAGGCCTATAGATTGCTGATATAGCAGAGACCCTCATGTTTACTAGGTATTTGAGTTTTATGATAGGATGTCTTTTTTGTGTCTTGAAGGTACAGTGACAATGTATGTGGAATGAGTTTACTGTTGACAGAGTGTTGCAATATGTCCTTTCTTCTGGCACAGATTGGTGGATTCTGAGACAAGCTTCTTTTGAGGCTACCTGTGGACCCAGGAGGAACTGTGAAGTCAGGTCATCGCCAGCATTTTACATCCAGTCAGAAGTGAGGTAAGAAAATTGCAAATACTTTTTTAAGTAAGTAAGCAAAAAAAAAAAAAGAGGAAGATTTTAAAATATATTAAGGGTTGACTTCTTTGAGTAAAAACATGTTTAACTAGTTGCAGGGAGGTTATGTTAATGAAAAACATTTGCCAAACAAATTTAGAAATAAAATTAAGACTTGATTAAAGTTCATGCAATAGGGTAGTGAGACAGAACTGAAGAGCATGAATTCAAAGGCTAGAGAGATTTTAGAACAAAAGGAAACATGGGAATCTGTGCTTTTTAAAGGACTAAAGACAAAGAAAAGCAAAACTTTTCATAAAACCTGAAAAAAGGGCCATTTTATGTTTTGGTATTAAAGTTACTCGAGTATAGTAAGTTCCTACTCTTCCTCAGAGACTGGTACAGCAGGAAAATTAAAATTCAATATAATGGGCTCAGTATTTGAATAGATATTATTTGTTTCTTAACACTGGCTAGAAGCTTTCAAAAACACTTAGGTATGTTTCAAAAGACCAGATAACAGAGCCCTGGCTGGCGTAGCTCAGTGGATTAACCTCAGGTTGCGAACCAAAGTGCCACAGGTTTGATTCCCAGTCAAGGTACATGCCTGGGTTGCAGGCCATAACCCACAGCAACTGGACATTGATTAAAAAAAAAAAAAGACTAGATAACAAATCACCCATTACCAAATTATATTTTCAACAGAATGTTCTAAAAAAAATCAATTTCAGAGGCCTATAGTCAGGAAGAAACTGTCCAAAGGGTACTGACTGTGAGGGAACATTATTAAGTCTTCTAGGTCATAACACAAATGCCTTCTTCACAGTGGAGGGACCCACAACTAAATCTCTTTCAGCCAAGAGCCAGTTGACATCTCCTTCAGTTCCTGCAATTTATAAAGAGGTGTCAGTTCTGAACAATGTGGGCACAGGGGCAAAATAGTTGAGAGTCTTTGAACAGAGCCAGGATTTCATTTCCCAAGATGCTGTACTTTTACATATCTCTGCACTCACCTTTTATTATTATTTTTTTCACTCAAACATCATATAAAATGAACAAGAGTATCATCGATCCTACAAGAAGGCTGCTGTAATTTACTTTGTCCTGAATAGTTACTGAAGTGAAGAGAAATTGACATTCATCACATAGTTAGCTTTGATGCAAGTTTTTCTATAGAATATAACAGCAGGGTTATTTTTTTAATTTTTAATTTTTATGTAATGTTGTTGAGTTGTAGTTGCCCTTCCTTTTTGCCCATTGCTTACCCCAAACCCAACTCCCCAACTCCCACAGTCATCCCCACCATGTTCCATGCTCATGGATCCTCTGTTTGTGTCCCTTTACTCCTCTCTCTCCCTTATTTTCTTCCTTTTCCCACTTTTCACTCCCCTGTGGTCACTATTATTTTATATTTAAGTTATAAATCTATGGTTCTATTTCCCTCACTTGTTTGTTTCGTTGATTAGGTTACACTAAGAGGTGATATCATATGGTATTTGTCTTTCACCACCTGGCTCATCTCACTTAGCATAATGCTTTCCAGCTCGATCCATGCTGTCAGGAATGGTAGGAGCTCCTTTTTTCTACTGCCTACTATTCCATTGTATAAATATACCATATTTATTTTCTTTTTTCTTTCTTTTTTTAAATTTTAATTTTTCAAGTACAGTTTTCAGCTTTTTACCCCCATCCCATCCCACCCCCCAGTCCTCCCCACATCCCTCCCATTTCCACTCTCCCCTTGTTATTGTCCATGTGTCCTTTATACTTGTTCCTGCAAATTCTTCCCCTTTCCCCCTGAAATTACCTCCCCTCTCTCCTCTGGTCACTGTCAGCCTGTCCTCAATTTTAGTGTCTTTGGTTATATTTTGCATATTTGTTTGTTTTGTTGATTAGGTTCCTGTTAAAGGTGAGATCATATGGTATTTTTCTTTCACTGCCTGGCTTATTTCACCTAACATAATGCTTTCCAGTTCCATCCATGCTGTTGCAAAGGGTAGGATCTCCTTCCTTTTTTCTGCTGCATAGAATTCCACTGTGTAAATGTATCATAGTTTTTTGATCCATTCATTTACTGATGGCAACCTAGGTTGCTTACAGCACTGGGCTATTGTAAATTGTGCTGCTATGAACATTGGGGTGCATAGGTTCTTTTGGATTGGTGTTTCAGGGTTCTTAGGATATAGTCCCAGCAGTGGAATTGCTGGGTCAAAAGGCAGATCCATTTTTTGTTTTCTGAGAATACTCCATACTGTTTTCCATAGTGGTTGTACCAGTCTGTGATCCCACCAACAGTACATTAGGGTCCCCTTTTACCCACAACCTCTCCAACACTTATTGTGTGTTGCTTTGTTTATGATGGCCATTCTGACCAGTGTGAGGTGGTATCTTACTGTGGTTTTAATTTGCATCTCTCTGATAGCTAGCGATACTGAGCATCTTTTCATGTGTCTCTGGATCTTGTCTATGCCCTCCTTGGAGAAGTGTCTATTCAAGTCCTTTGTTCATTTTTTAATTGGGTTGCTTGTCTTTTTAGAGTGCAGTCATGAGTGTTCTTTATATATTTTGGAGATTAAACCATTGTCTGAGGTATGATTGGCAAATACGTATTCCCATATGGTTGGTTCTCTTTTTATTTTAATACTCTTTTCTTTAGCCATGGAGAAGCTTTTTATTTTGATGGGATTCCATTTGTTTATTCTTTCCTTTTTGTCCCTTGCTCTATGGGACATATCAATGAAAATATCGCTGCATGAAATAATTGAGATTTCCTTGCCTATGTTCTCCTCTAGGACTTTAATGGTGTCATAGTTTATATTTAAATCTTTTATCCACCTTGAATTTATTTTTGTGTATGGTGTAAGTTGGTGCTCAAGTTTCTTTTTTTTTCTTTTTTTCCTTTTTTTTTTTTGCATGTAGCTGTACAGCTTTCCAAACACCATTTTTTTAAAGAAACATTCTTTTTCTTTTTTTTATTTAAAGATTTTATTTATTTATTTTTAGAGAGGGAAGGGAGGGAAATAGAGAGAGAGAGACAGAAACGTCAATGTGCGGTTGCTGGGGGTTATGGTCTGCAACCCAGACACGTACCCTGGCTGGGAATCGAACCTGAGACACTTTGGTTCCCAGCCCGTGGTCAATCCACTGAGCTACGCCAGCCAGGACTCAAACACCATTTTTTTTAAGAGGCTATTTTTACTCCATTTTATGTTGTTGCCCCCTTTGTCAAATATTAATTGACCTTAATGTCTTGGATTATTTCTGGGCCCTCTGTTCTGTTCCATTTGTCTATCTGTCTCTTTTGATGCCAGTACCAGGCTGTTTTGATTACAGTGGCCTTGTAATACAGTTTAGTATCAGGCATTGAGATATCTTTTACTTTACTCTTCTTTCTCAAAGTTGCCACAGCCATTAGGGGTCATTTATGGTTCCGTAAAAATTTTTGAAGTGTTTGTCTGATATCTGTGAAATATGTCATTGGTATTTTCATACGGATTGCATTGAATCTGTAGATTTTCTTGGGTAGTATGGACATTTAATGATGATAATTCTTCCAAGCCATGAGCATGATTTATGCTTCCAGTTATCTGTGTCTTCCGTAATTTCTTTCTTCAGTGTTGTATAGATCTCTGAGTACAGGTTTGTGCTTGTGTGGTTAAATTTATTCCTTAATATTATTATTTTTTCTTTTTGCTATAGTAAATGGAATATTTTTCCTAATTTCTATTTCTGATATTTCATTGTTGCGTACAAAGATGACTTTGATTTCTGAATGTCGACTTTGCATCCTGATATTTTGACAAGTTCATTTATTAGATCCAGTAGTGTACTGGTGGAGTTCATAGGGTTTTCTATGTACATTATTATGCCATCTGAAAACAGTGACAGAATTTATTTCCTTTTTTCCTATATGGATGCTTTTTCTTTTGCCTTGTATGAACACTGTGGCTAGAAATCCAACACTATGTTGGATAGAAATGGTTAAAACATACTCCCTTCTCCCTGATCTTAGTGGGAAAGCTTTTGTCCATAGTATTTTCATGTGATCCTCTGTATTTCTGTATTGGGTGTAATTTCACTAGTTTCATTTCTGGTTTCATTTATTTGGGTCATATGTCTTTTTTTGTTGATGAGCCTGATTAAAGGAATGTTGAATTTGTATGTCTTTTGAAAGAAACAGCTCCTGGATTTATTGATTCTTTGGATTTGTCTTTTAGTTTCTATGCCATTTAATTCTACTCTGATCCTGTTTATTTACTTCCTTCTAGTTTCTTTGGGATAAGATGGGAGTTTTAATAGTCACTCAATGTTAGGAAGCTTCACCATTATACCACATCCGTGGGTTTGCATGGTTCTCTGTTCTACTTGGTTGTTGGACTTCCATAGACTCTGATTTTCTGGCACTCCTGGTGGTTTTATTTATTTATTTTTTTAGATTGCTTGTTACCTTTCTAATGTTTGTGTGAGGAGAACACATGGGACTATATACATGTCCCTCTTGGCCAGAAGCTGAAAAGGAAGCTTTTTAATAAGAGGAGCTAAAATGTTCAGTAACTGAGGAGCACCTGCCCTTCCATCTCTTTTACAAGTATTTGCCCTAGCAAATATAAACTTTAAAATTCTTCTCTAAAAATAATGAGAAGTTCAGTGCTATGAATAAATAAATTCAACTTATTGCAACATTTATATTAATGATTTTTGCATTTATATACCTGTATCATGGGTAAATTTTTATTTATTTATTTATTTTAAAATATATTATGGTTTGTTTCATGAAATATCCTCTGCATCAGCTATAGTTTAAAATCAGTTAGTTACATGTTTGTGATTTGAGAAGAATGATATGCAATCAATAAGACCTCCCTGAAAACTTTCTTTCATGGACTTTCCTTGTCTTTTCACCTAGAGATACAAGACAGTTCTCAGTTTACATGAACAGCATCTTTACAATTGCTTAAAAAGAAAATTAATATATAAACAATGTTAAGCATTTACTAAATAAGTCACAGGCCAATAAGTTCAATTGTGTAGATGTTAAATATAATGTGAAAGAATTTTTGAAAGACTGGGTAATCTGCTGTGTTTCCAACATGTTTTCAACTGCCTGAAGAGAGTATTTGGTTTCCTTCTTACCTGCAAAATGGTAAGCTCAACTTCTTTGACTAGCTGTCCAGTTAGCATATTTTATGTTGTACTTTTTTTGTTTGCACTTGCTGTTGAATTAGAAGCAATAAGGCTTGCCCATATGTAAAGTCGAAACAAAGCTCTCAGATTACTGTTGTTCAGTCTCAATGTTTGTGCAACATATTTTCTTAAAAGTTCAATGTTTCCAAGTCCACCTACAGTATATTTAACCTCATTATGCTGCTAACAGTATAAGTGGTTGTGTCCAAAATTCATCATAAACTTCTCCAAACAAAAGGTTGCTTTAACAGAGTCACATTCATTGATATAAAGCCCTGCAAGTGTATGCCAGGTTTCTTGTTGTCCAACTAATTGTCCCAGACCCTTATTAAGTTCCTGACTGGTCCCCAGTCTTTTCTCCTGAGCATTCAAATAGCAATTTAAAGTCTTTCTCTTTCAGCCACGTATGTTTGATTTTCATGAACAATTTGATCATGCAGTTGTATAGTTTCATCTTATCTTTCCATGGCCTCAAACTCATGCCACTTGGTTAGTTGACTCTGGGACTGCCAGAGAACTATACTCTCAACACCTACAGACAAAACAATGCCAACTATCCAGTCACAGATTAGGCCTATAATCATCACTTATTCGCATATGATCTAAACACACCCCTAAACTTAGCAGCATATTCCAAATTGATTCCTCTATGGCATTCATAATTTGCTTACTATTTCATGAGATTTCTTTTCTTTATATTTTAACTTTTTCTTGAATTTTTTTTACTGAGACATTGGAAAGACCTGAGATATTACCAATATTCTGAGAATATTAATTAATTTTAAAATTAAACAATCATGTCACTGGTTGTGTCTCTATGTACAGAGGTCTGTATGTCCGTGCCTTCTGGAAATAATTAGAATTAGTTTATAATAATTCCTCAACTTAATTGGCTTACATAAATTAAAATATAACAAAAACTAACCCAATTTCTAGTTCATTACTAGGCAATACTTTTCATAAATAAAATGATGCTATTTTTGTTAAATCTGTTAATAACATATCAAAAGGATGAGTCAATGACATACATGATATTGCTGTGCACATATGAGATCAGAGTACTTGTATATTTCTAATGAGAATGCTTGTGGCTGCCATGGAATAGGCTTTACTGTTCACATGGTAAAAATATCAAATACATCTTTAAGAAGAAGAAGCTTCATGAACCAAGTGTGGACAAGTGGTTTAAAAAAAAACCTAAATATGTATAATTGATAAATGGCTTGCTTTCTCCATATTAATTAATGGAAATATCATTATATGCTTGACATTTTGTAATTCAAAAACAAGTTCTTCAATAGTCTATTTATATAGCATCCAATGCAGTAGATAGAAGAATAAATAAGAATATAATATTAAACAAATATCTTTAAAACCACAGTAGTCTATCACCCATTTCTGTAAAGAAGTCTGTGTGAAGTCCTGCCCAGGGTCTGTGCTCTGGGCCCTAGAAGATAGCTAGGGCCATTGAAGGAAACCCACCAAATGTAGTGGAGTTGGGAAGAAGATCTCCCTGCAATAGAATAGTTACCTGGCCAGGCACTCCAGTCTGGATTGATATTAGAGCAGGGGTAATGGTGGGTGAAAGTGCATTTCAAAGGCCAAATTGTAAAGTTAAGAGCTTGAGTGGCTTTGCTGACCACTTGCCATGATAAGACAAACTCCAGGGAGGCTGAGTCCACACTGTGAATGATTTGAGGGGACAATGACTCACCTGAGGGCGGGACATGGAAAGAAATCAGAGCAGAAATAAGAGCCTAGTGGTTAAAGCAGTTGAATGACTAAACCCAAGGGAAACCTCCCAAAGCTTTCCTCATGGTGATAAGTCCTCTAAAGAAAAACAAGTTAGGATGTAGTAGAGAAACTGGATGGGTTAAGGGGGTAACCCATCCATTCTTATGTAAGATGGTCAGGGAAAACATCCATGTTTCTGTGATACTTGATTGAGACCTAGAAAGGAATAGATGGTGTTATGGAGGACTTGGCTGGTGACACCTGATTTGGCCTGATTAGTTACCTAAGTGCAGGGGAACTGACTTTCACCACATATTTTCTCTGATAGAGTTTGTTTGTTTTTTTTTTCTATAAAACATAAGATGAAAATTTCAGCCACCTGAGGTTAGAAAGCATCATCCTGAGAATTCACCTGCATTCTCTCTAGCTCTGGGTGGTGTCCTTTTGTCCAAGAGATACCAAAAACCAAGGAGGTCAAACTTAGCTTCATAAGGCATGAGGTCATTTCTAAATCCATGGGCGTTGATCTGAACTAGGACATATGAGCTAAAATGTTGGTTTTATTACCAAAACTTCCAATTAGATATTACTAACAAGAGGAACAATAATGTGTTAAAGTTATGTAAATAATTTTATTGATATATAAATAAGAATTCTCAAGGCTTTAGAAATCTTTTGAAAGAAAGAGAAAGACAAAGATCAGTGTTGCTACTCACAGGAGTGTCCTCTTGTCCATTCCCTTTGTCTACAACAGTGTCCTGGTGCCCTCCACATGCTTACATAAAGAAGGACAGAGCTCAGATCCTATGAGCTCATCAGCTGCTCCCACTGGTTATCACATGACCACTGCTCATCTTCTGAAGGACAAAATGTCACCTCCACATGGTACAAATGAGACCAATCTGAGACTTGTCTAAAATATGACATTAATTCAACGGTGACAAAGTCTGCTCACATTTTTGAGTGTTTATAGATTCAATGCAAATCTTTTAAAACCAATTCACCTTTAAAAAATCTATGATAGTAATGCAAAATGTTTATTTGGAATTTAATATCATATAAGAGGAAGGAAGGGTCACTCAAATTTCACACGCAGCACAATAGGCCAATTTGCAGTAGACTTAATGGGGTGAGAGACTTTAGACTGGTGTGTTCCAGCATCTTCCATCTTCACAGGGTCTATGGTGAGGCTATGGTGGTCCTCAGATACCTTCATGTGCTCATTGAGCTGGGGATTCATGCCATTGAACAAGCACTGAATGGAAACTCCATTTGTGTTGCAGGTGAAGACTACAATATCCTTATTCTCTGTGACTGTGGTGTTGCTTGCTATGAGGGAGACAATTAATACAGGCTCTATGGAGAAACAGGGAATGTGACTGATTAAGAATGAGCTTGAGACATGGAGTCATACTGCTTACACAGATCTCAGCCCCTCAGAGCCTAGAGCAGGCTATGTAATGACCAAGAGAGTATGTTACTGACATTTGCAGAAGGGTAATTGTCTAAATTCAGGTGAAATTATGTAAGGAGACTGTAGGTCCTCTCTGACCCCATTTGCCCCAGTGTGATTGAATACATATTCCCTCAGTCATCTCTGTTAGCAGCTCACAAAACCCCTTCCCCACCCATATGTCCAATATTCTCATCATCAGATAGAATTTTTCTCTCTTGAGCTTTTACTGACCTCTTTCTAAGACATTTTTCACAAAACATCAGGTCCCACTCGTTATTTAAATTTTTATCCATACTGTGGAAGACAGGCTTACCATCATATCCATCTCTGGAGCCAAGGAAGTTCACAGTAAGCAGAAAAGCATTTAGCTTTTGTTACATAATTTATTAGGTCATGATGACTATTCAATGGAGAAAAGATACTCTTTTCAAAAAATGGGTTGCACAGCAATATCTGCATGCATACAAATGACATGGGTCATTGTCAGATACCACACACAAAAATTCAGTCAAAGACATCAAATTCTAAAAGTTAGACCGAAAACTACAAAATGCTTAGAAAAAGTGTAAGGAAAAGAATTATAACATTGATTTGGCAATCATTTTATGAGTATGACACTAAGAACACAGGAAAAAACAGACAATTTGGATTTTTTCAAAATGAAAAATTTTTCATCAAAAAAAGTAAGGTGAAAGGTCACCTATGAAATGGGAGCAAATATTTTGTGAACCATATAAAAAATAAAAAGTTAATGTATAGAATATACTAAAAGTCTTCTACAACTCAATAGCAACTACAAAACACATATAAACTGACTTAAAAATGAAGAACACTTCAATAGACATTTCTCCAGAGGATGTATCTAATAGGCCAAAAGTCGCAGAAAAACATGCTCAACATCACTAGTATTCACAAAAATGAAAGTCAAAACTCTCCAGGTTGAATTCATTTCTTGTGATGTTGGTGTGGTTAACTTTGCTCTGCAGGTAAAAGAATAAAAATTGCCCTGTGTAATATCTTCCCTTTCTCCAAAAGCTTCTTCAACGAGAGTTGGCACCTCTCACATCTCAGTCAACTTGAGTCTTTGAAAGAACCCAAGGAGGTCTGTGCATCACTAGAAAATGCATGGGAATCTGGGTGCTCAGAGAATATATTGTTTGCAGCTATATGTGTGGTGTAAAGTACAGCTTTTCTCAGGTGCCCTTTAAGTATCAGTATTTGGTTATGGAAAGACATAAGATTGGGAGTCAGATACACCCCTGTAATTCTGACTCTTCACAGACCACCTGACTGCCTCGTTGACAAGAAATGTTTCCTTACAGCTGCACAGACTTCTGTCATCCAGCTGATTCTTGTTTCTATGACACACCATTTCTGTGGACATTCTAGAGACTGCAACTTGTGCAGTAATAACACATAGAGACCAGGGGCTAGTGGAAGATAAATTGACTACCCAGGCCTCTGGGCTAAGAGGTGGTTGAGGTCTTTCAAGTTGAGTGAGACCCTAATTAGTCAGTGAGCCAAATAGGTCAGTGAGCCATAAAATGATAGAGCAAAGTCCAAACAATTTAGGAGAAAACAAAAAGAACAGTCAGAAGTTGACTAAGGCAGCAGAATCAAGTGCTCTGCCCTTGACCATTAAAGTCATTTTCTCTCCCCTGAGGGCAGGTAAGGACTGGTGCAAATGCAAAGCAAGTGTCTCATAACAAGTGGTATCATGGACTTGCTGAAATTCTCACCTGTGTGGGGAATATGTGTCAGGTGGCTATGAGATAGAAATTTGGAAAAAAAACTTAAAATTATTTTGTATGTGCTTATTACTATCAGCCCAGGGTCTAAAAACAATTACAAGGAAGATTATTTTATTAGAGAAAATAAACAAATCTAGATGATGGTCTTGGTTTTTGGAGGCACCCCATTGCAAGAATTTCAAGGACTCTGTATCCATGTTCCCAAGTCTAAAAAAAATCTTGGATCATTCATTCATTCATTCAACCACCATTTATTCCTTCTTATTTCATCAAAAGCAACTGAATGTTTGGTATATGTTGGTCCCTGAGTTTGTATCAAGGGTAGAGTGGGGAGTGAGAAGGAAACCTCCTTCCTTTATATTTGCTGCAAAAAAAAAGAAAGCAAATAAGTAAGGGATGTCAAGTCCAGTGCAGGGAGGTATGGATAGGCCACGTGTTGGGGGCAGGGATAAGCCTAAAGCAGGCTGATGCAGCCAGAGATGGAAATTGCGCGTACATTACAGGACATCTGTGGTCAGAAGTTTCCTGCACAACAGGATATCTGCGATTAGAAACATTGTAGGTGCCTAGCCTGAGCACACGGGCGGCCCACCAATCAGTGCCTTGATCATGCGCCTATCATGCGCCCCCTAGCCTATCCCAGTTAAGAGCATGCCCCAAAGCTACCAACCAGAGCTACTTCCCCTATCTGCCTTCCTCTACCCTCCTCTATATAACTCCCTCCATTTTAAAAATAAAACTGGCAGCTTGATCAGAATCCTTTGACTTGCTGTCGTTCTTTCGCGCCTCCTGTCCCATCCCTTTTCATCCGTTGCAGGTATATCAGCGGACCCCGTTGACTGCCTCGCGGGCCGAGGCAGCCATGTAAGGGGGTGGAGTGTGCAGTGATTCTGGTTGTTAGTGTAGGTAATTTGTTCTAGAGTAAAAATACATTTTTCTCATTTTTTTAACTACACAGGTCTAAATGTATTCCTATGAGGTTGAACATGCCTAAGACAAAAGGATCTGCAGCAATTTGTTGATTTAAAAATCCAAAGCCACCCTCATAAGGTCTTTAAGTTAGAGAAATTAAATCTGAGGCTACAAACAGACATTGACAGACTCTGATCAGCTGCTCATGGTCTATGTGACTCTGCTCTAGTGACTTTATCTCTGTTTGAATCAGTTTATTCTCAAGGAATATTTGGCTGCTAAGTTGTGAGTGTATAAACTGTACAATATTTCCAGCATCTGACCTTAACCAGGGGCAGAAGAGCTGTTCAAATTAGAGGCATTTCTTATTGGTCAACTCCAAGAGAGAATCCCTGGGGTTGATCCCTGAAGAATATGGAGTCACCAGGAGAATCCCTTTTCCTCAGTTTATTTCTGTGAATGCTGACTTTCTTCTGAACCTTTGTAAGACCTCCAGGACAGGTGGTTATACACAAGGACATTGTCTAACTGTGCTCTCCACACATGGACTCAGGTGATACCAAACTCCATTTTTGCCAAAATGTGGCTCTTGGACATAAGCCCTGACTGGGGACAGCCCAGGATCTTTGTGCCTTAGGCACCCATTAAACTGTTTCACACGCAGCCTTTCCCAGGAGCCAAACACAACTTGGAAAAGGCCTACTACTGTCCCTGAGTTCAAGATCCCTGGGTCAATGTTCCAGGGAGGAATTTCTGAGCTGAGTTCTGTAAGAATTTCAGGGGGCCTCTCAGAATACACTTTGACCTAGTACATCAAAGTCATTCTCAAGATCAAGTTCATAGATAGGTGCTCTGGAAGCTGAACTGAGATGGGACTCCCTCTGCAGAGTAACTTCTATTACAATGATCTTTGTGTCTACAGTGACTCTCCACAGGAGTGCAAGTTGGGAAGGGAACTGATAGCTTAGGAAATTTGTCTACCCAAAATCCAACGTGAAGCAAAATGTGGGGAGGAATGGAAGCAGAACTCAGGGATGTCTGTCCTGTGTGTGAAGTGGAATCCACCCTGCCCAACACCCAGTGGTTAGAAAGCAATCACTCACCATGTACATCAAGCCTCCCAAATCCAGTTTCATTTTTTATATCTGTAATGTAGACTACCACAGTGTACATTCCTGCATCATTCATGGTTACATTGTCTATCAGCAAGGGTCCATCAGTGTTTATTTTCTCTCATCCGCTGTATGAAGGACCTTTTATATCATATGTTGAGAATGTGAAAAGAAATGCAATCATATGATTTCTGTCCCTGCCTTTCCCCCTATACCATACGAAGGCTGTAACATTGGGAGGCATATTGCGGAGAGGTAGATGTGCAGCCTGCCCTTCAGCAATATTGGTTGACACAACAGACTTGAGCTGTGGTGGGCTGGCACCAGAAGTGGAAGAGTGAGACTAGGAAATAAGAAAAAAAAGATCTACATTTGCATGTATACATTGTAATGGAAAGATAAGGCCCTGAAACCTGAGTAGGTCTCTATTTCTCAGACTTGGTCTACAGGTGAATGTGTGTCTCCCATGATTAAGGTTCACAGCATGGCCCCCATTATTCCAGCCCCTCTGACACTGTTACTTTTTCTCTTTCGAAGAGTCTTCTCCAGGTGATTTTTTGCTCACCCCCTCACTATTCTAAGACTACTTCTTATACTCAGGGGCATTTTTGGAAGACATTTTGCTGACCACCTTCTCTAAAGATCCTCTGTCTTCTCTTCTCTTTGTGGTATGACCCTGCTCTCCCCCCCGCCCCAATGGATGTTGTAGATACCTCACATAACATCTAGATCTTTTCTTTTCCTTATCTCCTCCTTAATATGGGCTAAATTAAAGCAGGGCCTTCTCAGATCTTGTACCTCCAGTGACTTCAACAGGCTGCAAGTATATGGAGTGGAATGAATGAGAAATCCCAGGGTCATACTTTGTGGGGTGTATTTGACCATTTCTGAAGTCGGTGGTAAAGACAATGCCTCACACTCCTGGTTAACTTCTTATTTATTCTGGTGTTTCCTGATATGAATCATCATTATTATTATCATCAGATTTTAGTAATCATACTCAATGATGAATAACAGGAAAAGAGCAACAATTGAGGTTTTCCTGCCTCTCACCACTTCCAGATTACAAGATTTTCCTCTTGCTGACACCCTTCCCAATCCTACTCTGCTCCTTTCTCCTTCACCCTCAGGTCCAAATGGAAGTCTTCCTTGTTTCTCAGAACACTGGTCTCTTCAGCAGATCCCAGTCAGTCTCTATATCAGATCCCTAGCCTGCCCCAAAGAATTATCTCCTACTTACCAGCCACCAGGAACACTTGCCAGTGGAGAAGTCCTCTGTGTGTAGAGAATGGCAGGGACCCCATGGTGTGTGTTGTCTGCCTGTGGCTGCCTCTTAGAGAGAAGCTTGAGGTTCAGTGAGGTTCACAGACACCTCTGACCAGAATGATGCAATCTGCTGTGTGTCCTACCTGTGTGATGAGCTTTATTCTGGGGCATGTTTACTATTCTTGTCATGTGGCCTGGGGGCTGAGTCGGTACCCAGGACTCTCCCACTCTCTGCCCTCATTCTGCCATCCTGTTACAGAACACAACAAGGGGGGCCTGGGACAATATACTATTGTTGAAAGAAGGCCCCGGGTCCGTTATGTCCGCCACCCTAGGAAAGACATCTCTCAATGCCAGAGATTTGTGAAAAGGAAAGGAAATGTTTATTTAATGCTATACAGACTTCAAGTAGTGACCTAATGTCTTCATCAAAAATCCTAAAGTCCCTTAAGACACCCACAAACAGACACAGTCCTTCCTTCTTTCCCCCTTTGCCCAGTCCAGAGTACCGTATCTCAGGAAAGGAAATAGAAGTCCATGCCTCAGGCAGTCCTCTGGTTCTTCCCAGTTAATACTTCATCTCGACTGGGAGACCTCCCTGGGTTCCCAGCACCCTCAGTTGAGTCGCCGGGATCTCTGCTAAAACCAGGTGGTGGTGCCCCTTCTAAAGCTGTGGGGGTCCCCGCTCTGTCCAGGCCTCGTGGTTCTCCCTCTCAGGGGTGTGGGAGTCTCCACTCTGTCAAGGCCGCGTGGTTTTCTCTCCTAAAGCAGCACAGTTCTCTCTCAGGGATGCGGGAGTCTTCACTCTGCTAAAGCTGTATGGCTCTCTCTCCAATGGCCGTGATCCTCTCTGCACCTCCACAGCCACATGGTTCTCTCCCTCTCAGGGCTGTGGGAGTCTCCACTCTGTCAAGGCCGCATGGTTCTCTCTCCTAAAAAAAAGCAGCACGGTTCTCCCTCAGTGGCTGAGGTCCTCCCTATTCTGCTAAAGCTGCATGGTTCTCCCCCAATGGCTGAGGTCCTCCCCATTCTGCTAAAGCTGCATGGTTCTCTCCCTCAGGGCTGCACATGGCTCTCCTTCCTAAAGCAGCATGGTTCTCCCTCAATGGCTGAGGTCCTCCCCATTCTCCTAAAGCCGCATGGTTCTCTCCTCTCAGGGCTGGGCATGGCTGTCCTTCTTAAAGCAGCATGGTTCTCTCTCCTAAATGGCCACCACGTCTGGGTTTTGAATCCCCGCGGCCAATCTTCCTCTGCAGCCCCATTTCAGACTCCTCCCACACTCGGCTTCACATGCCAGAACTCGTATCCTTCCAGCTTTACTGGGCTGCCATCATGAGTCTGGGAAGGCGTGGCCCCATGTCCTGGAGTCAATCATCTCCAAGCTCCCACGCAAGCGCTGTAACTCGGGGGACCTGCCCCCCCCCCCAGTTACGTCTTGGTGGGGAAGTTACTCCATTCCCCTGGCTCAGGGCATGGCCACAGCTATTTAACATATCTAAGTGACCAGTCAAAGGCTATAGATAAGTTAAATGACCACGCCAGAGGGTAGCTGCAAGGCTGTTGCTATGCAAAACAGCTCTCAATAGCTCTGCTCCATTTGTCCCTTCCCCCAACCCACACCCTGGCAGGGGTGGGGGGGGCGATTGGAGACATCTTAAAAACTCCTGGACACCTTAAGTTCTGGACCCCATTTCAAATGCCCATTTGGGGTCCCCCCTCTTGGCTGCACCCTGTAACAATCTCAGTCCCTATTTACTAGTATTGCTCCCCTACATTTTGGTTCCCTGGGAAATCCTGAGGTTTCTCAACACCACACACATGCATATATGCATATAAACACACACACACACACACAAACACACACTCAGGCTATGTTTGGAAAGCACTAGACAGGGTTGTCTGGATTTCAGACATTCCCAAGAATTTCCTGTCAGGTTCCCATTACCTTTCCCATAGCTCTCTCTGTATCACATTTACTTTTCCCATTTGACTTGAAGAAAAACCCATCACAAGGGTATCCACCCAGCTGTGCATCAGGTCATGTGTGAAACTTAGTAAACATCACAATGCCCAAGTGACACCTAAAAGATGCAACTTCAGCAGCTGTCTGATGCGTGGGTCCCCGGCCAGCAGTGACCACGGAACGCTGTGGATGGCTCAACGAAAACACGCGAGAAAAAACACACATGCACAGAGACAAACTAGTTTCTGTGGGGAAGTAGGGATGAAATGGCCACCCCTTCTAGTGAGTAGTATGCCGATTTACGGTCCATACCTGCTTTTATTGGGCTCATTTTGCATAATAATTCAGGTAAAGTACAGTACTCATTAGGGGGAAGTAAGGAACTATAGAAAACAAAGAACTCTGCTGGCCTATTGAGTTGGGGTCAAAGAGCTGTAAGACTGAGAAACAAATTGACTTCCTCCTAAGACCCTTCTCATTCAACTGAGAGCATTCTAAACAAAGAAGGTTCACAGTAATTTACATGTTCTTTCTTAGGCCTGATCACCCGGGGAATCCGCCCTTTTCAGCACAGAGCTGCACCACCCTGTCATTGTTTCAGGCTTAGGTGGAGCAAAGGAACTAAGGCAACTGGGAGACAAGGAGGTTTTCTCCCAGACGTTGAGAACTCAAGCTATGTCAAAGCCGAGGAGCGAGGGTCCATCACCCCCTTTTGCTGCAGCCCTCAAAGTCCTTCTTTCGGGGGGCCTCCCAAAGTGATCGTGCCTGTCTTAGGTTATTCCCCCCTTGGGGAATCTTACCCGTCTTTGGCTAACCGACCAAGCTTTTTGAGGTTCAGTTATGAATAAAGCAGCAGAAACAGCATTCCTGCCAGGGAGATAAGCTTTTGTCCCCTTGCTGGCTTACAGTTCCAAGGGCGTTCCCTTAGCCTTAGACTAGGTGGGAGTTTCAGCTTCTGATACCAGTCAGGGCGGTTCCCAACAGCTGTCCAGCTAATGTGGGTGTCCATTCAAAATGAGATGTCTTGACATGAAGGTTGAACCATTTCCCCTACTCTCCTGTGCATAAGGAAAGTCTCTAGATTCTGTTTAATTGCAGATTCTAAAGGGCTGCAGTGGCTCAGAGACTCTGCATCTCACAAGCTCTCAGGAGAAGGAGACCCTACTGGTCTGTAGAAAACACTTGTAATAGCAAGACTGATGGGGGTACATTTACCCCTGAGAGGTGGACTCACTCATGCCAGCATTGATCACAGCAGTGTTGTGTCTTGGTCTGTGGTCTGTCAGCACAGCACAGAGAACCCCAGGTGTCCTCAAAATATGGGGATTATTTCTATTTGTGACAGGAAAATACAGATGGGAATCCAATCTTCTTCATGTTCTCAAATGCTCTGAGAAGGTTTTATTCCCTCCAAGCAGGAAGGTCACAGAGATGAATTTTGCAATGAAAAGGGCCCAGCATGGTGAGATTTGCATAGATGACCCTCCTCCTATCTCACATTGTCACCAGACTACATTTTGCTTCTGGGGACAAAGATTCAAAACCAGAAGTCATAGTAGGACCTTCAATTTTGGGTATGAAGTGGGAGGTGACCTGTGTGTCCCAGGAAGAAAGGACTTTGGGGAAAAGCCAGGTGCCTGTGGGTTTCCTGGTCCTCCAAAGAGAGTTTCATGTCTCTCCATGTCTATTTATTGGACCTAAACTTCTTCTGTTGGCTGGGGAACAACCTCTGATTTCTGACTGAGAGACTCCTTTGTTAACCAAACTTGCCCATAGATGATGCCAGGCATAGGGTAGAGAGCAGCACAGAAATCCCTGAGGTTGGAGGTGCTCCCAGGCCCTGTCAAAGTAAGAAACTCTCTAACCTGGAAGCAATGCAATGAGTTTATATGAGTGAAACTGACCTAATATGCCTGAGAGAAAGGGCTCAAATCCTTTGAAGAAAGGCAGTTTTGCAGCTTGTTTTATACATAATAATCAAAGTACAAAGTGAAAAGGCTGCATAGAATCCATTAGGAGGTGAGAGATAACCTAGCAGGGAAATCTCCAGATTTGGTAAAAAGGCAAAAGGGAGAAACCTATTTTTCACATTGATGAGTATAAGATAATTGACTTTTACATGACACAGAGAATGTGGGTGGGGGACCAGAAACATAAACAGTCTGTGGTCTCATACACTTATTCCAGACTCTGGGCTTTCAAATTGTCCAGCAAAGAAAATCACTCTAATGTGTCAAAGTTATCCTATTCAAGATGGAAAAAAAATCAGGGCTCATTCAAGCTAAAGACTGACCTTTCCTAAGGAAAATACAGCCCTGGGATGTGACAACCTACCATCATCTGCCCAGCTATAAATTTCTAATCAGACTATCCCGTGAGGATTATCAGGCCTGCCCAATGGCCCCCTGAGATTGTCAGGGTTGCTGCACAGCCCCTTTTTGTTAACAATCTCTAGAAATAGCAGGTGGGACAGAGCAATCAAGAGGGAGAGTCCACAAAAAGACTGTTGAACCAGGGGATGAAAATCAGCCTCTTTCATCTTCTTAACCAAAGCCTAGTTCCTGAGTCTATTTCCTATGTGTCTCAATGTTGTCCCCTGGAGGACAGAAGTAGAACTGCAGCCAATATCAGGGGCTTTCCAGGGACCCTGATCAGTTCAGGGTGAGCCCAGTGAAAAAGCAGGCATTATATTATTGAGATTACTGTGAGTCCACTGTCAGGAGAATGATCCCACCAGGGGGACGTACTATTTCACACAGAGCTCTCTGTTTTCAAATGTTCAAAGGAAGGGCCTGGTAAAGGTTCTTCTAAGGCTTTTGGAGAAGGTGCCGGCCTGGACTGTTGATCACAAAAATGTCCTGTGTGTCCTCCATCACTTCATTGAGATGTTGCATATGAGTCATTTCTGTGCTCCTGTCTTCCCACATGGCCTAGAAGATGAAGTATCTCCATGTAAATACTCAACCAGGCCCTGTGTATTGTTTTGTTAGGATAAGAGAGGTTCTTGTAGAAACCTCAGCACCTCTGAGATAGAAGCAACCACAGATGATGGGTTCTTCTGTCCCATTCTGCTCAGAAAGTTTCCCTTGTTTCTCAGGACATCATGACCTAGACGGATGTCTCCACAAACTACAGGCAGGTGCCCCAAAGACAGGAATTCTGGGAATGAAAACACTTCCCTGGTTCTTATATGGTCAGGGTATCCTCTTTCCTCACCTGACAATAACTCTCCCAGGGGTTGAGGACACAGAGTTTCTTTCATACCAGGTATTTGTGAAAACAGGAAAAACACAGGCCTGTGGTGATGAGACATAACTCACAAGGTGGGCCTGGAAAGGGCTATGACTCCGGAGGAATAATATGTGATCCAACCTGTCACTGTTAGGAGGATACTTTCACTCCTCCTGAATGTATGAGAAATAAAAGCCTGACCCAAGGATGTCCCCAAGGGGGTGGTTGCCTCCTCTCATGCTGACACCAAATATTTCAGTTTTAGAGAAACGTAATGTGACTACAAGTATCACACAGAGTGACAAGCTTCCATTATGCAGTTTCCCTTATTGATTTAACAAGTGTTCACAGAGCATCTGTCATGTGTCAGGCTCTAGGCTGGGCCCTGGAAACTCCAAAGAGAATAAGACTTGTCTGGACCCTGTGCTCTTTGACTTTGCCTTGTAACAGCAACCAGCTCTCAGATAAATCATGGCTCTAGGGAATTAACCATAAACTAGTGAAGGGTCATAAAGGAAAACTTTTCGAGCATTTACAACACAGACTTTAGTCTCAGCTGGTCTGAGGATCACAGAGAGCACTTCTGAGAAAGGACTCTTGGATAAGACCTGAAGAGTCAGTGACCATTTTCTCCTTGATAAACAAAGTGTGTTTAAAAAAATGTTGCCTGCAGAGTACTGGCCTTTGGTGGGCTGACCCTTGGCTGGATGCAGGAGTGGACACAGTCCATGTGAGGAGCTGGAAGAGTTAGGGAGATGGTGGAATGATTGATACTGGTGAGGTTGGTCCCTGCTGGGCTTGTGGGTGCTGCTGATTCAGGGAGATCATCAGCAATGCCCAGAAAGGCTCCATCCTGCAGAGTAGTTCTTCTGCCCCCTGCTGTATAAACAGAAAAATGGGCAAGAAAATTTCATGTTACTGTTAGGTATTTCTCTGTTTGATTTGGTACATTCCACTCAACTTATACTTTAGGGGATATTTAATTTATGCATGTGGAATTTTAAAGCATTTATTGAATGAAAGTGGAATATCATCAGCTTAACTTATTGAAAGTATGCACTTTTTGAAGGGATTTTTAGAAGCATGCAGCAGAGAAGTTATACAATGAAAATAAAGACCATGTCCCTTACTATTAAAGTCTCTCATGCCCTCTTGTAATCTCTTTTTTCTTCCCCTCTCCACTTTCTTTTTTAGTGTTAATGAAACTCTCATCAAATGTTTTTTTTTATTATTAATTCTTTTGCATTTTCTGGAATTTTCAAATTTTATTCTAAAGTATATAAATTTAGGCTGAAGTTGGCTCCTTGATACAACAAAATTGTTTTGACATAGCTCTTTCTTTTGATTCTCTAGTCCTGGTATACATTAATTTTATCTATTCACCCAATTATGGACCTTTGTGTTGTTTTATTTAGGACTATTAAATTAAGCCTGTCATGAACATGACTGTAGAACAGACTTTAACACAGAGACTCAGTGCTTGTAAAATCATGAATAGCTAGAGGAATGGAAGTTAGGAAGCTGCCCCTGGAAGTCTAGTCTCAAGGTTGCACTGCCATTACCCCACCCAGTGGTAAAGAAACATCTGATTCTTCATGTAAACCTGTGTCTGCCACAGCCAGCCCATCAGTCACCAGAGCAGCAGAAATAATGTTCCTTTTCTCTTGCAGCTTCTAAATTATAAACCAGTGTACCTCAGAGGCTGAATTTAATTCACATCTGCATTCTTAATCACTAGAAGTAGGGGGAAGTTTGTGCTTAAACTTCTAGTCTCTCTAATATAAAAGGAAACTGAAAAAAGATTAAGCATACATGCCTAGTGCCAATAGAAAATACACAGCATGTCTGAGTCAACTTGTAGGCTGTGCAGTTCTGGAAGTGACCTCACCCAAGAAGCCTGAATTCTCTCATGCGATATCAGAGAAAAATGCTTGATCTTTTTTCTTGGATTTTAGAAAAGAGCATCTTAATCATTTGAAATTATCTGAGAGATGAGGATGATAAGACTGTCTTTTGTTGTAATGAGGCAACTCTTGGTGGACCCCTGGACAGTTGCAGTTAGAGCAGGTCACCAGAAAGACCCAAGTTCTAACAAAAAGCTTGGAATTTTACACTGTTAATGTAAGAGAAGTTTCAACCTGAAGAGTATTTTTGTGAGTATACTTGACCCAAACATGATGATGATTGTGGGGAAGAAAAATCTCAATGTATTGAGATAATGTTCTGAAGAATGGCAATTTTACAGCATATTTTACACAGGATTGTAACTTTCAGGGGCCTAAGGAGTTATATGAAATCTGTTGGCAATAGATTAAGAAACCGGGAGAAAGCAAAATGCAGAAATCTCTGTGATTGGGTAAAAAGTAGAACAAATGGATATGTACATTTTTGGGATTGGTTGGTACCGGAAAGGTAGCAGTTAAGAATTAACACAATGAGAATAGTAATGAGAAGGTATGTGGTGTCTGCTATGGTGCAGGGAGGGGTGTGAGAAAAGTAAAATTACCCTGACATTTTAAAGGTAAGTTATGGCAGAGGGAAAAGACAATAAACACCCTCAGTTAAAGTAAAGATTGAGCTTTGTCAGGAAAGATACCAGCCTAGGACAGGACTACCCACCATGACTCACTTTGGCTAAAAAATTTAACTTCAGACCATCCTATGTGGTCACCTCAGGTCTCTTAGTTTGTAAGTACCACCATGCAGGCTTCCTCTGAACTTGTCAGGTTTAGTGTGTGGCCCCCTTTTTGTCCACACTGACCTTTTTGGTTACAAATCAACCTATAGAATGCATTGGTGAGCAAACTTTTGGTTAGATAATATTGTCTCCAGTGCTAGGAAGGGATTCTTAGGAAGTCTTAGTAGTGGTTTTTGTTTTGATTAACAATAAAGCATTGGTGATGTAGCAAGACCTTCACTTTGGATGGAAGTCAAGGCTGAATGTTCTCAAAAGTGAAAAGCAGGTAAATGGGAGGCAGTCGGTGCTAAATGGTCTTTATTAGAAAAACATTCTGGATCATTTCAGACCTATAAGTTGTCATGATCTGTCTCATTTCTCTGTATTTTGCAACTTGTATTACATTTATTTATAGTTTGAGGGCATACTATGCACCAATCCAGTTTTAATCATCTATCTGACCATGAGGTGGAGTCTTATGTACTATTGACACACCTTTTATTCACTATTCCTTATTTAATCTTAGTCTGAGCTTTTGTAGTTGTATACTTGGGAACTATAACCTTAAGGTTTATTTAGGTGCCAGGCTATAAGAACAGAATGTTGTAAATTTCATTACCACCTAAATTTGCACGGGTGAGGAGGACAGTAAGGGTTTCATAAAAAAGTGTCTTGTATAAGAAAGACAAATATCATATGACTTCACCATTATGTGGAATCCAGTGAACAAACAGAATTAACAAGCCAAACAGAAACAGACTTATGGATGGAGAACAGATGACAGGCTGCTCAGTGGGGGAGTGGGGAGGTTAGGGGATGGAGGGATTGAGCAAAAAGGAGAAGGTACACAGGCATTGGCAACAGTGTGGTGATTGCTGCGGGGTGGAGGGTCTAAGGGGAATAATTGATAATGGAAAAAATATAATAAAGTTTGAATAAAAAATAGCAGTCATCCTTTTTTGTTTTTGTCTGAGTTTTCAACTCACTGTTATCCCAGTTTCCCTGAACACTTAACATGTAGGTTACATGGAGGATCTTAGAAATTAGCTCAGATAAATTCCAGCCTTTTACCTTAAAACAGGGAGATCCAGAATTTTGAGAAAAACTTCCACAAGCTCACTTGGTACAATTCCAGGAGTTAGTGAAGAACAGTGGGTCGCCTGCTGGTACCTACCAACATGATCCTGGATGCTTCTCTGAAATCTTGCCACACTGAGCCAAGTAAATGTCAAAGTAAGAAATCTTTAAACATGTAGATAATTTTTAGAAGTTAATTTGAAACAGTAAAAAATATCTCAACAAATTGAAAAAAAATACTCCAGAGAACAGCAGTTTTCCACCTTATTTTATACATTACAATCAAAGGGAAAAGACATAAGGGTTAGAAAAACTTATTGGTGATGCAGTAGAGAGTTGAGAGAAGGGAAATAGGTGAAATCTGGATTAGGATGGAAATTAGAACAAATAGACATAAGTTTTTACATTGGTGGGTATAGGATAGTAGCAGATAATTAATATGATAAGAATAACAATGAAAAAAGTCTTTTTGTCTCTGCTTTGTTGCAGTGAGACTACAGAAGGAAAGATACAATACTGACAATTTAGGGTTATATTATCAGGGATCCAAAAGACACCAGAAAAATTGAAGATTGGCATTTTTTAATAACAGAACCCAGACTAAAACATGGCTACCTGCCTTGATTCACTTTCAGTTAACTGAGTTTTCATTTCAGATCAGTCTGTGTGGTTACTTTAGGTCTCTGGTTTTATAAGGTTCACCATACAGGCCTCCACTGAGGTTTTCAGGGTTAATATGTGTCTTCTTTAATCCATATATCCCAATCCCCAACAATCTTTGATAGGAAGAGGAGCTAGAAAAAATTAAAATATGGCTAATTATTTAATTAAACATACCAACATATGGAAACCCCCTCGCCCCCCCCAAAAAAAATGTAAGGCTTCAACATAATGATCAGAGAGATTCTGAGCAGCAGGGACCGGTGGCAGGGAGGATACAGGAAAGATATGGAGGCTTCATTACTATCACCCAGTATCTAGCCAGTTTGTCTCTCCCATGCAGCTGTTGCTTATAATAAACCATTCATAGTAAGTGAAGCCTTTTCTACATTCTGTGTGTATTCCTACAGATTTATAACACATGAGGGGGGTAATGAAAATTCCCAAATTTGTAGTTGATTACACATGAATGTGAGTAGCCCAGGCACCCCACTTGCAATTGGCATCAGCAGTAATGGCAGTCTTGTGTAACTGAGCCTTGAACCTGTGGCATCTGCATGCACTCTGGGTACTCAGTATCAGAACTACATGGAATTGTAGGGCATGGCTTTGGAGAATTGGTTGTTGATGGAAGATAAAAGCCCTTATATCATATGAACAAACATCTGGTTGTTGTGAAGCTAGAATTGATTGTATATAATCTGCCCATATCCAATGTTCAGGTAATGTGAGAAACTTTATGTTCACTCCCCTCTCTCCCTAAGACCTCCTGTTACAGGGTGCAGCCAAGAGGGGGGACCCCAAATGGGCATTTAAAATGAGGTCCAGAACTCAAGGTGTCCAGGAGATTTTAAGATGTCTCCATCCCCCCACCCATGGTGCGGGTTGGGGGAAGGGACAAATGGAGCAAGGCCATTGAGAGCTGTTTTGCATAGCAGCAGCCTTGCAGCTACCCTCTGGTGTGGTCATTTAACATATCTATAGCCTTTGGCTGGTTGCATGGATATGTTAAATAGCTGTGATCATCTCTGAGCCAGGGGAATGGAAGTAACTTCCCCACCAACACGTGACTGGGGGCAGATCCCCCCCCCCCCCCGCCAAGCTACAGCGCCTGCGTGGGAGCTCAGAGAAGATTGGCTCCAGGACATGGGCCACACCTGCCTAGACTCAAGATGGCAGCCCAGTAAAGCTGGAAGGATATGAATTCTGGCAAGTGAAGCCGAGTGTGGGAGGAGTCGGAAATGAGGCTGCAGAGGAAGATTGGCCGCGGGGATTTAAAACCCAGACTTGGTGGCCATTAGGAGAGAGAGTCATGTGCAGCCCTGAGAAGGAGAGCCATGCTGCTTTGAGGAGGTGAACCATGCGCAGCCCTGAGAAGAGAGAACCTTGCGGCTTTAGCAGACTAGGGAGGACTTCAGCCATTGAGAGAGAACCACGCTGCTTTAGCAAGGAGAGCCATGCACAGCCCAGAGAGAGGGAGAACCGTGCTGCTTTAGGAGAGAGAACCACGCGGCTTTGGCAGAGTGGGGACCCCCACAGCTTTAGAAGGGGAACCACCACCTGGTTTTAGCAGAGATCCGGCGACTCAGCCGAGGGTGCCGGGAACCCAGGGAGGTCTCCCGGTCGAGATGGAGGACTAACTAAGAACCAGAGGACTGCCTGAGCCATGGACTTCGTTTTCCTTTCCTGAGATACGGTACTCTGGACTGGGCAAAGGGGGAAGGAAGGAAGGACTGTGTCTGTTTGTGGGTGTTTTAAGGGGACTTTGGGATTTTGATAAAGACATTAGGTCACTACTTTAAGTTTGAATAGCATTAAATAAACATTTCCTTTCCTTTTCACGAATCTGGCATTGAGAGATGTCTTTCCTCGGGCGGCAGACATAACGGACCCGGGGCCTTCTTTCAACAATAGTATATTGTCCCAGGCCCCCCTTGTTCTGTTCTGTAACACTCCTACAGCTTAAGAAGCTGAATTTACTTTTTCTTTTCTCTGTTTTCACAGAGTGAGGCCAGAGGCAGTGTGCCCACTCCCAGGAGGAATGAAAGTAGGGGCCTGTGAACGTATATACACTTTTATCTACCCTGAAGTGGGGCTATTTGTCTGATGCCTAAAGAGCTAAAATACTGATAGCAGGTGGTAGTGAAAGGAAAAAAAAAAACATATAGGAGTATTTCAGAGGAAACATTGAAATGAAAATGGGAAGCTAATGCTCTTAGACTGTAACTGTCCAGTGGCTTAAATTTAAGGTGTTTTAAGGACAATAAGAGAAAAAAAATATTGTTAAAGATTTCAAAGTCATGTGCTCTGAGAATTGTTCAGTTATTATAAGTTTTTTTCAAATAAAATTTAGAGCATTTTTAAAAGATTTTATTTATTTATTTTTAGAGAGAAAAGAAGGAAGGAAGAAGGAGAGGGAGAGAACACCAATGTGTGGTTGCCTCTCACATGCCCGCCAACTGGGGACCTGGCTCACAACCCAGGCATGTGCCCTGACTGGGAATCGAACCTGTGATATTTTGCTTCACAGTCTGGCACTTAATCCACTGAGACACACCAGCCAGGGCTGATCATTTAAATCTGACTTATTTCTCCCCTGGCCTTATTCTGTTTGGGGGTTATTGATTATTAGAGTTGGAGTTCTTCCTGCTTTCAGACAACACAAAGTACTGAATCCAGCTTTGAGACCATGTTGGTCAAGATAATTCTTTAAGAGCAGAAAACAGATCTATCCACCTTATGTTTAGCAGGCTTCATCCTACTCTTACATTGAGCAATGTATCTCTTGCCTGAGATACATTGTTTTCCTGAGAAAATTCCTCTTTTTTATTCATAATGCCAGGCTGACTTTCTTTTACCCTTTATTTTTATTAAACTTTACTTATTTATTTACTTGTTTATTTATTTATTTATTTATTTATTTATTTATTTATTTTTAGAATGGGGGAGAGATGGGAAAAGAGAGAGGGAATGTTGATGTGAGAGAGAAACACCCATCAGTTACCTCTCAAGTGAACCCTGACCACGGTCCCTATTTGGAACATAGGAATGTGCCTTTGCTTCTAATTAAGCCAGCAACACTTTCTTGCTTTGTGGGAGAACAACCAACTGAGTCTCAGCAGTAAGGTTCCCATTTATTCTTGAACTAGGAATCATGACAGCCAGCTTTGGATTCAAAAGATTTGTTTTCCTCTCATCTTTTAAATCCCTCCAGCTAAACTAATAATCAAATTAACAGAGGCAGATTAACAGGAGACAATGTACAAAGTCTATTATACTACTGAATATTCTGAAGTGAAGAAACACAGACCCAAAGAAGTATTGGGTAATTGAGATTCATATGCTATTCTGACGGTAAAGAACAAAAAGCACTTTGGTTTGAGGCTTCACAAAACAAAAAAGCCATTTTCATGGATTTTCCAAAGCAAATGAAGTGTAAATAAATATTTCCTTGGCATATAAATGTGAATGTTCCTTCGTGAGTTGGTCCTACACCTAAAGACTTCCTAGGTAGTTAAGAGGGAAGTTCAAAGGGTTTTCTTCTGAGCCTTCTGTTTCCCAATAACAAGATTAGAGTCAATATCCTAAAAGGCAAATCTGGGGTGGCAACTCTGCTTCCCTTCACAGCAGAGACATGGCTCTTAACGCTGATTTAACAAATCTAGCCCTGGGTAGTGTAGCTCAGTGGATTGAGCACAGGCTGCGAACCAAAGCATCGCAGGTTCGATTCCCAGTCAGGGCACATGCTTGGGTTGCAGGCCACAGCCCCCAGCAATCACACATTGATGTTTCTCTCTCTCTCTTTTCCCTTCCTTCCCTCTCTAAAAATAAATAAAACCTAAAAAAATAAAAAAATAAAAAAAAAGTGTAACTGAAAGCTCAGTTCCATCACACCTAGCCATTTAATTAAAGTCTCTGAGTCCATAAATTATTACCAAACAAGATCAAATACTGAAACATGGTTTTGTCAGTCTAACTACCAACTTTTGACTCCTTATTGAAGAGAAAATTTAAAAGATAAATTTTAATCTGCTAGGAAAAATGTTCCCTCCTGTGGTGTTCACATCTTCCCTCTTGTGAGGATTTTGACTCCTAGAAAGCAATTCTACACCTGTGTTCTCATTTTATCCAGAACTGTTCAGGAAGACCCAGGAGTCCTGTGACCCAGAGTCATGTCTCAGATTAGTGTTTATGCTATCATTGATTACTGCTTAAACCATTTTTGTTGTGTTTTTCATGTCCCCTATTTCAGTTGACATTTGCTGAGCTTGTTGCAGACTGAAAGACTCCAATTCCATTTTTATTGTTGAGAAATTGGGACCAGTAAATCTCCCAGAGCAATTCCTGCTCAGTTTCAACATCATTCAGGTACTTTTCTGTTCAACATAATTTTAATTACAAAAATACATACAGCACAAAGGCTCAAGAAAGGTCCTGATGTGACTAACAACAACAAATGGGTTTATAAGGGCCCCTGCAGTCATGGTCACTTGGTGGTATTGCTGTATTTTCTAGTCAATAAGAAATGCTGTGTATGAGTGTCCAGGGCACATTTTGATTCTTCATTACTTGTTCATTTGTATATTCTATAAATGTGTAATGGACTCAAATTATAAACTTTCAAGGCATTGTCTGAGGCAATGGGAACATGGTAGTGGTTGAAAGATACAAACTGGACATGATTGCTGATGTCCAAGTATTTATCAGACAACTAATATTCCTTTTTTTTCATATTTTATTGATTATGCTATTACAGTTGTCCCATTTTTCCCCTTCACTCCCCTCCAACCTGTACACCCTCTCCCATCCACTTCCCCCCCTTTAGTTCATGTCCATGTGTCATACTTATAAGTTCTTTAACTTCTACATTTCTCATATTATTCTTACTCTCTCCCTGTCTATTTTCTACCTGCAATCTATGCTATTTATTCTCTGTACCTTTTTCCCCTCTCTCCTCCTCCCACTCCCCTGTTGCTAACCTTCCATGTGATCTCCATTTCTGTGGTTCTGTTCCTGTTCTAGTTGTTTGCTTAGTTTCTTTTGATTTTGCTTTAGGTGTGGTTGTTAATAATTGTGAGTTTGCTGTCCTTTTACTATACATGTTTTTTATTTAACCTTCTTTTCTTATTAAGTCCCTTTAACATTTCATAAAATAAGGGCTTGGTGATGATGAACTCCTTTAACTTGACCTTATCTGAGAAGCCCTTTATCTGCCCTTCCATTCTAAATGAAAGCTTTGCTGGATAGAGTAGTCTGGGATATAGGTCCTTGTCTTTCATGTCTTGGAATACTTCTTTCCAGCCCATTCTTGCCTGTAAGGTGTCTTTTGAGAAATCAGCTGACAGTCTGATGGGAACTCCTTTGTAGGTTACTGTCCCCTTATCTCTTGCTGCTTCTAGGATTCTCTCCTTCAGTTTTACCTTGGCTAATGTAATTATGATGTGCCTTGGTGTGTTTCTTCTTGGGTCCAACTTCTTTGGGACTCTCTGAGCTTCCTGGAATTCCTGGAAGTCTATTTCCTTTGCCAGAATGGGGAAGTTCTCCTTTATTATTTGTTCAAATACATTTTCAATCTGTTGCTCTACCTCTTCCCCTTCTGATACTCCTATAATTCGGATGTTGGAACATTTAAAGATGTCCTGGAGGTTCCTAAGCTTCTCCTTGTTTTTTTGAATCTTATTTCTACATTCTTTTCTGTTTGGTTGTTTCTTTCTTCCTTCTGGTCCCCTCTACTGTTTTGAGTCCCAGTTTCCTTCCAATCACTATTGGTTCCCTGTGCATGTCCTTCATTTCTTTTATAGTAACCTGCATTTGTTCATCTAATTTGTAACCAAAATCAACCCATTCTGTGAGTTTCCTGATCACCAGTGTTTTGAACACCAGTGTTTTGCATCTGATAGGTTAGCTATCTCTTAGTCACTCAAAAGGATGAGTTTTGGGGCACTGATTTGTCTTTCTGTTTGAGCCATCTCTCTCTCTCTTTTTGTTTTGTTTTTTATTGGTCTGGTCGCTCCTGTTATGATGAAGGGTGGAGCCTTAGGTGTTTACCAGGGCTGGGCACCCCAGTCGCTACATTGAGACATTGTATGTGGGGGCGGGGGTGGGGGCAGGAGGGAACAATGGTGGTAGCTCCATTTTCCGTGGGACCTCAGTCCCTTCCCTGGGATCCTGAGTTGTGCACTCTGCCCTGCTCCACAATCACTGCCTCACTGGGTCTGCCAGCTGCTGCTTGCATACTCAGTGTCCACCTGCTGCAATCTTGGGCACCCCAGATGCCCCAGATGCCCCCAGTTGCCTTATGCACCCAATTCTCCCTGTTCTCCAAGCCGCAACCCGCACCTGACTGCTCATCTCCGCCCCTCCTAGGGATCTGGATGAACAGGTCTATTCAACTTCTTGACTGTCTGACTTCCATTCAGATAAATTTTCTGTCAGTTCTGGGTGTTATTCTGCCCCTAATTGTTGTTGTTCCAATCTTGGTTGTGCATGGAGGTATGGTGCGTCCACCTATGCCTCTATCTTACAACTAATATTTCAAAGGCAGTTCAGTATGCCTTAAGATTTGTAATCCCAGGCAAATCATTGACCTGAATGGGCTCCTGGAGAATTTTTCTTAATCTCTTGGTATTTTTGCCACTCTTCACTATTTCTCACACCTGTCATCAAATTCTTCAGAAAATTCTTAGACTTAGTGCTCAGAACAAATCCAGAAACTGACACTTTTTCTTCACACCACTCCAACTATCCTCACCTGTTACCTGGATGACTATATTTGTCTTCTCATCAAACTCCCTGCTTGCAATACAGCAGTCTCACAAATCCTGGTTAATGAGGAGGCTAAAAATAGTAATATTGTCCCTCCCACCTTCTAAATTGTTTTCCAGCTGGGTTAATCATCAAATTAACCGAGGCTGATTAGCAGAAGGAAACACAGATTTTAATATATGATCATGGAGAATTCACATAGCGTAAAAGTTCCCATGACAATGGGGAAACACTAGGCTATAAAACATTTTGAACAAAGAGAAAAAAAGGGACAATGAGTCTTATACTTTTCATGTCATTGAGAAGGGAAGATCTTACATGGCAAGATAATTCTTTCTGGACAACTCAGAACCAGTGGGACATATGAGGGACCTAGTCAAGAGTTACTTCCTGAAGCCCTTTTATATACCATATGTAATGAATTAGCCTAAAGTGAACATCCTGATTTTTCTCTTAAAGCACATTTTCCATTTAGATCTCTTAGCAGGAATGTGGGGAGGCTCAACTGTTTGTTTGTTTTGTTTTGTTTTTTTCTGAGTTTCTTTCTTAATAAAGAGCTTAAAATTAATATTCTAAAACCAAAATTTCAAGGTGGCAAAATGTTGATTTCCTTCAGTGACCACTAATTAATTGCATCACTTTTTGTTTTTTCAACCTTTCAGTGGCTCCCAACTTCACTCAGGGTAAAGACAAGTTACTGGCTTATGGTTTCTTTATTTCTGACTTCATCTGCTCTCACCTTCTGATCTCTCTGCTCCAATAAGTTCACATCCTCTGTGCTGAGCCAGCATATTGAAATCACCCCAAGTATGCCTTACTTTATTCTAACATACTATCATACATTATTCATGTCACTGTTGTTTGGATCATTGTGTGACTCCTCCACTGGCATAGTAGGTCTTTGAGGACTGAGTTTTTGTTTATTTTTTTTTCTAATGATTAGAACAGTGTCAGGGAGATGGTGAGTAGAGGGTCAATGTCCTTTGGAAAATGAATTAAAAGAAACTACAAACATGATAATGGTTAAAGGGGTAAAATATGAAGCATTATGACCTCACTCAATTGGAATTCTGACCTATAAGAAGAATCAGTTAAAACCTTTTTTAAAGTAAAGCATCTGACAGAGAATCAGCCCAGAAAAACATAGAGCTCCTGAGGAGGCAGGTAACAGACACAGCATGTGCAAAGGACAGGAAGCAGGGTTGTTCAGTGAAATGATGAATTGTACTGATTCATTTCAGTGGTTAAGAGAGCTAATACAATTGAGGTACCCTGTACACAGTAAGCACTGAAAAATGGCCAGTATTGTCATTATTGCATTCCTCTGGGTACCCATTTCAGGTCTACACACATGAGAACAGCAGTGATAGGAACACCATACATTCTCCTCCTGACAACACAAGCAAATCATGACATTAAACATTGACTACAGATTGATTGATGTATAAGTGAAAGGGAATAAACCACATACATGTAAAGTTTACAATCTGATGAGTGTTGGCATCTGTACCTTCACCCTCCAAATGTATTAACTTCACCCCAAAGTTTCTCACATGCCTTTGAAATCCCTTCCTCTGTTCCCCACCCATCCCCCAGAGTTTGCAGGCAATTACACATTTTCTCTCTTTCTCAGTATATAAGTTTGCATTTTCTGAAGTTTTACATAAATAAAATCATGTAGCATGTTTTCTTTTTTATCTGGCTTCTTTAATTCACCATCATTATTTTATGAGGTAAAATGCACACAATAAATTTAATCATTATAAAGTGAACAATTCAGTAGCATTACTGTAGTCACATGTTGTTTGACTGGGTAGCCATTATGTCTACCCAGTACTGAAATATTTTAATCACATAAAACACTACCATTTGAGAAATTGCTCCCCATTAGCCCACACTCCAACTTGTGGAAAGTACCAACCCTAATTCTGTCTTTGCCCCCTCTTCAGTTTCTCTCCCATACACCCTGTCTCATGATATCTGCCAGTTTGTACATCTGGTGCTCCCTCTTGTCCCAAAGTCAGGAAACTAATCTAAATTTTCAAAACATTATCCTTTTTCCCAACTCTATCTTATTCTCATGCTCATCCTAGTCTTGGAGAAAGGCACCCTCACTTCTCTGTAGGAGCTCCAGTGGCTCCTCCCTCAACAGGTAGGACAGAAGCTCACTCATATGATTCAGCTTCATCCTGAGCCTCCAAAACAAATCCTCCCATATGGGACAATTAGGGCCCCTTAAAACATACAATGCCTAACATCCTCTCCCCTCCAGGGCTTCACAATGTCTCATATGACTCTGGACAGACTCCATTCTTCCATGACTTTGCTCTGTGTTCACCTCTGCTTACATACAATCCACCTGTGGTGGGCTCAGGCCAGCAGGGTTCTGCCTTGTTGTGCTGAAAGAGAAAATAAATGAACAGGTGCCAGAAATCCTGTGGAGAAAGAGTTAACAGCACGGCTACTCTCTCAAGGGGAGAGAGAGCCTATGAGTTCCTGGGCCACTCTCTCAAAAGAATGTCCTGACCCTTGCCTAGACAGGCTTTTATTGTTTTTCTCTGGGCTTACATCAGAGAAAGATTTATTATCTATTACATAGAATATTGTAGTCTACATTTTAGGTACAATCAAGGAAATGAAAATAACATGAAGAGGGGAATGGCGGCAAGCTGATTAGCTCTGTCCTTGGGAGAATTCACACAGACTTTGTAAATTACCTTGAAGACAGATGATACACATTTGTTGTTTTAGACCAGGGTGATGGAGTTTTAGCAAGAGCAATCCATAACTATCAGAATTCATTTTCTAGGCCCGATTCCCTTGGGAAAACTTGGTTTGAAGGTCTGGCTCCTGCCCACCACTTCGCTTCTGTAGGTTTTCCACACTGAGCTGAGTCACATTTGCCAGACTGAAACAAACTGGTCCCCTACACCACCACTAGACAGGTCCCTATGGATCTTAGTTCAATGTACCCACCAGAGGTCACAGGGAGCAGAAAATTAATAGAATCAGACTAGAGATTTATTTCCCAGTTCCCAATTCTGTTGCAGGCTCTTTAAGGACAGACATGTGGAAGTTGCAAAAAGAACAAAGAAAACAAAGAATGAGGACAGAGATGTCTTCCCTGAGCTGCACGTCAAATAGGGCTTGAGAGAAGCTCATTCAGTACATGCCTGTGGGTGGCTGACGTCACAGAGACCTGCATATTTACTAGAGTTGTTTAGGGTAAATAACAGAATATCTTTTATAATCTCTGTGATCTTGTTTCTTGATGATGCAGGGAAAATTTATGTGGAATGAGTACACTGTTGATGGTCAAGGTGCTGTTGAAAGGCGTCCTTTCATGCTGCTAGGTTTCTAGGATTCCGAGCAAAGGCCACTTTGAGCCAACCTGGGGACCCAGGAGAGTCTGGGAAATCAGGTCATCTCCTGCTGTCAACATCAAGTAAAAGAGAGGCAAGACTATTGGACACTTGTTTTTAAATTAGCAAAATAAGGAAAACTTTTAATATTTAAAAATATCTTAAGCATAGAGACTTTGTGTAAGACCACATGATTAGCTAGTTACAAGAAGGTTATGCTAAAATAAAACATACATTGAATAAGTTTAAAAAGAAGAGAAAGCTTGTATTAAAGACCATGAAATAGGACAGGAAAGCAGAACACAACTCACCTGAGACAAAGGCTGGACAGACTGTAGAAGATAAGAGACCATGGGAAGGTGTGTTTGCTAATTGAGTTTGCACAAAAGCAAAGCAAAACTTTTCACCAAATTTTGATGGGAAGTCCTTTCATGTTTTGGCTGTAAAGGTCCCCAACAAAGGTATGTCTCTACTGAACAGCAGGAAGATTAAAATTCTAAGTGATGGGACCAGGATTTTGAGACAGATATTCTCTGGTTCTTAACACTAGAAAGAAGCTTTCAAAAAGCCTTCTGAATGTTTCAAAATAATGGATAAATGATCAGAAATTATCAGACTGCAATTGCATTTTTAATGGAGTAGTATAAACAGTAGATGTCAGTGGCCTAGGTTCAGAAAGGACCCGTGTAAAGGTTCCTGACTCTGAGGTAACGTTAGCCCTCCAGATCATAACAGAAATGCTTTCTTCCCAGTGGAGGGACCCACAAATAAATCTCTTTCAGCCAAGTCTCACTTTGCACCTCCATCAGTTCCTGGACTTCATGAAGAGGTGTCAATTCTGAGTGATGTAAGCACAGGGACAAAATAGCTAAGAATCCTAGAACAGAGCCAAGATTTCATCTCCCAAGAGGCTGTGCATTAGTATCTCTATGCAGTCACCTTATTTTGTTGTTCAAATATCATGTCAAATGAAGAGGAGAATTATTGACCCTTCAACAGGGCTTCTGTAATTTACTTTGTCCTGATTTGGTACTGAAGTGAAGAGGAACTGACTGTCACCACATAGTTTGTTGTGATGTAGGTTTTCCTATAGAACATAAGATGGGAGTTTAACAGCCTCTAGAAGTTACAAAGCTTCACCCTCTGACCTCACTTGGAGTGAAGTGACTATTACATGACCTCTTGTAGAAGCAATGTTGTCTTGGACCTTAGTGTTCAGGTTTTATCTATACATTGGAAACAGAGTTCAGGTGTGTTGCTAGATAGCTATTACTGTGAGCAAGAGAGGCATCACTAACAATGCCAAGATTTTAGAGCTGAGCCCAGAAAGGATGGAGTTGCCCTTGATTGAAAGGAGAAAGAGTCTGAGAGGATCTGGTTGACAGTTTGGAAGAATGAAGACCTTGGTTGTGCACATGATATATTAGAGGTGCCTTAATAATGACTAAAATAGATACCCCAAAATGGCTTAACTCATTTGCTATTAAACCTGTTTGAAAACACATAGGTAACTCAGACACTGAGCACAGCAATCCTCAAAATCTCTGTAAACAAGTTAAATGTGAAAGTTCTAGAAGATGGAAATGGTTTTGTGAGATGTGTGTTGTGTCTTTCCCAGCATTCAGGGCCATGTTGCTGTTGGGTCCTCGGCTGATGCTACAGATGCTGCAGAAGGGCTGTGCCTGGAGATCATTGCAGTGTGTGCACTTCTCAGGAAGTTGCAGCGTGTTTCATTTGTGAGGCAAATCTTCAGTCCAATTTTGAATATCATTCTGAAGGCTCCAATTTCAATGAGCTTCCAAATAGAAAAGAAAAATAAATTAATTCAAATAAACAATACTGTACTAAAAATTGCAGACCACTTATAAACTGGTATTGATACTGTTTCACAAAGTGAGGTGTAAATACTATGCTTCTTGTATTAAAAAAAATAACATAAATACCGGTCAGTTTCCTTCTAATGGCATTTGCACAAAAAAACACAACATTTGGTTTTCCCAGACAAACCTTAGTCAATGTGTAATACCCAAAGGGGACATTTTTAATGTGGTCACCTGCAACCCCAATGAGATTTTAACTGCCACTGTGGTTGGAACGTGAAGTTATTATTCTCAATGTCATATTCACAGTCTGAGCAAAACCAGTTCCTGTGCCCCTTCTGTTGGATGTTCTTTCTTTTATCTGCAACATCACCAGACTCTACCATGATAAGTCCCATGTCCCTGTCTGTGCTGTTCAACGTGATCACAGGAAGGTCCTGGCTTCCCTGTCTGGGCCACTCTCAAGATGTCTGCCCCAAACAAACACGGATCCCCAAATGGAACCAAACATCTCTAAATAACATTCTTTAAGGTGCTTATTTTTACTAACATTTAGGAATTATCTAAGTCAATGTTATCTCTCCTGAAAATGAGGATTCATCTGCTTTTTTCCTGATCACCAAAAAATAAACACACACGTGCGCACACACACACACATTCTTACCACTGTGTCTATCTAATATTTTTCTAAAGAGGAATATTTAGTATAGACTATTGTGTTTGTTTACTGATATTCACATTCAAGCCAACTAACTTTTTTTTTATTTAAAATATCAGAGATGGAGAACAATCCTTCTGTGAGCTTCAGAGGTTGGGGAAATGTGGACCTGCTCATTAGACATTTGTAATGACAAAAATAGTGTGAAAAATCCAAAAGCTCCTCCACATGCCTTTAAATTACCCCTCATTCTCTTGTGTTGGTATCCTGCTCTGGTCATCAGGTTACAAATTGCATATCCCACTGGGATCAAAACTTATTTTTAAAACACAGGTCACTCCAAGAAGCAGAACCAGAAAAAGTACCAAATGAAAATACAGGGCTCTTTGTTCAAAATCATTCAGAATTCTATGATGGCAAAAGCAGAGATTAAACCTACCACAGGCTATTCTAAGTGACTTCACAGATTGCAAGCCCATGAAACTGGCCATTTGTAGTAATAGAAATGGATGCGTTTAAACACCAAGTCAGTTCCACCCCAAACTCATCATAAAAAGCCTACAGAGCTGCAGTTAATGTCATACTTAATGTTGAAAACTAGAGGCCTTCCTGATAAAGATGTGCTAAATGACAAGTTTTTTCAAGTGTCTAGACATATGCTCTGAAAGGTAAAATTGCATGCCCGCTGATATTGATGCTCTAAGACAATGACATCAGTAATGACAGTGACACCAGTGACAGCATTGGCTTTAGTGATCACAAGTTTAAAGAAAGCTTGAGCTGTGGGGACGCCAATATCTGTGAGCATTTAGGGATCTGCTACATCTATGAGACTTTCATGGCTCCAATAGTCTGTGACATTAACCGCCAGAGTGACCAACAAGTAGCTGTGCTTGACCACTTCAGCACTGTGACCTGTCACATAGCTCTTATGTGCAGAATCACAGACAGTCTACTCTGACTGGAAGACAAAGGAACCACTCGCTTTCAGCTTATCCTGGCCCTCAGTCCCAGTGCTCACATGCATACTCCATTAGCCACCTTCTTGGTTGTCCTCAGGCTCCTAGTCAGACTTTGTCCTTGACACACAAACTTCCTGGGGCCTGACTATCTTGTTAACTCAGCTGAGTGAGGTCTTGAGGTACAAGGGTGAAATTTGGCTTCTCACAGTTCTCCCAGGCCATGTGAAAACTGCATCCCTCAGAACACACTTTGAGAAACAGCTGCACACTTCTCTGCTGGGTCAGATGTAGACTGAACACTTCTGCCTTCGATTTGATTTCACCATGAAGGCTGCTCTGTATTCCCCACCTACATTAGTCTCCTTTTCAACCCCTTTTGTAGTTGGACTACCCCATACTCCAACCACCTTCCAGATGCCAATCCAAAAAATAACTTCACTCTCAATTCACCTTCAGTTTCTCTAGCTTTTAGTGGTGTACTTTTCTCCAGGAGGTACCAAAAGACCAAGAGATCAAACTTAGCTTCATAAATTATGGGCTTATTCCTAGTTCCATGGGCATTGGTCTGAACTAGGACATTTGAGCTAAAGTCCTGGCTTTATTACCAAAGTTTCCTGTTACATCTTCTTAACAAAAAGAACAGAAATGTACTAATCTTATCCAGTTTTTTCTTGTTGTTGTTTTATTATTGTTGCTCAAGTATAGTTGTCTCTCCCCACCCCCAACCATTCTGTGCTCCATCCCACCCCAGCTATTATCCCACCTCCCTCCCCTGATCCCATGCCCTCTTGGTTTTCTCCATGTGGTGTTTATAAGCCTTCCTGAAAATGCTCCCTGCTTTCCCCCCTGTTATTCCTCTCCTGCCTCTCTTCTGGTTACTGTCAGTTTGTTTTTGACTTCAATGTCTCTGGTTATATTTTGTTTGATTTTTTGTTTCGTTGATTAAGTTCCACTTAAAGGTTAGATCATATGGTGTTTGTCTTTCACTGCCTGGTTTATTTCACTTAGCATAGTGCTCTTTAGTTCCATCCATGATGTCACAAAGGTAGGAGCTCCTTTCTTTCTTTCTGCTGCATAGAATTCCATTGTGTAAATGTACCATGCTTTTTTGATTCTTTCACAAAAAAAGTTTTATTGTCATATAAATAACAATACCGGAGACTTTAGAAATCTTCTGAAACATATCTAAGAGAAAGTTAAGATCAGTGTTGCTACCCACACAGGCGTCCTCTTGTCCATTCCCATTGTCTACAACTGTGACCAGGTGCCTCCCCATGTTTGAATGGAGAAGTGACAGATCAGATTCTGTGAGCTTATCACCTGCTCTCACTGGTTATCACAGGACAACTGCTGATTCTCTGAGGGACACAATGTTAACTACACTGTGGACATAATACAAGTGAGGCCAAACCAAGGCAGAGGTTTTGAAATGTGACCTTAAATCAACAATAATGACAATGTAAGGTCAAATTTCTGAATGCTTATTGACTTATTGTAAATCTCTTAATAACTATTTACCTGCAGACAAATGAATTATAATAAAGCAAATAAGTTTAATTTAGAGTTCAATAACACAGAGGAAGAAGGAGGGTCAATAATATATCACATGTAGGAAAAGGGGATGACTTTCCACCCACATCATAGGGTTTGATGCTCTACACTTGTAAACCCCAGCATCTTCCCTCTTGACTGGGCTTATGGTGACTCTTCTGCCATCTGCGCTCAGCTTCCTTCTGTCTGTGAACTTCAGATACATGTCATTGAACAGCCACTGGACAGACATTCCATGTGTGTAGCAGGTCAAGACCACATTCTCTTTATTCTCTCTGACTCCATAGCTGCTAGCTAGGAGGATAGGCACCCTCAGATGCTCTGTGGAGAAACAGAAAATGTGAATATTTGAGAATGTTCTTGAGACATGGAGCCATGCTCCTTCCTCAGAGATCTGCACCACTCACAGTTCACAGTGAGCTATGTAAAGGTCACCAGAGTATGGTCCTGACATTTGCAGAAAGAAAATTGTCTAAGTTCAGGTTACAGTATGTAAAGTGAAAGCTGCACTTCCTCTCTGAGTCCATATAACCTCAGGGGGATTCTATACCTGTTCCCTCACTTCTCTCTGTAGTAGAAGCACACCACACCCCTTCCCAGTGCATATGGCTCATAACCTCATCATCAGGTACAATTTTTCTCTCATGAGCCTTATTGATCTTTACCTAGAACATTTTTTTTTGACTTCACAAAACTTCAGGATTCACTCCTTATGTGAACATTTATATACTTCGGGGAAGGCAATGATACCACCTTCGTCCATCCCTGGGGTCAAGGGAAGTTTACAGCAAGTGGAAAAGCATTCAACTTTTGTTAAATTATTAAGCATTAAGGATGGCTCAAGCCAGTGTTCATGTCTTACACCTTATGCTCTATATCATATGCTCTGCCCGGGACCATTCAAGTCATCCTTTCTCCCCTGAGGGCTGGTGAGGACTTGTGCAAAAGCAAAATCAGTGTCATATAGCAAGTGTGGAGCATGGACTTTCTGAAATTCTGGTCCTTGTGGCCATTTGTGTTAGGTGGCTGTGAGAAAGAAATGTGGAAAATGTTAAATTTATTTTGTGTGTGAAAATGATGATTAATACCCCAGGGCCTAAGACTAATTGCAAGAAAGACTATTTCCTTAGAAAATAAAAAAAAAAAGATTCTGAGATGATTGTCTTAGTTTCTGGAGGCACAGAAAGCCTATACCTCATGGCCAGATTTTAAAGCACTCTGTATCCAGGTTCCAGGGACCTGTGGCACCAGGTTCCAGTGATTTTGGATCATTCATTCAGTCCACTCACTCATTCCTCATTTATTTCTTCCTACTTCATCAACAGCAATTCAGTGTTTGTTACTTATGGGTCCCTGAGCTGGTTTCAGGGATAGAGTGGGGAGTGAGAAGACAAAGTCCTTTCATTTATATCTGCTGGGAGAGACTGAACCAAAACAGGAAATAAATAAGTGATGTCAAATAAAGTGCAGGGAGGTATGGATGAGACACCTGAGGGAGATGCCTGGGTAATGTATACAGTGATTCTGATTGTTACTCCAGGTAGTTTAGTTCTAGAGTAAAAATAGATTATGTCTCCATATTTTCACTCCACAAACCAAATTGTATTCCTATGAGCTGAGTTCATTTAATACAAAAAAGTTTCTGAACCAGGATTTTTGGTTTTGAATCCAAAACCCTCTTCTATGGTCCCCAAGATAGAGAAATTAAGTGTATGGCTACAGACAGCCCAAAAGTGACTCTGATGAGCTGCTTATATTCTGTGTGACTCTGCTGTAGTGACTGTATCTCCCTGTTCCTCAGTTTGTTCTCAGTGAAGAATGTTGTTGCTGTGTTAACTATAAAATATTGTCAGTATCTGACCTACATCTTGAAATAGAAGAGCTGCTAAAAGGAAGTACCACTTGTTTATCGATTCCCAGAACTCTTATAGGTCTGGGCTGATCCCTTGTGAATGAGGACCTTCCAGGAGCATCTTTTTTCCTCAATTTCTTTCTGGAGATGCTGACTTTTTTCTGAACCTTCCTAAGTCCCCCAGGACCATCAGCTATATCCACAGACATTGTCTAACTGTACTCTCCACACACAGACTTGGGTGATGCCAAACTCCATTTCTGCCAAGATGTGAGTCTTGGGCCTGAGCCAGGACTGGTAACAGGCTCAGGAGCCCTATGACTCAGTCCCATTAAACCATTACACACTCAGCCCTTTCGAGGACCCCACACCCAACCTGGATGAGGCTGTCTTACATCCCTGGCATCAAGAAACCTGGCACAGGGTTCTGGGGAGGGTTTTCTGAGCTTAGCTTTGTGTGAATATTAGGAAGCTTCTCAGACCATGCTCTGACCTAGTATAGCAGAGTCAGCCTCAGGTCAAGTTCATAGGAACATGCTCAGGAGCCTGAACTGAGATTGGTATCCCTCTGCTGAGTTACTCTCATAAGACTGACCCTTCTGTCATCAGTGACTGCCTGCAGGGCTGCAAGTTGGGAAGGGAACTAAGATCTTAAGAAGTTTTGTCTACACTGTATTCTGCATTAAATGTCAAAACTGAACCTGAAACAAAATGCAGAGTGGAATGGAGGTAGTGGTCAGGGCTGTCATACCTATGTGTGAAGTAGGAGGCACCCCACTCAACCCCCAGTCTTCAGAGAGCACTTACTCACCATATACATCAAGTTGCCCAAATCCTATTTCTGTTTCTGAATCTGGAAAGTGGGCCACTATGGTGTACATTCCTGAGTCCATCATAGTGACATTCTTCAACAGCAAGGATCCATCTTCAGCTATTATCTGTCTTCCATCATTTTGAGGACCATTTAAATGGAAACATATTGTCGGAATAAAGAATGTGATTACATTATTTTTATCAGTGCCTTTCCCCTTGTACCACACGAGAGCTACAGCCTGAGAAGGCTTACTGTCAATTTTCAGAACTACATCCTCCCCTTTTTTACAAGAGGTTGACGCAATACTGAGTTGGTCTGTGATGGGAAGCCTCCAGAATATGAAAAGTAAGACTAGGAAAAAAGAAAAAAAATGAATCAATATTTGTATTTCTGTATTAGTACATGAATCCTGAACAGTCTCTTTATCTCTCAGCTTTTGTCTACAGGTGAATGTGTGTCTCCCATGGTCAAGGTCAACAGCATGGCCCCCATTGCTTCAGCAACTCTGAAACTGTTATTTTTTTCTGTTTCAAATACTCATCTCCAAGTGCTTGTCTTGGTCATTTCTTCAATGTGCTTAAATCAGTGCTGACTCAGGGGCAATTTTGAAAGACATGTTTGTTGACCACTTTCTCTAAAGATTCTCTGCCTTCACTTTCTGACCTGTCCTGCTCTGTTTTGTTTTGTCCCCCCCCCATGGCTGTTGTAGGTACCTGACCTCATATCTGCACCTTTCCTTATCCCTTTCTCCTCCATAGAACATGGGCTTTCTGGGAGCAGGTTTCTCTGATCTGGTACTGCCAGTGGCTGCAACAGCCTGGAAATACTTGGGGTTGAGTGAATGAGTTTTCCCAGGTCTCAGGAAAAATCATGAGGTGTATTTACCCATTTTTGAAGTTTGTGATAAAGACAATGCCTAGAGCCCCTGGTTAAATTTTTACTGCTGCTTCCTGACAATAATAATGATCATTATTATCAGTTTTCATAATTCAATACTCAGTGATGAATAACAGGAAATAAACAGCAACTGAGGGCTTTCACATGTCATCACTTCTAGATTATTCGTAATCTTGCTTAGCTCTCTTCCCTATCCTACTGTGTTCCTTTCTCCTTCACTCTCAGGTCAAAACAGAAGCCTTCTCTTTTTTTCTCAGAGCACTGGTCTCTTCAGCAGACCACATCCAATCTCTGTGTTAGATCCTTAGTCTACTCCAAGAACTTGTCTCCTACTTACCAACCAGCAGGAATCCTTGCCAGTGGACAAGTCCTCTGTGCATAGGGACTGAAGAGGACCCCATGGTGTATGTTGTCTCCTCTGTGTTGCTCTGAGAGAAGCTTGAGGTTTGGTGAGGCTCACAGGCACCTTTGTCCAGAATGGTGCAATCTGCTATGCATCCTACCTGTGTGCTGAGCTTTATTCTGGGGCAAGTTTACAATTCTTGTCATGTGAGCTGGGGGCAGGAGTATTCACATGACCATCCCACCCCCTGCTCTAGTTTTTGTCACCCTTGACCTTTCTAACTAGTACTGCCCCTGCTGTAATTTGGTTCCCTGGGAACTCCTGAGGCCTCTAAACACCACACAAAAACACATTCAAACACATGTGCTCATGCATACACAGTCACACACATACACCCACTCTCATCCTCTATTTGGAAGAGCACAAGCCTGGGGTTTGTGGATTCAGGGATTTCTCCACAGGTTCCTAATCAGGCAGGTGTCCAGTAGTCTTTCTCGCATCTCTCTCTCTCTCTCTCTCTCTCTCTCTCGCTCTCAAACACACACACACACACACACACACACACACACACACACACACAGACACTTGACTCCTCTCTTCGGAGCCAGAGTTCTTGAGCTAATTCACAGAAACCTGTCACAAGCAAGTCACGCCTGCTCTGCATCAGATCACCTGTGAAATATTGTAACACTGCAATGCCCAGGTGACACCTAAAAATTGCAGCTTAAGCAGCTGTCCGGCTAATGTGGGTGCCCATTCAGAGTGAGTTCCCTTGATGTGAAAGTAGAACCACCTCTCCTGCTCTTCTGTGCACAGGGGAAATCTCCAGATTGTGTTAAACTACAGATTCTGACCGAGTGCAGTGGTCTAGAGACTCTGTATCTGAAAAGCTTGAGAGGAGGTTGATCTTAAAGGTCTGTGGAGCTCACTTAAAGTTGCAAGGCTGAAGGCTACACAAGTGTCTTCAGAGGATGACACAATAATGCCAGCATTGACTTCTGCTGTGTCTTTAGCTTGCATCTGTCAGCACCAGACAGAGAGCCCCAGATATCATAAAAAAAGGGGGATTATTTGTTTGTGACACAGAAACATAGCTGGGTACCAGGTCTTCCCCATGTTCTCAAAGGCTCTCTGGTTTTATTTCTTCCCACATGAAAGTAACAAAAATAAAACTGGTGATGAGAAGTGTTGAAACTTTGTGACAATTGCAGAGGGGTCTGTTCTTCTATCTCAGGTTGTCACCAGATAGGCTTTTGCTTCCAGGGATAAAAACTCAAAACCAAAATTCTCAGTAGGACATGCAGTTTTAGATTTGAAGTGGGAGATGTCCTTTGTGTGAAAAGAAGAAGGGACTGTGGTAAAAAGTTGGATGTCCGTGGGCTGCCTGGTTCGCAAGAAACAGTTTCAGGTAGATCATTCCTCTCTAAGTCTGTTTTATGGAGCTGTTCTTCTGCCATAGGCTATTGGGAAAACATTTGAGTTATCCATGAGCAGATTCCTTGTGGTCACCAGACTTGCCCATGGATGATACCAGGCATGGAATAGAGAGGAACACAGAAACTCATGAGAGAAGAGGTGCTCCTAGGCTCTGTCAAGGTAAAAAAAAGTCCAAGCCTATACAGCAATGCAATGAGTTTATCTGAGCCAAACTGACCTCATATGTCTTGGAGAAACCTCTACAAGTCTTTGAACAAAGGCAGTTTTCAAGCTTGTTTTATACATTATCATCAAAGTAGAAGATGATAAAATTTGGATAAAATCCAGAAGGAGGTAAAAGAAAACAGAGCAGAGATATTCCCAGAATTGGGAAAAAAGGCAAAATGGAGACATATGTATGTTTTCCATTGCTGGGTAGAGGATAATTAGCATTTATAACACACAGAGAAGGTGCACAGAAGACCAGATAATATAAAGGATGCTCTGGTCTCATGCTCTTGTCCCAGACTGTGACGTGAATGGTCCAGCCAAGAAAATCCCTCTGATGTGCCAATGTTATGCTCCCCAGGATTCAAAAAAAAAAAAAAAAGTCAGTGTTCACTTAAATTAAAGACTGATCATTCTTAAGGAAAATACAGTCCTGGGTTGTAACCACTTGTCAAGATAGAAATTTCTGATCACAATATTTTGTGAGGATTGTAAGGCCTGCCACATGATCCCCTCAGCTTGTCAGGGTTACTTCACAGCCCCTTTGTGTTAACAGTCTCCAGAAGTAGCAGGTGGGACAGAGCAGTCAAGAGGGAGGGCCAGAGAAAGGCCTTTGGAACAGGGCATGAAAATCAGGCTACTTCTCCATTTTAGTCAAAGCCCAGTCCCTGTGTGTATTTCCTGTGTGTCTCAATATTGCACCCTAGAGGACAGAAGTAGACCTGCAGCCAATGTCAGGTGCTGCACAAGGTCACTGACAAGCATAGGGTGAACCCAGTGAAAAGACAGGCATTGCCCAGAATATTATGAGACCAGTGTCAGGAGAACTGTCCCACCAGGGGCAGGTGCTGAGTCAGACAGAGCGCTCTGCTTTCAAGTATCCAAAAGTAGGTCCTGGTGAAGGTTCTCCTGAGGCTTTTGGAAGAGGGTGCTGGTCTGGAGGGTCCATCAAAATATGTCCTGTGTGTCCATCATCACTACCTTGGCATGTTGCATATAAGTCATTCCTGTGTCCCTGTGTGTCCACAGGGCCCAAGGGCAGAAACATCTGCATGTGAATGAATACTCAACCAGGGAGGGTCCCTCTGTGTTCTTTTGTTAGGGGAAGAGACATTCTTGTAGAACCCTCAGCCCCTCTGAGATGGAAGCAGCCACAGATTCTGGGTTCTCCTGTCCCATTCTGTATAGGAAATTCCCCTTCTTCCTCAGGACATCATGACCTACACAGATGTCTTTAGAAACAACAGGCAGGTGTCCCCCAGATCAGGAATTTGGGGAATGAAAAGTCATCCCAGATTCCCGTAATTCAGGGTATGCTCTTTCCTCCCCTGGCAGTAACTCTACCAGGGGTTGAGGATCCAGAGTTTCTGTCTGATCAGCTGTCTGTGAGAATAGGAAAAACACAGGTCCTTGTTGATGAGACATAACTCACAAGGTGGGACTGTGGAGGACTGTGATTTTGAAGGAATGCAAAGCAGCCCAACCCCCATTGTAAGGTGGTTCCTTTCATTCTTCCTAACACATGAGAAATAAAAGCCTGACCATAGGATGTTTTCAACAGACGGTGGCCTCCTCTCATGCTGACACCAAAGCCTTTGTTTCTATAAGAAATGTAATTTCACTGCAAGTGTCATGCAGAGTGACAGGCTCCCACTGGGCTATTTCCCTTTTTGATTTAATGTGTGTTTATGGAGCATCTGTCATTTGTCAGGCTCTTGGCTGGGCCCTGGAAATTCCAAACAGAATAAGACAAGTGTGGACCCCACGCTCATTGGCTTTACCCTGTAACAGAGATAGGCTGTCAGGTAAATCATGACTCTAGGAACTTAATTATAATCCAGTGAAGGACCTCAAAACAAAACTTCTGGTCCTTCCAGAGTATGTATTGAGTTTCAGCTAATCTGGGAAGCATGAAGAGCACTTCTGAGAAAGTCACCTCCTGGCTGAAACCTGGAGAGTTAGTGGAAATTTACTCCATATAGAACAGAGGGTATTAAAAAAAAACTTCCTTGGAAGACTGACCTTTTTAGTGGTGATGCTTGGCTGAATAGAAGAGTAGACAGAGTCCATTGTGAAAGCTTGAAGAGTTAGAAAGACTGTGGAATGAGGAATGAGGGGCACTGTTGGGGTTGGTCCCCTGCTGCCCTCCAGGTGCTTCGCAGGTGGAGTCACCAATACCCCAGAGAGGTTCCTTCTGCAGAGAAAGTGTGTCACCCCATGTGGACAAGTAGAAACATGGGCAAGAATATGCCATGTTATAGTTGGATATCTTTTTTTTTTTAGTATTGGACTTTGTATTCAATGTATATTTTAGGCAATATTTCATAGATGTATACATAATTTTAATATAGTGATTGAATTATTGTTGAATATAATGACCTTAACATATTGAAAGTATGAAATTTATTAATGACCTTAACATATTGAAAGTATGAAGGTATGAAAGTATGAATTGTTTTCAGATGCATGCACCAGATAAGTTGTACAATGAAAATAAAGACCATGCCCCTTATTAATAAACTATTCTCATGCCCTCTTGTAATCACCTTCTTCTTCACCTCTCCACCTCCTTTTCTAGTGTTAAGGAAATTCTCTCCAGTTTTTTTTTTTTTCATTGTAAATTCAATGACATTTTCTGGAATTTTCAAAATTTTTATTAAAAAGTCTTTAATTTGAGGCTAAAGTTGGTTATATTGACATAGATCTTTCTTTTTATTCTCTAGTTATATCTCATTCCAGGGATTTATTAATTTTGTTTACCTATTCATACTTTAAGGACATCTGTGTTATTTCCAATTTTTGTCTCTTTCAAGTAAACCTGCCATCAACACTTGTGCAGAAAAATCTTTAATGCAAAGAATCATCACTTGTAAAGCCATTGAGTAGCTATAGAAATAGAAGTTAGGGAGTTACCCCTGGAGTCTGGTCTCAAGGCCGTATGGCCACAGCCCCACCCAGAGGGACAGAAACACCTGCTTCTTCACATGAAGCTGTGTCTGCTTCATGTGCCACCATCAGTCAACACAATGGCAGAAATGATGGTTCCATTTCAGTTCCAACTTCTATATTATGATCCAGTATACCTCAGAAACTCCATTTAATTCATATCTGGATTCTGAATCACTCGGAATAGGGGAAAGTTAGTGTTTAACTTTACAATCCCTCTGATATAAGGGCAAACACCCACAAAATAGAACCCAAGTGTCCTCTGATAATACAGAGCATATCTGAGCCCATCTGCAGGTTGTGTGACACTGGGTGAGTGACCCTACCTGGAGAAGTCTCAGGTTTCTCATGTGATTTCATGAAAATATGTTTGATGTTCTTTCTTGGATTTTAGAAAAGAGCAGCTAACTCTGTTGGAATTTTCCAATAAGTGATGAGGGTGATAAGAGTGTTTTTTGTTGTGATGACACAACTCTAGGCAGGCCTGTGGGTAGTTGCTGAGTGAGGGCAGGTCACCAAAAAGACCAAGTTCTGATCAGAATCTTGGAATTCTCAGCTGTCAACATAAGAAATGTTTCAACCTGACAGAAATTTTTACAACTCTACTTTGGCCAAACACGATGATCATTTCTGGAAAGCAACAATGGACTGAGAGAATGTTCTGAAACATGGCAGTGTCATCCCTTATTTTATGCAGTACAGTGAAAGCCAGAGGCCTAAGGGGTTACATGAAATCCATGGGCTATCCATTAAGGAGTGGAAGGATGCAAAGTAGAGAAATCTCTGAGACTGGGTAAAAAATAAATCAAATGGACACAATGGGTATGTTGGTTGTTACAGGAAAGATGGCAGTTATAATAAACACAATAACCATAGTAATGAGGAAGTATGTGGTCTCTGCTATTGTGCAGTGAGGGGTCTGGAAAAAAGAAAATTACCCTGAAATATTAAAGGGATGTCCGTGTAGGGGCAAAAGTAAAAATAAACACCCTAGTTTAAGGTAAAGATTGACTTTTGTCAGGAAAGATACTGGCCTATGATATGACTACTCCCCAATATTCAATTTTGGCTAAATTTTTAATTTCAGACCATCCTATGGTTACTTCATGTCTCTGAGTTTCTGAGTCCAACCACACAGGCCTCCCCTGAGCTTCTCAGCCATAGTATGTGGTCCCTTTCTTGTCAACACTGCCCCTTTTTGTTATAAATCAACCTAAAAGATGCATTGGTGACCCATCTTATGGCTAGATAATATTGTCTCAAGCTCTAGGAAGGGATTCTTAAGAAGTCTTAGTGGCAGTGTTTGTCTTGCTGAATGGTAAACCATTGGTGGTGCAGCAAGACCTACATCTTGGATGGAAGTCAGAGCTGAATGTTCTCAAAAGAGGCAAGCAGGTAAATGGGAGACAGTCAGTTCCACAGGCCTTTATTAGAAAACACTTTCTTGGTCATTTCTAACCTATAATCTATCATGATCTAAGTTGTGCTTTCTCATTTCTCTGTGTTTTGCATCTTATATTTCATTTACTTATAGTTTAAGGGCAGACTATCCACCAATCCAGTATTACTCATCTGACCATTGGATGGGGTCATATTTACTATGGACCACCTATTATTCATTATGAATTATCAATTATCAATCTGATTCCTGCTAGTTGTACACTTGGAGCTGTCACCTTAAAGTTTATTTGAGAGTCAGGCTGTAAGAACACAATGCTGTGAAGTAGAATTAACATCTAAAAGTTCCACAGGTGAGGACAGTTACAGTTTAATAAATACATTTCCTCTGATTCAGCAGCAGGCATGCAGGGCCTTGTTTCTGAATAATAACTGAATAACACAGTTAGGAATTCTTATTGAGGATATTCATGTAATTAGGTTCTCACATTTATTCATAAAATTCATTTCTTGATATTTTTATTCCAGTAATATTCTACAACTTGCTTTGATCTTAGTTATTTTCTTTTCACTCAGAAATAATGAAATTAGCAGGACAAATGACTTACTGTTTTAAAAAAAGATTTTATAAATTTATTTTTAAAGAGAAGGGAAAGGAGAGAAAGAAGGAAACATCAGAGTGTGTTTGTCTCTCATGCACTCCCTACAGGCATGTGCCCTTACTGGGAATCAAATTGTCTTCCATTTGGTTTGCAGGCTCCACTGAATCCACTGAGCTACATCAGCCAGGGATAAACACCTGACTTTTAAACTCTCTTAAAACACACACATCACTTTTCCTTTTTTTGCAATAACATTTCTTCTAAATTTCGAGATGTTACCTGAATGGGGGCCCTACTGAGGGCAGGATTGCCTAAGGTTAACCATTAATCTATGGATTCTTAACTTTGTGCAGGCAGAATTTCACAAAACAAGCCCAAGTAATTTTGAGGGTATATTTATTGAAGGGGGGAGGTGGTTACAGAAGGAAGGCCCTAGAATAAAAAGAAAATCAGAAAAGAGACTCGGCAGGGATGCTGTGTCTCTGTTACAACACTATGGGAAATGTGAGATTAGGAGGGGTTGCTCTTAGCTTATTGGAGAGTCATAGAAAAGGGGCCTTGTGGAAAGGTTTACGGGTTTTGCCTGGGACAAGCTGCCGCTGCCATGCTCCCTTATTGCAAGTCTGGTGGGAACTCCTCACAGGTTAAAAGAAAGGACATTTACCCTCCCCCAAAAAAAGAAAAACAATTCAGTAGACATGCCTCAAGAAGTTTGCAGGCTGCCCTGGATAGTTAGCTCAGTGAACTGAGCATTGGCCTATAAACTGAAAAGTCATTGGTTTGATTCCCAGTGAAAACACATGCCTGGGTTGTGGGCCAGGGACCCTGTTGATGGTGTGCAAGAAGCAACCTATCAATTTTTTTTTCCTCAGACATCGATGTTTCTGTCTCTCTCCTTTCTCTATCGACTCTCTAAAAAATGAATAAATAAAATATTTTAAAAATAAAAACAAGAGTGCATAAAGTGTAATCTGTGAGTTTTATTGCTTTCAAAAGGTCAAAATTTTAGGTGAGTTCTCAGGGAAGATCTCAAGATATTATTCATCAGTATTTTCAGGTGTGCCCTTTCAGGGTGTGGTCTCCACTATTTGGTCAGTACCAGGTCAGAAGTTCTAAATTGCATGAGCAGCTATATGTCAGAAGAGGAAAGGCCACACTGCAAGCAAGGTCCAGCACATTTTATTTATTGCAAGAAACCTGGGTCTTTTCACCTGGGTAAGCTTTTGTATCCAGCTGTAAATTGCTCGACCACTTTGTTCAGCCACTTTTCTCAGTTTCCCCATCTCACTTGAAAAGGAATATTTCTAGCTTCTTACTAACTTGACTCAAAAGTAAAACCATAAAAGGGCATTTTTGGTAAAATAGAAGTTATCACATACACCTTTAGAAATTATTATCACTTGTGCCATATTCACATTGAGAAAAGCCCAAAGAGCAACTATAATTGTTATTGTGACTAATATTAGCAAATATGTAAATATAATCAAACTTATAATGTTCAACCTCAATTTATAGTTATAAGGCATTTGTGAATGTCTTGGCATAGCTGTCTCTCTCTGATACCAGCAACTTCTTTCTCATCCTTGAAATATATTTGTTTAAGATAAGTAGAGGCAAACATCAGAGACAGAGACAGGTGTTCTTTGGCTGTTGGGCACCTGATAAGGTTTTTTCCAACAATGTTGGTGAGTGTCCTTAACTGATGTCTCCTCCATTGGACAAAATGTGTCCTTGTTTGAATTTGTCATCATTGCCTAGCAGTGCACATGTGAAATGGATATAACTAATTTATCATTCATTATAAATTGATTAATAAGTTTTTGATAATGCAGAGTGTCTCATTTAGTAAGGTTAATGTATATGTCCCTCTGTTTAGATTTATAAGGCAACCAGTGACTACTGAATGAGTAATAGGGACTTAAGACTTGGAAAATTTTAGCTTAAGGTAAATAGCCATAAATCTAGCAACTAATGTGTATGTTAAGCTTTTGTTTCAGAAACTACAGATAAGGCCCATCCTGGCACCTGAGAAAAAGCAGCTGACCTCCTGGGGCATTGGCTAGAGATTACTGCCTGGAGACATCCATACTGGGAATAAGCAGGCGACTACCCCTTCCCCTTGAAGACAGCTAATTGCACAGGACAGAAATGCTGCAGCTGCTAAATTTCAAAGCTCTCGCCAACCCTTATTTTTCCTCCCCTAACCCCCTTACAAAAGATCTGGCCAGGAAAGAAAGGGGAAGATGGTTTGTTAGGGTGTGAACCCGCCATCTTCTTCAATAGCCGGCCATCTGAATAAAGCACCCATAAAAGATTCAATCACTGTCATCGCTTATTGGATTTGATAGTGACTGGCAGCCCAAATGCCGGTGTCTTTTCTGGTTACATGAGGAGAAAAGCTGTGTGATTACCAAGAGGAGTAAATTTTAGTTTAAAGGGCTTTTTAGCTAACGGGGGTTAAAATATTCTAAAAAAAATATTTAAATGTTTTAATTTCACATATTCTATGTTACAACAATCCAGAAAATTATAGTGACAGACAGAATGAGAATATTATAAATAGGCCATATATTATAAGTGCAATGCATTATTTGCCTAGTGAAATTGAAACCAGAAAAGACACTGGCATTCAAGGCTGCCTGTCACTACCAAACCCAATAAGGAATGACAGGGATTGAAACAAAATCCTTAATATATACATTACTTGTTTGGCTTATAACTTTTTACCTTAAACTAAAATTTTCCAACTCTTGAGTTTCCTATCATTCCCAACTGTTAGTATTAAACTATCTCATTTCTATGAGATCAGCTTCATATGGAAGTATTCATTTTGTTGTTGGACATGCAACTTGGCATTGAGCTGTCCAGTGTGGGGTCTAGAGAAACACCTGATTGCAGACCTACATAAGGAGGCACATTGTATGCAACAACAAGCTATGATACTGAAGAAAATGACAATAATAAAAAACATTAATAAATGCCTCTTGAAGACCAGGTATACTAGGCAGCAATGGGGATAGTTTAGACAAATCAGTACAAAAGAATCCCTCTCTCTGTTTTATATTGAACACTACATCATTTATTCATTTTACTTTATGCTGTATGAGCTGTGAAATATTAGTTAGGGTAAAATAGCAGAGTTCTCTAAATTCTCCACATCCATGATTATGCCTTAAAAGAAGGTACTCTATAGCTGCATGCTTTTCCAGTACTGCTTCTCTGACTTGTCCTTGTTCTTGACTAATGGCTCTAATGGCTTGGGAGGTGACATTTAAAGCTTTCACCACAGTGCAGGCAAATTTGCTTATTTCTACATTCAAATAGGTTACCATGGCTGGTATTACAAATATAGTTAAAAACACACATTCAGCAGGGCTAAAAATGTGTAAGTCACTGATACAGTTTCGTGTAAGGGAGAGATCCTGTCAAACCCCGGTCAAGTGGGGCTTCCGAGGCATAAACACTGTCAATCTTCTAATATGGCATGGACCCCCAGAACTATTTTCTGGAACATGGGAATTGGGAACATTATGGATGAAATGAAACATTCACAAGGACTACCGAGCCTGGTGGAGGAAAAGGGACAGCATGGCTTTTCTCTCAAGGTGAGCAAAAGCCTCGGCCCTGCCTCCAATGAGCTTTTATTGTCTTACTGGGCACATTATAAGAACATCCTCATTAACTATGCACAGGCTCCCTTTAGGTGGTTACCTTTTACATAAATCAAAGGAGCCAATGCTCCTATCACATCACAAAAGAGGGGTATTTGCAAATGAAAAGGCAAAAGTAGTTGGACTGGATACACTCATCCCTGGAAAGTTAAGCATGGATTTTAGGAAGCTGTTTTGCAGTAAATGTCCTTAATTCAGGGTGAGGAACTTTTAGAAAAAGCAAGACTCATAGCAGCCTAGGTACATTGCAGGCCTGATTCCCCACAGTAGAACCTATCTGTGGGTGTGTGTCTTATGCATCTCTGATTGGGAGCTTGGCCCATGCCACCCAGAACAATCTACTACAGGGAATAGACAGTCATTCCACATATCAGAAATTATCTGGTGGGCAATTAAACATGAGCTTAAGCATAAGATACATCACTGGTGGTGGTGCAATTCATGTTCACACCTGCTGAGAGCACAAGACAGTTTTAGTACAGTTGACAAAAGTTGCACACTTTCTAGCTGAGGTACATTAGTGATCTTTAAGGAAAACATTTCCCTGTCCTTTATGGTTACCACTGGTCTCCAGTTGTAACTATGAAAGTAAGTCATTTTCTCTTCGATATGCTCAAACACAGTATAATTTCTAAGGTTTTCCAAGGGAGTACAGACACCTATAAGACATGAAGTGAAAGTTTGTTCAACATAAGTTCCTGCTTCAAAGCAAAAGTCAGAAATATTCAGAACAATTTTTGCTAAATATATCCAAATACTTTCAACTGATTTGAAAGGAATAAGTTGTCTATAACAGGGGGATAAACAAGAGATAATGAAGAGAACATAAGTCACTGGTTTTTAAAGACGACTTTAAGATCTTCTTCCAATGCTTTCTTTATTCTGGTGCCATGAGTCCAAGGTTTTATTTCCATCAGCTTCACCATGTTGGGGGTGGTGAGGAGTATGTCCCACGGTCCAGTCCACTTTCTTGCTAGTGTGCTTTATGGAGATGCTATCACCCAAATCTTGAGTAGCACCTTGTCTGCAGGCTCAAAGAAATGCAGCAAGCCTGTGGGTGAGAAGTCTCCAATATAATCAAGGTTGTTCATCATAGCTAAGGTCTGACTTAAATGTTTTATATTTTCTTTACCTTCAGTTTTTTTTATCTATATACATGTGTCCAACCCCAATTGTGACCTGAAATGGACACTGGTACACAATTTCATAGAGACTCAACTGAATCCCACTTCAAGGATCCACCCTCATCCTGGGCAGGGCAAAAGGCTACGATTTATCCCAATGGAGATGAGTTTCTTGACACAACTTGGCTATATTTTTCTTCAAGGTGTGATTCATCTTTTCTGCCTTCCCAGAAGGCTGAGGTCTCCATACCCTGTGGAATCTCCACTTGATTCCTAAAATGTATTAACCTCCTGTGTAATTTCTGAAACAAAAGCATGTCCCTTATCACTCTGCATGCTGTCAGGAAGGCCAATGTAAGGGATTATTTCCTTCAGTAAAACCTTTACTTCCTCCAAGGATTTCACCATTCTAGTAGATAAGATTCTATCACCCTGAAAAAGGTGCCAATGAAGGTTATCAAATACTTCCACTCTCAGACCCTTGGCATCTGAGTAAAGTCTCTTTGCTAGTACTGAAGTGGACACTGTCCTTGGTATTGCTTTTTTTTTCACCTTTGATGGGGATCTGTCTTGGGGTTGTTCTTTCAGTATACAACAGATCTGGAAATTACTTTTCTTACAGCTCTATAAATTCCAGGACCTGTGAGCTACAGTTTGACAGAGGTAGTTAATGAGACTCTTCCACTGTGTGGCCTCATGCAAATGCTTCATGACTGGCTTTACTAAATGTTCAGGAAAACAGTATAGCTCCTTTCTTATTCTTTTTATCTGCTATTAGGACCTTCTTCATCAAAACCCGAGCCCTTAGCTATCTCTAAGTCTGCAGTCAAATATTTAGGGTCAAATTGTGAGAAGTCCAGAACAGGTACCAAGGGCATTATAAACATTTCTCTAGCTGTTGCTTTTGCTGCCCATTCAGGCAGATTGCTTCCTCTAGCCACTTTAGTGTCCTCTTTCTGATGCACTGGGAAGTGCGTAACTGCCACCTGTAAAGGCAGCTGAAAGCCTCTAATAATTTTAAAATTTCTGCTGCATGCTTAATCTCCTTTTTACTGGAGGTAAATAGTCCTGTATCTTTCCAAACTGAACCATGTGCATGCAAAATCAACAAAACATACCTTGAGTCGATATACAAATTCATTCTCTTTTCCTGCAATAATTCCAGTGCCCTCATCATTGCCATCAGTTCAGGTTCCTGAAGACAAGACCTTGGCCTCCACTGCTCCTTCAAGAGTCACAACTGCATACCCAGCCTTTCTGCTTCCTTTGTCTATATAACTACTTCCATCTGGAAAGAGAGTCTAGTCTACTTCTTCTAAAGGATGGTCCTGTAAATCAATTTTGCTAGACTACATGTTGTATCCAGCAAACTTGAGAACAAATGTCGGAGACTTTCAGGGTATATAGGATGTTACTTTATTGGCCAAGTTTAACCTGCCCAGGGACGAACTCTCAGAGTGTCCAGAGACACGATGCCCACAAGGGGCTGCAAACGAGAGCCGCGCCGAGCGCTTACAACTACGTCCTTATATAGGGGTGGGCAAGCAAGCTTTATACAGAAGCAGACGTGGCAGTTAGCAATTCGCTTACAAAGACCGCGCGCGGGAATTTCAAACCAAGCATTCTTGTACAAGGCAAGAAGGCAGGATGTTTGTTCAGTAACCTAGTAATCTCCTGGCTCTAGCTAGCTAGGTTCCTATTTTCTCATGGTCTAAGTTTTTCCCTACTCCTTACACTACACTTCATTAGTTATCTCAGTCTTGTATTATTGCAGCTGAGTCAGACTCAGGGAGAAAAGAGGCAGGGTTTAACTTACTTACAGTTTTGAGGGAGACATTGGAATTATTGAGAAAAAAGGGCTTAGTACCTGCCCATTCTTCCAGCAGTGAGCCACATATTTCCCTATTGTCCCAGCAAGCTTAACACTGCCTGGGACACATAACTGGTATAGGTAGTCCCAAAGAAAACTTTTTCAGCTTCCTGAAAGAGCTTGCATGTGGCAGCCACTCTCAAGCAGGCTGGCCACCCCTGAACAGTGTGATCTAATTTCCTTGACAATTATGTGATGGGCTGCAAAAGTCACTAAGCATTTGGGTGAGGAATCCTAGGGCAATGCCCTGTCTCTCACACACATGGTATTGAAAGGGCTTCAGTAGGTTTGAAGGCCCCAAGGTCAGTGCAGAAGCCAGGTGAGCCTCCAGGGACTCAAAAGTTTGAGTGCACTCCTTTGTCCACTCTAAAGGGCTATATTCTGGTCCTTTCAGAGTCTCATGCAATGGTTTAGCAATGAGCCCAAAGTCTGGAATCCAAATACAGCAGTTCTTTGCCATCCCCAGTGATCTTCTTAACTGTTTCCTGGTGTTGGGACGGGTCCTCTGTGGACTTTTGTTCACCACCTGCACCATACTCACACTTTTCTGTTAGGGACACCTTACACATTCCCTCAAGTAGGCATCTCTTATAATGCTCTAAGAGAGAAAGGCCATTCCCATTAGGGTACCAACTGGGCTCAGTCAGAGGTATTGTCCTAGGAAGGTCCAGAGCCACATGTGGATTTTCTTGGTGCAGCCTCTGAACCTCTTCATTTATTTGTCTTATTGAACATCAGCCTCTGCTCATTCCCCATAAGCAGAGAATTCAATAAGGCTTGTATGTGTACCCAATTGGTATTATGGGTGGCAAAAACTGACACAACCAAATCAGTCATTTTAGCAGGATCATATCCATAAGAAGGGTTTGAACTTTTCCAGTTTAGCAGATCTGGTGTAGAAAACAGAGTATGGGCCCAATAATATCCAAGAGTAGGGCCCTCTGGCCCTGCTTCTATTGGAATTCACCATAAAGGATATTGCCCTGCCCTGGTAGGGACTTTTCCTCCAACAAATTTATTTCCTTGATTGATTTGAGATGGTGATGCCAGTTCAGGCACACTTTCCCCATTTCCCTCATCTGAGTAGATCCCCTGGGGCTGTGGGAACTCTGAGCAGCTTGTACAGGTCAGAATATCTACATCTTCCTCATCCCTCTCCCAGATATAAACTTCTATCTTTCACATGAAAATTACTTTTTCTCTGAACCATTAACTTATTTCCTTTTAATTCTGCCTCTTTATTATGTAAACTCAAAAAAAAAGAAACATTCTAGGTAAGGCATTTTGTCTCACTTGCCTGATTTTTGACAAAACAACTCTATTTACCTTATAACACAGTAATTTAAAGACCCATTTAGTGAGCAGCACTCTCCTGAATCTAAATTACACAGGACACAAGCAGAACAGCATTACAATGAAACCAGATATGCTCTAGATATATGCTCATAAGTCAATGATTCAGCCAGAACTGGCCCCAAAGTGCTGTTTCCCAGAATGGAGGCTTTTTCTTACATTATACCAGATGGAGCTCCAAGCAGAGGGTACCAAAGCCAAATCAAATGACGTCCTTTTCCAGATGAGGGTCCTTCAGATAGAGGGTACCCAAACCAAATTGGACACCATCTTTTCAGACCAAGATCTGTAACCCAGAAAGGTACCTTTACCAGATGACCTAAGTTGTGAAATGGGATTTTAACCTGAACCAGAAAGCACAGTTATTCAAACAAACATTATAAATGATGAGAAGTGCCAGAAGTGATGGGGATAATCCCCAAATGAAATCACTTGGCAGATGCTTGGGATTCTCCAAATCCAAACTCCCAGGGCCTCCCAGCCCAGGCAGCATCTAGGACTGCCAACAAATACCCAGACTTACCAGAGAGTCCCAAAGTCTGTCCCAGAAGAGAGTAACCAAAATATCAAACCAGAAAAGACATGGGCATTCAGTCTGCCTGTCACTACCAAACCCAATAAACAATGACAGTGATTGAATCTTTATGGGAGCTTTATTCAGATGGCCGGAAATCTGAGAAGATGGTGGACTCATACCCTAACAGACCATCTTGTCTTCTCTTTCCAGACCAGACTGTTTATACCAGGGAATAAACAAGGTTCAGTGAGGGCTTTGAGATTCAGGGAGAATTAGGTGGAAGAAACTGCAACATTCCTGTTCTGGGCAGTTAGCTGTTCCCAGGGGAGGGTGGTTGTCTGTCTCTCCCTAGAACATAAAGGCCTGGATGTCTCCACTTGTCCCCATCTGGCAATCTTTAGCAGTGCCCCAGGAGGTGGGCTGTTTTCCCAGGAGCCAGGATGGGCCTTATCTATCTCTAGTTTCTGAAAAAAAATCTTTAACATATATATTACTTCCTAGGCTTGTAACTTTATACCTTAAACTAAAATTTTCCAACTCGAGTTCCCTATAACTATGATATTATCCACATGTGTTCAAGAAGAACTAGTCCTGTGACTCCAACTCAAATCTCAGTTAATCTTTATGCTATTCGTACTTATTGCTGAATAAGTTATTTTGTTCTGTTCCAGTATCATTCAAGTACTTTTATGTTTAACTTAAATTAGTTCCAAGATTGTCTACAGCGTGAATTCTCCACAGAGTTCCTGAGGTCACTAAAACAACAATGGGTTTATAAGGGTCCCTGCAATTATGGTAACTTTATGGAATTGCTGTATTGTCTTAGTCAATAAGAAATGCTGCCCTGGCTGGCGTAGCTCAGTGGATTGAGCGCGGGCTGGGAACCAAAGTGTCCCAGGTTCGATTCCCAGCCAGGGTACATTCCTGGGTTGCAGGCCATAACCCCCAGCAACCGCACATTGATGTTTCTCTCTCTCTCTCTCTCTCTCTCTCTCTCTCTCTCCCTCCCTCCCTTCCCTCTCTAGAAATAAATAAATAAAAAAAATCTTTAAAAAAAAAAGAAATGCTATGTATGAGCTGTGTTCTGATTGTCATGGCTAGCACTTCCTGCAGTATGTTGAATAGAAGTGTTGAAAGCCCACAGCCTTGTCTTATTCCTGATCTCAGGGGGAAAAAAATTCAGTTTTTGCCCATTGAGTATGATCTTGGCTGCAAGTTTCTCGTATGTGTTTTGTTGTGGTGTGTTACCTCTACAACAACTTTGCTGAGTGTTTTTTTTTTATCATAAATGGGTGATGCACTCTAACAATACAGGCTGTTTTTCAGCCTCTATTGATATGATCATGTGATTTTTATGTTTCCTTTTCTTTATGTGGTATATTACATTTATTGATTTGCAAATATGGTACCATCTTTGCATCCCTGGGATGAATCCCAAATGATTGTGGTGTGTGATCTTTTAATTGTATTTCTGGCTGTGTCTTGCCAATATTTTGTTTAGGATTTTAGCATCTATTTTCATAAGCAACCCTAGCCAGTGGTTTTCTTTCTTTGTTGCATCTATATTTGGTTGGCACATGAGCCAGTGAGCCAATAAGTGATGCTGGCCTCATTAAAAGACTTTGGGAGTTCTCCATCATTTGGAAATTTTCAAATAGTTTGAGATGAATAGGGGTTAGCTCTTCCTTATTTTTTTTTTTTTTTTGTAAAATTCTCCTATGAAACTGTCCTATCTAGGGCTTTTGTGTGCCACAAATTTTTTTTGCTTACTGCTTCAATTTCACTTACTTTTACTGGCCTGTTCAGGCATTCTTCTTCTTGATTCAGTTGTGGAAGATTTTATGTTTCTAAAAATGTGTTCATTTCACCCAGGGTTTCAAATTTCTTGGCATATAGTTCTTCATAATAATTTCTTACAATCCATTTTATTTCTCTGATATCAGGTGTAATCTCTCCTCTGTCATTTCTGATTGTGTTGATTTGGGTCCTCTCTCTTTTTTTCTTCATGAGTCTGCTTAAAGGCTTGCCAATTTTTTAATCTTTGGAAAGAAACAGCTCCTGCATTTATTGATTCTTTGAATTGTTCTCTTAGACACTATGTCATTTAATTCTGATCTGATCTTAATTATTTCCTATATTTTAATTCACCTCTCAGCCAACTAGTTTCTTAAAGAAATGAGGCAGGTCTGTGTGTCACATGACAAATATATGGAGATTCCAGTGCACAGAGCTTTATCCTCTTGCTTTCTATCCAAAAAATAATACAAACTTTCTCAGTTGCCTGTTGACTATTTGGGTTTGATCATGGAAATACAGTGGACTGGAAGTCAGAGACCATTCTGAACTTCTGATTCTTCACTGACCAGCAGACTGACCTGGTGGACAAGGCATTAATCCTTCAGGCTGCAGACAGCTCCCTCATCTAATGAAGGTGTGTTTCTATGAGGCACCATTTCCCAGGTCATCCTGCAGACTTAAATCTGAACCAAATAAGACATGGGGACCAGGAGCAGGCTGTTAAATAGTTGACTACTCAGGACCCTGGACCAAGAAGTGTGTCTGGACATTCAAGATGAGTGTGATTGATATGAGCCAGTTAGTCAATAAGTGAGAGCGCAGAGTCCAAAAATGAGGTGGAAAAGTGAGGGAAACAGGCAGGAGCTATCTGTGGCAGCAGAACCATGTATTCTGCCCTTGGTTATTTTATTTATTTCCCCTCTGCTGAGGGCAGGTGAGGACTTGTGCAAATGCAAGAGTGTGGGAAGGCAAGTGGGCAGCCGGAAGTTGCCTAAATTCTGGCCTTTGTGGACCATTCATGTGTGGTGATAATGAAATAGCATTTGAGAAAAAATTTTGTGCCCCTGGCTGGCGTAGCTCAGTGGATTGAGCTCGAGCTGCGAACCAAAGTGTCGCAGGTTCGATTCCCAGTCAGGGTACATGCCTGGGTTGCAGGCCATGACCCCAGCAACCGCACATTGATGTTTCTCTCTCTCTTTCTCCCTCCCCTCCATCTCGAAAAAAATAAATAAAATCTTTAAAAAAGACGAAAATTCAAATGCAAAAAAAAAATTGTATGTAAAATTATTATCAGTATTTTATAGCCTAAGGCCAATGCAGAAAAAAATATTTCTTCAGAGAGGAGCAAAGCATCTGAGACATGGAGCTCAGCTCCTAGAGGTACAGGGAGCCTGTTTCTGTTTTTAGAATTTCAAAGAGTCTACATCCAAGTTCTAGTCTTTGAAAGATTTCAGTGTAAAGATTCTGGTACAGTAAAGTGTGTTTGTTAGATGTGCCTTATCGCTCTTGCTACACTCAGGGCAAAGAAGGTGTCAGAGGCTTCTGTGGACAGAAAGCAATGCTGCATGCATATCCCAGGAAGTAGCAACAAGTTTGTTAGTGAGACAAATCTCTAGTCTGCTTTTGCAGGCTATTCTGGAAGCCCCATTTTCACTCTGCTTCCATATATATATATATATATATATATATATATATATATATATATATATATATGTGTGTGTGTGTGTGTGTGTGTGTGTGTGTAAAATATTAAGTTAAGTAAGTCATTTTTTTTTCTTTAAAAAAGCAGACCATTTGTGAAGTAGTGATGACTCTGGTTCATGACTTAAGGAGTGTAATTTTCAAATTCTATGCTCCTGATATTAGCAACAAACAAACAAAAACCCCAGAGAAATTTTGTCAGTGCCCATCTTTGGCCATTTGAACAAAGAACCAAGAATTTGGGGTTTCTTGGACAAATCCTAATCAGTTTCTTATGCCCAGAGAACACATTTTTTGATGTGATCACTGACAACCTCAAAATATTTTAACTCCAATTATGGAGGGAACATAACATTATTATGCTGTGTCTTATATTCATTCTGCAAGCAAAGCCAGTCCCTGGTTCCCTTCAGTTGCACATTCTTTCTGGTATTTGTGACAACACTACACTTGGCTGTAGAACTCCCTGGGTCTTTGTGTGTGCTGTTTCAGAGTGATCACAGGAAGGTTCTGGTTTCTTTCACCCACCCTAAGGATATCTGCTCCAAACAATGGCAGATCCCCCAGATTTAACCAAAGTTATCTCTGAACAACACGTTTTGAGGTTTCTTACTGGTTTTTCACTTTTACACATTACCGAACTCAATCAAGTTTTTCTTCTTAGAAGACGAAGACTCAGTGGCTTTCTTTCACATTCATCAACACACACACACACACACACACACACACACACACACACAGACATACTTTGTTCTTCAATTTTGTCTCTTCAATATTTTTATAAAGACAAAAATTTAGCATAGATCTTATTATACAGGTTTAATGCTATTCATATTTGAGCCAAATAACTTTGTGAATTCCTTAAATTTTAATCTCTGAAGTATATAAAAAATGAAGAATTCCCTTTTGTGAGCAACACATGTGTGGGAAATGTGGTTCTGTTCATTAGACAAAAGTAATAATTAAAAAAAAACTAGAAAAAAAAAGCCAAAGTTCTTCATTTCCTTTTATACCTCTTCCAAGTTGCCTTGCATTGGGTCCACCCTATGGTGGTCTCATTACAAATGGCATGTCCCAATAGGTCAAACCATTATTTTTAACCTAGGGTCACTCCTAGGGGCAGAACCAGGAAAAGTATTATCAAATGATTATGCAAGGATCATTCTTCAAATGTCAAAAGAATTTCAGGATTGTGAAAGCAGAGCATTAAACCCACAGCAAGTCCTTCTAAGTGACTGTGCAGATTGTGAGCCCATGAAGTTGGTCTTCCCTACCAGGGAAAGTGCATGGGTTCATTCCCAAGTGAATTCCTTGAGAAACTTAGTCGTAAAATACTTAGAGACCTGCAGTTAGTGTTATTTGTAATGCTGCACACTAGAGGCTTCCCAGTATAGAGGAGCAATATGTTGGGTTTTCTAAATGCCTTAGAAGATATGGGTGGTCTGAAAAGTGAAAGTGGGTGACTGCCAATGTTGATGCTCTCAGACAATGACATCAGTGATGACGTTGACACGTACAAAAGAATCGGCTATTCCCATTCCTGCCAGAGCAAATGTTTTCCCTCAGTGGCCACAGATACAAGCCATTATTCTACACAGAATGAGATGGCTGTCCCTGTGACATATGCTGCCTGCCCCTTTAAAGCTTGCTATTTGGTAGATGTGTACCGGTTGTTCTAGAACTATGAGATGCACAGACACCAGATGTCCTCTTGGCTGTCAGGCAGCCAAGAAGTGCACAGCTGCAAGTGGTAGAGTGTGTGGGAAACTGCTTCACAGGTCATCCTTGGCACCTCTTCTGATTCCTGTTGGCTATGAAACATTGTTCATTGAAACTCTCAAAATGGAAATCTATCTGCAGATGGGATTTTTTGGAGCGCCATCACAGCTGACATGCTCCAATTAGCACCACTTGATTAATCTTCCTCTGACCATTGGATCCTGTGTATAAAGGTGGTTCTTGTGCTTTAAAAATATTGAGTGAAACTAATATTTAATGTGAGATTGTTGTTTCTTTTCTCATGTTATGAGTTTTTTAATAAGAAGTCAGGTAAAAAAAATAATAAGGTTTTTATGAGAACCTGCTCCCCACCCTCATTTTCAGTTCTGAGAGAGAACAAAGCCACCACCCAGCAAAGCCATGGTTTTCTCAGAAGCCTTGTGTGATTCACACTGACCAAGGATGTGTCCAGGCTGAGGGAGGAAACAGGAGCAGAGATGAGGATGGGCAGGAGCTGGGTCTCAATCCTGATTCCAGGCAGGTCAGCTGCAGGTAGAAAAACCACTAGGCCTCCCCCACCATGTGTGAAGGAGGAGCAGCTAATATCTGAGTACTCAGGGATGAGTTCCTTCCCCAAAATGTGAATGGTATGCTTTTTATTAAAAGAATAACTGAGACACAGAAAAGTAAACTTTTTTTAATATTCACATCCTGTGCTCATTTTTTGAGTACTTGTATTTTTTTTTCATGTATTCCAGATGCTGTGCTAAGCCTTTATAAACTTTATCTTATTTAGACTTTCCAACATCCCTATCAATTTATACTATTAATACTTCCATTTTTGGATGAAGGGCTAATTGGACAAAGGACCATACACAATAAGTGAGGGGGATGGGGAGACTCAAAGTTAGCTGTGTTCTAGTCTGAGTCCCTAAAACCCACAGTTCTCCAAGTTATTTATTTACAGTGTGTCTGTTTCTCCTGAGTAGATCCTAACTTTCCTGGGGGGCATAGACTGAGTGTTATTTTGCTTTGTGTCCCTGGCATGTGGAAAACCAAATATAATGAATGAGTTTCACCCTGGCAAACATGTAGGATTTGAAACCTGCAGAAGAAAAATCAGTTCTGGTTACAGGAACAGCATCAGCTAGAGCCTGTCATTGGCATTAGGTGTGTTTCTTGGGGTTGGGGAGGTGGGCAGAGCAAAGGACATCTAGGGGTGAGACAGCCAATGTGTATAGGGGTGGTGGGGGACACACCTGAATTCACTGGGGGTACACTGGGGAGTGCTCTGCTCTCCCAGGCAGGAAATGTGAGTGTTATGCAGTTGCCACTGAGGACAGAGAAATTGACACCATAGAGGTGAGGCATTAAAAAGAGAAACTATTGGATAGTAAAATAGTCACAGGGATACAGCACAGCACAACAGGTACAGGCAATAGTATTGTACAAACTGTGTTTGCTGACAGGTTTGGTCTTAGACTGGCTGGGTGAACCAGTTTGTAAGTTTTATCAGTCTCTCACCACTACACTGTACACCTAAAACTAGCAGAATATTGAATGTCAAGTATAATTCTAAAATGTTTAGGAAAAGTAAGCTTCAGCTTCAGCAAATACTAGGGAAACCAATCTTAGCTCAGTGCCTGTTTAGCAACAAGTGCCACTCTGGGTTTTCTTCAGCAGAGAGACCCCCCTCAGTTACAGAGCCCTGAGAAACAGGTCAGGTTAAGAAAATCGGGCAGCTTTTCTTGCTGGTCTGATTTCACAGAGTGAAGCATTGATGACAGAATTTGAGGACATCTGCCTGAACACACAGTGTGTGTTCTCTGAACTGCAGCATGTTGACTCTGCTGGTTCAGTTAGAGGCCGGAGTTTTGGGAACAAAATGAAATTTGGCAAAGCTATGGAGAGATGTGATGTGGCAAAAAAGAGGAGTGACTTTCCTTTAAAAAAAATTGCCAGTTACAATTATTGACTTACTAGTAGACCAAGTGCCCAACTACTAGAAATGGGTTGTAACCAACATTGTGTGAGCACATTGGTGTTTCTGATGTGAGCAGTGCACCCAGGTGAAGGAGGGGAGCAAGCTCAAGTCAACAGTTCTTTCTCTGGGTGATGGAAGCAGGGTGATTAATCACCCTTTCCTGATAGAAATTTTAAAAGACATTTTAACACTTTACAAGGCCTTCCTAAAGGAAACAGGGATATAAACACAGCCAGTATTGCTTAATTCTAAACAAACCAAAAGAAAAATGAGAGAAAAAGATTTGTTCAAAGATTTTATTTATTTATTTTTTTTAGAGAGGTAGGGGGAAGAAGGAAGTGTGACAGGACATAACTGAGCAGTAGCCATTCTTAGGTAGGAGCAGACCAACAGCCGTTCCCAGACAGCAGCCATTCCCAGATTAACAGTTATCTCAAGGTCATATACTAACCCCCTTTTTAGCAGCTGCACTGCTTCCCCTCCTCCTTCTGCCTGTGTAACAAGCATATAAGGAAGCCCCCAGCCTAAGCTGGGTGCCCAGAATTTGGAATTTTATCTCCTCTGGGTCTGCATGCATGAGTAAACTCCACTTCGTAAACTCCCAGGTTGTCTGAGTTGTCTCTTCCGTAACATTTTGGTTCCCTGACCAGGAACCGACTCACAAGAGCTGGTTGTTGCCTCCAGTGAAGGTGGCCTTAGGCGGTGATAAGGACTCGAGGGCCCAGTGATTTCATGTCCTGAACATCCTGGCCTCTTCAGGCTCGGTCCCTGGACTGCTCTTTGACCCAGGCTGGCGGGGTGCAAACTGGTGGAATCTGGGAAGGCGCCAATCTGGTAAGTACCCCGGGGACCAGGAGCCCCAAAACCAGGCCAACTCTTGGATTGGAAGGAGGGACTGATCACCCCACAGGCCGTAAGGCCCAGGCAGGGCTCCCACAGTTCGTGAGGCAAAGACAGGGTTCCCACAGTTCAAGCGGGTGGGAATGTAATAAACTCAGTGCATTTGTGTGAATGACTGTGTTTGTTGCTCCATGGGTGGAAGCGTATGGAGCGTGAGTGAGCTCTAACCTGCGGTTCCTTGGTCTGTCATACGGCATAACGGCTGGGAGTTTAACCCAAATTCTACAGGGGCAGCCTTAGCTAAGACGGAACCTAAGTTCCCCGAGAGGGGCGAGGCCAGGCAGGCAACACGAGAGTCCCTTCCCTTGTCTGTCTGCGCCGATCAGGAGAATTCATCATAGGGGAGTGGGGTTCTGCCACAGTACTATATTGCATGTATGTTGGAGATCGGACAGCAAGCCATGTGGTTATGCCACCATGGATGAGCCACCTGAGTGCCCCTCCATGGAAGGTGGAGCATGCATGGTTGTCACCATCTTGGATGACAGGTCACGTGAGAGCCCCTCCATCTTGGAACTGGGCAAGGTGCCAGGCTAAGGGCTCTCTTCAGATTATAGGCTGTATGCTGCTTCTGTGTGGGCATTGCATCAGTCAGGTCTCTGTGTAACTGGTTCTGATAAGAATGGCTCTGGTTCTGAAGGACATGAACTGAAGTCCAAGGGTGAGCATCTGACCTATAGGGTCTTTGCAGAGTTGGAGCTTCAGAAAGCTGCAGGATGTCCCTGCAAATCTAGGGAATTTTAGTGGAAGGTACCTGCAGTGCCAGGGTCTTTTGGCTGCCACATGCTGAGTTTAAGTATAGTCCTTCTCAGAGTGGGAAAAGAACCAGGATTAAAAGAGAATGATGGTTAAATCTGAATGAGTAAAATTATGTATAAAGAATGTAAAAGTTTTAAACCTGGAGTAAAGGAAACCTCAACTATTTATTTTCTGGTTTTGTGAGAAAAGAGAAAATTTCTAACATTGGTGTTGTTTCTGATTAGAAACACTCTGTACTTTAAGACCTGTCTAAGGTCACCTGTAAGACCTAAGAAAGGTCGCCTGTAACTGGTCGGGGAGAATGCCTTTGCCACTCGGGACCCAGGAAGGGTCATTTGGGGCTGATGAGTGCTTCACCAGAGGCAAAGGAGAATGTCTCTGCGAGGCACCGATGGACCCATTGGTGCAAGAGAATTGCCCATACCTGTGTATTGTTCTGGAACTCTGTGTTTTGGATTTTCCTCTGCATCTACTCTAAAAAAGGAAATTCAGGATTCCAAGGAAGGTCTAAACTTCACATTCTGTAGGAAAGTAAATAAAAATATATACTATATATAAATGAAGAAAGTCTGTGGGAAACTGCAAAAATAAATGGAAAAGTAAAAGTTTTAGGAAGTAATTATGTGGTGTTAGTTACTAATAGAAGGCACAAGGCATGGAGATGCAATATTGGTGGATATCAGAAGCTGTATGAAAGAAAGAATAAAGGGTTTGTGAGTGTTTCAGAATGTCTGGAAGTGAAGGTTTTGAGAAGCCCAGTGGATATCAGGAGTGAAAGGATTTTCGTTCACACTTTGTATCTTTCTCCCTACCTGATCCCTCCAGAATTTGGCATTCTGAAGGAGTGAGTGAAGGCATAAGGTTTCTTTGCATAAAACCAATAAGACCAGTCGCTAATAGTGGTTTTGATAACCAAGACTTTGAATGGAATGTCACACTTTGAAGGAGGCATGTATGGGTTCTGGTCGTCACCAGAAAGCCCTGAGGAACTGGGATTGACTTGCGAAGCTAGCGTAAGCCCATGAGAAAAGCCTGGTACTTTGGTTAATTGTGCAGTTCATGACAGTCTTTCCAGGGAAGAAACGAAGGTTGCTTTCATTAAAGATGGCCAGAAAGGAACCTGTGGACACAATGGAAGCCTCAAGGATTTGAGTAAAACAACTGGTAGAGGCAAAGTGAGATGGAGGATGTGTGGCTCTTTTGTGCCCCAAGGGGCAGACTGAGAAGTCAATGTAAAGGTTCTCTGTGTGAGTTCCAGCAAAGCAGACTTAAAGATCATAAGTGATCCAGGCTGCTCTTGGTGTGTTTATGCAAACAAACAGTGAAAATGAAAAGTGGAACTCAAAGTAGTCCCTTTAATAACAGTGAGGGTGATCTTAAGGAGAAAAATTGTGGTACAAGGAAAATCACAATGCTCAGCATTGGACACCAGAATGATGCAGCTAACTGTCTTGAAAGTTTCTTTTCTTTTGAAAGTTGAAACTGATTTTGTAAGATCATCAAAGATGTACAATTTGCAGGTACAGAGGACCTGTCAAATTGCCATTGCTAAATGTCATTGAAGGAAGGACCTTGCAACTGAACATCTTCCCAAAATAGTCTCACAGGCACAGAGACTGGTTTGGGTATTATTGTGTGAATTAACCTGTGTGTTCTTTTGTTTTCATAGGACGTATGCCTAGGACTTCATTACTTGAGTGACTGGTTGCAATATAGGCCTCACTTAAGGAGCCCATTTTTCACCATCGCCTCCTGAAATTCTACAGTTTGGCTGAACTATGTGGTTGGGTTGGTAAGTGGCTCAGGTGATTTGTCGGACTCATTTTACAACTGATTTTCCCTTTTCTGTCTTGATGGCTTGGACAGGAAGGGTTCAGATTTCTGAAAGGAGGGAATTCCTAATATATTCCCCTCAGCCCGAGTGAAGTATAATGGGCCACAAGAGTTTTAGATAGGTGTAGCATGCCTTGTACACCTTCCTCCAGATAACCCATTCTTTACTTAAGTTCCTTCTTTTGTCATTTAGTGGTTATGATTTAATTGTGCCTCCCAACTCTTTCCAAATCTGTCATCTCCAGAATATGACCAGGATGCCAACCATCCAGTAATGCCAGTCTTTGGACACCAAGCCTTCGACTTTCTGGTGACAGCCAACTGACCAGGGTTCTGTAAGGTCCTTCCCCTTACACGAAGGACTCCCTCCATGCTGCACCCCCGCCCCACCTTTCAGGGCACCCCTGACCCACAGGTAGGTAGGGCGACATCCATGTCCAGCCGGAAGTAGTTACAAGAAGAAGAGACCTTCGTCCATTGTCCTTTAAAAGAATTTAAAGTGGGTGTATATCTGAAATGAGAGATTGTTACAGGGTGCAGCCAAGAGAGGGGACCCCAAATGGGCATTTAAAATGCCGTCCAGAACTCAAGGAGTCCAGGAGATTTTAAGATGTCTTCATCCCTTCCCCCACAGGTGTGAGTTGGGGAAGGGACACACAGAGCAAGAACATGCAGGACTGTTTTGTACAGCAACAGCTTTACAGCTAATCCATGGCATAGTCATTTGACATACCTATAGCCTTCGGCTGGTCACTTAGATATGCTGAATAGCTGTGGTCATGCTCTGGGCCAGGGAGATAGAGAAAGACTCCTTCCACCCAAGATGTGACTAGGAGGCAAGTACCCCGAGTTACAGTGCCTGCATGGGAGCTCAGAGAAGATTGGCTCGCTGACATGGGGGCACACTTGCCCAAACCCATGATGGCAGCTGGATGGGAGTGGATACCAGCCCGTCTAGGATCTGCAGGCCATCAATGAAGCAGCCGTCACCCTCCACCCAGTTGTCTGGAATCCTTATACCCTCCTGAGCCAGCTTCCCCCAACAGCAACATGGTTTACCTGCCTTGATCTGAAGGATGCCTTCTCCTGCATTCCTGTGGCACCTTCCAGCCAACCCATTTTTGCCTTCGAATGGAAAGGTCCACACACAGCGGTCAAGACTCAGTTTACCTAGACAAGACTGCCCCAGGGGTTTAAGAACTCCCTAACCTTATTTGGGGAAGCCCTAGCAGGAGACCTGAAGCCCCTCACTAAGGGGGGCCAGACCTGACGATTCTGCAGTACATAGACAACCTCCTCCTGGAGGCCCATTCCAGGAATGGTTCTGGGATGGAACACACACGCTGCTGAAGCGCCTGGCTGAATTAAGGAAAGAACACCAGAAGCAGATCCTGAACACACTCCTACTCTTCACGTCGAGTTGCTGAGGGCATGCGCTGTGTATCTGAAGTGCCCCCACAGCCGTCTGTGCAGTCCTGTGTCATGACCCTTCACGGTTCTCTGTGGGGTTCACCTGCCACAGTGGCTTTCGAGCTCCCTCGGGGTTCCAGCCATGTCACCCAACACAGCGCTCAGCAAGCAGGCTTGTCAGAAGTACTCACGGTGTGATCAGGGGCTCAGACAGAAAATGGCAGAGTTGCCAACACCCTCCAGAACCTCATCTGATTTCTGAGAAAAATGCTCATTCTCCTGAGAAAAAGCCAGCCAGCACCCTGCTGCTGTGGAACTCGGCCCTACTACCAGGCTTTGAAGGGTCCAGACATTAAGCCCCTAGAATGGGTAGAAAATGAAGAGAAAGCCTTCCAAGATATTAAGGGATGTCTCAGTGATGTTCCTGCCCTTGGACTGCCAGATCCAGGGTGGCCTTTTGATCTGTATACCCACAAGAGAGACAAGGTAGCCCTTGGGTCCTGATCCAGCCTGTTGGACCATGGCAACACCTGGTGGCTTACCTGTCTAAGCAGTTGGACCATGCAGCCACCAGCTGGCCACCTTGTCTGAGGGCAGTCGCTGCTGCCGTGACCCTCTTGCAAGAAGCAGACAAGTTAACTCTAGGCCAAGAAGTCAGTCTTCACGTACCACACCAGTGAACAGCCTCCTTTCCGGGCAGGGATATAAGTGGCTGTTGAACTCTAGACTGACTCAGTACCAGGGCATTCTCCAAAGAAACCTGAGGGTGCATGTTAAGACCGTGAAACAAGTCAATTCAGCCACCTACTTACTGGCAGAACTTGGAGAGTTGGACCATGACTGTCTCAAAGTAACCGAAGAGGTCCACGCCAGCCGGCCGGACCTCCAGGATCAGCCCCTGGCCTGACCTGATGTCACCTGCTACACAGATGGGAGCTGCTATATGGTTGAGGGCAGGAGAGTCACCAGGTATGCAGTAGTGGATGACTGTGGAATAGTGGAGACTGCCAGAAGGAAGAATATATATATATTGCAAGGGCAAGTTAGCAATCCAGTAAGGCAGTGCCATGATCTCACCCACATGGGTAAGACCTCCCTAGAAAATCTGCTGAAGAGGTATTTCTATTTCCCCAACCTGGCAGCACTTTGTGCTTCCACCTCAGCACAATGCTTAACATGTGCTCGGAACAACACGGCCGGGCTCCCGGAGATGAGGCCAGGATACAGCACACAGACAGACAACCCTTTGAAAACCTGCAAATAGACTTTACTGAAGTCAGGCTTAGCCGAGGGTTTAAATACCCCCTGGTGATTGTGTGCACCTTCTCTGGATCGGTGGAGGCTTTCCCCACCCATCTTTTTCCCGGAGAAAAGCCGGGAAGTTACCCAAACCCTCCTGAGAGAGGTCATCCTAAGGTACAGGTTGCCTCTGACCATTGGAAGTGACAACAGGCTGGTCTTTGTCTCACAAATCATCCAAGAAACAGTCAAGCTTATGAACATCACGTGGAAACTACATACTGCCTATCGACCCCAGAGTTCTGGGAAGGTAGAGCAGATCAACCAGACTCTTAAAGAAACCTTAGCTAAATTCTATCAGGAAACTGGACTGCCCTGGACAGACTTTCTGCCACTAGCATTGCCTAGGTTGCAAGAATCACCCCTTGGATCCACTACAGCTGGGCCAAAATGGCAGCAGATCCTGAGGCCCCGAGGAGTAGGCCTGCACCTAGAATACCTACGCTGAGGCTTCGAAGGATGCCAGCCAGTAAAGAAGACACCAAGGAATGGACCATTGTTCCACAGGGTACCTGACTTTAATTGGCATCTTCGCAAGAGTATTGGGAATTGGACTAGTGACCGTGGCCCCTGCGGAATGGAATCCCATGGGGCAGATCACCCTAGGAATAGTTTATCTGTTTGGTCTTTGTATTTGGGTTTATTATATACTTCGCTTGACAAATGTGGCCCCTGTCTCAGCCCCAGCCTGCAAATGTAATACGCCCAGGCATACGATTATGCTCAGTGGTAGAGTGGTCTCTTACTATCTCCCAGGGTCAGATTTCAGCTCCTCTACTGACATGCCATCGGGTTGTGTTCAGCCACAGCAATCCCTCTGCACTTGGGGAGGGAAGGTATACCGAACTGGAGTAATATCCAGGACCATAGGATACCAGACCCAGAGGTGTCAGACATATGGGACCCTGCATCCTCTGGACCTTGGCCCAACACCTGGGGCCACTGTTACTCATAGGGAAGCCCACCAAAGTGTTAGCTATCCAGCAGTACCAACACCAGTATCAGCAGTTGCAACCCTCCCCAGCACCTTAGCCATATAGCCAGGTATATGGTGATGCTAAAGGGGTAAAAGCACCTTGTAGCATCAAAAGGAGTGACTGTGACAGGGCATAACTGAGCAGTAGCCATTCTTAGATAAGAGCTGGACAGCAGCCATTCCCAGACAGCAGCCATTCCCAGGAAGTAGTTATCTCAAGGTCATACACTAACCCCCATTTTTAGCAGCTGTACTCCTTCCCCTCCTCCTTCTGCCTGTGTAACAAGCATATAAGGAAGCCCCCAGCCTAAGCTGGGTGCCCAGAATTTGGAATTTTATCTCCTCTGGGTCCGCATGCGTGAATAAACTCCACTTTGTAAACTCCCAGGCCATGTGAGTCATCTTTTCTGTAACAGGAGAAAGGGGAGAGACACATTAACGTGTGGTTGCCTTTCAAACACCCCCTAATTTAAACCTGGCATGTGCCATGACTAAGAATGAAAAAAGCAGCCCTTTGATTCACAGACAAGCACTCAATCCACTGAGCCACACAAACCAGGGCAAAAAGATTTTTAATAAGAGTAGCTCAAACATTCACTTACCTAGTGAGCAGCACCTCTTCCATCTCTTTAAAAATAATTACCATAAGAAAATACAAATCTTAAAATTGTCCTCTAAATATTAATGAAAGTTTTATCTATATGAATGAATAAATTCAATTTATTCCAACAGTTATAAGTTAATGTTTTTGGAACTTTTCTGCCAGTGTATTGGCTAAAAAATTATTTATTTATGTATTATTTATCTTTAAAAAGAAATTATTTTGGTTTGTCTAATGAAGTAATTTCTACAGTAGACAATAGTTTAAAAACAGTTACATATGTGTGATTTGAAGAGAATGATGCACAATCAATAAGGTTCCTTTTAAATCTTTATTTCAAGGACTTTTCCCATCTTTCCACTTAGCAATACAAAATGTTTCTTATTTTTTTAGAGAAAATAAATAATATTTTTCTACAAAATGAAGGCAGACCATTCATGGGGTGGTTCATATACCAAGGATTATAATTTTTTTTTAATTCTATGATCCTAATATCAAATACAAACAAAACAATCCTATCAGAGAATAGGTCAGTACCCATCATTTATAATTTGGACCAAGAGCTGAGAACTTTGGTTTTCCTCAAACAAATCTTAACCCATGTGTAAGGACTAGAGAGGACATATCTTTTTTGAGTGAACACCTAAACCCTCATAGTAGATTTTGACTCCCACCTAATTTGAAGCATTAAATGATTTTGTGTTTGGTTTTCACACTGTGAACAGAGCCAATTCCCAACTACCTCATGTTAAATGTTCTTTCTTACATTTGTGACCACAATGGACATTGCTGTGGTAATCCCTGTATCTCGGTGTGTGATGCTCAAAGTGATCACAGGAAGGCTCTGTCTTCTCTGGGCCATGCTGAAAACATCTGCCCCAAAATAAGAAATTTCTCTGGGGAGAACTTAAGTCTTCTCTACATTACATTTTTTCAGGGTGCTCACTAATTTTTCTCCTTTATGCATTATATATACAAGATCCTCCTTGAAAGATGCTCAGCTGCTTTTCTGTCCATCACCAACACACACACACACACACACACACACACACACACACACACACTATGTGAACATTTATACATCAAACTTCTCCTCCTGACTTTCCAGTATTTTTCAAAAGAACGCTATTTAGTGTAGACTTTATTGTGTGTGTTTAAATCTATTCACATTTGAGCCACCAACTGAGTTTCCTTTAAATTTGAATCTTGAAGTACATCAGAGATGAAGAGCTTACCTTCTGTGAGCTGGAGAGGTGAGGGTGAAATAGTTCTGCTCATTAGACACTTGTAGTGACACAAATTGTATAGATAAAAGTCAAAACTCCTCCATCTCTTCATACCCCACACCCCGTTTACTTTGCACAGGTGGTGTCCTCTGGTGATCACATTTAAAATGGCACCTCCCTTTAGGGTCAAACATTTTTTCAGCCCTACACTGTGCCTAGGAGCCAAACCAGAAAAAATCACTGTCAAGTAAATGCGGAACTCCTCCTTGAAAAGTCAATAAACTTTTCAGGATGGTGAAGGCAGAGTATTAAACCTACCAGCAGCTCTTAGTGACTGCACAGAGTGTGAACCCATGAAGCTAAACCTTCCCAGCAGGGCAAATTAATGTATTCATCTTCCACATCAATTTCACACCAAACTCAAGTCACAAAAGCCATACACACTTACTACTACTATCATCCTTAATGGTTTGAACTAAAGGCTTTCTTGCTAGAAATGATTAAAAGAGCAACTTTTCTAAATGCCTCAGTAGACACATGGGCTTTGAAGGGTGGAAGTGAATGCCTACCAATGTTGATACTTTTCAGACAATGACATTAGTGATACCAGTGACACCAGGGAAACGTTCAGCTGAAAGGATCATGGTTTATGCAAAGCATTACATCCACTTCTGTGAACATTCAGGGATCTGTCACATAGTCTGGGCTATGCTGGATTTACTCTCCAGAGTAAAAGACATGCTGTTGTATTTCTACTTCCATTCAGTTACTTAGAAGAATGAAAGGTGCTTTATGAACCCTATGGTTTGACCATTAAGAGAATGACATTCAGAATTCTAGGCTTCAGTGCAAGGCCAAGCCTTCTACAGCAATACTGCAATAGCTCCTGACTAGCTTTTAATTCCCAAAGGAGTCATATTGTCTAAATATGGACTGTAATGTCATCAGGTAGACAGAACTCCTCAGATTGTGGTTCTATTGAATGCAGCTATGTAAAGGTCAAATAGGAAGAGCAGTGTCCATCACCAATAGAAGTGATAGATCTGGATTAGACAAGGGCAGGTGGCCCAGATTATTAACACCCATTGCTTCAGCAAGCGGCCTGTTGCATAGCTTTCATCATGGAATCACAAGAAGTTCATTATCACTTTCAACAAAAAAGTCAATATTTCCACTCCAAGTTAATTCTGACCCTCAATTCCCCCTCGCAACCGCACATACCATCAGTCACCATGTTTGCCTCTCCCCAGACAATTAGTCAACTTACTAAAACACAAATCCCCTAAAATATGGCCTACTTGTTGACTCAGCTGAGGCAAGTCTCATGTTATGGGATTTAATTTTAGTTATTCACAACTCTCCAAGGCCATGTGGAAACAAAAGCCCTCAGACCACACTTTGAGAGCCTGCTCCACATGTTTCCACTGTGTTGAAACAGAGAGTAGACACCTTTGACCTTCAATTGCATCCTCATCCTCAGGCCTGCTCTTCATTCCCTACCTTTTCTGGGCTCCATTGCAACCCCTTTGCTAGTCTGACTACCACACCCTCCAACTACCTTCCTGACTAAAATTTCTGTCCTCATGTTCCCAATCTTACAAACTTTCATCACTCCTTAGAATCCTAGTCCCCAACAGGGTGCTCATCTCATGTCTCCCTTGATCCTTATCCCATGTCTCCTGTTTCATAACATTTGTTGCCTAGTACATCTGGTTTTCCCTCTTCTGTTAATCTTAGAACACTAATATGAATCTTCAAAACCTTATTCTTTCTCCTGTCCCTGTGTCTTTCTGCACATGCCTATCCAAGTCTGGGAGAATGGCTCTCCTCTCTTAACTGCACCAGCTACAGTGGTCCCTCCCTCATCACTAAGGTCAACCCCTTACTTGTATGCCTCAGCCCCATGCTGAGCTTCCTTAATTAACAAAATCCTCTTCAATCACCTTCTTATGTCCTCTTTAATTCATGCAATGCCTAATACACAAAACCCATATACTTTTACTTTCCTATCAGGACCCTGAGCAGATCCTATTTCTTTTTGACTGCCCTGTATGCACAACTCTGCCTACCCACCATCCACCTCTGACCAGAGGATTAAGTCCAATGCCTCAGAGGACCCAAGTAGGATTTAAAAATAGACCAGAAAATAGATTTATTTCCCATTTCCAAGTCTGTTTGTAGACACTAAAAGTAGAGGTGTGGACATTGTAAACATAACAGAGAAATCGTAGAAAAAGACACTGATTTGTGCCCTGAGTTCCAAGTCAAAGGAGGTACAAAACAGGGTATCCCACTGCAGGCCTGCAGTGGCTGATGTCACAGGGACCTGCATGTATAGTAGACATGTTTGGGTTCATGTGAGAATAGTTTTCAAACCTCCATAATCTTTTTCATGAAGGTGAATGAAAATGTATGTACAATGCAAACATTGTTGATGGGTAGGCCACTGCAGAGGTGCAGAGGTTCACATGTGCCCTTTCTATAATGTTCTAAGACAAAGGCCACTTCAAGGCAAACTCATCCTGAGAGAAATCTGGGCAGTCAGGTCACCTTTGGCTATGGAAACTAATTCAGAAGGCAGGCAGGGCAACTGAAAACAGTTACTTAAAAAATTGCAGCCATTTTTTTTTAATTGGGAAATTTGAAAGTCAGTTAAGGATGGGAACTCTGAACAAGGTGAAAAGATTTGCTAATTAAAATTAGGTTATGGCAGAGTGAAAGATGCATGAAACATATTTAATAAGGGAAGACAAGACTTTACTAAAGACCATGCATTAGTACAGGGAGCCAGAAAGCAACACCCTTGAAAGAGATGGCTGAAAAGATTTTAAGAAAAAGATAAAGAATCAAAGACTCCTCTGTTTGCTATTTGACCTTACCAAAAAGTAAATATAAAGTAAAGCATTTCATGAAGTCTTCCCAGTATGACTTTTTACCTCGTGCTTTCAGAGGTCTTCACACAAGTTAATCTTCTACCCTCCCAGAGAGATGAGACACAAGACACCAGGAGGATTAAATTTAAAGTCACTGGCATATGCCCTTGAGATAGATACACTTTGAATCATTACACTGGCAAGAACATTTAAAGGAGAGCCATGTGCATTCCAAATGGGCACTAAAATAATCAGCAATCACAAATTGCAATTCTATTTCTGAAGGAAATGCTCTAGAAGTGTGGAAGTCAGAGGCCTGTAATCAGGGAGAACCTGTGTAAAGGTCATTGACTCTGAGGAACATGAAGGCCTCTGATTCATTAAAAAAACTGCTTTCTGAACAGTGGAGGGAAACACGACTACATCTCTTTCAGCCAAAACCCAGTTTTCATCTCCATCAGTTATTGTAATTTATAAATAAGTGCAAAATAACTGAGAGTCCCTGAACAGAGCCAGAATCTGATCTCCCAGAATACTGTGCTTTTGGAGATTTCCATTTAGAAATTATATTTTAATCTACAGTAACACTTCCTCTCTTCAAACATAATTCCTAAGGAAGAAATGTGTACTTGATCCTACAACATGGCTGGACTTGCAAGATTTGACCTCATTAGTTACCTAAGAGCAGAGGAACTGATTTCACCCCTTGGTTTGCCCTGAGGAAGATTTTTCTACAGAACACATGGTAGGAGATTTGTCACTTGAGGTTAAGGAGCTTTACCTTCACTTCACCTATAGTCTCTCTAGCTTTGAGTGATATACTGTTCTCCAGGAGGTAACAAAATTCCAAGAGATCAAACTTAGCTTCATAAACTATGCGTTCATTTGTAATTTCATGGGCATTGTTCTGAACTAAGACTTTTGGGCTAAAGTCCTGGCTTTATTACCAAAGTTTCCAATTACATCTTATTAATAGAAAGAACAGAAATGTACTAAACTAGTTTTATTGACATATAAATAACAATACTGGAGACTTTAAAAATCTTTTGAAAGGTATCTAAGAGAAACTTAAGATCAGTGTTGCTACCCACACAGGCATCCTCTTGTCCATTCCCATTGTCTAGAGCAGTGACCAGGTGCACCCCATGTTTGCATGGAGAACTGACAGAGCTCAGATTCTGTGAGCTCATCACCTGCTCCCTTTGGCTGTCATACAACCACTGCTCATTCTCTGAGGGACACAGTGTTAACTTCACTGTGGACATGCTACAAATGAGACCAAATCAAAGCAGGTGTTGGTTTGAAATGTGACCTTAAGTCAACAATAATGACAATGTCAGCTCACATTTTTGAGTGTTTATTGACTTAATGTATATCTTTTAAGAACTATTCATCTGCAAACAAATATATTATAATAATGCAAAGAAACTTGATTTAGAGTTCAATAACACAGAGGAAGGAAGGAGGGTCGCTAATATAACACATGCAGTTCAAGGGGCCGACTTTCAACCCACATGATGGGGTTTGATGTTTTACACTTGTAAATCCCAGCATCTTCCCTCTTGACTGGGTCTATGGTGAGTCTTCTGCTGTTCCAAGATAGCTTCATTCTGTTTGTGAACTGCAGATTCGTGCCATTGAACAGCCACTGGACAGAGAGTCCATTTGTGTAGCAGGTCAAGACCACATACTCTTCATTCTCTATGACTCCATAGCTGCTGGCTATGAGCACGGGCACTCTCAGATGCTCTGTAGAGAAATAGAGAATGTGAATCTTTGAGAATGTGTTTGAGACATGGAGCCATGCTCCTTCCTCAGAGATCTCCACCACTCAGAGTCCACAGTGAGCTATATAAAGGTCACCAGTGTGTGGTCCTGACATTTGCAGAAAGAACATTGTCTAAGTTCAGGTGACAGTATGTAAAGTGAAAGTTGCACCTCCTCTCTGAGCCCATATAACCTCAGGGGAATTCTATACCTGTTCCCCCACTCTTCTCTGTAGTAGCAGCACACAAAACCCCTTCCCAGTGCATATGGTTCATAACCTCATCATCAGGTACAATTTTTCTCTCATGAGTTTTATTGATCTTTTCCTAGAACCTTTTTTGACTTCACCAAACTTCAGGGTTCATTCCTTATGTGAAGATTTATATACTTTGGGGAGGGCAAGTTTACCACCTTTGTCCATCTGTGGGGCCAAGGGAAGTTTATAGCAAGTAGAAAAGCATTCAGCTTTTGTTAAAAAATTATTAGGCAGAAAGGATGGCCCAATGCACTTTTCATGGTTTACACCATGAGGATTTCTATCTAAAAGGCTTCTTACACTGAACAAGACTTTATTTCCTTGCCTACTGAGCCAATATAATGGTACAATTAATCTCTAGAGGGAAGTAGTTAAGGTTTCACCAAGGGATATTGGCTGTAGGAATAGAAGGAAACTATTCATATAATAAAGGCCATACTTAACAGCCCAGAGCTAACACAATACTTCTCAGTCCACCTTACTTCCTGGTAGACCAGAAGCCTTTCCTTGCAGCTGCACAGACTTCTGCCACCCAGCCGAAGTTTATTTCTGTGGGTCACCATTTCCCAGGACATCCTAGAGACTGGGGTGTGTGTGAAACAACAGATACATCCCAGAAGCAAGCAGGTGGTAAGTTGACAACTCAGGCCTCTGGACCGAAATGTGGGTCAGGTCTTTCCAGGTAGTGTGACTGAAATGATCCAGTGAGGCAATGAATGATGATCAGGGTCCAAGAAATGATTTAGCAAACAAAAAAAAAATGACAGGCAGAATCTGGTAATGTCAGCAGACACAAGTGCTCTGCCCATGACTATGAAAGTTTTTCTCTCTCACCTAACAGCCAGTGAGGACTTGTGCAAAAGGAAAATGAGTGACTTACAACAAATGGGAGCACTGACTTCCTGAAATTCTGGTGATTATTGCAGTTGGTGTAAGGCGGCCATGATATAAAAATGTGGAAAAATTAAAAATTATTTTGTGTGTGAAATGATGATTAATAGCCTAGGGCCTAAGACTAATTGAAAGAAAAACTATTTTCTTAGGGAATAAAAAAGGAAAGTATCTGAGATGATGATCTTTGTTTCTCAGGGCACAGAAAGGCTGTCCTCAGGGCCGGATTTTAAAGGACTCTGTATTTAGGTTCCAGGCTCCGAAGTGATGTTGGATCATTTATTTATTTCACTCACTCCTTCCCCATTTATTTCTTCCTAATTCAGCAACAAAAACTGAGTGTTTGTTACTTATTCGTCCCTGAGCTAGTTTCAGGGGTAGAGTCGGGAGTGAGAAGACAAAGTCATTCGCTTTACATCTGCCGTGAGAGTTTGCACCAAAACACGAAACAAATAATTCATGCCAAATCCAGTGCAGGAAGGTGTGACTAGGCCACCTGAGGAGGATGTCTGGGTGATCTATACAGTGATTCTGATTGTTACTCCAAGTAGTTTTCCTCTAGAGTAAAAATAGATTGTTTCTCCATTTTTTCACTCCGCAGACCAAATTGCATTCTTATGAGCTGAAGACACTTAATACAAAGCCTCTGAAGGAGTTTTTTTTTTTCCGTTTAGAATCCAAAGACCCTCTTTTATGGTCCCCAAGGTAGAAAAATTAAGTCTATGGCTACAGACAGCCCAAGAGTGACTCTGATGAGCTTCTCATATTCTGTGCAACCCTGCTGTAGTGACTGCATCTTCCTGTACCTCAGTTTGTTCTCAATGAAGAAGGCTGCCAGTATATTAACTGTAAAATATTGTCAGTAGCTGACTTAAATCCTGAAATAGAAGACCTGCTAAAACAAAGCATCTCTTATTGATCGACTTCCACATCTATTACTGGTCTGGGCTGATTCTTTGTGAATGAGGACCTTCCAGGAGCTTCTTCTTTTCCTCAGTTTCTTTCTGGACATGTTGAACTTTTTTGGAACCTTCCTAAGTCCCCCAGGACAGTCAGCTATATCCACAAACATTGTCTAACTGTGTTTTCCACACACAGACTCAGGTGATGCCAAATTCCATTTCTGCCAAGATGTGAATCTTGGGCCTGAGCCAACACTGGTGACAGGCTCAGAAGCCTTATGACTCAGTCCCATTAAACCATTATTACACACTCAGCACTTTTGAGGATGCCAAACCCAACCTGGCAGAGGCTGCCTTGCATCCCTGGCATCAAGAGCCCTGGCACAAGGTTCTGGGGAAGGAATTCTGAACTGAGCTCTGTATGAATATCAGGAAGCCTCTCAGACCATGCTCTGACCTAGTATAGGGGGGTCAGCTTCAGGTCAAGTTCACAGGAACATGCTTAAGGGGGCTGAACTGAGAGTGGTCTCCCTCTGCTGAGTTACTCTCATCAGACTGACCCTTCTATCTGCAGTGACTATCTGCAGGGCTGCAATTTGGAAAGAGAACTGAGATATTCAGAAGTTTGTCTATAATCTGTGTATCCTGCATTAAATGTCAAAACCGAACCTAAAACAAAATGCAGAGTGGAATGGAGGTAGTGTCCAGGGCTGTCAGTCCTGTGTGTGAAGTAGGCATCACCTGACCCAATCCCCAGTCATCAGAAAGAAATCACTCACCATATACATCAAGTTGCCCAAACCCTATTTCTGCTTCTGAATTTGGAAAGTGGGCCACTACGGTGTATGTTCCTGCATCCTCCATGGTGACCTTCTTCAACAGCAAAGATCCATCATCCTTTAATATTTGCCGTCCGTTGTTTTCAGGACCACTTAAATGAAAACTTGATGTCTTAATAAAAAATGAGATTACATTATTTTGGTCCTCTCCTTCCCCCTTGTACCACACGATGCCTACAACCTCAGGAGTCTTATTGTGGATATGCAGAACTGCATCTATCCCTTCGGTAGCACAGGTTGACTCAATGCTGATTTCAGCTGTGGTGGGCAGGCTCCAGGAGGTTATGAGTGAAACTAGGAAATAAGAAAAAAAATGGATTAATATTTGCATCTATGTATTGGGACAGAGAGATGAGGCCCTGAATCCTGAGTGAGTCTCTTTATCTCTCAGCCTTGGTCTGTAGGTGAATGTGTGTCTCCCATGGTCAAGGTCAACAGCATGAACCCCATTACTTCAGCACCTCTGAAGCTGTTATTTTTTCTGTTTCAAATTCTTTTCTCCACGTGTTTGTTTTGGTCACCGTCTCACTATGATTAGACCCCTTCTGAAACTCAGGGGCAGTTTTTGAAAGACATTTTTGCTGACTACTTTCTCTAAAGATTCTCTGCCCTCACTTTCTAACCTGTCCTCTGTTTTTTTTTTCATGGCAGTTGTGGACACCAGACCTCACATCTAGATATTTCCTTATCCCTCTCTCCTCCATAGAACATGGACTTTCTGAGGGCAGGGCTTCTCTGTTCTAGTACCTTCAGTATCTGCAACAGCTTGAAAATTGATGGGGATGAATGAATGAGTGCTGTAACTCCTGGAGTTTATTTGCCTATTTCTGTGGTTTGTGGTAAAGAAAACGCCTAGTGCCCCTGGTTTAATTTTTCTTGTGATTCCTGACATAAATAATTATTATTGTTACTAGTTTTCATAACTCTATATTCAGTGATGAATAACTGGAAATAAAAAGCAGTCCATGTTTTCCTGCTTCCCTCTACTTTTAGATTATGAGTTTTTCCTCTTGCTGAGCCCCCTTCCCCAATCTATTCTTCCCTTTTGTCCTTTACCCTCAGGTCCAATCAGAAGCCTTCACTCATTTCTCAGAGCATTGGCCTTTCAAGCAGATCCCAGTCAGTCTCTCTGTTAGTTTCTTAGTCTACCCCAAGGAATTGTCTCCTACTCACCAACCAGCAGGAGGCCTTGCCAGTGGACAAGTCCTTTGTGGGTAGGGACTGAAGGGGACCCCATGGTGTATGTTGTCTGCTCAGTGGCTGCCTTTTTGAGAGAAGCTTGAGGTACTGTAAGGTTCACAGGCACTTCTGTCCAGAATGGTGCAGTCTGCTGTGTGTCCTACCTGTGGGCTGACCTTTATTCTGGGGCAAGATTACGATTCTTGTCATGTGAGCTGGGGGCAGGGACTATGCACATGACAATCCTGCTCCCTGCTCTAGTTTGTGCCACCCTTTCTCCCTCTAACCAGTATTGCCCTGTTATAATTTGGTTCCCTTGGGAACTCCTGAGGTCTTTCAACACCACATAAACACACATGCAAACACATACACACATGCTTAAACACACACACACACATTCACCCACTCTTATGCTATATTTGGAAAAGCACAAGCCTGGGCTTTCTGGGGTCAGGGGTTTCTCCACAGCTTCCTGCCAGGTGTCCAGTAGTCTCTCACACAGCCCTCTCTCTCTCACACACACACATTTTATTCTTCCCTTCAGAGGAGTAGTTCTTGAACTAAGTCACAGAAACATGTCATAAGGAAGTCACTCCTGCTCTGCATCAAATCACCTGTGAAACATTGTAACATTGCAATGCCCAGGTGACACCTTAAATATACAGCTTTAGCAGCTGTTTAGCTAATGTGGGTGCCCATTCAGAATGAGATTCCTAGATGTGAAAGAAGAACCAGCTCTCCTGGTCTCCTGTGCACAGGGGAAGTCTCCAGATCCTCATAAAGTACAGATTCTAACTGGGTGCAGTGGGCCAGAGACTCTGACAAGGTCTGGAAGGAGGTTGATCTTAATATTGGCTTGTGGAGCTCACTTGCAATAGCAAGGCTAATGAGAACACAGGTGCCTTGAGAGGATGACACAATAATTCCAGCATTGGCCTCTGCTGTGTCTTTAGCTTGGGTCTGTCAGCACTACACAGAAAGCCCTAGATACCATCAATAAGAGGATTATTTGCTTGTGACACAGAAACCCCGCTGCACACCAAGTCTTTCCCATGTTCTCAAAAGCTCTCTAGTTTTACTTCTCCCCCATGAAGGTAACAGAAATAACTCTGGGAATGAGAAGTGGTCAAGCTGGGTGATAATTGCAGAGGTGACCATTCTTCTGTCTCAGGTTGTCAGCAGACTGACCTTTGCTTCCAGGGATAAAATCTTAAAACCAGAATTTTCAGTAGGAAAAGCAGTTTTTTGGTGTGAAGTGGGAGGTGTCCTGTGTGTCCCAGGAAGAATGGACTGTGGTGAAAGGTCAGGTGCCTGTGTTCTGCCTGGTTCTCAAGAGAAGTTTCAGGTAGACCACCCCTCTCCAAGTCTGTTTGTAGGACCTGTCCTTGTGCTGCTTGCTGTTGGGAAAACCTCTGAGTTATCCCTGGGAAGATTCCTTGTCATCACCAGACTTGCCCATGGGTGATGCCAGGCAGGGAGTAGACAGCAGGACAGAACCCCCTGAGACAGGAGGTGCTCCCAGGCTCTCTCAAGGTAGAGAGAGAGAGAGAGAAAGAGAGGGGAAGATGGCAGCATTGTAGGAGGGAGCAGATTTCACTTCCTCCTATGCATGGGAGAGAAACTAACTGATCTATGGAGGAAAAGATCAAGGGGCCAGCAATATCACAACATTTATGAAAATAGGACATCAAAAATTATAGCGGACATTGAAAAACCAGATGGTAAGGAGACTGCTTCATGATAATAAGGGGCCAGGGATCAGCATGGGGACCAGGGAGGTTGCAGCCCCCAGGCCTGGTGCTCCTGGGTCTGCATCAGGGCACTCAGGAGAGAGCCGAGTCAACTACTCCCTCCCTGGCCAAACAAGGATTGAGCAGCACCGGGGTAGGCCTCGTTGCTTGAAGGCACACAGTGAGGAGTAAGGACCGAGAGAGCATCACACAGGGGCTGCAAGGACCCATGCATAGCCCTGGGAAAAATGTTTGCCCCAGCTTGTGCAACCAAGGGCTGCCTAGCCGTGTGCCCACACCCCCAACATGGAGAGAGTGTGGTTTTGTGGAAGACCCAGACCCCACAGCACTGAACACAGAAAAGGCATGGGTGCTAGCAGGATCCTGGAGCCCATGGTGGTGAACTCAGGGGAAGTGTGTGCCCTCTTGGGATCCTCGGAGCGCACACTGTGAACCCAGAACAGACGCGGGCACTACACTGGATCCCAGAGCCAGGGAGCCCATGGCGGTGAGCTTCAAAGAGCATGCTTGGGAGTGCCCAGACCCACACTCAGAGCCCTGCAGAGAGGCACCAGACTGGCTCTTGGGAGAGCTCAGGGCTAGCCCTGGGGACAGTACATGAGAGGTTGACTAAGTTCTGACCGGGAAGGGAAGAACGCATTCCAATCACCCCTCAGCCTGTTGAAGCTAGCAAGACCAGAAAAACTGGTTTGGCCAGTTAGAAACCAACAAGAGGTTTTGTTCTTGTTGTTGTCATTGTTTGATTGTTTGATTTTATCTTTTTTTTAAGTAACTTTTATTTTTTTAATTCTTATTATTTTTATACCTCTCAATTCCTTTTCTTTCTCTTCCTTTCATCCTAGTGTCATTCCTTCCTTTCCAAATTTATCTCTTCTTCATTCCATCTCCTCCTTTTTCCTTTTTTTTTGAACCTGCAAGTTACTGCAAATTTGTAATTATCTTTTTTCATTATTCTTACATTTTTTATTTTAATAGTATTTTTGTATTCCTCTTCTTTCTGTAGTCTTTTTTGTTTGGCTGATTATACTGTGTTGTTTCATAGGTTTCCCCTGTTATCTCATTCATAGTGTATTGCTAATTTACTATCCTTCATTTGTGTTCCATTAGTACACTACTCAAGGTTCTATACTCCCTATTCTTGTTATCTAGATTGCATAGATTCTGCCATATGATTGTTGCTCTAATATTACTGTAAATAAGACCTATCCCATACAATTGTAAATACTACACAACACCCCTCCTAGAACTCAGCCCACTTTGCGGTTCACTGAACTCTATTACTGTAATGGTTAACTCTATTCTCTCATACACTACACATATTTACTCTTCTTTACTCTCACCCTACCTAAGAATCTGACTTCCAACAGCCTCACTGCTTTCTAGATCCAACTCACAATCCTTTCCTCCCCAATAAGAGTCTTATCTTCTTTTGATCCTTTCTAAAATGTGGCTAGTGGGGTGGAAGATCACAGTTAACACTATACATAGCCAAAGGACCTCCAATCTTCTCTATTGGTTGCTACTGTAAATATCATAGAATACTCTCTTGCGGTCTTAAACCATTTTGCCTTACTCCTCCAACTGATCACAAAAAAAGAGTATGGGGAAGCTCTGAACACCAGGATACCCAAAGAAGACTGCACCACTGAATCTCACAGGTATTCTATGACAGAAGTTCACATCATAAACCCAGGGAACCAGAACAGATCAATTTAAGAAATAGAGGCTAACAAGAAGAGTCTCACAAACAATGAGAAGACAAAGAAACAATCCCCAAATAAAGGGAAAGGAGGAAGCCTCAGAAAGAATGCTAAATGAAATAGAAGCAACTCAACTATCAGATACTAAGTTCAAAGAAATGATTATCAGGAAGCTCAATGAGCTCACAATGAGCTACCAGAAACTACAGGGAAGCTACAATGAACTCACTGAAAACTACATCAACATGAAAAAGGAAATATAAATGATCAAAACAAGGGCCAAGAAGAAATAAAGAATACAATTTCTGAAGTGAAGAACACAGTAGAAGAAATGAAAAGCAGGATTGATAAAGCAGAAGATTGGATCAGCAAATTGGAGAACAAAGTAGAAGAAAACATGCAGAAAGAGCAAGAAAAGGAAAAGAGGCTCAGAAAGAATGAAGAGGGATTAAGAGAAATGCAAGACCATATAAAATGTAATAATACCCATATAATAAGGATACTGAAAGGAGAAGAAGAAGAACAAGGGATAGAAAACCTATTTGGAAAAGTAATGATGGGAAACTTCCGTAATTTGATGAGATAAAAAGGCAAACAAATCCAGGAAACACAGAGAGTTCCAATCAAGAGGAACCCAAAGAGGCCCACCTCAAGATGCATCATAATGAAAACGGCAAAATTCCAAGACAAAGAGAGAATCTTAAAGGCAGCAAGGGAGAAACAGGAAGTAACATATAAGGGAGCCCCAATAAGGTTAACAGCTGACTTCTCAATGAAAGCACTCCAAGCCAGAAGAGAATGGCAAGAAATATTCCAAATAATTGAGAACCACAGGCCTGCAACCAAGGCTATTTTAACCAGCAAGGCTCTCAATCAAGACAGAAGATCAAATATGAAGTCTCCCAGACAAAAAAGAAGTCTAAGAGAATACACCTCCACCAAACCAGCTCTGCAAGAGATGCTAAAGGGACTACTTTAAGGAAAGGTAGGGAAAGAGAGAGAGAGAGGGGAACACAGGTACATAAATGGCCATGAATAAGTACCTATCAATAATAACCTTAAAAGTAAATGGATTAAATGCTCCAATCAAAACACATAGAATAGCTGAATGGATAAAAAAGCATGACCCACACATATGCTGCCTACAAGAGACCCACCTCAGGATAAAAGACCTGCAGAGGCTGAAAGTGAAGGCCTGGAAACAAATTTTCCAAGCAAATGGACAAAAAAAAAAAAGCCAGGGTAGCAATACTCATATCAGACAAAATAGACTTAAAAAAAGGGGCCAAAAATACAGACCCAGAAGGTCACTTCATAATACTCAAGAAAAGAATCCACCAAGAATACATAAACATTGTAAATATATATGCACCCAGCATAGGCACACCCAAATACATAAAGAAAATCTTAGAGGACTTCAAGAAAGATATTGACAGCAACACAATTATAGTGGGGGGGTTTAAAACTCCACTGTAAAAAATGGAAAGATCTTTCAAACAGAATATCAACAAAGATATTGTGGCATTGAACAATGCCCTAGATGAAATGGACTTAACTGATATATACAGAGCACTCCTTCCCAAAGAAGGTGAATACACATTTTTTTTCCAAATGTACATGGAGCATTTTCAAAGATAGACCACACAGTAGGACACGAAACAAGCCTCAAGAATTTCAAAAAAATTGAAACCATACCAAGCATTTTCTCAGATCACAAGGGACTGGAACTAGAAACCAACCCCAAGGGGGGTGGAAAAAAAAACACTTAAAATCACGGAGGTTAAATAGCATGCTGTTAAATAATGAATGTGTCAAGAATGAAATTAGGGAAGAAATCATAAGGTTTCTAGAAACAAATGAAAATGAACTCACAACAACCCAAAATATATGGGAGACAGCTAAGGCAGTCCTGAAAAGGAAGTTCATAGCAATACCTAAAAAAGATAGAAACATTTCAAAGGAAAAACCTAACCCTATGTCTACAAGAACTAGAGAAACAACAACAAAGACAGCCTAGAGCAAGTAGAAGGAACGAAATAACCAACATCAGAGCAGAATTAAATGACATAGAGACCAAAAGCACAATTCTAAGGATCAATGAATCCAGGAGCTGGTTCTTTGAAAAGATAAACAAAATCGACAAGCCTTTAAGCAGACTCATCAAGAAAAAAAGAGAGAAGACCCAAATAAACACAACCAGAAATGAAAGAGGAGAGATTACAACTGATACCACAGAAATACAAAGGATGGTAAGAAATTACTATGAAGAACTGTATGCCAAGAAATTTGAAAACCTAAGTGAAATGGACACATTTCTGCAAAAATATAATCTTCCAAAACTCAATGAAGAAGAAGCAGAAAGCCTGAACAGACCAATAACAGCAAATGAAATTGAAGCAGTAATCAAAAAACTCTCCATGCACAAGACCCCTGGACCAGATGGTTTCACAGGAGAATTCTACAAAGCATTTAAGGAAGAGCTAACCCCTATCCTTCACAGACTATTCCAAAAAAATCCAGAATGACAGAAGACTCCCAAATTCTTTTTATGAAGCCAGCATCATCCTAATCCCAAAACCAGATAAAGACATAACAAAGAAAGAAAAGTTTAGGCCAATATCGCTGTTGAATATAAACACTAAAATCCTCAATGAAATATTGTCAAACCTCATCCAACAATACATTAAAAAGATCATACACCATGACCAAGTGGGATTCATCCCAGGGATGCAAGGATGGTACAATATTCACAAATCAGTAAATGTAATACATCACATATACAAAAGCAAAGACAAAAATCACATGATACTATCAATAGCTGTAGAAAAAAACATTTGATAAGGTACAGCACCCGTTTATGATAAAAACACTCGGCAAAGTGGGAATAGAGGGAGCATCCCTCAACATAATAAAGGTCATATATAAGAAACCTACAGCCAACATCATACTCAATGGGCAAAAAGTAAAATCTTTTCCACTAAGATCAGGGACAAGACAAGGCTGTCCACTTTCACCACTTGTATTCAATATAGTACTGGAAGTTTTAGTCACAGCGATTAGACAAGAAAAAGAAATAAAAGGCATCCAAATCAGAAAGGAGGGAACAAAACTGACACTGTTTGCAGATTAAATGATAGTGTACATAGAAAATCTCATAGACTCCACCAAAAAAAACTGCTTGACCTAATAAGTGAATTTGGCAAAACAGCAGGATACAAATTCAACATCCAGAAATCAAAGGCATTTCTGTACACCAACAATGAAACAGCAGAAGCAGAAATCAAGAAAAAAATCCCATTTGAAATAGCAAAAAGAAAAATAAAATAACTAGGAATACACCCAACCAAAGCGGTAAAAATCCTGTGTTCAGAAAACTACATAACACTGTAGAAAGAAATCAAGGAAGACATAAACAAATGGAAATAAATACCGTGTTCATGGATTGGAAGAATTAATATCATCAAAATATCCATACTACCCAAAGCAATTTCCACATTCAATGCAATACCTATTAAAGTACCAATGGCATATTTCACAGATTGGAACAAATACTTCAAAAATTTATATGAAACCATAAACAACCCTGAATAGCTGCTGCAATTTTGAGAAAGAAGAGTAAAGTAGGAGGAATGACAATACCTGACACTAAACTATATTACAAGGCCACTGTAATCAAAACAGCCTGGTACTGGCATAAAAACAGGCACATGGACCAGTGGAACAGAACAGAGACCCCAGAAATAAACCTAAATCTCCATGGTCAATTGATATTTGACAAAGGGGGCAGCAACATAAAATGGAATAACAATAGCCTCTTCAACAGATGGTGTTGGGAGAACTGGAGAGCTATGTGCAAAAAAAAATGAAACTCAAGCTCCAACTTACACCATACACAAAAATAAATACAAGGTGGATAAAAAACTTAGATATAAGCTGTGACAGCATTAAAGTACTAGAGAAGAACATAGGCAGGAAAATCTCACATATTTCACACAGAAACATTTTTACTCACATGTCCCCTAGAGCAAGGAACATAATAAAAAGAATAAACAAATGGGATCTCATCAAAATTGAAAGCTTCTGCACAGCTAAAGAAAACAATATTAAAATAAAAAGAGAACCAACTGTGTAGAAAAATATATTTGCCAATGATACCTCAGACAAGGGTTTTATCTTCAAAGTATATAAAGAACTTAACATAACTTCACTCTAAGAAGACAAGCAACCCAAATAAAAAATGGACAAAGGACTTGAAAAGACACTTCTCCAAGGAGGACATGCAGAGGATCCAAAGACACACAAAAAGATGCTCAATATCGCTAGCTATCAGAGAGATGCAAATTAAAACCACAATGAGATATGACTTCACACCTGTGAGAATGGCCATCATAAACAAAGCAACACACAACAAGTGTTGGAGAGGCTGTGGAGAAAATGAGACCCTAGTGCACTGTCGGTGGGACTGCAGACTGGTACAACCACTATTGAAAGCAGTATGGAACTTCCTCAGAAAACTAAACATGGATCTGTCTTTTGACCCAGCAATTCCACTGCTGGGACAATATCTTAAGAACACTAAAACACCAATCCAAAAGCTCCTATGCACCCCAGTGTTCATAGCAGCACAACTTACCATAGCTACGTGCTGGAAGCAACCAAGATGCCCATCAGTAAATGAATGGATCAAAAAACTAGGGTACATTTACACAATGGAATTCTATGCAGCAGAAAGAAAGAAGGAGCTCCTACCCTTTGCAACAGCATGGATGGAACTGGAAAACATTATGCTAAGTGAAATAAGCCAGGCAGTGAAAGACAAATACCATATGATCTCTCCTTTAACAGGAACCTAAACAGCAAAACAAAGAAACAAGCAAAATATAGTCAAAGACACTGAAATAGAGGACAGGCTGACAGTGACCAGAGGGGAGAGGGGAGGGAATTTCAGAGGAGAATGGGAAGGGTTTACAGGAACAAATATAAAGGACACATTGGAAAAAAACTAGGGAAGGGGGTGGAAATGGGAGGGAGGTGGGTAGAGATGGGTGGGTGGGCTGGAATGGGAGTAAAGGGCAGATAACTGTACTTGAGCAACAATTAAACTAAAATTAAAAAAAAAAGTCCAAGCTTATTCAGCAATGTAATGAGTTTATCTAAGCCAAACTGACCTCATATGCCTTGGATAAAGGACTCAAATCCTTTCAAGAAAGGCAGTTTTACAGCTTACTTCATACATTATCATCAAAGTAGAAGATGATAAAATTTGGATACAACCCATGAGGAGGTAAAAGAAAACATAGCAGAGAAATACCCAGAAGAGAAAAAAAGGCAAAAATGGAGAAACATATATTATTTTACATTGGAGGGTAGAGGATAATTAGCACTTACAGGACACAGAGAAGGTGTGCAGGGGACCAGATAACATAAAGAATGCTGTGGTCTCATACACTTGTCCCAGACTCTGTGATGTGAATGATCCAGTGAAGAAAATCCCTCTGATGTGTCAAGCTATGCTATCCAAGGTGCACAAAAATGGTCAGTGCTCACTTAAATGAAAGACTGGTCTTTCTTAAGGAAAATACAGGCCTGGGATGTGACAACCTCTCAAGTTAGACATTTCTAATGAAAATATCCTGTGAGGGTTGACAGTCCTGCCATGTGGCCCCCTGAACTTGTCAGGGTTACTGCACAGCCCATTTGTGTTAACAGTCTCTAGAAGTAGCAGGTTCCACAGAGCAGCCATGATGGAGGGCCCAGGAAAGGCCTGTTAAAGCAGGGCAGGGAAATCAGGCTACTTCTCCATCTTAGCCAAAGACTAGTTCCTCTGTCAATTTCAATGTTGCTGCCAGAGGACAGAAGTAGACCTGCAGCCAATATCAGGTGCTGCACAAGGTTGCTGACTAGTACAGGGTGAACACAGTGAAAAGGCAGGCATTGTCTAGAATATTATGAGTCCAGTGTGAGGAGAACTGTCCCACCAGGGGCATGTGCTGTGTCAGACAGAGCACTCTGCTTTCAAGTATCCAAAAGAAGGGCATGGTGAAGGTTCTCCTGAGACTTTTGGAAGAGGGTGCTGGCCTGTAGGGTCCATGTCCACCATCACTACATTGAGATGTTGCATATAAGTCATTTCTGTGTCCTCTCTGCCCAGAGGGCCCAGGGGCGGGAGCATCTCAACATGAATGAATACTCGACCAGGGACCTTATGTGTTCTCTTAGGGGGAGAGAAGTCTTGTAGAACCCTCAGCCCTTATGAGATGGAAGCAGCCACAGATTCTGGGTTCTCCTGCCCCATTCTGCACAGGAAGTGTCCCTTATTCCCCAGGACATCATAAACTGGAGACGTCTTCAGAGACAACAGGCAGGTGCCCCCAGACTAGGAGTTTTGGGGATGAAAAGTCTTCCCTGATTTCTGTAAGGTTAGGGTGTACTCTTTCCTCCTCTGGCAGTAACTCTTCCAGGGGTTGAGGATCCAGTGTTTCTGTCAAGTATCTGTGAGAACAAGAAAAAACACAGGCCTGGGGTGATGAGACATATCTCACATGGTGGGACTGTGGAGGGCTGTGGCTTTGGAGAAATAAAATGCAGTCCAACCCCTCACCTTTAGGAAGTTTCTTTCATTCCTCCTGACTTTATGAGAAATAAAAGACTGTCCCTAGCATGTCCCCAAGCAGGTGGCATCCTCCTGTCATGCCTACACCAGTTTCTTTATGTCTATAAGAACAAAATTTCCCTGCAGGTGTCACACAGAGTGACAGGCTTTCACTTGGCAGTTTCCTTTATTGATTTGATGTGTGTTTGTGGAGCATCTGTGATGTGCCAGGCTCCTGGCTGGGCCCTGGAAATTCCAAACAGAATAAGAGAAGTGTGGGCCCTGTGCTCATTGACTTTACCTTGTAACAGAGACAGGCTGTCAGGTAAATCATGGCTCTAGGAACTCAATTATAATCCAGTGAAGGGGACTGAAAAGAAAACTTCTGGTCCCTCCAGAGTATGTAATTGTGTCTCAGCTGGTCTGGGGAACATGGAGAGCAGTTCTGAGAAAGTCACCTCTGCGCTTAAAACTGGAGAGTTAGTGGACATTTACTCCATAAAGAACAGAGGATGTTTTTTAAAAATGTTTCCTCAGAAAACTGACCTTTGTAGGGGTGATGCTTGGCTGGATTGAAGAGTAGACAGAGTCCATTGTGGGAGCTCAAAGAGTTACAAAGACTGTGCAATTAGTGATGCTGATGAGTTTGGTCCCCTGCTTCACTATGGGTGCTGCTGAGGTGGAGTAGTGGTGCCCCAGAAAGGCTCCTTCTGCAGAGTAATCCTGCCGCCTCTTGTGGATAAGTAGTCAGATGGGCAAAAAAGTGTCATGTTATAATTGTTTATATTATTTTTTTAGTTTTGTACTTTGTATTCAACTTATACTTTAGGCAATACTTCATATATGTATTTATAATTGTAATACAGTTATTGAATTATACTTGGGTATAATGAGCTTAACATATTGAAAGCATGCAATTTATGGAGTGTTTCCAGATGCATGCACCAGAGAAGTTGTACAATGAAAATAAGGACCATGCTCCTTACTATTAAAGTCTTCTCATGCTCTCTTCTAATTTCCTTTTTCTTCACCTCTCCACCTGCTTTTTTAGTGTTAAGAGAACTCTCTTCAGTTATTTTCTATTATAAATACATTTGCTACTTTTTGGAATTTTCAAAATTTTTATCATAAGACATTTAATTTGAGACCAATTTTGGGTATTTTGTCATAGTTCTTCCTTTTTATTTTCTAGTTATATATAATTTCAGGGATTCATTAATTTTGTTTCCCTATTCGCCCTTTGTGGACACTTGTGCTGTTTCCAGTTTTTGTCTCTTACAAGTAACCCTGCCATGAACTCATGTGCAGAAAAGTCTGTAACACAAAAAATCAGCTATTGTAAAACCATGAATATCCAGAGGAATGGAAGTTAGAGAGTTATCACTGGAGTCTGGTCTCAGGGTTGCACTGCCACAGCCCCACCCAGAAGTAAAGAAACACCTACTTCTTCACATAAAGCTGTGTCTGCCATAGCCCACTCAGCAGTCAACACAGTAACAAAAGTAAGGTTTCCATCTTAGGTCCAGCTTCTAAATTATGAAACAGTGATACTCAGAATCCAACTCCACCAGAAAACAAACAAACAAACAAACAAACAAACAAACAAACAAAAAAACAATTCCTGATAAGAAGCTTTGAATTTCCAGCTGTCAATGTAAGAAATGTTTCAACCTGACAGGAATTTTTATGACTCTGCTTAGGCCAAACATGACGATAATTGTAGGAAGCAAAACCACAATGGATTGAGAGAATGTTCTGAAACATGGCAGTGTCGCCCCTAATTTTATACAGTATAGTGAAAGTCGGAGGCCTAAGGGGTTACATGAAATCCATTAAGGAGTTGGAGGATGAAAAGTGAAGGAATCTCTGAGGCTGGGTAAAAAGTAAAACAAATGGACACAATTATTATGTTGGTTAGTACAGGAAAGATAGCAGTTAACAATAAACACAATAACCATAGTAATGAGAAGGTATGTGGTCTCTGCTATGGTGCAGTGAACGGTCTGGTAAAAAGAAAATTACCCTGACATTTTAAAGGCATGTTACGATAAAGGAAAAAAATAAAAATAAAATACTCTATTTAAGGTACAGATTGACTTTTTTTTAAATTTTATTTTAATCATTGTTCAAGTACAGTTTTATAGCATTCACTCCCATTCCAGGCACCCACCCAACCCTCTCTACTTCCCTCCCATTACCCCCCACCCCTAGTTTTTGTCCATGTGTCCTTTAAATTTGTTCCTGTAAACCCTTCCCATTCTCCTCTGAAATTCCCTCTTCTCTCCCCTCTGGTCACTGTCAGTCTGTCCCCTATTTCAGTGTCTTTGGTTATATTTTGCTTGTTTCTCTGTTTTGCTGATTAGGTTCCTGTTAAAGGTGATATCATGTGAAATTTGTTTTTTACTGCCTGGCTTATTTCACTTAGCATAATGCTTTCCAGCTCCATCCATGCTGTTGCAAAGGGTAAGAGCTCCTTCTTTCTTTCTGCTGCATAGAATTCCATTGTGTAAATGTACCATAGTTTTTGGATCCATTCATTTACTGATGGGCATCTAGGTTGCTTCCAGCACGTAGCTATTGTAAATTGTGCTGCTATGAACATCAGGGTGCAAAGGTTCTTTTGTATTGGTGTTTCAGTGTTCTTAGGATATAGTCCCAGCAGTGGAATTGCTGGGTCAAAAGGCAGATCCATGTTTAGTTTTCTGAGGAAGTTCCATACTGCTTTCAATAGTGGTTGTACCAGTCTGCAGTCCCACTAACAGTGCACTAGGGTCCCCTTTTCTCCACAACCTCTCCAACACTTGTTGTTTGTTGGTTTGTTTATGATGGCCATTCTGACTGGTGTGAAGTGCTATCTCATTGTGGTTTTAATCTGCATCTCTCTGATAGCTAGCGATATTGAACATCGTTTCATGTGTCTTTGGATCCTCTGCATGTCCTCCTTGGAGAAGTGTCTGTTCAAGTCCTTTGCCCATTTTTTAATTGGGTTACTTGTCTTCTTAGAGTGGAGTCATGTAAGTTCTTCATATATTTTAGAGATTAAACCCTTGTCTGAGGTATCATTGGCAAATATGTTCTCCCATACCATTGGTTCTCTTTTTATTTTGATACTGTTTTCTTTAGCTGTGCATAAGCTTTTTATTTTGATGAGGTCCCATTTGTTTATTCTTTCCTTTATGTCCCTTGCTCTAGGAGACATGTCAGTAAAAAAGTTTCTGCATGAAATATCTGATATTTTCCTGCCTATGTTCTCTTTTAGGGCTTTAATGATGTCACAGTTTATATTTAAGTCTTTTATCCACTTTGAGTTTATTTTTGTATAAGGTGTAAGTTGGTGCTCAAGTTTCATTTTTTTTGCATGTAGCTGTCCAGTTCTCCCAACACCATTTGTTGAAGAGGCTATTTTTATTCCATTTTATGTTGCTGCTTCCTTTGTCAAATATTAATTGACCACAGAAACTTGGGCTTATTTCTGGGCTCTCTGTTCTGTTCCATTGGTCCATGTGCCTGTTTTTATGCCAGTACCAGGCTGTTGACTTTTGACAAGAAGGATATTGGCCTTTGGCATGGTTACCACCATGACTCACTTTTGATTAATTTTTTAATTTCAGACCATCCTCTCTGGTTACTTCAGGCCACTGAGTTTGTAAGCCCCACCACACAGGCCTCTCCTGAGCTCATCAGGTTTGTTATGTGGTCCTATTTTTGACCACACTGCCCTCTTTGGTTATAAATCAACCTAAAAGGTGCGTTGGTGACCAATCTTTTGGTTAATATTATCTCAAGTGATAGGAAAGGGTTTTTAGGAAGTTTTAGTATTTGTCTTGCTGAATGATAAACCATTGGTGATGCAGTAAGACATTTACCTTGGATGAAAATGAAAGCTGAATATTCTCAAATGAGAAAAGCAGGTAAATGGGAGCAGCTGCTGCCACAGACCTTCATCAGAAGAACAGTTTGGATCATTTCTAACCTGTAAGCTTTCATGATCTAAGTTGTGCTGTCTCATTACTTTGTGTTTTGTATCTTGTATAGCATTTACTTACAGTTTGAGGGCACACTATGCACTGTGATCCAGTTTTACCCATCTGACCATAGGATAGTGTCATATTTATTATGGCCCACCCATTACTAATTATGAATTATTCATTATTACTCTGATTGCTTCTAGCTGTGCACTTGGAATCTGTCACCTTAAAGTTTATTTGGGGACCAGGCTGCAAGAACACAATGCTGTAAAGGACATTTAGCATCAAAAAGTTTCACAGTTGAAGACAGTAAGAGTTTCATGAGTATATTTCCTCTGCTTCTGCAACAGGCATGGAGGGTTGTGTTTTATAGTCATTTCAGCCTCCATTTGAATAATACAGTTAGCAGTCCATATTGAGTTAGGGTATGAGGATATTCATATAATTAGGTTCTTGCATTCTTAGGTTCTTCAAGAGAATCAGAAGAGAGACTGGGTGGGGCTGCTTGATTCTTGCATTTATTCATAAAATTCCCTTCCCAATGTTTTTATTCCAATAATATTCTACAACTTTCTTTCATCTTAGTTATTTGCTTTTCATTCAGAAGCAACCAACTTAGTAGGACAAAGTACATACTTTTAAAAAAAGACTTTATAAACCTATTTTTTAAAGAGAGGGGATGGGAGAGAGAAAGAGGAGGGAATCATCAATGTGTGTTTGACTCACGTGCCCCTACAGGGCATGTGCCTTAACTGGGAATCAAACTGGCAACCCTTTTGTTTGTTGACTCCACTCAGTCAACCGAGCCACACCAGCCAGGGAAAAAACACCTGACTTTTAAAACACACACACATTAGTTTTCCTCCTTGTGCAAAGCATTTCTTCAAAATTTCAAGATATTACCACAATGGGGGCCCTGCACAGGGTAGGACTGCCTAAGGTTAACCATTAATGCATGGATTCTTAACTTTGTGCTGGAACATTTTCACAAAACAAGTCCAAGTAATTTTAAGGGTATATTTATTTAAGCAGGAGACAGTGACACAAAGATGGGCCTCAAATAAAAAGAGAATCAGAAGAGAGACCGGGTGGGGCTGATTGATTCTCTTAAAACATTATGGGAAGCATGTGAGACTAGAAGGGGCTGCTCTCAGCTTATTGCAGAGCGACAGAAAAGGGGCCTTGTGGAAAGGTTCAGAGGGTTTGCTTTGGACAAGCTGCTGCTACCATATTCCTTTACTGCAAGTCTCATGGGCACCCCTGAAAGATGACAAGCAAGGAAATTTACCCTCCTCTAAAAACAATTCAGTAGGTGTACCTCAAGAAGTTTGAAAGCCACCCAAGCTGGTTAGCTCAGTGGACTGAGCATGGACCTATGAACTGAAAAGTCATGGTTCAATTCCCAGTGAGAGCACATGTTTGGGTTGTGGGCCAGGTCCCCTGTTGATGGTGTGCAAGAGGTAACCTAACAAAATGTTTCCTCACATATCAGTGTTTCTCTCTCTCTCTCCTTCTTTTTCCATATACTCTCTAAAAAATTAATAAATATAATATTTTAAAAATAAAAAAGAGTATGCACATTTAATCTGTGTTGAGGAGATTTATTGCTTTCAAAAGGTGAAAATTTTAGATGAGGTCTCAGGGAAGATCTCAAGATAATATTCATCAGCAATTTCAGGTGTGCCCTTTCAGGGTGTGGTCTCCACTACTTGGTCAGCACTAAGTCAGAAGGTTTAAATAGAATGAGCAGCTATATGCCAGAAGAGGAAAGGCCACCCTGAAAGCAAGGTCTAGCACACTTCATTTCTTTCTATGAACCTGGGTCTTTTCATCTGAGTAAACTTTTATATCCAGCTGTAAATTGCTTGACCAGTTTGTTCAGCCACCTTTCTCAATTTCCCCATTTCAATTGCAAAGGGTATTTCTTACTAACCTGCCTCAAAGAAAAACTGTAAAGGAGCATTTCTGGTAAAAAAAAAACAAAAGGCTTTCACATGCATTGTAGAAATTATCAACACAGTGTTTGAGAAAAGCCCAAAGAACAACTGTAAGTATTATGACTAATTTTAGCAGACAGGTAAAGACAATCAAACTTACAATGGTCAACATCAATTTGTAGTAATAAAGCATAAAGCATTTGCCAGTGTCTTTGGATAGCTGTCCATCTCTAAGACCAGCAACTTCTCATCCTTGTAATATGTTCCACTGTGATGAGTAGAGGCAAGCATCAGAGACAGGGACAGGTATACATAGGCTGTTGGGCCCCTGATAAGGTTTTTTCTAAAATGGTGGTGAATGTCTTTAACTGATGTCTCCTCCATTAGACACAATATATCATTGTCATTGAAGTCATCATCAAAGCCTAGCAGTGCACCTGTGAAATGGATATCACTAAATTACCATTTGTTATAAGTTGATTAATAAGTTTTGATTATAATGCAGAATGCCTCATTTAGTAAGTTTGCTCTATATGTCCCTCTGTTTAGATGTATAGGGTGACCAGTGTATATTGAATGAGGAGAATAGCTATGTGTTTACCAAGAGGAGTAAATTGTAGATTAAAATACATTTTGGCTAAAGGGGGTTAAAGAGTCTAAAATTTTATTTAGATAAGTTTTAATTGCACATTTTGTATGTTTCACCAATCTAGAAAATCATGGTGATGAGCACAATGAAAATATTATAAATAGGCCATATGTCAGAAACGCATTGCATTGTTTGTCCATAGAAATGCATTCCTCAATCACTGTAGCTCAGGGGGAATTCCATTATTGGTTTTAATTTCTCCCAGTAATAATTTAACTTTGTGGAGGCCATTTCTCTAATTCGAGAAAATGCCTCAACCCAGTTGGAAAATATACATATTTTAAAACTAACACATATTTGTATTCTTGAGATAGTGCCATTCATATAAAATTCAGTTGCCATATTTCAAGTGGGTCTGGGGAAAGTGGGAAATGTATATGTGCCTAGTTGAATGATTTTCCAGTGTCATATTTGTGATAGGGGCTTAAGACTTCGGAAAATTTAGCTTAAGGTAAATGGTCATAAATCTAGCAAGTAATGTGTATGTTAATTTTGTGTTTCAGTAACTACAGATAAGGTCTATCTTGGCAACTAAGAGTAAGCAGATGACCTCTTGGAAACGTCTGTACCAGGAAGAAGCAAGTGACTACCCTTTCCCCTTGGAGGCAACTGTTGAATTTCAAAGGCTTTCGCTGACACCTTGTTTGCCCTCCTCCAACCCCCTTATAAAAGATCTGGCTGGGAAAGAGAGAGTTAGATGGTTTGTTAGGGTATGGAACCGCCATCTTCTCAGATCGCCAGCCATCTGAATAAAGCGCCTATAAAAGATTCAGTCACTGTCATTGCTTATTGGATTTGGTAGTGACAGGCAGCCCGAACGCCGGTGTCTTTTCCAGTTACATATTTTGGTGACTCCTTGCCGGGACTGACTTTGGGACTCTCTGGTAAGTTTGGGTGTTTGGTGGGGAGTCCCATTGGCTGCCTGGACTGAGGGGCCCTGGGGGCTTGGAGTCAGAGAATCCCAAGCAGCTGCCAAGTGATTTCACTTGAGGATTCTCACCCCTTGTTCCCAGCACCTCTCGTCGTGCATCACACTGGATTGAATCATTGTGCTTTCTGGTTCAGGTTGAAATCCCGGGTCACAACTTAAGTTATCTGTTCTGTTTGGAGCTCCCTCTGGTCCGAAAGGACATCTGGTCTGGTCCTGAAAGGGTGTCTGTTTGGAGCTCCATGGAGTTCCGTCTGGTAATATGGGGGGGAAACCCTCCCTTCCGAAAAACAGCCCGCTGGGGTGGGTTCTGGTAAATTGAAAGATGTATAACCGTATATCGAAGGCGTCTGTTGTTTCGTTGTAGTACTGTTCTGTTTGTGTCCTGTATAATTTAGACTCAGGAGAGTGCTGGTCACAGAATGGGTCTTTAAATTACTGTATTATACTGTAACTAAAGTTGTTTTTGTCAAAATCAGGGTAGAACAAATTGCTTTACCTAGAAGTGTTTGGGTTTACATGATAAAGATGCATGCAGAGTTAAAAAGCCAAAAAGAAAAAAAAAAAAGAGGAAAGAGGAAAGTCAGTTAATGGCTCAGAGAAAAGAAAATTTACATATGAAAGATAGAAGGTCAGAGGAGAGGAGCCAGGAAGATCTAGGTACTAAGACCACCACTGCAGGCTGGTCAGAGTTCCTGCAGCCCCAGGGGATCCACTCCTGTGAGTGAAATGGGAAAAGTGCAGCTGAACTGGCATCGCTATTTTGAATTGGTCAAGAAACCAGATTCGGTGGAGGAAAAGCCCCTACCGGGGCAGGGCAATATCCTTTTTGGAGATTTTTTTTTTAGTGAGAGTAAAGCCAGAAGGTCAGTCTGCTAGATGTTATCTGACACATACTCTGTTTTGTACATTGGATCTGTTAAAGTGGAAAAGCTCAAATCCTTCTTATGGACATAACCCTGCTAAAAAGACTGATTTGATTGTGTCAGTTTTTTGCCACTTATCATCTCAATTGGGCAGACATAGGAGCCTTATTGAATTCTTTGCTTCAGTAAGGGGGATGAGCAGAGGCTGGTGTTGGATAAGGCAAATGAAGAGGCTCAGAGATTAAGCCAAGAAAATCCAGATGGGGCTCTGGGCCTTCCCAGGGTGATACCTATAACTGAGCTCAACTGGGACCCTTAAGGGGATGGCTTTTCTCTCTTAGAGCATTATAAGAGATCCCTGAACAGAAAGTCTGAGTAAGTGCAGGCCATGCAACAAAAGTCCACAGAGGACTCCTCCCAACACTAGGAATCAGTTAAGAAGATTCTTGAGGATGGCAAGTGACTGCTGCATTTGAATTCCAAGCTTTGGGCTCACTGCTAATCCACTGTGTGAGGCTCTGAAGGGACCTGAATATAGCCCTTTAGAGTGGACAAAGGAGCGCACTCAGGCTTTTGAGTCTCTGAAAGTGCACCTAGCTTCAGCACCAGCCTTGGGGCTTTCAAGCCTACTGGAGCCCTTTCAATGATATGTGTGTGAGAAACAGGGTGGTTGCCCTAGGATTCCTCACCAAAATGCTTAGTGACATTTGCAATCCATCGCATAATTGTCAAGGACATTAAATCACACTGTCTTGGAGTGGCCAGCCTGCTTGAGAGTGGCAACCACCTGCGAGCTCTTGGAGGAAACTGAAAGAGTTTGCCTTGGGGCAGCCTATGCCAGTTATGTGTCGAAGCAAGTGTTGAGCCTGCTGGAGCAAAAGGGAAATATGTGGCTGACTGTTGAAAGAATGGGCAGGTACCAAGCCCTTTCTTCTGGACAATCCCAATGTCTCCTTCAAAGCTGTAAGTAAAGTAATTCCTGCCTTTTTCTCCCAGACCCTGACTCAGCTGCACTAATACATGACTGTGCTGAAATAACTGATGAAGTGTATTCTAGCAGAATTGATTTACAGAACCATCCTTTAGAAGAAGCAGACTGGACTCTCTGTACAGATGGAAGCAGTTATATAGACAAAGGAAGTAGAGAAGCTGGATATGCAGTTGTGACTCTTCAAGGAATAGTGGAGGCCAAGGCCTTGCTGCCAGGAACCTCAACCCAGAAGGCTAAACTGGTTGCATTGACAAGGGTGCTGGAATTGTCTCATGGAAAGAGAGTGAATATGTGTATCAACTCAAGGTAAGCTTTTGATTTTGCATGCACATGGATCCATCTGAGAAAACAAAAGACTGTTAACCCCCAATAAAAAGGAAATTAAGCATGCAGCCGAAATTCTAAAGTTATTAGAGGCTGTCCAGGCACCCTTACAGGTGGCAGTCATGCACTGCCTGGGGCATCAAAGAGAGGGAACTGAAGTGGCTAGAGAAAGCAATTTGGCTGAACTGGCAACAAAAGAGGCTGCTAAAAGAATATTTATGATGCCATTAGTACTTGTTCTGGACCTGTAAAAATTTGACCCTGAATATTTGACTGCAGACTTAGAAAAAGTTAAGGAATGGAGTTTTGATGAAGAAGGTCCTGAAAGCCAATAGAAAAGAATAAGAAAGAAGCTATACTGTTTTCCTGAACATTTAATAGAGCCAGTCATAAAACATTTGCACAAGGCCACGCACTGTGGAAAAGACTCATCAACCACCTATGTCAACTGTGGCTCACAGGTTCTGGAATTTCTAAAGCAATAAGAAATATAACTGCTAGATGTGTTGTATGCAGAAAGAACAACCCCAAAACAGAACCCCACCAAAAGAAAGAAAGCAATATTAAGGACAGTGCCCATTCGAGGACTGGCAAATAGACTTTACCCAGATGCCAAAGCTCCGAGGGTGGAAATATTTGTTAACCTTTGTGGACACCTTTTCAGGATGGGTAGAAGCCTATCCCACTAGAACAGAGACATCTTCAGAAGTAGTAAAAGCATTATTAGAGGAAATAATCCCTCGCTTTGGTCTCCCTGACAGCATTCAGAGCAAAAACGGACCTGCTTTTGTTTCAGAAATCACACAAAAGGTTAGTAAAATCATAGGAATTAAGTGGAGACTCCATACAGCAATGGAAACCCAGGCTTCTGGGAAAGTGAAAAAGATGAATCACACCTTGAAGAAAAATATAGCCAAAGTGTCCAGAAGCTCATCTTCATTGGGATCAAGCTTTACTTATTGCCCTGCTCAGGGTAAAGGTGGCTCCTTGAAGTGGGATTCAGTTGAGTCCCTATAAAATTGTGTACAGATAGCCATTTCAGGTCACAATTGGGGTGAAAGATATGTATATAGATAAAAATCTGAAGGTAAGAAAATAAAATATGTTCAATATTTAAATCAGACCTTAGCTATGATGATTAACTTTGCCTGTATTAGGGGATTCTCTCCCATAGGTCCACTGCATTCGTTCAAATCAGGAGATAAGGTGCTGCTCAAGATTTGGAGGACAGGATCCCCAGAAAATCAACTAGAAGAAAAGTGGACTGGACCTTGGGATATACTCCTCACCACCCCAACTGCAGTGAAGCTGGCAGGAATAAAACCTTCGATTCATCACACCAGAATAAAGAAAGCACAGGAAGAAGATCTGAAAGTCATCTTTGAAAAACAGTGACTTATGTTCTCTTCATTACCTCCTGTTTGACCCCTTGCTATGGACAACTAATTCCATTCAAATGGAAAGAAAACATATGGGTATATGTGGGGAAAAATGTCCTGAATATTTCTGACTTTTGTCTTGCAGAAAGAACTTGTGTAGAACAAACTTTCATTTCATGTCTTATAGGCATCTGTGCCATTTTGGAAAGCTTTAGAAACTATACTATGTTTGAGCATATTGAAAAAAAAAAGGCCTACTCTAACATTTACAATTGGGGACCAGTAATAAATATAGAAGATAGAGAAATGTTTTCATTAAAGGTTGCTAATGTAACCCCAGCTAGAGAATATGTAATTTTTGTCAACTACACTAAAAACTGTCTTGTGCTCTCAGCAGGTGTGAAGATGAATTGCACCACCACCACTGATGTATCTTATGCTTATGCCCATGTTAAGCTGCCAATAGGATGGTTCCTGTTATGTGGAATAACAGTTTATTCTTATGTTTCAGCAAATAGCTCGGGGACCATGCTCTCTGAAGACAAACAATGTTTATGCCTCAGAAGCCCCACTTAACCCGGGTCCGATGGGATGTCTCTCTTACACCTGATTGTATCAATAACTTACACCTTTTAGCCCTGCTGCATATGTGTCCTTAATTATGTTTATAATGTCAACCATGCTAAGTTATTTAATGTAAAAATGAGCAAATTAGCCTGCACTATGGTAAAAGCCTTAAGTGCCACCTCTCAAACTATTAGTGCCATTAGTCAAGAACTAAGACAAGTCAGAGAAGCAATACTGGAAAATCGTGCAGCTATAAACTACTTTCTTTTGAGACATAATCATGAATGTAAGGAATTTAAGGAACTCTGCTATTTTAACCTAACTAATACTTCACAGCTTATAGAACATAAAGTAAAGCAAATAAATGATATGGTGTCCAATATAAAACAGGGACAAAGGTTCTTTGGCATTAATTGGTCTAAACTAACCTCCCATCTGCCCAGCATATCTGGTCTTCCAGAAGCTTTTATTGTTTTTATCCTTGTCATTTTCTTCAGTGTCATAGCTTGTTGTTGTATACAGTCTGCCCCCTTATGCAAGTCCACAGTTTCGTGTGTTCCTAAAACCTCGCTGAACAATCCAGTGTCCAGCAATAGGCATGGCAACAAAGTGAATACTTCCATAGAAAGCTGATCTCATAGAAATGAGATAGTTTAATACTAATGGTGGGGAATGATAGGGGTTTAAGACTTGGGAAAATTTAGCTTAAGGTAAATAGTCATAAATCTAGCAAGTAATGTGTATGTTAAGTTTTTGTTTCATCAACTACAGATAAGGCCCATCCTGGCACCTGAGTTTTAAGCAGTTGACCTCCTGGGTCACTGACTGGGGATTACCTCCTTTGGAGACCTCTGTATCAGGAAGAAGCAAGCGACTACCCTTCCCCCTTGGAGGCAACTCTTGAATTGCAAAGGCTTTTGCTGACACCTTGTTTGCCTTCCCCCAAACCCTTATAAAAGATCTGGCTGGGAAAGAAAGAGCCAGATGGTTTTGTAACCGGAAAAGACACTGGCGTTCGGACTGCCTGTCACTACCAAACCCAATAAGCAATGACAGTGACTGAATCTTTTATAGGCGCTTTATTCAGATGGCCGGCGATCCGAGAAGATGGCAGGTTCATATCCTAACAAACCATCTCGCTCTTTCTTTCCCAGCCAGATCTGTTATAAGGGGGTTGGAGGAGGGCAAACAAGGTGTCAGCGAAAGCCTTTGAAATTCAACAGTTGCCTCCAAGGGGGAAAGGTAGTCAGTTGCTTCTTCCTGGCACAGACATCTCTAAGAGGTCATCTGCTTACTCTTAGGTGCCAAGATAGGCTTTATCTGTAGTTACTGAAACAAAAAGTTAACATACACATTACTTGCTAGATTTATGACTATTTACCTTAAGCTAAATTTTCCCAAGTCTTAAACCCCTATCAGTTTGTTAGGGTATGAACCCGCCATCTTCTCGGATCACCAGCCATCTGAATAAAGCGCCTATAAAAGATTCAATCAGTCATTGCTTATTGGGTTTGGTAGTGACAGGCAGTCGGAACGCCGGTGTCTTTTCCGGTTACAAGATCATATGATATTTGTTCCTCATCCCCTGGTTTATTTCACTTAGCATAATGCTCACCAGCTCTAATAATTTCCAACTGTTTCAATATCTGTATAACATCTAATAATTCTGCAACCTGTCTGCTGTATTTAATGTAGTTGCCTGAGCAAGTTCAGATGGCTTGCTGCTTCCACAACATTCTAGTGTCATGAGCTGTTGGGGACCGCCCTGCCTGCTCTCAGGAAGCTGTAACCCCCCGTGACTTAGGCTCAGTGAAAGATCTCTGAACCAGGAGCCACTGAAGGAGACAAAACTTATTTCCCTGGCATGATTGGCAGCCAACGACGGGTAACAATTCTCTAAGAAAGAGAATTAATCTAAGACAGACGCGATCACGTGGGAATGTCCTGAGAGAAGGGGCTGTGGGAATGAAGGGGTGATTGACATCAACTCCTGCCCCCTTTGGCCTTGTCAAAGCCTGAGTCTTTGTTCTTGGATGTGAGAAATCCAAATCTCCTGGCTGCCTCTGTCTCCTGCCCTTCTCAGGCCTGCAGTGGCAAAACAGACCAGACCAGAAACGGTGGACCCCCTCGGGATAATCAGCCCTGGGACATAGAATATGCAAGATCCTGTGAGATCTGTTTGCTGGAGGACATTATTATCTTGGAATTTAAAAGCACAGGCAGGAAACTTTTGGAACCTGTACCTATTTCATATGTTAAAGACCACAGATGTTGCCTGGAATCTCAGCAGGAGTCCTGTCCCCACCTTTGTAAATTGTTTATATCTATTGATCTTTTTTTGCCAGACTGTGAATCCACAAACTAAGTCTGTTTTCTCAATAAAAATCTGCTTGGTTATGGACACGGGGGCACTCCCCACATGAGGACTGGCCATGGTGCCCTCCAGGAGAGAGGGTGGCCAAGGAACTCCCCACACGAGCAGTGGCCCTTCTGTTCCTATTCCCCCACAGGACCAGGTTGTCTCTGTGTATGTTTTTAGCATGTTTCCATGAGCATCCACAGCCAAGATGGATACTGCAGGACCGTATCCTCCTCAGTGAGCTATGCCAAGGTCATTGTTACTGTTAGTACAAATGCAGGGTTTTTGATTTTTTGACATGACAAGCCTGAGTTAGAACAATTAATTCAGATTGGTGGGACTTTCTTACTGATGTAAAAATAAACATATTTCATTGTGTCCATCATCCAATTCAGTAATATTACTGTTTATCGTTCACGGATTCATATATAAACCACATTAAGTCAGCATCAGTAAGAAGTTTCCTATGAGCCATCCTTGGAAACAAAAAGATAGTCAGTGCACAAAACACAATCGAGGATGTCTTTTTTCTGCAAAGAACGCAACAAACTTGCTGTGATAAAACTGTTACATCAAATTGAAAACAGTAGGTGCAGAAAGTGAGAAACTTACAGAAATGTTGTGTATGATGGGATTTCAGTCGACATTCAAAAGAATGAAAACAAAAAAAGGAGAGCCCATAGCTATCTTTTCTGTTTGTTCACATAATGAAAACATAGCAGAGATGACTGTCACACAGGGAGGGAGCACTTTGGCTTCTGAGTCTAATTGCTGAAGATGATACCCTATTGGTCCATGACATTCTCTATGCTTTTGAATTGAAACTTCCAAAATGATTTTGTATAAAAAGTTAGATAGTTTATATTTATTGTGTGTCATAATGTGAGCTTTATATGATTCTTCAGAGATTTTACATCTTGCTTTTTTTGGAGGGGGGTGCATTTCATGAATTTAGTCAGGTCAATTTTACTTTAATAGATCATATAAAAACTGGAAATGTAACCGGAAAAGACACCGGCGTTCGGGCTGCCTGTCACTACCAAATCCAATAAGCAATGACAGTGATTGAATCTTTTATAGGCGCTTTATTCAGATGGCCGGAGATCCGAGAAGATGGTGGGTTCATACCCTAACAAAAGCATCTTACTCTTTCTTTCCCAGCCAGATCTGTTATAAGGGGGTTGGGGGAGGGCAAACAAGGTGTCAGCGAAAGCCTTTGAAATTCAACAGTTGCCTCCAAGGGGAAAGGGTAGTCACTTGCTTCTTCCTGGCAAAGATGTCTCCAAGAGGTCATCTGTTTATTCTTAGGCGCCAAGATAGGCCTTATCTGTAGTTACTGAAACAAAAAGTTAACATACACATTACTTGCTAGATTTATGACTATTTGCCTTAAGCTAAATTTTCCCAAGTCTTAAGCCCCTAACAGAAAGATTTTAAACCCAATTCTGACAATATCCTGTGAGAAACAGAATCTTCTAAGTTTCTGTCTCTATTTTAAAAGAGAAAAAAAGTAAGATTCCTCTGAGTCTTTCAAGACTGATTAGTATCTGTCATTAGATATGTGATGGTCAATCTATTTTCCTTGAAGTTACAAAATGCAAGGTTTTCTTTTGAGGCCTGATGTCCTTTTGTTGTTGCGTGTTCTGACAGGTAAATTGTGTTCTTCCTAAATCTAGTACTATTTTAGAGCATAAAAGTAAACTATTCACATATCAAATCAAAGTGGAAACTTTAAGAAATTCAACATACTTAAATTAGCTTTTAATATCTGGGAAAATAGGCGAACTCTTTGTATGTCCCTGGAGCATTTTGTTGAAAGTAAATTAGCAATGTTCCCAAGTAAAGGCAAAGAGATAATGACTGTGCATTATTTTTTTAATGAAATGCTGAAAAAGGCACTACATAAATTTATTACTGAAAATTACTTACAGTCCACAAAAATGGCTGATAATAAGGTATGTGGATTTGGAGTCACTGGATATCTGGAAATAACTATGTTGTTTATAGCTCTGAGAGTATGTACAAGTCTCCATTGTTTTTCATTTGGTTTCTTCACTGACAAGTTGGGAGAATTACAGAACCTTTTATATAAATTATGTGTTTAAAAGTAATCTTGTATAATAGGTTTAATTCCAGCATATGCACCAGATCTTAGAGAATAATGGCAAATATTAGGCAGAGGCAAAGTTTTATAATAGTTGTTTTAACAGGAGTGTCTGATTGATCTTGCCAATATCTGTACTAGAAAGGGCTCAAAGTTGCACTGGGACATCTTTCAAAATATGTTCAGTCTCAGGATATGTTTTCTTCTTATGGAAGTTCCTTTATAATGATTATTTTCCCAAGTGTTTTAGTATTCAAATACATTTTACCCTTCCAGGAAAAGACTATGTGGGTGCCCTTGGTTTCAAAAACAATCTTCCTCCCTGTCAGGTAAACTGAGGCTGATTAGACAAGTAAAACCCTAGGTTACCTCATGCCATTTTATAGTTAGAAGAAGACAGGTTGTGAGTTAAGAACATTCATTAGTCGATTAAATGTCCCTGACACTTGCACTGAAGCTTCACTTTTAATTGGGTGCTGGTAAGAACAGATAAACTAGCCCCATTACATACAAGGGCCTTAGGAATCTCCACCATTGTAGTAATTTTCATTTCTTTTTCACTATTAGTAAGGAGAAAAGGAAACACCCTTATAATTCTCTGAGCAACTATAGGCTTGCTTTTGTATTTTTTTTTCTGCTTCTAAATCTTCTTTCAGTTTTCTATAACCCCATTAAAGTGAGTAGGCTTCTCTACAGGAGTTTCCCACTGAACTTTATTTCCTAAATCTGTTCCTTTACTTCCAGGAACCAGTAGGTACATTCATTGGAGTAAATCAGAATAACAATGATCTTGTATCCCAACAGTTAATTTATTTTTTTTTTTTTTGCAAAACCATCCATGTCCTGGAGAAAATGTTTGAAATTTTAGGTATATTTGTATATCCTCTTTTAGTTTTAGGAATATATATGTATGTATTTTTTTCTCTCATTCTCCTCTGCTTAAAACTTTTTTTTTCTTTTTCTGAAGGAGGCTGCTAGAATTCATGCATTATTTTTGTCTAAGTTTCTATTCTCATTTCATCAAAGTTTATTAGGAAGTGGTGGTGGAGGAGATGCAAAAGAAATAAAAAGAATAAAAGAAGAAAGAGGACAATTCCAGATAAAAAAAAAATCTCTCACAAGGCAACGAATATAGTGAAGGAAATGTAGGAGGAATGAAGTGCTTGCATTCATTAGCTATATAAGACATTTTTAGTTCAGAGACAGTTCCTAAATCTGTTTTATTATTTTTTGAAGAGAGGTTGTATCTGTGCTTCTCCTAGAAGTTTTTTTAATTTCCAAAAGAGATATGCTTGCCATTTATTCAGTTAAATTTTTGAGCTTTCTTTCAAAATGTTGCATCCAGAAATTAATGAGATAATGGAAGAGTTCTATTTTGACCGTAATAAACTGGTACCACTTATATTAAAATCTTTCCATTTCTGTATTTGCAAGTAACGTCTTCTTATTTATTCTCTATCCACAAGAGAAGTAATCAGGTGTCTGGAACTGAGAGCTTTCACCCTTGGAGTCATGTTTTTTTTACACCAATTTTACTTTTTTTGGATATTTGCAGAGTGTGAGTAAATTTCTAGGCATTTTTCATGGTAGCTTTAAGTGGGCTGTTTATGGGTTTGAGCTCCAAGGTGCTGTCACTTCCTGAGTTGTATCAGACTCTATCACGTGTCTCAGTTTTCCTTCCAGGTACTAGGTAACCAACCTTTGTGTGAGCATCCTTTTACACATCAATTATTTCATTATGGTTGAGTTGGGATTCCCTGTGAGATCCTGCACATTTTGGGGAATTCTCTCAAACACCTGTGCAGAGATTCTTAGTCACCTCATACCACCTGAGATTGGACCTTGAAGGAGGAAGTGCCTTTGGTCTTCAAAGCTGAACAAATGCAGTCTCTCATTTGTCCAGCACAATGTTTTGTTCAGACCCTCAAAGAGCAATTCCAATGGAAAGCAAAGATTAAAATCCAGGCATCCTTTGTGTGCTGAGTGGGGTGTGGGGGAGGGTTTCCTTGTGGTTAGCCAACTGTTTTTTCCTCAAATCTTTACCTTTAGGTTCACTTTGAGAACTTAAAACAGTAGCTCAAATAAATTCTAGCCTTTTACCCTAAAACAGGGAGGTCCATTATTCTGAGAAAAACTTAAGCAAGCTCACTTGATACACTATCAGAATGGTGAGTCACAGTGGGTCCCCTAGTGGTACCTAGTAAGGTGGTCCTGCCTGAGCTTCTCTGGCATCCTGCCACACTGTGCCAAGTAAATGTCAAGTTACAAATGTGTAAACATGTACACACAATGTAGAAGTTAATTTCAAAAGGGAAACAATATTTCAACAAACTGAAAAAGTGTTCCAGAGAATGGCAGTTTGCACCTTAGGTTATCATTAGAATCAAAGGAACAATAAAGGAGGTTGCATTAAACTTACTGGTACTGGATTAGAAAGTTGGGAAATGCAAAACAGGTGAAATTTCTTGGATTGGATCAAAATTAAAACAATGGACATAAGTTTTTTTATATTGATGGGTAGAGGATAGCTAGCAGTTGATTAATATGATAATAACAATGAAAATGTATTTATTCTCTTCTCTGGTTCAGTGAGGGTTCTAAGAGAAATATGTCATTCTGACATTTTCAGGTTCTATTATCAAAGATGCAAAAGACAGTAGAGAAAACAAAGACTGATGTTTTCTGTAAAAGAACCCAGGCTAAAACATGACTGTATGCCATGATTAACTTTCTGTTACTAAGATTTAATTTATGAACATTCTATGTAGTTACTTTAGATGTTGGTGTTCATAAACTTTACCACACAGGCCTTCACAGAGTTTTTCAGATTTAATATGTGTATTGTATACCCATATACTCCAATTCTCCAAAATCTTTGAAAGGGAGAGGAGCTACAAATAATAATTGTCAACTATTTAGTCAATCATACCAAAAATAAAACTTTAAAAAAATCCCTAAATATAAGGATTATGGAGCTTCTCAGATGGTGGGGACCCAGGGAACATATGGAAGCTCCATTACTATCACCCAGGGCCTACCTAGCCCACTGTGTCTCTTCCACCTTGCTGATCCTGAGTGATGTCTTTATCATAAACCAGTGATAGCAAATAAAGCTTTTCCTGCATTCTATGTGTTTTTCTAGAGATTTATAATACCCAAGGGGAAGTAATAATGATTCCCAACTTTGTAGTTCATTAACAAGCACTCTGGTTACTTACTATCAAAACTACATGGAATTGTAGGACATGGCATTGGAGAATTGATTGTTGATGGATGATAAAAACCCTTTATCTCATAGGAAAAAACCTGGTTGGTGTGAGGCTAGGATTGACTGAAAGTATGCAGTCTGCCTGTATCAGGTGCTCAGGGAATTTGGGAAGATTGTATGTTCACTCCCCTCTCTCCCTGAGAAGCTACACCTTAAGAGTCACATTTACTTTTTTATTTTCTCTGTTTTCACAGAGAAATGCCTGAGGCAGTGTGCCCCTCCAAGGAGGAGATAAAACACAGGCTTGTAAACCTATACACACTGCTGTCTACCCTGAAGTTCGGCTAGTTGCCTGATGCCTAAAAAGTTATACACAAACACACACAAAAAAAGGGTTCTAGGTTGCAGTGAATGGAAAAAAAGAAAAAAAAAACATATGTGAGTATCTCAGGGGAAGTTTGAAATAATGGGCAGCTAAAGCTCTAAAAGAACTACCCAGTGATTTACAATTAAGGCCATTTAACAGAATGAAGTGAAAACAAGCAAACCAAACCAAACCAAACAAAACAAAACAAAACATGATTGGGGGTTTCAAATACATGGAGTATGAGAATTTCTCAAGAATTATGTAAATCTTTCACAATCCTTTAACTCTGACTTATTTCTTCCCTGCCATCATTTCTGTTTGGGACTAACTGGTTATTGGAGTCAGAGGTCTTCCTGCTTTCTGGCAACACAAAGTTCTGCCAACAGTTTTGGGGCTATGTTGATGATGTTAATTTAAGAGCAGAATATAGGTCTATCCACCACATGTTTAGCAGGTTACATCCTTCTCTTATCTTGAGCAAGATATCTCTTGAAACCTGTTTTCTTGAGGAGTTTCCACTTTTTGATTCACAGGTACCAGGTTGTTTTCTTTCACCTTATATATTTTTTAATTGATTTATTGCCTGATTGACTGATACACAGGTGAACTGATGGACAAAGAGAGGGAGAGAAACACTGATGTGGAAGAGAAACATTGATGGGTTTCATTCTGTGTGGACCCTGACATGGGACCAAACCTGCAACACAGGCATGTGCCCTGACCTCTAATCAAACCAGAGACATTTTTTTGCTCAGTGGGACAATGCCCAACCAACTGAGTCATACCAGTCAGGTTGTCATTTATTCTTCAACTAGAGATCATGACAGCCAGCTGTGGAAGCAAAGAGTTTTTTTTTTCTCTCATCAATACAATTCCTCTGTTTTAGTGATTAATCAGATTAAGCACAGATGGGTTAACAGAAGACAATATACAAACTGTATTATACAATGAATATTCTGAAGTGGAAAATGTAGAAACCCAAAGAAGTACTGGATAGCTAAGACTTATATGCTATTCTAAAGATAAAGAACAAAAAGCATTGTGAAAGGGCTTTGTAACCAGAAAAGACACTGGCTTTCAGGCTGCCTGTCACTACCAAACCCAGTCAGAAATGACAGCGATTGAATCTTTTAGGGGAGCTTTATTCAGATGGCCAGTGATCTGAGAAGATGGTGGGTTCATACCCAACAAACCATCTTGACTTTTCTTTCCAGGCCAGATGTTTCATAAGGGGAGGGAGGTGGGGATGATAAACAAGTTGTGGTGAGGGTTTTGAGATTCAGAAACCAAAACATTCCTGTCCTGGGCAGTTAGCTCTTCCCAGGGGATGGTGGTCATCTGTCTCTCCCTGGAACACAAAGGCCAGGATGGTTCCAACTTGTCCCCAGGTGGTAATCTCCAGCAGTGCCCCAGGAGGTGGGCTGTCTTCCCAGGAACCAGGGCAGGCCTTATCTGTAGTTTCTGAAATAAAATCTTTAACATACATGTCACTTGCTAGGCTTATAACTTTTTACCTTAAGGTAAAATTTCCAAGTCTTGAGTCCCCCTATCAGCTTCAAAATGAAACAACAACAATAATAACAACAAAACATTTGCATGGAGATTCAAAAGCAAATGAATGGTAAATAAATATTGGCTTGGCATTTGCATGTCAATGTTCTTCCTTCAACTGGTCCTTCATCTAAAGGCTTTCTAGGCAGTTAAGAGGGGAGTTCAAAGTTTATTTTATTTTTTTGAGCCTTCTGTTTCCCAATAAAAAGATCAGAATCAATATTCTAAAAAGGATAACTGGTGTGTCAGCTATGTTTCCCTTCACAGCAGAGCCATGACCCTTAAGCAGGTTTAACATGACTAACTGAAAGCTTAATTCTACTACACCTAGCCATTTATTTAAAGTCATTGAGTTCCTAGGTTATTACCAAATAAAATAAAATACTGAAACATAGTTCATCAAACTAAGTGCATCAACTTTTGACTTCTTATTATAGGAAACTTAAAAGATACACTTAAATATGCAAGTAAAAAACCTGTGCTGTAGTGTCCACACCTTCCCTTTGTGGGCATCTTAATTCCTGGAAAGTAACTCCATGTGTGCTATGATATTATGCACAGCTGCTCAGGAGGAATTAGGAATCCTTTTGAAACCAGGCAGACCAACAGCATTCTGGCTTATTGTCACTATATAACCAAATAAGCAATGACAGCTATTGAATCTATGGGTACTTTACACACATGGCCTGCGATCTGAGAATATGGCAGGTTCATACCCTGACAGATCATCTTGCTTTATATTTCTAGGCCAGACTTTTTATACTAGGGAATAAACAAGGTTCAGTGAGGGCTTTGAGATTCAGGAAGGATTAGGTGAAAGCAGCTGCAACATTCTTGTTCTGGGCAGTTAGCTGTTCCCAGGGGCGGGTGGTTGTCTGTGTCTCCCTTGAACACAAAGGCCCGGATGCCTCCACTTGTCCCCAGGCACTAATCTTTAGCAGTGCCCTAGTAGGCTGTTATTACAGGGGCCAGGGTAGGCCTTATCTGTAGTTTCTAAAACAAAAACTTTAACATATACATTACTTGCTAGGCTTATAATATTTTACCTTAAACTAAAATTTTCCAGTTCTTGAGTCCCCTATCACTATGATATTATCCACAGCTGTTCAGGAAGAACCAGTCCTGTGACCCTGACTCATGTATCAGTTTAGTCTTTATCCTATCAGCACTTATTGCTGAATAAGATCTTTTGTTCTGTGTCAGTATCATTCAAGTACTTTTATGTTTAACTTAATTTAGTTCCAAAATTGCCTATAACATGAATTCTCCACAGAGGTCCTGAGGTCACTAAAACAACAATGGATTTATAAGGGCCTCTGCAGTCATGGTAACTTTGTGGAGTTGATAGGGGACTAAAGGCATGGAAAATTTTAGCTTAAGGAAAAATTTGTAGGTCTAGTGGATAATGTGTGTGTTAAAGCTTTTGTTTCAGAAACTACAGATAAGGCCAGAGTTGGATTATGGGAAAATAGCCAACTGCCTGGGGCACTGCTGAAAATTACTACCTGGGGACAAGTTGGAGGCATCCAGAACTCTGTGTTCCAGGGAGAGACAAGCAACCACTTGCCCCTGGGAACAGCTAACTGCCCAGGGCTGAATGTTGAGGCTGCTTTCACCTAATCTTCCCTGAATCTCAAAGCCCTCACTGAACCTTGTTTATTCCCTGCTATAAAGAGTCTGCCCTAGAAAGAGAAGGCAAGACAATCTGTTAGGGTATGAACCCACCATCTTCTCAGATCATTGGCCATCTGAATAAAGCACTCGTAAAGATTCAGTCACTGTCATTGCTCATTGGGTTTGGTAGTGACTGGTAGTCTAAACACAGGTGTCTTCTCTGATTACAGAATTGCTGTGCTTTCTTGGTCAATAAGAAATATTGTGTATGGGTGTTCAGGAGACATTTTAATTTATTCATTACTTGTTAATTTGTGGATTTTGTAAATGTGTAATGAACTCATAAAATAAACTGAATGGGGTGTTGAGCTACAGGTCCCCCAAAATGGAGAAGTCCCTACAAACCTGGCTTTGTGGGCAGAACGCTAACCACACCTGAGTAAGAATCAGGAAGAACCAAAAGAGTCAGAAGACTCTTTGAAAGAGAGTGAAACTGGAAAAACTGGCTTTAATGCTGCCTGCCAATTACCAAACCTAATCAGCAGAGACAGGGATTGAATCTTTATGTGTCCTTTATTCAGATGGCCAGTGATCTGAGAAGACAGTTGGTTCATACCCTAACTGACTATCTTACATTTTCTTCCAAGCCAGCCTTTTTATAACAGAGAACAAAGTATGGTGAGGGGGTTGAAATTCCAGGAAAATTAGATTAAAACTGCAGTCTTCTCCCACAGGGCAGTGAGCTGTTCCCAGGATTGGGTCCTCCCCAGTCTCTCCCTGGAACACAATGGCTGGGATCCCCCACTTACCCCTAGAAGGTGATCTTTAGCAGCACCTCAGGAGGTCTGCTCTATCTCCAGGCCAAGATGGACCATATCTACAGTTTCTGAAACAATGGCTTTAACATATGCATTACCTACTAAGCTTATTAACTATTTACCCTAAACTAAAATTTTCCAGCTCTTGAGTCCCATATCACTATCATACATTATTATTACTGCTGTTGTTTGCATTATACTGTGACCCACCCACTGGCAAGTCACATCTATGAAGACTGAGATTATGTCTGTTTTCCTTCTAGTGATTAGAAGAGAATCAAGTAAATGGTCAGCATGAGGCTGGTGTTCTTTGATAAATGAGTAAAAAACTACAAGTGTGATAATGACTCAAAGGGTAAAACATAGAGCATTATGACCTCACGTAACTGGAATTCTAAAATGAAGGATAAGTTAAAGTTTTTAAGTAAAATATCAAATACAGAATGAGTCCAGGCAAACATAGAGCACATGAGGGGCAAGAATGAGAGGTCCAGGCAGAGGACACTATGTACAAAAGACAGGAAGCAGGGACATTTAGTGAAGTCATGAATTTTATTGACTTGTTTTGGTGGTTAAGAGAGATAATACAGTTGAGGTACCTCGTACACAGTGAGTGCTGAAAAGTCACCAGTACTATCATTATTATACTCCCGTGGGTACCAATTTCAGGTCTACCCACTTGAGAATAACAGTAATAGAAAAACAATGCATTCTCCTCCTGACCACACAAGCAATTCATGACATTAAGCATAGATTACAGCTTGACTCATGTGTAAGTGACAGACAATAAACCACACACATGTAAGTGTACAATCTGATGAGTGTTGGCACGTGTGCACACTACTTGTGATTCCATTCCATCCAAAGTTTTCTCACATGCCTTTGTAATCTCTTCTGCTTTTCCCCACTGAACCCTAAGAGTCTGTAGGTAATTACACATTTTCTTTAAGTTTGCATTTTCTGAATTTTTATATAAATAAAATAATGTAGTATGTTTCTTTTTAATCTGGCTTCTTTAATTCACCATAAATATTTTACGAGGAAAAATTTACACAATAAATTTAATGATTATAAAGTGAACAATTCAGTATCATTTACTGTAGTGACATGTTATATAGCCATCATGTCTACCTATGGAAATATTTTAATCACATAAAACACTGTACCCATTGAGAGATTGCTCCCCATTACCCCACACCCTAACTCATGGAAAGTACCAACCTTAATTCTGTCTTTGCCCTCTCTTCATTTTGTCCCATACATCCTGTGTCAGAACCCCTGCCAGCTTCTACATCTGGTGCTCCCAATGATCCAAAAGTCAGGAAAGTAATCTGAATCTTCAAAACATTATCCTTTCTCCTAATTCTGTGTCTTACCATCATGCCCATTCTAGTCTTAAAGAAAGGCATCCCCCCTTCACTGCAGGAGTTCCAGTGTCCCTCCCTCAACAAGTAGGTCAGTCCCTCACTCATATTATTCAGCTTCATTCTGAGCCTCCAAAACAAACCCTCCTGGAATGGCACCTTTAGGGCCCCTTGAAAGTTTAAAATGCCTAATACCCTAACACATCCCAGGTTTTACAATTTCTCATCCTGACTCTGAGCAGACTTCAATGTCATAGAGATGACTTTGCTTTGTCTTTACCTCTGCTTATACACAATTCAGTTCTAGACAGGTCCCCAAAGATCTCTCACATATACCAGAGTTCACCAGGAGTAAGAAAGGAAATTGAACCAGAAAAAAATATTTATTTCCCATTTCTCAATTCTGGTTGCAGTCTCTTAAAGGACAGACATGTACAATTTGTAAAAACAACAAAGAAAACAAAGAATGAGGACCATGATGTCTGCCCTGAGCTGTACGTCAAAGAGGGCTTGAGAGAGGCTCGTTCAGTACATGCCTCCGGGTAGCTGATGTAACAGAGACCTGCATGTTCACTAGAGTAGTTGAAATTAATGGCAGAATGTCTTTTAACATCTCTGTGATCTTGAAGGTGCAGGGAAAATGTATGTGGAATGAGAACACTGTTGATGGTAAGGGTGCTGTGGAATTGTGCCCTTTCAGGCTGGATGTCTTCATGGATTCTGAGGCAAGGCTGCTTTGAGGCAACTTGGAGCCCTATGAGGATCTGGGAAATCAGGCCATTTCCTGCTGTGAACATCTAGTAAAAGAGAAGGAGACAAAGCAAACCTTTAAAAAAAAACTATACAAGAGAAGGAAAAATATGAAGATTTAAAATATGCTAAGGATTAATACTTCAAGTACAATCACATGATTAGCTACTTACTGGGAAGTTATATTAAAGTAAAACATGCATCAAACAAGTTTAAAAATGAAACTAAGACTATATTAAAAACCATGCATTAAGGCAGTGAGACAGAAGTCAACACCCCTGATTAAAAGGCTGAAGAGATTTTAGAACAGCAGGATCCATGGGAATATTTGTTTGCTAATTGACTTTATACAAAAGAAAAACAAAACTTTGAATGTAATCCTGACAAGAGGTCCGTATATTTTCTGTGAAAAAGTCCCCAACCAAGGTAGGATTCTAGTCTTCCTCAGAGAAGGGGCAGTGGTACACCAGGAAGATTAAAATTCAAAATAATGGGTCCAGGTATTTGAGACAGATATTTTTTGGTGCTTAACACTGGCTAAAAGAGTTCAAATAGACTTGTATACATTTCAAAAGACCAGATAAAGAATGAGGGATTTCTTATTGCAATCATATTTCTATAGGGATTATCTGAAAAATGGATGTCTATAGTCAGAAAGAACCTGTCTAAAGGTTTCTGACTGTGGAAACTTTAAGACCTCTAAATCAAAACAAAAATGCCTTCTTCACCGTGGAGGGAACCACAGCCAAATCCCTCAGGGTGGAGACACTGTTTGCATCTCCATCAGTTCCTGCAATAATGGAGGGAAAAGAGGGAAGGAGTTTCAAGAACAAATATAGAAGATGCATGGACAAAATCAAAGAGGGGTAGGATCAAGGGTGGGGAGTGTAGACGGCTGGAGTGAGAAGTGACTAGTAGGGGGAAAAAGGAGAAATTGTACTTGAACAACAATAAAAATGTGAAAGAAAAGAGTTGTCAGTTCCTAGCAATGTAGGCACAAGTGCAAACTTGCTGAGAGTTCTTGAACTGAGCCAGGATTGCATCTCCCAGGAGGCTGTGCTTTTATCCCTCTCTGCAGTCACCTTTTGTTGGGAACCGCCCTGACTGGTATCAGAAAGCTGAGACCCCCGCCTAGGCTAAAGCTAAGGGAACGCCCTTGGAACCGTGAGCCGGCAAGGAGAAAAAAGCTTATCTCCCTGGCAGTAATGCTGTTTCTGCTGCCGAACCCCAAAAAAAGCTTGGTCGGGTTAGCCAAAGACGGGTAAGATTCCCCACGGGAGAACAACCCAAGCCAGGCACGATCACTTTGGGAGGCCCCCCAAAAGAAGGACTTGGGGGGCTGCAGCAAAAGGGGGGTGATGGACCCTCACTCCTCGGCTTTGACAAAGTCTGAGTTCTCAGCGCGTCCAGAAGAAAATCTCCTTATCTCTCGGTGGCCTTAGTTCCCGCGCTCCACCTAAGCCTGAAACAATGACGGGGAAGTACAGCTCGGTACTGGGAAGTGCGGATTTCCCGGGCTGATCAGGCCTAAGAAAGAACATGTAAATTACTGTGAAACCTTCTTTGTCCAAGAATGCTCTTAGTTGAATGAGGAGGGTCTTAGGAGGAAGCTAGTTTGTTCCTCAGCCTTACAGCTCTTTGACCCCCCAACTCAATAGACCGGCAGAGTTCTTTGTTTTATATATTCCTTACTTCCCCTAATGAGTATTGTACGTTACCTGAGTTATTATGCAAAATGAGCCTAATAAAAGCAGGTATGGACGGTGGATCGGCGCGCTCCCCACTAGGGGGGGTGGCCATTCTGTCCCTACTTCCCCACAGAAACTGGTTTGTCTCTGTGCATGTGTGTTTTTTCTCGCGTGTTTATCGTCGAGCCATCCACAGCATTCCGTGGTCACTGCTGGCCGGTGACCCACGCGCAACAACCTTTCATTTTTTTCATTCAAATATCCTATCAACCAAACAAGAGTATTCTATATCCTATGACATGGTTGCTGTAATTTGCATTGCCCTGATTAATTACTAAAGTGAACAGAAACTGATATTCACCACAGTTTGCACTGATGACTTAAAAAAAAAAGCCTAAGATGGGAGTTTTAACAGCCTCTTAAAGTTAGTAGGTACCCTAATTAGTAGGCTTCACCTTCACACATTACCAACAGTCTTCCTAGATTTGGGTGATTCCCTTTTGACAAAGAAATACCAAAATAACTATCAAGTCAAACTTAGCTTCATAAAGACTGTGGTTATTTCCAACTCTGTGGGCACCAGTCTGAAGAAGGACATTTGATCCAAAGCCATGTTTGTATTACCTATACTAACTATATTATATAAATAAAAGGAAGAATCGTGATAAACTTATGCAAATGAGACTACTTACTTGAAACTAATATACTCAAGAAGACATTCGAATTTATGGAAAGAAGTCAAATAGAGAGAAAGAGATCAGAGTTACTACCCACATAGCAGTCTTTTAGCTGCTTCTTATTGTCCACAACAGTGTCCAGGTCCCCTCCACATGACCCCTAGAAAAAGGAAAGAAATTGAATTTTTACAATCTATTACTTGCTTCCACTGGTAACCACATGACAACTGCCTGTATTTGAGGGACACTCTGTCAACCTCACTATAGAGATGGTGCATCTGAGATCAACCAATGGTGGGATCTGTTGTAAAATGCAATCTTAAATCAACAGCAATGACAATGTCAGCTTTTATTATTGATCATTGATGACTCAATGCAAGTCCTCTAACAATTTTTGCTTTCACAGCATATCTACTTGAAAAATGCAAAAGATTTATTCAGAGTTTAATAACAGGTGAGAAAAAGGTGTTACTCATATTTTACACCCATGTTGAGGGTCTCACTTTCAAAGAAACTATGATTTTCATGATACCACACTAATAATTCCCACATCCTTTTCCCTGACAAAGTCCATGGTGAAAGTTCTGTAGCCACATAAGAGCTTTATCTTTTAAAACAACTTCAGGCTCTTCCTGTTGTAGAACCACTGTGTGGAGGAGGTCACACTTGTACAGCAGTCAGCACCAGTGTCCTTATGCTGTGTGACTGGTGTTATTGACTGGAAAGTTAGCACACTCACAAGTTCTGTGGGAAACAGAGGATGTAACAGACAGAGAGTGGGTTTTGGACCTGAAGCTACTATGTACCTCCAGGAATATCAGCCACTCACCATCTATATTTCAGTTTCTAAAGGTCACCTGAGTATGATCCTGATCTCTGCAGAAAAATGATTGAGGTGACAATGTGTAAAGAGAGCCCTGAAATTGTAACCGGAAAAGACACTGGCATTCAGGCTGCTTGTCCCTACCAAATCCTATAAGCAATGACAGTGACTGAATGTTTTATAGGCACTTTATTCAGATGGCCAGCAATCCAAGAAGATTGCCTTTTCATGCCCTAACAAACCATCTTCCCCTTTATTCCCTGGCCAGATCTTTTATAAGGGGGTTGGGGGAGGACAAACAGGAGTCAGAGGCAAAAGCCTTGAAATTCAACAGTTGCCTCCAGGGTAGTTGCCTGGTACGGATGTCTCCAGGCTGTAATCTCTAACCATCACCCCACAAGGTCAGCTGCTTTTTTTTCAGGTGCCAGATGGGCCTTATCTGTAGTTTCTGAAACAAAAACTTAACATACACATTACTTGCTAGATTTATGGCTATTTACCTTAAACTAAAATTTCCAAGTCTTAAACCCTCTATCAAAATGTTCTCATGGACATCTCAGTACTATCAGCACAGAGAACCCCTTCTCAGATCCTGTGTCCTATAACCTAATCATTAGGTGAAATTTTCCACTTTCATGAAATTTCTTGATCTTAGAACGTATTTCACTTCACCAAACCATGCTCCACTCCTCATATGAGTGTTTCTGTATTTTAGGGAAGGCAGGCTTATATCTTCTGTACAACTCTGGGGCCAAGGAAATTATGTAGTTAGCAGGAAGGCATTTACATGGTATTACATATTTTATTATTCCACAAAGGTAGCCCAACCTATTTGTTGTGACCTTGTATTTGAAGGAGTTTTTTGTAAATATTTTGAGAGTTTGAAGATGACTTACTTTCTGGCCTGCAAGCTGAATAACATGCTGAAATAATTTCCTACAGAGATGTTTTTCTGATTTTAACAAAATGCAAGGACTGCAGGAATAGAAGGAAACTACTCAAGACAGTAAAGGCCACACAGGAAAAAACCCATAGTTAACCCAATATTCCATGGAGAAACACCAAAATGTTAATAAAATATAGAACAAGGTGAGTAACTTTTTTTCCCACCTGTTCAACATAGTATTGGAATGCCTGGATAGAACAATTTGTCAAAAAGATAACATATTTGTTATTCAAATTGGAAAAAAAAAAAGAAGACAGTTGATCTCTTCAACAGACAACTTCACCTTATATGTTGAAAACACCAGAGATTCTGCCCTCCACACAGAAAACAACTGTGAAAACTAGTACATTCAGACAAGTTGGAAAGCACAAAATCAACAGTCAGCATCATTTCCATTTGTTTGTAACAATAATGAACAAACCCAAAATGGATTTAAGAAAAGTTTCACTTCAAACAGCACCACAAAGAATGAAATACTTAGAGAAAAATGATCCAAGTATGTGGAAGATGTATGTACTGAAACTATCAAATTATCTTAAAACAATTAAAAATTTAAAAAAAATAAGTAGAACAGCAATGTTTATAAATTGAAAGGCTTCCAATCATATACATATCTGATGCAATTTGTATCCAAAACCTAACAACAAAGCAAGCTTCAAAGACAACCTACCTTTATCCCTTTTGAAGAGGGACACCAACAACCACTGCCAGGCTGCTCCTCAGACCCACTCAATGGAATTTTATGGGCACTGACTGCCTGATGCAGACTCAGGATAAGAAGGTTTATAGTGCTGAGGAAGCCACATTTTGCATTTCTATGAAGTTTCCGGCCAAAGTTCAATCTGCCTGACCCAGACTGACCTTGGGAGAAGAGCGCCAACAATATAAACAAGATCTTGGCTGAAAGAGATTTAGTTGTGTGTCCCTACACGGTGAAGAAAGCATTTTTGTTATGACCTGGAGGGCTAATGTTGCTTCAGAGTCAGGAACCCTTACACAGGTTCTTTGTGAATCTAGGCCACTAACATCTATTTTTTATAGCACTGCATTAAAAATGAAATTGAAATTTGGTAATTGCTAATCCTTTGTCTGGTCTGTTGAAATATACATAAGTCTTTTGGAAAGTTTCTTGCCAGTGTTAAGCACCAAAGAATATCTATCTCAAATACCCGGTCATATTATTCGGAATTTTAACCTTCCTGGTGTTCTCATGTCCCAATAGAACCACATGTTTCTTGGGGAATTTTAGAGCCAAAATGAAAAAGGAACTCCTATCAGAATTTCATGAAAAGTTTTGCTTTGCTTTTGTGTAAACTCAATTAGCCATCATGTTACAGGGTGCAGCCAAGAGGGGAGACCCCAAATGGGCATTTGAAATGGGGTCCAGAACTTAAGGTGTCCAGGAGATTTTAAGATGTCTCCAACCCCCCCGCCCCCAACCCAGGGTGTGGGTTGGGGGAAGGGACAAATGGAGCAGGACCATTGAGAGCTGTTTTGCAGCTAAGCTCTGGCGTGGTCATTTAACATATCTATAGCCTTTGGCTGGTCGCTTAGATATGTTAAATAGCTGTGATCTTCTCTGAGCCTGGGGAATGGAAGTAACTTACCCACCAACACGTGACTGGGGGCAGATCCCCCAAGCTACAGCACCTGCGTGGGAGCTCAGAGAAGATTGGCTCCAGGACATAGGGCCACACCTGCCCAGACTCAAGATGGCAACCCAGTAAACCTGGAAGGATACGAGTTCTGGCATGTGAAGCCGAGTGTGGGAGGAGTCGGAAATGAGGCTGCAGAGGAAGACTGGCTGCGGGGATTTAAAACCCAGACTTGGCGGCCATTGGAGAGAGAACTATGCGCATCCCAGAGAGAGAGGACCATGCGCATCCCAGAGAGGAGAACTACGCGGTTTTGGCAGAGTGAGGACTCTCCCTTCCCGCAGCCATAGAAGAGAGAACCACGCGGCTTTGGCAGAGTGGGGGCTCTCCCCTTCCCACAGCCCTGAGAAGGAGAGCCATGCGCAGCCCCGAGAAAGAGAGAACCTTCCCACAGCCATAGGAAAGAGAACCACGCAGCTTTGGCAGAGTGGGGGGCTCTCCCCTTCCCGCAGCCCTGAGAAGGAGAGAACCATGAGGCCTGGACGGAGTGGGGACCCCCACAGCTTTAGAAGGGGAACCACCACCTGGTTTTAGCAAAGATCCTGGCGACTCAGCCGAGGGTGCCGGGAACCCAGGGAGGTCTCCCAGTCGAGAAGGAGGACTAAGGACCAGAGGACTGTCTGAGCCATGGACTTCGTTTTCCTTCCCTGAAATACGGTACTCTGGACTGGGCAAAGGGGGAAGGAAGGACTGTGTCTGTTTGTGGGTGTTTTAAGGGACTTTGGGATTTTGATGAAGACATTAGGTCACTACTTTAAGTCTGTATAGCATTAAATAAACATTTCCTTTCCTTTTCACAAATCTCTGGCATTGAGAGATGTCTTTCCTCTGGCGGCGGACATAACGGACCCGGGGCCTTCTTTCAATAATAGTATATCATTCCAGGCCCCCCTTGTTCTGTTCTGTAACAATCACACATTTCCAGAGTTCCTTCTAAAATCTCTCCAGCCTTTCAGTCTGAGGTGTTGTGCTCTATTTCACTACCCTATGACAATATCTTTAATAAAGTCTTACATTTATTTTTAGAAGTATTTAATTTAAAAGTATTTACCTTAACATAACATCCCTTTAAGTAGCTAAGCATGTTTTCTTACTCAAAAGTGTCTATAAATCCTAGAAATATCTTCTCCTCCTTTTCATTGTTTTAAAAACGATTCTAATAGATGTGCCTCTCTTCTTGGAGATCACAGCAGATGAGCTGACTTCCAGGTCCACTTGTGGACCAAAATATGTCAAATCAACCTTTGCTTAGAATTAATGAAGACATGCCAGCATGAAAGGGCACATTTCCATGCTGCCCTAACCATCAACAGTGTGCTCATTCCACCTCCATTTTGACAGCAAATTCAAGAAACAAGATCACAGAGTTTATAAAAGACATCCTATCCTGAAACTCAACAATGGAAGTAAACATGCAGGTCTCTGTTATGCCAGCCACCCACAGGCATGTACTGAATGAGCCTCTCTCAAGCTCTCTTTGACATGCAGCTGAGAATAGACACCACTGTCCTTGTTCTTTGTTCTTCATTCAGTTCACAAAGCACATATGTCAGTCCTTAAGGAGCCTGTATCCAGAACCTGGGAAATGGGAAGTAAATCTCTTCCCTTGTTTCATTTCCTCTCCTGCTCCTTGTGACATCTGATGTGTTTGGCTGAGATGATTGAGGACCTGTCCAGAGGTGGATGGTTTGTGAGCAGAGTTGAAAACAGATTGAAGTAATGGAGGAATGGAGTCTTCTCAGTGTCATATGAGAAATTGTAAAGCCTGGGAGTTGGCAGGTGTTAGGCATTGCATGGTTTAAAGAGGCTCTAAAGGATTTATATGAGAGGGTTTATTTTGGAGGCTCAGAATGAAGCTGAATAATATAAGTGAGGATCTGGCCTATCTGTTGAGAGAGGAGCCCCTGGAGCTTGTGTGGTGAAGTGGAAGTGTCATTCTCCCATATTAGGAAGGGTATGATGGTAAGACACAGGATTAGGAGCAAGAATAATGTTTTGAAGACTCAGATTAGTTTCCTCAAATTGAGACAAGTGGTAATCTAGGTGTACAATCTAGCACGAGATATGAGACGGTATATGTGGGCCAGAAAACAAAGAAGGGATGAAGACAGAATTAAAGTTGGTAGGTTGCACAAGTTAGGGTATGGGGTAATGGGAAGCAATCTCTCAACAGGTACAGTGTTTTACAGGAGAAAAATATTTTAGTACTAAGTACACATGATGGAAACAAATATTGTGACTTTAACAAATGCCACTGAATTGTTGACTTTATAATAACTTTTTAATATGTAAATTTTACCTCATAAAATAATTATGTTGAATTAAAGAAGACAGATTAAAAAGAGAATATACTACATGATTTTACATATATTGAACTTCAGTATTTGGAACCTTACCTATAGAGACAGAAAGTGAGTAATTTCCTACAAACTCTGAGGATTGGGTGGGGAACAGAGGAAGGGGTTTCAAAAGCATCTGAAAAACTTGTGTCAAATTGATACATGTGGACTGTGTAGGCATGCCGACACTCATCAGATTGTAAACTTTACATATGTGTGGTTTATTGTCGGTCACTTATACTTCAGTCAGCTGGAATCAGTGCATGATGACATGCATTGCTTGTGTGGTCAGGACAGGAGCATACTGCTTTCCTAATAATATCATTTTCATGTGGGCAGACATGGAATGGGTTCCCAGAGGAATGCAATAATGACAATACTGGTCATTTTTTTACAGCTGACTATGTATTGGGTACCTCAGGCATATTAGCTCACTGAATCACCAAAATTAATCACCAAAATTCATTCTCTTCACTCAATGTTCCTACCTCCTGGCCTTTGTCCATGCTGTGTCCTCTCCCTGGAATTCTCATTCCTGCCCCCAACATGAGCTCTAGGTTTGCCTAGGTTTAGTCATCTCAGTTAGATGTTTCTTTACCGCACAATTTTAACTGGTCTTCACCAGGTCAGAATGCTCAATGACTTCTGTGAGGTCATAATGAAGCAGGAGAAAGCATAGGAAGAACTCTGAGACTGCAATGCTGACACTGGCCAGCATTTAGCACCATGGTTGCCAGGAAACACCTTTTACCAATTAGGTAGAATAAATAGTAAACTGAGGCAGGGAGGAGGAAGGAGACAAGTCTCACATGCTTACTCAGCAGTCCTAAGCCAGGTCTGATAATATTGCCAGGTTTTCCAACATCACAAGAAACACTATGTTAGCAAGAAAGAAGGACAGTCCTTGAAATTCTATGTAACATTTTCACTATCTGGGAAAGAAAGCCTTGAAACTGCACTTTCATCCCAAGGCCTGAATATGGGAGAGGGTCCCCGGTGTCCAGAGAAAGAGCCCATAAATCAACTTTGGTTAATTACCTACCTCTGGTCACTATCTGTTTTAGGAGGGAGTCCCTGATGCTTACAGAAAGAGCTCATGAAAAACTTTGCAAAGTGCCCCAATTTTAATTAACTGCCTCCTGTCATGTATTTGTTTTACAACAAGATGACCAAATGGAATCTAGAGCAAGATAAGAATTAGGACTGACAGACCCACAATCATCCCTAAATCTGGGTAGTCACATTTCTCCAGGAAAGCTGGCACCACATTTACCAATTAATCAATATGTAACTTTTTTCCTTCCTATCCCACCATCTATATAAATCCTAAGAACAAAGTACTCGCCTCTCTCTCTCTCTCTCTCTCTCTCTCTCTCTCTCTCTTAGTGGCTGAGGAGGCTCTTGGCTCTTGGGACACAGGGCCTCTGGGTTCCCAGCCTTTAGCTGCTCAGGAGCTTGCCACCCTGGTCTTCAGCTGCTCTTGCTTTTCTCACATTGCTTTGCTCTGAAACTTTCCCTTTTACTCCCTACTCTACCCGGTCCTGTTCTCTTCCATGGAAGCAGACCACTAATAAACTGATTACATACTGCTAGATTTGCTAATATGTAATTCTTTACATGCATCAGCAAGAAGAACCAGGTCTCTCCCATCACCAATAATGCTCTATATTTTAACCTTTAACCATTATCATATTTGTAGTTATTTAATTCATTAATCAAAGAACACTGAACCTCTCCTCACCATCTCCCTGACACTCTTCTAATCATGAGAACGGAAACAGACAAAATCTCAGACATCATAGTCCTGACTTGGCAGTGAGGGAGTCACACGATAATCCAAACAGCAGTGATAACAATATCATATGACTGTATATTAGAATAAAGTAAGGCATACTTCGGGTGATTTTTTTGTTGTTGTTCCATTCAAATGTGTTGGCTCAGCAAAGAGGATGTGAAGTTATTGGACCACTGAGATCAGAAGATGAGAGTACATGAAGTCAGAAATAATGAAGCCATCAGCCAGAACCTTGGTTTTGCTCTGAGTGAACTGGGGAGACACTGGAAGGTTGAATGAAAAAGAAAAACAGTAGTGAATAACTGTGTATATGGAAGGAAACCAACATTATGCCACCCTGAAATTTTAGTTTAAGGATATTGCTTTTAAGCTGTTTATTAGAAAACAAAGCTCAGAAATGACTGTCGACCCTCTTCATATTTTTGTCTAGAGATTTAGATAGAAATTGTGCTTCAGGAGAAAAACTAGGATGTTCACTTTGTCACACGTGGGCACAGGTAACCAGGTTCTTAGTGATCGAAACAAAGAATTGAACTGAATACTCTGAGTTTAGAGCAGAGAACATGGGAGCAGGCCAACTCCAAGCAGAGATTGGCATCATGGGCTGGAGGGACTCTATTCTTCTAGGGAGGATCCTTCCTGGTTAGTTTTGGTGGGCTCTTAGTTGTTGCATTACTTTAAAGCTACTGCACATGTGGTCTCCCATGATCCTCCTCAATTGGACACTAGGGAAGAGGGTCCCACAATGCTACCAAATTGACCCCCGTTTCTCCTGGATTCCCCGTGTACTAGGTTTGCCTTTCCCTAAGCCAGAGAGTTATAGTTCTCCTTGTTAGGGATTGGTGAAAAGGAAAGATATTATTTATTCAAGTTACACAGCCTTAAGAGTAATGACTTCATGTCTTCGTTAATGTAGCATCCAGCAAACACAAGAACAAATATCGGAGACTTTCAGGGTATCAAAGATGTTACTTTGTTGGCCAAGTTTAACCTGGGCAGGGGCGAACTCTCAAAGTGTCCAGCAACACAGTGCCCACAAGGAGTTGTAAACGAGAGCCGTGCCGAGTGCTTACAACTATGTCCTTATATAGGGGTGGGCAAGCAAGCGTTACACAGAAGCAGACGTGGGAGTTAGCAATTCGCTTACAAAGACCGCGCTCGGGAATTTCAAACCAAGCATTCTTGCATAAGGTGGGAAGGCAGGATGTTTGTTCATTAACCTAGTAATCTCCTGGCTCTAGCTAGCTAGGTTCTTATTTTCTCATTAAAACTACAAAGCATTGCTTATCTAGCCTACCCAGGGGAGAGCATCTGCTCGACACAGGATGTTTGCTTAACTGCACTTTGTCTCTTTTATCAATTCTTTTTAGCTACAATGTGGTTCTTGTTTACTAAGGTTAAATTTAGTTCTTAATTTCCTTATTCCCAACATTCCCCCATTTTCTCTTAGGAGTTGTCAAACCCTTGACTCTTCATCATCAGGAATCATAGTATAGGGTTGGGATAGAACCATTAGCTTTACTACTTCTATTCTTTCTTTAGTAAGGGCTATGACCCTATTTAAAATGTAGGGCCCTATAGTGATTGCAAGCAGGAGTATATCCTAAGGTCCAGTCTACTTTTCTTCTAATTGATTTTCTGGGGATCTTGTCCTCCAAATCTCTATCTGGGGACCCTTTGGCTGCACCCTCCTTTTAGATATACCCACTTTAAATTCTTTTAAAGGACAATGGACGAAGGTGTCATCTTCTTGTAACTGCTTCCGGCTAGAAAATGGACATTGTTTTACCCACCCATGGGTGAGGGGTGCCCTGAAAGGGAGGGGGGGTGTGCAGCACGGAGGGAGTCCTTCCTGTAAGGGGAAGGACCTTACAGAATCCTGGTCAGTTGGCTATTACCAGGAAGTTGCAGGCTCGGTGTCCAAAGGCTGGCATTACTGGACCGCTGGCATCCTGATTATATTCTGGAGGTGACAGATTTGGAAAGAGTTGGAAGGCACAATTAAATCATAACCATTAAATGACAAAGGCAGGGACTTAAGTAAGGAATGGCTTATCAGGAGGAAGGTGTACAAGGCATGCTATACCTGTCCGAAACTTGTGGCCCGCTATACTTTACTCGGGCTGAGGGGAATATGTTAGATTCCCCTCCTTTCAGATACCTGGGCCCTTTCTGTCCAAGCCATCAAGACAGAAAAGGCAAAATTAGTTCTAAAGTGAAGCCCACAGACTGCCCAAACCATTCACCAACCCAACCACTCAGTTCAGGCAAACCGTTGAGTCTCAGGGGTAATGATGAAAATGGGCTCCTTAAGCGAGGTTTATATTCACTCACTCATTCAACCAATTACTCAGGTAATGAAGTCATAGGCATATGCCCTATGAAAACAGAAGAACATACAGGTTAAATTCACACAACAATCCCCAAACGAGTCTCTGTGCCTGTGAGACTGTCTTTTGGGAAGACAATTGCAAAGTCCTTCCTGCAATAACATTTAGCAATGGCAATTTCACAGGTCCTCCATACCTGTAAATTGTACATCTTTGGTGATATTACAAACCCAGTTTCAACTTTCAAATGAAAACAAACTTTTAAGACAGTTAGCTGCACCATTCTGATGTCCAATACTAAGCATTGTGATTTTCCTTGAACCACAATTTTTCTCCTTAAGATCACCCTCACTTATTACATGGACTACTTTGAGTCCCACTTTTAATTTTAACTGTTTGTTTGCATAAACACACCAAGAGCAGCCTGGATCACTTATGATCCTTGAGTCTCCCTTGCTGGAACTCACACAGGGAGCCTTTAGATTGACTTCTCAGTCTTCCCCCCTGGAGCACAGAAGCAGAGTCACACATTTGCCATCTGGCTTCACCTGTACCAGTTGTTTCACTCAAATCCTTGAGGCTTCCATTGTGCTTACAGGTTCCTTTTTGGCCATCTTTCATGAAAGCAACCGTTGTTCCTTCCCTGGAAAGACTGCCATGAACCACACAACCAACCAAAGTACCAGGCTTTTTTCGTGGGCTTATGCTAGCTTCACAAGTCAATCCCAGTTCCTCAGGGTTTTCTGGTGATGACCAGAACCCATACATGCCTCCTTCAGACGTGACATTCCAGTCAAAGTCTTGGTTAACAAATCCACTATTAACGACTGGTCTTATTGGTTTTATGCAAAGAAACTTTATATTATCACTCACTCCTTCAGAATGCCATATTCTGGAGGGATCAGGTAGGGAGAAAAATACAAAGTGTGAAGGAAAATTTTTCCCTTCTGATATCTACCAGGCTTCTTAAAACCTTTACTTCCACAGACTTTCTGCAACATTCAGAAACCCTTTATTTTATACAGCTTCTGATATCCACCAAGATTGCATTTTTATGCCTTATACCTTCTTTTATTAACTAACACCACATAATTCCTTTCTAAAACTTTCCTACAGAGTGTGAAGTTTCAACTTTCCCTGGAATTCTCAATTTCCTTTTTAGAGCAGATACAGAGCAAAATCCAAAACACAGAGTTTCCAGAACAGTACACAGGTAGGGGCATTCTCTTGCACAGAGACATGCTTCTTCAGGCCCGATCTTTTGGCAGAGACATGCTGCTTTGCCCATGGTTGAAGCACTTATCAGCCCCAAATGACCCTGCCTGGGTCCCGAGTGGCAAAGGCATCCTCCCCAACCAGTTACAGGCACCCTTTCCTAGGTCTTAAAGTACAGAAGGTTTCTGATCAGAAACAACACCAATGTTAGAAATCTTGCTTGTTTCCTACAAAACCAGAAAACAATTCATGTTTCCTTTACTCCAGGTTTAAATCTTTCACATCCTTTACACATAATTTTTACACATCCAGATTTAACCATCAATCTCTTTTAATCCTGGTTCCTTTCCCACACTGGGAAGGACTATACTTAAACTCAGTATTAGACTCAGCATGTGGCACTAATACTTTGAAAGGTGGCATTTAAGCCTTTCACCATAGTGCAGGCTAACTTGCTTATTTCTATATTTAAATAAGTTACCATGGTTGCCATCACAAATATAGTTAAAGACACGTATTCAGCAGGGCTAAAGAGGCTTAAATCACTGATTCAATCAGGTGCAAGGGAGACATCCCGTTGAACCCAGGTTAAGTGGGGCTTCTGAGGCAAAAACACTGTCAGTCTCCCCACCCAGAGAACACGGTCCCCCAGAGCTGTTTATTGAAACATAAGAATAAACTGTTATTCCACATATTAGGAGCCATCCTATTGGCAGCTTAACATGGGCATAAACATAAGATACATCAGTGGTGGTGGTGCAATTCATCTTCACACCTGCTGAGAGCACAAGACAGTTTTTAGTGCAATTGACAAAAATTACATATTCTCTAGCTGGGGTTACATTAGCAACCTTCAATGAAAACATTTCCCTGTCTTTTATATTTACCACTGGTCTCCAATTATAAATGTCAGAGCAGGCCATTTTCTTTACAATACACACACTGATCCTTGTGAACTCGCCACTTCTGGCCTTTCTGCGTTCCCCCTTTTCCCTGTCCTTGGGTAGGGGGTTGTTGGGCAGCAATCAGGATCTCGGCGACTTCCTTGCCCTTTCCAATTTCTGGATCGTCTCTGTTTACATAAACCTTTTAGGCTATCTCTAGTAGCTTACTTCTATTTTCTCCTTCAAATCCTTCTACTCTTGGTAGTTTCTTTCTGATGTCTGTGGCAGCCTGTGTTACAAAAGCTATATTTATCAGTCTTCGATTCTCTTCTGCCTCAGGGTCTAGGGGAGTATTATACTCCATATGCCTCCAAAATTCTCTCTAAGAATGTGGCAGGGGATAACCTCGCCTGCCCTGCCCTGAATAACCTTGCTAACTTTGCTAAAATTGGTAGGTTTCCTTGCTGCTGCCTTGAGTCGCCTGAGTAGAGCCTGGTGATACTGGAGGAGTGTGTCCCTTCCCCCAGTAGTATTAGGGTCACAAGCAGGGGGTTGAGAGGGGAGGATGTCCTCGATCTCTCTTCTACCAGCTATTGTCTCCCCCTCCTGTCCTAATACAGATTTTGCCGCCTCCCTTATAATACGGTCTCTTTCCTCTGATGTAAAGAGTCTGCAAAATCTGCTGACAATCATCCCAAATTGGCTGGTGAGTCCTAAAAATAGTTTCTAGGAGGGAAATCAATCCCTTGAGCTTCTCAGAAAACGGGGGATTCTGATGCCTCTAATTATACAAATCACTAGTGGAAAAGGGAACACAGATTAACTGTGGGGGTGCCCGCGGTGGGGCATCCGGTGCCGGGGGCGCTTCCCGGAGCAGCAAGATGGTGGTGCCTTCCGCGCCCGTTCCATAGCGAGTTCCCCCTCGCATATGTGGCGGGCTGGAAACTCCACCTACCTCCTGCAAGGAAGAATCAGGCTCCTACTTCCGGGGATAAGGCGGGGGTGCATTCACAGGATCTAAATGGTCCTCCAGTGGCCCTGGTAAGACGGGGTACAGTCTCGACCGTCCCGGGGGCCCACCTAATGCGGTGACCAGGTCTCAGTTCCCCTCCCTTTTGCCTTATTCCCCACTGATGCTAGGCACACCGCCCGCCTCCCTCTCTGATTTCCACCCTGACACTTATTGATGTATCAGGGCCGCTCAGTGGCAATGTCGACCAAGACATCTATATAGAGGAACTGATCTGGATGGGGGGCCCTGTATACTGTGGCTTGAACAGAAAAAAGGGTGGGCAAGTCAAAAGTCCCCTCCGAGGGCCATCCAACATCAAAGGTGGGCCACTCGAGCTGGCTTAATGTTCTTAAAAATTCCGGATCCAGTGGGGGTCCTCCATACCCTCGTGCTCACCTCTGGAAATTGGAAAAATTCCTTAACAGACAATCAAGTGGGGATCCCGGCACCGACTCCTGTTGGCCCATTCTGATGAGGTCCGGGAGATAGGAGAAGAGACAAATAATACAAACCAACAAGGCGACAGAAAAGGCAATATCCCTCACACACGAATTAGGCATGTAATTCAGAAGTCAACTTGTGACACAATGAGCAGACAAAACAAGACACAGAACACAGTTGCTTGCCCTCCTGGCCTGCCCTTTCGCAAGGCGATGTCGATCTTGGCTAAGGTTGCCCAATCAGAGTCCGGGTTAGACTGCCAACTGTTATGCCGTATGATCTGACACAGGATCCGCAGGTTAGGGCCCTCTCATGCCCCGTAGGTTTCCCCGTGGGGCTACAAACACAGTCATTCACGAGCTCGTTCACTCACACACTCAAATATTTCAATCGTGGCGTGGCGCGGCACAAAAGGGAAGGGAACCTGACATGACCGGTCACTACTTAATTTCCAAAACCAAATTCCAGGGGCGGCGTCCGCCTCTGGAGGTCCCTGGGTAGGCTACCGGCAGCGTCTCACCTACTACCTCAGGGTTATTTGCTCCAGAGCCCAGAAACCAGAAACCAAAAGAGGATCCTCGGTACATACTTACTCAGCTGAGCTGCCCATCCGGTGTCCGAACCGAATCTCCACCTATAAGGGAGATCTTGCTGGGGCCTCCAAATGTAGCATCCAGCAAATGCGAGAACAAATATCGGAGACTTTCAGGGTATCAAAGATGTTACTTTGTTGGCCAAGTTTAACCTGGGCAGGGGCGAACTCTCAAAGTGTCCAGCGACACAGTGCCCACAAGGAGTTGCAAACGAGAGCTGTGCCGAGCATTTACAACTATGTCCTTATATAGGGGCGGGCAAGCAAGCGTTATACAGAAGCAGACGTGGCAGTTAGCAATTCGCTTACAAAGACCGCGCTCGGGAATTTCAAACCAAGCATTCTTGCATAAGGTGGGAAGGCAGGATGTTTGTTCATTAACCTAGTAATCTCCTGGCTCTAGTTAGCTAGGTTCTTATTTTCTCATTAAAACTACAAAGCATTGCTTATCTAGCCTACCCAGGGGAGAGCATCTGCTCAACACAGGATGTTTGCTTAACTGCACTTTGTCTCTTTTATCAATTCTTTTTAGCTACAATGTGGTTCTTGTTAACTAAGGTTAAATTTAGTTCTTAATTTCCTTATTCCCAACAATTAAAATCACAAAGTCCCTTAAAACACCCACAAACACACACAGTCCTTCCTTCCCCCCTTTGCCCAGTCTGGGGTACTGTATCTCAGGGAAAGAAATAGAAGTCCATGGCTCAGGCAGTTCCTAGTTCTTCCCAGTAATCCATGCTCAACTAGTAGGCCTTCCTCAGTTCTCAAAACTATCAGCTGTGTTGCACGGATCTCCAGCTAAAGCTGCGTGTGGTTCTCTGCTGAAGCTGTGTGATGATTCTTTGCTAAAGGTGCACAGTGCTTCTCTGCTAAAGCTGAATGGTGATTCTTCTCATGGCAGCAGGGGGTGGGGGGGGGGTCCCCCTGTGCCAAAAGTGCATAGTCCTCCTTACAAGGCTGCAGCCGTGTGCTTCTCTTCAATGGCTGCTGAGTCTGGGTTAAATATCCTTCCAGCTTTACTGAGCTCCATCATGAGTTTGCGCAGGGGTGGTCCCGTGTCCTGGAGAAAATCATCTCCAAGTTCTCACGCAGTCAGGCATTGTAACTAGGGGGAGTTGCCTCCCAGTTACATCTTGTGGGGAAGTTCCTTCCATTCCCCTGGCTCAGAGCATGGCCACAGCTATTTAACATATCTATGCAACCACTTAAAGGTTATAGATATTTTAATGACCATGCCAGAGGTTAGCTGCAAGGGTCCATTACTATGCAAAACAGCTATGAATGGCCCTGCTCCATGTGTCCCTGACCCCAACTCACACCTGTGGTGGAGGGTGAGGACATCCTATATATCTTTCTAATATCTCCTGGACACCTTGAGTTCTGAACCCCATTACAAATCCTTCTTTCAGAGGCCACCTGGCTGTACCCTCCTACACCTTTAGGCTAATTTGATTACATATGGGAAATAAAAGTGCTCCAGGAAGGCATGTGTTGGCTACATAACCCCTGTGCCCTAGTGATTCTGAGTTGTCCAGAAAAAAATTCTGTTGCCAGGTAGGATCTGGTCTTCTCAACTACCTGCAAAACACTCATTCTGACTTCTGAAACAAAAGACTCCATTTTCTTTTTTTCTCCTTTGTCCTGAATGTTTATAATCCCAAGTTTCCTCACAGTCCTGGGATTTTTTTATGCTTCTGTGAATTCTCTATGATTATATATTAAAAACTTTATTTCCTTCTGCTAATTGATGTCTCTTAGTTGGATGATTAGCCCAGCCAAAACATTTTTAAAGATAGGAGGCACAGGATTCCTATTTTTAGCCTCCTCATTACCCAGGATTAGTGAGGAAGCTGGGTTACAAGCAGGAGGTTTGGTGAGAAAACAAGTGTAGTCATCCATGTAACTGGTGAGGATAGTTGGGGCAATATGAAGAGACGGTTTCTGAGATTATTTGTTCTGAGCCCTGAGTCAGAGTGTAGGGGACTGCTCTATGTGTTGTGGGCCCAGTTCCCACTTGCAGATGCACAGGACCCACGCCCATGGATAGGTTTTCCCATGGGGAATCAGGCCTGCTATGTACCTAGGCTTCTATGAGTCTTGCTTTTTGCTAAAACTCCCTCACCCTGAATTGAGGACATTTACTGCAAAGCAACTTCCTAAAAACCATGCTAAACCTTCCAAAATGAGTATAACCAGTCCAACTTCTTTTACCTTTTCATTCACAAATATCCCTCTTCAGTGGTGTGTTTACCAGCATCCTGTCCTTCCCTTCCTGTAAAAGGTAACTACCTAAAGGGAGCCTGCCCATAGTTAATGAGGATGTTCTAGTAATGTGCCCAGTAAGACAATAAAAGCTCATTGAACACAGGGCCAAGACTTTCGCTCCCCTTGAGAGAAAAGCCATACAGTCTCCTTTCCTCCCCAGGACTCGGTAGTCTGTTTGAATTTCTTTCATATTTCATCCATAATGATGTGGACACCATGAGCCGGGTCTGCATCATCAAAGTATTTTATGAAGAATTTAAGGTGGTATATAAGAAAAAGTGAGGGGTGGCGAAAATAGAAAGAGATTAAGCAAAATTCTCCAGGAGCACATTTAGGTCAATGTTTGTCTGGGATTACAAATACTAAGGCATCCTGAAGTGCCTTTGAAATATTAGTGGTCAAGTAAATAGTTGGTCATCATCACTCATGTGCAGTTCATTTCTTTCATGCACTACCATGCCACAAGTGCCTCAGACAGTGCCTGATAGATTTAAAGTATGAGTTCATTACATGTTTATAGAATCTACAAAGGAATGAACAATGAACAATCAAAATGTCTCCTGAATTACCATACACAATATTTCTTATTTAGAAGGAAAATACTGCAATACCATAGATGTACCATTAGAACAGGGGACCCTTATAAATCCATTTGTTGTTGTCAACCACATGAAGACCATTCTTAAGCATTTGTGCTGTATGTATTTTTGGAAATCAATTAATTGAACATAAAAGTAATTGAATGATATTGAAACTGAGCAGGCACCCTTGTGGGAGACTTCTTGGGCCAAATTCCTCAACAACAGAAATGAGACTGGATTCTTGCAGGCAACAACAAGCTCAGCAAATATTAATTGAAATTAGGGACATGTAAAAACAACAATAACAATGATTAAGTAGTAATTAAGTATAGACTGTTTTACTTCCTTTTATCCAATGTGAATATCATTAATTCTTTACCTTTTCTGATTGTTATGGCTAGGAATTCTTGTAGGATGTTGAATAGAAGTGTTGAAAGCCCACACCCTTGTCTTATTCCTGATCTTAGGGGGAAAACTTTCAGGTTTTACCCATTGAGTATGATGTTGGTTCTAAGTTTCTCATATATGGCCTTCATTTTGTTGCAGTGCTCCCTCTACTACAACTCTGCTGTGTGTTGTTGTTGTTTTTTTAGTCATAAATGGGTGATGTACTCTAGCAAATGCCTTTTCAGCCTCTATTGATATATTCATATGATTTTTGTCTTTCTTTTTTTTTTCTGATATATTACATTTATTGATTTGCAAATATGGTACCATCCTTACATCCTTGGGATGAATCCCAAGTGATCATGTTGTGTGATCTTTATTGTATTTCTCATTGTGGATTGCCAATATTTTGTTAAGGATTTAGCATGTATGTTCATAAGTGATATTATCCCATTGTTTTCTTTCTTTGCTGTATCTATATTTGGTTGGGGATTAGGCTGATGCTGGTCTCAACAAAAGACTTTGGGAATTTTCCCTCATTTTGAATTTTTAGAATAGTCTGAGAAAAATAGGGGTTAGCTCTTCCATATACCTATATATCTATATATCTATCTATATATATTTTTTTTTCAAAATTCTCCTATGAAACTATCCTATCTGGGGCTTTTGTGTGCCAGAATTTTTTTGCTTACTGCTTCAATTTCACTTACTGTTACTGGCCTGTTTAGGCATTCTGCTTCTTCTTGATTCAGTTGTGGAAGATTTTATGTTTGTAGAAACGTGTTCATTTCACCCAAGTTTTCAAATGTCTTGGCATATTGTTTTCATAGTAATTTCTTCCAGTCTATTGTATTTCTGTGATATCAGGTGTAATCTATCCTGTGTCATTTCTAATTGTATTTATTTGGGCCCTCTCTCTTTGTTTCCTCATGAGTCTGCTTAAAGGCTTCCCATTTTTTTAATCTTTGGAAAGAACTAGCTCCTGCATTTATTAATTCTTTGAATTGTTCTCTTAGTTGTTATGTCATTGCATTCTGATCTGATCTTGATTATTTTGTCTCTTTTACTGGCTCTGGGCTTTGCTTCTTGATGTTCCTCTAGTTCTTATAGATCAAAGTCAGGTTGTTATTTGAAATGTGTGTGTCTTTTTTTAGGTATGCCTGGATTGCTATGAATGTCTCTCCCAAGACTTCCTTTGATATGTCTCATAGGCATTTAGGCTGTTATATGTTGATTTTCATTTGTTTCCAGAAACTTTTTTGACTTCTTATATATCTCATTGCTAACCCATTCATTGTTTGATAATATGTTATTCAGTCTTGTGAATTTGACTGTTCTTGAGTTTTTCCTCTGTAGTTGTTTTCTAGTTTGAAGTCATTGTGGCCCAAGAAAATGTCTGATGTGATTTCAATTTCCTTGAATTTGTTGAGGCTTGTTGAGTGACTCAGCATGTGGTCTATCTTTGAAAATGTCCCATATGTGTTTGAAAAAATGTGCATTTTGCTTCCTTGAGGTGAAAGGTTCTGCATATATCTTTTAAGTCTATTTGTCTAGTGCATATTGGGTGCCCTAATATCCTTGTTGACTCTTCATGTTGAAGATCTAGCCATTGTTGTTAATGGGCTGTTAAAACACCCAAGTAGAAGTGTTTGGCTGTCTATATCTTTCTTCTGGCCCTCCAAGATTTTTGTAATAAATTTGGGTGATCCAGAATTTGGTGCATATATGTTTACAATGATTATTGTCATCTTGATGGATTCTGCCTTTGAGTAGTTTGAAATATCCTTCTGTGTCTCTTATTATTGCCTTTGTATTGATGTCTATTATCTCTGATTCAGGTATTGCTTCCCAGGTTTATTTTTCCTGTCTATTTGCTTGGAATGTGTTCTTCCAACCCTTCACCCTCAGACTGGGTAAGTCTTTTCTTCTCAGGTGGGTCTCTTGTAGGTAGCCTAAGTGTGGGTCATGCTTTCTTATCCTTTCAGCTACCCTATGCCTTTTGATTGGTGCAGTTAATAACCTTAAATGTAAATTTAAGGTTATTATCAATAGGCAATTATTCATTCAATTTACCCCCTCTGTACCTGTGTTCCTCTCTAACTCTTTTTCTTCATCTTCTTTTTTTTAAGATGTTTTACATTTATATTTAGAGAGATTGGGAGGGAGAGAGAAAGAGAGGGAGAGAAACATCAATATGTGGTTGCCTTATGCAAGCCTCCTACTGGAGATCTTGTTGGCAACCTAGGCATGTGCCCTAGAATGGGAATCGTACCAGTGTCCCATTAATTCACCGGCTGGCACTCAGCCACTGAACCACAATAGCCAGGGCTTTCTTTATTGTCTTAAAGCAATCCCTTTGCATTGCCTGCCATACACTTTTTGTGGAGGTGTCTTCTTTTGGCCTTCTTTCTTTCCTGGAAAAGGCCTAATTTCACCTTCCTTTTAAAATGAGAGCCTTTCTGGATAGAGTAGTGTTGGTTCCAGTCTTTTGCTTTTCATTACTAGCAATATTTTTTTCTGTTCCCTTCTGGCTTTTAGTTTTTCTATTAAGAGGTTAGCTGCTAAGCTTATCAGAGTTCCCTTTTATGTTACTTCCTGTTTCTCCCTTGCTGCCTTTGAGATTCTCTGTATTTCTTTGAATTTTGCCCTTTTCATTATGATGCATCTTGGAGTGGGCCCCTTCCGATTGCTCTTGCAAAACCTCTGTGCTTCCTGGACTTGTGTGGCTTTTTCTCTCATTAAATTAAGTAAGTTTTCCATGATTGCTTTTTCAAACAGGTGTTCTATTCCTTGCTCCTCTTCTTCTCCTTCTAGTATCCTTATTATATGGATATTATTATGTTTCCTGTTGTCCAGCAGTTCCCTTAGCCCCTCTTCATTCTTTAAGAGTGTTTTTTCCCTCTTCTTGCTCTTTCTGGGAGTTTTTTTTTTTTCCTACTTTGTCCTCCAGCTTGCTGATTTGATCCTCTGTTTCATCTAGCCTGCTTTTGACACCTTCTACTGTATTCTTCATTTCAGAAATTGTATTCTTCATTTCCTTTTGGCCTTTGTTGATTGTTTTTATATCCTTTTCTTTGATGATACAGTTTTCATTAAATTCCTGGTAGGTTCCCTGTAGTTTTTGGTAAAGGTCTGTGAGCTCATTCAGATTCCTTATAATCACTGTTTTGAACTGAATATCTGATTGTTGACTTGCTTCTATTTTATTCATTACTGCTTCAGAGGAGCCCCCCTTTCCTTTAAACTGGGGATTATTTCTTTGTCTTCCCATTATTTGTTTGACTCTTCTTGTTTGCTTCTGCTTCTTAAATTGATCTGATTTGACTTTCTGACTTTGTGAGGAGAAGTTCTACACTGGGAGGCTGTACCATTCAGTGGTACAGTGTCCTCCAATCACCTGAAATACATGTTCTCAGGATGATCTTTATGGCTTTCATGTTTGTTCTCTAGATGTAATTGAGTTTTGATTTTTTGGGGTGTTTCTTTGATAGGTCCTTTCCTCCAGCTGGTTGACTGTGGGTCACTCATCTTACCATGTGTTGTGTGCTCTTGTGAAGGTACTGCCAGAAGAAAACCACAGAGACCAGGAAACAAACCCCTACCCAAAAATAACTGTCCCCCTCCACCCCACTACCAAGGGCAAATGAAGAAGTATCATATTGTTCAGACTATAAGACACACTTCCCTTGCCCCCCAAAAAAAATTTTTGGGAGGAATAATGGTTGTTAATAGTGCTGTTGAGCTCTGTTTATATTTACATTGGTGAAATATTATGTTATTTATGTTGTTAAATATTTAACACATTTTTAGTTCTAATGTTTTTTTCTGTTTTCCTCCTCTAAAACGTAGGTGTGTCTTATGGGTTTAAAAATATGGTATGTAGTAAGAGTGTAAATAGATGAAGACCTTTATAAGAAATGACAAGGTATATGGGATGACTTACAGAAAGAAAAAAAAAATTGAGAGTGTACAGAGAGGACCACTAACAAGAAATGGGAGGTGGAGCAATGCAAAGAGTGAAAGTAAAATTTACATCATGAATGAAAAAGTGAATGAAGAATGTGCAATGGAATATGAACAGAGAAGCATATAGTATTAGGGTCTTTTTTTAATCTAATACTATTTTTTAGGTTCTTTTTTAAACAGAAATTAAAATAATATAGAGAAAATAAAGTAAGATAAAGGAAAACAAAAGGGAAATATTAAATAATTAACACAAATATAGGAATGAAATGGAAGAGAAAGATCCACCACAGTTCTATCAACAACAAATGAGGTAAAATTAATATAGTTGGTATGGGAATAAGAGGAAAAAAGAAACATAAAAGTTCAATACATATTGAGAGGAATAGGAAATTATTTTGAAATGATAGAGGGGAAGAGAATACTAAGAGTGAGTAACAAAAACCAGTCTAATAGAGGGAAAAATAAAAATTTATGATGTTTGGAAAAAAAGGGAAAAAAGGAGAATGAATAAAAAACAACAAGACAGGGAGAAAAAGAAATTGAAGACAAACAAAAACAGGTTAAGACAGGGAAAAATTAAAAATTTTACAAGAGAAGAAAAGAGAAGGAGTGAGGGTGAGTAAAATTTCATATTTGAACCACAAAATTAGTAAAGATCCCAACATAAAATTGAAAAAAAAGCAACAACAATTACCCTACCTACAACCAACTATCAAAGATTGCTAAAGGTGGAGAGAAAGCAGGGGTATTTTAAGAGTGGAGGGAAAAGGAAGTGAGATGCCCATTGACAAGAATATTGGTTTTCTGTGTCTGGATGTGGGAGAAATAGTAAGAGTGTGAAATGGAAACAAGTTGTAGGAAAAGAAAAAACAAAATTTGAAATGAAAGTAATGCAAGGAAAGAAAGTAAATGGGGTGAGGGAAGGGAGAGGGAAATATATGAATTGAAATTAACTATGGGATAAAATCTGGAAACTTCATATGCACAATCTTACAAACCTTCATTGCTCTTCAGACTCCTAGACCCCAAAGGGATTCTCATCTCCTTCTTTCCCTTGATTCTTATCCCATATGTCATGTTTCATAACTTTTCTTTCCTAGTGCACCTGGTTACCAGGACACTGATATCTACCTGAGATCCATGTCATAGGAGGAACAAAACGGGGTCTTCCAGTGCAGACCTGTGGCAGACTAATGTGGCAGAGACGTGCATGTTTAAAAAAGTTTCAGAGTTTCACAGCAGAATATTTTTACAATCTCTGTAAACTTGTTCCTTGAGAGTGAGTGAAAATATATGTACAATGACAGCACTGTTGTTGACTAGGCTGCTGCAGAGGTGCAGTGATTTATCTCTACCCTTTTTCTCAGATTCTAATACAAAGGTCATTTTAATCAACCTTGTTACCAGAACAATCTAGGTAGTCAGGTCACCTTATGCTGTGGACACCAACTAAGGATGGAGGCAGGACAACTGGAAATATGTATTGAAACATTTCAACCAGATTAAACACATTGGAATATTTAAAAATATAATAAGGATGGACAGCTATAAGCAAGATGAGAGGATTAGGGAAATATAAGTATTAGAACGTGATGTCAGAGGGAAACAAGCATCACACAAATTTAAGAGACAAGAAACACTTTATAAAAAAAAACATACATTAACATAGTGAGCCAGAACTCAGCACTCATGAGAAAGAAGGCTGTGAAGATTTTAAGAACAAGTGAAAGAACCAAAGGCATCTCTGTTTGCTCTTTGGCTTTACAGAAAAGTAAATGGAAGCTTTTCATAAAATCTTTACAGGATGTCATTTTACCTCCTGGTTTTCAAGGTCCTCACCCAAGTTAGTCTTCTACTTCCCACAGAGACTAATACACAGAAACTCAGGAGGATTAAATTTTAAGAGATGGACACAGGAGTTTTTGACAGATACTCGCTGAATCATAAGATTGGCAAGAAAATTTTAAGGACTCTTGTGTATTTCAAGTGGGCAAAAGAAAGATTCGGTAATTACAAGTTGCAATTACATTTCTAAAGAGAATGCTCTAAAATATGGAAGTCAGAGGCCTGAGATCAGAAAGGACCTCTGTGTGGATTGACGACTCTGAGGAAACATTAAGGCCTCAAGGTCATAATGAAACCTGAAAAGACACCAGCATTCTGCCTTCATGTCACTACCAAACCCAATAAGCAATGACAGCGATTGAATCTTTATGGGGACTTTATTCAGATGGCCAGCCATCTTAGAAGATGATGGGCTCATACCCTAAGAGAGCATTTTGTCTTCTCTTTCCAGACCAGACTTTTCATAACAGGGGAATAAACAAGGTGTGGTGTGGGCTTTGAGATTCAGAAGCTGCAGCATTCCTGTCCTGGGCAGTTAGCTATTCCCAGGGGAGAGTAATCCTGTTAGTTGTGTGTGTGTGTGTGTGTGTGTGTGTGTGTGTGTGTGTGTGTGTCCCTGAACATAAAAGCATAAAGGCCAGGTGCCTCCAGTTGTCTACAGTACGTAATCTTGAGCAGTGCCCCAGGAAGTCAGCTGTTTTCACAGGAGACAGGACAAGCCTTATCTGTAATTTCTGAAACAAAAGTTTTAACATATACATTATTTACTGGACTCATAACTTTTTACCTTAAACTAAAATTTCCAAGTCTTGAGTCCCCTGTGAGTAACAAACATGTTTGTGCACAGTGGAGGGAAACACAACTATATGTCTCTCAGCCAAGATCCATTTTGCATCTACATCAGTTCCTGCAATTTCTAAACAGGTGAAAAGTAATCGAGACTCCCTGAATAGAGCCAGGATTTGATCTCCCAGAAGGCTGTGCTTCTAAAGTTTTTCTGTTAGGCATTCTATTTATCTCTGTCACTTTTCAGTTCATCAAAATTAGTCACCAAGGAAGAATTGTGTTCTTGCTCCTACAACATGGCTGGTGTCATCTAATTTAGCCTGATTAGTTACCTAAGTGTAGAGGAACTGACAATGACCAAATATTTTGCTTTGATAAATGTTTTTCTATGAAACACATAGTGGGAATTTAAATAGCCACTTGAGATTACGAATCTTTTCCCTCACACTTCACCTCCATTTCTCTTTAGGTGATGTCCTCTTATCCAAGAGTTACAAAAAGACCAAAGAGGTTGAACTTAGCTGTATAAAGTGTGGGGTCTTTTCCAACTCCATGCATTAGACTCTGAACTAGGACATTTGAGCTAAAACTTTGGTATTATTACCAAAGTTTCCAATAATATCTTTTTAACAGAAAGAAAAGCAATGTTCTGGACTCATAACAATAATCTTATTGATATATAAGGAACAGAGACTCATGGGCACAAACAAAAATCAGTGTTGCTATACACATGGGTGTCCTCATGTCTATTCCCATTGTCTACAACTATGTGCCAGTGCCTCCACGTGTTTGCATGGGGAAGAAACACTGCCCAGATTCTCTAAGCCCTTCACCTTATCCCATTGGTTATCACAGGACCACTGCTCATCCTCTGGGGGACACAATGCCAGCTACACTGTGGACATGGTACATGTGAGACCAAAACAAGGCAGGTTTTAGTCTGAAATGTGACTTTAAGTCAAGAACAGTGACAATGTTAGCTCAGATTTTTGACTGTTGATTGACTCAATGCAAATTTTGTAAGGACTATTCACTTTCAGAATGAATCTATGCTAATAATGCAAGAAAACTGTTTATTTAGAATATAACAGCCTAGAAGGGGATAGGAGAGTCACTCCAATTTCACATCCAGCTCAAGAGGCACACTTGCAACAGAACTGATGGGGTTGGAGGCTTCACACTGGTAATTCCCAGCATCTTCCCTCTTGACAGGGTCTATGGTGAGGCTTCTGCGGTCCTGGGACAACTTCATTCGCTCTGTGGGCTGCAGTTCTTTGCCATTGAACAACCACTGGATGGTGAGCTCATTTGAGTTGCAGGTCAAGACCACAGCATCCTTATCCTCTGTGACTGTGGTGTTGCTGGCTCGCAGGGTGGGCTTTCTCACACGCCCTGTGGAGAAACAGAGAATGTGACTCATTGAGAATGGCCTTGAGATGTGGAGCCATGCTGCTTACTCAGAGATCTCAAACATTCACAGTCCACGGTGAGCTATGCAGAGGTCACCAGAGTAAGGTTTTGATATTTCCAGAAGAACAATTGTGTATCTCAGGTGACAGTATGTAAGGAGAGAGCAACAGCTCCTCTCTGTCCCCATATAACCTTTGGGTGATTCCTTCACTGTTCTTGCAAACATCTGTGTAGTCACAGCCCACAGAACCTCTCCCCAGCCCATGTGTCCTATAACCTCATCATCAGCTACAATCTTTCTCTCATGAGCTTTTCTTAATCATTTTCTATTTTTTTTTTTACTTCAAAATGCATCCCAGTACTTACATAAAATTTTATGTATGTTGGTGTAGGCAGGCTTACCAACTTTGCACATCCCTACAGACAAGGGAAGTTTACAGTAAGTAGAAAAGCATTTAACTTTTGCTAAATAACTCATTAGGAAATAAGAATGGTCCAATACAGTCTTAGCGACTATAGACCTGAAAGATTTCTGTCTAAAACACTTTTAAGTCTGAACAAGATTTTATTTTGTAGCTACTGATTCATTGTCATGTTGAAATTAATTTACAGAGGGAAGTGGTTATGGTTTTAACAAAAAAGAAACAAAACACTGACAGTAGAAATAGAAGTAACTATATACTATAATAAAGGCCATACATGAAAGCCCAGAGTTAACACAATATTCCATGGAAAAACTCAAAATTTTAGTAATATCATGAACAAGAAATAGATGCTATAATTCCATATATTCAACAGACTACTGGAAGTTTTGACCACCACATTTTTGCAAGAAGATGAAACAAGTTGTATCCAAATTGGTGAAAAAGAAAAAAAAATATCCTTTTTGAAAAGATAACATAATTCTATAGAGAGAAAACTATAAATGTTCTGACACACACAAACATACACACACACTTAGAACTAATAAATAAGACAAAGTTGCAGGACAGAAAATAAACACTTAAGATCACTTTCTTTTCTTGCAACAACAATAAAAAATTACAAAGCAAAATTCATAAAAATGTTCCATTTTGTATAGCATCAAAAGACTAGGATTCAAGGAATAAACTTAATTAATGGGGTAGAAATTGTATACATTTAAAACTACCAAATATTTTTTTTAAAAAACTAGGCACAAATAAATGGAAAAACATGCATGTTAATTCTTTAGAAGAGCCCAAACTATCTACCTATTTGACATAATCACTATCAAAACCTCAAGGTCTTTCTTACAGAAATAGAAAACCCCATCCTACATTTCATAAGGAAATTCAATGAACCCCAAATTGCTGAAATGATGTTTAAAAAAGAATGCAGTACAACATCTATACTTTCCTGAGCTCAAAAATTACTGCAGAGCTAAAGTAACCAAAACAGTGAGACACTGGCTCGAAAACTTTTTAGAGAGGGAAGGGAAAGAGAAAGAGAGAGAGAGAGAAACATCAATGTGGGGTTGCTGGGGGTCATGGCCTGCAACCCAGGCATGTACCCTGACTTGGAATCGAACCTGCAACACTTTGGTTCGCAGCCCATGCTCAATCCATTGAGCTATGCCAGCCAGGGCGAAAAGATAGAGTTTTTAACACTGATATTGGGAAGGAATGTCCACATGCAAACAGTTGACATGGATTGTTACCTTATACTATACACCAAAATTAGGTCAAAATAGATCAAATTGTAAAGGTCAGATGTAGAAGTTTAAAATGCTTAGGAAAAGTATAGAAAGAAGCATTATAACATTAAGTTGGCAATGATTTTATGAATATGGCACTAAGAATTCAGGCAAAAATCGACAATTTGAATTTTGTCAAAATGAAAAATTCTGTTCATCAAAAACCACAACAGATTGAAAGGTGACATATGAAATGGAGAAAATATTTCACAAGTCCTATGGAAAATAAAAGGTTAATGTCTAGAATATACAAGATTTACAACTCTACAACAAGGGCACAATGAATAATCTGATTTATAAAGGGACACAGCGCTTGAGTAGAATTTTTTCCAGAGAATATATACAAATGGCCAATTGTCACACACACAAAAAAAGATGCTGAGCACCACCATTATTAAATAAAATGAAAATCAAATCTTTCAAGGTCAAATCTGTTGCTTGCGATACTGGGTGGGATTAACCTTACCCTTCATGTGAGAGGAAAAATGGCCCTGTGTGATACCTTTGATTTCTCCGAAAGCTTCTTCAATCATAGTTGGCACTTGTCACCTCTCAGTAACTTGACTCTTTGAAATAATAAGGCAGGTTGATGTATCACAAAAACAAAAATTGGGAATCTGAGTGCTCAGAGAATGTATGGCCTCCAGCTATATGTCTGGGGAAAATTCAGACTTCCTCAGGTGTTAGTTTAGTATCAGTGTTTGGTTATGGAAAGGCATAGGAATGGGAGTCAGTGACACCCGTGCACTTGTCCTGGTTCTTCACTGACCACCGACTGAATGCCTGGCTGAGCAGAAACCTCTCCTTCCAGCTGCACAGACTTCTATTGCTCAGATGAGGTGTGTTTCCATGGGGCATTATTTCCCAGGACATCCTAGAGACTAGGGTTAGAGCAGAAATAACACATAAGGACCAGAAGCAAGTCAGTGGTAAATTGACTACTCAGGCCTCTGGGGGGAGAGGTGAGACAGGGTTTTCCAGGTGAAGGTGAATGAAATGAGCCAGTGAGCCAATAAATAATAGAGCAAATTTCAATAAGTAATTTAGGAAAGAAGAAAAGAGACAGACAGAAGCTGATTATGGCAGCAGATTCATGAGCTCTGCCCTTGACCATCAAAGTCATTATCTCTCCTCGGATAGCAGGTGAGGACTTGGGCAAATACAAAATGTGTAAGTTATAGCAAATAGGGAGCACTGCCTTTCTGAAATTCTGGTGATAGTGGGTAATTTTTGTTAGGTGGCTATGAGATAGAGATTTCAAAAGAACTTAAAATTCTTCTGTATGTGAAAATTATTATTATTACCCTGGGGCTCTAGACCAACTGCAAAAAGAACTATTTTATTAGAGAAATAAAAAGGATCTGAGATAATGGTCTTAGTTCCTGGAGGCACAGAAAGATTGTCCCCTATGATGAGCAATTCAAGGACTCTGAATCCAGGTTCCAGGTCTGCAGAAATTTTGGATCATTCATGCAATCATTCAATCAACATTTATTTCTTCCTAATATATCAAAAGCAGCTGACTATTTGTTACATGTTGGTCCTAAGCTGGTTTCAGCGATACAGTGGGGAATGAGAAGGCAAAGTCCTTTCCTTTATATCTGGTGGGTATGACTGCACCACAACAGAAACCAAATAAGTGATGTCAAGTCCCGAGCAGGGAGATGTGGGTAAACCACCTGTGAGGGAGGCCTGTGTATTTTATGCAGTGACTTTGTTACTGTAGGTAAAAGGATTCTAGAGGAAAATAGATTGTTTCTCCATTTTGCTCACTACACAGAAAAAAGTATATCCCTATGAGCTAAGGAAGCCTAAAGAAAAAGTATCTGAACCAATTCATTGGTTTAAGAAGCCCAAGAGCCCCTCATATGTCCCCTGAGATAGAGAAATCAAGTCTATGACTACAGACAGTACTCAATGACTCTGATCAGATGCTCAAGGATTGTGTGACTGATTGACTGACAGTATCTTCCTGTTTCTGAGTTTATTCTCAATGAATATTTGGCTACCCTCTTGTCAGTGCAGGAACTGTAAAATATTAAAGGTTCAGACCTAAATCTTGAAATAGAAAAGCTGCTCAAATGAGGCACATCTTACTCATCAAGTCCAAGAGAAAATCCACTGGGCTGATCTCTGGTGAATGAGGACTTTCTGAGAGCATCTTTGTTTCTCAGGTTTTTTCTGGGAATGCTGACTCCTTCTGAACCTTCCTAAATTCCCCAGGACAGTCAGTGAATATCCAGAGACATTGTCTAACTGTGTTCTCCATACACAGACTCAGGTGATACGAAATTCCATTTCTGCCAAGATGTGACTCTTGGGCTTGAGCCAGGACTGGTGACAGGCTCAGGAGCCTTGTGACTCAGGCGTGCATTAAATTGTTACACAGTCAGCCTTTTTAAGGACCCCGAACACAACCTGGCAGAGACTCCCCAGTGTCCCTGGAGTCAAGATCTCTGGCACAGGGTTCTGGGAAGGGGTTATTGAGCTGAGCTCTGTATGAATATCACAAGGTCTCTCAGACCATGCTCTGACCTAGTATAGCGGGGTCAGCCTCCAGTCAAGTTCATAGGAACATGCTCAGGGGGCTGAACTGAGAGAGTTTTCCCTCTGCTGAGTTACTCTCATCAGAATGACCCTTCTGTCTGCAGTGACTATCTGCAGGGCTGCAAGATGGGAAGGGAACTGAGACCTTACCAAGTTTGTCTACACTCTGTGTATCCTGCAATAGATGTCAAAATCCAGCCCGAAACAAAATACAGAGAGCAATGGAAGCAGAGTCGAGAATTAGCAGTTCTGTGTTTCAAGTACAATTCACTGCCCCCCAACACCTAGAGATCAGAAAACAATCACTCACGATATACACTGAGCTTCCCATATCCTATTAATGTTTTGGAATCCTGTTTTTCCACTGCTATGGTGTAGATTCCTGCATCTCCCTTGGTGACCTTCTTTAACAGCAAAGATCCATTGGAGTTTAATGTCACTCGTCCAGTTTTTGGAAATCTTACATGGTGGTCTTCATATCGTACAAGAAAAGCAAATATATGATATCTGTCTGGGACTGTCCCTCTGTACCATGCAAACACGTTTTACATCAGGCGGCATGTTGTGGATATTTAAGTGCAGATTCTCCCCTTCAGCAGCATTTTTCAACCACATATCCTGTTGGGCCATGGTGGGCAAGCACCAGAAGTTTAAGAGTGAGACTAAAAAATAGGAAAAAGAAATTCATCAATATTTGTATCTTTGTATTGGGTTGGGAAGAATGGGCCTTAATTCTGAGCAGGTCTCTATCTCTCAGCTTTGGTCTGTATAAGAGTGTCTGTCTTCCATGGTCAAAGTCAATAGCATGGCCCCCATTACTTCTGAAAGTAAATTCCAGCATCTCTGAAACTTACTTTTTCTGTTTCAAGTACTCTTCTCCTGGTGTTTGTTTTACTCACCCCTTCACTATACTCAGACCCCTTCTGACGTTTAGGGACATATTTGATAGACACCTTTGCTGACCACCTTCTCTAAAGATTCTCTGCCTTCACTTTCTGACTGTCTTCCTGTTTTTATTTATTTTTTTTTCATGGCTATTTTGGTTACCTGACCTCACATTGGGACCATTCCTTTTCCCTCTCTCTTCCATAAAACATGGACTTCATGAGTGCAGGGCTTCTCAGACTTAGTCCCTCCACTGACTCCAGCTGCCTAGAAATACATTGTGTTGAATGAATGAGTTTTCCCAGGGTCCCGTAAATCATGGGATGCATTTACCGATGTCTGAGGTTTGTGGTGAAAACAATGCCTAGAACCCTTGGATGAATTTTTCTGCTCTTTCCTGACTTAAATCATTATTATTATTACCAGTTTTCATAATTCAATGCTCAGTGATGAATTGAAGAGGGAATAAACAGCAATCCAGCTTTTCCTGCCACCCACCATTTCCAGATTATGAGATTTTCCTCTTGCTGGGCCCCCTTTTCTATCCTTCTCTTTCTTTTTGTCCTTTACACTCAGTTCCAGACAGAAGCCTTCCATCTTTCCTCAAAACACTGGTCTCTCCAGCAGATCCCAGGCAGTCTCTCTGTCAGATCCTTAGTCTACCCCAAGGAATTGTCTCCTACTTACGAATGAGCAGGAGGCCTTGCCAGTGGACAAGTCCTCTGATGGTAGAGACTGAAAGGGATCCCATGGTGTCTGCTGCCTCCTCTGTAGATATGGCTTTCAGTAAACCCTGAGGTTCTGCCAGGCTCATAGGTACCTCTGTCCAGAATGGTGCAATCTGCTGTGTGTCCTACCTGTAACCTGAGCTTTATTCTGGGGCATGTTTACTATTCTTGTCATGTGATCTGGGGCAGGGTTGGCACACAGAACCCTCCAATGCCCAGCCTTCAGTTGTTTCCACCCTCTTCCCTTCAGACCAGTGCTGATCCCCTGTATTCTGCTTCCTTGAGAGCGCCTGAGGCTTCTCGAAACCACACAGGCACCCACAAGCTCCCATATAAACACGCTCATGCTGTGTTAGGAAAAAGAAAAGCCTGAAGGGTTTGGCTTTCTGGGTCTTCACACAGCTCCATGTAGGGGGCACAGTAGTCCTTCCCACAGCCTCTCTCTTTCACACTTGACTTTTCTCTACAGAGCAGGTGTTCTTGAGCTAAGTCAGAAAATTCTAAAACATGAATATCACCCCTGCTGGGCATTGGATCACCTGTGAGACATTGTAAATATTGTAATACCCAAGTGAAACCTTACAAATGTAGCTTCAGGAGCTGTCCAGCTAATTTGGTTTCCCAATCAGAATGAGGTCCCTTCATGTGAGGGCAGAATCACTTCTATTGCTCTCCTGTGCAGAAGGGATGTCTTCAGATGCCATTAAACTACCAGTTCTGACTGGGCTGCAGTGGGTCAGAGATTCTGCATCTGCCAAGCTCTCAGGAGAGGGTGATCCTACTGAGCTGTAGTGCACATTTGCATTAGCAAAGCTGATGGGGCACATATATCCCTGAAAGGGTGAACCATTTGTGCCAGCATAGGACGCTGCTATGTCTTGGTCTTTGCTCTGTAAACTTTTCAGTGTGGACCCTTCTTCTTTCTCAGCTTGTCACTAGACCAGTTTTTGCTTTCAGGGACACAGACTTTAAACACGAAGTCTCAAAAAGATGTGAGGATATTGGGTGTGAAGTGGGAGATGTCCTGAGTGTCCCAAGAAGAAAGGCCTTTGGTGAAAGTTCACGTGCCTGTGGGCTGCTAGTTCTCAGGGATCAGCTTCGTATACACCACGCTCTACACATGTGTTTGTTGGACCTGTCTTTGTACTCTCTGGGTGTTGGGACAATGTCTGAGTTCCATCTGGGTGGATTTCTTGTGGTCACCGGATTTGCCCATGGATGATGCCAAGCATAAGGTAGAGAGGAGCACAGAAACCCCTGAAGGAGAAGGTTCACCCAGGCCCTGTCAAAAAACAAACAAACAAAAACAAAACAAAACAAAACAAAAAAACAGTCTACTCTATAGCTGAGATTGCCTGAGCCATAATGATCACATAAGCTGGGAATATAGGTTTCAAATCGTGTGAAGAAAGGTAGTTTTGCAGCATGTTTTATTCATTATAATCAAAGTAGAATTGAAAAAGAGTTGCATAAACTCCCTTAGTAGGTGAGAGAAAACATAGCATGGAAATCTCTAGAATTGGGAGAAAAGGGCAAAATAGGGGAATGTGTACTTTTTACATTGGTGGTTACAGGAAAATTCACATTTACAGGACACAGAGAAGGTGTGTAGGGCACCAGATAACATAAAGAATGTTATGTGAAAGAATGAAAAGTCATCCCTGATTCTTATAAGGTCAGGGTAGGCTCCTTCCTCCCCTCGTAGTAACTCTAGCAAAGGTTGAGGATCCAGAGTTTCTGTCAGATGGCTATCTGTGAGAACAGGGAGAACACAGGCCCTGGCTGATGAGACATAATTCACAAGGTGTGTCTGCGGAGGGCTGTGATTTTAAGGGAAATAAAATGGAGACCAACCCTCACTGTTAGCAGGATCTTGCCCTTCCTTCCGACTGTATGAGAAGTAAAATCCTGAACCTAGGATGTCCCCAAGCAGGCAATGGCCTCCTGTCATACTGTCATCAATGCCTTTGTGTCTATGGAAACATAATTTGACTGCAAGAGTGGTGTGTGCTTCCCCTTGTCAATTTAATAAGCATTCACAGAGCTTCTGTGATGTGTCAGGCTCTCAGCTGGGCCCTGGAAACTCCAAGGAGAATAAATCATGTGTGGGCCTTGTGCTTATCAAGTTTGCTTGTAACAGAGACAGGGTGTCAGACAAATCATGGCTCTAGGGGATTAGTTATAATTCAGTGAAGGAGCATGAAAGAAACCCCGGGGGCACACACAGCATGCCCTTGAATCTTAGCTGGTCTGGGGATCATAGAGAAACCTTTTGACAAAGTGACCTCTTAGATGACACCTCAAGAATTCATGAAACAGAGGACCAAATTGAGGAACAGAGGCTTTAAAAAAAAACAGCTGCCTGCAGAGGACTGATCTTTGGTGGGCTGATATTTGGCCAGATAGAGGAGTGGACAGAGTCTGCTCTCCTGGATGAGGAACTTGAAGAGTTAGGAAGAATGTATAATAATTGATAATTTTGAGGTTGGGCTCTGCTGGGCTGTGGGTGCTACTCTTTTGGCGTCAGCAGTGCCCCAGAAAGTATCCAGCCTGCAGAGTAATTCTGCCACAGCCTGGTGGACAACCAGAAAAAATGGCAAGAAGATGTCATGTTACAGTTGGTTTTGTTTTAATTTTGTATTTTCTATTCCATTATACTTTAGATAATATTTCATGGGTATATATAATTTTAGCATATTTTTTAATTACACTTGAATATAATAAGCTTAACATGTTGAAAGCATATAATTTATGATATTTTTTCTGATGCATGTACCAGATAATGTAAAGACCATGTCCCTTACTATTAATATCTTTTTATGCCCTCTTGTGATCTCTTTATTCGTCATCTCAATATCTCATTTTCTAGTGTTAATAAAACTCCCATTAGCTTCTTTTATTATGAGTTAATATACATTTTCAGGATTTTCCAAATTTTTTATCATGACCTATGTAATTTTAGGCTGAGGATGACTTCTTGACTCAACAAGATTATTTTAACATAGCCCTTTTCAAAATCTAGTTATATGTCATTCTAAGGATGCATTAATTTTGATTAACTATTCACCCTTTATGGACATTTGCGTTGTTTCCAATTTTGGGCTCTTCTAAGTAAACCTGCCATGAACATCAATGCAGAAAATTCTATAAGGCAAAGAATTAGTATTTATAAAAAAAATGAGTAGCTAGAGAAATTGATGTTTGGAGGTTACCCCTAGAAGTCTGATTTTAAGGTCCCCCTGCAACAGCCCCACCCAAAGGTAAAGAAACACCTGATTCTTCACATAAAACTGTGGCTGCTTCATGTGCCCCCATCAGTCAACACAGTGACAGGAATAATGTTTCCCTCTAAGTTCCAGCTTCTAAATTATGATCCAGGTCACCTCAGAGACTGCACTGAATTCACATTTGGATTGTCAATCACTAGGAGCAGGGGAAAGGTAGTGTTTAAGTTTTAGTCCCTCTGAAATAAAAGGAAACCTAATAAAATAAAGGGTATATGCCAAGTGCCACATGACATTTCTGACCCAGCTGCAGGCTGTGTGACTCTGGGTGAGTGACCCCACATTGATAAGAGTCACTTCCCTCATGTGATGTCATAAAAATATGTTTGGACTTCTTTCTTGGATTTTAGAAAAAGATATCTAAAACTCCTGGAATTTTGTAAGTGATGTGGGTGGTAAGTGTACTTTTATTGTGATGACACAACTCTTGGCAGGCCTCTGGATAGTTGAGGAGTGAGGGCAGGTCACCAGAAAGGCCAAGTTCTCATAAGAAGTTTGGAATTTTCAGCTGTCAACGTAAGAAATGTTTCAACCTGAAAAGATATTTTAATAATCTTCTTGAGCCAAACATAATGATATTTGTAGGAAGCAAAATCACAATGGACTGAGAAAGTGTTCTAAAGAATGGCAGTTTGCCTCTTAGTTCATACAGTACCTTCATATGCCAGGGCATGTGGGGTTACATGGAATCCATTGGTAATAGATTAGAAATGTTGGAGAAAGAAAAGTGCAGGAATCACTGGGATTGTTAAAAACTAAAACAAATAGACACAATTTTGAGGTTGGTTGGTACAGTTAAGTCAGCAGTTAACAATGAACACAATAGTGGTAATAGTGAGAAGATATGTTTTCTCTGCTGTGGTGCAGAGAGGTGTTCAGAAAACAGAAAATTACCCTGACATTTTAAAGGCATGTTATGTTAGAGGCAAAAAGACAATGAACACTCTAAGTTGAGTTAAGGAGTGATCTTTGTCAGGAACAATACCAGCCTAGGACATGATTACCCACCAGGACACACTTTGGTTAAGAGTTTTAATTTCAGACCATCCTCTGCAGTTGCTGAAGTTCATGTGTTTTATATCTGACCATGCAGGCCTTCCCTGAGCTTTTCAGTTTTAGGGTGTGCCCCCTTTTATGTTTTAAATCAGTCAAAAGAATTCATTGATGACTGATCTTTCAGTTAGTCAATATTGTGTCAAGTGCTAGGAAGAGATTTTAAGGAAATTTTACTGGCAGTGTTTGTCTGGTTGAATGATAAATCATCAGTGATACAGCAAGCCCTTAACCTTGGATGGAAGTCAAAGCCGAATGATCTCAAAAGAGAAAAGCAGGTCAATGGGAGCAGTCGGCCCCCAGGCCTTTATAAGACATTCTGGATCATTTCTGACATGTAAGCTCCAATAATGTAAGTTTTTCTGTCTTATTTCTTTGTATCTAACACCTTGTATAACATTTACTTACAGTTTGAGGGCACACTATAGACCAAAGCACTTTTAACAATCTGACCATGTGACTGGTTCTTATTTACTATGGCCCACCTGTTATTAATTTTAATTAGTCAATATAAATCTGATTTTTGGTAGTTTTACAATTGGAATCTGTAACCTTAAGGTTTATTTGGGGACTGCGTTGTGAGACACATTTGTATTCTTGAGAGGGTAACAGTTAAATAGAATTCAATTACCATATTTTCAGTGGATCTTTAGAATGTGGGAAATGTATATGGGCCTACTTGAATGATTTTCCAGTGTCATATTTGTACAGATAGAACATCTGCTACAGACTTTATGAGCTATAGTAAGAGGTTTCTGGTAATATTGTTTACTTCATGGAATCATATTTTTAAGACCCCAATGTCTTAGTGCATGTACTTGTTAAAGTATCAATGATTTAGTCCCTTCAAGTAAGACTGGTTTCTGTTTGACACCATGTATATTTCCCTGGTTCCAAATTGCACCATTAACTCTCAGACCCCCTTTTCTTTTTCCACAGTGGTCCAGTAGAACTTTGAAAGGGAATCTTTCATTGATTTAATAGGAAGCTACAAGCATTCTCGGGTCAAAATAATTTGGCTGTTTAATACTGCCTGCCTAGCTGCAACATCAGATGAATGAATTCCTTTTGTTTTCACGGTAGCAGCTTTAAAAGCCTTCAAATTCTAAAAAATTGCTCATTGTTTCCATATCTGTATAACATCTAATAATTCTGCAACCTATTTTCTATCTTTAATTCACTTCCCAGAGTAAATTCAGAAGACGTTCTGCTTCCACAACATTGAGAGATTTGAGCTACACCAAGGGCATAGCTACTATTAGTGAAAATATGGAGTGTTTGATTTTTTGAAAATTGACAAGTGCAATTTAGAACAATTAGTTCAGATAGTTTGGAGTTTCCTACTTGGGTAAATAAAAATCTTTAGTTGTGTCAATCATAGAAGTTATTGTCTATCCAGCTTGGTAATATTACTGTTCACCATTCACGGATTCATATGTAAAGCACATCAGGTCAGTATCAGCAAGGAGTTTCTTGTGAACCATCCCTGGAATCAAAGAGATGGTCAGTGGGAAAAATATAGCCACCGATGTCTTTATTCTGCAAAGGAGGCAGTAAATTTGCTGTGGTAAGACTGTTATTTCAAGTTGAAAAAAAATAGGTGTAGAAAGTGAGAAACTTACAGAAGTGTTGAGTATGATGGGAATTCAATGGAAACATAAAACATGGAGAGCCCATAAATCTCTTTTCTTTTTGTTTGCATAGCATGTCTATAGCTGAGATGACATTCATGCAGGAAGGGAGCTCTTTGGCTTCTGATTCTAATTGCTGATGATAAAATCGCATGGGTCAAAGGTAATACCTCATTTTGAGTTAAATCTTCCTAAGTGTTTTTGCATGAAGAGTTAAAAAACTTTTACTTAATATGTGTCAGAATGTGGGCTTTAGATAATATTTTAAAGATTTTTATGTCTTTTTTTTGGGGGGGTGATGGGGCAGTTTCCATGAATTTGACTTTAATAAAACATTCAAAAACTGGAACATTTTTAACACAATTGTGACAATAGCCAGGAAAACCAGTATCCTCTAAGTTTTTTTCTCTATTTTAAAAGAGGAAAAAATAAGATTCTATGAGTCTTTCAAGGCTAATTAATATCCATTGTTGCGCGTGGGTCACCGGCCAGCAGTGACCACGGAACGCTGTGGATGGCTCGATGATAAACACGCGAGAAAAAACACCACATGCACAGAGACAAACTAGTTTCTGTGGGGAAGTAGGGATGAAATGGCCACCCCCCCTAGTGGGGAGCGCGCTGATTTACCATCTGTACCTGCTTTTATTAGGCTCATTTTGCATAATAATTCAGGTAAAATACAGTACTCATTAGGGGAAGTAAGGAACCATAGAAAACAAAGAACTCTGCCGGTCTATTGAGTTGGGGTTCAAAGAGCTGTAAGACTGAGGAACAAACTAACTTCCTCCTAAGACCCTTCTCATTCAACTGAGAGCATTCTAAACAAAGAAGGTTTCACAGTAATTTACATGTTCTTTCTTAGGCCTGATCACCCCGGGAAATCCGCACTTCTCAGTACCGAGCTGTACCACCCTGTCATTGTTTCAGGCTTAGGTGGAGCAAGGGAACTAAGGCAACCAAGAGATAAGGAGATTTTCTTCCAGACGCTGAGAACTCAGGCTATGTCAGAACCGAGGAGCGAGGGTCCATCACCCCCTTTTGCTGCAGCCCCCTAATTCCTTCTTTTGGGGGGCCTCCCAAAAGTGATCGTGCCTGGCTTAGGTCGTTTCCCCCGTGGGGAATCTTACCCGTCTTTGGCTAACCGACCAAGCTTTTTGGGGGTTCAGTCATGAATAAAGCAGCAGAAGCAGCATTCCTGCCAGGAAGATAAGCTTTTGTCTCCTTGCTGGCTTACGGTTCCAAGGGCGTTCCCTTAGCCTTAGCTAGGCGGGGGTTTCAGCCTCTGATACCAGTCAGGGCGGTTCCCAACAATCCATCTCTAGATAGGAGTTGTCAATCTATTTTATTTGAGGTAAACAAAATGGAAGCTTATCTTTCGAGACCTGATCTCCTTTTCTTGCTAGCTGTTCTGAAAAGTAAATTGTGTCCTTTCTAAATCTAGTAATATCCTAGAGCATAAAAGTAAATCAAATCTTAATCTCTGGGAGAAATAGCTGGGGCTCTCTGTATCTACCTGGGACATTTAGTCCAAGTAAACTGGCAAACTTCTGAAGTGTAGGCAAAGAGATATTAACTGTGCATTATTTTATACTGAAGTGCTGAACAAGGTACTACATAAATGTATTACTGAAAACTTCAGAGTCCACAGATGTGAGTGATAATAAAGTATGAAGATTTGGAATCACAGCATAGCTAATAATAAGTATTTTATTTATAGCTCTGAGGTTATGTGCAAATCTCCATCTTTTTTGTTTTGTTTTGTTTTCTTTAACCAGAATGTGGCAGAAGTACAGACACACTTCTATATAAAGTATATCTCCTTTTAAAGTAATTTGATATGATGGGTTTCTTTCCAGCTAGTGTGTCAGGTCTTCAAGTAAAATTGCAAATATTAGGGAGAGGTAAAGTATCATCAATTGTTATTGTAATAGGAATAGGAGTGCTGATTGATCTTGACATTATCTGTACTGGAAAGAGCTGGAAGTTCCATTGGAACATCCTGCAACAAACATTTAGTCTCAAGATGTGTTTTTTCTTCTTGTGGAAATTCCTTTATAATTATTATTTTCCCCAATGTTTCAGTATTCAAGTACACTTCACCCTTGCAGGAGAAGAATATGTACATGCCATGAGTTTAAACAAAATCTCTCCCTGTCAGGTAAACTGAGGCCAATTAAACCAGTAAAAAGGCATGCTACCTCATGACATTTTATAGTTGAAGGGGACAGGTTGTGTGTTAAGAACATTCATTAGATGGTTAGATGTCCCTACAATCTGCACCAAAGCTTTACTCTTAATTGGATGTTGTTAAGAAGGGATAAAGTCGTCCCAGTACCTACAAGGACCTTCAGGATTTCCCTTGTACTGGTCATTTTAATTTATTTTTAACCAGAAGTACGGAGAAAAGGAAAAACCTTTTCCACTGAGCGACCATACGGTTGCTTTTTTTTTTCTTCTTTTCAATCTTTTTCAAGTTTTCTATATCCTCTTTTAAAGGGAACAGACTTCTCTACAGGAGTTTCCCAGTGGACCTTTTGTTGGTGAATCTGTGGTTTTACTCCCAGGAACCTGTAGGTGCATTCACTGGAGGAGGTGAGAATAGTCAATACCTTGTGTCCCAACAGTTCAAATTGTATATTTTGCAAGCCTGTCGGAGTACTGGAGACAATCTTTGAAATTTTTAGATAGATTTTAATATTCTTTTTTAGTTTTAGAAATATATATAATCCTTCACTGCACTCTTCATAAAACAAGGTGTTTAGTTTTCTTTGTTTTTGTTTTTTGTTCTGAAAGGAGCTGCTGGAATTCCTGGATTATTTTTGTCTAAATTTCTATTGTCATTTTCTCTAAGATTATTAGGGAGTGGTAGTGAAACAGAGGTAAAGAGATAAAAAAGGATAAAATAAGAAAGAAAGAAGGCAATTCAGATTAAATCAAAAAGGAACTCAGAGGCAAAGAATCCAGTGAAGGGAAGATGGAAGGGGGAGGTATGTGGTGCTGGCGTTTAGTACCTACAAGAACCTTCTTTAAGTTCAGAGACAGTCCCTTAAAGTTTTTTATTATTTTTTAAGAGAGGATTTATCTGTGCTTCTCCTAGAAGCTTCTAATTTCCATTAAAATGTACTTGTCATTTTTCAGTTAAAATTTAGTGCACTAAGTTTTTAAAATTTTGAATGTCTAGATTAATTAGATGTTAAAAGATTTCTACTTTGGTCCTCCTAAATTGACACCTCTTCTAATAAATTTTTGACATTTCTCTAAGCACTTGAAAATAAAGTCCTTTTATTTATTGTCTATCTGCCCCAGTAGTAATGAGGGGGCTGGTGCTGAGAGATTTTAGCCTTGGAGGCTTGGTTTCTCACATCCATCTTACTATTTTTATTATCTTTGAAATATAAATTATTTCTCCCCTGGCATCATTCTTTGGGGGTTATTGGTTCCTAGAGTCCAAAGGTCTTCCTGCTTTCAGATAATATCAAGCCCTGTACCCAGTTATGGGATTGTATTGGTGATGTGGATTTAAGAGCAGAAAACACATCTATCCACCTTGTGTTTAGCAGGCTACATTCTTCTCTTACTTGTCAATGTATCTCTCCCAACCTGTTGTCCTGACAAGTTTCCCTATTTTTACTTACAGCTACCAGGTGTTTTCCTCTTACCTTTCATTCTTTAATAAAACTATCTCTCTCTCTCTCTCTTTCTTTCTCTCTCTCTCTCTCTCGCTCTCTCTCTCTCTCTCTTTCTTTCTTTCTTTCTCTTGGGTCTGTCTGTTTTCATGTCTGTCTTTCTGTCTTTCTTTCTAGAAGGGGAAGGAATGGATAAAGAGAGGGAGAGAAACTTTGATGTAAAAGAGAAAAATCCACCAGTTGTGTCTCCTGTGGACCCTGACAGGGGACCAAGCATGAAACACAGGCATGTGCCCTGACCTCTAATTAAATCAGGGACATTTTTTGCTCTGGGGGACAACACACTGAGCCACACAATCAGGTTTCCATTTTGTATTCAACTAGAGATCATGACAGCCGGCTGTGGGAGCAAAATATGTTTTCTTTTTCTCTCACCTTTCAATTCCTCTAGCTATTAAAGTAACAATCAAATCAATAGAGGCAGATTAACAGGAGACAATGTACAGAGTCTATTTTTACTAATGAATATTCTGAAGTAAAAAACATAGAGATCCAAAGAAGTATTATTTGGTTAAGACATGTGCTTTTCTGAAGATAAAGAACAAAAAGCATTGTGGTTTGAACTTCAGGACACACACACACACACACACACACACACACACACACACACACACCCCGTAGCATGGATATTCCAAAACAAGTGATTAGTAAATAGATATTGGTTTGGCATTTCCATGTGAATGTTCCTCCTTCAGCTGGTCCTCCTTCTAAATACTTCCTAGGTCGTTAGGAGGGAAGTTCTCACTTTTTGTTTGTTTGTTTGTTGTTTGTTTGTTTGTTTGTTTGTTGAACCTTCTCATTCCCAATAATGAGAGCAGAATCCATATTCTAAAAGACACATCTGGAGTGGCAACTAGTCTTCCATTCACAGCCTGGCCACTACCCTCCAGCTGTCTTAACAAATCTAACTGAAAGCTCCATCCCACTACACCTAGGCATTAATTAAAGTCACTATGTACCTAAATCATTACCAAACAAGATAAATTACTGATATTCTTTTGTCAATCTAAGTGTTGCAACTTTTGACTTCTTATTATAGAAAATTTAAAAGATACATTTAAACCTGCTAATAAAAATGTTCCTTTGGTGTTTATCGCTTCCCTATCATGGAGACCTTAATTCCTGAAAAGTAAATACCTGTGTTGTGATCTTATCCACAGCTGTTGAAGAAGAACTGGGAATCCTGTGACCCTGGCTCGTGTCTCAGTTTAGTGTTTATGCTATCATTATTTAATTCCTTAGTCAGAGCATATATTTGTTCCTGTGTCCCTAATTTCAATTAGTCTATCTGAGCATGTTGCTGCCTGAAAGACTCCAGTCCCATTTCTATTGTTGAAAAATTGGGATCAGGAATTCTCAGAGGGACACCTGCTCAGTTTCATCATCATTCAAATACTCCTATATTTAACTTACTTTAGTTCCTAAATCGCCTACAGCATGAATGCTCCAGAGAGATCCTGATGTGACTGCAACAATGAATTTATAAGGGCCTCTGCAGTCATAGTAACTTTGTGGTATTGCAGTATTGTCTTAGTCGATAAGAAATGCTGTGTGTAGGTGTCCAGGAGACATTTTGATTGATCATAACTTGTTCATTTCTAGATTCTGTGAATGTGGAATGAACTCATACTGTAAGCCTGTAACCGGAAAAGAGTTTGGGCTGCCTGTCACTACCAAATCCAATAAGCAATGACAGTGATTGAATCTTTTAAAGGCGCTTTATTCAGATGGCTTGCTATCTGAGAAGATGGTGGGTTCATACCCTAACAAATCATCTCCCCTTCTCTTTCCTGGCCAGATGTTTTACAAGGAGGGTGGGGGAAGATAAACAAGGTGTGGCGAGGGCTTTGAAATTCAGGGAGGACTAGGTGAGCAAAGCTGCAGCATTCCTGTTCTGGACAGTTAGCTCTTCCCAAGAGAGTGGTCCTCTGCTCTCCCTGGACACAAAAGTTCGGATGTCCCCAGATGGTAATTTTCTATCAGTACCCCAGGAGGACAGCTGTTTTCCCAGAATTCAGGATGGGCCTTATCTGTTGTTTCTCAAACAAAAGTTTTAACATACACATTACTTGCTAGACTTATAACTTTTTACTTTAAACTAAAATTTCCCAAGTCTTGAGTCCCCTATCATTCCCCACCATTAGTATTAAACTATCTCATTTCTCTGAGATCAGAAATTAGCATTGGACTGTCCAGTGGGGGCTTGTGGTTAAGAATACACCTAATTAAAGACCTACATAAGGAGGCATATGATACTCTAGAAAATGACAAAGATAAAAACAATAAATGTCTCTCAAAGACCAGGTATACTGGGCAGCCTGGAGGTTAGTTTAGACAGGTCAATATCAAATAATCTCTCTCTCTGTTTTACATTAGACATTGCATTATTACTTGCTTTATTTTATGCTCTATAAGTTGTGAATTATCAGTTAATTTAAAATAGCTCTCAGTCCCATACTGAACTCGAATTGGAAGAGGCGAGCCTGGTCTCAAAATGGAGGACCACGATCCAAAGGAACCAGAGCAGTTGAGAAAAGTCTTTATTGGTGGTTTGAGCTTTGAAACTACAGATGATAGTTTAAGAGAACATTCTGAGAAATGGGGCACACTCACAGATTGTGTGGTGATGAGAGACCCCCAAACAAAACATTCCTGTGGCTTTGGTTTTGTCACTTACTCTTGTGTTGAGGATGCAGCCATGTGTGCTCAACCACACAAGGTTGATGGGTGTGTAGTGGAACCAAAGAGAACTGTTTCTAGACAGGATTCTGTAAAGCCTGGTGCCCATCAAACAGTGAAGAAAAATTTTCTTGGTGGTATTACAGAAGATACAGAAGAGTATAATTTGAGAGACTACTTTGAAAAGTATGGCAAGATTGAAACCATAGAAGTTATGGAAGATAGGCAGAGTGGGAAAAAAAGAGGATTTGCTTTTGTAACTTTTGATGATCATGATACAGTTGATAAAAATTGTTGTTCGGAAATACCACACTATTTTTTTTAATATTTTTTTTATTTATTTTTAGAAAGGGAAGGGAGGGAGATAGAAAGAGAGAGAGAGAGAGGGGAACATCAATGTGCGGTTGCTGGGGGTTATGGCCTGCAACCCAGGCATGTACCCTGGCTGGGAATCGAACCTGGGACACTTTGGTTCCCAGCCCGCGCTCAATCCACTGAGCTACGCCATCCAGGGCAAGAAATACCACACTATTAATGGGCATAATTGTGAAGTGGAAAGGCCCTTTCTACTTCACAAATCAAGAAATGCACTCTGCTGGGTTGCAAAGAGGCTGTGGAGGTAGATCTGGAAACTTTATGGGTAGTGGAGGAAACTTTGGAGGTGGTGGAGGTAACTTTGGCCGTGGTGGAAGAGGAGGCTATGGTGGAGGTGGCAGCAGAGGTAGTTATGGAGGAGGTGATGGTGGATATAATGGGTTTGGAGGTGATGGTGGCAACTATGGCAGTGGACCTGGTTATAGTAGTAGAGGAGGCTATGGTGGTGGTGAACCAGGATATGAAAACCAAGGTGGTGGATATTGTGGTGGTGGTGGTGGATATGATGGTTATAATGAAGGGGGAGATTTTGGTGGTAACTACGGTGGTTGTGATGGGAACTATAATGATTTTGGAAATTATAGTGGACAACAGCAGTCAAATTATGGACCCATGAAGGGAGGGGGCAGTTTTGGTGGAAGAAACTCTGGCAGCCTCTATCGTGGTGGTTATGGATCTGGTGGTGGAAGTGGTGGATATGGTAGCAGAAGGTGCTGAAGACTCAGCAAAAAAGGGCTACAGTTCTTAGAAGGAGAGAGCAAGGAGTTGTCAGGAAAGCTGCAGGTTACTTTGAGACAGTCGTCCCAAATGCATTAGAGGAACTGTAAAAATCTGCCACAGAAGGATCGATGATCCATAGTCAGAAAAGTTACTGCAGCTTAAACAGGAAACCCTTCTTGTTCAGGACTGTCATAGCCACAGTTTGCAAAAAGTGCAGCTATTGATTAATGCAATGTAGTGTCAATTAGATGTACATTCCTGAGGTCTTTTATCTGTTGTAGCTTTGTCTTTTTCTTTTTCTTTTAATTACATCAGATATATTGCTTTGTAAATTGTGGTAGTGGTACCAGGAATAAAAAAATAAGGAATTTTTAACTTTTCAAAAAATTAATTTAATATAGCAGAGTCATTTAAATTTTTCACACCCATAATTATGCCTTATAAGAAGGTAGTCTATAGCTGCACAATTACCCAGTAAAGCTTTTCTGACTTGTCTTAGTTCTTGACTAATGGCACTGATAGCTTGCAAGGTGGCATTCAAAGCTTTTGCCACAATACAGCCTATTCAGCTTATTTCTACATTAAATAAGTTACCATGATTGGAATTACAAATATAATTAAAGACACATATTCAGCAGTGCTAAAAGTTGTAAGTTACTGAGGCAATCAGCTGAAAGGGAGAGATCCCGCTGAACTCAGGTCAAGCGGAGCTGAGGCATAAACACTGTCAGTCTTTCCAGAGCTTGGTCCCCCAGAGCTGTTTGCTGGAACATAGGAATAGATATTTTACATATCAGAAACCATCCTGTTGGCAGTTCAATGGGAGCAAAAGCATAAGATATGTCAGTGGTGGTGGTGTAATTTATTTTCACATCTTCTGAGACTACAAGACAGTTTTAGTACAGTTGACAAAAGCTGCACACTCTCTAGCTGGGGTACATTAGTGACCTTTAAGGAAAACATTTCCCTGTCCATTATAGCTACCACTGGTCCCCATTTATAAATATCAGAGTAGGTAATTTTCTTTTCAATATGATCAAACACAGTATAGTTTCTAAGGCTTTCTAAAGGAGTACAGACACTTATAAGACATGAAGGGAAAGTTTGTTCAACATAAGTTCCTCCTGCAAAGTAAAAGTTAGAAATATTCAGAATAATTTTTGCTAAACATACCCAAATACTTTCAACTTGTTTGAAAGGAACAAGTTGTCCCCAACTAGGTTGAAACAAGAGATAGTGAAGAGAATAAAAGTCATTGTTTCTTAAAGATGACTTTCAGATATTCCTCCAGTACTTTCTTTATTTGGGTGTGATGAGTCTAAGGTTTTATTTCTGCTAGTTTCACCATGGTGGGGGTGGTGAGGAATATGTCCCAAGGTTCAGTCCACTTTCCTCCTAGTTGGGTTTTTTGGAGATGCTGTCTTCCAAATCTTGAGTAGCACTTAGTCTGCAGGCTTAAAAGAATGCAGCAAACTTGTGAGAGAAAAGTGTCTAATAAAGGCGAGGTCATTCATCACAGCTAAGGTCTGACTTAAATGTTGTACATATTTCTTTACCTTCAGCTTTTTTTTAATGTATATACATATTTCTCACCCCAACTGTGACCTGAAATGGCTACCTGTGCACAATTTGATAAGGAATCAACTGAATCCCACTTCAAGGAGCCACCTTCATCCTGAGCAGGACAATAGGTAAAGCTTGACCCTAATGAAGATGAGTTTCTTGACACAGTTTGGGTGTATTTTTCTTCAAGGTATGGCTCACTTTCTCTACCTTCTCAGAATCCTGAGGTCTCCATACCACGTGGAGTCTCCACTTGATTCCTAAAATTTACTAACTTCCTGTGTAATTTCTGTAACAAAAGCAGGCCCATTATCAATCTGGATGCTGCCAGGGAGTCCAAAGTGAGCTATTATTTCCTTCAGGAAAGCTTTCACAGTCTCTACAGATTTCTCCATTTTAGTAGGATAAGCTTCTACCCACCCTGAAAAACATGTCAACAAAAGATAACAAATATTTCCACTGTCAGAGCCTTGGCATCTGTGTAAAGTCTATTTGCCACTTTTCAAATGGACACTGTCCTTGGTATTGTTTTCTTTTTCCTCTGATGGGGTTCTGTTTTGGGATTGTTCTTCTGGCACATAATACATTTGGTAACTAGTTTTCTTATGGCTCTAGAAATTCCAGGACTTGTGAGCCACATTTTGACATAGGTGGCTAATGAGTCTTTTCCACAGTATGTGGAAATGCTTCATGACTGGCTCTACTAAATGTTGAGGAAAACAGTATAGCTCCTTTCTTACTGTTTTTCCATTCACTATCAAGACTTTCTTCATTAAAACCCCATCCCTTAACTTTTTTGAAGTCTGCAGTTGAATATTCAGGATCAAATTTTGACAAGGCGGGAACAAGTACCAAGAGCATTATAAACTTTCCTTTAGTAGCCGTTTTTGTTGCCTGTTCAGCCAGATTGCTTTCTCTGGCCACTTTAGTGTCCTCTTTCTGATTCCCTTCACAGAGCATAACTGCCGTATGTAAAGGTACCTGAAGAGCCTTTAATAATTTTAATATTTCTGCTGCATGCTAAATCTCCTTTTTATTTGGAGGTTAACAGTTCTTTGTGTTCCCAGATGAAACTATGTGCATGCAAAATCAGGAAAGCTTACCTTGAGTTGATACACACATTCATTCTCTTTTAATGCGACAATTACAGCACCCTTGTCAATGCAATCAGTTCAGCTTTCTGAGCAGAGGTTCCTAATGGCAAGGCCTTGACCTCCACTGCTCCTTCAGGAGCCACAACTACATACCCAGCTGTTGGGAACCACCCTGTCTGCTTTCAGAAGCTGTAACCCCCCCATGACTAAGGCTGAGGGAGCGACCTTTAGACCATAAGACACTAAGGAGACAAAGCTTATCTCAGTGGCAGTAATGCCACTTCTGCTCCTTTTACTTCATCCATAACTGGCCCCTGATGCTTGGACATTTAGCAAATGAGGGTAAGATTCCCCAAGGGGGTGATGATCTAAGACAGGCACGATCACATGGCAAGTCCTCAAGGAAGGACTTGAGGGGTAGAACAAAAGGGGGTAATGGACCCTCGCCCCTCGTCTTTGAAAAGGCCTGAGTACTCACTCTGTCTGCAAGAAGTCTCCTACAAGAAGTCTCCTAATCTCTTGGCTTCCTTGCTTCCCCTGCCTGTCTTAAGCCTGAAACAATGACACAGGGTGGTGCAGTCCTATGCACTAGAGGGAGGGATCCCTGGGCAATCAGGCCTAAGAAAGTATATGTAAAATCCTGTGAAACCTGCTTTATTTAGAGTGCTCTCAATTAAATAAGGGTCTAAGCAAGAAGTGAATTTGTTCCTCAAAAGTTTTATTGCTCTTTATCTATCAGACCCTGACTCAAAATAGGCCCTGAGAGTTCATTGTTATCTATTGTTTGATCCTTGCTGCCTGACAATTAGTGAGCTTTACCTGTATTCTTATGCAAACGAACCCAATAAAAGCCCATTGAGAAAAAGGCTCTTGGACCTTCTCCTTTGAGAGATTGGCCACCTTTCCTCCCCAAGCAGATCCTGTCTTGGTAGACTTATTCTCATCTGTGGTGGCCATGGGGTCCCTGAGGGCAGAGACCCTCACACCCAGCCTTTCTACTTCCTTTGTCAATATAACTGCTTCCATCTGTACAGAGAGTCCAATCTGCTTCTTCTAAAGGATGGTCCTGTAAATCAATTCTGCTAGAATACACTTCATCAGTTATTTCAGCACAGTCATGTATTAGTGCAGCCCAGTCAGAGTCTGAGAGAAAAAGGCAGGAATTACTGTTACAGGGTGCAGCCAAGAGGGAGGACCCCAGGTAGGCATTTGAGATGGGGTCAGAGCTTGGGGTGTCCAGGGGATTTTAAGATGTCTCCATCCCACCCCCACCCCCCAGGGTGTGGGTTGGGGGAAGGGACAAATGGAGCAGGGCCATTGAGACCTGTTTTGCATAGCAACAGCCTTGCAGCTACCCTCTGGCATGGTCATTTAACATATCTATAGCCTTTGGCTGGTTGCATGGATATGTTAAATAGCTGTGATCATCTCTGAGCCAGGGGAATGGAAGTAACTTCCCCACCAAGATGTAACTGGGGGCAGATCCCCCAAGCTACAGCGCCTGCATCAGAGCTCAGAGAAGATTGGCTCCAGGACATGGGGCCACACCTGCCCAGACTCATGATGGCAGCCCACTAAAGCTAGAAGGATATGAATTCTGGCATGTGAAGCCAAATGTGGGAGGAGTCGGAAATGAGGCTGCAGAGGAAGATTGGTCACGGGGATTTAAAATCCAGACTTGGCGGCCATTGAAGAGAGAACCATGCGTCTTTAGCAGAGTGGAGACTTCCGCATCCCAGAAGAGAGAGAACTGTGCTGCTTTAGGCAGGAGAGCCATGCACAGCCCTGAGGAGGACAGAACCATGCGGCTTTAGCAGAATAGGGAGGACCTCAGCCATTGAGGGAGAACCATGCGCAGCCCTGAGAAGGAGAACCGTGCTGCTTTAGGAGAGAGAACCATGTGGCTGTGGAGGTGCAGAGAGGATCATGCCCATTGTGGAGAGAGACACACAGCTTTAGCAGAATAGGGAGGACCTCAGCCATTGGGAGAGAACCATGCTGCTTTAGGAAGGAGAGCCATGCACAGCCCTGAGAAGAGAACCATGTGGCTTTGGCAGAGTGGGGACTCTCCCCTTCCCACAGCCCTGAGAGGGAGAACCACGTGCCTGTGCCAGAGTGGGGACTCCTGCAGCTTTAGAAGGGGGAACCACCACCTGGTTTTAGCAGAGATCCCAGCGACTCAGAGGAGGGTGCTGGGAACCCAGGGATGTCTCCCAGTCGAGATGGAGGACTAACTAAGAACCAGAGGACTGCCTGAACCATGGACTTCGTTTTCCTTTCCTGAGATACGGTACTCTGGACTGGGCAAAGGGGGAAGGAAGAGAGGACTGTGTCTGTTTGTGGGTGTTTTAAGGGACTTTAGGATTTTTGATGAAGACATTAGGTCACTACTTGAAGTCTGTATAGCATTAAGTAAACATTTCCTTTCCTTTTCACGAATCTCTGGCATTGAGAGATGTCTTTCCTCGGGCAGCGGACATAACGGATCTGGGGCCTTCTTTCAATAATAGTATATTGTCTCAGGCCCCCCTTGTCTGTTCTGTAACATTACTTTACTTACAGTTTTGAGGGAGATGTTGGGATTGTTGAGAAGAAAGGGCTTGGTTCCTGCCCATTCTTTCAGCAGTTAGCCACATATTTCCCTTTTGCTCCAGCAGGCTCAACACTTGCTGCAACACATAACTGGTACAGGCTGTCCCAAGGCAAACTTTTTCAGCTTCTTCCAAGAGATTGCAGGTGGCTGCCACTCTCAAGCAGGCTGGCCACCCCTGGGCAGTGTGATTAATTTCCTTGACAATTATGCGATGGACTGCAAATGTCACTAAGCATTTGGGTAAGGAATTCTAGGGCAATGCCCTGTCTTTCCCTATACATTTCATTGAAAGGACTTCAGTAGGGTTGAAAGCCCCAAGGCTGGTACTGAAGCAGGGACTCAAAAGCCTGAGAGCATTCCTTTGTCCATTCTAAATGGCTATATTCTGGTCCCTTCAGAGCCTCATACAGTGGATTAACAATGAGCCCAAAGTTTGGAATTCAAATGAAGCAGTCACTTGCCATCCCCTGGAATCTCCTTTAGTATTTCCTGGTGTTGGGAGGGGTTCTCTGTGGACTTTTCCTACACGGCCTGCACCATGGTCAGACTTTTCTGCTCATGGAAACCTTTCCCCATTTCCTCTAGGCAGCATCTCTTATAATGTTCTAAGAGAGAAAGACCATTCCCATTAGGGTCCCAGTTGGGCTCAGTTATCCGTATTACCCTGAGAAGGCCCAGAGCCCCTTCTGGATTTTTTTGGTGTTACCTTTGAGCCTCTTCATTTGCCTTATCCAACACCAGCCTCTGCTCATTCCCCATAAGCAAAGAATTCAATAAGGCTTGTTTTTCTGCCCAGTTGAGGTGATAAGTGGCAAAAACTGACATAACCAAGTCAGTCATTTTAGCAGGGTTATGTCCATAAGAAGGGTTTGAGCTTTTCCAGTTTAATGAATCCAATGTAGAAAACAGAGTATGTGCCCAATAACATCTAGTAAGGGTGGCCTTCTGGCCTTACTCTTACTAAAAAGTCTCAGAAAATAATATATCCCTGCCTCATTAGGGGCTTTTCCTCCAGGAATGTGGTTCCTTGACCGATTCAAGATGGCGATGCCAGTTCAGGCGCACTTTCTCCATTTCACACATAGGAGTGGATCCGCTGGGGCTGCAAGAACTCTGACGAGCTTGCAGTGGTCATTAACTTATTTTCCTCTTTTTTTTTTCTTTTCTTTTTAATTCTGCATGCATCTTTATCAGGTAAACCCAAACACATCTAGATAAGGCAATTTGTCCCATTTGCCTCATTTTTGACAAAACAACTCTAGTTACAGTATAATACAGTAATTTAAAGACACATTCAGTGACCAGCGCTCTCTTGAGTCTAAGTTATACATGGAAAATATAGAACAGTACTAATCCAAAACAGCATACACTTTTGATATACGGTTATAAATTGATGAATTAGAACTGGCCCAAAGGGCTGTTTCGAGGAACAGAGGATTTCCCCCACATTCTACTAGATGGCACTCCATGGAGCTCCAAACAGAAGGTACCCAAAACAGAACAGGTGAGCTAACTTGTGAACCAAGATTTCAACCTAAACCAGAAAGCACAATGATTCAATCCAGTGTGATGCAGGACGAGACGTGCTGGGAGAGAAGCAGGGAGAATCCCCAAGTGAAAAAAATTGGCAGTTGCTAGCGATTCTCTAACTCCAAACCCTTAGGGCCTCTAAGTCCAGGCAGCCAATGGGACTCCCCACCAAATACTCAGATTTACTGGAAAGTCCCAAAGACTGTCCCAGCATGGAGTCACCAAAATATGTAACTGGAAAAGACACTGGCGTTCAGGCTGCCTCTCATTACAAAATCCAATATGCAATGACAGTGATTGAAACTTTTATGGTTGCTTTATTCAGATGGCCTGCTATCTGAGAAGATGGTGGGTTCATACCCTAACAAACCATCTTCCCTTCTCTTTGTGACCAAAGATCTCTTACAAGGAAGGTGGGGGAGTATAAACAAGGTGTGGCCAGGGCTTTGAAATTCTGGGAGGATTAGATGAGCAAAGCTGCAGCATTCTTGTTCTGGGATGTTAGCTCTTTCCAAGGTGGATGGTCCTCTGCTCTCCCTGGGACAAAGGTTCAGATGTCCCCAGGTGGTAATCTTCTATCAGTGCCCCAGGAGGCCAGCAATTTTCCCAGGATTCAGGATAGGCCTCATCTGTTGTTTCTGAAACAAAAGCTTTAATATACACAATACTTGCTAGACTTATAACTTTTTATACTAAACCAAAATTTTGCAAGACTTGAGTCCCCTATGAAACCTACCAGGCACTATCTGAACCATTGAGGGGACAATGGTGGATGAAAGACAAACTGGACATGATTGTTGATGTCTAAGAATTTACTTGACCACTAATATTTAAAAGGCACTTCAGGGTGCCTTAAAATTTTAATCCCAGCCAAATAGTTGTGATTCTCAAGAATTTTTCTGAATCCCTTTGTATATTCACAACACCTCTCTTCTTTTTACAATACACATTAAATTCTTCACAAAACTCTTTGACTCTAGGTGCTCAGAGCAAATCCTGAAACTGTAACTTCTTTTCACGCTGGTCCAACCAATCTTACCTGGCACATGGATGGTGTACTTGCCATACTGCTGAACTCCCTGCTTGCAAAGCAGCACCCTTACTAATGCTGGCTAATTTGGAGAGTAAAATATAATGAAATTGTCCTTCCCATCTTCTAAATATTTTAGGCTTGCCTAATCATCAAAATAACAGACACAGATTAGCAGAAAGAAATAGTTTTTAACATGTGATCATGGATAATTCACAGAAGCATAAAAATTGCTATGACTCTAAGGCAATATTTTGTACATAAAATTTTTTAGAACAAGGAGAGAAAAGGGAAAGTGGGCTTGTTGATGGGAGAAACCTGGTTCTTCTCGCTGACACATGTAAAGAATTACATATCAGCAAATCTAGTAGCATGTAATGAGCTTATTAGTGGCCTATTCCCATGGAAGAGAACAGGACTGGGTAGAATAGGGGGTGAAAGGCAAAGCTTCAGGGTAAAGCAGGGTGAGAAAAGCAAGAGAGGCTGAAGACCAGGGTGGCAAGCTCCTCTGCAGACTGAGGTCAGGTTGCCAGAGGCCTGGTGGCCTGAGAACCAGGATCACCCTGAGTCCCTGAGACAGAGAGAAAGAGAGAGAGAGAGAGAGAGAGAGAGAGAGAGAGGGGGGGGGGAGAGGGAGAGTATTTTGTTCTCAGGACTTATATAGTTGGTGGGATAGGAAGGAAAAAAGTTACATACTGATTAATGGGTATATGTGGTGCCAGCTTTCCTGGGGGATTGTGATCACTCAAACTTAGGTATGTGTGGGGGTCTGTTAGCCTAAATCCTTATCTAGCTCCAGAACCCATTTGTTCATCTTGTTGTTAAACAAATACATGACAGGAGACAGTTAATTAAATCTGGAGCACTTTCCAAAGTTATTTATGGGCTCTTTGTGTAAGCATCAGGGACTCCCTCCTAAAACAGATAGTGACCAGAGGTAGGCAATTAACCAAAGTTGTTTTATAGGCTCTTTCTTTGGGCACCAGGGACCCTCTCCTACATTCAGGCCTTGGGATGAAAGCACAGTTTCAAGGCTTTCTTTTTCAGATAGTGGAAATGTTACATAGAATTTCAAGGACTGTCCTTCTTTCTTGCTAACATAGTGTTTCTTGTGATGTTGGAAAACCTGGCAATATTATCAGACCAGGCTTAGAACTGCTGAGTTAGCATGTGAGACTTGTCTCCTTCCTCCTCCCTGCCTCAGTTTACTATTTATTCTACCTAATTGGTAAAAGGTGTTTCCTGGCAACCACGGTGCTAAATGCTGACCATTGACAGTGCTGCAGTCTCAGAGTTCTTCTTTTGCTGTCTCCTTCCTCAGGCTTCTTATATTTCAGAAGTCAGAGAGTACTTTACAGGTGATTGAGAAGAGCAGTTCCTATATGGAAAGAGAATTTTCTGGGAAACTGAGAATCAGTGGGACAGAGTAGTATCTAGACAACAGGTGCCTTCCCAAAGCCCTCTCATGAACCACACATAGTCAATTAGCCTACAGTAAATTTTCCTGAAGCATGTTTCCTGTTGGATTCCCTTGACAGGAATGTAGGGAGGGTCAACAGTATTTTTCTGTGTTTTATTTCCTAATAAATAGCTTAAAATTAATATCTCAAAGCCAAATTTTCAGGGTGTCAAAACGTTCGTTTCTTTAAGAAACAGAGATTACCCAAATCTCATGTTTGTCTTTCAACTTTCCAGTGTCTCCCATCTTCACTCAGAGTAAAGCCAAGGTTCTGGCTAATGGATTCTTCATTTCTCACTTCATCGGCTCTCATCTTCTGATCTCTCTACTCCAGTCAGTTCAGATTCTCTGTGTTGAGCCAACATAATGGAGTTGAACAAAGAAAATCACTCCAAGTATTCCTTACTTTATTCTTACATACTGTCATACAATATTGTTGTCACTGTTGTTTGGATTATTGTGTGAGAGACATAACTTTCCCACTGGCATGTTATGTCTATGAGGACTGAGATTTTGTCAATTTTATTTCTGGTGATTACAAGAGTTTCAGAGAAATGGTAATCCCAGGGCTGGTGCACTCTGATAAATGAGTAAAAAAATTACAAATATCATAATGGTTAAAAGGGTAAAATCCGGGGTTTTTATGACTTCACATAACTGGAATTCTGACCTAGATAAAGGATCAGTAAAATCTTTTTTTTAAAAAAGAAACATTTTCTAGAGAATGAGCCAACACATGCGTAGAGCTCATGAGGGGCAGGAATGGAGGCCAAGACATAGGGCACAGCATGTGCAAAGGGCAGGAGGTAGAAAATTTGAGTGAAGTAAATAAATTTTACTAACTCAATTTTTTCAATGGAATGAGCTAACATACCTCAGGTACACAATATGCAGTCAGTGCTAAAAAATTGCCACAGTTCTCATTGTTGCACTTTTGTGGGTTCACTTTCCAGGACTGCCCACTTGGAAACAGCACTGATAGAAAAACAATACACTCTCCTCCTGACCACACAAGAAATTCATGATACTAAGCATAGATCAGAGCTTCATTGATATAGAATTGACAGGCAATAACCCACATATATGCCAGGCTCACAGTCTGATGAGTGTTGGTATACACACTCCATGTGTTTCCATTTCACCCAAAGCTTTCACCTGCCTTTGCAATCCCTTCCTCTGCTCCCCACCCAGTCTCCAGAACTTTCAGGCAATTACTCCTTTTCTTTCATTCTTGATAGATTCATTTACTTTTTCTGAAATTTATATAAATAAAATCATGTAGTATGTTCTCTTTGTAATATGTTTTTTAATTCAGCATAATTATTATATGAGGTAAAATTGACATAGTAAAATTGAATAGTTCAGTGGCATTCAGTTCATTTTTTAATATATGTTATTGATTATGCTATTACAGTTGTCCCATTTGCCCCCCTTTATTCCCCTTCACCCTGCACACCCTCCCACCCACATTCCTGCCCTTTATTTCATGTCCATGGGTCATACATATAAGTTCTTTGGCTTCTACATTTCCTATACTATTCTTAATGTCTCCCTGTCTATTTTCTACCTACCATTTATGCTACTTATTCTCTGTACCTTTTCCCCAAATCTCCTCCTCCCACTTCCCTGTTGATAACCCTCCATGTGATCTCCATTTCTGTGGTTCTGTTCCTCTTCTAGTTGTTTGCTTAGTCTGCTTGTGTTGTTGTTTTAGGTGTGGTTGTTAATAACTGTGAGTTTGCTGTCATTTTACTGCTCATAGTTTTTTTAAAGATTTTATTTATTTATGTTTAGAGAGGGAAGAGAGGGAGATAGGGAGAGAGAGAGAAACGTCACTATGCGGCTGCTGGAGGTCATAGCCTGCAAGCAAGGCATGTACCCTGACTGAGAATGGAACCTGTGACATATTGGTTCTCAGCCCGTGCTCAATCCAGTGAGCTACGCCAGCCTGGGCTAATTTTTACTGCTCATAGTGTTGATCTTCTTTTTGTTAGATAAATCCCTTTAACATTTCATATAATAAGGGCTTGGTGATGATGGACTCCTTTAACTTGACCTTATCTGAGAAGTACTTTATCTGCCTTTCCATTCTAAAGGAAAGCTTTGCTGGATAGAGCAATTTTAGATGTAGGCCCTTGCCTTTCATGACTTGAAATATTTCTTTCCAGCCCCTTCTTGCCTTTACAGTCTTTTTTGAGAAATCAGCTGCTAGTCTTACGGGCACTCCTTTGTGGTAACTCTTTCCTTTTCTCTTGCTGCTTCTAGGATTCTCTCCTTATATTTCATCTTGGGCAATGCAATATGATGTGCCTTGATGTGTTCCTCCTTGGGTCCAACTTCTGTAGGACTTTCTGAGCTTCCTGGACTTCCTGGAAATCTATTTCCTTTGCCAGATTGGGGAAGTTCTTCATTATTTTTCAAATATGTTTTCAATTTCTTGCTCTTCCTCTTCTCCTTCTGGCACTCTTATAATTTGGATGCTGGAAAGTTTAAAGATATCCTGGAGGTGCCTAAGCCTCTCCTCATTTTTTTTTAATTCTTGCTTCTTCATTCTTTTCTGCTTGGATGTTTCTTTCTTCTTTTTGGCCAATACCGTTGATGTGAGTCCATTTCCTTCCCATCACTATTGGTTCCCTGTACATTTTCCTTTATTTCACTTAGCATAGCCTTCATTTTTTTCATCTAATTTGGGACCAAATTCAACCAGTCCTGTGAGCTTCCTGATTACCAATATTTTGAACTATACATCTGATAGGTTGGCTATCTCTTCATGCTTAGTTGTATTTTTTTTCTGGAGGTTTGATCTGTTCTTTCATTTGTGTCTTTGTGTGTGTGTCTGTGTGTTTGTTTCAGGGCACCTGCTCCATATAAGGGACAGAGCCTTAGGTGTTCCCCAGGGCAGGGCAACCTACATGGCTGCTTTGTGATGCTGTATGTGGGGAAGGGGTCTGAAAGGGAACAATGGCACTTTCTCCACTCCTTGCTGGATTCCAGTCACTTCCCATGCTACCCACAAGAAAAGTGGACCCTTCTGGTGCTGATTCCCAACTTCCTTCTTGGGGTTGTCTTGTGTACATTTTAAAACCCTGTGGGTCTCTCCAATGAACTCTCCTGTGAGGCTGGGAGTTTCTCCCACAGCTGCCTCAACCCCACAGGTGTTTTCAATCAGTGTTTTGAGGCTTTTAATCCCTGTGCAGGTTCTCCATGTTGCAAGGTCTGTCTCACTCTCTGGTGTTTCTCCTAGTTTATCTGCATGCGCATGTGAGACTGCTTGCTCCACTAGCTGCTGCCTTTCCAGCCAGCTGCATCTTTGCATGACCCGCTCCACAATCCACCACTCCGTTGGGTCTTCCAAACACTGCCTTGCCCCACCACAGTCCTCCCCTGCCACCTTGCCATGAGTCCCGTCTGCCTGGATGCCTGTCTGTGTGCCTCCTACTTCTCTAGATGGATACTTCTTCTTTAACTCCTTAGTTATCTGACTTCCATACAGTTTGATTTTCTGTCTGTTCTGGTTGTTTTTTTTTAATTGGTATTCTTCTTTTGGTTGTGGGAGGAGGGACGGTGTATCTATCTATGCTGCCATCTTGGTCGGCAGCCTCAATGGCATTCAGTTTAAACCCAATGTTGTGCAGCCAACATGTCTACATGCTATTAAAATAATTTAGTCACTCCTGTGAAATACTGTGCCCTTTGAAAGACTGCTCCCCATCAGTCCATACTCTAACTTGTTGAAAGTACCAATTTTAATTCTGTCTTCTCCTCCACTTCATTATTTGCCCCATATACCCTTTCTAATGACCCCTGCCAGCTGGTGCTTCCACTTGTCTTAATGTCAGGAAACTAATGTGAGTTTCAAAACATTATCCTTTGTCCCCTCCCTGTGTCTTACCCTCATGTTCATCCTAGTGCCAAAGAGAAGCACCCGCACTTCACCCAACAAGTTCCAGTCACCCTTCATGCAACCAGTAGGTCAGACCCTCACTTATATTATTCAGCCTCATTCTGAGTCTCCAAACAAACCCTCCTTCAAGCCACTTTAAACATACAATGTCTAATTCCCTCTCACCTTCCAGACTTCACAATTTCTCATCTGACTGTGAGCAGACCCCATTCTTCTATGACTTCACTGTGTGTTCACCTCTGCTCACACACAATCCACCTATGGAGAGGTTCCCAAGAATCTCAGTCCAACACACCATGGATACAGGGAGCAAAAAATGAATAGAACCAAAAAATATATTTATTTTCCATTTCCTAATTCTGGTTGCAGGCTCTTTAAGGCATGTGGAATTTGTAAAAAGAACAAAGAATGAGGACAGTGATGTCAGGCCTGAGCTGCACGTCAAAGAGGGTTTGACAGAGGTTCACTCAGTACATGCCTGTGTGTGGCTGGCCTAACAGAGCCCTGCATGTTTACTAGGTAGTTGAGTTTCATGATAGGATGTCTTTTATAATCTCTGTGATGTTATTTCTTGAAGGTGCATGAAAAAGATGTGGAATGAGTACAGTGTGGATGGTTAGGGCATTGAAATATGTCTGTTCATGCTGGTACAGATTCATGAATTCTGAACCAAGCTTGTTTTGAGGAAACCTTGGGACCCAGAGGATCTGGGAAGTATGGTCATATCCAGATTTGAACATCCAGTTAGAAGAGAGGCAAGACAATTACAAACATTTTTTTAAATTAAGTACATAATGAGAAAACTGAAGATCTAAACATATGTTAAGTATTGACACTGTAAGTAATATGATATGATTAGTTATTTACAAGGAGGGAATGTTAAAGCAAACATGCATCAAACAAGTTAAGAAATAAATTAAGACTTGATTAAAGTTCAGGCAATAGAATAAATATCTTGAAATAGAAGAGCTGCTCAAACAAGGCATCTCTAATGAACAACTCCAAGAGAGAATACCCTGGGCTGATCCTTGATGAATACAGAGCTTCCAGAAGGATCTCTTTTTCTCAGTTTCTTTCTGTGGATGTTGACTTTCTTCTGAACATTTCTAAGACCCCAAGGACAGTAGGTTATACACAAGGAAATCGTCTAACTGTGCTCTCCATACACAGACTTAGTCGTTAAAAAAACTCCATTTTGCCAAAATGTGGTCCTTGGGCTGAGCACTGACTGGTGACCAGATCAGGATCTTTGTGTCTTGGGCACCCATTAAAGAGTTTCACACTCAGCCTTTTCCAGGAGCCCAAACACAACTTGGCACAGGCTCACCACTGTCCCTGGGTTCAAGATCCTTAGGACAAGGTATGGAGAGGAAATTCAGAGCTGAGCTCTGTAAGGATTTCAGGGGGCTTCTCAGACCATGTCTTGACCTACCACATCAAAGTCATTCACAGGGTCAAATTCATAGGCAAGTGGTCAGGGAGCTGAACTGAGATGACACTCCCTCTGCTGAGTAACTTCCATCACAATGATCCTTCAGACTGCAGTGATTTCCCACAAGGTGCAAGTTGGGAAGGGAAGTGATAACTTAGGAAATTTATCCACACTAAATCCAACCTGAAACAAAATGTGGACAGGAATGGAATCAGAATCAGGGATGTCTGTCCCGTGTGTGAAGTAGAATTGACCCCACCCAACACCCATTGGTCAGAGAGCAATCACTCAAGCATACGTTAAGCCACACAAATCCAATTTCTTTTATTCATCTGTAAGGTAGACTACTACAGTGTATATTCCTGCATCATCCATGGTGACATTGTCTATCAGCAAGGATATATCAGCATTTATGCTCTCTCATTGCCTGTATGCAGGACCTTCTATATTATATGTTGAGAATGTGAAAAGAAATGCAATAATACAATTTCTGCTTGTGTTTTCCCCTTTGTACCATACGAAGGCAAGAACTTTGGGAGGAGTATTGCAGAGAGCTAGAAGCACAGCATCCCCTTCAGCAATATAGGTTGACACAATAGCAATTTGAGGTGTGGTGGGCTGGCACCAGAAGTTGAAGAGTGAGCCTAGGAAATAAAAACAAATAAGATCTATGTTTGCATGTATACACTGTGATGCAAAGATAAGGCCCTGAACCCTGAGCAGGTCTCTTTATTTCTCAGCCTTGGTATACACATGAGTGTGTGTCACCCATGATCAAGATCCACAGCTTGGCTCCAATTATGTCAGCACATCCAAAACTGCTACTTTTTGGGTTTCAAACAGTCTTC